>NC_058092.1:119205000-120455000 GCF_020171115.1 Neogale vison | reverse complement strand
TGTTATTCCTTATACTCTGCAAATAAGCAAAACCGTAAGATAATCGACTCTCTCAGCTTGACTTATTTCATTCAGCATCATCTCTTCCAGTCCTGTCTATGTTGATACAAAAGTTTGGAATTCATCCTTTCTGATGGAGGTGTAATACTCCATAGTGTATATGGACCACATCATCCTTATCCATTCGTCCATTGAAGGGCATCTTGGTTCTTACCATATTTTGGCGACCGTGGCCATTGCTGCTAAAACATTGGGGTACAGATGGCCCTTCTGTTCACAATATCTCTACCTTTGGGGTAAATACCCAGTAGTGAAATTTCAGGGTCATAGGGAAGCTCTATTTTTAATTTCTTAAGGATCTCCACACTGCTTTCCAAAGTAGGTGCAGTGACTTATATTCCCACCAACTGTGTAAGAGGGCTTCCCTTTCTTCACATCCTCTCCAACACACATTGTTTACTGCCTTGTTAATTTGGGCCAATCTAACTGGTGTAAGGTTGTATCTAAATGTGGTTGTGATTTGAATCTCCATGATGGCTAGTGTTGATGAACATTTTTCCATGTGTCTGTTAGCCATTCATACATCTTCATTGGAGAAGTGTCTGTTCATGTACTCTGCCCATTTTTTGACATGATTATCTGTTTCGTAAGTGTTCAGTTTGAGGAGTTACTTGTAGATCCTGGTTATCAGCCCTTTGTCTATATTGTCAGATGTGAATATCTTCTCCCATTCCGTGTGTTGCCTCTTTGTTTTTCATAGATTTCCTAGAAGACATCCTCCAAAACATTGAATTTTACAAAATTGTTTTTGATCTCTCTGGGATCCTTGAAGATGTCCAAGGTTGAATTTGGTTGGTTTTGCAGACAGGTCAGGGAGCCCTGCGGTACTCCTGCAATGTCTCTTGTAGCTACCACAGGGTGGTGTGTGTTCTTATGGAAGACAGGTCTTCACCTCTGCAGAAGGTAGAAGTTTGCCTCCTTTAGGACTTCCATCACAATCCTAGACAACTGCTTTAAGGATTATTTACTGTAAATATTCTTTGGGATCTATTGACAGTTTCCTAGAAGTGACAACCTAACGTTCTACAGTGACTAAATCTTGTTCCTTCTTGCACATGCAGATACATAAAATTATAAATGAATGAATGAAGATGGACCCTCCCCTCACATGAGACACAAAATGAGCCCCAAATGGGACACAGACCTAAATTTAAGAGCTAAAACTATAAACCTCAGAGAAGAAAGTCAGAGAAGAAATATTTCTGACCTTAGATTAAGCATCTGTTTCTTAAAGTTGATGTCATCATCAAAAAGTGGAAGAACTGATACTTGGGTAAATCTGTCACCAACACAACTGCCTTTCTCTCTGGGCTCACATAGGCATCAGGTAGGAACTGTATGAGTCATTTCTTTCTACATCCTACTTATCTGTACCCATTACTATCTCAAATTTAGGGATGGAGTCTGTAGCTTCAGAGTCCTGCCTGGGGTTACCCAGCTTCAAGGAGGCTGAGTAGGGGCTAGAACTGCTGTCTCTCTGCCACTAGACTCTGCTCCATTCAGACGGTCCCAACATGGAATTCAGAGCTGTGCAAAGCTCCACATACAAACACCCAGGACCGGAGACCTCACTGAACTTGGGGGGAAGTGGTACCACTCTGGAGCTTGGCCTAGGTCTGTTGTCTGACAATGGCAGGTCTTGGCACTGAGGACTTTACCAGTTCCATCCAGCCTTTGTCTGGACAGGATAAGGTTTCTCCATGAGTACCAGGCACAAAGGTTTGTGTAAACTCAGAGTTAAGAAGTCCCTTCTGAAGAATCTGGTATACAGTCTTCCTGTCAGCTGGGACCAACAAGGGTAGGCAAGGCCTGCGTTCAAATACTGCCTCTGCCTCAATGTGGAGTATGGAGAGGGGTATTTTCTTAAAGTTTTGGTTTCCTTATTCGTCAAAAAGAAACAGCATTTGTACCTTCTTCACGGAATTGTTATAGAGTTTGACTGACATGCTTCATGTTCTCAAAGAACACTCAGTCATCCCTAGCTCTACCTGCTTCGATTACCCACTGTGAGCCCACTGCTGCCATGGACTCTGGGCCTCTTCCTTACTCTGTCCCTTTTGCCTGGCAAGCCTAATTCCCCCTGACTCAATTGTCTTTCCATAAAGCCTTCATCCCCTCCAGTATGGGTGACCTGTTCCTCAGCTGGAATCCCACAACACTGGTCCTCATCCATCAGATGAAGGCCATCCCTGGGTAAAGATCTCACCCAGAGCTTGTGTCCTGGACATGGGCAATACTCAGTGTGGAGACTGTCAGTCTGGAGCTTCCTAAATTGTCATGTTTTGGAAACAATGTTGGGGTACCTTGTGATGGGGTTCTTTCCCTCCAAAGCAGCCAAATGAGCTGCCCTCATTTCCATCATGACTGTCTCCTATCTCACCCTATCATATAATCATTTGTACATAGCATCTTAGGTTTCCTTGCTTGGAAGGATACCAGAACCTTTTGATGGCCAGAGTTGAAAGGATTTTCTGGAGGTGAATTTGGTTTTTGATGGATCTAATGGTAAGATGAATCCTGTCTACTCCCTACAAACCTACACAGAGCCTGTGCCCCTGACCAATAGGGCAGTGCCGCAGCCCATGGCAGCTCTTCCCCTAGTACTCAGAGATCTCCTTTATCCCTGAGTCCCCAGATGTCCTCTCTCTGAAGATGTACCTTCTGTTCCTGGTTAGCTCCATCTTGTGACAGAGAAGAGAAGGATTACTACCATGGCTTCTCCAGCAGATTCAGATTACGTGGATGCACCTTACCCAACATTGTGGGAAGAGAGGGATCTCCCCCTTTTTCTCACATAGTGTCTTGAGCTGGAGGCACAGCCACCTCTCTCACACAAGGTGAATTTGTGGGATACCATGGTTGGGGCAGGCGGGAGTGTGGGTTCATGGCTAGGGGATCCTAAGGGCTGTGAGCAAACTATATCTAGTGCCAAAACTCTTGGTAGAGTCTCTCTCCATCCTGCGCTTCCATGAACAGCCAATATGCTTTTCAAGGGCCTCTCTTGCACACACAGGTTCAAATGGCTTTGCTGTTGCCACTAAAACTACATCTGGATGAACACAAGTCTGTAATGCACTGACCTGCATTGTCCTTAGAGGTTCTTCCCTCAGAGGATGTGGTCCAGCCAGGAAATACAGGGAGCAACTTGATAGGAGTGGCCTGGTCTGTACTCCTCTGTTGGTCTTGATCAGGGCATGGTTGCTCAGGTTCCAATCTGAGTTAAAGAGCACAAGAGGTTGGATGGGCTGGAGTGTATCACCGGACAGGGCCTAGGTGATGTGTATTCCAGAATATGGGGCAGGGATGCTTGTTGGGGATGACACAGGAGGGGGGTGTGGGAAAGCTCTTCCCTGCTCTATGGTCACTCCCACTATTGATGGACTCACTGCTGGATTCTCCTACTTATGTTTTCAGGTCTCATCTATAGACTCCAGATTCTCCTTTCCTATGGAAGGCTGCCACTGGATAAAGACAGCATAGATAGTGGAGCCTGCAGCATGTGGTCCAAAAATACGGTTAAAGTGTATTCCAGAAATGGTGCTTATAGGAATCAGACATAAAGAACAGAGATTTTTGACACAGATGTACTTATGACTCTCATTATGTGAGTCAAATAATTGGAAATGGCTCAGTTCAACAGATGGTGCTTTGAGTACTGTCACTGAGAATGTCCAAGGGGACAGCAGCGACTGTGCCTATTCACTGTAGGGACATCAGGTAGAACAAGAGCCCAACCCTAAAGCAATCCCTGCCACAACCCCCGTCTTTGCACACACACATGCGTGCAAGCAAACACGCACAAAATCCATAGGGAAATGCATGGAAACAGGACACCATCCATTATGGGTGATTATTTCATGGAAGAAGGTATGTGTCTTCATTTATTCATATTTAAAACATTGTTTTACTACATAAATATAGTCTGCCTAAACCTAAAGAACTATTTACTTTATTTCCTGACTTGTTAATAAAAAATGGGAAGATTTAAGATGTAATGTTAATATTTTTATAATATGCCACCTAAAATAGTTTAAAAGTGGCATATGCAGGAAAATGAAATAATTTAATGGTGTCTCATGGACCCAGACATTTCCCTGGTTTCTGACTTTCAAGGTATCCTTATGAAAGGGAGCAGAATTCCAGATAATGAAAGGAGCTCATTTTGGGGCTTCCTATGATCATTGCTGTTTCAGAAACTTTTGGTGTAATAAAATGCTATTTTCATAAAAGATTGAAAAAAAAAGATTTTTATATCTTTCTTATGTTCTTTAATCAGACAGAGAAGGCCATAATGTAGGATACCAGGTGCATAAAAATCCCAGATGAAGTAAAGTACCAAAGACGTAGAGAAAAGCAGTGGTTGCCAGGACTGGGGTGACGTAATGGTCAGTGATTGATACATAACCCAGGTTTCTCTGTGATGGAAATATTCTTCAAGTAATGAGTGATACATAGCCCAGGATTCTCTCTGACGGAAATATTCCTCAAGTAAATGGTTGTGCAACACTTTTAAGGTACTTAATGGCACCTCCATATACCATTGAAAAGGATCAGAGTAAAATTTTATGTAAACTCAAATTACACTTTATTTAATAAACAAAATCTATTAAGCCATTATACAATTGTATACAGAACACAAAAATTACAAAGAGAGCAATATCAGAGGAGAGGAAGCCATCCTTAGGGTTCCAGCCAGAAAGAGCTGCTGCTTGGGGGCTGAGGGTGGTTGTTCCACTGAGACAGGTGATGGCTCAAGCCTTTCTCGACCTCAGTAGCAGGAGTTAGACCCTGCTGGACCTCTGGGTCGGAAAAAAAGAGCTGGTGACTCCTCCATCTCAGAAGAGTGAATTAGAGCCCTGACTACCACCTGCACTGATCCCAACAGGGCAGATGGTGTCACCACTCTTCTTAACATGTGAGCTCCAGCACCAGGGAGGGTTGAGGCCACCTTTATCTCCAAAGATACATCAGATACCACAGTGGGAGCTCGGCCAAGTTCCTGCTGTCGTTCAGGCTGTTCCTCTGGACCTGTTCCTCTTCATGGTGCTGTAGCTCCATGAAGACAAAATATCATCAGCATGATTGAATTCCCATGTCCCTTCTAAATAAAGAAAACTTTCCCCACCACTCAATGTTGCCTGCATCCAAGAACCAATCCCTGTGAAGTCTCCATGACTGAAGACCATCAGAACCGGGATCTGAGTCTATTCACTGCTCTCCTCCCGACTGCATTCTATGTAGGTTTGCTCAGTGTAGTCCACCCTGTCCCCTCCTCAGACCCACATCAGTCACCACCATCCCTTCTCATCCACAACTTCTGGCTCTGTGGGCCAAAGGTGTTGCAACTGTGTGAACAGAAGCTGGGCACGGAGCTCCAGGTCTGAGCTTGACATATTAAGCCTCATGTATGCCAGCAGCATATTCAGGCTGGGAAATTCTGGGGGCTGTAAAAATGTTCAGGATATTTTTCTAGCTGTGTTTTCAAGATAGAGGAGATGGCCCCGGGGATAGACAGGAAGGGGAATCAGAGGACAGGGCACCCTCCCAAATGAATATCCCAGGGAACCCTGTGGGAACCTGGGCCATGGGCATCCTGCTTCCATCAGAGACCAGTTCTATTCTTGTCCACATGTGATCTGGTGATCCTGCCTCAGACAGGCCTGGTTACAGACAACAGGCTGGCAACAGCCTCAATGGGTGGGGGATCTTGATGAATGGTGGGACCATTTCTGTCCTTCATGGCATATCTGGACACACTCCTCAGTCTGTCTCCTTGTGCACTTGCCATTTTAATTCAACAGCATGTGCCCAGAGAGGGGTGGTGTCTGGCCTCTTAATTACCCTGACTGCACATGCCACTTCTCTGTGAAGATCCAACCAAGGAGGAGGGAGCAAATGGATTCTGTCTCTAGCCAGGCCGTCCCAGGACCCTCCCTATACTTCAAAAGTTACCTCCTGTGCCCATGTGCTTCCTTATGCACTAAGTGACATGAGTGGGTCTCCTTACACTGACACTAATCTCCCAGAAGGTTTGGAATATCTGGCCCCTATTCTCTCACTGGGTCTCCTGAGCACCCTCTGAGAACCCAGTGGCAGGGTTCCAACATATTGCTAAGTGTGCTGGTTTCCATGAACTCTCTTCTAGGTCCCAGGATTGGGATAATGACATGGGTGGAGGGCACGGTGATAGGGAATGACTCTCTTAGGGGCTAAAGCTGTCCTCCATCCCCCTTTGCTCTCCCACAGTAACCACACCCACAGGTCCCCCAGGCCCCTTCCTTTCTCCAGAAGAAACTCTGAGATCTTCATGCTTTTGGAGGATCCAAGAGTTCCTCCAACTCACAATCCCCTTGAGGCTCTGGTGGAGAGGGAAGGCCCTCCTGCATCAGCCAAAGCTCAGTCACGTTTCACTGCTCCTGGGCTATGCCATCTTCATCACAGCTGGAGGTAATGCACTCATATCTATAGGAGGCCAGGGAGCATCACATGAAAGGTCCTGTGGATGTTACCCCTCATTGTGTCCAATATCACTGTCTGAGACCTGACTACTCTGGGGACCAGGGATGCTGTCTGCTCTGAGCAAAGATCACAGTCAAGTCCTAGAGAATCACCATCACCCAGTGGGGATTCCTGAGTACTTGTTGAATGAAAGGGCCCCAACCAGTACATCACAGGTATCTGAATGGGCCTGGGAACACCTCTGAACCCCAGGGATCCCTTCTCTGCTTTCATCCAGACATGGACCTCAAATGGAGTCTTGGATCTCTCTTTCAAATGGCAGAACAGCCCCACTCAACATAGTGATAGTGAGGGATGAGGCAGAGGTTTCATTATGGTAAGAAGGACAATAATAAATGAGTACAACCACAGGCTGACTAGCAGACCTTTGCACAAGCCCAGGCACCCAGGTGCACTTTCAAGACTTCATGAGTTCCTAACATAATTTTGGCCCAGTCAGAGGAGCAAACTGAGACTCAGTTTGGGGTTATTTCCAAGACTCGAAGGAAGTGGTGGCCAAATCTAACTGGGCCATTAGGGACAGGGGTCTCACCTTGCAAATGGGAAGTCCAACACCTCCTTGGTGGTGGCAAAGGCTCAATATGTGCCCAGGAACATGTAGACATAGCTGAGGTCTCTTCCTAGGAAATTAGGCACATATGTTGTATTTGCTTCTTTAGCAGGTTGGCCCGGCTTGTCCATAGCACACAGGTCTCACTCCTCTTCATCAGTGATCCATATTTTGCCTGATATGAAAGAGAGGAGACATGAGTCAGTGCCATAGCCACCAGGAGGATTAGGGGTTGGAGCACAGACTGAAACACCAAGATGCCAGTGGCTTATGTCAAGAGGTGGGAAAAGAGGTCCCACAGTCATAAAAACAATCAGGTGACTGGGTGGTTCCTTGGCTTAAGCCTAGGAGTCATGGTTTTGGCTCAGGTCATCATCTCAATTTCTTGGGATGGAGCTCCTTGTAGGGCTGTGTACTTAGGACAGAGTTGGCTTGAGGATACTATCTTCCCCTCTACTTCTCCCCATTTTCCCCCTGCCTCTCTCAAATAAGTCAATCAACCAATCAATTAACAAATCTTTAAGGAAAAAGAAAAAACTTTCTTGGTAGACATACAAAGAATTGAAGTCACTTTAGTCTGACCTTGATAGTCTCTCAGGTCAGATTGTAAACTGAGTACTGATAGCAACCCTCTGCATGAACGGCATTGATCCTGTGGTTTCTGATAACAGATTCCATCTTTGGGATGAGAACACAGAGACATTTTCTTAAGTGAGACAGCTCAGGGTATTGTGGCATGTAGGATGTTTAGTGGTGCCCTATGATTTAGCAACAAAAGAGAATCACATCAAAGTCCTGCATCATTGAAGGGCACAGTAGCTGTGACAAAAGATTGTCCTTCTGGAAAGTTGTGCAGCAGAATGAAATCCCTGATCCTGACCCTGGAGGGGCCCCAGGGATGTGTTTTCTCAAAATCAAAAGGTAAAGCAAGAGACATAGTACCATTGGCAACATGTCCATTGGGTAAAAGTCTCCCAGCTCACCATGATCATGTGCAAGATTTGCAGAACGTGGGGAGGACTGTCAGGTCAGTGGGGACACCTGGGACCGAAAGGATTCTAGATGGATGGCATGAGACATAGTTTAAAGTCTCTTTTATGCTATTATTACAAATATGTGGAAAATGACTCTACATCTGGCCAAAGGAAGGGCAGGGCAATGAGGGAAGGTTTGAAAAGGAAATGGTTATGCAGATTCTTGTGGGTTCACAATTGTAGGAGGAAGCCCATAGCAGTACTAGGATGGCTTCTGGGACATGGGTCCCTTTCTGCTCCACCGGGACCCTAGGGGATGGATGTCCTCAGCACGTGCCCTCATCCGGAGCCAGAATTGGACACATTTTGTCCTTCAAAGAGGCAGAGAAGAAGATCTTAACTTTCATCTCCTGCCCAAATATCCTATGTGGAGCTCTGAAAAGACAGTGCTCAGCAAAAGGCAGGAGGCCTCAGACCCTATGGCTATTAATGACAAGGCATGTTTGATCTGCTAGCTCTGGGGCAAGCTACCCATGGGGCTAGGTTGAAGTAGACTCTCCTGAGGATGGGTCCTAATGTGTGTTGGTGGCCATGGAGACCTTGAAATGTGGCAGTGGCTCGGGGACTCTGCAGGATTCTCCAACCTAAAGGGTTTGACACAGCTCCAACAAGGAAGCTTCCCGTGTGGAGATGAGAGGTGTTCTCTTTGGTGCCTCAGGAAAACCCCATATGCTGGTCTTTGAACCCAGGCCTGTGAGGAGTGACACGTGCAAACCAAAGCAAGAGTTCAGATTAAGGCCTAGGGACCTGTTGGGTTCCATCTTCTGTCTCAGCGAACATCTGTCTGCATGTCTGCATGGAGGTAGTTGCCTGGATTGTGTCAGAATGCCCCTGTTTGTCCAGGGCGGCTTACAGTAGTGGGATGTCCTCGGGGGCCTTGAGGATTTTCATATTCTGGAGGGTTGTGGCCAATGGAATGGGCACAGTTTCTTAGGAGAGAGCAGGTGCAGTCCTGTGGTGTGGCTCCAGAGGCCCCAGCCTGGAGGGGGTGTGGGCCAGGGCTGTGGGGACAGACGTCTGAAAACACAAACTCGGCTCAGGTTTGGGGCCAAAGGGATGGCAGGCCCATTCTACAGACCGTGAGGGGAGCTCCTTGGGATATGAAAGGAGGGCGAGTGGAAGGCTCAGGCGTTTGTCTCTGGATGTTGTGTCCATGATGGCCGTTTAATGTAGGGGTGGCTTCATGGGTCATGGACGAGTCTCTCTCTCTGGTGATTTGTCCAGCTCCCAAGAGCTTGGGGTCATTCCATGGGAAGAGAGGAGTCCTGTTTTCTGCCTCAGGTGTCCCCCCAATAGAGGGATTCTAGAGCAGAGCAGTGGGTACTGTCGACTGGAATACCCGCTTACTGGTTAGGCCTAGGCTCTATGTGAATTGCAAGCCCCATATGCGGGCTGTTAGTCCAGCCACTGAGAGGCATTACTTGAATACTGGGCTCACGCTGAGGGTTACAATGCCTGTTTGTGCCCAAGTCGGCCCTCAAACATGGGCGTGGCCTCATGGGCCATGAAGGTTTCTCCTACACTAAAGGTTGGATTCCATGCCAACAGGAAGTTTTCATGCCATGGGGTAGGAGGACTTCTGACTTGTGCATCAGGTTCCCCCCTATGCAGGGACTGGAGATAATGTCTAGGTTCTGATGCCTGAAAACCCAGGTTGGGAAGGGATGATAGCCTAAGACCATGGCAGGTCTGATGTGCTGGGTGTGTAGCCACTTGTCTCGGTGTCTGTTGGAAGTTCTGGGCTCAGGCTAGGTAAGACAGAGCATTAGTGCTTAGAGTAGCCTATGCAATTGGGGTGTTGCCGAGGGCCGAGCAGGTTGATCCTCATTTGGGGTTTCTGGGCAACCCCATAGGCAATGTTTTTCTTCTGGTGGGCAGACAGAGTCCTTCGTTGTTGCCCCAGAATTCCCAGTCGGGGGATTTGTGGGCCAGGAGTGTGAGGACGGAAGTCTGAAAACACAAGCTAGGCTTAGGTTTGGGGACGAGGGCACAGCAGGCCTGGTCTGCAGATGCTGAATCGAGATCTCCTGCATCTGAAGTCAGGGTGAGGATCAGACGTTGGGTGAGGCTGGAGTTTGAGTCCATTATGGCCTCTTCATTAAGTGGGGGCCTCATGAGCCAAGGAGGTTTTCCCATGCTGAGTTGTGAGTTGCTCCAAACCACAAGGTTTCCTTCTGTGGGACAGTCGAGTCCCGTTGGATGGTTCCAGGAGGTCCCATACGGAAAGACTGGAGAGAAGGGTTTGAAGGATGGATGCCTGTGCACCACGCCTCTTATTCCCATTGGCTATTGGCGACAAGACATGTTTGTTCTGCTGGCACTGGGGCGAGCTGCCCAGGGGGCAGAGTTGAAATGGACTGTCCTGAGGATGGCTCATAATATGGGTTTTTGTCCATGGAGACCTTGGAATGTGTTGGTGGCTCAACGACCCTGCAGAATTCGCCTACCCGAAGGGTTTGATAGAGCTCCAACAAGAAATTTCCCCATGTGGAGAGGAGAGAGGTTCTGTTTGTTGCCTCAGAAAAGCCCCATATGCTGGTCTCAAAGCCAGTCCTCTGAGGAGTGACACCTGCAAACCAAAGCTAGGGTTCAGATAAGGGCCTAGGGGCCTGTCCGTTTCAAACTTCTGTCTCTGGAGACACTGTCTGAGTGTCTAAGTGGAGATAGATGCTCAGCTTGTGTCAGAGTGTCCCTCTTAGTTCAGAGAGTCCTACAATATATGGATGGCCTCAGGGACCTTGGAAGTTTCTCCTAATCTGTAGGGCTGTGGCCAATGGATTGGGCAGAGTTTCCTTGGAGAGTACAGGTACAGTCCTTCAGTGTGGCTCGAGAGACCCTATTCTGAAGAGTGTGTGGGACAGGGCTTTGGGGACAGAGTCTGAATACAAAAACTCGGCTTAGGATTGAGGCCAAGGGTATGGCAGGCCGGATCTACAAACTATGTCGGGAGTTCCTCATTTTATGAAAGAAGGGTGCGTGTGAGGCGATTGCTCAGCATTATGTCTCTGGATGTTGTTTTCAGAATAGCGGTGGAATGTAGGGGTGGCCTCATGGGCTATGGAGCTCTGCGGATTTGGCCCAGATCCCAAGAGATTGGGGTCATTCCATGGGAAGAGAGGAGTCCTATTTTCTGCCTCAGATGTCCCCCCAATAGAGGGATTCTAGAGCAGAGCAGTGGGTACTGGCGACTGGAATACCTGACCTCTGGTTAGGCCTGGGGGTCTCTGGGCATGGCAGGCCCATATGCGGGCCCTTGGTGCAGCCACTGAGAGGCGTTACTTGAATACGGGGCTCACGCTGAGGGTCACAATGTGTGTTTGTGCCCAAGGCGGCCCTCAAGCATGGGCGTGGCCTCATGGGTCATGCAGGTTTCTCCTACACTGAAGGTTTGGCACCATGCCAACAGCAAGGTTTCCTGCCATGGGGAAGGAGAAGTTCTGACTTGTGCATCAGGTTCCCCACTGTGCAGAGATTGGAGATAAGGTCTAGGTTCTGATGCCTGCAAACCCAGGGTGGGAATTATGATGGCCTAAGGCCATAGCGGGTCCGATGTGCTGGGTGTGTGGCAAGCTGTCTCGGTGTATTTTGGAAGGTCTGGGATCAGGCTATGTAAGACAGAGCATTAGTGCTCAGAGTAGCCTATGCAGTTGGGGGTTGCCAAAGGCCGAGCAGGTTGATCCTCATTTGGGGTTTCTGGGCAACCCCATAAGCAATGTTTTTCTTCTGGTGGGCAGGCAGTGTACTTTGTTGTGGTCCCAGAATTCCCAATCGCGAGGATTTGTGGGCCAGGAGTGTGAGGACAGAAGTCTGAAAGCACAAGCTAGGGTTAATTTGGGGGACGAGGGCACAGCAGGCCCATTCTGCAGAGGCTGAATCGAGATCTCCTGCATCTGAAGTCAGGGTGAAGATCAGAGTTTTGCAAAGCTCCACATACAAACACCCAGGCCTAGAGACCTCACTGAACTTGGGGTGCAGTGGTACCACTCGGGAGCTTGGCCTGGGTCTGTTGTCTGACAATGGCAGGTCTTGGCACTAAGGACTCTCCCATTTCCATCCAGCCTTTGTCTGGGCAGGATTAGGTTTCTCCCTGGGTACCAGGCACAAAGGTTCATGTAAACTCAGAGTTGAGAAGTCCCTTCTGAAGCATCTGGAATGCAATCTTCTTGTCATGTGAGGCCAACAAGGATAGGCAAGGTCTAGATTCAAATCCTGCCTCTGCTTCACTGTGGAGTATGGAGAGGTGCAGTTTCATAAAGCCTTGGATTCCTGATTCATCAAACATAGACAGCATTTCTACCTTCCTCATGTAATTATTATAGAGATTGACTGACATGATTCACGTTCTCAAAGGACACTCAGACATCCCTAACTCTATCTGCTTAGATTACCTACTGTGAGCCCACTGCTACAATGGGCTCTGGGCCTCTACCTTACTCTGTCCCATTTGCCGGGCAAGCCTGACTCCCCCTGACTCAATTGTCTTTCCAGAAAGCCTTCAACCTTTCCAGCATGGGTGACTTGTCCCTCAGCTGGGATCCCACAACGCTGGTCCTCGTCCATTAGACCCAGGCCAGCCCTGGGTAAGGATCTCACTCACAGCTTGTGTCTTGGACATGAACAATACTTGGTGTGGAGACTGTCAGTCTGGAGTTTCCTAAATTGTCATATGTTTTTGGAACAAATGCTGGGGTGCCTTGTGATGGGGCTCTTTCCCTCCAAAGCAGGCAAATAAGCTGCTCTCATTTCCATCATGACTGTCTCCTAGCTCACCCTATCGTATAATCATTGGTACATAGCATCTTAGGCTTCCTTGCTTGCCAAGATAACAGAACCTTTTGATGGTCAGAGTTGAAAGTATTTTCTGGATGTGAATTTGTTTTTTTATGGACCTGTTGGTAGGATGAAGCCTGACCACTCCCTACAAACCTACACAGAACCTGTTCCCCTGACAAATAGGGCAGTGCCCCAGCCCTTGGCAGCCCTTCCCCTAGTGTCAGAACTCTCCTTTCTCACGGAGTCCCCATTCATTGGTGTTTCTCTCTCTTCCTGAAAGTAGAGCCCCAGATGTCATCTCTATGAAGATGTACCTTCTGTTCCTGGTTTGCTCCATCTTGTGGCAGAGATCACAGGGATTATTACCATGGCTTCTCCAGCAGCTTCAGATTATGTGGACGCCCCTTACCCAACATTGAGGGAAGAGAGGGATCTCCCCCTTCTTCTCACAAGATTTCTTAAGCTGGAAATACAGTCTACTCTCTCACAAAGCTGAATTTGAGGGATAACAAGGTTGGGGCTGCAGGGGTAGGGGGTCATGTCTAGGGGAAACTGAGGGCTGTGAGCAAACTATATCGAGTGCCAAAACCCTTGGTAGAGCCTCTCTCCATCCTGCATCTTCCATGAGCAGCCAATGTGCTTTGTAAGTGCCTCTCTTGTTCACACAGGTTCAAGTGGCTTTTGCTGTTGCCACTAGAACTACATCTGGATGAACACAAGTTTGTAACTCACCGACCTGCACTTTCCTTAGAGGTTGTTCCCTCAGAGGATGTGGTCCAGCCAGGAAATACAGGGAGCAACCTGATAGGAGTGGCCTTGTCTCTACTCCTCTGCTGACCTGGAGCAGGGCGTGGTTGCTCAGGTTAGAATCTGAGTTATAGAGCACAAGGGGCTGGAGTGGCTGGAGCATACCACCAGACAGGGCCTGGGTGATGTGTGTTCCAGGATACAGAGCAGGGATGCTTGTTGGGGATGACACAGGAGGGGGGTGTGGGAAAGATCGTCCATCCTCTGTGGTCACTCCCACTACCGATGGACTCACTGCTGGATTCTCCTCCTTATGGTTTCAGATCTCATCTATAGACTCTATATTCCTCCTTTCCCAAGGAAAGCTTCCACTGGATAAAGAGAGCATAGATAGAGGAGACTGCAGCATGTCCTCCAAAAATGTGGTTATAGTGTGTTCCAGAAATGGTGTTTATAGGAATCAGACATAAAGAACAGAGATTTATGAAACAGATGTACTTATTACTTTAATGATGTGAGTCAAATAATTGGAAATGGCTCAGTTGTTCAACAGAAGGTGTTTTGAGTGCTGTCACTGAGAATGTCCAAGGGGACAGAAGTGACCATGCCTATTCACTGTAGGGACATCAGGTAGAACAAGAGCCCAGCACTAAAACTCTCCCTGCCACACATGCCGTCTTTGCACACACACACATGTGTGCAAGTAAGCACACACTAAATCCAGAGGGAAATACATGGAAGCTGGACACCATCCATTATAAGTTATTATTTCATGGAGGAAGGAATGTGTCTTCATTTATTCATGTTTAAATCATTATTTTAATACATAAATATAGTCTGCCTAAACCTAAAGAACTGTTTACTTTATTTCCTGACTCTTTAGTAAAAAATTGGAATATTTAAGATGTAATGTTAATATTTTTATAATATGCCCACTAAAGTAGTTTAAACATGGCCTATGCAGGAAAATGAAATAGTTTAAAGGTGTCTCATGAACCCAGACATTTCCCTGGTTTCTGACTTTCGCGTTATCCTTATGAAAGGAAACACAATTCCAGATAATGAGAGTAGTTCATTTTGGGCCTTCCCAAGATCATTGCTATTTCAGAAACATCTGGTTTAATAAAATGCCTTTGTTTATTAAAAAAATTGTAAAAAAAAGATTTTTTTATCTTTCCTATGTTCTATAGACAGACAGAGAAGGCCATAATTTAGGATACCAGGCACATGAAAACCCCAGATAAAGTAAAGTACCAAAGTCAGAGATAAAAGCAGTGAATTGCCAGGACTGGGGTGAGGGAATGAGCAGTGAGTGATAAATATCCCAGATTTCTCTATGATGGAAATGTTCCTCAAGTAAATGGTTGTGCAGTGCTCTTAAAGTGCTTAATGGCACCTCCATATACCATCGAAAAGGAGCATAGTAAAATTTTATGTAAACTCAAATTCTACAATATTTAATGAACAAAATCCATTAAGCCATTATACAAGTGTGTAAAAACACAAAAATTACAAAGAGAGCAATGATAGAGGAGGGGATACCATCCTTGGGGTTCCAGCCAGAAAGAGCTTCTGCTTGGGGGCTGAGGGTGGTTGTTCCACTGAGACAGGTGCTGGCTCAAGCCCTTCTTGACCTCAGTAGCAGAGGGTAGGCCCTGCTGGACCTCTGTGTCAGGCAAAAGAGCTGGTGGCTCTTCCATCTCAAAAGAGTGAATTAGAGCCCTGACTACCACCTGCATTGGTCCCAAACAGGGCAGGTATTGTCATCATTCTTGTTAACGTGTGAGCTCCAGCACTAGGGAGAGTTGGGGCCACCATTGTCTCCAGGGATACAGCAGTTGTCACAGTGGGAGCTGGGCCGAGTTCCTGATGTTGTTCAGGCTGTTTCTCTGGGCCTGGCGCAGAATCTCCACGAAGGGAAAATATCATCAGCATGACTGAATTACCATGCCCCTTCTAACTAAAGGAAACTTTCCCCACCACTCTATGTTGCCTGCATCCAAGAACCAATCCCTGTGAAGTCTCCATGACTGAAGACCACCGGGATCGGGATCTGAGACTATTTACTGTTCTCTGCCTGACTGCACTCCATTGAGGCTTGCTCAGTGTGGCCCACCCTGTCTCCTCCTCAGGCCCACATCAGTCAACACTAGTCCTTCTCACCCAAAGCTTCTGGCTCCGTGGGCTCAAGGTGCTGCAACTGTGTGAGCAGAAGCTGGGCACGGTGCTCCATGTCTGAGCCTGACATTCTGAGCCCCATGTATGTCAGCAGCATATTCAGGCTGAAAAATTCTGGGGTCTGTAAAAATATCCAGAATGTTTTTCTAGCCATGTGTTCAAGATGTAGGAGCTGACCTCAGGGATAGACAGTTAAGAAGAGGAATCAGAAGACAGGGCACCCACCCAAACGAATATCCCAGGGAAATCTGTGGGAACCTGGGCAGAAATCTCCTGTCAGAGACCAGTCCTATTCCTTGTCCACCTGTGAGCTGGCAATCCTGCCTGAGACAGGTCTGGTTACAGACAACAGCCTGGGAAGAGCCTCAATGTGTGGGAGATCTTGATGAATGGTGAGACCATTTCTGCCCTACATGGTGGATCTGGACACACTCTTTAGTCTACCTCCTTGTGCATTTGTCATTTGTATTCAACTGCATGTGCCCAAAGAGGGGTGGTGTCTAGCCTCTTAATTACCCTCAATGAACACAGCACTGCTCTCTGAAGATCCAACAAAGGAGGGAGCAAATGGACACTGTTTCTAGCCAGGTCTTCCCAGGATCCTCCCAATACTTTAAACATTATCTCTTGTGCCCATGTGCTGCCTCTTTCACTCGGTGCCATGAGTGGGTCTCCTTCTACTGTCACTAATCTCCCAAAGAGTTTGGAATATCTGGTCCCTATCCTCTCACTGGGTCTACTGATCACCCTCTGAGCACCCAGTGACCAGGTTCCAACATACTGCTGAGTGTTCTGGTTTCCACAGACTTTCTTTTAGGTCCCAGCATTGGGATAGAGACACGTGTGGAAGGTCACATTGAAGGGGAATGACTCTATCAGGGGCTAAGACTGTCCTCCCTTCTGCTCTGCTCTCCCACGGTACCCACACCTACAGCTCTCCTGAGTCCCTTCCTTTCTCCAGAAGAAACTCTCAGACCTTCACCCTTAAGGAGGAATCACAGATGTGTGATAAGTATCAAAGAGTCCCTCCAACTCCGTCCCCGTGCTGCTCTGGTGGAGAGGGAAGGCCCTCTTGCATCAGCTGAAGATCACTCATGTTTCACTGCTTCTGGGCTATGATGACTTCATCACAGCTGTAGGAAATGCACCCATATCTAGAGGAGGCCAGGGGACATCACATGAAATATCCTGTGGATACTACCTCTTATTGTGTCCAGTATCACTATCTGAATCCTGACTACTCTGGAGAATTGAGCTACTGTATGCTCTGCACGGGGATCACAGTCAAGTCCTAGAGTAGCACCTGAACCTAGTGGGGCTTCCTGAATACTTGCTGAATGAAAGGGCCCCAACCAGCCCACCACAGGTATCTGAGTGGGCCTGGGAACACCTCTGAACCCCGGGGATCTTAGCTTTCACCCAGACACAGACCCCAAATGGAGTCTCAGATCTCTCTTTCAAATGGCAAAACAGCCCAACTCAAGGTCATAGTGTTAGTGAGGGATGAGGCAGAGCCTTCATCATGGCAATCAGAATAATAATAACTTAGTACAATCACAGGCTCTCTGGCAAATCTTTGCACAGGCCCAGGCACCCTGGTGCACTTTCCTTTCAAGACTTTGTAAGTCCCTAACGTAACTCTGGACCAGTCAGAGGAGCAAACTGAGGCTCAGGAAGTTTGGGGACATTTCCAAGACTCACAGCAAGTGGTGGCCAAATCCAATTGGGCTGTTAGGGACAGGGTGCTCACCTTCCAAACAGGAAGTCCAACACCTCCTGGGTGGTGACAATGGCTTGATATGTGCCCAGGAACATGTAGGCGTAGCTGAGGTCGCTTCCTAGGAAATCAGTCACCAAATGTTGTATTTGCTTCTGTAGAAGGTTGGCCCAGTTTTTCCATAGCACACAGGTCTCACTCATTCTCATCCGTGATCCATATTTCACCTCATGTGAAACAAAGGAGATATGAGTCAGTTCTGTAGCCACAAGGTGGGTTAGGGATTGGAGCACAGATCGAAACCCCAAGATGCCAGTGACTTATGTCAAGAGGTGGGAAAAGAGGTCCCACAGTCATAAAAACAATCAGATGACTGGGTGGTTCCTTGGCTTAAGCCTAGGAGTCATGGTTTTTGATCAGGTCGTGATCACTATTTCTTGAGATAGAACTCCTTGTGGGGCTGTGCACTTAGGGCAGAGTTGGCTTGAGGATACCGTCTCCCCTTCTATTCTCCCCACCCTCCCCCTACCTCTCTCAAATAAGGCAATCAACCAATCAATTAACAAATATTTAAGGAAAAAGAGAAGAAACCTTTCTTGGTAGACATACAAAGAATTGAAGTCCGTGAAGTCTGACATTGATAGTATCTCAGGTCAGATTGTGAACTGAGTATTGATGGCAACCCTCTGCATGAACGGCATTGATCCTGTGGTTTCTGATAACAGATTCCATCCTTGGGATGAGATCACAAAGACATTGTCTTAAGTGAGATAGCTCAGGGTATTATGGCATGTAGGATGTTTAGTGTTGCCCTATGATTTAGCAACAAAAGAGAATCACAACAAATCCTGCATCATTTAAGGGCACAGTGGCTGTGACAAAAGATTGGCCTTCTGGAAAGTTGTGCAGCAGAATGAAGTCCCTGATCCTGACCCTGGAGGGGCCCCAGGGATGTGTTTCTCTAAACCGAAAGGCAGAGCAAGAGACATTGGCAAAAAGTTATTGTCAAAAGTCCCTTTGGGTAAAAGGCTCCCAACTCACCATGATCATGTGCAATGCTTGCAGAACTTGGGGAGGACTATAAGGTCAGTGGGAACACCTGGGAGCACAAGGATTCTAGATGAATGGCATGAGACTTAGTTTAAAGTCTCTTTTCTGATATATTTACAAATATATGGATAATGACTTTACATCTGGCCCAGGTAGGGTCAGGACAATGAGGGAAATTTTGAAAAGGAGATTGTGATGCAGATTCATGTGGGTTCAGGTCTGCAGGAGGGAGCCCACGGCAGTACTAGGCTGGCCTCTGGGACAGAGGTCCCTTTCTGCTCCACTGGGACCCTGGCAGATGGATTTCCCCTGCACCTACACTCACCCTGACCCAGCGCTGGGCTCTTTTGGCATTTGGGGGCACCTTATGTCCTTCAAGGAAGTAGAGAAGAGGATCTCAACATTTAGCTCCTGTCAGATCTCCTGTGTGCAGCTCTTTAAAGACAGTGCCCAGCAATCAGAAAGGAGGCTTCAGAGTCCTATCTGGCTGCCTCTCCTGGTCCTCAGTCCCAGGGCACTCCATTCCAGACATACCTCACCCCAGTATGCACACAGCTCCACAAAGGAGAGAAATGTGACACAGCTTCAGGGCCCTGTATGACCTCTGAGAGAGGTAAGAAGCACCTCAGGAATCCATTCCTCCCTGCCCATCATGACATTGGTGTGAACATAAAGGGATCATCAGTGTATCCATTATCTTGAAACCCCCTTCATCTGAGCGGTAGGAACCCCTACATATCCCTCTTTGCCAGAAATTCCAGAGGAGAGGACGAGGCTACCCTGGGATGGCTCAGAAGTGTGGCTTGTCCTGGCATTAGCTGCTCTGTATTACCTTATCGAACCTCCTGCCAAATGTCCTGAGGCTTTGCCCATGAGGTTTAAGCCAATATCTGCAGCATGTGAAAAAGACATTCCCCTGGGTTTTCTGGAAGCCAGAGTCCTGGGAAGTATTCAAACAGCAGGAGAACATATTGGATGTCTCTAGCCAAGTAACTGTGGTGCTGGACTACACTAGAATGTGGAAGCCTATTTGTGGGGGTTCCAAATTCTGTTGGGGTCTGTAGTCAAGTAAGTAACTTCACTGCCTGAGATCACCTACCCAAGTCCCCTCCTGGATTGACACCTACAAAAACAGTGCTCAGGGTTGCCATCTACTCGTCTCCATTCTGAATGCAAGGAGACATCTGTACACATTGATACCAACACACCCCTTTCCACAGGCCCCTAAGGAAAGTCTGGGAACAGCCAGGGACCCAGCTTGGAAACACATGTGTTTTCAGAACATCTCTCCAATCTTATCTGTGTTCCTGGATAAGCCACTATCCCTGTCACTGGTGGTCTGAATCTTGTCTGTACAATAAAGATGATTCTAGCATAGACTTCCTCCAGATGTCCATAGGCATATGTGGGATAATATCTGTGATAATGGAGGAATGGTGTCACATGCAAGAAATAGCTCTAGCCATATTTTCTTCCTCTTCTTATCTTCTCTAGGTCTGCTATTGGTCAAATCTCACTCTACAGTTCCTACTGGTGTGTGTGTGTGTGTGTGTGTGTGTGTGTACATGCACACTCTCTCATATATGTACACATGTGTTCATCAGTGCTCAAATTCTGGAGTCCCAGCAGGTGACAGCCTCACCTATAGAGTTGTGGGTAATAACTTCCCATTATCATATGCTTTCTAATTTTAAAAGCAAGAATGGGTTGTAGCCTTGGCCTAGAAGTTCAGAATTCACCCTTTTGCCTAGAGACTGCATACCCTGTACTGAGAGCCAGTAACTTCTTTCCAATGGGTGTGATGCAGATAGGGTTCCACTCAGTGTGTTGCCATAAGCTGGGCTGGGCTTCCCCTTAGACAAGAACTTTCTGGAATGCCTCCTACCTAGGATATCAAGGTGCACACTCACACTTATACCATCTCTGGTATAAGTAGTCTGTGGCCACTTCTTTTAGCACAACTTTCCCCAGAGCCCTCCAGTGAATAGTTACATGCATCCGATGTCCCTACTTTGAGGACACTTAAAGAGTTGGGTTCATGCCTTGTTCAGCCTTCTAACCATTCTGGGCAATCCCATAACCCTGTAGAGGTCTTCAACTTCTCCTCTCAGTGGTTCCCTGAAATCCCATATCCTGTTTGTACACCTTTGTGTAACCCTGTCACCTGGAATGTGGTCTGGACTTAGTGATTTCTACCATTCCACAGAACATAGCAACATGACCCACAAGCCCTTTCTGAGATTTAGTTATAAACACTCCAGTTATATGCTCAGTCCCATGCTGACTCTGAACCCTATTCTCTCTCAGATCTTCACTCAGGAGTACAAGCCCATAGACCATATGTTGAACCATGACCCAGATATGTACACATTACATACCAATGAAGGACAACAGAAGACAGAAGAACTCAGGCCTTTGAGACAGACTGAATCCTGCCAACAACCATAAATGAGCTGAGGTTCTCAGTGAATCAGGTTGTGCCTTGGTGTTTTTCAACAGCACCAAAATTCTGAGAAGCTCTGGCAAGGGCCTCTAGCTGGGCACTCATGGATACCTGATCCTCTAAGACTATAAGAAATTGTTGGTTAAGCCACTGAGTGTGGGGTCATGTGTTCACACAAAACTAGGAGCAGGGTACTGATACTGTCCACCTGCCCCAGGCCTTAGCCCTCCTCCCCTACCTCCCTGCTTCTCTCCTCAGCTTCTGCCAAACCCCCGGCCTTATTTCTAAACTTCACTGCAGGAACATCATATTATTTCCAATCCTGTGAACCATGGTGCCCTCTGCCAGGCTAAATATACTCTGATTTGAGCAGGACTGTCTCCTTCTTTTCCTGCCATAGGAATTCTCAATTTCATCTCAGCACCGCATTCTCACACCCCTCACCTGGTGGAGCTCAGGACCCAGTTATAGTTCCTTGCTCTTTTCTAATGGGGAAAATGCTCTTTTTTTTAATTTTCCAATTTATTTATTTTCAGAAAAACAGTATTCATTATTTTTTCACCACACCCAGTGCTCCATGCAAGCTGTGCCCTCTATAATACCCACCACCTGGTACCCCAACCTCCCACACCCCCGCCACTTCAAACCCCTCAGATTGTTTTTCAGATTCCATAGTCTCTCATGGTTCATCTCCCCTTCCAATTTACCCAAAAGCACATACCCTCCCCAATGTCCATAACCCTACACCCCTTCTCCCAAACCCCCTCCCCCCAGCAACCCACAGTTTGTTTCGTGAGATTAAGAGTCACTTATGGTTTGTCTCCCTCCCTATCCCATCTTGTTTCATGGATTCTTCTCCTACCCACTTAAGCCCCCATGTTGCATCACCACTCCCTCATATCAGGGAGATCATATGATAGTTGTCTTTCTCCGCTAGACTTATTTCGCTAAGCATGATACGCTCTAGTTCCATCCATGTTGTCGCAAATGGCAAGATTTCGTTTCTTTTGATGGCTGCATAGTATTCCATTGTGTATATATAGCACATCTTCTTTTTTTTTTATTTTTTTTTATTTTTTTTCCCAATTTATTTATTTTCAGAAAAACAGTATTCATTATTTTTTCACCACACCCAGTGCTCCATGCAAGCTGTGCCCTCTATAATACCCACCACCTGGTACCCCAACCTCCCACGCCCCCGCCACTTCAAACCCCTCAGACTGTTTTTCAGAGTCCATAGTCTCTCATGGTTCACCTCCCCTTCCAATTTACCCAAATTCCCTACTACTCTCTAACGCCCCTTGTCCTCCATGCTATTGGTTATGCACCACACATGAGTGAAACCATATGATAATTGACTCTCTCTGCTTGACTGATTTCACTCAGCATAATCTCTTCCAGTCCCGTCCATGTTGCTACAAAATTTGGATATTCGTCCTTTCTGATGGAGGCATAATACTCCATAGTGTATATGGACCACATCTTCCTTATCCATTCATCCGTTGAAGGGCATCTTGGTTCTTTCCATAGTTTGGCGACTGTGGCCATTGCTGCTATAAACATTGGGGTACAGATGGCCCTTCTTTTCACGACATCTGTATCTTTGGGGTAAATACCCAGGAGTGCAATTGCAGGGTCGTAGGGAAGCTCTATTTTTAATTTCTTGAGGAATCTCCACACTGTTCTCCAAAGAGGCTGCACCAACTTGCATTCCCACCAACAGTGTAAGAGGGTTCCCCTTTCTCCACATCCTCTCCAACACATGTTGTTTCCTGTTTTGTTAATCTTGGCCATTCTAACTGGTGTAAGGTGATATCTCAATGTGGTTTTAATTTGAATCTCCCTGAGGGCTAATGATGATGAGCATTTTTTCATGTGTCTGATAGCCATTTGTATTTCTTGATTGGAGAAGTGTCTGTTAATATCTTCTGCCCATTTTTTGATGTGTTTGTCTGTTTCGTGTGGGTTGAGTTTGAGGAGTTCATTATAGATCCTGGATATCAACCTTTTGTCTGTACTGTCATTTGCAAATATCTTCTCCCATTCCGTGGGTTGCCTCTTTGTTTTTTTGACTGTTTCCTTTGCTGTGCAGAAGCTTTTGATTTTGATGAAGTCCCAGAAGTCTATTTTCGCTTTTGTTTCCTTTGCCTTTGGAGACGTATCTTGAAAGAAGTTGCTGTGGCTGATATCGAAGAGATTACTGCCTATGTTCTCCTCTAAGATTCTGATAGATTCCTGTCTCACGTTGAGGTCTTTTATCCATTTTGAGTTGATCTTTGTGTACGGTGTAAGAGAATGGTCGAGTTTCATTCTTCTACATATAGCTGTCCAGCTTTCCCAGCACCATTTATTGAAGAGACTGTCTTTTTTCCACTGTATATTTTTTCCTGTTTTGTCGAAGATTAATTGACCATAGAGTTGAGGGTCCATATCAGGGCTCTCTACTCTGTTCCACTGGTCTATGTGTCTGTTTTTATGCCAGTACCATGCTGTCTTGGTGATCACAGCTTTGTAATAAAGCTTGAAATCAGGTAAGGTGATGCCGCCAGCTTTATTTTTGTTTTTCAACGTTTCCTTAGCGATTCGGGGTCTCTTCTGATTCCATACAAATTTTTGGATTATTTGCTCCAGCTCTTTGAAGAATGCCGGTGGAATTTTGATCGGAATGGCATTAAAAGTATAGATTGCTCTAGGCAGTATAGACATTTTAACGATGTTTATTCTTCCGATCCAAGAGCATGGAATGGTCTTCCATCTTTTTGTGTCTTCTTCAATTTCTTTCATGAGTGTTCTATAGTTCCTCAAGTATAGATCCTTTACCTCTTTAGTTAGGTTTATTCCCAGGTATCTTATGGTTCTTGGTGCTATAGTAAATGGAACCGATTCTCTAATTTCCCTTTCTGTATTTTCCTTGTTAGTGTATAAGAAAGCCACTGATTTCTGCACATTGACTTTGTATCCTGCCACGCTGCTGAATTGCTGTATGAGTTCTAGTAGTTTGGGGGTGGAGTCTTTTGGGTTTTCCATATAAAGAATCATGTCATCTGCGAAGAGAGAGAGTTTGACTTCTTCATTACCAATTTGGATACCTTTTATTTCTCTCTGTTGTCTGATTGCTGTTGCTAGGACTTCTAATACTATGTTGAACAAGAGTGGTGAAAGTGGGCATCCTTGTCTTGTTCCTGATCTCAACGGGAAGGCTGCAAGCTTTTTCCCATTGAGGATGATATTTGCTGTGGGTCTTTCATAGATAGATTTGATGAGGTTCAGGAATGTTCCCTCTATCCCTATACTTTGAAGCGTTTTAATCAGGAACGGATGTTGGATTTTGTCAAATGCTTTTTCTGCATCAATTGAGAGGACCATGTGGTTCTTCTCTCTTCTCATATTAATTTGTTGTATCACATTGATTGATTTACGAATGTTGAACCATCCTTGTAGCCCAGGGATGAATCCCACCTGATCATGGTGGATAATCTTTTTAATGTGTTGTTGGATCCTGTTGGCTAGGATCTTGTTGAGAATCTTAGCATCCATATTCATCAGTGATATTGGTCTGAAATTCTCCTTTTTGGTATGGTCCTTGCCTGGTTTGGGGATCAGGGTAATGCTGGCTTCATAGAAAGAGTCTGGAAGTTTTCCTTCTGCTTCAATTTTTTGAAACAGCTTCAGGAGAATAGGTGTTATTTCTTCTTGGAAGGTTTGGTAGAATTCCCCAGGGAATCCGTCAGGTCCTGGGCTCTTGTTTTTTGGGAGATTTTTGATCACTGCTTCAATCTCGTTATTAGATATCGGTCTATTCAGGTTGTCGATTTCTTCCTGGTTCAATTTTGGTAGTTTATATTTTTCCAGGAATGCATCCATTTCATCTAGGTTGCTAAGCTTATTGGCATATAACTGTTCGTAGTAACTTCTGATGATTGTTTCTACTTCCTTGGTGTTAGTTGTGATCTCTCCCCTTTCATTCATAATTTTATGAATTTGGGATTTCTCTCTTTTCTTTTGGATTAGTGTAGCCAGTGGCTTATCGATCTTATTGATTCTTTCAAAAAACCAGCTTCTAGTTTCATTGATACGTTCTACTGTATCTCTGGTTTCTCCCTCATTGATCTCAGCTCTAATCTTGATGATTTCCCTTCTTATGTGTGGAGTTGGTTTGATTTGTTGTTGATCCTCCAGTTCTTTAAGGTGTAGAGACAGCTGGTGTGTTCTGGATTTTTCAATTTTTTTGAGCAAGGCTTGGATGGCTATATATTTTCCCCTTAGGACCGCCTTTGCTGTATCCCATAGGTTTTGGACCGAAGTGTTTTCATTCTCATTGGTTTCCATGAATTGTTTCAGTTCTTCTTTGATCTCCTGGTTGATCCAAGCATTCTTAAGCAAGGTGGTCTTTAGCTTCCAGGTGTTTGAGTTCCTTCGGAACTTTTCCTTGTGATTGAGCTCCAGTTTCAAAGCATTGTGATCTGAGAATATGCAGGGAATAATCTCAGTCTTTTGGTATCGGCTGAGTCCTGATTTGTGACCCAGTATGTGGTCTATTCTGGAGAAGGTTCCGTGTGCACTTGAGAAGAATGAGTATTCTGCTGTTTTAGGGTGGAATGTTCTGTATATATCTATGAGGTCCATCTGGTCCAATGTGACGTTCAATGCTCTTGTTTCTTTATTGATTTTCTGCTTCGATGATCTGTCTAATTCTGAAAGAGGCGTGTTAAGATCACCTACGATTAGTGTATTCATATCAATATGACTCTTTATCTTGATTAACAGTTTTCTTAAGTAATTGGCTGCTCCCATATTGGGAGCATAGATATTTACAATTGTTAGATCATCTTGGTGGATAGTCCCTTTAAGGATTATGTAGTGTCCTTCTGTATCTCTGACTACAGTCTTTAGTTTGAAGTCTAATTTATCTGATATGAGAATCGCTACCCCAGCCTTCTTTTGAGTCCCATTGGCATGAAAGATGCTTCTCCACCCCTTCACTTTCAGTCTGCGTGTATCTTTACGTTCAAAATGGGTCTCTTGTAGACAGCATATGGATGGGTCCTGTCGTTTTATCCAATCTGCAACCCTGTGCCGTTTTATGGGTGCATTTAGGCCATTCACATTGAGAGTGATTATTGATAGATACGTTTTTATTGACATCGAGTTACCTTTGAAGTCTTTCTTTCTTTAGACTGTCTCTATATTTCTGTTCAATGCTATTCTTGGGATTTTTCCTCTTTTATAGAACCCCCCTTAATATTTCCTGCAGTATCGGCTTGGTGGTTGCATAGTCTTTTAAGTCTTGCCGGTCTTGGAAACTCTTTATCTCTCCATCCATTTTGAATGTCAGTCTTGCTGGATAAAGTATTCTTGGCTGCATGTTCTTCTCATTTAGTGCCCTGAATATATCTTGCCAGCCTCTTCTGGCTTGCCAGGTCTCTGTGGACAGGTCTGACGTTATTCTGATGGGCTTCCCTCTGTAAGTAAGGAGCCTCTTTGCCCTGGCAGCTTTCAAGAGATTATACCTACAATTATAATTTCTTAATTTGACTATCAGGTGTCGTGATGTTTTTTTGGAGTGTATAATCTTGGGTGGAGACCGTTCAGCCTCTAGTACATGAACGCTGGTTTCATTCGCGAGATTCGGAAAGTTTTCATGAAGGACTTGTTCCACGACATCTTCTAGACTTCTTTCTTTCTCCTCCCCTTCGGGAATTCCAATAATTCTGACGTTGGAACGCTTCATGGCATCACTTATTTCCCTAATTCTGCTTTCGTGGGATCTAAGCTGTTTGTTCCAGGCTTCCTCCTGATCCTTTCTCTCTATCTGTTTGTCTTCCAGATCACTAATTCTATCTTCTGTCTCAGTTACCCTAGCTTTGAGAGAGTTTAGATTGGATTGGAACTCATTGAGAGCATTGTGGACCTCCTCCCTGGTAGCTTTAAGCTCCGCCCTAACATTGTGAACATCCTGTCTGGTCGCTTTCAGTTCGGCTCTAATCAATTCTGTTTGGTCATCCATGGCTTTCTCCAACCTAGCTATTGCCTGGATAATTGTTAGCCTGAATTCTCTTTCCGACATATTGTCTATGTTGATAGCCGTTAGCTCTGTTGCGGAAGGTCCATCCTCTGTATTTTTCTTCTGTTGGGCATTCCTCCTCCTAGTCATTTTGGTGGGAGAAGACTGAACAGATGTAGCTGGATGTATCAACTCTGGTGCAGTCAAGGTGCACCCTGGAACACTTCCTGATCTCCGTCTCAGAAGCCTCAGTCTGGGTGCAGAAGCTGAATAAATTCCCCCTTGGCCGCTGGCAGTGCAGGTTCCAAGTTAAAGACCCTGGGGGCGCAGGATCTTTTGCTCGTCCCCAAAGCCAAGGCAGTGGCGGCTGTCTGGGAGCTCCTGACCGCCAGAGAGGTTCCAAGCAGCGATCGCACACTGAGATTTTGCCGCTGGCCGGGGCTGGGAGTGCCCGGCTTGCGCGCACCTCTTTTCAGAGGCGGCTGTGGGTCGGGCGCGCGTCTGGGGCACTGAGAACGGGGCGCTGGTCCGTAAGCCGCAGGCTGGGCTTTTGCGTGCCTCTGTCCGGGGAAGAGTTTCGCGGGCGTGCGGCTTAGACTTTGAAACAATGGCCCAGTTCAAGAAGCGCCCCAGGGCCTTAGAAACCCAGGAGAGCTGGAGCGACGTGCACGCGCATCTCAAGCTTTGTGGTAGGGCTAGCGCGCGTTCTGCAGACCGGCTCCCATCCCCTCACAGGAGCCGGAACCCCGCACTCTGGGGCACGCTGGCGGCTTAAGGACCAGGAGCCGGTTTCTCCGCCGCACTCTCTCTGCCTCCGCGCCGGGGAGGCCGTCTGGGACCGGGAACTCAAGCCCCTGTCCCTAGCCGCCCCGATTCCCACAATTTGCCCCCGCGATCCTTTCCTCTTTTGGAGTGCTTTCAACCAGTCTCCGAGTTAATGCTGGTCCCCAGACGCAGGGCACTCTCGCTCGTATCGGGGTATTACTTTTGCACCGGTTGCCTCTGGTGGCTCCCTCCCCCTTTTGTTTATCTTCCGATATCAGTCCGCTGTTCCCATTCCGCTTTACCTGCTCACTGGCGTCTTCTGCCCCTGTAGAGATCCAGACGTGTATAATTCTGATCTCAGGCTGATTTCATGGGTGATCGGAGTTCTTTGGTAGGTAATCAGCTCACTTTGGGGTACCAGCTGAAAAGACGCCTCTTCCTAGTACCCCGCCATCTTGTCCCCCCCCCTATAGCACATCTTCTTGATCCATTCATCTGTTGATGGACATCTAAGTTCTTTCCATAGTTTGGCTATTGTGGACATTGCTGCTATAAACATTCGGGTGCACGTGCCCCTTTGGATCACTACGTTTGTATCTTTAGGGTAAATTCCCAGTAGTACAATTGCTGGGTCATAGGGCACTTCTATTTTCAACATTTTGAGGAACCTCCATGTTGTTTTCCAGAGTGGTTGACCAGCTTGCATTCCCCCCAACAGTGTAGGAGGGTTCCCCTTTCTCCGCATCCTCGCCAGCATCTGTCATTTCCTGACTTGTTGATTTTAGCCATTCTGACTGGTGTGAGGTGATATCTCATTGTGGTTTTGATTTGTATTTACCTGATGCTGAGTGATATGGAGCACTTTTTCATGTGTCTGTTGGCCATCTGGATGTCTTCTTTGCAGAAACGTCTGTTCATGTCCTCTGCCCATTTCTTGATTGGATTATTTGTTCTTTGAGTGTTGAGTTTGTTAAGTTCTTTATAGATTTTGGACACTAGTCCTTTATCTGATATGTCGTTTGCAAATATCTTCTCCCATTCTGTCAGTTGTCTTTTGGTTTTGTTAACTGTTTCCTTTGCTGTGCAAAAGCTTTTGATTTTGATGAAATCCCAAAAGTTCATTTTTGCCCTTGCTTCCCTTGCCTTTGGCAATGTTCCTAGGAAGATGTTGCTGCGGCACAGGTCGAAGAGGTTGCTGCCTGTGTTCTCCTCAAGGATTTTGATGGATTCCTTTCTCACATTGAGGTCCTTAATCCATTTTGAGTTTATTTTTGTGTGTGGTGTAAGGAAATGGTCCAATTTCATTTTTCTGCACGTGGCTGTCCAATTTTCCCAACACCATTTATTGAAGAGGCTGTCTTTTCTCCATTGGATATTCTTTCCTGCTTTGTCGAAGATTAGTTGACCGTAGAGTTGAGGGTCTATTTCTGGGCTCTCTATTCTGTTCCATTGGTCTATGTGTCTGTTTTTGTGCCAGTACCATGCTGTCTTGATGATGACAGCTTTGTAATAAAGCTTGAAGTCCGGAATTGTGATGCCACCAACTTTGGCTTTGTTTTTCAATATCCCTTTGGATATTCGAGGTCTTTTCTGGTTCCATATAAATTTTAAAATTATTTGTTCCATTTCTTTGAAAAAGATGGATGGTACTTTAATAGGAATTGCATTAAATGTGTAGATTGCTTTAGGTAGCATAGACATTTTCACAATATTTATTCTTCCAATCCAGGAGCATGGAACATTTTTCCATTTCTTTGTGTCTTCCTCAATTTCTTTCATGAGTACTTTATAGTTTTCTGAGTATAGATTTTGTGCCTCTTTGGTTAGGTTTATTCCTAGGTATCTTATGGTTTGGGTTGCAATTGTAAATGGGATTGACTCCTTAATTTCTCTTTCTTCTGTCTTGTTGTTGGTGTAGAGAAATGCAACTGATTTCTGTGCATTGATCTTATATCCTGACACTTTACTGAATTCCTGTATAAGTTCTAGTAGTTTTGGAGTGGAGTCTTTTGGGTTTTCCACATAGAGTATCATATCATCTGCGAAGAGTGATAATTTGACTTCTTCTTTGCCGATTTGGATGCCTTTATTTCCTTTTGTTGTCTGATTGCTGAGGTTAGGACTTCTAGTACTATGTTGAATAGCAGTGGTGATAATGGATATCCCTGCCGTGTTCCTGACCTTACTGGAAAAGTTTCAGTTTTTCTCCATTGAGAATGATATTTGCAGTGGGTTTTTCATAGATGGCTTTGATGATATTGAGGTATGTGCCCTCTATCCCTACACTTTGAAGGGTTTTGATTAGGAAGGGATGCTGTACTTTGTCAAATGCTTTTTCAGCATCTATTGAGAGTATCATATGGTTCTTGTTCTTTCTTTTATTGATGTGTGGTATCACATTGACTGATTTGCGGATGTTGAACCAACCTTGCAGCCCTGGGATAAATCACACTTGGTCGTGGTGAATAATCCTTTTAATGAACTGTTGAATCCTATTGGCTAGTATTTTGGTGAGAATTTTTGCATCTGTGTTCATCAAGGATATTGGTCTATAGCTCTCTTTTTTGATGGGATCCTTGTCTGGTTTTGGGATCAAGGTGATGCTGGCCTCATAAAGTGAGTTTGGGAGTTTTCCTTCCATTTCTATTTTTTGGAACAGTTTCAGGAGAATAGGAATTAGTTCTTCTTTAAATGTTTGGTAGAATTCCCCCGGGAAGCCATCTGGCCCTGGGCTTTTGTTTGTTTGGAGATTTTTAATGACTGTTTCAATCTCCTTACTGGTTATGGGTCTGTTCAGGCTTTCTATTTCTTCCTGGTTCAATTTTCGTAGTTTATATGTTTCTAGGAATGCATCCATTTCTTCCAGATTGTCAAATTTGTTGGCGTAGAGTTGCTCATAGTATGTTCTTATAATAGTTTGTATTTCTTTGGTGTTAGTTGTGATCTCTCCTCTTTCATTCATGATTTTATTTATTTGGGTCCTTTCTTTTTTCTTTTTGATAAGTCTGGACAAGCGTTTATCAATTTTATTAATTCTTTCAAAGAACCAGCTCCTAGTTTGGTTGATTTGTTCTATTGTTTTTTTGGTTTCTATTTCATTGATTTCTGCTCTGATCTTTATGATTTCTCTTCTCCTGCTGGGCTTAGGGTTTCTTTCTTGTTCTTTCTCCAGCTCCTTTAGGTGTAGGGTTAGGTTGTGTACCTGAGACCTTTCTTGTTTCTTGAGAAAAGCTTGTACCGCTATATATTTTCCTCTCAGGACTGCCTTTGTTGTGTCCCACAGATTTTGAACCGTTGTATTTTCATTATCATTTGTTTCCATGATTTTTTCAATTCTTCTTTAATTTCCCAGTTGACCCATTCATTCTTATAAGGATGCTGTTTCGTCTCCATGTATTTGTGTTCTTTCCAAACTTCCTCTTGCGGTTGAGTTCTAGCTTCAGAGCATTGTGGTCTGAAAATATTCAGGGAATGATCCCAATCTTTTGATACCGGTTGAGTCCTGATTTAGGACCGAGGATGTGATCTATTCTGGAGAATGTTCCATGTGCACTAGAGAAGAATGTGTATTCTGTTGCTTTGGGATGAAATGTTCTGAATATATCTGTGATGTCCATCTCATCCAGTGTATCATTTAAGGCCTTTATTTCCCTGTTGATCTTTTGCTTGGATGATCTGTCCATTTCAGTGAGGGGAGTGTTAAAGTCCCGTACTATTATTGTATTATTTTGGATGTGTTTCTTTGATTTTGTTATTAATTGGTTTATATAGTTTGCTGTGCCCACGTTGGGGGCATAGATATTTAAAATTGTTAGATCTTCTTGTTGGACAGACACTTTGAGTATGATATATTGTCCTTCCTCATCTCTTATTATAGTCTTTGGCTTAAAATCTAATTGATCTGATATAAGGATTGCCACTCCTGCTTTTTTCTGATGTCCATTAGCATGGCAAATACTTTTCCACCCCCTCACTTTAAGTCTGGAGGTGTCTTCGGGTTTAAAATGAGTTTCTTGGAGTGAACATATAGATGTGTTTTGTTTTTTTATCCATTCTGTTACCCTGTGTCTTTTGATTGGGGCATTTCGCCCATTAACATTCAGGGTAACTATTGAGAGATATGATATTAGTGCCATTGTATTGCCTGTAAGGTGACTGTTATCCTTTCTGATCTACCACTTGTAGGCTCTCTCTTTGCTTAGAGGACCCCTTTCAGTATTTCCTGTAGAGCTGGTTTGGTGTTTGCAGATTCTTTTATTTTTTGTTTGTCCTGGAAGCTTTTAATCTCTCCTTCTATTTTCAATGATAGCCTAGCTGGATATAGTATTCTTGGCTGCATGTTTTTCTCGTTTAGTGCTCTGAAAATATCATGCCAGCTCTTTCTGGCCTGCCAGGTCTCTGTGGATAAGTCAGCTGCCAATCTAATACTTTTACCATTGTATGTTACAGACTTCTTTTCCCAGGCTGCTTTCAGGATTTTCTCTTTGTCACTAAGGCTTGTAAATTTTACTATTAGGTGACGGGGTGTGGGCCTATTCTTATTGATTTTGAGGGGCGTTCTCTGAACCTCCTGAATTTTGATGCTCGTTCCCTTTGCCATATTGGGGAAATTCTCCCCAATAATTCTCTCCAGTATACCTTCTGCTCCCCTCTCTCTTTCTTCTTCTTCTGGAATCCCAATTATTCTAATGTTTCATCTTATGGTGTCACTTATCTCTCGAATTCTCCCCTCATGGTCCAGTAGCTGTTTGTCCCTCTTTTGCTCAGCTTATTTATTCTCTGACATTTGGTCTTCTATATCGCTAATTCTTTCTTATGCCTCATTTATCCTGGCAGTGAGAGCCTCCATTTTTGATGGAACTTCATTAATAGCTTTTTTGATTTCAACTTGGTTAGATTTTAGTTCTTTTATTTCTCCAGAAACGGCTTTTATATCTCTGGAGAGGGTTTCTCTAATATCTTCCATGCCTTTTTCAAACCCGGCTATAACCTTGAGAATTGTCATTTTGAACTCTAGATCTGACATATTACCAATGTCTGTATTGATTAGGTCCCTAGCCTTCGGTACTGCCTCTTGTTCTTTTTTTTGTTGTGAATTTTTCCGCCTTGTCATTTTGTCCAGCTAAGAGTATATGAAGGAGCAAGTAAAATACTAAAGGGGTGGCAACAATCCCAGGAAAATATGCTTTAACCAAATCAGAAGAGATCCCAAATCATGAGGGGGGATTTCTCCCCCTTCACGATTGGGTGTGGGATCTCCTCTGATTGGGATCTCCTTTGATTGGGATCTCCCAATCTCTTCTGATTGGGATCTCTTCTGATTTGGGGATAAAAAGAGGTTCAAAAAGAAAGAAAGAAAAAAAAGAAAAATGAATTAAAAAAAGATTGAATTAAAAATTCAATCAAGAATTTAAAAAAGAATTAAGAAAAAAAAGATTGAAGAGATTAGGATCTCTTCTGATTTGGGGATAAAAAGAGGATCAAAAGAAAGAAAGAAAAAAAAGAAAAAAAAAAAAGAAAATGAATAAAGAACAGTATAAAAAAGACAAATATATATTTATTAGATAATCTAGTTAAAAAACATTAAAAAAGAAAAGGGTAAAAGTTATAAAAAATTTTAGCAGAAGAAGAGAAAAAAAATGAAAAAGAAAAAAATTAAATTAACTGCAAGACTAAAAAATCACAGGCAGATTTCCACTAAGATCAGGAACACGGCAGGGATGTCCATTATCACCACTACTATTCAACATAGTACTAGAAGTCCTAGCCTCAGCAATCAGACAACAAAAGGAAATTAAAGGCATCCAAATTGGCAAAGAAGAAGTCAAATTATCACTCTTCGCAGATGATATGATACTCTATGTTGAAAACCCAAAAGACTCCACTCCAAAACTGCTAGAACTTATACAGGAATTCAGTAAATTGTCAGGATATAAGATCAATGCACAGAAATCAGTTGCATTTCTCTACACCAACAACAAGACAGAAGAATGAGAAATTAAGGAGTCCATCCCATTTACAATTGCACCCCAAAGCATAAAATACCTAGGAATAAACCTAACCAAAGAGGCTAAGAATCTATACTCAGAAAACTATAAAGTACTCATGAAAGAAATTGAGGAAGACACAAAGAAATGGAAAAATGTTCCATGCTCCTGGATTGGAAGAATAAATATTGTGAAAATGTCTATGCTACCTAAAGCAATCTACACATTTAATGCAATTCCTATCAAAGTACCATCCATCTTTTTCAAAGAAATGGAACAAATAATTTTAAAATTTATATGGAACCAGAAAAGACCTCGAATAGCCAAAGGGATATTGAAAAAGAAAGCCAAAGTTGGTGGCATCACAATTCCAGACTTCAAGCTTTATTACAAAGCTGTCATCATCAAGACAGCATGGTACTGGCACAAAAACAGACACATAGACCAATGGAACAGAATAGAGAGCCCAGAAATAGACCCTCAACTCTATGGTCAACTAATCTTCGACAAAGCAGGAAAGAATGTCCAATGGAAAAAAGACAGCCTCTTCAATAAATGGTGTTGGGAAAATTGGACAGCCACGTGCAGAAAAATGAAATTGGACCATTTCCTTACACCACACACAAAAATAGATTCAAAATGGATTAAGGACCTCAATGTGAGAAAGGAATCCATCAAAATCCTTGAGGAGAACACAGGCAGCAACCTCTTCGACCTCAGCCGCAGCAACATCTTCCTAGGAACATCGCCAAAGGCAAGGGAAGCAAGGGCAAAAATGAACTTTTGGGATTTCATCAAAATCAAAAGCTTTTGCACAGCAAAGGAAACAGTTAACAAAACCAAAAGACAACTGACAGAATGGGAGAAGATATTTGCAAATGACATATCAGATAAAGGACTAGTGTCCAAAATCTATAAAGAACTTAACAAACTCAACACCCAAAGAACAAATAATCCAATCAAGAAATGGGCAGAGGACATGAACAGACATTTCTGCAAAGAAGACATCCAGATGGCCAACAGACACATGAAAAAGTGCTCCATATCACTCAGCATCAGGTAAATACAAATCAAAACCACAATGAGATATCACCTCACACCAGTCAGAATGGCTAAAATCAACAAGTCAGGAAATGACAGATGCTGGCGAGGATGCGGAGAAAGGGGAACCCTCCTACACTGTTGGTGGGAATGCAAGCTGGTGCAACCCCTCTGGAAAACAGCATGGAGGTTCCTCAAAATGTTGAAAATAGAACTGCCCTATGACCGAGCAATTGCACTACTGGGAATTTACCCTAAAGATACAAACATAGTGATCCAAAGGGGCACGTGCACCCGAATGTTTATAGCAGCAATATCCACAATAGCCAAACTATGGAAAGAACCTAGATGTCCATCAACAGATGAATGGATCAAGAAGATGTGGTATATATACACAATGGAATACTATGCAGCCATCAAAAGAAACGAAATCTTGCCATTTGCGACAACATGGATGGAACTAGAGCGTATCATGCTTAGCGAAATAAGTCAAGCGGAGAAAGACAACTATCATATGATCTCCCTGATATGAGGGAGTGGTGATGCAACATGGGGGCTTAAGTGGGTAGGAGAAGAATCCATGAAACAAGATGGGATAGGGAGGGAGACAAACCATAAGTGACTCTTAATCTCACGAAACAAACTGTGGGTTGCAGGGGGGAGGGGGGTTGGGAGAAGGGGGGTAGGGTTATGGACATTGGGGAGGGTATGTGCTTTGGGGTAAATTGGAAGAGGAGATGAACCATGAGAGACTATGGACTCTGAAAAACAATCTGAGGGGTTTGAAGTGGTGGGGGGGTGGGTGGTTGGGGTACCAGGTGGTGGGTATTATAGAGGGCACAGCTTGCATGGAGCACTGGGTGTGGTGAAAAAATAATGAATACTGTTTTTCTGAAAATAAATAAATTGGAAAAAAAAAATCACAGGCAGAAAGCCATGAGTTCCGTGGTTTGTTTTCTCCTCCTCTGGAATTTTGCTGCTTTCTCCTTGGTATTGAAACTGCACTCCTTGGTAGGTGAACTTGGTCTTGCCTGGATTTCTTGTTGATCTTCTGGGGGAGGGGCCTGGTGTAGTGATTCTCAAGTGTCTTTGCCCCAGGCGGAATTACACCGCCCTTACCAGGGGCCGGGCTGAGTGATCTGCTCGGCTTTGCTTTCAGGAGCTTTTGTTCCCTGAGCGCTTTCCGTAGAGTTCCGGAGGATGGGAATACAAATGGCGGCCTCCTGGTCTCTGGCCCAGAGGAGCCGAGAGCCCAGGGCCCCGCTCCCCTGTGCGCCCTCAGCGAACAGCTCCTAGTAACTCGCATCTGCCTAACCTCCGGCCGCGCTCCGAGCTCACCGAGCTTGCGACCGGTTCAAGGCAACTCCGAGCTGCGAGCTTACTGTCGGCTCTGTCTCTGCAGCCAGCTTTCCCGTTCCAATATCCGCAAGCTCTGCGACACTCAGACACCCCGGATCCTTCTGTGACCCCGCGGGACCTGAGGTCACGCCGACCCCGTGTGGGCTTCGCCCCGGTTTAGCCTCCGGAGCGATGTCCCTCAGCGGAACAGACTTTTAAAAGTCCTGATTTTGTGCTCCATTGCTCCGCCGCTTGCCGGGAGCCGGCCCCTCCCCCCGGGGTCTATCTTCCCGTCGCTTTGGATTCACTTCTCCGCCAGTCCTACCTTTCAGAAAGTGTTTGTTTTTCTGTTTCTAGAATTGCTGTTCTTCTTCTCTTGATCTGCCGATGGATTTGCAGGTGTTTGCAATCTTTAGATAAGCTCTCTAGCTGATCTCCTGCTAGCTGAGGTAGTCTCAGCCTGCTACTTCTCCGCCATCTTGACTCCTCTCGGAAAATGCTCTTTTTATTCACCTTTTTGGTTCATGTTTGTCCATCTTCCCCTCTAGATCCTGAGCTCCTAGAGGGAGAAACTGGTTGCCTGATAAACACTGGCACCATATGAGTGCTTAGGGTCCAGTGCTGAATGAACAGGCTAGAGGATCCAGCCCACCATTGTCCAGCTCTACTGCAGAAGCCTATTTGATTCTCATAATGTGTAAGACATTCCCCCTGCCCCCGCCAAGGAAACTCTATGTTCCACGTTGGGTTCAAACTCATGAACCTGAGTTCAAGTGCCAGAGTCAATACCAGCTGAGGAGGCCGGGTGCTTCTTTGGTCATATTGCATAGGTTCTAGGCTGTTAATGATTGAAGTTTACTTGTCAATTTCAACACGATGTAGGGATATTATGTTATGCTGAATTACCAAATAACTCCCCACACTTTGGTAGCATATGACCATAAATTTCCCCACATGAGATTACTGAGTGAATCTTCTGTTTGGAGACAAAGTTCTTTCATGTTGTCTTTCAAAGAACATAACTAAGAGTCCCTCCACCATGGGCCTTCTCACTCCATGGGTTGTCTTGCACCTCTGAAACCATCAGCACTAGAGGACAGATGGTAAATACATATAGGAGATTGTTTCATTGAGGTTTTGAAGGCCTAGATATACATCTTTATGCTAAATCTTTTATTTACTATTTTAGGACTTTATTTATTATATAGTAAAGAATACAAGAAGTGAGGAGTTGCAGAGGGAGAATAACCAGAGAGTTGCTGAGGTGAGGAAGACAAGGGGTACCTTACAAGGTCTGGAACAGCTTGGCCCAAACAGAGCAAGCCTCCACCAATTATGGTAGGCTGGAAGTAACGAGTAAACTCAGATCCCTGTGCCCATGACCAGCCATGATCCCTGAGACGGAAAACAGCACTCTTCCCTTCCCCCATAAAGACACCAAACTTTTGGGGATAGGAAGAATTCACAGATAGGAAGAAACTCCCATGGACCCATGTTGCCACCCCTCCATTCTGTGGCCATCCTAGACAACACTCCAGATGGAAAAGCCTGTGCTACTGCCTCCCACCCAAACGAATTTCAAATCCCAAGGAGTGGTCCTCAGGGTCTGGAGAGCAGACCTGCTGACAATTCGCCCCTAACCCTTACACGAGTTTGTGTCTGAAGACTTTGATCTCAAAGCCCTGACCGACATGCCCTCCAGGATGGGACCTCCAGAACAACAATGCATCACTGACCCTACTCTCCAAAGAAACTCTACCCGTCTAAGTTGCCCAAACCCTCCACATTAGGAGAAACCTATAAGGACTTTGAGACCACCCCAATTTTGTAGGCCGCTCTGGAAAAAATGCACAGTCTGACACACACTCAGCACCTACCTCCAGGAATACATGCAGGTCAATGGCCCTGATCCAGATTATACCTGACTTGCCCCTAGGACTTCATCGGAACCCTAGCTTAGGTTTTCAGGCCTCTGTCCCCAGTGGCCTATTCTGGAAAACCAACCTATGGTCCAACTTGTGGTCCCTAAGCCCCTCCTGTCCAGAAAAGGAAACCTGTCTCTTGGGAACTGGGTCCAACCCTCAGGGTAGGAGAATACTGCATGGTCCCAGAGCCACTGCCACATTCTGAAATCTTCCTGGACACCAAGCAGCACTGTGACCTATCAGACTGAGAAACTCCATCAACTCAGATCACTTGGAACTGCGAACCAGAGCCAGCAGATCAAGCCTGCCCTGTTCCTCGGCTGCAATGGTAACACAAGGTGGGCTTTCCAGGCATCCATTCAGAGAGCTCAGCTATTGAATCTTTCTATATGAGGGACCATGGATCCCTCTAACCAGAATTCCCCTGTCCCACAGAAGGACACCTTGCTCTATGGAGCAGCTCACAAGCTCCAATGTGGAAAAGCCTCCAAGGATTCTTGAGGCCACCCCACCATTCGTTGGCCATCATGGATGCAAACTCCAGCGTCAGCAGACATCTGACACTCACCCTTACTCAGGTGATGGAGATCTAGAAACAGCCACTGCATATTGGAACTGCCATGCACTGGGAACTGAACTTAACCAGAGCTAGTGTTTTCAGACTTCCTTCCTCACACTCCTTGCCAACAAGCCCTCCATATTGGGAATCCTGGAGCCACAACACAACCTTCTGCCTGCCCACGAAAAGGAAGAAATGCCCTATGGGTATGTCCAGAATTTCCACATAAGGATTCACCAGCACGGCCCTCAATGGCACCCCAATATCATAGGCCTCCCTGTGAACTAATCCTCTGTCTGACACAGCCCGAGCCCCGACCTCCTGTCAGCCACACAGAGAGAGGGCCCCATTTCCTACAGGTGGGACCTGGCTTGACCCAAGGCCGTCATATTGAACAAACCTGGGGATTCAGGTACCTGTCCCCAGAACTTAGCTCAAATGCATGACCATGGGGGAATCTGAAGCACAGAAGATTACTCCTCCTTCCCCATGGCAGGAAAACTGGATGTTGAGATGGCTCCTCAGACTGGGAGCCAGCTGCATGACCCATGAGACCATGCCCACTCAGGAGAGGTAGCTGGGCACAAACAGGCATTGAGACCTTCAGCCTGAGACCCCTTTCAATCAAGGCCCTTCAGGTGCATGACTAAAAGCCCACAGAGAGAGCTTCTCATGACCATAGCACAAATCGTAAATCTTGCTGGGATTATCCTGGCGCCCAGACCCAAAAACCATCTCTGAAATCCCTGTTTTGCTGTGACTCCTGAGATGGAAAACAGCATTCTTAGTTTCCCCCAAGAAGACACCAAACTCTTGGAAGCTGGGCAGAATTCCCCAGATAAGAAGCACCTCCCAGGGACCATTGAGGCCATCCTAGACACACAATCAAGACAGAAGAGCCTGTGCTACTGCTTCCCAGCTGCGCAAACTTTAAATCCCGAGGAGCTGACCTCAGGGTCTTCAGATAAGGCCTGCCATCACCTCGCCCCTAACCCTTACCCAAGTTTGGGTCTGAAGACTTCAGTCCCAATCCCGTGGCCCACGTGACCTCAAGGATGGGGCTTCCAGGAACTCACCACAACACTGGGCCTGATCTTCTGAGGAAACTCTGTCCATCTCAGTTGCCCAAACCTTCCAGGTTAGGAGAAACATGCCAGGTCCATGAGCCGACTCCCATTTCATAGCCCACTTTGAAAAAAAATATGCACAGTCTGACACACCCTCAGCACCCACCTCCAGGAAGACACGCAGGTCAATGGCTTTGAGTCCAAAGATTGAACCTAACACGCTCCTACGACTTTATCAGATCCTTAGCTTAGGTTTTCAGGCCTCTGTCCCCAGAGGCCTGTTCTGGAAAACCAACATATGGTCCAATATTTGGTCCCTGACCCATACCACAGAACTCCTCCTGTCCCGAGAATGTATCCAGACTTGGTAACTGGCTTTTACCCTCGGTATAGGATAATTCTGCATGACCTCAGTGCCACCGCCACATTCTAAGATCTCCCTGGACACCAAGCAGCATTGTGACTCATCAGACTGAGAATCTCCGTCAACTCAGATCACTTGGAACGTCGAAACAGAGCCAGCCGATCAAGCCTGCCCTGTTCCTCATCTGCAATGGTAATGTGAGTTAGGCTTCCCAGGCATCGATTCAGAGGGCTCGGCTATCGAATATTTCCATATGGCTGACCCTGGAGCCCTCTAATCTGCTTCCCCTGTCTCGCAAAAAGTCACCTTGCTATTTGGAGCAGCTCACAAGCTCCAGCTTGGGAAAGTCTCCAAGGCTTCTTGAGGCGACCCAACCATTCCTTGCCATTATGGATACAAATTCCAGCTTGAGCAGACACCTGAAACTTGCCCTTCCTCAGGAGTTGGACATTTCAAAACAGCTGCTGCACATTGGAACTGCCATGCTCTCGGCCCTGAACTTAACAGTAGCTGGTGTTTTCACACTTCTGTCCTCACACTCCACACCTGCAAGCCCTCCATATTGGGAATTCTGCAGCCAAAACACAGCCTTCTGCATGCCTACCAGAAAGAAGTGCCCTATGGGTCTGCCCAGAAACCCCACATGAGGATCTAACTGCACGGCCCTCAACATCACCCAAATATCATAGGCTGCCCTGTGCATGAATGATCTGATGATACAGCCCGAGACCCGACCTCCTGTCAGCCACCGGGATAGCGGGCCCCATATCATGAAGGTTGGACCTGCCTTGGACCAAGGCCTTCATCTCAACCAACCTGGGTATTCAGATAACTATCCCCAGAACGTAGCACAAACTCCTGCCCATGGAGGAACCTGAAGCACAAAAGAGTATGCCTCCTTCCCAATGGCAGAAAAACTGGATGTTGGGATGGTTGTCCAACGTCAGAGTGGGAGCAAGCTGCATGACTAATGAGACCACGTCCACTCAGGAGGGGCAACTGGGCACAGGCATTGTGATCCTCAACCTGAGACCCCTTTCAAACAATCCTCCTCAGGAGTTGGAGCAGGAGATGACAGAGCATGCCTGTCAGGCCCATAGGCCCAAGTCCTACCCTTTGTTTGGGTTAGGCAGCACCCAGACCCAGAACCCATCTCTGGAATCCCTGTTTGGGCGGGAACCCTGAGATGGAAAACAGCACTCTTCGCTTCCCCCAGAAAGACACCAAACTCTTGGGAGCCGGACAGAATGCTCAGATAGAAAGAATCTCCCAGGGACCATTGAGGCCACCCATACATCCGTGGCCATCCTAGACACACAATCCAGACAGAAAATCCAGTGCTACTGCTTCCCAGTCGCCCAAATTTCAAATCCCGAGGAGGTGACCTCAGGGTCTGCAGATATGGCCTGCCATCACCTCGCCCCTAACACTTACCCGATTTGGGTCCCAAGACCCCTGTCCCAATACCGTGGCCCACATTTCCTCCAGGATGGGGCCTACAGTAACACAGCATTACATGGCCTGCTCTCCCGAGGAAATGCTTCCCGTCTCAGATACCCAAACGGTCCAGATTAGGAGAAACCTGCTAGGCCCCTGAGCCCACTCCATTTTCATAGGCCTCTCTGGAAAAAATGTAGTCTGACACACCCACAACACCTACCTCCAGGAGGACATGCAGGTCAATGGTCCTGAGTCCAAAGATTGAACCTGACATGCTCCTAGGACTTCATCAGATCCTTAGCTTAGGTTTTCAGGTCTCTGTCCCCCGAGGCCTCTTCTGGAAAGCCAACATGTGGTCCACTTGTGGTCCCTGACCCATATCACAGATCCCCTCCTGTCCTGAGAAGGTAACCTGGCTCTTGAGAAATGGCTACTACCCTCAGTGTAAGAGAATCCTGCATGGCCACAGAGTCACTGCCACATTCTAAGGTCTCCCTGGACATCAGGCAGCATTGTGACCCATCAGACTGAGAACCTCTGTCAACTCAGATCCCTTGGAACATTGAAACAGAGACAGCAGAATAAGCCTGCCCTGTTCCTAGGCTGCAATGGTAACACAAGGGGGACTTTCCAGGCATCCATTCAGAGCACTCTGCTATCGAATGTTTCCATATTGCTGACCCTGGAGCCCTCTAATCTGCTTCCCCTATCTCGCAGAAGGACATCTTGCTATTTGGAGCAGCTCACAAGCTCCAGCGTGGGAAAGCCTTCAAGGCTTGTTGAGACGACCCCACCATTCCTGGCCCATCATGGATAAAAATTCCACCGTAAGCAGACATCCAACACTTGCTCTTCCTCAGGTGTCAGACATCTTGAAACAACTGCTGCACATTGGAACTGCCATGCCATCAGCCATGAACTTAACCACAGCTGTTTTTTTCACACTTCCGTCCTCACACTCCACGCCTGCAAGCCCTCCATTTTGGGAATTCTGAAGACACAACACAGCCTCTGACTGCCCACCAGAAAGAAGAAGTGCCATATGGGTATGCCCAGAAACCCCATATGAGGATCTACCAACACGGCCCTCAAGATCACCCCAATATCATAGACTTCCCTGTGCACTAATGATCGGTCTGACACAGCCCACGATCGACCTCCTGTCAGTCACCCAGATAGCGAGCCCCCTCTCCTGCAGGTGGGACCTGCCTTGACTGGAGGCCGTCATCTCAACCAACCTGGGTATTCAGGTACCTGTCCCCAGAATGTAGCTCATGTTTCTGCCCATGGCGGAACCTGAAGTACAAAAGAGTATGCCTCCTTCACCGTGCAGGAAAACTGGATGTTGAGATGGTTGTCCAACCCTCAGAGTGGGAGCCAGCTGCACGGTGCATGAGACCACGCCCACTCAGGATGGGCAGCGGGCACAAACAGGCATTGTGACCCTCAGCCTGAGACCCCTTTCAAACAAGCCCCCTTGGGAGTTGGAGCAGGAGCCCACAGAGTGAGCCTCTCATGCCCCTTGGCCCAAATCCTAACCCTTGTTTCAATTAGGCTGCGCCCAGACCCAGACTCATCTCTGGCATCCCTGTTTGAGTGGGACCCCAGAGACAGAAAGCAGCACTCTTCCCTTCCCCCAGAAAAACACCAAACTCTTGGGAGTCAGGAAGAATCCCCAGATAGGAAGAATCTCCCAGGGACCATTGAGGCCACACCTCCATCTGTGGCCATCCTAGACACACAATCCAGACAGAAAAGCCTGTGCTACTGCTTCCCAGCTGCCCGAATTTCAAACCCCATGAGCTGACCTCAGGGTCTGCAGATAAGGCCTGGCATCACCTCTCCCCTACCACTTACCCGAGTTTAGGTATGAAGACTTTGGTCCCCATCCCTCGCCCACATGCCCTACAGGATGGAGCCTCCAGAAACATACCACATCACTGGGCCTTCTCTCCCAAGGAATCTCTGCCCGTCTCTGTTGCCCAAACCTTCCAGGTTAGGAGAAACCTGCCAGGCCCCTGAGCCCACTCCAGTTTCATAGGCCGCTTTGGGAAAAAAATGCACAGTCTGACACACCCTCAGCATGAACCTCCAAGAAGACATGTAGGTCAATGGCGCTGAGTCCGAAGATTGAACCTGACATGCTCCTAGGTCTTCATTGGATAATTTGCTTAGTTTTGAGGCCTCTGTCCCCAGAGGCTTGTTCTGAAGAATCAACATATGGTTCAACATGTGGTCCCAGACCCATAACACAGAATCGTCCTGTCCCGAGAAGGTAACTTGGCGCTTGATAACTGGGTTCTAACCTCAGTGTAGGAGAATCCTGCATGGCCCCAGAGCCACCGCCATATACGACACCAAGCAGCATTGTGACCCATCAGGCTGAGAACTTCCGTCAACTCAGATCTCTTTGAACCAGAGCCAGAAGATCAAGCCTGCCCTGTTCCTCAGCTGCAATGGTAACATGAGGGGGGTTTTACAGGCATCCATTCAGAGAGCCCTTCTATCAAATATTTCCGTATGGGGGACCCTAAAGCCCTCTAATCGAACTTCCACTGTCTTGCAGAAGGACACCCTGCTATTTGGAGCAGCTCACAAGCTACAGCTTGGGAAAGCCTCCAAGGCTTCTTGAGGTGACCCCACCATTTCTTAGCCATCAGGGATACAAATTCCAGCATGAGAAGAAATCTGACATTCGCCCTTCCTCAGGTGCTGGACATCTCGAAACACCCACTGCACATTGGAACTGCCATGCACTCGGCCCTGAACTTAACCATAGCTGATGTTTTCATACTTCCGCCCTCACGCTCCACGCCTGCAAATCCTCCATATTGTGAATTCTGCAGCCATAACACAGCTTTCTGCCTGCCCACCAGAAAGAAGAAGTGCCCTATGGGTCTGCCCAGCAACCCCACATGAGGATCTACCTGCGTGGCCCTCAACATCAGCCCAATATCATAGGCAGCCCTGTGCATGAATGATCTGTCTGACAAAGCTGAGCCCTGACCTCCTGTCAGCAACTCTCATAGTGGGCCCCCTATCTTGCAGGTGGGACCTGCCTTGGACAGAGGCCGTCATCTCAACCAACCTGGGTATTCAGGTACCTGTCCCCAGAATGTAGCTCAAATTCCTGCCCATGGTTTAACCTGAAGGACAGAAGTGTATGCCTCCTTCCCCAAGGCACGAAAACTGGATGAGATAGTTGTCCAACCCTCAAAGTGGGAATCAGCTGCATGGCGCATGAGAACACGCCCACTTAGAAGGTGCAGCTGGGCACAAGCAGGCATTGTGACCCTCAGCCTGAGAACCCTTTCAAACAAGCCCACTCAGGAGTTGGAGCAGGAGTCCACAGAGCGGGTCCCTCATGCCCCTAGGTCCAAATCCTAACCCTTGTTTGGGTTAGGCAGCCCCCAGACCCAGAACCTCTCTCTGGAATCCCTATTTGGGCAGGATCCTTGAGATGGAAAACAGCACTCTTCCTTTCCCCCAGAAAGACACCAAACTCTTGGGAACTGGGCAGAAGCCCCAGAGAGTAAGAATCTCCCAGGGACCATTGAGGTCACCTGTCCATCCATGGCAATCACTGTCCAGACAGAAAAGCCTGTGCTTCTGCTTCCCAGCCACCCGAATTTAAAGTCCCGAGGAGCGGACTCAAGGTCTGCAGATATGGCCTGCCATCACTTCACCCCCAACCCCTACTTGATTTTGGGTCTGAAGATGTCAGTCCCCATCCCTTGGCCCACATGCCCTCCAGGATGGGATCTCCAGGAACACACTGCATTACTGGGCCTGCTCTCCTGAGGAAACTCTTCCCATGTCAGTTGCCCAAACCTCCCAGATTAGAAGAAACCTGCCAGGTCCCTGAGCTCACTCCAATTTTATAGGCCACTCTGGAAAAAAATGGGCAGTCTGACACACTTTCAGCACGTATCTCCAGGAACACACTCAGGTCAATGGCCCTGAGTCCAAAGATTAAACCTGACATGCTCCTAGGACTTCATTGGATCCTTAGTTAGGTTTTCAGGCCTCTGTCCCCAGAGGCCTGTTCTGGAAAACCAACATATGGTCCAACATGGGGTCCCTGATCCTTACCACAGAACCCCTTCTGGCCCAAGAAGGTAACTTGGCTCTTGGCAACTGGGTTCTACCCTCAGTGTAGGAGAATCCTGCATGGCCCAAGAGCCCCCGCCACATTCTAAGGTCTCCCTAGACACCAAGCAGAATTGTGACCCATCAAACTGAGAACCTCCGTCAACTCCGATCACTTGGAACTTTGAACCAGAGCCAGGGGATCAAGCCTGCCCTGTTCCTCAGCTGCAATGGTCACACAAGGTGGGCTTTCCAGGTATGCATTCAGAGAGCTCTGCTATCGAATATTTCCATATGGGAGACCCTGGAGCCCTCTTATCAGACTTCCACTGTCTCATAAAAGGATACCTTGCTCTTCAGAGCAGCTCACAAGCTCCAGCTTGGGAAAGCCTCCAAGGCTTCTTGAGGTGACCCCAGCATTCCTTGGCCATCACGGATACAAATTGCAGTGTGAGCAGACATCTAACACTTGCCTTACTCTGGTGCTGGAGATCTTGAAACAGCCACTGCACATTGGACCTCCCATGCACTCGGCCCTGAAATTAACTGTAGCTCGTGTTTTCACACTTAAGTCCTCACACCCCACGCCGAGAAGCCCTCCATATTGGGAATTCTGCAGCCACAACACAGCCTTCTACCTGCCCACCAGAAAGAAGTGCCCAATGGGTCTTCCCAGAAACCCCACATGATGGTCTACCTGCAGAGCCCTCAACATCACTTCAATAACATAGGCTGCCCTGTGCACGAATGATCTGACACAGACCGAGCCCCTACCTCCTGTCAGCCACGTGGAGAGTGGGCCCCATATCCTGCAGGTGGGAAGTGCCTTGGCCCAAGGCCGTCATCTCAACCAACCTGAGTTTTCAGGTACCTGTCCCCAGAACGTAGCTCATATTCCTGCCCATGGTGAAACCTGAAGTACAAAAGACTATGCCTCCTTCCCCATGGCAGGAAAATTGGATGTTGAGGTGGTTGTCCAACCCTCAGAGTGGAGCCAACTGTATGGCGCATAAGACCACGCCCACTCAGGAGGGCAGCTCAGCACAAACAGGCATTGTGACCCTCAGCCCGAGACTCCTTTCAAAAAAGGCCCCTCTGGAGTTGGATCAGGAGCCCACAGAGCGGACCTGTTATGCCCCTAGTCCCAAATTCTAACCCTTGTTTGGTTTAGGCAGCGCCCAGACCCAGAACCCGTCACTGAAATCCCTGTTTGAGTTGGACCCCTGAGATGGAAAACAGCACTCTTCCCTTCCCGCAGGAAGACACCAAACTCTTGGGAGCCAGGAAGAATCCCCAGATAGGAAGAATCTCCCAGGGACCATTGAGGACACCCATTCATCTGTGGCCATCCTAGACACAAAATCCAGACAGAAAAGCCTGTGCTACCGCTTTCCACTCGCCCGAATTTCAAACCCCGTGGAGCTGACCTCAGGGTCTGCAGGTATGGCCTGCCATCACCTCGCCCCTAACCCTTACCGGAGTTTGGGTCTGAAGACTGATCACAATCCTGTGGCCCACATGCCCTCCAGGATGGGGCCTCCAGAAACATACCGCATGCTCCCCTGAGGAAACTCTGCCTGTATCAGCTGCCCAAACCTTCCAGATTAGGAGAAACCTGCCAGGCCCCTGAGCCCACCTCAATTTCATAGGCTGTTCTGGAAAAAAAATGCACAGTATGACACATCCTCAGCACCTACCTCCAGGAAGACACGGAGGTCACATTTTTTTCTCAGGTGTGAGACTGTTTTCCAAAACCAAATTCTGAAGATTTTTGTGGCGCAGAATCACGTTTTATCTCCCTAGTGTTGAAGGTTTCCCCACGCTTCTGTTTTGATGGACTTCTCCCAGGAATACCATCACCCAGCTGTGCTAGGATTCGATGTTTAGGGTTACATAGAGCAGAAAGCCAGCATCTAGCCTCGTGGGGTTCAGCCAGATTTCCCCAACTGATATCTGAGGACTGAAGCAATCAAGCCCCCAATGTTCTTCTTGTGACCCCTGGGATCTTGAGATTATACTGACAACACCTGGGATTCTGCCCCACTTTACCACTTAAACACCTTTAAGTCAAGGATGTTCCCCATGAGCTTATAGCGTCAGATATGCCTGACAGCCCAGGGAGTGAGAAGGCCGATGGTTGAGGGACTCTGAATTCCTAAAAGTCCACATGAAGTAGTTCAGTCTCCAATCTGAAGATCCACCTGAAGAAAGCTGTGGTAACATTCTACCAGAATTTGGGGAGTTATTTGGTAATACAGCATAATGTAATATACCTACAACATGTATAAATAAACAAAGAAACTTCAATAGTTATGCCACTAGAACCTAGAAAAAATGACAAGAGAAGCATGTGACTTCCTCAGTCAGTATGGCAAATGGTACTTGACCTTGGGGTCATGAGTATGAGACCCACATGAAATACAGAGTGATGTAGGAAGCAAAAGAAAACAACAGGACTTACACATGATCAAAGTCATTTGGGCATGGAAAATAGAGCTAGTCAGTGGTGAGCTGGATTCTCTCACCTGTTCATGCGGCCACTGGGCCCTGACAACTCAGGTGATGCCAGAGCTTATCAGGCAACCAGTTTTTACTCCTAGGAGTTCAGGGTCTTGAGGGGCAGATGGACAAACAGAAAATGAAAAGGTGAAAGAAAAGAGCATTTTCTGCATAAGAAAATAACAAGGGAGTATAATGGGTCCTGAACTCCACCAGGTGATGGGTCCGACAAGGCTCTGCTGTGATGACATTGAGAATTCCTGTGGCAGGAAAAGAAGACTGTTCTGCACAAATCTGAGTATACTTAGCCCGGCATAGGGAACCATGGCACAGAGGATTAGAAGCAGAATATGATGTTCCCAGAGTGGGGTTTAGAATGGAGACCAGGGTGATTGGAGGAGGATGAAGAGGGGAGCAGAGAAGAAGAGGAGGAGGGCTACAGCCAGGGGCAGCTACTGTACAAGTATCAGTACACCGCTCCTAGTGATGTGTGATCATATTACCCCACCCTCTGTGGCTTAACAACAAACACTGTCTCACAGTCTTAAAGGAGACTTTAAGTACTGCAATCCAGCAGTCATCAACTAGGATCCCCTGCCAGAGCCCCTCAGTTCTATGGGGCTGTTGACAACACCAAGACAAGACCTGCTTCACTGAGAACTTGAGCACACTTAGGTGTTTCAGCAGGATTCAGTGCATCTCCAAAGATCCAAAATCCTCTCTCTATTGTTGGCCCTCATGTGTAGGTCACATGCACATGTCTGGTCCATGTTTCAACATAGGGGTTTATACTCCAGTGTGAGGATCTAAGAGAGAACACAGGTCACAGGCAGCATGGGGATGTGCAGTGAGCTTTTATAACTAAATCTCAAATGGGGTCTTCAGGACATTTTGCCATGTTCTGTGAAATGGAAGTAATCACTAAGTCCATACCACATCCCTGGCACAAGGTTACACAATAATGTGTAAATAGGGTATGGGATTTCAGGGATCCATTGAAAGGATAAGGTTAAGTCCCCTTCAAGGTTAGTGCCTTGCCAAGAATCACAGACTGGCAAGGACACTGAACCGAGCATGAACTCAGCTCTTTGTGAGTGTCCTCAATGTTGGGGACCTGGATGCACCTAGTCATTCACTGGAGGTCTTTGGAAAAGGTTGTGTTGAAGACAGGGGCTATAGACAGGGAGATGGTTTCAGGGTGAGGGTGAGAATTGGTATCATAGACAGGAGGCATTCCAGCAAGATATTGTACTAGGAGGAGCCCTGGTCATGGCAACCCACTGAATGGGCCTCTATCCACGTGACACCCATTGGAAAGGAGGTAATAGCTCTCAGCACAGGATATGCAGTCTATAGTAGTAATGGATTATGACCATCAAGGGCCAAGTATCCATTCCCTTCTCAAGGGCCAAGTCTCCAGTTCCTTTTGAAAATTAGAAAACCAAAGGTCTTGGGAAACTATGTCCCCTCCCTCTGTAAATGGGATTGTCACCTTATGGGACTCCAGAATGTGAGAACTGATGAACAGATGTGTGCCCACAGGAGCCACTGTGCATGCAACACACACACACACACACACACACACACACACACACACACATTAGGCATTATAGGGTGGTACTTGCCCAATAGCAGACTCAGAGAAAGTGAGAAGAGTAGTAGAATGTGCTTGGATAGATTTCCTACAAGTGACAACACTCATCCAATATCATATATATTATTCCACATATGCCTGTAGACTTCTGCAGGAAGTCCATGCTAGAATCTTCTGTGTTGTACAGACAAGATGCAGACCACCGCTCACAGGAATAATGCCTTATCCAGGGTCACAAACAGGTAAGAGGGGAGAGTTGTGTCTGAAGCCAGTTGGGGCCCTGGCTGCAATCAGCCCTACTTTGGGGGCCTTTGAAGAGGGGTGTGTTGGTGTCCTTGTGTACACATGTGGCCTTGTATGCAGAAAGGAGATGAGCAGATGGCAGCCCTGAGCACCATTTGTGTAGGTGATAATCCAGTGTGGACTTGTGTAGGTGATCTCAGCCAGTGAAGTCACTTTCTTGACCACAGACCCCAACAGAATTTGGAACCCCATAACCAGGTGCCCATATTCTAGTGTAGTCCAGTACCAGAATTACTTGGCTGGAGACATCTGATACGGAATGATGTTCTCTGGCTGCTTGCCTACTTCCAGGGGTTCTGGCTTCCAGAAAACCCAGAGGAGTGGCATTTTCAAATGCCGCAAACATTGGCCCAAACTTTACCCTCAGTGCCTCAGGGCTTTTGGCAGGATCTTCCATAAGTTAATAAAAAGGAACCTAGGCCAAGACAAGCAACCCCTCTAAGCTGTCCCAGAACATCCTCGTCCCCTCCTCTGGAACTTCTGGCAAAGAGTGATATTTCGGGGTTCCTGCCATGGGTCTGTAGGAGGATGCAAGATAGTGGAAACCCTAGTGATCCCTTTATGTTCACACCAATGTCACTGTTGACTGGGTGAAAAGAGGATTGTGAAGTGCATCTTACCTCTGCCAGCGGATTAGAAGCATAATGTGATGTTTCCATTTCTCTCCTTGGTGGAGAAGTGTACACATGGGGGGAGTGGTGTGTCTGGAAGATACTTCCCAGGGTACAAGGACCACCAAAGGTAGCCAGAAAAGGCTCTGCATCCTCCTTCCTGGCTGTTGGGCACTGTCTTTAAAGAATTACAGGAGATGGGGCAAGAGCTAAATAGCGAGATCCTCTGTTCTACCAGCTTGAAGTACAAGAAGGTGACCCACGCTCAATTTCCCCAATATGGAGAATGGAACAAGTGTTCATGCCCTAGAGGGAGAAAGGACACCCCCAAAATCAAAATCTAGAAATTCCCCCAGACACTTACTTGTGAAATTCATTAATCATAATTATAGACAGGAGGTCTTAAGGGCAGCTAGGTTGTAGAGATTTCTTACTTACAGAGGAAGGACCGTCTGAATAATGTCAGACTTGTTCACAGACACCTGGCAAGCCAGAAAGGCCTGGCATACATATTCAGGGCACTCAATGAGAAGAACATGCAGCCAAGAATACTTCACCCAGAAAGGCTGACATTCAGAATGGATGGAGAGTGATTCCTTCGATAGCTTAGTTGGTAGAGTGGAGGACTGTAGTGGAAGCTCTTCAGAATGGATGGAGAGATAAAGAGCTTTCAAGACAGGTAAGGTTTAAAAGATTATATGACAACCAAGCTGGCACTATAGGAAATATTAAAGTTTTTTTTAGGTGAAATAATGAAAAGTGACATAAAACAGAAATTTACAGAGATAATCTATAGAAACAGGACTTCACAGGCAACAGGATGTCAATAAAATCTTAATCTTTAATAATTACTCTCAATGTGAACGGCCTAAAGGTTCCCATAAAAATGAACAGGGTACAGGGGACAAGATGGCGGGGTACTAGGAAGAGGCGTCTTTTCAGCTGGTACCCCAAAGTGAGCTGATTACCTACCAAAGAACTCTGATCACCCATGAAATCAGCCTGAGATCAGAATTATACACGTCTAGATCTCTACAGGGGCAGAAGACGCCAGTGAGCAGGTAAAGCGGAATGGGAACAGCGGACTGATATCGGAAGATAAACAAAAGGGGGAGGGAGCCACCAGAGGCGACCGGTGCAAAAGTAATACCCCGATAGGAGCGAGAGTGCCCTGCGTCTGGGGACCAGCATTAACTCGGAGACTGGTTGAAAGCACTCCAAAAGAGCAAAGGATCGCGGGGGCAAATTGTGGGAATCGGGGCGGCTAGGGACAGGGGCTTGAGTCCCCGGTCCCAGACGGCCTCCCCGGCGCGGAGGCAGAGAGAGTGCGGCGGAGAAACCGGCTCCTGGTCCCTAAGCCGCCAGCCTGCCCCAGAGCGCGGGGTTCCGGCTCCTGTGAGGGGATGGGAGCCGGTCTGCAGAACGCGCACTAGCCCTACCACAAAGCTTGAGATGCGCGTGCACGTCGCTCCAGCTCTCCTGGGTTTCTAAGGCCCTGGGGTGCTTCTTGACCCGGGCCATTGTTTCAAAGTCTAAGACGCGCGCCCGCGAAACTCTTCCCCGGACAGAGGCGCGCAAAAGCCCAGCCTGCGGCTTACGGACCAGCGCCCCGTTCTCAGTGCCCCAGACGCGCGCCCGACCCACAGCCGCCTCTGAAAAGAGGTGCGCGCAAGCCGGGCACTCCCAGCCCCGGCCAGCGGCAAAATCTCAGTGTGCGATCGCTGCTTGGAACCCCTCTGGCAGTCAGGAGCTCCCAGACAGCCGCCACTGCCTTGGCTTTGGGGACGAGCAAAAGATCCTGCGCCCCCAGGGTCTTTAACTTGGAACCTGCACTGCCAGCGTCCAAGGGGGAATTTATTCAGCTTCTGCACCCAGACTGAGGCTTCTGAGACGGAGATCAGGAAGTGTTCCAGGGTGCACCTTGACTGCACCAGAGTTGATACATCCAGCTACATCTGTTCAGTCCTCTCCCACCAAAATGACTAGGAGGAGGAATGCCCAACAGAAGAAAAATACAGAGGATGGACCTTCCGCAACAGAGCTAACGGCTATCAACATAGACAATATGTCGGAAAGAGAATTCAGGCTAACAATTATCCAGGCAATAGCTAGGTTGGAGAAAGCCATGGATGACCAAACAGAATTGATTAGAGCCGAACTGAAAGCGACCAGACAGGATGTTCACAATGTTAGGGCGGAGCTTAAAGCTACCAGGGAGGAGGTCCACAATGCTCTCAATGAGTTCCAATCCAATCTAAACTCTCTCAAAGCTAGGGTAACTGAGACAGAAGATAGAATTAGTGATCTGGAAGACAAACAGATAGAGAGAAAGGATCAGGAGGAAGCCTGGAACAAACAGCTTAGATCCCACGAAAGCAGAATTAGGGAAATAAGTGATGCCATGAAGCGTTCCAACGTCAGAATTATTGGAATTCCTGAAGGGGAGGAGAAAGAAAGAAGTCTAGAAGATGTCGTGGAACAAGTCCTTCATGAAAACTTTCCGAGTCTCGCGAATGAAACCAGCGTTCATGTACTAGAGGCTGAACGGTCTCCACCCAAGATTATACACTCCAAAAAAACATCACGACACCTGATAGTCAAATTGAGAAATTATAATTGTAGGTATAATCTCTTGAAAGCTGCCAGGGCAAAGAGGCTCCTTACTTACAGAGGGAAGCCCATCAGAATAACGTCAGACCTGTCCACAGAGACCTGGCAAGCCAGAAGAGGCTGGCAAGATATATTCAGGGCACTAAATGAGAAGAACATGCAGCCAAGAATACTTTATCCAGCAAGACTGACATTCAAAATGGATGGAGAGATAAAGAGTTTCCAAGACCGGCAAGACTTAAAAGACTATGCAACCACCAAGCCGATACTGCAGGAAATATTAAGGGGGGTTCTATAAAAGAGGAAAAATCCCAAGAATAGCATTGAACAGAAATATAGAGACATTCTACAGAAAGAAAGACTTCATAGGTAACTCGATGTCAATAAAAACGTATCTATCAATAATCACTCTCAATGTGAATGGCCTAAATGCACCCATAAAACGGCACAGGGTTGCAGATTGGATAAAACGACAGGACCCATCCATATGCTGTCTACAAGAGACCCATTTTGAACCTAAAGATACACGCAGACTGAAAGTGAAGGGGTGGAGAAGCATCTTTCATGCCAATGGGACTCAAAAGAAGGCTGGGGTAGCGATTCTCATATCAGATAAATTAGACTTCAAACTAAAGACTGTAGTCAGAGATACAGAAGGACACTACATAATCCTTAAAGGGACTATCCACCAAGATGATATAACAATTGTAAATATCTATGCTCCCAATATGGGAGCAGCCAATTACTTAAGAAAACTGTTAATCAAGATAAAGAGTCATATTGATATGAATACACTAATCGTAGGTGATCTTAACACGCCTCTTTCAGAATTAGACAGATCATCGAAGCAGAAAATCAATAAAGAAACAAGAGCATTGAACGTCACATTGGACCAGATGGACCTCATAGATATATACAGAACATTCCACCCTAAAACAGCAGAATACTCATTCTTCTCAAGTGCACACGGAACCTTCTCCAGAATAGACCACATACTGGGTCACAAATCAGGACTCAGCCGATACCAAAAGACTGAGATTATTCCCTGCATATTATCAGATCACAATGCTTTGAAACTGGAGCTCAATCACAAGGAAAAGTTCCGAAGGAACTCAAACACCTGGAAGCTAAAGACCACCTTGCTTAAGAATGCTTGGATCAACCAGGAGATCAAAGAAGAACTGAAACAATTCATGGAAACCAATGAGAATGAAGACACTTCGGTCCAAAACCTATGGGATACAGCAAAGGCGGTCCTAAGGGGAAAATATATAGCCATCCAAGCCTTGCTCAAAAAAATTGAAAAATCCAGAACACACCAGCTGTCTCTACACCTTAAAGAACTGGAGGATCAACAACAAATCAAACCAACTCCACACATAAGAAGGGAAATCATCAAGATTAGAGCTGAGATCAATGAGGGAGAAACCAGAGATACAGTAGAACGTATCAATGAAACTAGAAGCTGGTTTTTTGAAAGAATCAATAAGATCGATAAGCCACTGGCTACACTAATCCAAAAGAAAAGAGAGAAATCCCAAATTCATAAAATTATGAATGAAAGGGGAGAGATCACAACTAACACCAAGGAAGTAGAAACAATCATCAGAAGTTACTACGAACAGTTATATGCCAATAAGCTTAGCAACCTAGATGAAATGGATGCATTCCTGGAAAAATATAAACTACCAAAATTGAACCAGGAAGAAATCGACAACCTGAATAGACCGATATCTAATAACGAGATTGAAGCAGTGATCAAAAATCTCCCAAAAAACAAGAGCCCAGGACCTGACGGATTCCCTGGGGAATTCTACCAAACCTTCCAAGAAGAAATAACACCTATTCTCCTGAAGCTGTTTCAAAAAATTGAAGCAGAAGGAAAACTTCCAGACTCTTTCTATGAAGCCAGCATTACCCTGATCCCCAAACCAGGCAAGGACCCTACCAAAAAGGAGAATTTCAGACCAATATCACTGATGAATATGGATGCTAAGATTCTCAACAAGATCCTAGCCAACAGGATCCAACAACACATTAAAAAGATTATCCACCATGATCAGGTGGGATTCATCCCTGGGCTACAAGGATGGTTCAACATTCGTAAATCAATCAATGTGATACAACAAATTAATATGAGAAGAGAGAAGAACCACATGGTCCTCTCAATTGATGCAGAAAAAGCATTTGACAAAATCCAACATCCGTTCCTGATTAAAACGCTTCAAAGTATAGGGATAGAGGGAACATTCCTGAACCTCATCAAATCTATCTATGAAAGACCCACAGCAAATATCATCCTCAATGGGAAAAAGCTTGCAGCCTTCCCGTTGAGATCAGGAACAAGACAAGGATGCCCACTTTCACCACTCTTGTTCAACATAGTATTAGAAGTCCTAGCAACAGCAATCAGACAACAGAGAGAAATAAAAGGTATCCAAATTGGTAATGAAGAAGTCAAACTCTCTCTCTTCGCAGATGACATGATTCTTTATATGGAAAACCCAAAAGACTCCACCCCCAAACTACTAGAACTCATACAGCAATTCAGCAGCGTGGCAGGATACAAAGTCAATGTGCAGAAATCAGTGGCTTTCTTATACACTAACAAGGAAAATACAGAAAGGGAAATTAGAGAATCGATTCCATTTACTATAGCACCAAGAACCATAAGATACCTGGGAATAAACCTAACTAAAGAGGTAAAGGATCTATACTTGAGGAACTATAGAACACTCATGAAAGAAATTGAAGAAGACACAAAAAGATGGAAGACCATTCCATGCTCTTGGATAGGAAGAATAAACATCGTTAAAATGTCTATACTGCCTAGAGCAATCTATACTTTTAATGCCATTCCGATCAAAATTCCACCGGCATTCTTCAAAGAGCTGGAGCAAATAATCCAAAAATTTGTATGGAATCAGAAGAGACCCCGAATCGCTAAGGAAACGTTGAAAAACAAAAATAAAGCTGGCGGCATCACCTTACCTGATTTCAAGCTTTATTACAAAGCTGTGATCACCAAGACAGCATGGTACTGGCATAAAAACAGACACATAGACCAGTGGAACAGAGTAGAGAGCCCTGATATGGACCCTCAACTCTATGGTCAATTAATCTTCGACAAAACAGGAAAAAATATACAGTGGAAAAAAGACAGTCTCTTCAATAAATGGTGCTGGGAAAGCTGGACAGCTATATGTAGAAGAATGAAACTCGACCATTCTCTTACACCGTACACAAAGATCAACTCAAAATGGATAAAAGACCTCAACGTGAGACAGGAATCTATCAGAATCTTAGAGGAGAACATAGGCAGTAATCTCTTCGATATCAGCCACAGCAACTTCTTTCAAGATACGTCTCCAAAGGCAAAGGAAACAAAAGCGAAAATAGACTTCTGGGACTTCATCAAAATCAAAAGCTTCTGCACAGCAAAGGAAACAGTCAAAAAAACAAAGAGGCAACCCACGGAATGGGAGAAGATATTTGCAAATGACAGTACAGACAAAAGGTTGATATCCAGGATCTATAATGAACTCCTCAAACTCAACCCACACGAAACAGACAAACACATCAAAAAATGGGCAGAAGATATTAACAGACACTTCTCCAATCAAGAAATACAAATGGCTATCAGACACATGAAAAAATGCTCATCATCATTAGCCCTCAGGGAGATTCAAATTAAAACCACATTGAGATATCACCTTACACCAGTTAGAATGGCCAAAATTAACAAAACAGGAAACAACATGTGTTGGAGAGGATGTGGAGAAAGGGGAACCCTCTTACACTGTTGGTGGGAATGCAAGTTGGTGCAGCCTCTTTGGAGAACAGTGTGGAGATTCCTCAAGAAATTAAAAATAGAGCTTCCCTACGACCCTGCAATTGCACTCCTGGGTATTTACCCCAAAGATACAGATGTCGTGAAAAGAAGGGCCATCTGTACCCCAATGTTTATAGCAGCAATGGCCACAGTCGCCAAACTATGGAAAGAACCAAGATGCCCTTCAACGGATGAATGGATAAGGAAGATGTGGTCCATATACACTATGGAGTATTATGCCTCCATCAGAAAGGACGAATATCCAACTTTTGTAGCAACATGGACGGGACTGGAAGAGATTATGCTGAGTGAAATCAGTCAAGCAGAGAGAGTCAATTATCATATGGTTTCACTCATTTGTGGAGCATAACCAATAGCATGGAGGACAAGGGGCGTTAGAGAGTAGTAGGGAATTTGGGTAAATTGGAAGGGGAGGTGAACCATGAGAGACTATGGACTCTGAAAAACAGTCTGAGGGGTCTGAAGTGGCGGGGGGGTGGGAGGTTGGGGTACCAGGTGGTGGGTATTATAGAGGGCACAGCTTGCATGGAGCACTGGGTGTGGTGAAAAAATAATGAATACTGTTTTTCTGAAAATAAATAAATTGGGAAAAAAAAAAAAAAAAAAGAAGAACTATATGGCTTGAAATTAAGTAGGGAAAACAAAGGGAGAATGTTTAGCTCTCTTACTAATTTCAGTAATAAAACAAATTTTTATTCTCTTCCACTAAAAAAAAAAAAAAAAAAAAAAAAAAAAAATTGAACAGGGTACAGACTGGGACCTGTCCATATGGACATCACATTCTGCTTCCAATCCACTGGCAGAGGTAAGATGCACTTCACAATCCTCTTTTCACCCAGACGACAATGACATTAGTGTGAACAATATGACCTGTCCATATGGACCACCAGGACCATAGCGTCCCTGTCTACAAAGGACATCTTTGGAACCCAAATATACATCCAGACTGCAAGTGAAGGGAAGGAGAGATACCTTACATGCCAAGGGTCCTCAAAAGAGAGCTCAGGTTGTGATTCTAATATCAGATAAATTAGAGCTTAAGGCAGACTGTAATCAGAGATATAGAAGGATACTGTATCATTCTTAAATTATCTATCCTCCAAGGGGACCTAACAATTGTAAATTTTTTTGCCCCCGACATGGGAGCTACCAACTTCATAATAAGGCAATTCTTGCCAGATGAAGAGTCATATTGATATTTATATGTTAACTGCAGGGGATATTAACACACCACTCTCAGCAATAGACACATCATCTAAGCAGAAAACCAACAGACAAGCTTTAAGTGACATATTAGACCAAATTGACCTCGTAGATATATACAGAAAAGTCCACCCTCAAACAACAGAATACACTTCTTGAGAACACCTGGCACTTTCTCCAGAATAGACCACATACAGGGGCACAAGACAGGGCTCAACTGATACCTAAAGATTGAGATTATTCCCTGCATATTCTCAGACCACAATGCTTAGAAACTGAAACTCACCCTCAACAAAATGTTTGGAAGAAATTCAAACACTTGGAAACTAAGGACTATTCTTCTCAAGAATGTCTGGATCAACCAGGAAATCAAAGAAGAACTTAAACAATTCATGAAATCCAATGAGAATGAAGAAATATCAATCTAAAACTTATGGGATATGGCAGTGGCAGTCCTTTGTCTTAAGTCCTGCCTTAGTTCCCTGTTGAGGGAAATACATAACCATCCACTCCTCTCTCAAAAATAATTGAAGAAGCTAAATTACACTAAGTCCCTTTACCCTTTAAAGAACTGGAAAATCAACAACCTATAAAACCAGCCTGTGAGTTCAGGATGGGGTCACCCTCTTTGGAGTCAGCCCTGACCAGTCATTTTGATTTCTGATGGCTGGCATAAAAATAAAGCTTTGCCTTACTTTTAACTTATATCAGTTTTGTTCCTTTGGTATCAGTCCACAACATTCTAGGGGCTCACCTGGTATCCAATGGCGAGAACTGAGCCAGCATCAGAATTTCTGGGAAAAGCCTCTGGAGGTAAGATCTCGAGACCTCATCCTTCGAGATTCTGTCTGTCTGTCTGTCTGGTTGTGGAGCTCCAGGATATATCCTACTGGGGAGAAACTGGATGCAGCATTGCTCCCAAGGGCTGGAGTGGATGCGGGGATGTCCCATCCTTCCTCTGGTCGATAGACAGGGAGTTCGAGTCTGCTTAGGTGGTCAGGGGACCTGCCAGTGATTTCAAGTCCCCTTAGGCAGTCAAAGGACCTGCCAGGGGGTTTGAGTCCCCCTAGGCTGTCACTGGGGTCTCAAGTCCCCCTAATCAGTCATGGGACTAGCAGGGGGAGCTTGAGTCCCCCTAAGCAACTCTGCTGGGAGACCTCCATGTGGATGTGAGGAGATCCATAAATTTATCTAAAATTAGTGCAGTGATTCAAGGTATGGATGAGTCTCTGGGGGCCTTTCTATAAAGGCTTATTGAAGCCTATAAAATGTATAACCGATTGACCCTGAGGCACCCAAAAATCAGAGGACAGTAAATCTTGCCTTTGCCAGTCCATCAGCCCCAGATATAAGGAGAAAACTTCGGAAAATTTAAGGGTTTGAAGGCAAGAATCTGACTGAGTTAGTGGGAATAGTAGAAAAGGTGTTTAACAACAGGGATACACAAGAAGATGAAAAGCAGACTGAAAAATAGTTAACATTTTGACATTACATGAGGCGGGAAGGAGAGAGAGGTAAAAGGTCAGTGGAAAAGAAAAAGGCAGTTAGGAGATAGTAAATGGAAAGAAAAGCCTAAGCACAGATAAAGCAGTTGGGAAGGCATAGATACAGATCAGTGTACTTACTGTAAGAAAAAAGGACACTGGGTCAGAGAGTTCCCTAAGAAGAAAACGGCAATGCTAGTCACCAAAGACTGAAGGGGCTGTGGTTTGAGCCTCTCCCCAAAACTCAGGTTAAAATTGAGGTGGAGGGGAAATCAACTGATTTTTTGCTGGACACGGGAACCCAATTATCATCATTACTGAAGCTTAAGGAAAAACTATCTGCAGAGGAAGTCTGGGTAAAAGGGGCAAATGACACAGAAAGACAGAAATGGACCACATAAAGGACTTTAAATTTGGCCTCAGGAGTAGTCAAACATCGATTCTTGGTCCTCCCTTATGTCCTGTATAACCTGATGGGAAGAGATCTCCTCCACAAACTACGGGCTGGCATTCAGTTCTCAGAAGTAGGCATGGCTATAATTTTGGGACAGCTCACTGTGCAGATTCTTGTGGCAACAGTAGATAAACATCTCCTTTATGAGCCAGTCTCAAAACCAGAGGAGATAAGGGAGGGAAGTCTTCTCCAAACCCTACAGGTCGAGTTTCCTGAAGTCTGGGCAGAAGAGAGGCCTCCTGGCCTGGCCAAGGGACGGCTTCCATTAGTGGTACAGTTAAAAGCTATGGCTACGGCTTTTCATGTCCAGCAGTACTCCCTCCCCTGGGAAGCAAAGGAAGAGATCAGAAAACACATTAACTGCCTCCGAGGAGATGGGATCCTAGTTTCTTGCAAGTCTCCATGGAACACACCTTTGCTGTCCATCAAAAAGTCTGAAACTGGGGAGTACTGACCCATTTAGGACTTGCGGGGAGTTAACAAATGAGTTGAAGATATCCACCTGACGCTGCCCAACCCCTATAACCTACTCAACTTCCTAGGCCTCAAAAGAACTGTGTCTACCATCTTAGATCTCAAGGATGCATTTTTATACATGCCTTTGGCAAGGGAGACTCAACCCCTATTTGCTTTTGAGTGGTCCAACCCACTGGAAGGATTCTAGGGCCAGCTCACCTGGACAATACTTTCCCAAGGATTCAATAATTCAAGTACCATCTTCGACGAGGTCATACATGAGGATTTGTGTGAGTATGGAATCACCAACCCGGAGTCACTCCATTACAGTAGGTTGATGACTTGCTAATAGCCACTGAGGACTATGAGTCATGCTTGTGCAGGATCAAAGTTCTGTAGGAAAAAGGGTATCTATCAGGTGTCATCAAGGGAACCACAGCTCTTTCAGAGCCTCGCCACTTATTTAGGCTTTGATCTCCACGAGGGAGTGTGTTTACTGCCTGAGTCCAGGAAACAGGTGATCACCCGATACCCCCATCTCACCACACCTGACAAGTGAGGGAGTTTCTTGGGACAGTGGGCTACTGCAGACTGTGGACACCATGGTTCATGGAAATTGCCTGACCCCTCTATGAACTGATTAAGGGAGGACTCACTACGGTAGAGTGGATAGCTGAGGCACAAGGAGCATTTTGAAAATTACAAACAGTCTGAGTGCCCCAGCACTGGCCATCCCAGATATTGCCAAACCCTTCCACATGTATGTGGTTGAAAAGGCAGGAGTGGCCAAAGGGGTTGTGACTCAGACTCTGGGGCCTTGACAAAGACCAGTAGCCTATCTTAGCAAAAAACTAGATCCAGTATCAGCTGGGTTCTGCCCTTGCCTCTGCATAATTGCTGACATGACCTTCCTGGTCAAGGATGTAAGTAAACTGAATTTGAGTCAAAATCTCATCTTGACCACTACTCATCCTATCAAGGGCCTCCTCCAGACCCCACAAGACTGGTGGATGACAAACACTCGAGTGACAGGGTATCAAGCCCTCCTACTCAACAAACCGAAAGTGACTTTCCGGCCCTGTTCGATGCTAAATCAAGCCAGGTTGCTGCCAGAAAAGCTAGTTGAACACCCACACAACTCCGGGGACATCCTAACCCAGATCACAAGAATAAGACCTGTCCTCAGAAACACTTCCCTCCTGGATGCAGAGATGACTCTGTTCATAGATGGGAGTAGCTACATGGCCGATGGAAAGAGGTATGTGGGGGCTGCGGTGGTTTCTTCTGAACAGGAGCTCTTGAAGGCGGTCCTGCGACATGGAACCTCGGCGCAGAAAGTGGAATTGATTGCACTCACTAAGGCACTGCAGATGGCCAAAGGTAAAACCGCCAACATCTATATGGAGAGCAGGTATGCTTTTGCTACTCTCCATATACATGGGGCTATTTAAAAAGAAAGGGGGCTATTAACAGCAGAAGAAAAAGAAACTAAAAACAGAAAATAAATATTGGCTCTCCTCCAGGCTACTAGGGACCCAAAAGAGTTGGCCTTTATGCACTGTCCAGGACACCAAAAGGGGACTGATCTGATTTCAAAAGGAAACCAATTAGCAACTCAAGCCAAAAAGCAAGCAGCCCAGGAAATGGTTAAAGAACTGGTTACACTCCCAGCTCCAGCCCTACCAGCAAAACCAGATTATCCAGAGGAAGATTTGAAATATTTACAAAAATGGGCCTCAAATTAGACTATGAAGGGGGGTTGGGCTAAGACTAGAATGGGGAAGTTAATTCTTCCTCAAATACTAGGAAGAAAAATTAGTAAGTCAAATACACCAGAGCACTCATTTAGGGACACGCAGTTCCAGGTTTCCAAATAAGGGCATATGGCTCAGGATGTGGCTGATAGCTGTGCTCAGTATCAGGTGGTAAATGCGAGAGGAACTAGAATGGAAAGAGGAAAAAGAAAGAGGTAGGGAACCAGGAATTTATTGGGAAGCAAATTTTACAGAGATGAAACAGGGAAAGAATGGACACAAGTATATATTAGCTTTTGTGGATATTTTTCAGGCTGTGTAGAGGCTTTATCCACTAAACATGAGATGGCAGGAATGGTAGCCAAAAAGCTACTAGAAGAAATAATTCTTAGGTTTGGGTTTCCTCTCATGATTGGGTCAGACAACAACCTGCATTTGTTAGTTCAGTCTCCCAGGCATTGACCAAGGCCATGAGCACTAATTAGAAACTACATTGTGCGTACTGGCCCCAGAGCTCCAGACAAGTAGAGAGAATGAACTCAACTCTTAAACAGACCTTGACAAAGTTAATTCTGGAGACGGGCGGTGGATGGGTGGATCTTCTTCCCTTTGCCCTCCTTAGGGCACAATGTACACCCTAGTTAAACAAGGTGAACCCATATGAAATAATATTTGGGAGACCCACCCCCCACTCTGTCCTTCAGCTACAAGAGGTTGCCCTAGTGGAACTGACTGATCAGTCTGTACTACAGTCACTGAAGCCTCTACAGTCTGTCTTAAAAAGAGACCATGCAGGGATCCGAGCTGCCTACACTGAGATGGAGACAGAGAATGACATACTTACCAACCCGGAAACTTGGTTTGGATACACAGCCACTGAGTGGAAAACATGGAGCCCTGCTTGAAGTGACGATTCACGGTCATCCTGACCACCCCCATGACAGTAAAAGTAGAAGACATCAGGGCCTGGATTCACACATATCGTGTCAAATGAGCCGAAAGCAAGGACACCCCCCCCCCAGAAATGGGAGCCACTGCTGGTGGATCCCACTAGCCATGGACTAAAACTAGAACTCAGTAGGGTTTCATGACTTGGTCACTTTTAACCCTGTTCCTACTCAGCAGCAGCCAAGGGACACGCCATCAGCCTAAAACAGCCCAATGGAAAATCAGAAAGACAGCGGGTGGAACAACTCAAGGTCAATGACACCTCATGTCAGCCTGTTTTCACCCTTAGTCTCTGTGGTTTGATGTCAGAGGTGAATGTAAAATTGCTCAGGGGTAGCACCCCCTTTGGGATGGGTGACCAGTAACCAGATCATGGATGTGGGAACCAGTCATATGAGTTTCACTTGCAAGGTTACCTATTTTATGCCTGTCCCTAATGGGGAACCTAATTGCCAAGGGGAAGGGGAATTCCACTGTGCAGCCTGGGGATGTGAAACAATAGCCCAGTTGACACACCATGACATGTATATTGACCTCATCTGAGTTAGAACACCAGTCAACTGGGAAAGTTGTCAGGTCAGAAATTCAACCCCATACAGATCACAGCCAAGTTATGGCAGTCGGGGTCATCAGGAAGCTTTAATTGGGAGGCAGGAAAAACTAGGGTTTTAAGACTGTGTGTATGAAAAAAAGATCCCGGTACAGGATTCACCATCCAAAAAAATTAGGAGCCACCCTGGTCAATAAAGCTGAACCCAGTCTTAAATCCTCCAAAGCCACCAAAACCAACCAGACCCCCTGGCACCACAACCCCAAAAGAGACTGTCATGGAAAATAAAAAGAGTGTTGACAGTGACAACAGCACCTCCAAAGTTTTATTCCCAGTGGCAGATTCAATGTTTAGCTTTTTAAATGCCTCATACCCTAACATTACTTGAGGCTGCTAGCTATGCTTAAACCCTTAGTCCCCATATTATATCGGAATTGGGGCCAATCTTACTGTAGAAACTCAGAAGGGACAGATTACAAATGAAAGTTCTTATGACTCTTGGGAGTGAGGAAGGGCACCAGACTAACCTTAGGGGATATAGAAGGAAAGAAGCTTTACCTTGTGACACAAAAAGGAAAATAAGCTTCCCCATATAGAGACCTATGTGACACCATAATAGTACCTACTGTCTTCACTAACTTCCTTAAGGCCCCCACTAGAGCCAGGTTTGCTTGCAGTTCAGGACTCACGCCATGTCTTAATCTCTCTTTGTTCCAAAACTCTTCCTGGAACAAACTCTGTATAACTGCCCACATTCTCCCCCAGCTAGATTATTATGGAGGAGCTGAGGGATTCCAACATCTTACTGCAGCGATAAAATGAACAAAGCATGGGGTTCCCATCCTAATCCCAGCACTAGTTGTGGCAGGGATAGTAGTGTCCACAGCAGTAGGGACTGCAGCTTTAATAAAGGAAGAAATAAATTTTGAGGCTCTTGGGACCCAAGTAGATGCTGACCTACATTATATGCATGAAAATATACACAAACTAACTGATTATTTGAGCTCATTAGCTGAAGTAGTACTGCAAAATAAAAAAGGGCTTGACATACTATTCCTGGAAATAGGGGAACTCTGCATAGCCCTGGGAGAAGAATGCTGCTTCTGTGTAAATTATACTGGAGTCATCAAAAACAGTCTGGCAGTCATTAAAAAAGAGACTTGAATGCGAGCAACAAAACAAGAACTCACAGGGATGGTTTGAAAATTTGTTCATCTGGTCTCCTGGTGACTTCCGTAATATCAGCCACTGCAGGTCCCCTGGCTTTACTATTAACAATATTGCTTTTTGGCCCCTGCGTTATAAACACCCTAATGTCACTTGTACAAAGGAGAATTGGTGCAATAAAAATGTTAGTCCTACAAACTCAATATACAACAAGAGAACATGGGACTGACTGAAGAGTCAAGGAATTGACTAATCTTCAAAGAAAAGGTGGGCCGGATGTTAGGCTGATTGAATGTTAAAACGTGTTTAACTATTAAGGCCTGCTTAGCCAGAGCGACTCCATATTACCTGGGTAGCTATACTGTAGTTTACATCTAAAGAAATCATTCAGGGAATAAATGCCCCATTAGTTCCTTGTATTGGTTCTGGGTATCAATTCTGGGAGTAAACGTCTTAACAATAGAAGCCATGTACCTTGGGTCTGCGGTTATGCCTTATAAACCTTGATGGGGTCGCCCTCTTCAGAGGCAGCCCTGACTGGTCAGTCTGATTTCTGATGCCTGGCATAAAAATAAAGCTGTGCCTTATTTTCAGTTTGTATCAGTCTCACTCATTTGATATCAGACCCCAACAGGGATATAGGGTTTTCTCCCACTCTGGGATTTTTGTGTAGTTAACAATAGCTTTGTCTATTCTGTGAAATAGGTCCTGTCCTGTTTAAGCCACAGGGGTCCCCCATATGGAAGGACTTGAGAGCAGGGCTTGGCCTGAGCTACCCATGGGGAATGTGTTGAAATTAGGGATCAGGCTAAGGGTCACAATGGGTGTCTGTGTCCCGAAAGGCCAGCATAAATGGGTGAGGCCTCAGGGGCAATGCAGTTTTCGCCCAACTCTGAGGGATTTCCATAACTCCAGAAGGCTTCTGGGGGAAAGAGGCATTCTGATTTGTGGCTCAGTTGTTCCCTTTGTGGAGGTATTTGAAAGAAGGCCTCTGGGATGCCTGTAAATACAATCTATAGTTATGTTTGTAACTATACATTTGTTACCTTTGTAACCGATAGTACTGGACTAGGGAATTGGCCAGGCTGATCTGATGACTCTGATGTCAGCCACATGGGTGTCTTACTGGAGGTTGGGACTCAGGTTGAGGGACAGAATGTGTTTTAGTGTCCAGGTCCAGCTTCTGTAAAGGAGGGTGGATTTGGGGTTTCATGCAGCTTTGTCCTAATCTGGGTTGCGTGCAGTTCCATAGAGCAGGTTTTCCTTCAGGAGGGAAGGACGAGTCCTGTGATATGGCTCCGGTGTACCCTATCTGGAGAGCTTGTGGACCAGGACTCTCTGATTGGAGGCCTGAGAACAAAGCTAGTGCTAGGGTTTGGGCCTTGGTCATGGCAGGCTCAATGTTCAGTCCCTGATGAAAACTCCAGAGAATCTGAAGTTAAGATGAGGGTCAGGATGTCGCTCATGCTGGAGTTTGTGTCGATGAGATCTGCTGGATGTATGTTTAGCCTCATGGGGGCAAGGAGTTTTCTCCCGCATGGAGGTTTTTGTGCAGTTCCAAATAGCTTGATATTTCCTGTGGGGAAGGTCCTGTGTTGTTTTATGAATAAGGTTTCCCCCGTATGGAGGGATTTGAGAGCAGAGTTTAGGGTATGGATGCCTGAAAACCCAGCCTAGGTTTTGGATTTGGTCCTAGTGGCATGGCAGGCCTTATTTCCTGGCTCTGAGGCAGGTTACCCATGTAGCCTTGTTCAAAATGGTGCTCAGTCTAAGGGTCACAATTGGTGTTTGTGTCCAGGATGGCCTGAAAATGTGGGTGCAACCTCCGGGGCAATGCAGGTTTCTGCTATCTCTGAGGGTTTTCCATAGCTCCAAAAACCAAGGTTTCCTTCTGAGGCGCAGCAGTTTTGTTTTGAGGCTATGGGGTCCCTAATGTAGAGAGATTCATGGGAAGGGCTCTGGGTATGGATGCCTGATAACCCAACATACGTTTAGCATAAGGCACTAAGGGCATGGCAGATTACTGAGGAAGCCACGTGGCTTAAAAGACTGACTCCTTCAGCAGGGTCTTTCTTACTCATTTGTTTTTAATTGCTTTGAGTCTTGGAGTGCATAGCCCCAAATTGCACTCCAAATATTGGAAATTATCTTGTTTATTGTAAGCAATATAATCTGTGTGATGCTTTATGTTTTATCAAAGCTCTAAATACAAATACAGAGACACTAACCTGCACACTAATGATCTTTCTAAGACTGGAACATCAGAAAAACAAACAAACAAAAAGAAGATCATGATCAACTCAAAAATTGTAAGACTGCAGTGGTGACCTGTGAACATCACGAGGGTTAATCAGAAAGGTCAGGAAATCTGAATACTACACTGAGGAAAAACAAGTACTCTGAGCACTTCAGAGCAGTTGCTGAGAGTGGTGTTAAAGCCTTGAATTTAGAGCCCATGTCTCATATAAGTTGAGAGTCTGATCAAAAGATGGGGTTGTTCAAAAGGAAAACCACAGGCTCAAAATGCCCTCACATGCCTTAAGGCCCTAAGTTGGTTAGACAAGAATTAATAATGACCCAACTGCAGTTGCAACATCCAGAACTACATAACTTTTATCCATCCCAGATGGGAATTTCCTGGTCAGCACTAGGAAGTCTACTGAATGGCCCCCTATGTTTCACTTAGGAGGGTGATCTTACCTAAAACAATGGATTCTTAGCTGATTATGTTTTGTTATCTCACTTGATGCCTTATTTTTAAGATTTATTTACTTGTGGGGAGGGTCAGAGTGAGAGTGAGTGGGAAACACAAACCGGCTCTGTGCTGAGCACAGATCCATGTGCAGGGCTGGATCCCAAGACACTGAGATCAGAGCCTGAGCCAAAACCAAGAGTGTGACAATTAACTAACTGCACCCCCCCATGCACTCCATCTCACAGGCTATCTTGGAAGTATTTTCTTTCTTGTGACCATTTGGAGCACCCCTCTATCTACTGTATAGGATACTATCCAAGTCATTCATAGATCAATTAATAAAGCCTAGGAGGTCTGAAATCTTACTGGGTTGCATTTGTCTTATTTTGTGCATTTACCTTTGTTTACATTTTTATACCATAAACATTTACCTTTGCTTTCACCGGGACTATGATGAAGATCCCATGAAATTATGTCAGTGAAAATGCTTGCTGTGGAAAACCTAACGAGGGTGAATTTATTCATATACTTAAATTAATGTACATCTTATCCTAAAAGTAACACATGTATAATCACAGAGTCAGCCCCAAGGTTTCAGTTCTACCACTAACAGAGAGAAAAGCATAAATTTAATAAAATCATGGGGCTATGTGTGTTGTTAAGTTTTGATTTTTCTGGTGATTAGAGAAAAATAAAATGGAGTGTTAAGTTCCCCAGTGAGCATTATGGTAAGGGAGAAATTCTTGTTTATGATGTATTTCACTTGACACTTATTTCTGAAATGAGTATCTCCCAAGGTCTTCTCATCAAAAAAGCTAATGAGGGCATTTCTGTTCATGCGATTCTATAGTGGACATCTAGTGCTGGCTCTTAAGAGCTTTTTTTTAGTTCTTGAGAAAAGCTTGTTCATATGTATGTACACTATACATGAAAGACCAGAACAGTGAGTGATTCTGAAGAGAAATAAAAATCAGTTTTTCCATGATTTTGACCAGCCTTTGTTGAGAAAGAGCACCTAGACACATATACACATTTTATTGTGCAAAGTGTTTCCTTGATGTCTCTGTGTCAATCGATGCATGATGTTAAAAGTTTTTTTTAATCTTTTTTGCAGTTTTAATTTTTATTCCAGTTAGTTAACTTGAGATTATATTATTTTCAGGTGCACAGTATGATGAATAAAGTCACTGTATGGAAAGGAAGGAGACATTAAAAACACTTTAAATTTAGCTCTTTAGGCTAATTTAACACTTAACATAATTATGCTAACATTTTCGTTCTTGGGATTTACCCCCCTTGCTTATACCTCCAACCCATTTCCAGAACACACCTGCCGCCAGCCCCTATGCAGAAATTCTCTTAGGGCCGGTCTCCCACTGACGATGTCCAGGCCATGCCAGTGATGTTGGAACAGCCAGGCAGCCCCTGGGCAGTGGTAGGGTGGTATGGAGGGCCTGCATGGGGGACGCGACAGTGAAGGTGTGGGAAGCAGGAGCGGGGAGGGGAGGCAGAAACCAGAGGGTTGCAGTGAGGCAGCAGGGGCAATGGGTGGTCAGCAGGAAAGCAATGTTACTGGGTTACAGTCACAGTGGCATTGAAGAGGTTCAATGGGGTGGCAGTGGCATTGGCAGGGCACAGTGGGTCAGCAGCAGAGTGGGGGGGGTGAAGCAGGACAGTACTGGAGTGGGAGTTAATGGTGGGGGCGGGCAGGACCAGCAGGGTGGCGGTCTCATGTTAGTGGGGCAAGGCAGCAGCAGCAGGGCAACCAAGGAAGGGGCAATTGCCTTGTAATCACTGGCAGCAGCATCAGGCCAGCGGGTGGTGGGGCAGAGAGGGGGGCAGGGTCAGGGTGGCAAAAAGGGGAGACATGGAGAGTAGTTGGGGAGGGCTGCAGTGGTGATGGGGGGATGTTCAGCGGGACAGCAAGACCCTGGGGTGCGGTAGCTGTGGGAGGCGGGGCGTGGCAGGGGGAATCAAGGGCAACTCCATGGGGCAATCGGGCTGTAATGGCATGAGGTAGTAGGTGGGGCCATGGGGCTGCCCAAGTGGGAGGAGGTGGCAGCTGGTGATGACCCTATGGTAGGGGGGCGGGACCCATGGGGAGGGAGCAGGGGTCACCAGAGGCAGGTGAGGGGACAGCCAGGCAGTAATGGCACAGGGAACGGTGGAGGGCCCATGGTGTGGGAGCTGTGTGACAACCAATGGGGGCAGCCCTGCAGTGACTGTCAGGGGTGGGTGTAATCAAGGCAGCAGCAACCTGTAGTGGAGGTGGGGCCAGCCCGGTGGTAGCGACTCAGCAGCAAGAGCAGCGGGGCGGTTGTGGTGGGCGGGCCCAGAGTGCACTCCTGGGGGCGGGGCAGCAGCAGTTAGGAGAGCGTAGTGGGCGGGCCCAGAGTGCATGCCATGGGGGTGGGGCAGCAGCAGTTAGGCGAGCATGGTGGGCAGGCCCATCGTGCACGTGAAGGGGGTGGGGCGCCGAAGCTTGACAGAGACCGGGGTCACAGGGCAGCCTCAGAGCTGTGGCAGCTGAGGTAAGGCAGGCAGTGTGAGGGGCACAGCAGGGTGGCAGAGGTGCATGTGGCCATAGCAATGTGAGCTGTGCGGGGAGCGGGGCAGATATTCAGGGTGGAAGTAGTGTAGTAATACACCTGGCAGTGAGGAGGCAACGGAGCAGGGGGAGGGGAAACCGTTAGGCAGTTGTGGCGTGTGGGGGGAGGCAGGACGAGCCGGGAGTCAGCGGGACGTCAATGTCATGGCACGGTGGGCGGGGCTGCATGGGCCTGAGTAGTTGGTAGCCAGGAGACAACACTGAAGAAGGGGTTTGGGATCACATGGGAGGGAGCAGGAGTCATAAGAGGCAGGGATGGGGACAGGCAGTAGTGGCACTGGGAGGAGTGGGAGCTCTGTGGCACCTGTGGAGAATGGGTGGAATCTAGGCGGCCGCAGAGGGTGTGAGAGGGTGGGAGCAGCCCCAGGCAGCAGTACAGCAGCAGTTAGGACGGTGTGGTGGACAGGCCCATGGTTCACGTCAAGGGGCGGGGCAACAGAGGAGGGAGGGTGTGGTTGGGTGGGTCCATCGTGCACGTCAAGGGGGCGGGGCGGCAACAGTGAGGCAGGCGTGATGGGCGGGTGCATTGTGCACATCAATGGGGTGGGGCAGCAGCGGCGGAGTGAGCATGGTGGGTGGGTCCATCAGGAAGGTGAAGGGGGATGGTCAGCAACATTTAGGAGGTTGGTGGGCAGGCCAGTCGTGCAGGTCAAGGGGGCGGGGCATAAAAGTTAGGAGGACGTGGTGGGTGGGCCTATCATGCAGGTCAGGGGGCGGGTCAGCAACAGTTAGGAGCCCATGGTGGGAGGCCCATCGTGCACGTCAATGGGATGGGGTAGCAGTAGTTAGGAAGGCAGGGTGCTCGGGTCCATCATACATATAAAGATGACGGGCAGCATCAGTGGGGCAGATGTGGTGGGCGGGTCCATAGTGCACGTAAAGAGAGTGGGGCAGCATCAGTGGGGCAGGCGTGGGGGGTGGGCCATTTGTGCATGTCAAGGGGGAGGGGTAGCAGCAGTGGGGCAGGCGTGGAGGGCGGGCCCATAGTGCATGTCATGGGGACGGGGTAGCATCAGTGGGGCGGGCGTGGGAGGCGCGCCCATAGTACACATAAAGTGGGCGGGGCAGCAGCAGTGGGGCAGGCGTGGGGGGCGGGCCCTTTGTGCACGTCAAGGGGGCGGCGCACCAAAGCACAGTAGAGGCTGGGACACAAGGCAACAGTGGAGCAGCGGCAGCAGTGGTAAAGAGGGTAGTGCGGGGGGGGGTACAGCAGGGTGGCAAGGGTACATGTGGGGGGCAGCAAGATGGTGGCAGTGTGAGAGGGGCAGGGGGTGGGTGTGTGAAGCAGTAATGTGGGTGGCCATGGCGAGGCAACAGAGCAGGTGGAGGGAGAAACAGTTACTAGGTCGTGGCGGGTGGAGGGGAGGGACCAGCCTGGCATCAGCGGGGCGTCAGTGTCATGGTGTGGTGGGCAAGGCTGCCAAGCTCCATGCGGGCTAGGAGGTGGCAGAGAGGTTAGAACACTCACGGGGCGGGGCCGGCGGGGGAGGGAGTGGGGGTGTCACCAGGCAGCACTGGTACAGGAAGGGGAAGCTTCTTGTGGTAAGGGGAAGCTGTGTGACACGCGAGTGCAGCAGCCATGTGGCACCTGTGGGGGGATGGAATTTAGGTGACAGGGCAGCGTAGGGAGTGTGGGACCAGCTCTGAGGCAGCAGCACAGCGACAGCGTGGCTGGCTTACTGGGCCTGCTCATAGTGCCTGCCAACAATGTGGGGCAGCGAAGCACAGCAGAGGCCATGGGCACAGGACAGATGTGGTGCAGCAGTAAGGGGGCCTGAGGGGGAACAGCAGGGTGGCAGGGGTGCATTTTTTGCGGGCAGCAAGCCAGTAGCAGTGCGGGAGGTGATGTACATGCTGGGCAGCCACATACTTGGCAGACAGGAGGCATTGGAGTGGGGGGAGGGGAGTAGCTAGGCGGTAGTGTCGCTTAGGCCTGGGCAGGACTAGCTGGGTATAAGCGGGATGCCAATATCATGGTGTGGTGGGTCAGGCAGCGAGCAAGGGCCTGGGTTTGCTGGGCTTGGTGCATGTCTACAGGGCGGTACCACTGATAGCAGAAGCAGCGGGGACCCAGGGTAGCAGCGGAGGGGAAATGGCGGTTGTAAGTGGGGGCGCTGTGGACGGGGTTGCAGCGTGGTGGGAGCAGCTCATGTTGTGGGGGCAGCCTGGAGGTACCAGTGCAAGGAAAGTGGAGTAGGACTCATGGGACGGCAGCACCATGGCAACAGGTGTAGGAAATCAGGAAGGCTCCAGAGTGGGGGGAAGGATTCACACTAGGTAGTAGGTGCAGGGTGGGGTGGCTGGAACAGCACAAGGGCAGCGTGGCAGGTGGGGAAGGCATGCAACTTAACAGAGAAGGGCTGCATAGGGCTAGACTATGAAGACCAGCAGCAACGGGACACAGAACAGCAGCAGGACATAGGGCAAGAGTGGGACACAGGGCAGCAGCAGATCAGAAGCAGGGTCGTGGTAAGGGGGCAATGACAGTGAAGGGATGGGTCTGGTAGTGGGGATGTGGGACACCCGGCAGGGTAGATGTGTGGGGAGAGCACAGAGGGATGGTAGCAGCAATGTGGTGGGGCAGCAGGACAGTAATGAGCATTGTGGTGTGCGGGATGGGACAATGTGGCTGCACAGGTGCATGTGGGGTGGCAGGCAGGTGGTGGCGTGGGGAGAACGGGGGGACAGAACCAATGGGGAGGCAGTGGGACAGCAACTGCACAGGAAGGGCATGAAGGGTGGGGTAAGCCTTAATGCATGTCAGTGGGGACTGGACAGTGAAGGTCATCAGTGGCCTGGGGCACAGGGCAGAAGCTTAGCTACAGCAGCAGTGGTAATGTGGACAGAATGAGGGGTGTGCTACGGATGGCAGGGTCATGAGGCAGGGGCACCCAGGAAGTAGTAGCATTGGGAGAATGCTGGGACGAGTGTGGCGGCAGCTGCAAGTCAAAGGGGAGGGAATCTGGAGGCACTGGAGTAGGGATGGGGGCATGACAGGTAGTAGCATGTTGGGGGTGTTTGGTGGGACCAGCAGGGCAAGAACATCAGGTTAATATATGTGTGGGCAGGGCAGGGGTCCTGCACAGCTGTGGCAGCAAGGGGACAGTATGCAGTGAAGAAATGGCAGTGGGGGACAGTGAGACAGCAGTGACTTGAGAAAGGCAGTGACTTAAGGAAGTGTAGTTGGATGGCAGCAGAAGTGGAGGTGAAGCAGGGAGAGATTTGCCCGGATGTGGTTGGGAGGGACCAGCGGGGCAGCAGCTGCTTTGCAATAGCATGGCATGGCTTGGGGGCAGGGCGGGATGGTGGAGATGGGCAGGAGCATCAAGGTGACCATGGTAGCAGTGGTGGTGCTTGGAAACACAGGCACCAGGCCAGTAGAAGCACTGGAAAGTGGCGCAGCAAGGTGGCAGAGTCCTGGGGGTGCACAAGGGAGTGGTAGGGGCACTGGGGGTGACAGAGAAGGGCATCTGTTGCAACACACAGGGCAGCAGGGCAGCTATGGCGAGGGTTAGCTGTTGTGGGACAAAGGGGTAATGCTGTGGAGTAGCAGGGTGGAGGGTGGCAGTGCTGGTGGAAGCGGCCTGTCAGCAATGGGGGGTGGAAGGGACAGAGGCGAGTGTGTGGGGTGCAGCAGGGTGCCAGTGGGGGGATGGCACAGTGGGGTGGCCGTGGTTTGTGCACCAGCCAGGCAGCAGAAACACAGATGGGGGTGCGGTGATTTGGTAGCAGCGCGATCAAATGCTTTTCCTGCATATGTTGAGATGGTTCTATGATGCTGATCCTTCGTTTTGTGAATGCGGCACATTAGTTTGATTTGTGGAACGATTTTTATGTCTATGTCCATGACAGATATTAGTCTGACATTTTCTTGGGGCACATTGGGAGGTTTTGATAAGGGCCATGCTGGCCTCATAAAATGAGGCGGGGAGCTTTCCTTCCTCTTGTCTTTCTGGCAGAGTTGGAGAAGGTTTGGTATTCATTTTTTCTTTTTTTCCGGTGGATGATTCATAGAATTCACCAGTGAAACCATGGGGTCCTGGACTTTGGCTTGTTGGAAGTTTTTGGTTTCTTATTTAATCTCCCTACTGGGCATTGGTTTGTTCAGAATTTCTGTTTCTTCAGGATTCAGTCTTGGCAGGTTGTATGTTTCTGGGAATGCATCCTTTTCTTTTGGATTATCCAGCTTGTTGGGGTGTAATTGTTCATAGGACTTTCTTATGAGCCTTTGCATATCCGTGGTATCAGGGAACAACTCTTTCATTTCTGATGATGAGTCCTCTTTCTTTTTTGTTAGCTTGAGTCTGGCTGAGACTCCGTCAGCTTTGTTCTTTTCAAAGACCCAGCTCTTTGTTGATCTGTTGTTCTTCTTTTTTTAATATTTCTGTTGTCTTTTTAGTCTATATTTCACTTATTTCAGTTCTGATGTGTTCCTTCCTTTGTTCTACTAACTTTGGACTTCATTTGTTCTTTTTCTGTTTCCTTGAGGTATCATGTTAGGTTGTTTATTTGAGATGTTTCCTGTTTCTTGAGTTAGCCTTGTATCACTATAAACTTCCTTCTTAGAACCACTTTTTTTTTTTTATAAGTTAGCTCTAAAGCATACCTGTGTGGCTCATTCTGTTAGGCATTGGACTTTGTCTCAGGTCATGAATTTAGGGTTCTGGAATTGAGTACTGCGTCAGCTCTCTGGTCAGCATGGGGAACCACTTCTTCCCTCTTCTACTGCCTGCCGCTCCTTCCACTTAGCTCAGTCTCTATCTCTCTCTCCCTCTGTGTCAAATAAATAAATGACATCTTCAAAAAATTAAAGTGATCTTTATGCCCAGCGTGGGGTTGAAACTCAAAACTGCAAGATCAAGAGTCACAGCACTCCACTGACTAATTGGGTGCCCCATTTTAGAACCCGTTTTACTGCATTCCATTACTTTTTTTGATTGTATTATTTTTTCATTTGCCTCAAAGTATTTCTGTGATCCTATTCCAGTTTTCCCATGAATTCATTTGGTTGTTCAGTAACATGTTGTTTAGTCTCTGTGTTTATGAATTTCCAGTTTTCTTCTTGTAATTGATTTCTAGTTCTATACCACTGTGTTTCGAAAAAATGGTCGATTTGGTTTCACTCATCATTTGGGAAAATCTTAGGCTTCTGGAGTTAATTGACTTGTCTTGTGGCCTCACATATGACCTATGGTGGAGAATGTTCTAGATTCACTTGAAAGGAGTGCATTCCATGTGCTGCTTTTGGATGGAGGGTTCTGTGTGTATCTGTCAAGTCCATCTAAGTAATGGGTTGTCTGAGGCTGATGTTTCCTTTGTGATCTTCTGTCTGGATGGTGTATCATTGAGAGTAGAGTGAGGTATTAAAGTTCCCTGTGGTATTTGGGCTGATTACTTTTCTTAGGTCTGTTCATATATGCTCTACATATTTAGTTGCTCCACTTCTGGGTGGGTAAATATTTATAATTATTGCATCATCTTACTGCATTGATTCCATTATCAGTTTCTAGTGCCCTTCATTGGATGTTGTTACAGTGTTTGGATTTTTTCTTTTCTTCCTCCATTGGACTGAAAATCAGAAGATCATCTGTTAGCTCTGAATTCATGAGCAAAGCACAGTCCTGCTCTAAGTCTGGTTTTCTTTATTTTCCTATATAAATAAACACAGTAAATTCTTCTCTCAGGATGATATCCTGACTCCAGTAAGAAAGTATGTATAAGAGTGCTTTGTAAACTAGGAGATACTGCCCAATAATGAAAATGATTATGCAACCACCAAATGTTCAAGATTAGATTTTTTAAGACATATTTATTAATTGTAGAGACAAAGAGATTGCATGCACAAGCATATACTAGAGAGGGGAGGGTCAGAGGGAGAGAGGGAATCCTCCAGCAGGGTCCCTGCTGAATGTGGAGCCTTGTGTGGTGCTCTCTCCCAGCAGCTGGTATCTTGATTTGAGCCCAAATTAAGATTATGCTGCTTAACTGACTGTGCCACCCAGATACCCCCAGAATAAGATTCTTAAAAACATTTTTGAGGGTTTCCTTTCATAGGTATTATTCTATGTGACCTCTATTTCATTCAAATCTAAAAGCTATTATTAAATTAAAAATAGAAGCTGTTCTAAAAGCAAATATTCATAATATCCTCAGAGATGGGGCATCAGGCAGAAAAGAGGTTAAGTAGGGACACCAGAGTGGTTCAGTTGTTGAAGCTTGCCTTTGGCTCAGGACATAATCACAGGTTCCTGGGATCAAACCCCAGTTCAGACTCTCTGTTCGGTGGGGAGTCTTCTTCTCCATCTCCCTCTGTCCCACCCCCTGCTTATACCCCCCTTCTCTGTCTCTCAAATAAATAATTAAATTAAAAAGGCAAGTTACTTTCTCAGTGTCATGATAAATATTAGAACTAGATACATTCCCTATTGTCTGACCCTGAAGAGTGTGTTCTTTCATTTGTACATTTACCAAAAAATACCTAGCCCTCAAAATACCATAGATTAAATTAGTTTCCCCTTTCTCCATACATTGAGTATCGGAAGATACGACAATTCCAGGATCCTGGCTGGCAGGGTCGGTGGAGTGTGTGACTCTTGATCTCCAGGTTATGAGTTTGAGTCATGTTTGGGGTACAGGTTACTTAATTCAAAAAAAAAAAAAAACAACAAGATACTATATTTGGGTTTGTTTTCTTTTTTTCCTTTTGACACCTTCACCCATTTCTCCCACCTCCAACCCCAAACTTCTGCCAGCCCCCATCTGTTCTGTCTGTGTGCTCACATTTTTGTTTTTGTTTTGTATGTTTTAGGGTTCTACATGTAAGTGATTTCTAGTATTTGTCTTATTGTTTGACTGTTTTACTTAGCATAATGCCTTCAAGGGTGACCATGTTGTAAATCAAAATATTTCTTCCTTTATTATGGCTGAGTAGGATTCCACTGTGTTTATCGACCACAATTTCTTTATTCATTCATCCACTGATGGCATTTAGGTTGTTTCTTTATTTTCACTGTTGTAAATAATCCTGCAGTGTACACCGGGGTGAATATACTTTTGTGAATTAGTGTTTTCATTCCCTTCAGATACTCAGAAAGGGAATTTCTGGCTCCTTGGGTTGCTCTCTTTTTCATTTTTTTGAGGAACTTCTGTCCTGTTTTCCATAGTGGCCGCACCCATATATACTCCCCATAGTGGTGCACTAGAGTTTTCCTCTACATCACATATTCACCAAAACTTGCTATCCCTTCTGTTTTTTTCAAATGGCCCTTCTGACAGGTGTTAAGTAGTGCCTCATTCTGGTTTGATTTGCATCTCCCTGATTATTAATGATGAGCATCTTTTCATGTTCGTGTAGACCATCTGTATGTCTTCTTTAGGAAAATGTCTGTTTGGAACATATCTTGATAAACTCAATAACTTGTGGGGTTTTTGTTGTTTTGAGTGCTTTTGTGTGTTTTGTTTAGTTTGGTTGTTGAGTTGCATGAGTTCTTTGTATTTTGAATATTAACCCCTTATCGGATATATAATTTACAAATGTTTTACCTTAGGTTACCATTTTATTTTGTTGATGGTTTCCTTTGTTTTTTTTTTGGATGTTTAATAGTTAGATGTAGGCCCACACTTTGCTTCTTTGTTTGTTTTCACTTTGGTCTCCGCTTAAAAACACCACTACTGAGACCTTTTGTCAAGGACCTTTCCAAACCCTGTGTTTTCTACTACAGGTTTTATAGTTCCGGGACTTATATTCAATTGTTTGACCCATTTTGAGTTAATTTTTGTGTATGGTGTAAGAGAATGGTGCAGTTTTGTTCTTTTGCATATGGCTCTCCAGTATTCCCAGCACCATTGATGAAAGAGACTGTTTTTCCCCCTTGTTTATTCTTAGTTCCTTTGTCATAAGGTCCCGGACCATAGATGTTTGTGTTTACTTCTGGGATGTTTCCTGTCTTCTGGTGATGTGTGTGTCTGTTTTTATGACAATGTTAGATTGTTTTGATTACTCTAGCTTTGTCATTAGTCTGAAATGAGCAAGCACAATGCCTTTAGTATGGTGGTTCTTTCTCTAGATTGCTCTGGTATTCAGAGTATTTTGTGGCATCATACAAATTTTTCGAACCTTTTTTCTCTTTCTGTGAAAAATGTCCTTAGAATTTTGGCAGGAATTGCAATGAAATTTTAGATGTTTTAGGGAAGTATGGACATTTTACCATTTTGCTCACCCATGAATATGTGGTGTCTCTTGGTTTATGTGTGTTGCCTTCAAATTCTTTACTTACCATCTTGTTGTTTTCATCATAGAAGATTTTACCTCTTGGTGAAGTATATTCCTGGGTATTTTATTCTTTTTCATGCAACTTCAGGTGGGATGATCTTCCTAATTTATTTTCTGATGATTCGTTATTAGCATATAGAAACACAGCAGATTTTGGGGTAGTGATATTGTATCCTGCCCCTTTACTGAATTTAGTCATAGTTTGAACAATTTTTCACTGGCTTCTTTGAGGTTTTCCTTATATTCTATATCATCTCCAACTAGTGGCCATTTTACTTCTTTCTTTCCAGTTTTGATGCCTTCTGATTATCTTCTTGCATACTTGTTCTGCCTTGGATTTTCAATATTGTGTTCAGCAAAAGTGGCAAGGAAAGATCAGTAATGTTCCTAACTTAGGCGATCTTAGAGGAAATAGAAACAGCTAAAACTTTTCACTATCAGATGTGACGTAATCTGTGTGGTTGTCATATATGGCCTTTTTATAAAAGATTTTATTTATTTATCTGATAGAGAGAGAGAGAGATCACAAGTAGTCAGAGAGGCAGAGAGAGGAGGAAGCAGGCTCCCTGCTGAGCAGAGAGTCAGATGCAGGGCTCGATCCCAGGACCATGGGATAATGACCTGAGCTTAAGGCAGAGGCTTTAACCCACTGAGCCACCCAGGTACCCCATATGGCCTCTTCAGTGTTGAGGTATGTTCCTGGTCTACACACACTGTTGAGAATTTTGATTGCAAACGGATATTAAAGTATGTCAAATGCTTCCCTGCATCTCAAAATAACATCATTTTTATTCTTTATTTTCTTAATGTGCTGTATCACTTTGATCAATGTGCACCTCTAAAGCATGATTGCATTCCTGCAAGATCCCACTTGATCATAGTATATGATTTTCTCAGCATATTGGTGAACTTGAGTTGCTAGTATTTTGTTGAACATTTTTGCATTTATGGTCATCAGGGATATTGGACTGTAATATGCATTTCTCGGGGGGTCCTCATTTATTTTTGCATTAGGGTTATGTTGGCCTCAGCAAATGAATTTAGAAGCTTTCTCTTCTAGTTTTTTGAAAAGTGGGCAAATGACTGCTATGAATCCTTCCCTGAATGGGAGAATTTACCATGAAAGGCTTCTGGTTCTGGAACTTGGTTTTTTGGGAGGTTTTAAATTGCTGATATGATGAGTACTAGTGTTTTATGTAAGTATTGAATCACTAAAGATGAAACTGTTTCCACATTTTGGTGGTGGGCTGGATGAAGGGGAATGAGAGTCATGGGGGCCAAGCACTCAGAGGCTCCATCTGCCACTGTGGCTGTGCCATTTCTCTCAGATGCTGGCAGAGGAGGAAGGAAGTGGCGGAAACATGGCAGAGTGGTGGTGGTGCGGTGGTGGGAATGTGGGGTCCGAGGTGGTGATACGACTAATGTGTGGCCCTCCTGTCCCACCCACAGTGTATCAGATCCTCTACTGCCTGGCCAACAGCAACACCAGCACGTTCACCACAGTGGAGATGGGTGCCATGTTGAGGCAATTCACAGCCACATAGCTGGCCCCAGATTCAGCATACATATTCAGACTGAAAACCAAGATGAGGCAGGGCTGGGAAACTCCTAGAGGCCACTCTCATCACCACTGACAAGTGAGGTAAGGCCAGAGGTCCAGGTCCACTGTCCTGGTGACATGGGGAGGACAGCTGGGCCCAATTGGGAGCCACAAACTTGCTGGGTCCACAGCTTCCTGGGGCAGAGCTTGCAGGGTAGTGTGTCTACACAGCCCGATATTTACCAGACAGGCAGGAATGTCCCTGGAGAGGATGTTGTGTAACTGGGTCACTATGGCTCTGAGTCACCATGTTGGAGGTAGGCTCCCTGAAGCAAGGTGCTTTTTCTATGATGTTCAAAACGAAATGACCAGCTGATCCAGGTGTTCCAAAACACGTTTTCTACAAAGCAATCCTAGGGAGATATGTCTTCATGGATGCTGCTTCTGTTCCAAGCACTGGTGAGGGGCTTTTATTGTTCATTGTCTTGGTTTCTCCTCTACAAACCTTGGGGTACAAAGTGCTGTGATGTCCACTTCTATGGAAGATGGGGGGCACAGACAGAGTCAGCCATTCGACTGGGACACAGCTATTGAGGCAGTGATGTGAACACCCTCCACAGACTCTGGGATCCCTGTTCACACTGCATTATGCTGTGGCTTCCCATATCAGTGAGCCACTGATATGTCCTCCAGCCTCATTTTGGGATTTGCTTCAGTGGTTTCCCTTCCCAGGGCCACCCCAACTACTCTAGGTCCTTTTTATGCCACCCAACCTTGGAGGTACCACAGGGGTTCCAGGTTAGGTCGATATCAGGACAGAGCAGGAGCGATCTGGAATGCAGAGCAGCCACTGAAACCCCACTCTGAGGCCTCCAGGAGCCTGGGTGGCTTTCAGGGCAGCATTATGCCTGCCAGTTTCTGTGCTACAAAGAGCCCACATGCATAGTTCCCTTAGAGTTCTGGATTCCAAATGTGAGGCACAGGAACTGCATCCCTGTTCTCTCCACATCGAGGGGGCAGGCTGTGCTTTGGCCCTGCTGAGGTCAAACAGTAGCCCATGGGTAGTATCTTGACGTGGCCTATCTCAGGACTTGTGTTGAGGGGAACATATGGCTCATTAACATCCTGTGCTCTTGAATGGAGAACCCCATCCATGCCCCAGAGATATCTCCCTGGACATTGGAGCAAAATGAAAACAACAAAATGAAAGGATCCAGGATATATTTGAGCCCATTTACCTGCAGAGGTATTCTTGGTCTGTGGCTGGCTCATCAATGTCAGAGCTTGGCTCTTACTGGATCACAGGTAGGCTGAAAACCAAGCCATTTGCAGGGTATCTTGAAATGTTTCTGCCACGGGAGTAGCACATTTGCTCACTACTCATGTTGTTTGTGTTGTGCTGAATCCTCCTTTGACCCACCTGCGTACCATGAGAGGCTGAGTGATATGCAATGCCTGGAGTGTAGAATATGTTGGCTTCACTATACATCTGTCCCTAGGGGTTATTCGGCTGTTGGGGAGGGGGCTGGGAGCAGGTATTTGGGTCTGACGTGCCTTGCTTCAGAAGTGCCCCCCTGAGATTGAGCAGGAAGGCAGGGGCTGCAGTCTTATCTGGCACTTGGATTCACATTGGTCACCATGGTGGTTGGGTTGAGGGGAGCACAGGGCCAGCAAGCCAGAGTCTGTGGCTCCTCAACTGCCTGTTGATGGGCTGCAACCAGGACCTGGGGCACTGGAGCAGAGCCAGAGTCACAAGGCCTAGGCATATGCTCATATGAAAGGACTGGAGGCAGGGAGGGAGGTGGGCAGGCCCAGGCAGCTGCATCAGACAGCCAGATCACAGGGGGGCTGAAGCCCAGCTCTATACTCTGTGACACATGTTGGCATGTCTCAGGGCAAAAAGCACACAGCGGGAATTCTGACATCACCACAACACTTAAGTAGAAGGTATGGTGTGACATGCAATCAGGCACCTGGTTACAGTGTGTGTGTCTCCTAATCCAGTCTCCTTTCGAATGCCTAGGTCAGCACTTGGGCGTTGGATGGATGGAAGCTAGCTAGGGTGCAGGAGTTCTTTCTGAGGATGCTGGCATGTGGAATGCTGCCTTGTGGCTGGGGTGGGTGGTGGGGTTAGAGACCAAAATATTCTGCTAAGTGCTAAGGCTCAGGCTCTGTGCAAGGGGATTCTTGGAAGCTCCACTGAAGAAGAACCCTATCTGCATGTCCCTGCAGCTCTGCTCCCCCTGCACAAAACTTGGATGGGTGCAAAGAGGTATAAAGGGTGGGAAGGAGTATATTTGCTACTTCCACCCCTATGCAGGTTGCCACCTTCCAAGGAGATCCATCAAGGACATGGAACACAGAGGCTGAGTGGCCTGGTGGACACCAGGAGAGGGTGTGCTGTGCAACCGGGGGAGAAAGGGCTAGACCTGCCTGACCATGGTGGATGCAAAGTGGGCACTGAACAGTTTTGTGGGCCTCGGGTAATACAGTGGGCTGCAGGGTTTCACCATCATCCAGGAAGCCTCCACGAACACTGTTTCAAATCCTTTACAACCCCTCTGGTTTTCTCCTTGGGAGAAAATTCTAGAAGCAGAACTCTTAGCTCAGAAGACATGAATGTGTTTGGCTTGGACATATGGAAACTCATGGACACGCCATGCCCTAGGGAGCAGGATGCTGGTCTTGTGGCCTCTCTGCCTCCATGCTGATGTCTTGCTTTCAATTTTTGGTGAAAATATATCTCATTAATCGTGTGTTCACAGGCCTTTCATTCCTACTCTACCACTAAATGCCTGTGGCTTTACATGGTGATGTGCCTCATGGGGTCTTAGTGTCTGATTGTGAAAATCCTCAAACTCAACTGGGTACAGATTTGCAGAACTCATGGAAAAGCTGCATTCAATCTGAACAAGAATTAATAAGGGGGGACTGAATGAGTTGAGGGAGATGAGTCTACCTTTGTGACTCTTGTTTGAAACATTGCTGGTTCTTTAATGTTTCTTCTTCCAGATTGAGGGAAATTATCCATGTATCTGTATCTGTATCCATGTATCTGTATTTCTGGATCTGAAAGTATCCATGATCTACAGAAATGTGATGAAATATTTCTGTGTGAGCAAATGGGAGCATTTAACTTCTCTCCCTCCCTGAATCCTCCATCATTCAGAATCTGTCAGGAAGAATTCTTTCTTCCAAGGTACTTAGGATTATTGATGTAAGTTCAGCACAAATGCCTTTTTCTTGTAACAGTACACTGCTGGAAACATTGGTTATTTTACCAAGGGATTGAGTAAAATGTCCAATTTGAGAGTAACATGTATAGAGTCAGATAATGACCAGACAATTTTCAGGAATTAAGGGTGGCTTTGTGGAGCCCCTTGGCAATAGAAGCTTCAAACTTCGATGACACAGTGCCCAGAAGCCTTGCCATATGAGTAGGGAAAGTTATTTGCTGACAGTTATAGGAACCTCAGGATATTTGGGGGACCTCGAGAAGAGGAATCAACCAAAATCGACAGGTATTGCAGTCAAGTCTGATGGGAGCATCACGCTTGGCTTTGGCTTGGACACTACTGAAATTTAACTCTAGAGATTCCTCATGAAACGTTCCCAACACAGCAGAGTTTCAAAATCTGGATGAAATGGTCCATCACTATGCCTTCCAGGCTTAGTTAGAATAGATGCTAATAAACCAAGTGTGCTTGTGGCTGCCTTCTTGCATCTAAGAAACCATCCCAAATCCGTTGAACTGAAATCCATCAGCCGTGTGGACTGGCACCCGCTGCCACCACCACCAGGCATTTCTTTGCCTCACAGTGGATCCCGTGAAGCTCTGAATCTATTTAGTTTGCAATCAGGTTTGGAGGCTGGCAGTGCTTTCTTATTGGGAAAATCCTATCAGAACTATACCCCAAATTGTCCCAGAATCTTCTAGAAGCCAGTTGCTGGAGGGCTGGCCCTTTGGGTCAGTAGCATAGTCGCTGGTTAGGAGTGAAACAACTTCAATCTCCAAGGTATAGGTTACGTTCATATTGGGTGGTGATTAGTTGTTGGCTTTTTTATTTCTTTCTTTTTTTTTCTTTTTTTTTAAGTTCCAGGGTCCATGAGAGGCATGTCTTAGAAAGGAAAGACCAGAGGCTCATTTCAGCCAAAAAGAGTTGTGAAAAGAGAAAGAAAGTCTAACAGAGTCACTCATGGAGAGTAGAAAAGACATTGAGAAGGTAGAGTATATGCATATCTCCCATGGGAGTTCTATGTCTTTGAAGACACGGGGTAGATTAATGACAACGCATGTCAAAGGTGAAAAAAGATTCAAGGAGAAGTAAGCAACCCTAGGACGGTCATGCAAAATGCAGTTGAAAGAGGGTTTCTGCAGATCTTCTGTTCGGGTTCTCAGATCAGCAGGAACTTTCTTTAGACTCTCGTCACTAATTGCAAATGATGATTGACCTCTGGGCCATCTCCTGGCCCACATCCTCCTGCTTGGGACTGGCATAGATATCATGGAACTCCTGGTAGCCACTTACCATGCATGTATTATTTGAAGGTCTGGCAGCAGCAATGCTAATTCTTTCACAAATTCCGGGATCCTGTGGTTTTGGCCTCTTTGAGCTTGTGCTCTCTGCTGGAAGGGAGGAGCATGCTTTCAGTTTTGTATGACATTGTGTCTTCCCGAATATGGGTCCTGAAACCTCAGCTAAACGCTCTCTGTGTTTTTACCGGTGGTGCTTCGAGGCTCAGGTGACTTGGCCTCCTTGGCAGCTTCCAATGCATCTGGCCTCTGTCTCTTCAGTGCAGATTCAAGTGCAACACGTACAGGAGTGTGACCCCTGTCGTCTCCATGGTGGATGTGCATCACAGCAGTAAGTTGTCCTGGTTGTGAACTTTCTGTCTGAGTTGAGGTTCATGGTGTGACTTGGGTGCCTCTTTTGCTGGCTTCTGTCTTTCTTCTGGAGGGAAAGATACCTTATTCTTTTCGCTTAAATTGGAGATGTACCATTAGCCAGAATAACTAGAATTTGTTGCTTGGGGAAAATTACTTAGTGGCACATATGGAGAATGTTCTGCAAGTCCCTCCTCCAAAAAAAAAAAAAAAATCTGAACTACAGTTTGCTTCTGTTAGCAGAATCCTGAATTATTGCAGGGTTATTTTATAAATAGACATTCTCTCCAAAAGTGTTTTCTGTCAACACATTCTTTTTAGGGCCAGTAAACTAGAGTTAAAAATATCGGGCATCTTAACAAATGGATCTCTGAGTGGACGTGCTGGTTTTTGTTTGTTTGTTTGTTTGTTTGTTTGTTTTTTGTGAGGGGGAGGTGCGAGATAGAGAGAGAGGGAGACACTGGGCAGGAGCCAAACACTTTGCAGGGCTCGATCTCACAACCCTGGAATCATCATCTCAGCCAAAATCAAGAGGGTCAGTAAGAAGGTCACTCACATAGAGTAGAGAAGACATGAGGAGGTAGAGTGTTTGCAAATCTCCTGTAGGAATTCCATATCACTGAAGATTCAGGGTAGATGAATGAGAACATATTTCTAATATGAAGATTCTAGGAGAAGTAAGCATTGCTAAGAGGTCATGTGAAATGCAGTTGTAATAGGATTTCTGCAAGTCTTCTCTTGGTTCTGGGAGCAGCAGGAAGTTTATTTAGTCTCCTGTCACTAGTTGCCAATGGTGATTGATGTCTGGATCACCTCTTGTCCTACACACTCCTCCTTTAGTCTGGAATAGACATTGTGGAACTTCTGGTAGCCAAGATTGGAAGGGGAGGTATGAAGGGATAGAGAGAGACCTTTACACAGGTTCCATCTGTGGTGCAGATCATGACACATGTCACAGGCTCAATCTGACAACCCTGATATCAGGACCTGAGCCTAAATCAAGTTTGTCCCTTAAATAAAAGAAACATACAGGCATTCCTGGATGTGCTTTGTGTTTATGGAAGGGAGCATACATATCCCCTCCTGTTCTAAATCTTCTAAATCATGGAATGTTTCCATACAGGCAGTGGTCTTACACATTCTCAGGCCAAGAAATAAGGAGCAATTCTTGGTGGTGGAGAAAAGCAGCTGGCTACCAAATTCTCATAGAGGGGGAGGAAGACGTCACTGCCTGAATCTGAAAATTACAGTTTAATTCCTGTCGTGATACACACAATTCTTCAAAATCAGGACCACTCTTAAAGATTAAATTAATTTGCAAGTACTGGGGTGGCACAGTTGGTTAAGCATCTGCCTTTGGCTGAGGTCAGTATCTCTGGATCTTGGAGGATCAGGCCCTGCACTGGACACCTTTCTCAATGTGAAGCCTGCTTCCTCTCCTTCTTCTCTGCTGCCCAACCTGGACTATTCTTTTTTTTTAATACAATATATGATTTTATTAATAAATAGTGTGAAAGCATCAGTGATAATTGCCTGAGCATTAACTTCTTTTAAACATCCACGTCTTGGCTTTAATATTGTGTATACTGGCCTCTATGGCACTACAAGTAAACATAAAAAATAGTTCCCATATCCATGCACAGGTACTCAGCTATAATACCATTTACAAATTATTATAGACAAGGTAACCTTTGCAATAATTAATATTCATTTGGACAACCACAATTAAATGAGTATTAAATCAAGCAAGAAATGGGCTATGTTCAACATGTTCTAGATGTCAGGGTGTAATAGTCAAGGTCATTTAAAACTTAATTTTCTTTAGAGGGACATCTTTTGTTTATGTGGGTGATCAAATGAAAACTGAGGAAAGCATTCTTAGACTACAGTAACAAAAGTCAGATACAAGAGAGCACTTGCCTCTTCTTTTGAAAGAAGCAAAACATTTGTTCATTCTCTCTCTCCAAGCATCATTTCCCATATTATAATGAAAATGCTTACAAGTACCAACCCCAAAATTCAGTCTACAAGGGGAAGTTACAGATTTTAAAAAGAGTGGTTCATTATATAAAAGTCAAATTTCAGCAATACTAATGCTAAAAATGACATTAAATGTCTTAGCATCCATGTAGTATATTTCCATGAGTTTTCTATTATGTACAAGTTTATTTTCCTTAAGAAGTAAAATGTTATGAATAGTACAGTCTGTGGTGTGGTGACATCAGCATCTGCCAGTTCTTGCCCATCAACGAGTCCCAATTCTTTCAACGTTTTGGAGAGATTTGGCCTTGTTCATTCTTCAATAGATGTTACTGACTGTAGGTAAAGTGTTCTATTTTTCCCTCTTATGTAGCTGTGATGGCTGGAGATTTCATCTTCAGAGAAGCACTATTGGTTAAATAATCCAAAACCTCCTGTAGTTTAGCAGATGGAGAAAACTGAATACTTTGAGGAAGCTGACTATAAGCTGAGCAGTTTTCCTTTCTCTCTGCTTCAAATGTGTATGTGTATAGTCCATCTACATCATTGAATACCAAGTAATTATTAAGAGGAATATATGCACTTGTGGCTATTTAAAAAACCTCAGTGGCACACACAGCTGCTATGACTGCATTTGTAGAAGCTACTGCAGGAATTATTCGTTTTACTACTCCTTGAGTGAGTCTATAGGTCACACCCCTAATATTATATTGTGATGCCCTCTCGAGGGACTTTTGGAAAATCCACTGAATATGATCAGAATCATCTCCATCTAATGAAATTCCTTCTCCAAAAGGCTGCTCCTTAGGCCATTGCAGTATCCTTACCTACTCAGTACAGTGTTCTGGTAGCCTGGGCATAGACACAATGGTGCACATGGGAAAATAAACCTGTGGAGGATACAGTTCTAGTGTGCATTCAATACAAGCAGTCATTCCAGGCAGAATCACCTGGGCATTTCCTTTAAAGCATTCTGTCCCCCCATCTATTAAAGGGACAATGGAGCTTGGATCTAATACACCATCTTCATAATTCAGAAGGGATATCAGAATACCATTTATCCCTCTTCTGGCTATGATAGAGTGCAGTCCACATACAATTATATGAAATTGTCGATAGAAAGTGTCATTAAAATCCTGAACCTTGTTGAAATGTGGAACTACATTGCAGTTAGGAACTCTGTCATTTAGAAATTCTGCAGTAACTTCAGCCTTAGGTCTTCCAACATCTTTGGGCCTAAATAAAAACTGTCTATTTAGATTGGAAGCATCTATAGTGTCCATGTCTATAACATGAATCTGTCTAAAACCAGACAACACCAGATTTTTCAGGAGCTCACATCCTAAGCCAACCAGCTCCAATGACTAGAACTTTACATGTATCTAACAAAAACTGGAAAGATTCAGTGCTCGGTTCGAAATCAGGGTGTGTGAAGGGCCTAGATCGCTCGAGGAACTTCTTTACATGGTTCCAGCGACCTTCCCAGTCTCCAGTGTCCCCACACCCACCATCAACAGCCATTTTCTCAGCCAGCAACTCCTCTATTCTCCTTCTTTTCTTCTCCGGCTCCTCGCCATCCACCATATTGTTCTCCCCAACCTGGACTATTCTTGCTCCCTCTCTAGCTCTCTCTCTCAAATAAGTAAAGAAAATAGAAGTATTTCTAATCATGTAATTAATTTATAAATCCTTTCCAATTTATGAGGACAATATTAGTAGAATGGATAAGGATACATGAGAGGTAGATCACAAACCATGTGTTTGTTGAGTCTTGTTGCCATTCATCCTTGAAATCTACATACATCAATAGATTAATGTTTTCGTGAACATACGTCAATCACCTTGTGTTCTAAGATTCTAAGTTAACCCTTCAATTGATATTATCATGGATCCCAGGCAGTGTATATATGTGTCAAACTTCCTACCAAGAGACAGTACCAGTGTCAGTTGTGAAAGCTAGTAAAGGAAAAGTCCACCCGATCTTAACTGGCACAGTGGGCATGGTTGTGAGACCCCTCCTTTTCAGTGATACTGGTCTTTATGCAAGTACTGATAATTGGGAGCAGATTTGCTTTATTTCTAGCTATTGGTTACTGAAATACTACATTCAGCGTCCCTTAGAATATGACTCAGTTGTATGTGTTTGCAGTGAAAAATTGTCAGTGTATGAGTTTGTATCTCATTTTCACCCTAATAAATTCCTTGGGAGGTATTTGCCCAGTGATTTTCTGATGTGAGTGTCCGGGGAAGAATTTACCCCCTGTGCACTGGGATAAGTGTTTCCTCGGTGTGAGGGTGTCATAGTTGGCTAAGGAAGAAGGAATACCTGAGAACATTCCTTTCCTCATCACTCCAGGAAAACTTTCTTTTGTGTGAATCCTCCCAGGTCCTTCACGTGTTGGCTCCATGAGGAATGGGATTCCCACATGGATTTCATCAGCATTCAGCAGCAGCAATGATGAAGGGTGTCCCAGGAGGTCCCTGCACCTTCGCTTCTGTATGAGGGATGATCTGCTCTCTAAGATGGTAGCAGGAGCTCAGGCCTGAGACCCAGCTGAAGCTTCTTCCACGAATACATATTGTTAGTCATTCTCCCTGTGTGAGTTCTCTGGTGTTGGGAAAGTGACCACATCTGGCAGAAGGCTCTGCGTCAGTGATTGGAGTCACAGGGTTTGTACTCTCTGATTTCTGTGGTGGTGAGAAAGGTGGGCACTCTGGGTACAGGCAGGACCCCAGTAATGACAGACATAGGTTTCCCTGGTCTGAGTTGTCTGGTGTCTCCAAATGTGAGAGCTGTATCTAACAGCTCTTCCACGTTGACCACATTTGTCGGGGTTCCCACTGGTGTGGCTCCTCAGATGCTGGCTAAGGGTATGGCTATACTAAATGCTTTCCCTTGAAGATGGATTCAACCAGTTTCTGTCTGTGGCAACGTGCCCATGGCCTCGAAGGGATGCATGCTGCTGTGGGCTCTGGTACAGCAATGCCACCACATGTCTTCTAACCCATGTGAGGTCATGAGGAAAAATAAGAACAGAGCTTTCTGAATGAAGTGTCTCCCACCCTTGTTACATCCCTAAGGTGCCTCTCCCGTGGTTTTGCTGTGTGCGGAGGTGAGCCCTGGCCTAGAATTGTTTCCCCCATGTGTACCATGTCTACTTTTCTCAGAAGGGTGAGTTCTCTTTTGTCTCCCGAGGTTAGAGCCTCAACCAAAGGCTCTCCCACACTGGGGAGATGTGTGTGGTGCAATCCAGGATGAACGAGTTCTGATGTCATTTGAACTGGGGACACGTGGCTGCAGGTTCTTCCACATTGTCTGTAAATACAAGGTTTCTCTTCCCAGGACATAACACACATGGAATGAGTTGAGGTACGTGAGAAATCTCCCTCCTGTGCCCCAGCATTGGCCGGGTTCCTGTGCAAGGTGAACCCTCTGCTAATGGCCAAAACAGGAGGGACTGTGGAAGGACTGCTCACTCATGTTCCTCCCTTCCTGACTCAACATACAAATTCCAGCCCCTTTCCTCAGGAATTGTCTCTGCATCAACCTCTGCATGCCACTTGTAGTCAGGTGCCATGTTACTTTCTGGAATTCAGATAGATCTTTCTACATGGTAGCCTCACATCCATGTCAACTGCTGATTAAGTTTTAGATGTTTGAGTTTCAAACTATATCAGTGAGTCGTGTTCAAGACAGTGACTTTTACAGACACTCAGGCGATGGTTTGACCTGAGGTGCATTTCAGTCCAGAAATAAAACTATTCAGATTTCTGTGCTATACTGGGGTCATCATGGGAGGCTGACTCTATGATGGGGTTGGAGGTGGTCAGGCAAAAGGGATATTTTGCAAGAACGTTGCAGTAGGACAGAGGACACACAGGATACAAGAGACTTTGCTCTTGTCAAATGAAGGTAGTTTTTTCCTTCTAGGAAGGCATTAATAGAAAGATAGTTGGGAGATTCCTGGAGGAATATTACTTTCCTCCTCTCACAAGTCCTTCTCAAGGGACTGCAATTTTGAATAGAAATGTAATTTTCTTGACATTTCCTTCTGCCTCAGCCTTCCTTAGTGTGATGAAAGGGAGGGGGATGTTAGGGCCTTAGGAAACAGAGTTATGGGTCTCTGGATGGGAGCTAGCCTCTTGTTAAGAAAGCCTCTTCCTTGAGAATCATGAGGACTTTTATAAATTGAGGAAGACTCTGGTTTTGCAGGGTTTTGATCTCTATTTGTGGAGAATCTATTTTTTTCCTTTCCTTATTTTAGGGCAGTGAGAGCACCTGAGGATTGTCACTCATATCACATATTGGGGGTGGGGTCCTTTTTGTGTGCCAGCTCCTGCTTGGTGCTCAGCTGGCTTTCACCTCCCTCCTCGTGTGCCCCTGAACAGTTTAGACTCTTCTGTCATTAAGGTTGTTGAAGGAGGATGGTCTCATCTTCTGTAACTTCTTCCTGCTGAATAGGGGCATAGATCTGTCCCTACCTGTGGGTCATTCCAGGTCAGTTGGGGGGCATCTCTGTCACAGTTGTGAAATGAAGAGGCCGCTGAGTGCAGGGGAGAAGTTTTAACTGGATCCTGTTGAGTGGAAAGGACCATCTGTCCTCTGGAAGTTACTGCAGTGAAGGGTTCCTGGAACCACCTGCAGAGACAGCCATGATGGATGGGGAAAAAGACAACAGGGTTAGAAGAAGAAAGAGAAGGCAAATACCCATGAAGAGTCCTTTGATAGTGGGTGAGAATGCTCCTCCAGGCCAAGAGTTGAGCCAGTCCTTAAAGAGAGGGATCCTTGGAAGTACAAATTTGGACAGTGGTATCTGGTAGGAACCCAGAAATCTCTTTGTGGTAGTGGGAATGTACCCACATCATTCTGTCTTTAGATTGACACAAGCTCCACCTTGTGCAGCAGTTACAACATCTAAAGTCTTTGTGTTTTGTAGAACTTCTTCATGCATTGGGATCATTCCCTTGTTTCATTGAGAAATCCTATTGGAGCTGACATGTAGGGCCTTGACTGAGTACTTTGTAATGACTTCCCCATGCCACACAATATCCTCCAGCCCCAACAAGGGGCAAGATGGATACTAGGTAACCATGTCAATGAAACAGAGCACACGTGCACCGTTGCTTTAAATGGGGAAGGTTAGCTGGGTCGGTGATGGTTTTCATAATGAGCCCATGCATCTGGGCCCACCCCAAGTGTCCAGTGGCCTCTGTAGCTTGGGGAATATGTGGGCACAGGTTAGAGGTTCAAGGCCATTTGTCCCAGCTAGGGGCTAATCTTGAGTCTCCTTGAGCTGCAGTCAGGCTTTCAAGGGCTCCTCCGGTTTGGAGGGCCATTCTTTGGATGTGCAATCATTTCAGGCCCATGTTGGGTTGGCGGGTTATGGCTTGGGAAGAAGAGCCTTTTCTGTCAATTGCTTCATGGGCGTAGCAGACAAAGAAGGTCTGTTGGAGTCAGGATAAATACTTGTAAGACTTTGCCAATTACAACCAACAGGTAGGTAGTAGGATCTCTGATTTGGGGGCAGACATGTTTCCTGACAGGTTTTGGACTCAGCAGTCCGAGTTTGATTGATGAGAGCATACCTGGTTTTTCTTAGCCCCTTCCCATGGAACTGTTGCCATTGCTAAAGCACCTGTCCTCTGCATTTTTGTGGGGCATCTTAAGTCTGATCGACGTAAGAACCTTTCAAGAGTTAGGAGCCATAGGTGTAGAGTTGTTGGGTCCAGGCCTAAGGGTGGCTGGGTTTAAAGTTGGGCTGGTTTCCGGTGTTAGTTCAAGCATATCTCAAAACGGAAGCTGGTACTTGATAAATCAGCCTCCTGTCATAGTTTGGTGGACTTTATTCTTTGTGAAGTTCTGGAGCTGATGCCAAGTCCTTAGAGTCAGGGACCAACCCCGTATGAATCAGGAGGTTCCTTTTCCCAGTGGGAAGTTGAATGCTTAGCTAAAGCCTTTGTTTGCCATTGCACTGGATCAGTAGTACTGGGAGGTAAGAAACCATTCCAGGAAGCCCTTTTTATTTTGAGGTCTTGCCTGAATATCCTCGTTAGTAGTAGTCTCCAGTGAGTGGGAGAAAACTTCGCTGGCAGATAAGGGCCTTCCCAAGTGCACCCTCCACTCCAGGTACAGGGACATCTGGGTCCTTCATTGTCTCCACATGTCCCCAGAGAAACCTGTGTAGTGGTGTGTGTTCTCTGGCTTTGAAAGAATGAGTTCCTCATCCAAGCCCCATCCAATTGGTCAAGGTGCTAGTTGAGTTCTACAGTCGTGGGGGAATCAATTGCATGTTCCAGGTGTTGAATTATCCCTGAGCCCATGGGGTCCTGGTATCCCCACAGAATAAGAAACAAGGGGATTGACTGACCATGAGTTAATGTAGAAATGTTTCTGAAAATGACCTCAAGTTGTCTCCCTCAGGTAAGCAACACAAATGGAAAGGCCACCAGAGTTAGATTTGAAAGTCCACAAGGTGGGTTTTTGAAGTCTATGTTTCCTCTATAAAAGAATGCGCCTTTCCAGAGACAGCCAGCTCAGGGCTCATGTCCTTGGAAAGCAAGTCCTACTTTAACCCACGTGTTGCAATCATTGACTTAAGCTTAGCAAGCCTAGTGATCAATCATGGTGATTGCTTAGAATCTGCATCACTGGGACTTTTTTGAGGAATCTCTGATCGTTGTCGCTCCAGGCCAGCAGCTATGGAAAGGGCTTGCCATCAGACATGCATGTGATACCTGTGGATTTGGGCATATTCCTCTTTCTGAGGTGCCCGATATATCCAAGGTTCCTACATCTGCCAGAGAGTGACATTCTTTAAGCTCCTGGTGAGGCAATGGGGAAGTCTGTAAGCAAAGTGTCAGCCCAACATTCCCAAGGGTTTGATGGCTGTAGTTTTTCCGAAAATCAGCCTGAAATCCTTAAAGCCCTTTGGTTCCATCTGAGTGTCTGTCTAGCTCTCTCCATAGGACAGCCCTGTCAAAGTCTTGTTCGAATCACCCATGTTTTCAATGATGCCCCGTTACAAGGAGAAGAGATTCTTCTTGAACATGGGGAGATAGATTAGGGTTGCTGTGGGAGAAGAAATAGTTCCTGAGACCTTTGAACGTGGAGGCCTCAGGTAGAGCAATACGTGCAATGCTTCAACATGCTTCCTAAGGAATGTTGGCCATTGATGCTATGAACATTGGGCTACAGATGACCATTTTTTTCACTACATCTGTAACCTTGGGGTTAATACCGTGTAGTGCAATTGTAGGGTCATAGGGAATCTCTATTTTTAATTTCTTAAGGAATATCCACACTCTTCTTCAAATTGGCTGCACCAGCTTAAATTCCCACCAAAGGAATGTTGGATCCCATTTATGTACACTCTAGGTGTCTAGCATTGCCTACCTTGAAGCTCATGTTTTCCCCGAGGTGCAGCGTGGTGCTGGGGGTCCTAGTTCCTCTGCTGTGGTGTCTGGCTGATCCAGAGGTGGAGCTCAGTTTAGGGACAGCCTCTCCTCCCTATAACTGTTGCTGCTGCAGAACACACAGACTGAGGAGGGCCCGTTTTGTGGGGCCACTGCCAGTGTTGAGCCCAGCATTGCTCATGGTCCTGTGTGTGGAAGCGACAGGGTGGTTCTGAGGTAGCACCCTGGAGGAATACAGCTGGGTGGCTGCTGCCCCTCAAGTCAATTTCATAGTGATCAAGGGGCCCTGGAAATCACACTTCTTCATGCACCTGTTATGCTCTGTATGGTTGATAGGGACTGGAGTGGTCAGTGGGAGGAGGAGTATTCCCTGCAGTGTATAGGGGAAATGACTGGAAGACTGCTGTCCCACCCAGACCCAGGGAGGCCCAGTCTCACCAGACAATGGACTGTTGTTGGCCTAGATAATTTCTTCATTCACCAAGTGTCAGACATCAGCAGGGCTTGGACAGCCAACTGTGCGTGTGGTGGCCAACTCAGAGGGTCCTCTTGTCTCATCCTCGGAGATCCATTGCCGTCTTCTGGAGGGCTGCAAAGAAGTGTTCTGTTTGTTTGGTCTGTGGAGGTCAGGTGCAAGAGAGCCATTCCTGCAGGTGTGTTTCCTTGTGCTTTCATGCTAAGTCTTCCTCCGGGCCCAAATTGAAGTCACAAGAGGGGCCCCAGGTCCCTCCTGGCTCCCTTTGTCTGAGCACCTCTGAAGACTCTGGTGCCTTGGGGTCGTGGGCATACTGTCCTGTAGTGCAGCTGTGGAGACAGATGGTGGAGTGGTATGAGATAGCGAGTGGCATGTGCCTGGGGCAAGTCTTACAGAGGCCCTTGGGCCTTTGTGGGACATGTCTTCTGAGGTGTTGAGGTGGAGGTTTCCCTGCACGATCCATGTGTGACATGAAGAAAGGGAAGTTTCCCATGGGCCGCCTGGGGCTGAATGAAGGCTACACTCCCAGGGTCATTCAGGCCCCTTCCCTGACCATCTTCCTCCATTACTGCCAGGTCCTCCTCCTGTCAGGCTGTCACTTCCCCAGCCTCTCTGAGAGCCCTCAACATGCCCTTCTCTGTGGGGGGAGCCAAACGAGTGTTGCAGGTGGCATGACAGTGAAGGCATGCTCCCGACTCCCATGGGAAGTGAGTTTGCATGGGCCCCACACTGTGGGCAGCTGGTGGACAAGGTGGAAGCAGACAGTGTGGACTTTCCCTGATGGGTCTTCCCTGTGGATTTATAGATTGAGGTGAGACTCTAGAATATCAAACTCACATAGTGAAATGGTGCCATGAGGAGACTGGCTACCTCCCCTGAAGTGTTTTGGAGGCTTGGGGGACTGGACATGTAGGTCAGGTACTTCAGGATTGTCCAGCATATATGACTCATCCAGAGACCATTGCCTACTCTGTGCCCACAAGGATACAGCCCTGGGAGGGGAGCGTTGTCCGACTCGTATGAGCCTGCGGCCTGTCTTTTTTCTCATTTCTCAGGTGTCTGAAGTGGGAGATGGCACCAACCCATCACTGTCTCTTCTCGACTAGTGTTTGGGAGCAAGTAGTCTGCTGAGTTTTGCAGGGTAGGAGGGCAAGGCTTGGGTCATGCAGAGTGAGGGGTCACTGGGGTGTGGGGCTTTTTTCCAGAGGAGCACAGTGCATGGGCTGCCTGAGGTCCAGTACCTCCAGGCAGTCATTGTCCTCCCTCCAAGAGCAGCAGCCCCTGGACAATAGTGCCCAACCACCACAGGGAGTTTTACAGATCAGGTGGAGGTTCCCCATGGGATGTTCTCAGGCTTCCTATTGCCTGTAGGGACTGTGACCTTCCACTAATCTCCTCTTTGTTGTCAGAGGCCAGGACAGCACCCCGGATTTTGTGTTGTTTCCCAAGGTTCCCACAACAAAGTCAGGACAATGAGGTAGAACATGTGTTCATGTTTGCCGGCTCCTCTTCCTGCCCAACTCACCACGTTCCCAAGTCCTTCTCTTCTTCTGCTTCCCTTGTAGATTCTGTCAAGTCCACAGAATGGAAGCTTCTTGAGATCTGAAAGCAATAGCAGAATGGGGCATGAGCACAGATTCGCTGGCAGCGGAGAACCAAGTGGGGACACAAAGGCACAGCCTACCTACCTGAGGCCCCTCCAGCAGGGCGACCTATGCCTTGCTAAATCTCAGAAGTACTCACTGCTCTTTTGTCCAGTGCTGCTTTCTAGACTCAGCTGGGAAGGGTCAGGGTGATGTTAGGAACAGGGTGAGGAGGGCTGCCCACGGATATCATGCAGCAGTACAGATGCAAAGTCTGAATGCCTGCCAGAGATTAGGGCCTCCAGGGTGGGCATCGTCAAAAGAGGAAGGAGGTGCTTATGGACAGATGAGACAAGAAGCCCAAGAGATGGAGGTGGAAATGAATTATAGGCACAGTGTTGCTCCTTCCCTCAGAATCGTCGTCTTCCATGGAATCCTCCTCTGGGTCAGAGAGCAGAGAGGATTCTGGGGTAGCTGTGAGAGAGGATAAAGGGGAGTTTGTGGAGCTGACTATTTATGGTCTGCTGCTCTGGGTATGATATATCTGCCCTCAGTTGGGTGGGGCCCCAGCTTTGAGTCCTCCCTGACCTTGGTCGCTTGATCTTCGCAGGGTGAGGTGGGAGAGCAAGTGTGTGAAGCAGTCAGAAGAAGCTCCTTAACACAGGCTTGGAGGACCTGGCCCATGACTCTGTCTCCAGGGCAACTTCATGGCGACGTCCTTCTTTGGGAACATGTACACAGGTAAGAATCAGCTGGGGTGTGAAGGCTGTCAGAAGTTAAGTATCATGGGAGCCTGTGAAGTGAACCCAGGGAAAGTTTGCTTTACCTTCTTCTTTAAGGAGTCCCCTTGAATGTACAGCAGCTTGGACAGAACCAGGAAGGTTTAGTAGTAGATGTTATAAGGGAGAGAGTTTACTTGTCTTCCACATCCTGGCTCTCAATAGAACGTAGTGTCCTGGTTTTCCTTCACAGGAGAGGGTGATTGGGTCTGCAAAGTCATGACCATGACCAGGTCTGGGCCCATGCCAATAAAGACCCAGAATCTATTGTGCACCATTCCTGAGAGGCCATGAGTAAAGAGACCAAGCTTTGACATGTGGCAGCCACAAAAGGAGGCAAAAGCAGGTTTGATGGGAAATGCCCTTAAAATAGCTACCCAAGGAGTTAAGTGGTGATGAAAATCACAGCCTACACTAAAGGCCTGTGGTCACAATGTCTGTTCTTTTCATTCAGAAACGATGAAATGAGCAAATCATGCCTGTTGCCAATGCATCCCTTCCTTGGCAGTTTTTTATCCACCTTATTATTTCTCCAGAGCACCAGGGGCAACACCCTGTTCCCAGGAGCCCTGTCCCACTGTTCCCTTCCTCTGTGCTGTTCCCTACCTGAAGAAAATTCGTCCTCACTGCTGCAGTTGTCGGTGCTGTCTATACCCAAATCTGTAGGAACTGAAACAGGAACAATGATGTTATGAGAGAGACTGCCTCACCCATTCATCCCAGTTCTATTGAGATGTTTATGAGCCCTGCAGAATTTTTCTGAGCCTTTTGCTCTGCTGTGAAATGTCCATGGGGCTGGTGGAGCCAGAGGTCTTCGAGGAGACAGGGATTGGTGTTTCTTCCCTTCTAATGGGACCAGGATCATGCAGCAGTCACCTCAGTGTCAGTTCTACATGCCCATGACTGCTGTCCCCTCCCAATGCAACCATCTAAAACTCTAGTCTTTATGGGACTCTTGACATGTGGCAAGTGGGAGTGAGCAACTAGACGTTTTCTTTTCCTTGATGCTTTCCCTATAGTTCATTGAGATAATAAATGACATTGTAAAACGGATTGTAGACCGACTCTTTCCTGGTTAGCTCAGTACTAAAAACCAACCAGGAGCGAGGGAAAAGCCCTGCTCTCCAGCATATTTCTCCAGCCTTAGTGGCTGGCCTGACAGGACCGTTGATACGTAAGATGTTCCCAGCCTTACACACACCCACCAGGCAATGTTGGAGGCCATTGGACCCTAAGAGATTAAGGTGAACCCCCCATTCCTAGAATAAATGGGGAACAGATTCAGTACAGCACTGACCATAAGCACAATGTGGTGCTCTCAAAACAGAGAAACTGCTAGAATAGATATGGAACCACAAATAACACAAGTAGTCAAAACGTTTCTGAATATGAAGAAGTAGGAGGGGGGCCCTAGAAGCTGACTTTCAAATAAATTGGATCACTCCCCTGAGCTAACAGGATGGCGCTGGCCTACAAATAGGCAGGGGCACATGGGTGTGAAATAGAAATGCCCATGAAATGCACTCTTGTTGGCATCACAATGCTTGTCAAGAGGACCACCTAGAAAAAGCATCCTCTTCTAAAACAGCAAACAGAATGAAAAGGCAGCCCACATATTTGAGACACTTATGAAAATAGGCTCAATATAAGTTCATCATTAGGGCAATGCCAATCCAAAGGATGCTGAGCTGTGGCATTGTCTGTTAGGATAGTGAGGAACCATACCAGGAATTCAAGCCCAAAACCCATGTTGGAAGGATGCAGAAAATTTGAGACTTTGTATGTAACTAGTGGAGTGCAGAATGGTGCAGCAACCCAGGAAGAGCCTGTAGAGTGTCCTCAGAGAGCAGCAAAAGTTGCTCCAATGGATCATGCACATGCGAGTGAGGAAAAGAAATGTCAGAAAATCAGAGTCTTTTCAAACACGTGTTTCTCACCAAGAGAAAGTCTTGTTTGATGCCAAAAAACCCTGAAACCCTGACTTGGTTGTTTCCATTCCCAGGCATGGAACTACTGTGACTTTTCTATTGGTCCAGACCTTCTGAATAAAACAAGCCCCTCTTGCATGGACAGATGGCTATTGAAATGTGTGGTGATTGTCCTGTCACAACTGTTGAGGTTTGAGGTTCTCTTTCACCACTTTGCAATGCACAGAGCACCCCCTGTTCCTGCATGGAGGGTGCCCAAGTCCCCACAGTGATGCTCAGTCCTTGAAGAAGACCTCATTTCTCCTTTGATAGGACACCTTTTGGGCCTACCTCAGAAAGCCCCACCTAGGACCAGTGGTGGGTGTGTTATTTCCCATGGGAGAAGGGCAGTTTAATTCTTAGACACAGTATCTGCAAGGAAATGGTAGATCTCCATGGAGAAACGTGGAGTGAATTGACCCCATCTATTCCTGGCCACTGCTCTTTTGTCAGGGTCTTCCCTGAATGGGCTGTTGCATGAGACTGCCCCAGAAGCCGCCTGCAGAAGGAAGGAGTCTGTTCCAGTACTCAGCGCTTCCAGTGAGGTTGGGAAGATGCATCATGGGGCCTCTGATGCAGAGACGTGTGTGTGAGTGTTGTGACAAGAGAGAGGTACTGTGACCATTCATGCCTGTGATGTACCATGACATCAGAGACCCATGGACACTGACTCAGTAAAGGGGATTGGAAAAGATACACTTGTGTCTTTGGGCAGTTTCCTCCTTCTTAACTTTTCCTAGTTAGTGATGGGATCTGTTTTCTAGGGGAATTGATATGTATTTGCAAGGAAAGAACACCTATTTAAGGGGCGCTTGGGTGGCTCAGTGGGTTGAGCCCCCGCTTCCGGCTCAGGTCATGGTCCCAATGTCCTGGGATTGAGCCTCACATCGGGCTCTCTGCTCAGCAGGATCGTGCTTCCCTTCCTCTCTCTCTGCCTTCCTCTCTGCCAATTTGTGATCTCTGTCTATCAAATAAATAGATAAAATATTGAAAGAAAAAGAACACCTATTTAAATTGTGGGTGTTGAAGAGTTTTCATGTGCTTGCACGTTCATGACATGATGGTGATGGGAAACTTCCCTGAGAAAGTAGACACCATTAATCGCCATGTGGAAGGGAACAGACACGTATGAGAACATACAATTAACCCAACTGACACAAACACAAACCCTGAGGATCACAGGACATGGGTTCCCTTGTAAACACACCTCCTACCCACCACTCAATCCTATAGCACTTAAGACCAGCATGGTGGCTTCCGGGGGCAGGGTCATGAGGCCTCGGGTCACGGTCCGAAACATGACCTGTAGTTTCCTTGTTGCAAGATCTGGATTCTGGGTGGCTCTCAAGATGGAGCCTTCAATGAAGCCCCACCTTGCCCTTTGTCCAGGTTGCTCCAAACCAATGAGTAACTCTAGAATACAGCATACTTACCACTCTCCCTTTCCAGCAGGACTACCTGCAATTTCAGAAAAGGAAATATTATGGACATCAAATCATGCCTTGTCCTGTGTGCCCAGCTCTTTTTTTTTTCTCTTGGTGATGGGCAGGGCCATGGGCAGTGATATGGAATGTGCCTAGAGGTTGCATGTCCTGGGTCCATTGGACAAAACAGGTGCCAAGGCAGTGTAAGTAGTACCCATGAAAAAGCTCACTACCCTGTGGACTCTAACAGAACATGCTGTTTCCTGCAGGGTCTTTGGAATCAGGAATCCATGGGTAACAGACTCTCCCTCAAGGACATTGTATGTGCTTAGGTGTTTGATCTGATTTCGAGTATAAGAGAATCAAAGGATTCTGTACCTCACATGAAAAAAGGCTAATTTACCACCTTGGTGAAAAATGGGGCATCTCACAACACATGGAAAGGGAAAAAATATTTGCAAATGACAGTACAGACAAAAGTCTGATATCCAGGAACTATAAAGAACTCCTCAAACTCAACACAAACAAAACAGACAATCATATCCAAAAAATGGGCAGAAGATATGAACAGACACTTCTCCAATGAAGACATACAAATGGCTATCAGACACATGAAAAAATGTTCATCATCACTACCCATCAGGGAGATTCAAATTAAAACCGCATTGAGATATCACCTTACAACAGTTATAATGGCTAAAATTAGAAAGACAGGTAAGAACATGTGTTGGAGGGGATGCAGAGAATTGGATCCCTCTACCACTGTTGGTGGGAATGCAAGTTGGTGCAGACTCTTTGGAGAACAGTGTGGAGATTCCTCAAGAAATTAAAAAAATAGAACTTACCTGTGACCTTGCAATTGTCTCCTGGGTAACCCCAAAGATACAGATGTAGTGAAAGAAGGGCCATATGTACCCCAATGTTTATAGCAGCAATGGCCTCGGTCGCCAAACTGTGGAAAGAACCAAGATGCGCTTGAACAGACAAATGGACAAGAAGATGTGGTCCATATACACTATGGAGTATTATGCCTCCATCAGAAAGGATGAATACCCAACTTTTGTAGCAACATGGATGGGACTGGAAGAGATTATGCTGAGTGAAATAAGTCAAGCAGAGGAAGTCAAATATCATATGGTTTCACTTATTTGTGGAGCATAACAAATAGTATTGAGGACATGGGTAGATAGAGAGGAGAAGTGAGTTGAGGGAAATTGTAAGGGGAGGTGAACGATGAGGGACTATGGACTGTCAATCTGAGGGTTTTGAAGGGGCGGGTGGTGGGAGGTCGGGGTATCAGGTATTGAGTATTATAGAGAGCACTGATTGCATAGAGCACTGGGTGTGGTGTAAAAATAATGAATACTGTTATGCTCAAAATAAATAAAAAATAAATTTTTAAAAAATGGGGCCTCTCCTTCTGTGCTGTTCACATCAAGGCCATTGCACAGGCTAGCCAGGGGATCTAAGTAGATACACACAGAGAGTGTCTGGACATCCATTGGACTCAGGGAGCTTTGCTTGGTGTGCACGTATGGACAAGTGTGTGGAGGTGGGGAGTTAATCAGTATGGACTAAGCTGCAGTTGGCCCTTCCTGGATGGAGGAAGAAAGGTCCAGAAGAGGAGCAGGGATGTGAATAGTAACTCTGCATCCTATTGGAGCTACAGGGCATGGAGTAGCTATGAAATAAGTCCATCTCAAAAGACCAACTACTCCCTGCACCCACACCTGCACCACCTAAAGGCAGCATCGTAGTTTCTGGGGGACAGGGCCATGAGGCCATGATTCGTTCCGCAGAAAATATTCTTCTGTTACCTTGACCCTTATTCTCAATACTGCAGGACCTGGAATCATGGTGGTTTCATCATGGAGCCTGTGAGGAAGCCCCTTATCTAGGTTGTTGGAAACAAGTGAATGACTCTAGAGTACAGAAAACTTATCACCCTCCCCTTCCAGCTAGGACATCTGTAATTTCAGGAAAGAAAACAGTATGATCATCAAATCTTGCTTTGTCCTGTTTGCATGACTCTTTTGTTCCCTGGGAGATGGGAGATTTGAGGATTGAGGTTCTCTTTCACCACTTTGCAATGCGCAGAGGACCCCTCATTCCTGGGGAAGAAGGGTAAGTGTGCTAGAGGCCTGTGAGCCCCAAAGTATGAATAGAGCAAAATGAGTCATGCACAAATGGGCCCAGTCTCCCTACAGGTCCCACGTTCTGAGTCCCACTGGACAAAGGTGGCAAGGAGGAATAGCTGCTACCCGTAACAAAGCTCACTAACCTACAGATAGTACATGATCCTACTGTAATTGTCTCGCCCCCCTGCAATGTCTTTGGGATTAGGTAACATTTGTTAACAGACTCTTTTTTTTTCCAATTTATTTATTTTCAGAAAAACAGTATTCATTATTTTTTTCACCACACCCAGTGCTCCATGCAAACCGTGCCCTCTATTATACCCACCACCTGGTACCCCAACCTCCCACCCCCCTGCCACTTCAAACCCCTCAGATTGTTTTTCAGTGTCCACAGTCTCTCATGGTTCACCACCCCTTCCAATTTACCCAAAAAGCACATACCCTCCCCAATGTCCATAACCCTAGCTCCTTCTCCCAATCACCCTGCCCCCAACAACCCACAGTTTGTTTCATGAGATTAAGAGTCACTTATGGTTTTTCCCTCTCCTTATCCCATCTTGTTTCATGGATTCTTCTCCTACCCACTTAAGCCCCCATGTAGCATCACCATTACCTCATATCAGGGAGATCATATGATAGTAGTCTTTCTCTGCTTGACTTATTTCGCTAAGCATGATACGCTCTAGTTCCATCCATGTTGTCGCAAATGGCAAGATTTTGTTTCTTTTGATGGCTGCATGGTGTTCCATTGTGTATATATACCACATCTTCTTTATCCATTCATCTGTTGAAGGACATCAAGGTTCTTTCCATAGTTTGGCTATTGTGGACATTGCTGCTATAAACATTCGGGTGCACGTGCCCCTTTGGATCACTACGTTTGTATCTTTAGGTTTAAATACCCAGTAGTGCAATTGCTGGGTCATAAGGCAGTTCTATTTTCAACATTTTGAGGAACCTCCATGCTGTTTTCCAGAGTGGTTGCACCAGCTTGCATTCCCACCAACAGTGTAGGAGTGTTCCCCTTTCTCCGCATCCTCGCCAGCATCTGTAATTTCCTGACTTGTTGATTTTAGCCATTCTGACTGGTGTGAGGTGATATCTCATTGTGGTTTTGATTTGTATTTCCCTGATGCCGAGTGATATGGAGCACTTTTTCATGTGTCTGTTGGCCATCTGGATGTCTTCTTTGCAGAAACGTCTATTCATGTCCTCTGCCCATTTCTTGATTGGATTATTTGTTCTTTGGGTGTTGAGTTTGTTAAGTTCTTTATAGATTTTGGACACTAGTCCTTTATCTGATATGTCGTTTGCAAATATCTTCTCCCATTCTGTCAGTTGTCTTTTGATTTTGTTAACTGTTTATTTTGCTGTGCAAAAGCTTTTGATCTTGATGAAATCCCAATAGTTCATTTTTGCCTTTGCTTCCCTTGCCTTTGGCGATGTTCGTAGGAAGATGTTGCTGCGGCTGAGGTCGAAGAGGTTGCTGCCTGTGTTCTCCTCAAGAATTTTGAAGGATTCCTTTCTCAAATTGAGGTCCTTAATCCATTTTGAGTTTATTTTTGTGTGTGGTGTAAGGAAATGGTCCAATTTCATTTTTCTGCACGTGGCTGTCCAATTTTCCCAACACCATTTATTGAAGAGGCTGTCTTTTTTCCATTGGACATTCGTTCCTGCTTTGTCAAAGATTAGTTGACAATAGAGTTGAGGGTCTATTTCTGGGCTTCCTATTCTGTCCCATTGATCTATGTGTCTGTTTTTGTGCCAGTACCATGCGGTCTTGATGATGACAGCTCTGTAATAGAGCTTGAAGTCCGGAATTGTGATGCCACCAACTTTGGCTTTCTTTTTCAATATCCCTTTGTCTATTCAAGGTCTTTTCTGGTTCCATATAAATTTTAAAATTATTTGTTCCATTTCTTTGAAAAAGATGGATGGTACTTTGATAGGAATTGCATTAAATGTGTAGATTGCTTTAGGTAGCATAGACATTTTCACAATATTTATTCTTCCAATCCAGGAGCATGGAACATTTTTCCATTTCTTTGTGTCTTCCTCAATTTCTTTCATGAGTACTTTATAGTTTTCTGAGTATAGATTCTTAGCCTCTTTGGTTACGTTTATTCCTAGGTATCTTATGGTTTGGGGTGCAATTGTAAATGGGATTGACTCCTTAATTTCTCTTTCTTCTGTCTTGTTGTTGGTGTAGAGAAATGCAACTGATTTCTGTGCATTGATCTTATATCCTGACACTTTACTGAATTCCTGTATAAGTTCTAGCAGTTTTGGAGTGGAGTCTTTTGGGTTTTCCACATAGAGTATCATATCATCTGCCTACACTTCACATGAAGTGTATACATATATACATCATCTATCCCTACATTTGAAGGGTTTTGATCAGGAAGGGATGCTGTACTTTGTCAAATGGTTTTTCAGCATCTATTGAGAGTATCATATGGTTCTTGTTCTTTCTTTTATTGATGTGTTGTATCACATTGACTGATTTGCGGATGTTGAACCAATCTTGCAGCCCAGGGATAAATCCCACTTGGTCGTGGTGAATAATCCTTTTAATGTACTGTTGAATCCTATTGGCTAGTATTTTGGTGAGAATTTTCGCATCAGTGTTCATCAAGGATATTGGTCTATAGCTCTCTTTTTTGATGGGATCCTTGTCTGGTTTTGGGATCAAGGTGATGTTGGCCTCATAAAATGAGTTTGGAAGTTTTCCATCCATTTCTATTTTTTGGAACAGTTTCAGGAGAATAGGAATTAGTTCTTCTTTAAATGTTTGGTAGAATTCCCCCAGGAAGCCGTCTGACCCTGGGCTTTTGTTTGTTTGGAGATTTTTAATGACTGTTTCAATCTCCTTACTGGTTATGGGTCTGTTCAGACTTTCTATTTCTTCCTGGTTCAATTTTGGTAGTTTATATGTTTCTAGGAATGCATCCATTTCTTCCAGATTGTCAAATTTGTTGGCGTAGAGTTGCTCATAGTATGTTCTTATAATAGTTTGTATTTCTTTGGTGTTAGTTGTGATCTCTCCTCTTTCATTCATGATTTTATTTATTTGGGTCCTTTCTCTTTTCTTTTTGATAAGTCTGGACAAGGGTTTATCAATTTTATTAATTCTTTCAAAGAAGCAGCTCCTAGTTTCGTTCTATTGTTTTTTTTGTTTGTTTGTTTCTATTTCATTGATTTCTGCTCTGATCTTTATGATTTCTCTTCTCCTGCTGAGCTTAGGGTTTCTTTCTTGTTCTCTCTCCAGCTCCTTTAGGTGTAGGGTTAGGTTGTGTACCTGAGACCTTTCCTGTTTCTTGAGAAAAGCTTGTACTGCTATATATTTTCCTCTCAGGACTGCCTTTGTTGTGTCCCACAGATTTTGAACCATTGTATTTTCATTATCATTTGTTTCCATGATTTTTTTTCAATTCTTCTTTAATTTCCCAGTTGACCCATTCATTCATTAGAAGGATGCTGTTTAGTGTCCATGTTTTTGGGTTCTTTCCAAACTTCCTCTTGTGGTTGAGTTCTAGCTTCAGAGCATTGTGGTCTGAAAATATGCAGGGAATGATCCCAATCATTTGATACCGGTTGAGTCCTGATTTAGGACCGAGGATGTGATCTATTCTGGAGAATGTTCCATGTGCACTAGAGAAGAATGTGTATTCTGTTGCTTTGGGATGAAATGTTCTGAATATATCTGTGATGTCCATCTCATCCAGTGTATCATTTAAGGCCTTTATTTCCCTGTTGATCTTTTGCTTGGATGATCTGTCCATTTCAGTGAGGGGAGTGTTAAAGTCCCCTATTATTATTATTGTATTATTGTTGATGTGTTTCTTTGATTTTGTTATTAATTGGTTTATATAGTTGGCTGCTCCCACGTTGGGGGAATAGATATTTAAAATTGTTAGATCTTCTTGTTGGACAGACACTTTGAGTATGATAAAGTGTCCTTCCTCATCTCTTATTATAGTTTTTGTCTTAAAATCTAATTGATCTGATATAAGGATTGCCACTCCTGCTTTTTTCTGATATCCATTAGCATGGTAAATTCTATTCCACCCCTCACTTTAAATCTGGAGGTGTCTTCGGTCTTAAATGAGTTTCTTGGAGGCAACATATAGATGGGTTTTGTTTTTTATCCATTCTGTTACCCTGTGTCTTTTGATTGGGGCATTTAGCCCATTAACATTCAGGGTAACTATTGAGAGATATGATTTTAGTGCCATTGTATTGCCTGTAAGGTGACTGTTACTGTATATTGTCTCTGTTCCTTTCTGATCTACCACTTGTAGGCTCTCTCTTTGCTTAGAGGAACCCTTTCAGTATTTCCTGTAGAGCTGGTTTGGTGTTTGCAAATTCTTTCAGTTTTTGTTTGTCCTGGAAGCTTTTAATCTCTCCTTCTATTTTCAATGATAGCCTATCTGGATATAGTATTCTTGGCTGCATGTTTTTCTCGTTTAGTGCTCTGAAAATATCATGCCAGCTCTTTCTGGCCCGCCAGGTCTCTGTGGATAAGTCAGCTGCCAATCTAATACTTTTACCATTGTAATTTACAGACTTCTTTTCCCGGGCTGCTTTCAGGATTTTCTCTTTGCCACTAAGGCTTGTAAATTTTACTATTAGGTGACGGGGTGTGGGCCTATTCTTATTGATTTTGAGGGGCGTTCTCTGAACCTCCTGAATTTTGATGCTCGTTCCCTTTGCCATATTGGGGAAATTCTCCCCAATAATTCTCTCCAGTATACCTTCTGCTCCCCTCTCTCTTTCTTCTTCTTCTGGAATCCCAATTATTCTAATGTTGTTTCGTCTTATGATGTCTAATGTTGTTTCGTCTTATGATGTCTCTCGAATTCTCCCCTCATGGTCCAGTAGCTTTTTGTCCCTCTTTTGCTCAGCTTCTTTATTTTCTGTCATTTGGTCTTCTATATCGCTAATTCTTTCTTCTGCCTCATTTATCCTAGCAGTGAGAGCCTCCATTTTTTATTGAACCTCATTAATAGCTTTTTTTATTTCAACTTGTTTAGATTTTAGTTCTTTTATTTCTCCAGAAAGGGCTTTTATATCTCTGGAGAGGGTTTCTCTAATATCTTCCATGCTTTTTTCAAGCCCAGATAGAACCTTAAGAATTATCATTTTGAACTCTAGATCTGACATATTACCAATGTCTGTATTGATTAGGTCCCTAGCCTTCGGTACTGCCTCTTGTTTTTTTTTTTTTGTTGTTGTTGTGAATTTTTCCGCCTTGTCATTTTGTCCAGCTATGAGTATATGAAGGAGCAATTAAAATACTAAAAGGGTGGCAGCAATCCCAGGAAAATATGCTTTAACCAAATCAGAAGAGATCCCAAATCGTGAGGGGGGGATTTCTCCCCCCTCATGATTGGGTGAGGGATCTCCTCTGGTTGGGATCTCTTCTGATTTGGATCTCCCAATCTCTTCTGATTGGGATCTCTTCTGATTTGGGGATGAAAAGAGGTTCAAAAAGAAAGAAAGAAAAAAAGAAAAAAAGTAATTAAAAAGAAATTGAATTAAAAATTCAATCAAGAATTAAAAAAAGAGATTGAAGAGATTGGGATATCTTCTGACTTGGGGATAAAAAGAGGTTCAAAAATAAAAAAGAAAGAAAAATTAAAAAAATGAATAAAGAAAAGTATAAAAAAGAAAAAAATATATATATATTAGATAAACTAGTTAAAAACGTTAAATAAGAAAAGGGTAAAAGTTTATAAAAAATTTTAGCAGAAGAAGAGAAAAAAATGAAAAAGAAAAAAATTAAATTAACTACAAGATTAAAAAATCACAGGGAGAAAGCCATGAGTTCCGTGGTTTGTTTTCTCCTCCTCTGGAATTCTGCTGCTCTCCTTGGTATTGAAACTGCACTCTTTGGTAGGTGAACTTGGTCCTGCCTGGATTTCTTGTTGATCTTCTGGGGGAGGGGCCTGTTGTAGTGATTCTCAAGTGTCTTTGCCCCAGGCAGAATTGCACCGCCCTTACCAGGGGCGGGCTGAGTGATCCGCTCGGCTTTGTTTTCAGGAGCTTTTGTTCCCTGAGCGCTTTCCGTAGAGTTCCAGAGGACGGGAATACAAATGGCAGCCTCCTGGGCTCTGGCCGGGAGGAGCCAAAAGCCCGGGGCCCTGCTCCGCAGTGCGCCCTCAGCGAACAGCTCCTAGTAACTCCCGTCTGCCCAACCTCTGGCGGGGCTCTGAACTCACCGAGCCCGCGACTGGCTCAAGGCAACACCGAGCTGTGAGCTTACTGTCGGCTCTGTCTCGTAGCCTGCTTTCCCGTTCCAATATCCGCAAGCTCTGCAACACTCAGACACCCCCGATCCTTCTGTGACCCTGCGAGACCCGAGGCCACGCTTACCCCCCGTGGGCTTCACCCCGGTTTAGCCTCTGGAGCGATGTCCTTCAGTGGAACATACTTTTAAAATTCCTGATTTTGTGTTCCAATGCTCCGCCGCTTACTGGGAGCCGACCCCTCCCCCCGGGGTCTATCTTCCCGTCGCTTTGGATTCACTTCTTCGCCAGTCCTACCTTTCAGAAAGTGGTTGTTTTTCTGTTTCTAGAATTGCTGTTCTTCCTCTCTTCGAAGATAAGCTCTCTAGCTGATCTCCTGCTAGCTGAAGTAGTCTCAGCCTTCTACTTCTCCGCCATCTTGACTCCTCCTCCATTCAGTGTTAACAGATTCTTACTCAGACTTTTCCCTACCCTGTAAATTGTGCATGTGGAGATTTTTGTATGTGACCTTGATTAAAAAAGCCAGAAGAATTTTTTGTCTCCCACAAAGAAAGGCCAACGTACCACTCTGATAAAAAATGGAGTAGCTTCCTCTGTCATTCCTGTGGAACGTTCACATGCCTGTCCATCCAGCGAAGCTAGGGAGAGATACACATAATGTTCAGTCCACTGGTGGGGTTCGGCAGGAAGAGCTCATGGAGTTTAGCTTGGGGCCAGCATACATGGGAGTGTATGGAGATGTTGGGTTACATGGGTATGGACTGAGCAAGTTGCTGCTGCATCAAGAATGGTCAGTGCAAGGAGCCGGGATGGAGAGAGAAACATGGACTCTGAACTTTAGCTACAGGGAATTGAATCATGGTGATCTCTTCAATTGAAAGAGGGTAAACACTAATGTGCATGCTCTGTTGTACTGACAGGCAAGTTCCTCCAACCAGCGACTGTGTCGTGGTCATTGTCAAGACCGTTTCTTTGCCAGGATCAACCTGTGAGGCTCCTCCCTATCTCTCACCTCTTCTAGGAGATTGTATTTCTTCAGAAGAACACTGTGTGACAGGGTTGTATTCAATGGAAGTGCAAGTACCCTAGCGTTTTCTATTTGTTCCTGAGATATGCATGGTCAGGAAAACCAAAGACACAAGATTTTTATGTCCTGACATCTGTGCATTCCAAAAGAGTCCCGATCCTCAAAGTGCTTATTCTTCCCAGTCTTCCTTTCCTGTGGTATGTGGGTGTGTCCTTTGAATTAGTGGGACCCAGTTTCCCAGGACCCGACCCCCACCCCATCCTCAATCAGGAATCAGTAATTTCATGAGATAGCAGAGGCCAGGCAAAAGAAGGGTACTCGCTAACCTGGCCATGTAGCAAATTGTCAGGAAATTTGATTGGGTACCAAGCTAATGATGAGGTTTTCCTGGCAGTTGCCATTTGCCAGTGAGCCTTCCCTCTGTGCATTCTAGATGTGAGCATTTTTGTAAGGCTGGTGATGATGTTTTGGTAGACTACAGTAGGTTGTGATTCTTTTGTGTTTTGACGCTGTCTAAGATATGTCCCCAGCTAATTACAGATGTAGGCCCCTTCCTTTCTCCCCATCCCTGTTTGAGGAAAGGGAATCCTAAGCAACCCTCCAGGTGTATCTCTGGTCAGAGGAATGTGGTGTCCTAGGTGGGTGTGTGCAGTAGGGATGAAGGAGGTTTGGCTTTGAAACCTTGACCCATGTTCTTAAGTGGGAGATGTCTTCTGATGAAATACAGGCACTCATCACACCCACATGCCCAGTCCTGTTGCATCGACCCACACAAAAACAAGCCCAAACCCTCAGATGCACAAAGCACACCACCTGAATGACCTACTGGTTTGCAGGGAATGTAGCACAGGGTCCTGGTTTTCTACAGGACACTCCATTTGTTCAGTCTGCCCCAACCTCTGTTCTGAGCAGAAACTCAGAATGGAGGAAGCCCTCCAGACCAACTGAGGAGACAAAGCCCTACCTTGCTCTTCAGCTAGATCTGTCCCGCAAAAGCAACTGATGGGAGAATATGTACATGGTCCATTTCCAGTTGCAGCCTCCTGCAGTTGGAGAAAGGGAAACCCAGTGAGGATCCAAGCATCCTGTGCACACCATGTGCACTCATCAATGTGCTCTTGGTGTCATAAGCAAGCCATATGGGATGCAATCATTGATTTTATGATTCAGAGAAGGAAAAAATGTCCCCCAGAAAAAGCTTCAGCTTGGAAATCTCCCAAGTCCATTTTCTTCAGCAACTCAAATCAAAGCTATTTTCCATAGACAGAATGACCTGGTGGAAAATGCTCATGACCATCCATTGCTTAAGGAATGGTGGTGGTGTTTTCTCAGTGCCCCTCTAAATATAGTGTCCCGTAATGATATAAACTCACTGCAGGCTCTCAACACCAAGGAAATTGTCTCTCCCCTCTGGTATGTACATGATCATATGTTCATGGAAAGAGAAATCAAACACTGGTTGTCCCTCAGAAGAACAAAATGACTTTACTGAGGGGACTGAGTGGCACAGACATTGAAGCTTCTGCCTTCAGATCAGGACCTGAACCTAGGGTCCTGGGATGGAGCCCCACATTGGGCACCCTGCTCAAAAAAGGAGCCTGCTTCTTCCTCTCCCTCTGCTACTCCTCCTGCTTGCACTATCATGCACTGACAGTGTGTCTGTCTGTCTCTCTCTTACTCTGTATTTTTCTCTTTCAAATAAATAGAATCTTGAAGAAAAATGGATTTACCTGAGGGAGAGTTGGTGTTAATTCCTCTGCCCTCAAAAAGGGTAGCTCTTCCATCAGGTCCTCGGGGGTAGCTAGGAGGATACAGAGACACTGTGAGGACACTGGTGTGGCTGCTCAGGAAGTAGGCAGGGAGTTTGGATGGATGAAGACAGGAGGTGAGTGTGTGTGTGTGCGTGCATAGGAGGTACAGACCGCACTGGACTTTCTCCTCAGTGCAGAGAGGAAGGGATGCAAGAGGAGCAGGAAGGAAATTAGAAGAAGGTTTTTGTCTTTCTAGCTAAAATGAGCCTGATCAAAGTCAAATAGTCCAATACATGTGAACACTAACCTGGCTTTTGTATGAGGACCAAGTCCCATAACCTCTCCTGACTGACGTGCCACTGAGGTGTCACACGCTGCTTCTTTGGACATCAGTCCTGGGCCCAAGATCCCCATATGCTGTGACTATATGCATCACGCCTCTAAGATTTTGCATGGCATAAAAAGCAGCTTTGCTTGCCGGGCTGAATTCAACCCTCAGAAAAGAAGCCTAGTGGTTTGCTTCACTCATCATTTGTCTTCAGAAAATCCCATGTACAATGCTGGAGAAAACTGACATCATAACTTACATAAACACTGGCACCGTCGATGAGTTTGATATATTCCTTCCACTATTCTTGAGCTGTTCCCTGTGTGTGTGTTTCAGACGAAGACAGTGGCTATCCAAACCCTCCCAGGTGTTCTGACCAGTGGGAAGTTCCTTACACAAAGGACTTTTGGAGTGTGTGATGACACTCTGTAGGCTGGCTTTGCAGGATATTTGCCCTGGGAGTGTTGGGTCCAAAGTTTCCAACCAAGCTTGACCTTGATTTCCTATTTGCCAGTGGTGTGTGAGTGTGTGCTTAGAAAATTTGATCCTTCCTGGGGCTTACAGAAATATTATCAAGTACACTAAATTCCCTCTGTTATGCTTTTCTGCTGTTGGTCGTGTGTACACATTGAGACTGGCTATGACTAATGCTGCCCTATTCTGTCCTCCATGGATCCACACACTTTCCAGTATTATGGGCTTGAGCACGAGGATGTGGCTTTTCTCTGTGCCCTTGAGTCCAGGGACCAGGCTGTAATCTTTAACATGGGCTTCTATCATTGCCCCGGCTTCTGTGATCTTAGATAGCACTGTGTCATGATGGGTCTTTTCAGCGACCTTTATAGAATCTAGTTTTTTGGCTGTCTGCACAGATGCTGGTGCCCCTTTGCTAAATAGCACCTATGGTACATCATGACCCCCTGGCTGAGGGACTAACACAGGTGTGTAGGCGAGAACAATTTTGACATTTAACCTGAGCTCAAATATTGGCTTTCCAAGTATAAGGTCAAGGGTTGGATCATTCATCTCCTAGCCATGGCCGTCTCAGTAAAGCAAACAGAAACATCCTCCAGGTATATCTATGGTGAACAGGGGAAGGAGTATGTAAAGTGTGCCAGGGTGATGAGAGTGTTTTGGCAGGGTGATACTTTGATTGTGATGAAAGTGTGAGAAAAATCTCTTGAGAAAGGCACACATTCGTGTTCACAAGCATAACACATAGACACAGACAGACACACAGCCATGCAGCCACGCACACAGGGCCTTCATCTAACATGAACACAAGTCACCCTTCCATAGTTACTAGTTCTTCCAGGCCCTGTACAACGTGGTGACCATGACTCACTGGACAGTCTGTCAGCATCCCCCAATCCCCATTCCTTGTTAGAACCCAGAATCAGGGGCAGGCTTCTTTGTATTCTATATTTCCTTCCAGAGCCTGATGCTCTTAAATACATACAGCTGTCATTCCTCCCAGTGTCTACCTGTGATTGGGAAAAAGAAAACACAGTGATGATCCCAGCATCTTGTATGCTGTTGGGCCAGCTCTTTGGTGTGGAGAAGACTTCAGGCAGTTAATTGGATGAGGTCCCAAGGTAGAGTCCATATCCCCCAACCCGAGTTAAAGAGGACACTTGGAATGATTCTGGAGCTTTTACTGACAGATCTCAGAAGTCCATTCTGATCAACAGATAGAATATTCTTTTTAAAGTAGAAACATTTTCTGCTGAAGAAGTTGTTTGATCCCATAGAGATTGTAACTGAGGCTGTCCTGTGTCATCACCCTTTTTGGGTCCACTGTCCATAAGAGGTTGGACCCAGCATTCCTCCACAAGGGAAGACTGCTGCCCCCTTCCTCTTGGAGGTAAAGTGCCAGACTTTCATCCTCCATTGATTGAAGAAATCAAGGAAGGAACATTTCAGTCTCTGAGAAAGATTGGCGAGCTTACTTCAGAGAGAGTTGGGGCAACTTCTTCTGTCCAGTCCCTAAGAAGGTCGTTGGACTGGCCCCATAAGGATCTAAGAGAACACAGAAGAGCTGTCGGGACATTGGCTTCACTACTCAGGAATGACTCGGGAGTTAACTCTGCTTGATGTGTATGGGGAGCCAGAGTGAGTTGATGTGAGAGTGACCAAGCAAGGCCTGACCTGCTGCTGGGCCAACGTCCTTGGTGTACATAGAAACACAGAGGAGGGGAGAAGATGGAAAAGGGAAACGGGTCCTTGGCTTTCAAAAGGGGGGAGGTGATCAGTGGGTTTTGACCTGAGCATCAGGGTCAATCTGGGAAACACTCAAGGAACACTGGGTTTCAGGGCTCAGTCGCCTGAACCCTCCTGCCCACTGTGAAGCCAAGCCAGCTTGCCACTTCTTCACCTGGTCGTGGGACCAGTTCAGCTGTCTTCCCTGCATCTCTGCTGTGACCCTATCGGTTCTCTATTGCCTTGGAGTAGTGCTTTTTTTGGTGATGGAATCTAAGTAATATTGACGGTTGTATTTGTTAGTATGTGTATGTTCAGTGGCACTGCTCACATGCCTGATGCTTTGTAGACAGCACTGTCATCTACATGGAAAACTTTGCCATCCTATCTCATGGAACCTCTATACCCATGACAACATTACCTGCCCTCCCCCTCTCCTCCCTGCACCATACTATCCACTTTCTGGGTCTATGAATGTCCCTACCCTAGTGTCCTCAAAGCCTGAGATCATGTAATGTACCTCTTTCCTTGTGTGCATGCTCTCAAAATGTGTGTTAGGTTTCCAAGGCCCATCTATTTCCTAAAATATTGGAAACCTTTGTTTCTTCTTTTTCCTGAATAGCACTTCATGATGCCTATGTATGCCATTTAATGTGTCCTTTCCTCCCATGATGGATTTGGGGGCTGTGCCTGTTCTGACCAGTGGCTATTGGGAACCCAGCTGTCTTAGACATTTGTGCACAGATCTCTGTTTCCAGAATGAGAATACATCACAGAATGCATTTGCCCAATTTGTAGAAGGATAAACGCATGGAATGTACTGGCTACTTTAGTTACCCAAAAGTGAGGTCATTTTGTTCCTTTTAAGGTACCTAGCACACTCATGTAAAATGTGGCTAATGGACGGAAGTGGAGGAGGCAGATCGTGAAACCTTCTTCATATTCTGTTCCATTGTTATATTCAGTGTTACTGGTGGAAAACATAGTCTCTTCCTTCCTACACATCAAAGAACCATGTTTCCTGGAAAAAGCTATATGGACCTGTGTTCCAAAAAGACCTAAGATCCATCCCTTCAGCTAGTAGACACTTTTTTCCTGTGCCCCTTGGGTCCCGTTTGAATCAGAATTCCATCTTGACTTCTGGAATTAATGGTGATGGATGGCATAGAGGGAAACTGCTACCAGTGAAATCATAGGAAATTGTGTATCAGCAGTTTGAAAGCTTTGGTTATGTCTGTGTTATTGAGTAGAAAAATGTGTCTCCAATCAACGTAATGAGTCAATATCCAAGGTACATTCCTGGGTGTCCCTGATGGGGTAGACCTGATCCTGGAGGAAGAACTGGACTTTCCTCTTGGGTGGCTGTGGAGGGCTTAGCATGGTTGAGGGTGTCACCACATTCTCAGGAGGATGCTCCACAGAGGTTTCTGGGTGACACATAGAAATAGAGAGTAGTGTCGGCATCTTGTTGTCAGAAAACCATAGGGGGATTCGACATTCTTTTTGTTTGTTTGTTTGTTTGTTTGTTTTAAAGATTTTTGTTTATTTATTTGACAGACAGAGATCACAAGTAGGCAGAGAGGCACACAGAGAGAGGAGGAAGCAGGCTTCCTGCTGAGCAGAGAGCCTGATGTGGGCCTCAATTCCAGGACCCTGAGATCATGACCTGAGCCAAAGGCAGAGTCTTTAAACCACTGAGCCACCCAGGCGCCCAGGATTAGACATTCTTTACTTCTAGTCCAACCATCTTCTCCCCCTAATCACCAGCTGCCCAGCAGGCATTCCTCCCTCTAGGTAGAACTTAGGAAGATGTCACCATGTGCTGTGTTCTAAATTCCGCCCCCTTCCACAACACGGGTTCTGTGGGCAACTGCTTGTATTTTGCATAGACATTACAGAAATGCAGCAGAGTGCAGTCAGCATGCCTGATGGCCTGGGTTCACATCATATTGAGCAGCCACACCTACCCAAGAGCATCCCCAAGAGCCCTCTGTGCCTGGTTTCCCTGTCCTCCGGCCTAAACGTTAATGTGCCATCAGGGTGTCCCAAGTGATTTACCACAAGGAGCCCCTGGGACATAGGAAAGAACGGGATGCTTGCAAGTTGCTCTGTAGGTGTTGAGGAACATACTGCCTAGGGAATCAGCTAGACGGCTGGCTGTGGGTTAATCCAGACATAGGATTTGGGATGGCTCCACTGCCCTGGAGGATATAAGCCCCTCTTTATCCTTCACATGAGAATGATGCTTTACAGACAACAGAGAATCCATGTCCCTTTCTCCTGTCCTCCCCACAGCAGCACTGATTGGAGTGGAAACAGGGAGAGGAAGCCCCATTTCACAGTGGAAGGCACTGAAATGTAGTGTGGTAAAGGGACTGTCTAGAGTTGCCACCCTGATGAGGGATGGATCTGTGACAGGAATGCTATTGTTTCCCTGTGGATGGAGATCCCCAAGCCCCTGATACCCACCCAGTGCCCCTGAGACCACTGAACCAAGAGCTGCCCTCACAATCTCAAATTCCCCTTTGCCAGTGTTTCTTTAGGGGAGACCGAGTGCCATGAGATGAGACTCAGTCCTCAGTAACCTCTGTGTTTGGGGCCCTGACATAAAAAAAATGAGACAGTTTCTTCCAAATATAGTCCATGTGAAGAACCAGGAATGTGTAGCATTGGCCATGTTCCCCCACCTGTTTGCAAGGTCAGCACTGTCGCCCATGGCCTTCCTGAAGGCCAGTGGATCCCCACTGCTACTGGTGTTCTGCTTGGCTCCCAAGCTGATTCAAACTCCAGATCTTTCTACTCCCAAATATCACACTATGACCATGCCCAGAATTCACTAGACTCCAGCTGGCCAATCCAGAGGAGCAGTTCATGGTAAGAGTTAACATGGAGGTGACCATCTGGGCTTGAAATGGTTGGTTTAAGGAAAGAGATGTATGATGCTGAATGGACTACTCTTGTTGTGAGGACTATTCTGAGGAGCCTGGATGGAAGTGAGGCTACCCTGGTTGGAGTGATTTCCTCCCTACTTTCTCATTCCTCCCCAACATCCTGTGTCTACTCACAGGTCTCTTGATCTCCTCTGGAGACTGTAGATTTAGGAGACAGTGTCCTGTCTCCCTCCATAGGCTGGACCTTGAGAACCCAGCCCAGCAGTGTCTTTGAGACCAACAGACAGTTGACTGTTCAGCTGCCAAGTGTTCTTTCCATTTTCATCCACTCCCAAGCATCATGCAGATGGCCTGGGAAACCCTCCACATCAACCCATGAAAACACCCCGATATCTTCCAGTGTCTCTCCTTCTAAAAACAGCTGCATTTTGACTGATGACTGTTCCTCTCTGATTTTGTCATCTCCATTGAGAAGAAGTAACTGGCAATTCCTCTCCCTCAAATGTGTGGCCTGGGTCACACCAAGGTTCCCTTGATCCAGGCATGTGGCCTGTGTGTGTTCACTGTATGACTGTGTCTGAAATTGGCATTCAGAAACAGTACGGTTTTCTGAACATAGAAGTTATTTAAGGAAGAAATCTTCACCAAGAAATCACACTGAAATAACTCAGAGAAACTAACAAATACAGGCATCGAGCCAGGAGGCGAAATCAGAGGGTGGAAAGGAAAACCCAAAGAAAAGAACCCAGTCTCTGTAAAAGTGAGACAGCCAATCTGAGAGAAGAGAATTCAAAAAATTGATAGGCACATACCTGCAAAACAGAAGTTGAGATTTCCCATCGTGGGGACCTTTACACCTGTTCGCCAAACTGCAAGGGGCTCAGCTAACAGCGTGGCATTTGAAACGGAAGGATGGGTGGATGTCATCAGGTCACCATGGCGATGGGTCATGTCAGAACTCTCAGAGTGAAGGCATTCCTGCACACATGGGTTCATGGAGGGAAGTGGATTGGGGAGGGGTCAATGGATGATGGGCATTGAAGAAGGCACTTTTTGTGATCAGCTCTGAGTGGTGGATATAAGTGTGAGTCCCTGAATTCTACTGCAGAAAGCAAAGATGCCCTGTATTTTAAGTAACTAATGTTTTTTAATTAAAAAAGATACTCCTGAGGACACATAGGAGACTTAAATGTTCACTTTACATCTGTTACTCTGTAAAACTCCTATTTATATGACATTGTTTCACAAAGTCTCTCTAGGAGTTCTTGGATGGCTCAGTGGGTTAAGTATTGGCCATTGGCTCAGGTACTGCTCTTGGAGTCCAGGGATCAAACCTAGCATCAGGCTCCCTGCTCAGGGGGGAGTGTTTCTCCCTCTGCCCCTCACCCAAGTCATGCCTGCTGTGTTGAATAAGTAAAATATGTTTAAAAAAATTCCTGCGGGGCTCTCCACCCCAGGAAGGGCTGGTTTTCCTTCCAGGAGCCCCTTGGAACCAAGGGGGACAGTTGTCTGTGGGGCAGACTGCCTGAGCCTCGAAATAAAGATGCAAACATATGTCTGTCATTTTCTAGTGAGTTGCATTAATTTGGTCCCAAGGTTCCCTTTCTGCAGGAGACAGAGAGATATTCTTTGAAAACACTGGATTCCCGTGCGTGTCTGATTTGAAAGGCCCTTAGTGCACTGACCTCCATCTTGCTCTCACCCATCCTCAATTTCCGGTCTGCAGTAGGGTCGCCCATTGTGGACAGTCTTGACCACTGGATGGTGCTTCTGGTGCCTGCATTCATGGCATGCATGCGTGGTGTCCTTACATGGACACAGAGGATGAGGCAGGTGACATCAGGGCAGGCCCGTCTTGGCTGCTGAGGTCAGTCTGTGCACTCTGGAGTGTTTGGACCCAAAACCTCTCTGCTGGTTTCACCCCTTATCCTTGTACTCCCTGGAGCTTGGCATGTTGGGGGGCCACAACCATTGTAAGTCCCTGCAGGACTGGCCACTGCTGTGTGGTCTCTTGGAAAATTACAATTCAGAACTCCTTGGAAAAATCCCAGGGGAAATAGGCATTTGCAGGCAGCAAATATAATGTGATCTCTTTAAAATAGTTTCTACCTGGGGTACCTGGGTTTCTCAGTCGCTTAAGCAGTTGCTTTCATTTCAGGTTCAGGCCCTGGGATGGAGCCCAAGTCGAGCTCCCTGCTCAGGGAAGGAGAGCCTGCTTCTCCCGCTGCCTCAGCCTGCTGCTCTGCCTACTTGTGAGCTCTATGTCTCTGGCAAAGAAGTGAGTACAATTCTTACATGATAAATAAACACATTAATAAAAATGAATGTAAATAAAATATTTTATGATTTATGCAACATAATACTACGGGAGGAAAACAAAACCCCGAGTAACAGCACATATTTATACATGACAATACAATTGTCAAGCCACTTCAGGTAACACAATTATACCATTTTATCCAATTGATATCTAAATAGATCATTTTTCTGGAAAGTTTTGGAAACATTTCTTAATGATCTTATGAGCATATGTACTTTTAAGGAATTAAGTTTTGAACAATATCAAGTAATCTCTGTCACTTTGGCAAATGTCAGATAACAGTTAATTAGAGTTTACGACTTGGAGAGGGTTTTCTTGATGGTAGTGGTGTGGAAAAAAATTATATCTATTTAGAGTACCTTATAGACTATGATGGAGGAAATTGCATGGGTTTTCTGACATTCTGTCAAAATAGACATTTCAATTCCAACACCCGGGGCTGGTTCTTTGGAAAGAAATTTTCTGAAAAGACCAAACTGGGAACACATCAATTTCAGGAATCTGGATTTAAGGTGAGATGGACTTCAGTCTTTTAATGTTTTCTCTGATGTTTTCCATGACCTGATGATGTAAAAATAGCCTCACATGGCCTTTTGCATTGGTACATCATCGTGTCAGTCAAGAAGCGGGTGCTGGGAAAGAAAGAAGCAAAAAAGGACACTTCTGTTTGGGGATTTACGGGCCATCATCTGGGAGACACAGCGTGGAGAGAAATCAGGTGTACTACTGATTTTGAGCAGAGAGTACAGGTTCACGAGGGAAAAGCACAGGCACTTGTTTCGAAAGAATAATGATGAGTGCTGGCAGCTAACAGGCATTACTTTGTCTCTCAGTCCAGAGTAGAAGGATGTGGTGGATTCCCAATGAGCAGGTCCTTGTGCCAGAAGTCAAAAGTTCACGGTGCTCAGATACTTGAAACAGGAGATGGGCCTATGATTTCCTTCCTGGTTGTCCTTCACACTCTAGTTTCAGAGTGGCTCTCTTAGAAAAGCTTCCTTTGTTATGAATCTTAATTGAGAGCTCTCCTCCATCTCTTTTCTGCCATCATTCTAACAGGAAAACACCAATGATCCGAGTGTGTTTTCCTACCACCTCTGCTTTGGGTCCCTTCTTCCCCTGGAATGTGGCAGTTTCCTAGATCCTGGGTCATCCAAGCTAGTTGAGCCTTTGGACTGCATCCCACTAAGAAGATTTGAGGACATCCCATCTAGATGGTACTTAGGGTCTCATTTCAGGGTAGATCTGATATCTGACTTGTATTCTTGGAGGAACAATTATTTTGACATTTTCAGTAGTACTGCAAGGGGAAACGCAAGGTAGAAACCACTGGGAAATGACAAAATTAAAATACTCAAGAGTCCAAACTGTGCATATCTTCCTCAGATGCTGGGGACTTTTCGCATCTGTTCTCACAGAAAATTCTGGAGGAATGTCAAGACCCATGACATTGTGTTTTGGCACCTCTGCACTTCATCTGGAAGAGAGCCTGCTGTCCCATTGACCCTGAGGGTAGAGTGGATGGGAGGTTCTGTGGTTATGCTGGGTGGATGATAGTCCCCGGTGAGGGGAGGAGGAGAACGCCACAACACAGAATTTCTGTGGATTCCCAGGATTTCCCCAAAGGACCTCAGTGTTGTTCTGAGGAAGGGGGCTGGTTAAGTCCCCCTGATCACTTTATCTTTCCACCTATTAGTGTGAAGGTATACCTGATGGCTTACATGAGCATTGGCCTGAGCCTATCTAGTGAGCCACGGAGGTGTTTGTGGGTGAGACAAGTATGCTCCGGGTGCCCCTCCACTCTGGGACTTCTGGCATACCTTTCTCATGGGCCAAGCAGCATGTCCTTGTTGCCACACAAAGGCAGGGAAAGAATCAAGATTAAAGCAGAGATCAATGAGTTAGGAACTAGAAATACAGAACACATAATGAAACTAGCAGCTGGTTCTTTAAAAACTCAAGAAGCCTAGCCGGTCTTGGAAACTCTTTATCTCTCCATCCATTTTGAATGTCAGTCTTGCTGGATAAATTATTCTTGGCTGCATGTTCTTCTCATTTAGTGCCCTGAATATATCTTGCCAGCCACTTCTGGCTTGCCAGGTCTCTGTGGACAGGTCTGACGTTAATCTGAAGGGCTTCCCTCTGTAAGTAAGGAGCCTCTTTGCCCTGGCAGCTTTCAAGAGATTATACCTACAATTATAATTCCTCAATTTGACTATCAGGTGTCGTGATGTTTTTTTGGAATATAGAATCTTGGGTGGAGACCGATCAGCCTCTAGTACATGAACGCTGGTTTCATTCACGAGATTCGGAAAATTTTCATGAAGGACTTGTTCCACTATATCTTCTAGACTTCTTTCTATCTCCTCCCCTTCAGGAATTCCAATAATTCTGACGTTGGAACGCTTCATGGCATCATTTATTTCCCTGATTCTGCTTTCGTGGGATCTAAGCTGTTTGTTCCAGGCTTCCTCCTGATCCTTTCTCTCTATCTGTTTGTCTTCCAGATCACTAATTCTATCTTCTGTATCAGTTACCCTAGATTTGAGAGAGTTTAGATTAGATTGGAACTCATTGAGAGCATTGTGGACCACCTCCCTGGTAGCTTTAAGCTCCGCCCTAACATTGTGAACATCCTGTCTGGTCGCTTTCACTTCGGCCCTAATCAATTCTGTTTGGTCATCCATGGCTTTCTCCAACCTAGCTATTGCCTGGATAATTGTTAGCCTGAATTCTCTTTCCGACATATTATCTATGTTGATAGCCGTTAGCTCTGTTGCAGAAGGTCCATCCTCTGTATTTTTCTTCTGTTGGGCATTCCTCCTCCTAGTCATTTTGGTGGGAGAAGACTGAACAGATGATCTGGATGTATCAACTCTGGTGCACCCTGGAACACTTCTGAGCAATCAGGATTCCCCACCCAAATGAGAGACAAAAGAAAAGAAAAAAAAAGGAAAAGAAGAAAAAGAAAAAAAGAGAGAGAGAGACAGGAAAGAAAGGGAAGATGAAAGAGAAGTTTCAGCCCAGATGGGCCCCAAGGAAGAATTTATGAAGTAGACAAACAAAAAGAGATAAAAAGACTGATACAATTATATGGCAAGAGAAAGAAAGAATATATATATATATATATATATATATATATATATATATACATATATGCAAATAAAGAAAGAACCTCGTCAAAAAGAACCACAAGTGTAAAATTTATATGCTATCAGGACAAACACAAAAAACACAGAAACACTGGTGGAAGAAGATGGGAGATTTCTTATAAATTCTCAGTGTGTGCAAGGAAGGTTGTTTTGATTCTTCCTGGATGTATCTTGATATCTTTGTTAAAGTACTCAACTTTCCTAAGATAAAGGGGATTAAAAATTGGTTTACCTATAGGGGTAGTATTGATTGGGGAAAGGGGATTACTTTGAAGTTAACTCTATATGAATATTAGAGGATAAAAATAAAAAGGAATATACTAGACTAAACGAAACTAAAATTTAAAAAAAAAGGAATTCAAAAAATAAAAATCACAATGCTTTGAAACTGGAGTTCAATCACAAGGAAAAGTTCAGAAGGAACTCAAACACCTGGAAGCTAAAGACCACCTTACTTAAGAATGCTTGAATCAACCAGGAGATCAAAGAAGAACTGAAACAATTCATGGAAACCAATGAGAATGAAGACACATTGGTACAAAACCTATGGGATATAGCAAAGGCGGTCCTAAGGGGAAAATATATAGCCATCCAAGCCTCGCTCAAAAAAATTGAAAAATCCAGAACACACCAGCTGTCTCTACACCTTAAAGAACTGGAGGATCAACAACAAATCAAACCAACTCCACACATAAGAAGGGAAATCATCAATTTTAGAGCTGAGATCTATGAGGGAGAAACCAGAGATACAGTAGAACGTATCAATGAAACTACAAGCTGGTTTTTTGAAAGAATCAATAAGATCGATAAGCCACTGGCTACACTAATCCAAAAGAAAAGAGAGAAATCCCAAATTCATAAAATTATGAATGAAAAGGGAGAGATCACAACTAACACCAAAGAAGTAGAAACAATCATCAGAAGTTATTACGAACAGTTATATGCCAATAAGCTTAGCAACCTAGATGAAATGGATACATTCCTGGAAAAATATAAACTACCAAAATTGAACCAGGAAGAAATCGACAACCTGAATAGACCGATATCTAATAACGAGATTGAATCAGTGATCAAAAACCTCCCAAAAAACAAGAGCCCAGGACCTGACGGATTCCCTGGGGAATTCTACCAAATTTTCAAAGAAGAAATAACACCTATTCTCCTGAAGCTGTTTCAAAAAATTGAAGCAGAAGGAAAACTTCCAGACACTTTCTATGAAGCCAGCATTACCCTGATCCCCAAACCAGGCAAGGACCCTACCAAAAAGGAGAATTTCAGACCAATATCACTAATGGATATGGATACTAAGATTCTCAACAAGATCCTAGCCAACAGGATCCAACAACACATTAAAAAGATTATCCACCATCATCAGGTGGGATTCATCCCTGGGCTACAAGGATGGTTCAACATTCGCAAATCAATCAATGTGATACAACAAATTAATATGAGAAGAGAGAAGAACCACATGGTCCTCTCAATTGAAGCAGAAAAAGCATTTGACAAAATCCAGCATCCGTTCCTGATTAAAACGCTTCAAAGTATAGGGATAGAGGGAACATTCCTGAACCTCATCAAATCTATCTATGAAAGACCCACAGCAAATATCATCCTCAATGGGAAAAAGCTTGCAGCCTTCCCGTTGAGATCAGGAACAAGATAAGGATGCCCACTTTCACCACTCTTATTCAACATAGTATTAGAAACCCTAGCAACAGCAATCAGACAACAGAGAGAAATAAAAGGTATCCAAATTGGTAATGAAGAAGTCAAACTCTCTCTCTTCGCAGTTGACATGATTCTTTATATGGAAAACCCAAAAGACTCCACCCCCAAACTACTAGAACTCATACAGCAATTCAGCAACGTGGCAGGATACAAAGTCAATGTGCAGAAATCAGTGGCTTTCTTATACACTAACAATGAAAATACAGAAAGGGAAATTAGAGAATCGATTCCATTTACTATAGCACCAAGAACCATAAGATACCTGGGAATAAACTTAACTAAAGAGGTAAAGGATCTGTACTTGAGGAACTACAGAACACTCATGAAAGAAATTGAAGAAGACACAAATAGATGGAAGACCATTCCATGCTCTTTGATCGGAAGAATAAACATTGTTAAAATGTCTATACTGCCTAGAGCAATCTATACTTTTAATGCCATTCCCATCAAAATTCCACTGGTATTCTTCAAAGAGCTGGAGCAAATAATCCTAAAATTTGTATGGAATCAGAAGAGACCCCGAATCGCTAAGGAAATGTTGAGAAACAAAAATAAAGCTGGCGGCATCCCCTTACCTGATTTCAAGCTTTATTACAAAGCTGTGATCACCAAGACAGCATGGTACTGGCATAAAAACAGACACATAGACCAGTGGAACAGAGTAGAGAGCCCAGATATGGACCCTCAACTCTATGGTCAATTAATCTTTGACAAAACAGGAAAAATATACAGTGTAAAAAAGACAGTCTTTTCAATAAATGGTGCTGGGAAAACTGGACAGCTATATGTAGAAGAATGAAACTCGACCATTCTCTTACACCGTACACAAAGATAAACTCAAAATGGATAAAAGACCTCAACGTGAGACAGGAATCCATCAGAATCCTAGAGGAGAACATAGGCAGTAATCTCTTTGATATCAGCCACAGCTACTTCTTTCAAGATACGTCTCCAAAGGTAAAGGAAACAAAAGTGAAAATAAACTTCTGGGACTTCATCAAAATCAAAAGCTTCAGAGGGGGGGGACAAGATGGCGGGGTACTAGGAAGAGGCGTCTTTTCAGCTGGTACCCCAAAGTGAGCTGATTACCTACCAAAGAACTCTGATCACCCATGAAATCAGCCTGAGATCAGAATTATACACGTCTGGATCTCTACAGGGGCAGAAGATGCCAGTGAGCAGGTAAAGCGGAATGGGAACAGCGGACTGATATCTGAAGATAAACAAAAGGGGGAGGGAGCCACCAGAGGCGACCGGTGCAAAAGTAATACCCCCATACGAGCGAGAGTGCCCTGCGTCTGGGGACCAGCATTAACTTGGAGACTGGTTGAAAGCACTCCAAAAGAGCAAAGGATCGCGGGGGCAAATTGTGGGAATCAGGGCGGCTAGGGACAGGGGCTTAAGTCCCCGGTCCCAGACGGCCTCCCTGGCGCGGCGGCAGAGAGAGTGCGGCGAGAAACCGGCTCCTGGTCCCTAAGCCGCCAGCGCGCCCCAGAGCGTGGGGGTTCCGGCTCCTGTGAGGGGATGGGAGCTGCGCCGGTCTGCGGAACGCGCGCTAGCCCTACCACAAAGCTTGAGATGCGCGCGCACGTCTCTCCTGCTCTCCTGGGTTTCTAAGGCCCAGGGTCGCTTCTTGACCCGCACCATTGTTTCAAAGTCTAAGCCGAGTGCGCTCGAAACTCTTCCCCGGACAGAGGCGCGCAAAAGCCCAGCCTGCGGCTTACGGACCAGCGCCCCGTTCTCAGTGCCCCAGACGCGCGCCGGACCCACAGCCGCCTCTGAAAAGAGGTGCGCGCAAGCCGGGCACTCCCAGCCCGGGCCGGCGGCAAAATCTCAGTGTGCAATCGCTGCTTGGAACCTCTCTGGCGGTCAGGAGCTCCCAGACAGCCGCCACTGCCTTGGCTTTGGGGACGAGCAAAAGATCCTGCGCCCCCAGGGTCTTTAACTTGGAACCTACACTGCCAGCAGCCAAGGGGGAATTTATTCAGCTTCTGCACCCAGACTGAGGCTTCTCTCTGAGATGGAGATCAGGAAGTGTTCCAGGGTGCACCTTGACTGCACCAGAGTCTATACATCCAGCTACATCTGTTCAGTCTTCTCCCACCAAAATGACTAGGAGGAGGAATGCCCAACAGAAGAAAAATACAGAGGATGGACCTTCTGCAACAGAGCTAACGGCTATCAACATAGATAATATGTCGGAAAGAGAATTCAGGCTAACAATTATCCAGGCAATAGCTAGGTTGGAGAAAGCCATGGATGACCAAACAGAATTGATTAGGGCCGAAGTGAAAGCGACCAGACAGGATGTTCACAATGTTAGGGCGGAGCTTAAAGCTACCAGGGAGGAGGTCCACAATGCTCTCAATGAGTTCCAATCCAATCTAAACTCTCTCAAAGCTAGGGTAACTGAGACAGAAGATAGAATTAGTGATCTGGGAGACAAACAGATAGAGAGAAAGGATCAGGAGGAAGCCTGGAACAAACAGCTTAGATCCCACGAAAGCAGAATTAGGGAAATAAATGATGCCATGAAGCGTTCCAACATCAGAATTATTGGAATTCCTGAAGGGGAGGAGAAAGAAAGAAGTCTAGAAGATGTCGTGGAACAAGTCCTTCATGAAAACTTTCCGAATCTCGCGAATGAAACCAGCGTTCATGTACTAGAGGCTGAACGGTCTCCACCCAAGATTATACACTCCAAAAAAACATCACGACACCTGATAGTCAAATTGAGAAATTATAATTGTAGGTATAATCTCTTGAAAGCTGCCAGGGCAAAGAGGCTCCTTACTTACAGAGGGAAGCCCATCAGAATAACGTCAGACCTGTCCACAGAGACCTGGCAAGCCAGAAGAGGCTGGCAAGATATATTCCGGGCACTAAATGAGAAGAACATGCAGCCAAGAATACTTTATCCAGCAAGACTGACATTCAAAATGGATGGAGAGATAAAGAGTTTCCAAGACCGGCAAGGCTTAAAAGACTATGCAACCACCAAGCCGACACTGCAGGAAATATTAAGGGGGGTTCTATAAAAAAGGAAAAATCCCAAGAATAGCATTGAACAGAAATATACAGACAGTCTACAGAAAGAAAGACTTCAAAGGTAACTCGATGTCAATAAAAACGTATCTATCAATAATCACTCTCAATGTGAATGGCCTAAATGCACCCATAAAACGGCACAGGGTTGCAGATTGGATAAAACGACAGGACCCATCCATATGCTGTCTACAAGAGACCCATTTTGAACGTAAAGATACACGCAGACTGAAAGTGAAGGTGTGGAGAAGCATCTTTCATGCCAATGGGACTCAAAAGAAGGCTGGGGTAGCGATTCTCATATCAGATAAATTAGACTTCAAACTAAAGACTGTAGTCAGAGATACAGAAGGACACTACATAATCCTTAAAGGGACTACCCACCAAGATGATCTAACAATTGTAAATATCTATGCTCCCAATATGGGAGCAGCCAATTACTTAAGAAAACTGTTAATCAAGATAAAGAGTCATATTGATATGAATACACTAATCGTAGGTGATCTTAACACGCCTCTTTCAGAATTAGACAGATCATCGAAGCAGAAACTCAACAAAGAAACAAGAGCATTGAATGACACATTGGACCAGATGGACCTCAGAGATATATACAGAACATTCCACCCTAAAACAGCAGAATACTCATTCTTCTCAAGTGCACACGGAACCTTCTCCAGAATAGACCACATACTGGGTCACAAATCAGGACTCAGCCGATACCAAAAGACTGAGATTATTCCCTGCATATTCTCAGATCACAATGCTTTGAAACTGGAGCTCAATCACAAGGAAAAGTTCCGAAGGAACTCAAACACCTGGAAGCTAAAGACCACCTTGCTTAAGAATGCTTGGATCAACCAGGAGATCAAAGAAGAACTGAAACAATTCATGGAATCCAATGAGAATGAAGACACTTCGGTACAAAACCTATGGGATACAGCAAAGGCGGTCCTAAGGGGAAAATACATAGCCATCCAAGCCTCGCTCAAAAAAATTGAAAAATCCAGAACACACCAGCTGTGTCTACACCTTAAAGAACTGGAGGATCAACAACAAATCAAACCAACTCCACACATAGAAGGGAAATCATCAAGATTAGAGCTGAGTTCTATGAGGGAGAAACCAGAGATACAGTAGAACGTATCATTGAAACTAGAAGCTGGTTTTTTGAAAGAATCAATAAGATCGATAAGCCACTGGCTACACTAATCCGAAAGAAAAGAGAGAAATCCCAAATTCATAAAATTATGAACAAAAAGGGAGAGATCACAACTAACACCAAGGAAGTAGAAACAATCATCAGAAGTTATTACGAACAGTTATATGCCAATAAGCTTAGCAACCTAGATGAAATGGATGCATTCCTGGAAAAATATAAACTACCAAAATTGAACCAGGAAAAAATCGACAACCTGAATAGACCGATATCTAATAACGAGATTGAATCAGTGATCAAAAATCTCCCAAAAAACAAGAGCCCAGGACCTGACGGATTCCCTGGGGAATTCTACCAAACCTTCCAAGAAGAAATAACACCTATTCTCCTGAAGCTGTTTCAAAAAATTGAAGCAGAAGGAAAACTTCCAGACTCTTTATATGAAGCCAGCATTACCCTGATCCCCAAACCAGGCAAGGACCATACCAAAAAGGAGAATTTCAGACCAATATCACTGATGAATATGGATGCTAAGATTCTCAACAAGATCCTAGCCAACAGGATCCAACAACACATTAAAAAGATTATCCACCATGATCAGGTGGGATTCATCCCTGGGCTACAAGGATGGTTCAACATTCGTAAATCAATCAATGTGATACAACAAATTAATATGAGAAGAGAGAAGAACCACATGGTCCTCTCAATTGAAGCAGAAAAAGCATTTGACAAAATCCAACATCCGTTCCTCATTAAAACGCTTCAAAGTATAGAGATAGAGGGAACATTCCTGAACCTCATCAAATCTATCTATGAAAGACCCACAGCAAATATCATCCTCAATGGGAAAAAGCTTGCAGGCTTCCCGTTGAGATCAGCAACAAGACAAGGATGCCCACTTTCACCACTCTTGTTCAACATAGTATTAGAAGTCCTAGCAACAGCAATCAGACAACAGAGAGAAATAAAAGGTATCCAAATTGGTAATGAAGAAGTCAAACTCTCTCTCTTCGCAGATGACATGATTCTTTATATGGAAAACCCAAAAGACTCCACCCCCAAACTACTAGAACTCATACAGCAATTCAGCAGCGTGGCAGGATACAAAGTCAATGTGTAGAAATCAGTGGCTTTCTTATACACTAACAATGAAAACACAGAAAGGGAAATTAGAGAATCGATTCCATTTACTATAGCACCAATAAGCATAAGATACCTGGGAATAAACCTAACTAAAGAGGTAAAGGATCTATACTTGAGGAACTATAGAACACTCATGAAAGAAATTGAAGAAGACACAAAAAGATGGAAGACCATTCCATGCTCTTGGATCGGAAGAATAAACATTGTTAAAATGTCTATACTGCCTAGAGCAATCTATACTTTTAATGCCATTCCGATCAAAATTCCACCGGCATTCTTCAAAGAGCTGGAGCAAATAATCCTAAAATTTGTATGGAATCAGAAGAGACCCCGAATCGCTAAGGAAATGTTGAAAAACAAAAATAAAGCTGGCGGCATCCCCTTACCTGATGTCAAGCTTTATTACAAAGCTGTGATCACCAAGACAGCATGGTACTGGCATAAAAACAGACACATAGACCATTGTAACAGCGTAGAGAGCCCTGATATGGACCCTCAACTCTATGGTCAATTAATCTTCGACAAAACAGGAAAAAATATACAGTGGAAAAAAGACAGTCTCTTCAATAAATGGTGCTGGGAAAACTGGACAGCTATATGTAGCAGAATGAAACTCGACCATTCTCTTACACCGTACACAAAGATCAACTCAAAATGGATAAAAGAACTCAACGTGAGACAGGAATCCATCAGAATCCTAGAGGAGAACATAGGCAGTAATCTCTTTGTTATCAGCCACAGCAACTTCTTTCAAGATACATCTCCAAAGGCAAAGGAAACAAAAGCGAAAATAAACTTCTGGGACTTCATCAAAATCAAAAGCTTCTGCACAGCAAAGGAAACAGTCAAAATAACAAAGAGGCAACCCACGGAATGGGAGAAGATATTTGCAAATGACAGTACAGACAAAAGGTTGATATCCAGGATCTATAATGAACTCCTCAAGCTCAACCCACACGAAACAGACAAACACATCAAAAAATGGGCCAAATATATGAACAGACACTTCTCCAAACAAGAAATACAAATGGCTATCAGACACATGAAAAAATGCTCATCATCATTAGCCCTCAGGGAGATTCAAATTAAAACCACATTGAGATATCACCTTACACCAGTTAGAATGGCCAAAATTAACACAACAGGAAACAACATGTGTTGGAGAGGATGTGGAGAAAGGGGAACCCTCTTACACTGTTGGTGGGAATGCAAGTTGGTGCAGCCTCTTTGGAGAACAGTGTGGAGATTCCTCAAGAAATTAAAAATAGAGCTTCCATACGACCCTGCAATTGTACTCCTGGGTATTTACCCCAAAGATACAGATGTCGTGAAAAGAAGGGCCATCTGTACCCCAATGTTTATAGCAGCAATGGCCACAGTCGCCAAACTATGGAAAGAACCAAGATGCCCTTCAACGGATGAATGGATAAGGAAGATGTGGTCCATATACACTATGGAGTATTATGCCTCCATTAGAAAGGACGAATATCCAACTTTTGTAGCAACATGGTCGGGACTGGAAGAGATTATGCTGAGTGAAATCAGTCAAGCAGAGAGAGTCGATTATCATATGGTTTCACTCATTTGTGGAGTATAACCAATAGCATGGAGGACAAGGGGCGTTAGAGAGTACTATGGAATTTGGGTATATTGGAAGGGGAGGTGAACCATGAGAGTCTATGGACTCTGAAAAACAGTCTGAGGGGTTTGAAGTGGCGGGGGGAGTGGGAGGTTGGGGTACCAGGTGGTGGGTATTATAGAGGGCACAGCTTGCATGGAGCACTGGGTGTGGTGAAAAAATAATGAATAATGTTTTTCTGAAAATAAATAAATTGGGGAAAAAATAAATTAAAAAAAAAAAAAACCAAAAGCTTCTGCACAGAAAAGGAAACAGTCAAAAAAAAAAAAAAAAACAAAGAGGCAACCCATGGAATGGGAGAAGATATTGGCAAATGACAGTACAGACAAAAGGTTGATATCCAGGATCTATAATGAACTCCTCAAGCTCAACCCACACGAAACAGACAAACACATCAAAAAATGGGCCAAAGATATGAACAGACACTTCTCCAAACAAGAAATACAAATGGCTATCAGACACATGAAAAAATGCTCATCATCATTAGCCCTCAGGGAGATTCAAATTAAAACCACATTGAGATATCACCTTACACCAGTTAGAATGGCCAAAATTAACACAACAGGAAACAACATGTGTTGGAGAGGATGTGGAGAAAGGGGAACCCTCTTACACTGTTGGTGGGAATGCAAGTTGGTGCAGCCTCTTTGGAGAACAGTGTGGAGATTCCTCAAGAAATTAAAATAGAGCTTTCCTATGACCCTGCAATTGCTCTCCTGGGTATTTACCCCAATGACACGATGTCGTGAAAAGAAGGGCCATCTGTACCCCAATGTTTATAGCAGCAATGGCCACGGTCGCCAAACTATGGAAAGAACCAAGATGCCCTTCAACATACGAATGGAGAAGGAAGATGTGGTCCATATACACTATGGAGTATTATGCCTCCATCAGAAAGGATGAATACTCAACTTTTGTAGCAACATGGACGGGACTGGAAGAGATTATGCTGAGTGAAATAAGTCAAGCAGAGAGAGTCAATTATCATATGGTTTCACTTATTTGTGGAGCATAGCAAATAGCATGGAGGACAAGGGGCATTAGAGAGGAGTAGGGAATTTGGGTAAATTGGAAGGGGAGGTGAACCATGAGAGACTCTAAAAAACAGTCTGAGGGGTTTGAAGTGGCGGGGGAGTGGGAGGTTGTGGTACCAGGTGGTGGGTATTATAGAGGGCACGGCTTGCATGGAGCACTGGGTGTGGTGAAAAAATAATGAATAATGTTTTTCTGAAAAAAAAAAGACTCAAGAAGTTTGATTCATCACTGGCCAAACTATTCCAAAAGGAGAGTGTTCCCAAATTAATAAAATTATGAATGAAAGGGGAGAGATCATGACTAACACCAAGAAAATAAGAACAACCATCAGAAATTATGACCAACAACTATTTGCCAATAAGGTAAGCAACCTAGAGGAAATGGAAAATTACTCAACCTTAGAATAGGATGGGCTTTATATCCTTTGGATCATTGATGGACCCAGAGGGCATACACTAAATTGAAATAGGTAAGACTGGAAGGACAAACACTATAGGATTTCACTTCTGTCTATATTCTGAAAATCAAAACAAATGAATACGCAAATACAAAGCACAATCAGAATGTCACTACAGATAAGAAAGAGATTGTTCTCAGAAGGGAGTTGAGGGGGGCATGGAAGAAATAGGTGAAGGGGTGTAGGAGACACAGTCTTCCCATTGTGGGTTGAGTAAGTCACCGGGATGAAAGGTACAGCATAGGGAATATGACAATTGTATTGGAACAGTGTCTCTGTTGACTGATGGTAGCTACAATTTTCATCATTATAATATAAAGTAAAACCTTGTCCAATCATAATGTTCACCTGACATTAACAAATTATTGTGTGTCAAATATGCTGCAGACAACAATGAGTCATAAAGTATACAAATATAACAAGAATGGGTTTGTCTGAAAGTGACAGAAACCCAAGGACAATCCAGATGGAATTACCCTCACTCGACCAGTCTAGGGATGAAAGGTAACTGGTCTCCTGGGGAGACCCCACTCTTCACTTCTGTGGTGATTTACTTCTTGTTCACTTCTTTGAAGATTTCTGTTTCAGCTTCTGTTGGCAGCTTTTCCTGTGTGCCCCTTTGGTTGGTGGTCAGTCCCAGGCCACATGCTCTTGTTCTCTCCATGGTCCACACAGGGAAGTCCATTTCTTCCCATTTTCTGAGGGTCCCTCTCTTCTCTTATTAATCTCTCCCATGAGCTCTAGAGTCGGTGGATGGGGTTACATGTTAGGGATGCATCAGTTCTATATAATACCTAGAGCTCATTCTATCAAATGCCCTCTGTAATGCCCATCAACCAGTTTCCCCATGTCACAGCTACCTCCTCTCCAGCAACCCTCAATTTGTTCCCTAGTTGTTGAGTCTCTTATGGTTTGCCTCCCTCCCTATATGCATCTTGTTTTATTTTTTCTCCCCTTCCCCTATGTTCATTGGTCTTGTTTCTCATATTACGCTTATGATAGAAATCATATGGCATTTGGATTTCTGCGACTGACTTATTCCCTCAGCATTATACCCTCCAGTTCCATCCTCATGCTTACAAAAGAGAATATTTCAGTTTTTGGGAGGCTGAGTAATATTCCATCCTATCTATGAACCACATCTTCTTTATCCAGACTTTAAAATGTTCTTCTTTTGCACCCAGCTGTTTATAGTACTTTGTGGCACCTTTCTGAATAAGACTCCCTCCCTTCCACTGTATCCTCAGCTATAACACACCAAATTCAAGTCCCCATCCTCCTGCCGTGGAAATGGTGGTCACTTTTCTACTTGTAGCCTTGCAACATTTATATGATCACACCTTTGACTGATTTCTTGAGTGTTCAGAATGATTTATTAAGTATGTAATTATATTTGAGGGTGGAGGAAAATTTAATTCTTCCCCGCAGAATTCTCTCATTGGATGCTGGATATGAAAACTGAGAACCTGGTGACAGGACAGATTTTTTTTTGTTCGGTCTATGAGAGCTGAATGCCACTATGATATTGGCAAGCATATCCTTACTGGTGACACATATTCATCCCTTCCAGTCCTAGGTTTACTGTGGTAAGATGTCCTAAACATAATGTCTACCATATTATCCACTTATATTTAAGCTTTGTTGGATGAGCTGATAGTAGTGATTTCTCTATTGCCATGTTGTCTGACTTACGTACACCTGTGACCTTTCATGGGTTCTAATGATCCATGTCTTCATTAATATGCATGTCAATGTTTTAAATAATGGTGCCTCTGTGTGGCACATGTACTTTGCAGTATTTATGACCATCACTGTAAATACAACACAAATATAAAATTTTCCACTTGAAACACAGTTTAACTCTTTTCCTTTAAAACATGGTTTCCAGGTAATGATATCAGTCAGGGGTGTCACTGAGAAATCCATCAGTAAATGGTCAATTGACATGTCTTGGCGTTGGTCATCAGAATGATGCCAATCTGTGAAATCCCTGGTGATTGGCCAGGGCAGAGTGGTGACATTCCATAGTGGTGACATCACATGAAGGTATTCTGGTGTCCCAGGGCGGTTATAAAAACTTGGCAATAGCCCAGGCTCCAGTGAAGATAGAGATGGCAGTTCAGTCACAACTCTTCCTTCTCTTCCTCGATTCTCTGCCCTGTTCCCTGCCCCTGACCATGACAAGCCTCCTACCCAAACTTCCGGCTGTGGCCCTCTCCAATACTCTACACAGCACCATCATGTTAGCACCTATGTTTTTGCCCCTCTGTGGTCCAGAGAATCCTCATACCCATACACGGCAAAACCTAGACCCATTCCTCACTATGAGGCTGGCTCAGGTCCTCAGGGAGACATTCTCATTTGGCATGTGGGAGTGGGACACTGTCTATCAATATACCATGGATTATCTGACAGCTGGGTCCCACACCCCTGAGGCCATATGTAACTTCAGTAGAGAAAAGCTGAGTCCATGTCCTGAGTGTATATTTGGCACACTACTACTCTGAAGCCCTCCAACCTGGCTCAGCACAGGGCACATGGATTCTCTAAACATCCAGCCAACCCAGATGTGCACAATATGTGGAATATTTGGAGACATCAGGTAGAGGGGGAATTTTACACAAGTAGGTACTGGGAAAAAGAATCACCACGTCTCTATATGCAATGTTAGTCCTTGGAGCACTGACACTCAGTCCATGGACTGTCTGAAACAACTCAGCATTGCACAAAATATTTTCAAGAAACCTGGCTAACCCAGAGCCCACATACCATCAATCCTCAAATACAGCCTAACAAAGAGAATTTCAGACCTCAGGATATAGCACCTCCCAGGAACCCAAAGACTGGGAGTCTTCTGATTCCATTTGACACTGGGCAGATGAGTCACACAGACACTGGGTAGACAGGGATTCTCCATACCTCAACCTGGCCAGGCCAGTGCAGCAAAAGGCTAAGAATCCCAGAGAACAGGTTTGTCAGTGCCAAGATACCATGGGTTCTGCATCCCAGCTGGTATCAGTAAAATGATTCAACTCAACAGAAGCATTACTATGGTCTTTGTACCCAGTGGACAAATACTCAGCTCTCCACTAGGCCAAGAAGGCACCTGGACACCAGACTCCTCATTTGCCCATGGACTAGGAGACCAACAATTCAGATGTCTGCTAGGTCAAGCAGGAACCTTGAAGAGCCATCTCACCATGTTCCCATGGACATGGAGACTAACAAATCTGTTTTCAATTATGCGAAGCAGGCACCTGGACAGCAGGTCCACCATGTGCTCTTGGACCTGGAGACTGACAAGTGAGCTGTCTGGTAAGCTAAGAAGGCACCTTGGCAGTGGGATCACCATAGTCCCTTGGATATTAAGCCCAAAAAAAGGAGCCCTGGGCTAGGTCAAGCAGATAACTGGACATGAGCCTCACCATGTGCCCTTAGACCTGTAAATCAAGAAGTCAGATCTTTGTTTGGCCAAGCAGGCACCATGACAGTGGGATTACCATGTGCCCTTGGACCTGGAGACCAACAACTGAGCTATCTCGTGGGATAAGTAGGCATGTTGACAGTGGGCTAACCATGTGCCCTTGGACGTGGAGACCAACAATGCAGCTCTGAGATAAGCCAAGCAGGTGACTTCACAACTGTCTCAATTCGGGCCCATGGAACTGGATACCACAAAAACAGGTCCCTACCAGGCGAAGCAGGCACCTGGGCAGATGGTTCACCATGTGCCTTTGGGCCTGGAGACCAATAAGAAAGCTCTGGGTTAAGCCAAGCAGCCATCTAGACACATGGCTAACCATGTGCCCAAGTCCTTGAAACCAAAAACTCAGCTCTTTGCCTGGCCAAAGGGGAACCTTGACAAAGGACTCACCAAGTACCCTTGGACCTGGAGACCAATAACTGAGCAGTGCCTGGGTTAAGCAGGCACCTGGATAGTGGGCTAAACCTGTGCCATTGGACATTGAGGCCAAGAAAGGAGACCTGGGACAGGACAAGCACACACCTAGACAGGAGGCTCACTGTGTGCACCTGGGCCTGGAGATCTGAAACTCAGCTCTTTGCTTGGCCAAGTGGCCAACTTAGCAACAGGCTTTCCATGTGTCCTTGGACCTGGTGAATGACAACTGAGTTGTGTAAGGGGATACACTGGCATGCTGACAGTCAGTTTACTGGGTGCCTTTGGACCTGGAGACCAACGATGTCCCTCTGTGACAATCCAAGGAGACAGCTTCACAGCTGGCTCATCATGGGCCTATGGGCATGGAAGCCACAATACCAGGTCTGTACTAGGCCAAGCAAACACCCAGACAGGAGGCTCAACATAGGCTCTTATACCTCAAGACAAACAACTCTCTTTGTAGCTTGGCCAAGGACAAACATTGACAGCAGGCTCACCGTGTTCCCTTGGACCTGGAGACCAGAAACTGAGCTGTCTGCTAGGTTAAGCTGTCTCCTTGTCAGTGGGATAAGGATGTCACCCTTGGATCTGGAGACCAGCAATACAGCTCTGTGACAAGCCAAGTGGTAAACTTCACAGTTGGCTCAACATGTATCCATGGATCTGGAATCCAAACAGTGAGGTATCTACTAGGCCAAGCAGGCCCCTGGAGAGCTGGCTTACAATATGCCCTTGGGCCTCAAGAGCAAGAACACAGCTCTCTATTAGGTCAAGCAGCCACTTGGATAGCAGGCTTGCCATGAGACTTTGGACATGGTGACCAGTAAAAGAACCCTCAACTAGACCAATCACATACCTTGAGAGTGGGATCACCATGTACCCTTGGACCTGAAACTAACAACACAGCACTTTGATAGGCCAAGAGGGCCCCTGGATAGCAGGCTCACCGTGTGTTCTTTAAAGGCAATAAGAAACACACAGTTCTGCCCCAGGCCAAACAGACAAAAAGTTGGCTCACCATGTGCCCTTTGGCCAGGAGACCAAAAAGTGAGCTGTCAGGCCAAGTGGACACCTGGGCAGCAGGATCTCCATGTGCCCTTGTACCTGGAGACAAACTCAGCTGTCTGATATGCCACATAGGCACCTGGAAAGCAGGTGCACCATGGGATATTGTATCTCAAAACCAACAACTCAGCTTTGTGCTCAAGCAATTAGGAATGTTGATAGCAGACTTACAATGGGCACTTGACACAGTAGACCAAAAATTAAGCTATGTGCTCGGCCAAGCGGGCATGATGAATGTGAGTTCACCATATGCCCTTGGAACTGGAAACCAATAATTGAGCTGTCTAATAGGCCTATCAGGCACCCAACAGCAATTTCACTGTGTTCCCAAGGACCTGGAGACTAATAAAAAATCTCTGCACTAGGCCAAGAAAGCAACTAGACAGCAAGTTCAGCATGTTTCCTTGGAAACAGATCATTCCTTCTTCCCAAAGTGCAGAACACTTTAGCTAAGTGTTAACTCCGCTTTCCAGCTGGCATGAGATTATGCGACCTCCAAAACTGCTCAGAATTGAACTGATTTGTCCAATGCAGAATGGAGATCTGGGAGCCTCCAAACTGTGAGCCCTCCATCCCAGGACAGGACGGGACAAAGATGCCAACTTGCATCAAAAATCAGTGATAGTATGTTTTTCACCTTTGCAGAAAAGGGAGTATTCAAGTTTCTTCTTACTTTTGATCTCCTTCAGCCTGAGGTCCTTTTGGCCTGCTATCTGTACAATATTCATTTTGGGGGGAGTTCTCCCCCTGAGAAGAAAACTACACCATGTCCTAGAAGATGAAACAGTCCAGTGGTTTGAATACTTTTATTCAAATTTATGGAATGAAATGAAGAGTGACAATTGGAGGAAATTGTGGAGGAGACCTAGGCCATGAAAACTGTGGAGTCATTGGCTGAGATCCTCCAGCTGAAGGAGAAATGTTACATCTTCAAAGGAGAGGTGGAGGCCTTAAAGCAAGAAGTCAAGCAGTGCACTGAGAGGCAGGCTCAGCCCCTTGAGTTGGAGAGTTTCTTCATTCAAATGAAGGTCTTCTTGGACATTTCCGCCTTACATGCAGTGCCCAAGTGTTAATGTTTGTGCATCCACCCACTATGGCATAGAAGGGGAGATGGGAAATATGTGTTCATCTCTCCAATTAATGGTATAGTATGGATTTGAAAAATAGGCAAATAAAGCATTAAAAAAACAAAAACAAACAAAACTTATTATTTCTAAATAACTGATTTGCAAAAGACAACCCCTGGGTGATTGTAAAGGGAAGCCTGTCTTAGAGCTACTACTATTCCTTACTATCTATCACATTCTCCTGAGGTTGGGGTCTTCATGGCTTGAAGAATATGTTGGTTAAACATTCAGAGTTGACATTGAGCATAACCTGCCTGTCCTCATCAACTTGCTCATACATACTAAATTTTATGAGCATTTGATTGAAAGGAATAGACAATCCGTGTGTCTGTTCACAGGTATTCGTTCATAAAGGTTTGGCAGAGACCAATTTTTCAGATTTTTGCTAAATTTGAAGTTGGCCCCTGATGTTATGGCTTCAGACTGTGGCCAGAAATATGGCTGTTGATCCAGGACAGATTTGTCTGTGATGCAGTCTTTGGAAGAACAAATGTAACAAGACCATGCAAGAGGAGTAGAGTGATTCCAGAGGCAGGGTATGATTACCTGTGTCTGGCTGAGTAGGTTTGGGGTCAGAGCAGGAGGCAGAATGGTATGAGTGACCAGGCTGTGGGATACATTCTTACCAAAGAAGGACTGCAGGAATTGGAGAGAGATGTGGGATTAACAATGGGTGCTTTTGGTGCATGGGTGTCTGCACAGTGTAAGGCTCAGTGGGAGAGAGTTGAGAAGAGGTGCACCTTGGAGACCGTAGTGTATGCTTGCGTATGAAGAATGGGGCCACTTCGAGGACTCAATACTGACCTTCTGATATATTGGACACTGGGGTCAGAATGCAGTTGGAAGGTGAGATTCCTGGATGCCCCTCCTGGGCTATGGTCCATCTTAGCTGCAGGGATGTGGAGTGGGAGTGTAGGTGTGGTGCAAATGACAGTGATCTGGTGTCTACATTTGACACCAACTGAGATTGTAGGGGAATTGCCTAGAGCTGTGGCTCCTGGGATGAGCTCAGTAATGACAGTGTGCTCATAGCACCTGGGCAAACACAGATGGGAACCATGAGGAAGTTTCTTCTGGGGATTGAAATGAAATTTAAGGGACCTGAAAAGATGGAGACATGCAACCATGAAATGGATGATGTCTGAGCTTATTTGAGGGTGATGCTTCCCAGAGCAAATGTGAAGGCTGGTAGAGTCCAGCTCACTTAACTTGAAGGGGGACATGGATTGCTTATGTGTTCCTAGCACTCTTGAACTCCTGTGATTAGCTGCTCAGACCATGCTCACTGTACCAATGGTTCCACAATCATCAAGGCCCTGCTTTGACTGGCACCCCAGTGTTGCTCACCCCTGCAGTCCCCATTCCTTCATACCGAAATTGGGGGCAAATTCTGTAGGAGGTGATTGTGTGAGCAGGAGACAGGAGAAGGAAGGTTTGTGGAGGGGATCTATAAGGGCAGGGACATATGCAGTCTAGAGGCATAAGGGAAGAAGTGACAGTAGACAAAGGTCCTTGTTACAGCCTTTTCTCCCCAAAGCAAAATATCAGAATTGGGAAGGTAGTGTATGAGATGACTCCCCCATATCCAGCATTTGCTGCCCCTTTGGGCTATAGGCCATCACAGGACAGCACCGGCCAATTCACAGACCAGCTACAGACCCATCCTGCCTCCTTCACTATTGCTTGATACCCACAACATAGGGTTCTTTAGGATATATTTGGAACTCCCATGACCTGGGTTGGGATTGCTTTACTTAGGGGTGTGCTGACAGGTAGAACACTACTACAGACAGGAAGGGAGGAGGAGACTTAGATTTATAGATTCGAAGAAGCCACAGGTATTTCAGAAGAGTTCTCAAAAAGTTAAAAATAGAGCTACCCTACGACACAGCCATTGCACTACTGGGTATTTACCCTAAAAATACAGATGTATTGAAAAGAAGGGTCATATGTACCCCCGTGTTCATAGAAGTAATGGCCATAATAGACAAACTGTGGAAAGGGTCAAGGTCCTCTTCAACAGATGAATGTACAAAGAAGATGTGGTCCATATATATGATGGAATATTACTAAGTCATCTGAAAGTAGGAATACCCCACTCCCCCCTCCTTGGTATATTTATTTATTTTTTCTTTTCAGCCTAACAGTATTCATTATTTTTGTTCCACAAACAGTGCTACATTCAAACCGTGCCCTCTATAATACCTACCACCTGGTTTCCCCAACCTCCCACCCCTCGTCCCTTCATAACGCTCAGATTGTTTTTCAGAGTCCATAGTCTTTCATGGTTCAATTCTCCTTCCAATTTCCCTCAACTCCCTTCTCCTCTCTAACTCCCCATGTCCTCCATGCTCTTTGTTAAGCTCCACAAATAAGTGAAACCATATGATAATTGACTCTCTCTGCTTGACTTATTTCACTCAGCATAATCTCTTCCAGTCCCGTCCATGTTGCTACAATTGTTCGTATTCATCCTTTCTGATGGAGACACAATAATGCATTGCATATATGGACCACATCTTCCATATCCATTTGTCCGTTTAAGGGCATCTTGGTTCTTTCCACAGTTTGGCGACTATGGCCATTGCTGCTATAAGCATTGGGGTACAGATGGCCCTTCTGTTCACTACATCTCTATCTTTGGGGTACATACCCAGTAGTGCTATTGCAAACTCACTGGGAAGCTCTATTTTTAATTTCTTGAGGAATCTCCACACTGTTTTCCAAAGTGCTTTCACCAACTTGCATTCCCACCAACAGTAAAAGAGGGTTCCCCTTTCTCAACATCCTCTCCAACACACGTTGTTTCTTGTCTTGCTAATCTTGGCCATTCTAAGTGGTGTAAGTTTATATCTCAATGTGGTTTTAATTTGAATCTCCCTGAAGGTTAGTGATGATGAACATTTTTTCATATGTCTGATAGCCATTTGTATGTCTTCATTGGAGAAGTATCTGTTCATATCTTCTGCCTATTTTTTTATATTATTTCCTGTTTTGTGTGTGTTGAGTTTGAGGAGTTCTTTATAGATTCTGGAAATTAACCTTTTGTATGTACTGCCATTTGCAAATATCTTCTCCCATTCTGTGGCTTGCCTCTTTGTTTGGTTAACTGTTTCCTTTTTTGTACAGAAGCTTTTGATCTTGAGGAAGTCCCAAAAGTTCATTTTCACTTTTGTTTCATTTGCCTTCGGAGACATCTTGAAAGAAGTTGCTATGGCTGATATTGAAGAGATTACTGCCTATGTTCTCCTCTAGGATCCTGATGGATTCCTATTTCATGTGGATGTCTTTTATTCATTTTGAGTTTATCTTTGTATATGGTGTAAGAGAATATTTGAGTTTCATTTTTCTACATATAGCTGTCCAGTTTTTTCAGCACCACTTATTGAAGATACTGTCTTTTTTCCACTGTATATTATTTCCTGTTTTGTCCAAGATTATTTGTCCATAGAGTTGAGGGTCCATAACTGGGCTCTCTACTCTGTTCCACTGGTCTATGTTTCTGTTTTTATGCCATTACCAAGCTGTCTTAGTGATCACAAGTTTGTAGTAAAGCTTGAAATCCGGTAACATGATGCCCCCAGTTTTTTGTTTCTCATTTCCTTAGTGATTCGGGGTCTCTTCTGATTCCATACAAATGTTAAGATTATTTGCTCTAGCTCTTGGAAAAATACCAGTGGAATTTTCTTCAGAATGACAGTAAAATTATAGATTGCTCTAGACAGTATAGACATTTTAACAATGTCTATTCTGCCAAGATGGAATGGTCTTCCATCTTTTAGTGTCTTCTTCAATTTCTCTCATGAGTGTTCTGTAGTTCCTCGAATATAGATCGTTTCCCTCTTTGGTTAGGCTTATTCCCAGGTATCTTATGTTTCTTGGTGCTATAGGAAATGGAATTGATTCCCTAATTTCCCTTTCTGTATTTTCATTGTTAGTGTATAAGAAAGCCACTGATTTCTGAAGATTGACTTGGTATCCAGCCACGTTGCTGAATTACTGTATGAGTTCTAGTAGTTTGGGGGTGGAGTCTTTTGGGTTTTCCATATAAAGAATCATGTCAACTGCGAAGAGAGAGAGTTTGAATTCTTCATTGCCAATTTGGATACCTTTAATTTCTCTTTCTTTTCTGATTGCTGTTGCTAGGACTTCTAATACTATGTTGAACAAGAGTTTTGAGAGTGGGCATCCTTGTCATGTTCCTCATCTCAACAGGATGGCTAAAAATATTTTCCCATTGAGGATGATATTGGCTGTGTGTCTTTCATAGATAGATTTGATGAAGTTCAGGAATGTTCCTGCTAGTCCTATACTTTGAAGCGTTTTAATCAGGAACGGATGCTGGATTTTGTCAAATGCTTTTTCTGCATCAGTTGAGAGGAGCATGTGGTTCTCTCTTCTCTTATTAATTTGTTCTATCACATTGATTGATTTGTGAATGTTGAACCATCCTTGTACACCAGGGGTGAATCCCACCTGGTCATGGTGGATAATCTTTTTAATGTTTTGTTGGATCCTGTTTGCTAGGATCTTGTTGAGAATCTTAGCATCCATATTCATCAGTCATATTAGTCTGAAATTCTCCTTTTTGATAGGGTCTTTGCCTGCTTTGGGGATTAGGATAATGCTGGCATCATAGAAAGAGTCTGGAAGTTTTCCTTCTGCTTCAATTTTTTGAAACAGCTTCAGGAGAATAGGTCTTATTTCTTCTCTGAAAGTTTGGTAGAATTCCCCAGGGAATCCTTCAGGTCCTGGGCTTTGTTTTTTGGGAGGTTTTTGATCACTGTTTCAATCTTGTTATGAGAAATTGGTCTATTCAGGTTGTAAATTTTTCCTGGTTCAATTTTGGGAGTTTATAGTTTTCCAGGAATGCATCCATTTCTTCAAGTTTGCTTAACTTATTGGCATATAACTGTTGGTAATAATTTCTAATGATTGTTTCTACTTCCTTTGTCTTCGTTGTGATCTGTCCCTTTTCATTCATAATGTTATTAATTTGCGCTTTCTCTCTTTTCTTTTGGATTAGTTTGGCCAATGGTTTATTGATCTTATTGATTTTTTTTTCAAAAAACTAGCTTCTGGCTTCATTGATATGTTCTACTGTATCTTTAGATTCTACGTCATTGATCTTTGCTCTAATCCTGATTATTTCTCTTTTTATGTGTGGAGTTGGTTTGATTTTGTTGATTCTCCAGTTCTTTAAGGTTTAGAGGCAGCTGGTATGGTGTATTCTGGATTTTTTCATTTTTTTTTTTTTTAGGGAGGCTTGGATGGCTATGTATTTCCCCCTTAAGGACTGCCTTTGCTGTATCCCAAAGCTTTTGGACCGAAGTTCCTTCATTCTCTTGGTTTCCATGAATTGTTTCAGTTCTTTGATTTCCTGGTTGATCCCAGCATTCTTAAACAAGGTCGTCTTTAGCTTTCACATTTCTGAGTTCCTTCTGAACTTTTCCTTGTGATGGAGCTCCAGTTTCAAAGCATTGTGATATGACAATATGCAGGGAATAATCTCAGCCTTTTGATATCTGTTGAGTACTGATTTGTGACCCAGTATGTGGTCTATTCTTGAGACGGTTCCATAAGCACTTGAAAAGAATGAGTATTCTGTTGTTTTGAATGGAATGTTCTGTATATATCAACGAGGTCCTCCTGCTCCAATGTGTCATTCAATCCTCTTGTTTCTTTATTGATTTTCTTCTTCAATGATCTGTCTCTTTCTGAGAGAAATGTGTTAAGATCTCCTACTATTAGTGTATTCACATCAGTATGACTTTATCTTGATTAACAGTTTTCTTATGGGACTGCTCCCATATTGGGGACATATATATTTACAATTGTTAGATTATCTTCGTAGATAGTCCTTTTACAAATTATCTAGTGTCCTTCTGTATCTCTGACTACAGTCTTTAGTTTAAAATCTAATTTATTTGATATGATAATCGCTACTCTGGTCTTTTTTGGAGGCCCACTGTCATGAAAGATCCTTCTCCATCCCTTCACTTTCAGTCTGGGTGTATATTTAGGTTCAAAATGGGTCTCTTGTAGACAACATATGGATGGGTCCTGTCGTTTTATCCAATCTGCAACCCTGTGTCATTTTATGGGCACATTTAGGCCATTCACATTGAGAGTGATTATTGATAGATATGTTTTTATTGACATCGGGTTACCTTTGAAGTCTTTCTTTCTGTGGATTGTCTCTATATTTCTGTTCAATGCTATTCTTGGGATTTTTCCTCTTTTATATAACCCTCCTTAATATTTCCTGCAGTATCGGCTTGGTGGTTGCATAGTCCTTTAAGCCTTGCCAGTCTTGGAAACTCTTTATCTCTCCATCCATTTTGAATGTCAGTCTTGCTGGATAAAGTATTCTTGGCTGCATGTTCTTCTCATTTAGTGCCCTGAATGTATCATTCCTGCCCTTTTATGGCTTGCAAGGTCTCTGTGGACAGGTCTGACATTATTTTGATGGGCGTTTCTTTGTACGTAAGGAGCCTCTTTGTTCTAGCGGCTTTCAAGAGATTGTATCTACAATTATGATCCCTGGGTTTTACTATCAGGTGCCTTGATGTTTTTTGGAATCTAAAATCTTGGGAGGAGACTGTTCTGCCTCTAGTACATGAAGGCTGGTTCCATTCACGAAATTGGGGAAATTTTATGAAGAACTTGTTCCACTAAATATTCGAGACTTCTTTCTTTCTCCTCCCATTCAGGGATTCCAATAATTATGACATTGGAAAATTTCATGGCATCATTTATTTCCCTGATTCTGTTTTCGTGGCTTCTAAGCTGTTTGTTCCAGGCTTCCTCCTGATCCTTTCTCTCTATCTGTTTGTCCTTCAGATCACTAATTCTATCTTCTGTCTCAGTTAGCCTGGATTTTAGAAAATTTAGATTAGATTGGAACTCATTGAGATCATTGTGAACCTCATCCGTGGTGGCTTTCAGTTCTGCCCTAACATTGTGAACATCCTGTCTGGTCACTTTCAGGTCGGCCCTAATCAATTCCATTTGGTCATCCATGGCTTTCTCCAACCTAACTATTGCCCGATAACTGTTAGCCGGAATTCACTTTCCAACATATTGTCTATGTTGATAGCCATTAGCTCTGTTGCAGAAGGCCCATCGTCTGTATTTTTCTTCTGTTGGGCATCCTTCCTCTTAGTCATTTTGGTGAGAGATGAGTGAACGGATGTAGCAGGACGTATCGACAGTGGTGCACTCAAGGTGCACCCTGGACCGCTTCTGAGCAATCAGAATTCCTCACCCAAAGATAGGAAAAAGAAAAGAAAAAGAAAAACAAAGAGAAATAGAGAGAGAGAGAGGAAAGAAAGAGAAGATAAGAGAGAAGGTCCAGCCCAAATGTGCCCCAAGGTAAGATTTATGAAGTATACAAACAAAACAGACAAACAAAAGACTGATAAATGTATATGACAAAAGAGAAAAAAATACACACACACACACACACACACACTATATATATATATATATATATATATATATATATATATGCAAATAAAGGAAAAAAGGAAAAACCTCAGCAAAAAGAACCCCAAGTATAAGATTTATATACTATTAGGACTAACACAAAAACACAGAAACTCTGGTGGTAGAAGAAGATGGGAGAGTGGTTATAAATTCTCAGTGAGCACGAGGAAGATTATTTTGATTCTTCCTGGATGTTTCTTGATATCTTTGTTAAAGGACTCAACTTTTCTAAGATAAGAGTGTATTAAAAATTGGTTTACCTATAGGGGTAATATTGATTGGGAAAGGGGGATTGCCTTAAAATTTAACTCTATATGAATATTAGAAAATAAAAGTAAAAAAGGAATAAACTAAACAGAACTCAAATTTCTTAAAAAAATTGAAAAAATAGTAATGCAAAAGAGAAACACAGGTTTATGTATCAAAAGTTCAGGTTAGAAGATTATTATGGAATTTGATATACTGGACATCTCACTGTGATGATAAATAGGTTAAAAATTATTTATATTAAAAAAATACAGATGTCGTGAAAAGAAGGGCCATTTGTACCCCAATGTTTATAGCAGCAATGGCCACAGTCTCCAAACTATGGAAAGAACCAAGATGCCCTTCAATGGATGAATGGATAAGGAAGATGTGGTCCATATACACTATGGAGTATTATGCCTCCATCAGAAAGGATGAATACCCAACTTTTGTAGCAACATGGACGGGACTGGAAGAGATTATGCTGAGTGAAATAAGTCAAGCAGAGAGAGTCAATTATCATATGGTTTCACTTATTTGTGGAGCATAACAAATAGCATGGAGGACAAGGGGCGTTAGAGAGGAGTAGGGAATTTGAGTAAATTGGAAGGGGAGGTGAACCGTGAGAGACTATGGACTCTGAAAAACAGTCTGAGGGGTTTGAAGTGGAGGGGGGGTGGGAGGTTGGGGTACTAGGTGGTGGGCATGGCTTGCATGGAGCACTGGGTGTGGTGAAAAAATAATGAATACTGTTTTTCTGAAAATAAATAAATTGGAAAAAAATGAATGAGAATAGTGGGAATTCGTTAAATATTAAAGTTTTATCTATGAACTAGTGGTGGTTGTTCTCTTGTAATCTTTTTTTTTCCTCTTTCTAGTTGGTTTTCTGGGGGAGGGGCCTGCCTCTTGGGTTTTCAGTCAAAGACATTCCCTGAGTTTAGTCCTCCCGACCCCCTCAAGGGGGTGGGCTCTGAGGAAAACATTTTATTCAGGCTTTTTTCTCTGGAGGTTTTTATGTTGTTCACTATTTTTCACTCACCTTGACCACTTTTGATGATTTTGGGAGGTTTAGAGGAAAGCAAACTGCACCCCGACCTCCTTTTCAGAGAGAAGCGTAAGTCTGCTCTTCTGTGGGTGCTGCAGAGTCCATATACATTCTGCATTGACCGCTGGCATAGCAGGTCCCAAGTCGTGGTCCCTGGGGATGCAGGATCTCCTGCTAGCCCCAAAACCATGGCAGCAGCAGCTTTCTTGGCAGCTCCAGATCACCAGAGAGGTTCCAAGCAGTGATCACACACTGAGATTTTCCCACTGGCCCGGGCTGGGAGTGCCTGGTCTTTCTGGGTCTAAGAGCACTGGGCTTGTGTGCACCTATCTCAGGGGAGGGTGTGGGGTGTGCGTGCATGTGTCTCATGCTCTGATAGTTAGTGTGGGTCTAAGCACCGGGCTGCGCCTTCGCACACCTCTCTCAGGGAGATTGATGGGCACGTGCATCTCAGGCTCTGATAGTATGGTGCAGGTCTAAGAGCACCAGGATGGGCCTTCGTGCACCTCTCTCAGGGGAGGGTGAAGGGGGCATGTGTCTCCAGCTCTGTTGGCAAGGTTTGGCATTCTGCCTTCTGGCAATGTTCCCAGCCCCTCACAGGAGCCAGACCCCACGTGTTCTGGGGTGCACTGGCAGCTAAAAGACCAAGAACTGGTTTCTCTGATGCACTCTCTCTGCCTCTGTGCCAGTGGAGGCTGTCCTGGTCTCAGGGACTTAAACCCCTGTCTCTAGCCCTCCCGATTCCCACAATTCCCCCCCGCGATCCTTTGTTCTTTTTGAGTGCTTTCAACCAGACTTCAAGTTAATGCTGGTCCCCAGATGAAGGGCACTCTCATATTGGGGTATTACTTTCCATCGTTCACCTCTGGTGGCTCCCTCCACCTTTTGTTTATCTTCCGATATCAGTCCTTCTCCCCTTTACCTGCCCACTGGCATCTTCTGCCCCTGATTTCTCAGGCTGATTTTATGGGTGATCAGAATTCTTTGGTAGGTAATCAGCTAATTTTAGGGTACATGTTGAAACGATGGCTCCACCTACTTCCCCGCCATCTTGTCTCCCCTTCCTTGATATATTTTTTGGAATACTCCACTTTTGAATCAACATGGAAGTGACTGGATGAAAGTATGCTGACTCTAAGGTGTAAAGCAGAGAAAGTCAATTATCTTATGTTTTCATGTAGTTGTTGAAAACAAGAAATAACATGGAGCACATTAGGAAAAGAAAGGTAAAGTGGAATGTAGGGGAATTGGAGGGAGAGATGAACCACAAAAGGATGGAAACTTGAAGAAATAGATGATTTTAGAGAAAAAGAGGTTGAGGAGTTTGATGAGGCTGGTGGAGTTATTAAGGAGGGCATTTACTGAATGTATATATATATATATATATATATGTTATATATATATATATATATATATATATACATAACATATATAATGTTATATGTAAACCATGAGTTTAAGAACTCTAGGTCAAAAACTGATGATTTACTGTATGATGAATAACATTACATAATCAAAAATTTAAAAAGAAAAGGGTCACATAATGAGTCACAAATCGGATCTCTACCAACACCAAACTTCTGAGGCTTTCCCCTGCATTTTTCAGACAGTAATATTTGAAACTAGAACCCAATCAGTAGAGGAACTTTGGAAAGAATTCACACATTTGGAGATCAGGAGCATCCTTCCAGGGAATGATTGCATCATTCAGGAAATTAAAGAACTTAAACAATTCATTGCAACTAATGAAAATGAAAATACATTGATTTATAACCTATGGGATACTGAAAAGTTGCCCTTTAGAGGGAGTTACATAGCTATCCAAAAAAATTAGAAAAATCCCAAATGCACAAGCTAAACTTACACTTGGAAAAAGAACATCAAATTGAACTGAACCAAGCAGGAGAAGAAAAAGAATAAAGATCAGAACAGAAATCAATGAAATGGAAAGTAGTATAGCAGCAGAGCCCACCAACAAAACTAGAAGCTTGTTCTCAGAATGAATTAATCAGATCGATAAGCCTCTGGCCACACGTAGCCAAAAGAAAAGATAAAGGGCTAAAGTTAATAAAATCAGGAAGGAAAGGGGAGAGATCATGACCAATGCAAAAGAAACAGGGAATTGTTAGGACACATTATCAGCAACTATATACAAACAAAGTAGATCATCTGGAAGAAAGAGAAGCATTACTGGAAATCTACCAAATCTGAAACAGGAAGAAATAAACAATCTGAACAATCTGAACAGACCAATGCCCAGCACGGACATTGAATCAGGAATCAAAAACCTTCCTCAAAACACCAGAGTACAGGGCCATATACATTTTCAGTGGAACTTTACCAAAAATTTTAAGAATAAACCATGCATATTCTACTGAAGCTGTTTCCAAAAAATAGAAGTTGAAGGAAAGCTTCCAAAAGATTTTCTGAGGCTGAGCATTACCTTGACCCACAAGCAGACAAAGACCTCATGTCAAAGGGGAATTACAGATGAATAAGCTTGGTGAGCACTAATACCAAATTATTCAACAAGATACAGGCCAGTAGGATTCCATGGTACATTAAAAGGGCTATTCACCACCACCCGGTAAGGTTTATTCCTGGGATGCAAAGGAGGTTCAACACACACCAATCAATTGATGTCATTAGTCATACAAACAAAAGAAAGACAAGGACCATATCAACCTCTCATTTGATGCAGAAAAAGCAAGTCATTTGGCAAAATACAATACTTTCTCATGATTAAAACAAGATACAGAGATAGAGGGAACATACCTCATATTATAAAAGCCACCTATGAAGAGCCCACAGCAAATATCATTCTCAATGGAGAAAAACTGACAACTTTTCCCTTCAGGTCAGGAATATGACAGGGATGCCCACTCTTACTACCTTTGTTGAACACAACATTAGAAATCCCAACCTCAGCATTTGGACAACAATAGCAAATAAAAGGGATGCAAGTTGTCATAGAAGAAGTCAAATTGTCTCTCTTTGCATAAGACAATATACTTTATGTGGAAAAAACAAAAGACTTCACTCCAAAATGACTTGAATTCATACAGCAAGTCAGAAACATGTAGGATTCCAAAATGAAAACAGAGAAATCTCTTGCTTTCCTATGCACTAACAAAGTGAATGGAGAAAGAGAAATGAAGGTGTCAGTTCCACCAACCATAGCACCCAAACCCATAAGATGCCTAGGAATAAACCCAAAGAGGTAAATTATTTCTACCATATAAACTACAGAACACTGAGGAAGGACGTTGAGGAAGACGCAAAGAGATGGAAAAACATTCCATACTCCTGGACTGGAAGAATCAACATTGTAAAAATTCATATGCTGTCCAGAGCACTCTACACATTCAACGAAATCCTTATCAAAATATCATCAAAACTTTTAATCCTTAAAACTAAAAATCATACAATTTCCATGTAGCCAGAAATGATCCTGAATAGCCAGGGGACTGTTGAACAAGAAAACCAAAGCCGGGCACATCACAATGCCCAACTTCAAGCTAGTTTACAAAGCTGTGCTCATCAGACAGCATAATAGTGACACAAAAAGAGACCCATCACTCAGTAGAACAAAAGAGAGTCCCTAGAAATGGACCTTCATGTCTATGGTCAACTAATCCTTGACAAAGCAGAAAAGAGTACTCAGAAAAAGAAGACAGTGTCTTCAATAAGTGGTGCTCAGAAAATTGGACAGTCACACACAGATGGATGACACTGGACCTTCTCTTACACTATATGCAAACAAATTCAAAATGGATGAAATACCTCAATGTGAGACAGGAATCCTTCAGAGTCCTAGAGGAGAACCCAGGTTGCAACGTCTTCAACTTCAACCACAGCAACTTCTTGCAACACATATCTCTAAAGACAAGGGAAACAAAAGCAAAAATGAACTACTGTTTCTCAAGATAAAAAGCTTCTGTACAGCAAAGAGACCAATCAACAGAACTTCTGATTGGGAAAAGATATTTTCAAATGACATATCCAATTAAGGATTAATATCCAAAAAATAGAAAGAACTTATACATGAGAGACATAATATTCAAATACCTGAGTAAATGTATCTGTTTACCTTCTGAATTAACCTTTAACTCAACTATTCCAACAACTACACAATGTATCAAAACTCATTTCTAAACTTTGTCTTAGGAAAACGCTGAGCAATTGATATTTTCACCTTATTCATGTCTGTGGACTTTCTCAAGTGAATACATACACAGAGGGCAGATGGGTGGCTTAGTGGGTAGAATACACACACAAAGGGCACCTGGGTGCCTTAGCGGGTAGAACGTGTGACTCTTGATCTCAGGGTCATAGGTTCAAGCTCCACATTGGGTATAGAGATTACTTAAAAATATAATCTTAAAAACAAACTTCCTGTTGCAACCCAGCAGGAGGCATATAATATCTAGTGGTCAAGTGAATACACACATAAAACACTAGGTATTCTCCTTCATGTTCAAAGATGTCCTGAAATCATGATTGCTGTTACGTTTTTATGGAGTTATCTAAAAATTTAAGGGCAGGGATGAAAGAAGAGTATACACACTTGTTTGAAAACTATTCAAAGAAGTCTTTTCAAAATTGGGGAGGGTATGTGCTTTTGGGTAAATTGGAAAGCGAGGTGAACCATGAGAGACTATGGACTCTGAAAAACAATCTGAGGGGTTTGAAGTGGTGGGGGGTGGGAGGTTGGGGTACCAGGTGGTGGGTATTATAGAGGCACAGATTGCATGGAGCACTGGGTGTGGTGAAAAAATAATGAATACTGTTTTTCTGAAAATAAATAAATTAAAAAAAAGATAAAAAAATGACTTCATTCATAGGATGGTGGAAGGACCAATGTCAGCTCTCCAATCCAGTATGTTTGTAACTTTGCAAGATAATAAACAGTATATGTCTTATGGCATTTTTAGTTTTATTTATCATTTAAGGTTGAAATATTTCTCCAAATTCTTAAGATGATTTTAATTGGAATTAATAAAAACTATTTTAATAAACTATTAGAATTAACAGTTGATACTTCTTCAAGCATTTAAATAAAAGAAATCCAAAGAAAATCTTATTTGTCAAGGTCGATTTAAAGATAAATATATTATCTATTTTATACTTTCACATAGGTATATAGTTGAATGTTAAAAGGTAAATGAATTACTTACATACTTGTTTGTTAAAAAAAACATAAACCTCTCTTGTACCTTCAAACAAAACATGATAGAATTCTTGAGGAAAAAAAAAAAAAGAATGGCCATCCTGAAGGCCGGGAAGCCATTTTACTGAGCGTCCCTAACCATCCCACAGGGCGCACATAACTTGAGATAAGAGAAAGTAGCTAAAACCTAAGAAACAACTTAATCATATATCACCAGGGCGGTTAGGCAATGGTGCCACAGGGACCAGATGTTAAAGAAAAGAAATAGTTAACTTGCAGAGATCATAATCCTGCAAGACTGGGATCTCCCTTGGTTTGCAAATGTCCTGATATTTTACAACAAAAAGGGCTATCTCTTCAATGGCCCAAATTCCAGAGACAAAGGACTCAGTTCCTCAAGGCCTAAGGTCACCCTTCCAGCCTCAGAAGGGAGTCTGAGGCATAAGGAAATGTAAATAAAGTTAAATTTCTACTAGAATTCTTGAAAGGATTGGTGTTGTATCTTCTAATCTCTTATGAACTTGTAGTAAATGTGGTGGAAGTGATATTTTAATCAATGAATGATATCTACAAGCATCAATGTATTCTTTACCCAATTTAAGCTGAATTAAGCTATGGTCGACAATAACTGATAATATATTCATGTGAATGTGATCACTTGAAAGTAATAATAATTCTCTCTGGCAAAATATATAGTAAATAAGTGACAGCTAATGAACTTGGAAATATGCGAATTATTCTGAACTAATAGAATTTCAGAAAAATAATTGAATTTGAAACACACATATTATCACTGACTGATACAGCTAACTGGAGGTAAATGAAAAGTTCCTGTAAGTTTAAATAACTCCTAAGACTATGATCTTTTTTAAAATGTGGGAATTTTTTTTGTCTTTTTCTTTCTACTTTCATTTTTAATCAAGACATGTAGTGTTGTAAATATGCCTCACAAAATGCTTCCTAAGAAGATTTCTTTAAAAAACAAACAAACAAACAAACAAACAAACAAATAAATAAAATATAAAAGAGACTTAACCACCCCCAGGCATTTCTAGTGGTGCATTACTCTTTTTTAATGTTTATTTATTTTCATATTTCTTTTCAGTGTTCCAGAATTCATTGTTTATGCACCACAACAAGTGCTCCATGCAGTACATGCCCTCCATAATACCCACCACCAGGATCACCCAACCTCCCACTGCCCTCCCCTGCAAATCCTTCAGATTGTTTTTCAGAGTCCACAGTCTCTCATGGCTCATCTCACCCTCTGATTTCCCCCATCTCCCTTCTCCTTTCCATCTCCCTATGTCCTCCATGTTATTCCTTATACTCTGCAAATAAGCAAAACTGTAAGATAATCGACTCTCTCAGCTTGACTTATTTCATTCAGCATCATCTCTTCCAGTCCTGTCGATGTTGATACAAAAGTTGGGAATTCATCCTTTCTGATGGAGGTGTAATACTCCATAGTGTATATGGACCACATCTTCTTTATCCATTTGTCTGCTTAAGGGCATTTTGGTTCTTTCCACAGTTTGGCGACCATGGTCATTGCTGCCATGAACATTGGGGTACAGATGGCCCTTCTGTTCACAACATCTCTATCTTTGGAGTAAATACCCAGTAGTTCAATTGCAGGGTCATAGGGAAACTCTATTTTTAATTTCTTAAGGATCTCAACACTGATTTCCAAAGCAGCTGCAGTGACTTGCATTCCCACCAACAGTGTAAGATGGTTTCCCTTTCTTCACGCCCTCTCCAACACACATTGTTTACTGCCTTGTTAATTTGGGCCAATCTAACTGGTGTAAAGTGGTATCTAAATGTGATTTTGATTTGAATCTCCCTAATGGCTAGTGTTGATGAACATTTTTCCATGTGTCTGTTAGCCATTCATACATCTTTATTGGAGAAGTGTCTGTTCATGTCTTCTGCCCATTTTTTGACATGGTTATCTGTTTTGTGTGTGTTCAGTTTGAGTAGTCCTTTATAGATCCTGGACATCAGCCCTTTGTCTATATTGTCAGATGTGAATATCTTCTCCCATTCCGTGGGTTGCCTCTTTGTTTTGTTGAGTGTTTCTTTCAAGTATCATGTGTAGAAGCTTTTAATCTTGATGAAGTCCCAAAAATTCATTTTCACTTTTGTTTCCTTTCTTTTGAGACATATCTTGAAAGAAGTTGTTGTGGCTGATGTTGAAGAGGTTACTGCCTATGTTTTCCTCTAGCATTCTGATGGATTCCAGTCTCAAGTTGAGGTCTCTTATCCATTTCAAGTTTATATTTGTGTGTGGTGTAAAAGAATGGTCGAGTTTAATTCTTCTACATATAGCTGTCCAGTTTTCCCAGCACCATTTATTGAAGAGACTGTCTTTTTTCCACTGTATATTTTTTCCTGTTTTGTCGAAGATTACTTGTCCATAGAGTTGAGGGTCCATATCTGGGCTCTCTACTCTGTTCCACTGGTCTATGTGTCTGTTTTTATGCCAGTACCATGCTGTCTTGGTGATCACAACTTTGTAGTAAAGCTTGAAAATGGGCAACATGATGCAACCAGGTTTGATTTTTTTTTTCTTTTTCAACTTTTTCTTATCAATTCAAGGTCTCTTCTGATTCCATACAAATTTTAGTATTGTTTACTCCAGCTGTTTGAAAAATGCCAGTGGAATTTTTATTGGAATGTCATATAAAGTATAGATTATTCTAGAAAGCATAGACATTTTAACAGTGGCTATATTTCTAATCCATGAGCATGGAAAGGTCTTCATTCTTTTTGTGTCTTCTTCAATTTCTTTCATGAGTGTTCTATAGTTCCTCGAGTAAAGATCCTTTAATTGTTTGGTTAGACTTATTCCCACATATCTTATGGTTCTTGGTGCTACAGTACATGGAATCAATTCTCTAATTCCCCTTTCTATATTTTCATTCTTAGTGTATAAGAAAGTAACTGATTTCTGTTCATTGATTTTTGTATCCCACCACATTCCTGAATTGCTGAATGTATTCTAGTAGTTTGGGGTGGAGTCTTTTCGGTTTTTCATATGAAGTATCATGTCATCTGTGAAGAGAGAGTTTTTGACTTCGTTATTGCCAATTTGAATACATTTTATTTCTCTTTGTTGTCTGATTGCTGTAGCTAGGCCTTCTAATATTATGTTGAACAAGAGTGGTGAGAGTGGGCATCCTTGTCATTGTTCCTGATCTCAAGGAGAAGGTTGTCAGCTTTTTCCCATTGAAGATGATATTTGCTGTGGGTTTTTCATAGATAGATTTTGTGAAATTCAGGAATTTTCCCTCTATCCCTATACTTTGAAGCTTTTTAATCAGAAATGGATGTGGGATTTTGTCAAATGCTTTTTCTGCATCAATTGAAAGGACCATGTGGTTCTTTTCTCTTCTCCTATTGATTTGTTCTATTACACTGATTTCTTTGAGAACGTGGAACCATGGTTGCAATCAGGGATGAATCCCACCTTGTCATGGTGAATAATCTTTTTTAATGTACTTTGGATCCTATTAGCTAGGATCTTATTGAGAATCTTAGCATCCATATTCATCAGGGATATTGGTCTAAAATTCTCCTTTTTGGTGTGGTCTTTGTTTGTTTGGGGAACAGGGTAAGTCTGGCTTCATAGAAAGAGTCTGGAGGTTTTCCTTCTGCTTCAATGTTTTGAAACAGCTTCAGGAGACGAGGTGTTATTTCTATTCTGAAAGTTTGGGAGAATTACCCATGTAATCCATCAGGTCCTGGGCTCTTGTTTTTGGGAGGTTTTTGATCAATGCTTTAAACTCGTTACTAGATATCAGTCTATTCAGATTGTCAATTTCTTCCTGGTTCAATATTGGGAGTTTATAGTTTTCCAGGAATGCATCCATTTCTTCTAAGTTGCTTAACTTATTGGCATGTAACTGTTCGTAATAACTTCTGATGATTGTTTCTACTTCCTTTGTGTTCATTGTGATCTCTCCCTTTTCATTCATAATTTTATTAATTTGAGCCTCTCTCTTTTCTTTTGAATTATTTGGCCAATGGTTTATGTAGTGTCCTTCTGTATCTCTGATGACAGTCTTTAGTTTAAAATCTAATTTATCTGATATGACAATCACTATCCCAGCCTTCTTTTGAGGTCCATTGGCATGAAAGATGCTTCACCATCCCTTCACTTTCAATCTGGATATATGCTTACGTTTGAAATGAGTCTCTTGTAGACAACATATGGATGGGTCCTGTCATTTTATCCAGTCGGCAACCATGTGTCATTTTATGGGTGCATTCAGGCCATTCTCATTGCGAGTGATTATTGACAGAGACGTTTTTATTGGCATTGCATCACCTGTGAAGTCATTGTTTGTATAGATTGTCTTCTTATATTTCTGTTCAATGATATTCTTCGGATTTTTCCTATTTTAAAAAATTCCTGTTAAAATTTATTATATTGTCAGTTTGGTGGTCGCTTAGTCTCTTAAACCTTGCTATTCTTGGAAGCTCTTTATCTCTGCATCCACTTTAAATGTCATTCTTGCTGGATAAACTATTCTTGGCTGCATGTTCTTCTCATTTTGTTCCCTGAATATATCTTGCCAGCCCTTTCTGGCTTGCCAGGTTTCTTGGGACAGGTATAACATTATTCTGATGGGCTTTTCTCTGTACCTAAGGAATTTCTTTTCCCTAGCTGCTTTCAAGAGCTCCTGTCTACAATTATGATTCACCATTTTCACTATCAGGTATCTCTACGTCTTTCTAGATTCTCTGATATTGTGGGTAGACTTTCTGCCTCTAGGATATGAATGCTGGTTCCATTTGCCAAATTGGAAAATTTTTCATGGAGAATTTGTTCAAAATATATGTTCTAGTCTTCGTTCTTTCTCTTCCCTTTCAGGATTCCAGTAATTCTGAGGTTGGAACAATTCATGGTATCATATATTCCCTAATTCTGCTTTTGTGGCTTCTAAACTGTTTGTTTTGGGCTTCCTCCTGATCCTTTTTCTCTATCTGTTTGTCCTCTAGATCACTAATTCTATCTCCTGCCTCAGTTACCCTAGCTTTTAGAGAATTTAGATTAGATTGGACCTCATTGAGAATATTGTGAACATCATTTCTGGTGGCTTTCACTTCTGCGCTCATCAATTACATTTTGTCATTAAAGGCTTTCTCCATCCTAACTATTGCCTGCATAATAATTAGCCTGAATTCCCTTTGTAATACACTGTCTATGTTCATGTCCAATAGCTCTGATGAAGAGGGCATAGTCTCTGAATATTTCCGCTGTTGACCATTCCTCCTCCTAGTCATTTTGGTGAGAGTTGACTGAAGGAATATGTAGCTGAATGTATCAACTGTGCTGCAGTTAATTGCACTCTGAAGTGCTTCTGAGCAATTGAGAGTCCCCACCAAAAAGAAAGAAAAAGAGAGAGAAATGAAGGAAAAAAAGAAAAAATAAAAGAGAAGGCCCAGCCCAAATGGGCACAAAGATAAGACTTATAAATTATACAAAGACAGACAAATAAAAAGACCAACAAAAGTAGATGACAAGAAAAATAAATAAATAAATAAACAAATTAAAGAAAGAACCCAGCCAACATAAACTCCAATTATAAGATTTATGTACTACCAGAACAAAAATGAATACAGAGAGACGGATGGATGAAAAAGATGGGAGAGTGGTTATGAATTCTCAATGTGGGAGAGGCAGGTTATTTTGATTTTTCCTGGATGTATCTTGATATCTTTGTGAATGGATTCAACTTCTCTGAGATAAAGGGGGATCAAAACTGGTTTACCTGTAGGGTTAGCAGTTACTGGGGAAAGGGGGTTACCTTGAAGCTTACCTCTATATGAATATTTAAAAAAAAAGAAACGAAAGGAAAAGAAAAAAAATAAAATAGAAAAGCAAAAGAAAAACACAGGAATATATATTTAAAATTTCAGGTTAAAGGTTATTATGTAATTCAATGTAATGCACATCTCACTGTGATTGTAAATAGGTTAAAAAGTTACATATTTTTAAAAAATGAAAATAACCAGAATAGTGGGACTGAATTAAAAGTCAAAGTTGTATCTATACAGTAGAGATGGATGTCCTCTTGACTTTTTTTTTTTTTTTTTTTTTTTTTTTTGTGGTTGACTTTCTGGGGGAGAGGCCTGTCACGTGGCTTTTCAGGCAATGTTCCTAGAGTTAAGTCCTCCTGCCCCAATCAAAGAGGTGGGCTCTTAGGAAACGGGTTTTTCAGGCCTTTGTTTTTTGGAGGTTTTATTTGTTTGTTTGTTTGTTTTGTTTGTTGTTTGTTTTATTTCTTTTCAGTGAAACAGAATTCATTGTTTTTGCACCACACCCAGTGCTCCATGCAAAATGTGCCCTATGTAATACCCACCACCTGACTCCCCCAACGTCCAAGCCCCTGCCCCTTCAAAACCCTCAGGTTGTTCTTCAGTGTCCACAGTCTCTCATGTTTCACCTCCCCTTCCAATTTCCCTCAACTCCCTTCTCCTCTCCATCTCCCTATGTCCTACATGTTATTTGTTATGCGCCACAAGTTAGTGAAGCCATGATAATGGAGTCTCTCTGCTTGACTTATTTCACTCAGCATAATCTCTTCCAGTCCCATCCATGTTGCTACAAAAGTTGGGTATTCATCCTTTCTGATGGATGCATAATACTCTATAGTGTATAAGGACCATGTCTTCCTTATCCATTCGTCCGATGAAGAGTATCTTGGTTCTCTCCACAGTATGGCAACCATGGCCATCGCTGCTATAAACAATGGGGTAGAGATGGCTCTTCTTTTCAATACATCTGTATCTTTGGGGTAAATACCCAGTAGTGCAATTGCAGGGTCATAGGGAAGCTCTATTTTTTAACTTCTTGAGGAATTTCCACACTGTTCTCCAAAGTGGCTGCAACAATGTGCATTCTCACCAACAGTGTAAGAGATTTCCCATTTCTCCACATCCTCTCCAACACATTTTGTTTGCTGTCTTGCTAATTTTGGTCATTCTAGCTGGTGTAAGGTTGTATCATTTTTTTTAAGATTTTATTTATTTATTTGACAGAGAGAGATCACAAGTAGTCAGAGAAGCAGGCAGAGAGAAAGAGAGGAGGAAGCAGGCTCCCCGCTGAGCAGAGAGCCCGATGTGGGACTCGATCCCAGGATCCTGAGATCATGACCTGAGCCGAAGGCAGCGGCTTAACCCACTGAGCCACCCAGGCGCCCCGTAAGGTTGTATCTTAATGTGGTTTTAATTTGAATCTCCCTGATGGCTAGTGATGATGAGGTTTTTTTCTTTGTTTGTTTCTTTGTTTTCTCTCCCCTTGGAGGCTTTTGATGGTTTTTGGAAGTTTAGAGGAAAGCAAACTGAACCAAGACCTCCCTCTAAGACAGAACCTTCAGTTTCTTCCATTCTGGGTCCTCCAGAGCACATAAATTTTGCCTCTGCCACTGGCAGAGACAGTCACCAGTCAGTCTCTGGGGTCGTGGTCTCTGGTACAAGAATTCCTACTTGTACCCCAAATCATGGGAAATACTAGCCCTGGCTGTCTGGGTGGCTCCAGACTGCCAGAGCAGTCCAGAGCAAATGAAGCCCTGAGATTTTCATGCTGGCTTGAGCTGGTAGTGCTCAGACTTTCTGGATTCTAGAGAGTGCTGGCTGGCTGGCGCCTGCACAGAGCTCTCTCTGGAGAGGGTGTAGGACATGACTCAGATTCTGTTCATGCAGTCCACACGTGGAAAGTGGAAAAGGCTGTGTTTCTACCAGCTGGCGAGGCTACCTCACACTCAGGGGTGCTGCCAGCCAGAAGCTCTCAGGCATGCCATGGCTCACGGACCAAGACCTGGCTTCTTCGCTGCACTTTCTCTGGCTCAGTGCCAGAGGTGGTTGTCCTGGGTTGACGGGCTTAAGCCCCTGTCCCTAACCGCCCAATTCCCCAAATTCCCCCAATTACCCTTTGTTCTTTTTGAGAGCTTTCAACCAGACTCCCAAGTTAATGCTGGTCCCCAATCACAGGCAACTCTTGTACTGAGGTATTACTTTTCAATGGGTCACCTCTTGTGGCTCCCTCCCCTGTGGTTATTTTCCATATCCATCAGATATTTCCACTCCACTTTACCTGCCCACTGGTGTCTTCTGCCCCCATAATGATGCAGAAGTGTATAATTCCAATCTCGGGCTGATTTCATGGGTGATAAGAGTTCTTTAGTAGGTAATCATTTCACTTTATGGGAAAGGATGAAACGGGGCCTCCTCCTAATTTTCCACTATATTGTCTCCCAGAGGTTAAATATTATCCATGAGAGACTATGGACTCTGAAAAACAATCTGAGGGGTTTGAAGTGGTGGGGGGGTGGGGGGTGGGAGGTTGGGGTACCAGGTGGTGGGTATTATGGAGGGCACGGCTTGCATGGAGCACTGGGTGTGGTGAAAAAATAATGAATACTGTTTTTCTGAAAATAAATAAATTGAAAAAAATTTATTGAAGGTTAAAATGAAACTACGTTTCTTGAAGTGTAACCTTTTGCCTGTTGGATTTCTGCACATTCTTTTCTGTTAGTGGAGGACAGAGAAGAGTCCATGGATTAACCAAAAAGGAAGTTTCTTATAATCCATTATTCCTAGGGGCAAAGACCTGATCCTTTTCTTTATGTTCTAGTTTTTGGAATGTTGTCTCTGATTCCTCACTTTTTTCCTATTATATGAATTCATATAACATAGTTCAAAGTACGTAAAATCAGCTATTGTCAAAAATTAGTTTACTGAACTTAGGCATTCCAAAAAACAAAAATGTGGGCAAGGAAGCAAACCCTATAGATGTAAGGCAACTACAGAATCTTGCCCTTTCTCTAAACGTCTTTGTCTGTCACATGACTTCACATTTCAATCAACTCATAATTCACATCTATTTTTTTGAATACATCCACTTAGATTCAATATCAATCTTCTTTTTCAAGGGGTCCATACTTAAGGATAAAAATTTAGTATTAGTTTCATTTTAATGACTCTCCCATGAACTTCAGTTGGTGGATTAGGGGCTTGTTCCATGTCCAGAAGCAAAAAAAAAAAAAAGAAAAGAAAAAAAAATCGTCATTCTGGGAGAGATGGCAACTGTGACCTGCTCTCCTTCGAAAAGTTTGGTTGCTTAGTGTAATGCAAATGAACTTGGTCTGCTATGTGGAAAAGATAAATCTCACAAGCTGTTATTTGTCACCCAAAGAAATGCTAAAACCCAACTTAGTGGTCCCGGAAGGATATTTAAAGTCTTATTATTATTACTTTGACAGATAAGATGTTTTTGTCTATTCCGTCTGGAAGTGTCTCTCAAAAACAGCATTCACAATACAATTTTCTATAGTGATTTTTATAAACCAGATGTTCCAGTTTCTCTTCTGATACTGTCACAAACTCAGCTATGTCTGTGAAAATCTGTTTCCTATTCTTCCTGTGGATAAAATAAGCAACTCTACTGTATTCCTTGATTCTACTGTAGTCCACTGGAGTCATGTGACTATGCTGTCCTGTGAGGTAAATAAACATCACATGCAGCACTTCTGGGCCTGGACCATAAACACTTTCACCCCTCCCGATGCCATCTGAATGTTAAAAAAGGCTGCAGAAGCCTTCACCATCTTTAATGCCTTGGTCCCAAACTATCCAGTCTGTGAGTGAGAATTGAAGCAAGTTGGCCCCCACTGCTCCCACTGCCTAGACAGTTCACCTGACTGTAAAGGATGAACTTCTCCTTCCTCACTAAAACTTTATGGATTCAGTTTTATCTTAGTGACTTATTTCAGTAAATAATACAGAAATCTATAACAGCATGTCTAACAATATTGCTCTTCAGCTTTCCTTCATGGTCATAAGTAAGTCTTTTAATTCCTTTATGCATTTTCACAAATGGACTTTGAGTGTATAACAAAGAAGGAAGAGTATTTGTTCTTCTCTTCAGTAAATATACATTGAATATAAGCCCATGCCTAATGGACACACAAAGATGAATTACATAGTGCTGGTGTTTATTGTAGCTGAGGGTGGGTGGTTCCAGAGCCCTAGTTGTGGTACCCACTCCACAGGTAGCACGTGGGTGGTGTAGCAGCAGCATCTCCTTTGGCTTCTATTTCTGTAGCAACTTGGGGAATCTTTCTTGCTCAAACATATTTCTTCTGTCCTCCCAGTGATTCTGCAAACCATTTAATAATTCTCTGTACTATATTGTTCTTTTTTCTTAAACTAGTTTCAGTAGATTCTCTGAAATGGTTCTCTGAAACTGAAACCTGGGTCCCAAGTATTTAGCATTCCACAGATTTCTTTGACCGAGTCCATGCCCCTTAAGGATATTCACCACATATATTCATTCCGACCTCTCTTGCAAATGTTACCACAACCCAATAAAGTTACTATTTTGCAGTAGTTCAGGCATTATTGTGGACAAATGTAAAGATGATTTTTTCCTATCCAATCCCATAGAATCCTCCTATGATAATACTTACTGTAAATGGCCATGAGGGCCCAGAGTCTGGGTATACTGTACGCAGTATAGAGGGTATAAAGCAATTCCCAAATAGAATATGTGATTATTTTGGAGAGAAATGGAGATAATTAATATCCAACATTAATATTCAACAGCATTACTATCCAACAGAATGTCAATATTTTTCAAAACACCATTAAAGGAAAGATGATCCGTGAAAAGTATTTTGAAAATCCTGTTGTTAAAATATGACCATCAACTCACCCCTTTTTAAAATTCCAGAAATTGTCAAGAGCCATAATCTAGGTGCGCTTGTGACATGGTCTGAACTTGCTTGTTTCCACTTCGGTGGAATGGTTCTCAGCAAAGATCATCTTCCTTTTCCTCTCCACTAGGTATTGCCAGACTTCTATGATTTAGGTCAAAATCCCCCTGTCCCAAAAGCCTTTCTTAATGATGTCCATTTCAGGCTACTGTGCTTTATTTTAGAGTCATTGTACACATGCTTTTGTTTATGCCTGATCTAAGAATTACAGCCTCTTGGGTATCAATCTTGCATTTGTGACTGCAGTGCAAGCTTCATTTTGAAGTGTGAATTCTTTTTTTGTACTTAATCCTTTCTTTTTATGTCTCTAAAATGATTTGTGAATTGTAAATTTTATGTGATATTTTCCTTGTATATTTATCTACTAATCTACTTTTCTATCTACTAGTTTTTAATCTACTTTTGTCTACTAATATAAAATAGCCTCCTTACTGCTAAACTGAGAAAGCCCCTATCAACATCCCTGCACACATTTTAGATTGAAGGTAGCAGCATGGTGAGCAAACAGTTGACGGTGACAGGATGTCAATATACATTCAGTGCTTTCATATAAATGAACATCATTCTTGAAAGCTTATGCATGATGCATGAAAACATCTTGCAATACCAAGAAAATAACAAGGAACTAAGCGGTTTTTAAGAGGGACTTCATCTATAACGTTTTATAAACTAAGGGGCAATGTATGCCTATATCCTATGTGTAAGACAAATTATGTAAATTTAAATATCAAGGGATTCATGCATTTAAGAAGAGACATATTAAAGTTTAAGCCTTTATTAATTTGGACTGGTGGGTATATAAAAGAGTAATTTTTTTAAATTTTCCATATGTTCATATTTCTTCTAAAAATGAAGATAGGACACCATTCTGCATAATTAACAAGGTTTTTTGTGAGATCAGTTTATACTTTGTCACTTTATTTGAATCCCATAAATCATATGTTATCGAGTCTGTACTTTGCAGGCCGCTTTCTGAGTGCAATTGCCTCCATTAGTGACCTAAGTGTACTGTTTTGCAGGACTTATAATTTTCATTTTAATTAATACTTTAACACTTTGTTACATAATTGAACAACGTGGTGACTAAGGGTGCTGACTCCCCATGCAGCTGAAGTCTGCATATAACTTTTAATTCCCCAGAAACTTAACTTAAGATGGCCTAATATTGACGAGAAACCTTACCAATAACATAGTCAAGAAGTACGTATTTTATATATGTATAATATACTGCATTCTTTCAATAAAGTATGAGAGAGAAAACAGTATGTTGTTAAGAAATTCATAAGGATGAAAACATACATTTACAGTGTCCAATTATCCCAACACTGTTTATTGAAGAGACTGTCTGTTTTTCACTGGATATTTTTTCCTGTTTTGTCGAAGATTATTTGACCATAGACTTTGGGTCCATATCTGGACTCTCTCCTCTGTTCCACTGGTCAATGTGTCTGTTTTGGGGCCAGTACCATGCTGTCTTGGTAATCACAGCTTTATAATAAGGCTTGAAATCAGGCAAGGTGATGACCCTGGTTTAGTTAGTTAGTTAGTTAGTTAGTTATGTGACAGACCGAGATCACAAGTGGGCAGAGAGGAGACAGAGAGTGAGGAGGAAGCAGTTCCCCCGCTGAGCAGAGAGCCAGATGTGGGGCTTGATCTCAGGACCCCGGGATCATGACCTGAGCTGAAGGCAGAGGCTTTAACCCACTGAGCCACCCAGGTGCCCCATGGCCCCGGGTTTCTTTTTCAACATTTCCTTAGCAATTTCAGTCATTTCATTTTCCATACAAATTTTAGGATTGTTTGTTCCATCACTTTAAAAATGCTGGTGGAATTTTGACTGGGATGGAATTAAATATATAGATTGCTCTTTGCAGTACAGACATTTTAACAACGTTTGTTCTTCTGATCCATGAGCATGGGATGCTTTTCCATTTTTTTTTGTGTCTTTTACAATTACTTTTATGAGTGTTCTTTAGTTCCTCAAGTACAGATCCTTTACCTCTTTGGTTAGGTTTATTCCAATGTACTGTGGGATTCTTGTTGCTATAGTAAGTGAAATCAATTCTCTAAATTCCCTTCCTATATTTTCATGGATAGTGTATAAGAAAGCAACTGATTTCTGTGCATTGATTTTTTATCCTGCCACATTACTGAATTACTGTATGAGTTCTAGTAGTTAGGGGGTAGATTCTTTTGGGTTTTCCATATAAAGTATCATGACTTCTTTTTTTTTGTTCCAATTTATTTATTTTCAGAAAAACATTATTCATTATTTTGTTATGCTCCACAAATAAGTGAAACCATATGATAATTGACTCTGCTTGACTTATTTCACTCAGCATAATCTCTTCCAGTCCCGTCCATGTTGCTACAAAAGTTGGGTATTCATCCTTTCTGATGGAGGCATAATACTCCATAGTGTATATGGACCACATCTTCTTATCCATTCATCCGTTGAAGGGCATCTTGGTTCTTTCCATAGTTTGGCGACTGTGGCCATTGCTGCTATAAACATTGGGGTACAGATGGCCCTTCTTTTCACGACATCTGTGTCTTTGGGGTAAATACCCAGGAGTGCAAATGCAGGGTCATAGGGAAGCTCTATTTTTAATTTCTTGAGGAATCTCCACACTGTTCTCCAAAGAGGCTGCACCAACTTGCATTCCCACCAACAGTGTAAGAGGGTTCCCCTTTCTCCACATCCTCTCCAACACATGTTGTTTCCTGTTTTGTTAATTTTGGCCATTCTAACTGGTGTAAGGTGATATCTCAATGTGGTTTTAATTTGAATCTCCCTGAGGGCTAATGATGATGAGCATTTTTTCATATGTCTGATAGCCATTTGTATGTCTTGATTGGAGAAGTGTCTGTTCATATCTTCTGCCCAATTTTTGATGTGTTTGTCTGTTTCGTGTGGGTTGAATTTGAGGAGTTCATTATAGATCCTGTATATCAACCTTTTGTCTGTACTGTCATTTGCAAATATCTTCTCCCATTCCGTGGGTTGCCTCTTTGTTTTTTTGACTGTTTCCTTTGCTGTGCAGAAGCGTTTGATTTTGATGAAGTCCCAGAAGTTTATTTTCACTTTTGTTTCCTTTGCCTTTGGAGACGTGTCTTGAAAGAAGTTGCTGTGGCTGATATCAAAGAGATTACTGCCTATGTTCTCCTCTAAGATTCTGATGGATTCCTGTCTCACGTTGAGGTCTTTTATCCATTTTTTTTAATCCATTTTGAGTTGATATTTGTGTACGGTGTAAGAGAATGGTCAAATTTCATTCTTCTACATATAGCTGTCCAGTTTTCCCAGCACCATTTATTGAAGAGACTGTCTTTTTTCCACTGTATATTTTTTCCTGTTTTGTCGAAGATTAATTGACCATAGAGTTGAGGGTCCATATCAGGGCTCTCTACGCTGTTACAATGGTCTATGTGTCTGTTTTTATGCCAGTACAATGCTGTCTTGGTGATCACAGCTTTGTAATAAAGCTTGAAATCAGGTAAGGTGATGCCGCCAGGTTTATTTGTTTTTCAACTTTTCCTTAGCGATTCGGGGTTTCTTCTGATTCCATACAAATTTTAGGATTATTTGCTCCAGCTCTTTGAAGAATGCCGGTGGAATTTTGATCGGAATGGCATTAAAAGTATAGATTGCTCTAGGCAGTATAGACATTTTAACAATGTTTATTCTTCCGATCCAAGAGCATGGAATGGTCTTCCATCTATTTGTGTCTTCTTCAATTTCTTTCATGAGTGTTCTATAGTTCCTCAAGTACAGATCCTTTACCTCTTTAGTTAGGTTTATTCCAGGTATCTTATGGTTCTTGGTGCTATAGTAAATGGAATCGATTCTCTAATTTCCCTTTCTGTATTTTCATTATATAAGAAAGCCACTGATTTCTGCACATTGACTTTGTATCCTGCCACGTTGTTGAATTGCTGTATGAGTTCTAGTAGTTTGGGGGTGGAGTCTTTTGGGTTTTCCATATAAAGAATCATGTCATCTGCGAAGAGAGAGAGTTTCACTTCTTCATTACCAATTTGGATACCTTTTATTTCTCTCTGTTGTCTGATTGCTGTTGCTAGGACTTTAATACTATGTTGAACAAGAGTGGTGAAAGTGGGCATCCTTGTCTTGTTCCTGATCTCAATGGGAAGGCTGCAAGCTTTTTCCCATTGAGGATGATATTTGCTGTGGTTCTTTCATAGATAGATTTGATGGGGTTCAGGAATGTTCCCTCTATCCCTATACTTTGAAGCGTTTTAATCAAGAACGGATGTTGGATTTTGTCAAATGCTTTTTCTGCTTCAATTGAGAGGACCATGTGGTTCTTCTTTCTTCTCATATTAATTTGTTGTATCACATTGATTGATTTGTGAATGTTGAACCATCCTTGTAGCCCAGGGATGAATCCCACCTGATCATGGTGGATAATCTTTTTTTTTTTTTAAGATTTTTTATTTATTGTCAGAGAGAGAGAGAGGGAGAACAAGCGAGCACAGGCAGACAGAATGGCAGGCAGAGGCAGAAGCAGGCTCCCCGCCGAGCAAGGAGCCCGATGTGGGACTCGATCCCAGGACGCTGGGATCATGACCTGGGCCAAAGGCAACTGCTTAACCAACTGAGCCACCCAGGCGTCCCTGGATAATCTTTTTAATGTGTTGTTGGATCCTGTTGGCTAGGATCTTGCTGAGAATATTAGCATCCATATTCATCAGTGATATTGGTCTGAAATTCTTCTTTTTGGTAGGGTCCTTGCCTGGTTTGGGGATCAGGGTAATGCTGGCTTCATAGAAAGAGTCTGGAAGTTTTCCTTCTGCTTCAATTTTTTGAAACAGCTTCTGGAGAATAGGTGTTATTTCTTCTTTGAAGGTTTGGTAGAATTCCCCAGGGAATCCGTCAGGTCCTGGGCTCTTGTTTTTTGGGAGGTTTTTGATCACTGATTCAATCTCGTTATTAGATATCGGTCTATTCAGGTTGTCAATTTCTTCCTGGTTCAATTTTGGTAGTTTATAATTTTCCAGGAATGCATCCATTTCATCTAGGTTGCTAAGCTTATTGGCATATAACTGTTCGTAATAACTTCTGATGATTGTTTCTACTTCCTTGGTGTTAGTTGTGATCTCTCCCTTTTCATTCATAATTTTATGAATTTGGGATTTCTCTCTTTTCTTTTGGATTAGTGTAGCCAGTGGCTTATCGATCTTATTGATTCTTTCAAAAAACCAGCTTCTAGTTTCATTGATGCGTTCTACTGTATCTCTGGTTTCTCCCTCATTGATCTCAGCTCTAATCTTGATGATTTCCCTATTTATGTGTGGAGTTGGTTTGATTTGTTGTTGATCCTCCAGTTCTTTAAGGTGTAGAGACAGCTGGTGTGTTCTGGATTTTTCAATTTTTTTGAGCAAGGCTCGGATGGCTATATATTTTCCCCTTAGGACCGCCTTTGCTGTATCCCATAGGTTTTGTACCAAAGTGTCTTCATTCTCATTGGTTTCCATGAATTGTTTCAGTTCTTCTTTGATCTCCTGGTTGATCCAAGCATTCTTAAGCAAGGTGGTCTTTAGCTTCCAGGTGTTTGAGTTCCTTCTGAACTTTTCCTTGTGATTTAGCTCCAGTTTCAAAGCATTGTGATCTGAGAATATGCAGGGAATCATCTCAGTCTTTTGGTATCGGTTGAGTCCTGATTTGTGACCCAGTATGTGGTCTATTCTGGAGAAGGTTCCGTGTGCACATGAGAAGAATGAGTATTCTGCTGTTTTAGGGTGGAATGTTCTGTATATATCTATGAGGTCCATCTGGTCCAATGTGTCATTCAATGATCTTGTTTCTTTATTGATTTTCTGCTTCGATGATCTGTCTAATTCTGAAAGAGGCGTGTTAATATCTCCTACGATTCGTGTATTCATATCAATATGACTCTTTATCTTGATTAACAGTTTTCTTAAGTAATTGGCTGCTCCCATATTGGGAGCATAGATATTTACAATTGTTAGATCATCTTGGTGGATAGTCCCTTTAAGGATTATGTAGTGTCCTTCTGTATCTCTGACTACAGTCTTTAGTTTGAAGTCTAATTTATCTGATATGAGAATCGCTACCCCAGCCTTCTTTTGAGTCCCATTGGCATGAAAGATGCTTCTCCACCCATTCACTTTCAGTCTGCGTGTATCTTTAGGTTCAAAATGGGTCTCTTGTAGACAGCATATGGATGGGTCCTGTCGTTTTATCCAATCTGCAACCCTGTGCCTTTTTATGGGTGCATTTAGGCCATTCACATTGAGAGTGATTATTGATAGATACTTTTTTATTGACATCGAGTTACCTTTGAAGTCTTTCTTTCTGTAGACTCTCTCTATATTTCTGTTCAATGCTATTCTTGGGATTTTTCCTCTTTTATAGAACCCTCCTTAATATTTCCTGCAGTGTCGGCTTGGTGGTTGCATAGTCTTTTAAGCCTTGCCGGTCTTGGAAACTCTTTATCTCTCCATCCATTTTGAATGTCAGTCTTGCTGGATAAAGTATTCTTGGTTTCATGTTCTTCTCATTTAGTGCCCTGAATATATCTTGCCAGCCTCTTCTGGCTTGCCAGGTCTCTGTGGACAGGTCTGACGTTATTCTGATGGGCTTCCCTCTGTAAGTAAGGAGCCTCTTTGCCCTGGCGGCTTTCAAGAAATTATACCTACAATTATAATTCCTCAATTTGACTATCAGGTGTCGTGATGGTTTTTTTGGAGTGTATAATCTTGGGTGGAGACCGTTCAGCCTCTAGTACATGAACGCTGGTTTCATTCGCGAGATTCGGAAAATTTTCATGAAGGACTTGTTCCACGCTATCTTCTAGACGTCTTTCTTTCTCCTCCCCTTCAGGAATTCCAATAATTCTGACATTGGAATGCTTCATGACATCATTTATTTCCCTGATTCTGCTTTTGTGGGATCTAAGCTGTTTGTTCCAGGCTTCCTCCTGATCCTTTCTCTCTATCTGTTTGTCTTCCAGATCACTAATTCTATCTTCTGTCTCAGTTACCCTAGCTTTGAGAGAGTTTAGATTGGAATGGAACTCATTGAAAGCATTGTGGACCTCCTCCCTGGTAGCTTTAAGCTCTGCCCTAACATTGTGAACATCCTGTCTGGTCGCTTTCAGTTCGGCCCTATCAATTCTGTTTGGTCATCCATGGCTTTCTCCAACCTAGCTATTGCCTGGATAATTGTTAGCCTGAATTCTCTTTCTGACATATTGTCTATGTTGATAGCCGTTAGCTCTGTTGCAGAAGGTCCATCCTCTGTATTTTTCTTCTGTTGGGCATTCCTCCTCCTAGTCATTTTGGTGGGAGAAGACTGAACAGATGATCGGGATGTATCAACTCTGGTGCAGTCAAGGTGCACCCTGGAACACTTCTGAGCAATCAGGATTCCCCACCCAAACGAGAGACAAAAGAAAAGAAAAAGAAAAAGAATAAAAGGAAAAGAAGAAAAAGAAGAAGAAAAAAAGATAAAAGAGAGAGAGACAGGAAAGAAAGGGAAGATGAAAGAGAAGGTTCAGCCCAGATGGGCCCCAAGGTACGATTTATGAAGTAGACAAACAAAAAGAGATAGAACGACTGATACAATTATATGGCAAGAGAAAGAAGAAATATATATATATATATATATATATATATATATATATATATGCAAATAAAAAAAGAACCTCGTCAAAAAGAACCACAAGTGTAAAATTTATATGCTATCAGGGCAAACTCAAAAACACAGAAACACTGGTGGAAGAAGATGGGAGAGTTCTTATAAATTCTCAGTGTGTGCGAGGAAGGTTGTTTTGAATCTTCCTGGATGTATCTTGATATCTTTGTTAAAGGACTCAACTTTCCTAAGATAAAGGGAAATAAAAATTGGTTTACCTATAGGGGTAGTATTGATTGGGGAAAGGGGATTCCTTTGAAGTAACTCTGTATGAATATTAGAGGATAAAAATAAAAAGGAATATACTAGACTAAACTAAACTAAAATTTTAAAAAAAGGAATTCAAAAAATAAAAATGCAAAAGAAAAACATAGGTGTATGTATCAAAAAGTTCAGGTTAGAAAGGTATTATGGAATTTGATGTACTGTGCAGCTCGCTCTGGTGGTAAATAGGTTAAAAAATTACCTATGTGTAAAAAAAATATATATATATGTATGAACCGGAATAGTGGAAACGAGAGAACAATACAAGTTTTCCTATGAAGTAATGGTGGTTCTCTTGTAGTCCTTTTTTTTTTTCTTTCTTGGTTTGTTTTCTGGGGGAGGGGCCTGCCACGTGGGTTGTCAGCCAATGATGTTTCCTGAGTTGAGTCCCCCCCGCCCCCCTCAAGGGGGTGGGCTCTGGGGAAACTGGTTTTTTTCAGGCTTTTGTTCTCTGGCGGCTTTTTTTTTTTTGCTTGTTCACTTTTTTCCCTTTCACCTTGACCGCCTTTGATGGTTTTTGTAGTATTAGAAGAAATCAAACCGCACCCTGATCTCTGTCTCAGAGAGAAGCCTCAGTGTGGGTGCAGAAGCTGAATAAATTCCCCCTTGGCCGCTGGCAGTGCAGGTTCCAAGTTGTAGACCCTGGGGGTGCAGGATCTTTTGCTCGTCCCCGAAGCCAAGGCAGTGGCGGCTGTCTGGGAGCTCTGGACCGCCAGAGAGGTTCCAAGCAGCGATCGCACACTGAGATTTTGCCGCCGGCCTGGGCTGGGAGTGCCCGGCTTGTGCGCACCTCTTTCAGCGGCGACTGTGGGTCGGGCGCATCTGGGGCACTGAGAACGGGGCGCTGGTCCGTAAGCCGCAGGCTGGGCTTTTGCGTGCCTCTGTCTGGGGAAGAGTTTCACGCGCGTGGCTTAGGCTTTGAAACAATGGCGCGGGTCAAGGAGCGCCCCGGGGCCTTAGTAACACAGGAGAGCTCTAGGGACGTGCGCGCGCATCTCTAGCTTTGTGGTAGGGCTAGCGCGCATTCTGCAGACCGGCGCAGCTCCCATCCCCTCACAGGTGCCGGAACCCACGCGCTCTGGGGCGCGCTGGCGGCTTAGCGACCAGGAGCTGGTTTCTCCGCCACACTCTCTCTGCCTCTGCGCCAGGGAGGCCGTCTGGGACCGGGGACTTAAGCCCCTGTCCCTAGCCGCCCCTATTCCACAATTTCCCCCCATGATCCTTTGCTCTTTTGGAGTGCTTTCAACCATTCTCCAAGTTAATGCTGGTCCCCATACGCTGGGCACTCTCGCTCGTATTGGGGTATTACTCTCCCACCAGTCGCCACTGGTGGCTCCCTCCCCCTTTTGTTTATCTTCCGATATCAGTCCGCTGTTCCCATTCCGCTTTACCTGCTCACTGGCGTCTTCTGCCCCTGTAGAGATCCAGACGTGTATAATTCTGATCTCAGGCTGATTTCATGGGTGATCGGAGTTCTTTGGTAGTTAATCAGCTCACTTTGGGGTACCAGCTGAAAAGATGCCTCTTCCTACTACCCCGCCATCTTGTCCCCCCAGTATCATGACTTCTGCAGAAAGAGTTTGACTTCTCCTTTCCTGATTTGAGTATGTTATATTTTGTTTTGTTGTCTGATTGCTGTTTCTAGGACTTCTAGTACTATATTGAACAACAGGGGTGAGACTGGGCATCCTTCTCGTGTTCCTGATTTCGAAGGGAAGGCTGTCAACTTTTCCCCATTGAGAATCATATTCACTGTGGGCTTTTAATTGATAGAATGATGAAGTTGAAGAATGTTCCCTCTATCCCTATACTTTGAAGCATTTTAATCAGGAATGAATGCTGTATTTTGTCAAATGCTTCTTCTGCATCATTTGAGAGGACACGTGGTTCTCTCTTTTCTTATTGATTTGTTCTATCCAATTGATTGCTTTGTGAATATAGAACCATCCTTGCAACCCAGAGATGAATGGCACCTGGTCATGGGGATAATCTTTTAAATGTACTGTTGGATCCTATTAGTTAGGATCTTGTTGATAATCTTGGTGTCCATATTCAGCAGGGATATTGGTCTGAAATTATTCCTTTTGATGGAATCTTTGCCTGGTTTGAGTACCAGGGTAATGCTGCCTTCATAGGCTGAGATGGAATGTTTTCATTTTCTTTCTATTTATCTATTTTTCTATTTATTGTCCTTCTGTTTTCTGTGAATCTAACGAGCCCCTTAAGCATTGGCCTGGGGTTATCACTGTGAAAGTTCCTACAAATGCTATTATGGCAAAATTTTAACTCATGTTCACTGTACTTCTCCAAAGGTCAGTCGTACTGGTAATTCCCAGAGGTCAATACAAGGATTATGAGTAATAAGCATCCACTTGGTCACCGAGCCTTATCTTGAGAGAAGCCTGGTGCTGCTTGGGCTTCCAGAGTTTATTTTACACAAAGTGGTATCTCAATAAACCTGGGGAGATATGTCATCACCACTGAAAATCCGGTTCACAGGGCAGTAAATGAACAAAAATCATATTTCAGAATCTCTGTTACTGAATCAGTTATAACTTCATCTAACAATAAACCACACCTCTGAGCAGGGTATAGATTTCCCTCATGGCATTTGATCAAGCATGAGAAAAGAAAAGGCACCATCATGGTCTTTGTGTGATATGTGAGGGAACAGAGACTTGAGCACTACTTAGGCACAGTCAGCATATGAGAAACTAGGCACTGAAGATTTGGTGCCTTGATTCCAAACCCCATACACTTTCTCTCACGTCTCCACTGCCTGGAAGGGGCTGTAAATTTCTACTCTGAGTTTGGCATCAACTGTGACTTTTGTCCTTGCTCTGGAGCCTCCTGTGGGGGACACATGTCAGATGAAAGACATCAGGCCCAGTCCTTGCTCAGCATTCAAGTATTTTAGTATCCAATGGGTATTTTCCACACTGATGATCCGCTGTTCCTTCTTCCCTCACTCCAAAACTATTTTGATTACAGGCAGTTTCAGAGATAATCTTCCCACAGTCTTCAAAGTCTGGAGTTCTGGAGCAGTGCTCTTTGCTGTGGTAGTCAGGCCTCAGGGCAGTCACATCCCACACTGTCCTCTGGAAGAGTTGAATAAAATTCACTCCAAATTACCCCAGTTGGGATCTAACATTTCACCTCAGATAATGTTGACAAAAGTGGAATTGCAGTTCCCTTGTGCATAATCTGTATTCTTCACCTGGGGCAGCTATGGTTTGTGTGTGATTAACAGAAGACACTACCCTACCAAAAATAAAAAAAGAAACAAACAAACAAGTGATGATCTTCAGGGATTGAGCATTAAGGTGGGCACATGGCTTCCTTCTGAAGAGGAAGAAAGAATAGGCTATGTGTTGCAAGGTGGAGGAAGAAAAACTCAGCAATGGGAAAGGAAAAGCACCACTTAGGTTTCTCTCAAAGTGACCACTTAAAATAACCTCTTGCTGAGTTATGTGGACCTTTTGAAGGAAACAAACTTAAGTTATCATTTTGGATAAATATAAATACAAAATGAGACAAATTATAGATTGAAGTTTCCTTTTTGATCATATATATACATCCATATATGGATGTATATATGTATATATATGATGATATATATGATCAGAAAGGAAACTTCAAATATATATGTATGTATATACATACATATATATGTAAATATACATACATCTACATATAGCGATATATATATATCGTTACATATAACGATATATATATATAGATAGATAGATAGATATATACTGCTCACCTGGGAAGGAAATATCTGCATGAGTAGCAGAAGACTTAAAGCCAGCAAGATGATTTTGGTGATCATGTGTATCTGATTTGGCTGCTTGAGGGACAAGTGTGGAAAGAATTTGCACAGAACACCTGTATGGCTCATTGGATGCAGTGGGACTGCAATGGCTGGGAGATACTCCCTGATCAGGAAGTATATGGTTGGGGGCCTATGCTTGTGAGAGCATTCTGCTAAGTAGTTACTAAGTCCTCTGGCCCAGGCATGTTTGTAGGGGGGCAGATCAGGACATAGAATTGGGCCCAGTGATGACCCAGCAAGTCCTGGGTCAACTATACTACAAGCTATGTCAAGTTCCTCGTGGGTAGTGGGCTGGGTCTTGACAGATTGGGGAACACAGAGCTGTGGGTACAAGGAAAATAGACTGATAGCTAACTTCTCAGGATTTGAGCAGAGCTTTGGAGGGCAGGTTACCTGAGACTTTACACCTTAGCTTGGTGGCCTGGACCCTTCACAGTCTACTTCAAAGGAGCAGAGACTCTCAGTGCCAGAATGAAATAGCAGGGCACATCAAACTATACACCTTCATTTTATTTATTTATTTATTTACTTACTTACTTACTTCTATTGCATTTATTTATTTAACAGAGAGAAGGACACACACAGAGAGAGCACAAGCACAAGAGTGGTAGAGGGAGAAGCAGACTCTCTACTGAGCAGGTAGCCCAATGTGGGGCTCCATACTTTGACCCTGGGATCATGACTTGAGCCAAAAGCAAAGGCTTAATGACTGAGCCAACCAGTTACCTCTATACACCTTCTTTGTAGAAATGAGAAGACCTTTCTTCATTTTAATACATTAGAGGAGAATTGTTGGATGATATGGTTGTTCTATATCCATTTTAAAGTATGCTTTACCCCCAATGTGGTGCTCAACCTCATGACCCCAAGATCAAGAGTCACTCACCCTTCTGATTGCATTATCCAGGTGCTCCTATGTTTAATTTTTTGAGAAAACTTGATACTGTTTTCCATAGTGACTGCACCCATTTACAGTCCACCAACAGAGCCCATTTACTGTCCCACTAATAGAGCAGAATTCCCTTTCTTCCACATATTGGCCAAAATTCTTGTTCAGTCTTCTGGATACTAGTCTTTCTGACAGATGACAGGGACATCATTTTGGGCTTTGATTTGCATTTCCCTGGTGATAAGTGGTGGTGAACACCTCTTCTTGTATTTGTTGGCCCTCTGTGTGTTTTCTTTGGAAAAATATCTAGTCTGAACTCTGCTCACCTTGTAACTGCCATCTGTTTTTGTGTTATTGAGTTGTATGAGTTCTTCAATATTGTGGATAAGAGACAATTATCAGTTAGGTAGTTTGCAAATATTTTCTCCTTTTCAGTATGTTGTCTGTTCAATGTGTTGATGACTGGAGATTTCCTTTGCTGCACAGAAGACTTTTATTTCAAAGATGGCCCAGTTGTTTGTTTTTCAACGTAGCCTTTGTTTCTAATGTCAAATCCAAAAGTCAGTGTCAAGAAGGATCTCAGGAAACATTCTTCCAAAAAAATTGTGTTAAGGGGATGAATGAATAGATCTATCCTGAAAACTCTGTGTCCCATTGTTTTAATACGTCCTTGACTGGCTCAATCACCATAGCATCTGACCCTAGATCTCAGAATCTGGAGTTCAAATTTTGGTCATGGAGTTTATTATAAAAAGGCAGGGGTGTTAACATTCTGCCCAATTCCAGCTAGTTATTTTATGGGCGTAGCTGTTTAGTTGAAGTCCTTGCCACATTGTAACTTCATTATTGTGGATCGGGTGAGAGAGACATTCAGTTCCATTGCTATATTTGAGGTTGCCTAGTTTTTCCAAAGCCACTTATGGGGGAGACTGATGTTTCCTTATTTTACATTCTTGGAGCTTTTGTTGTAAATAAGTTGACTAAATATGTGTGGCTTTTGCCCTGGGTTTTCTACTCTGTTCCATTGATCTTTGTCTCTCTGTAGGCGGATACCATACTAGTTTCATTTTTACAACTCTGTAATACACTTTGGATTCAGAAATCATGATGCCTCTAGGTTTGTTTTCTCTCCAGATGGCTTTGGCTATTCAGGGCCTTCTGTGGTATTATTCACTTTGTAGGATTTTTTGTTTTATTTCTAAAAATGCCAGTAGACCTTGATGGGGTTTTCAGTAAATATTTAGATTGCTTTATATAGTGTGGACCTTTGCATTACATATATTCTAGTGCTCCATTAGCAGGGGATGTCTCCAGACTTAATTCTGTCTTCTTCAAATTCCTTCATTAATGATTTAACTTTTCAGTATACAGGTCGTTCCTCCAGGTGAAAATAATTCCTGTGTATTTTATTCTTTTTGAGTGATTATCAATTAAAAGTTATTTTCTTAATTTTTGTCCTTGATAGCATGTTATTTGTGTATAGAGATGAAAATCATTTTTGTATGTACAATCAATGTTCTTATGTTTAGGACTTAATCCATCTGTTAGTTCTTTTTTTTTTTTAAAGAAGTCCTTTTTATTTAAGATTTAATGTTCAAAGATGACCAAAGCAAATAAATTCGTTTACAATGAAGACCAAGATTTAATAGTAAATAAAGAATAAAAGTGATCTTAAAATGTTGTACTAAATAATAAAAATGAAAATTATGAAAACAAATTTATCCTATCTAATATTTAAGAAAATTCAGGTTGTAATTATAGCTATTCTAATAGTTATTCTATAGGCTGTAAAATAATTCTTAGGAGAAGCAGTGAAGCAACACTGACTTCTACAAGTGTGTTGAGATATTTTTTTCTGGGAAAGTTAGGTAATTGTATACTACAGTATCCTTTTGAACTTTGAAACAAGGCGTAGAAAAATAACCTTTATGAAAATGATTGACTTTTCCTAAGGGTTCCTTTAAATCTTTTGAAATCCGTATTTTGTATTTTGAATGTCCTATCTCATGTAGAATTTTTTCTTCAATTATTAAATGTTGTAACTCTGCCAGGTCCACATTTTTCGTGGCTTTGTGTGATCTGGGCAGTCCTTCAATGTTACTTTTACTTAGTTCATGAAATGATGCATGTTTCTCAAGTTTTATAAGGAGTATTTTCTTGTGGTACCCGTGTTGATGAAATGGGCACTTCTGTGTTAAGCAGTGAGGGATTTTAGAGAGAAGCTAATTACTTAAGTGGTCAACTTAGTGATTCCTGAAACCTAATTGGTGGATAAGAACACAGCCCAAATCCTATCATTTTACCAGACCATTTGCATCTATCTTTAATTAAAAGCAAAATAAATTGAGATTAAAAAGTTAGAATTTTAAAACATACTTTGTGTAACAAATTAAAAAATATACAAGCATATGAAGAAAAGGTAAATGTCCCTTCTTTTACCTCTCCTCAGTTTCATGACTACTCCTCACCATTACTAACAGTTTTGTGTATATCCTTCCAGACTTTACTTCATAAGGTATAATATACCTTATGAAGGTATATTATATATATATTTTCAAATATGAAAATTATATACCTTATGAAGGTATAATTATATACCTTATGAAGGTATATTATATATATATTTTCAAAATTAATAATACTATACCTATTTTTCTGTTAACTTGTTATAGTGACCACAAAAATAAAGCCATCTCAAATCCATGAACAGAGAAATGAGGAATGGGTAAATGGATTGGGTTATAACCTGGGTTAATGTCAGAGATATATGACACAGTGAGAAAAAAATACATTACAGAACCTATTTTTGTAAAACCAGACAACAGTAATGCCTCCCCTTCTCACTCCCACCTGTCCCTACCCTGAGATGTATGTATAAAGAAACAGATTACAGGTTTTAAATCAAGAAAAATAAATGGCCTTTTTGCTCTTTGAGTTCTTGTAAAAGCTATTCACATGGCTTCAGGCAACAAATAGCTTAAACGTTTGAAACAATCACAGTTAATCCTGCAAGTTTAACATCTTTTTTTTCCCCAATTTATTTATTTTCAGAAAAACAGTATTCATTATTTTTTCACCACACCCAGTGCTCCATGCAAGCTGTGCCCTCTATAATACCCACCACCTGGTACCCCAACCTCCCACCCCCCCGCCACTTCAAACCCCTCAGACTGTTTTTCAGAGTCAATAGTCTCTCATGGTTCACCTCCCCTTCCAATTTACCCAAATTCCCTACTACTCTCTAATGCCCCTTGTCCTCCATGCTATTGGTTATGCTCCACAAATGAGTGAAACCATATGATAATTGACTCTCTCTGCTTGACTGATTTCACTCAGCATAATCTCTTCCAGTCCCGTCCATGTTGCTACAAAAGTTGGATATTCGTCCTTTCTGATGGAGGCATAATACTCCATAGTGTATATGGACCACATCTTCCTTATCCATTCATCCGTTGAAGGGCATCTTGGTTCTTTCCATAGTTTGGCGACTGTGGCCATTGCTGCTATAAACATTGGGGTACAGATGGCCCTTCTATTCACGACATCTGTATCTTTGGGGTAAATACCCAGGAGTGCAATTGCAGGGTCGTATGGAAGCTCTATTTTTAATTTCTTGAGGAATCTCCACACTGTTCTCCAAAGAGGCTGCACCAACTTGCATTCCCACCAACAGTGTAAGAGGGTTCCCCTTTCTCCACATCCTCTCCAACACATGTTGTTTCCTGTTTTGTTAATTTTGGCCATTCTAACTGGTGTAAGGTGATATCTCAGTGTGGTTTTAATTTGAATCTCCCTGAGGGCCATCTGTTAGTTCTACAAGAATTTTTGTAGAGTCATTAAGGGATCAATATATGACACCACCTTCTCCTAATTAGTAAAATATAAGCTGGAAATAGAAGTTGGTGTCTTATAACTGGGAAAAGAGGATGCAGGTATGCTGAGTGATACTTTTCAAATTGTCTAAAATGTTTTATGGTTAGTGTAAGCAAAGTAATCCATAAATGTGGCTTGTTTTCTTTTACTGCTTTCTTTCAACCAGATATAAAGTGCTATGGTGTGGACCAGTTATTTCCCACACTATCCCACTGTACACCCTGTGCCTCTTGGGAAGCATCCACCATTCTCGCTACTTTCTATCTTGGAAACCAGGGTCTGACTCAGCAACTCAGAAAATATCTCTCGAAATAGTGCATTTGGGAAAAAGCCCATTTTCTACAGAATTCCTAGAAGACACACACCAAAACGTCGAATTTTCTGGTACCATTTTGATCTCTCTGAGAATCCTTGAAGATGCCCAACGTTGACTGTGGCTTGTTTTGCAGACAGAGAAGGTAGCTCCTGAAATGACTCCTGGGGACACCAAAGGGGTGTTTGTGCTCTTAACAAGGACACGGACACTGCTCCACCTCCACAGAAGATACCAGTTAACCTCATTTTGGACTTCCTTCACAATCTCAGCGAATTTCTTCAAGGAGGGAATACATATTATTCTGCAGATTCTTGTGGATCTATGGACAACTCCCTACAAGGGAAAACAAAAGGTACTACAGTGACTTAACCACATCCATTCTTACAACTACAAATACATAAAATTATAAATGATTGAATGAAGGTCCGTGGACCCTCCCTTCAGAGAGACAGAAGAACCTCAAATGGGTCACAGATTTAAATTCAAGAGCCAAAACTATAAACCTCAGAGAAGAACGCCTAAGAAGAAATCTTCCCTGACCTTAGCTTTGGCATCTGTTTCTTAAGGATGACACCAGAACCAACAAATGAAGAGCAGGTACATGGGTAAATTGGGCACTGACAGAGATTCCTTTCCTCTGGACTCTGCAAATGCTTCCAGGCACCAGACAGGAACTGTTCAACTCATTTCTTTCTACATCCCACTTAGCAGTACCCATTACATTCTACAATTTAAGGATAGGGTCTGCAGCTTCAGAGCCCTGCTTGGGGTCACCCAGCTACAACGAGGCTGAGTGGGGGCCTGAACTGCTGTTTATCTGCCATTGAACTCTGTGTTCCATGCACACGGCTCACCCCTGGAACTCAGAGGTGCACAAAGCTCCACATCCATCCCCCAGGCATGGAGACTTCACTGATTTCAAGGAGTAGTTGTGCCACTTCTGACTGGGGCTTGTCCTGGGTCTGTTGTCTGATGATGCTGTAACTTAGCACGGAGGACTCTCCCAGTACCATCCAGCCTTTTTCTGGGAAGGAGGAGGTTTCTCCCTTTGTACAAAGGCTCATGTAACCTAAGAGTTGAAAAGTGTTCTGAAACATCTGGATGAAACCTTCTTGTGAGGCTGGGCCAACAACGCTGGTAAGCCCTGGGTTCAAATCCTGCCTGTAACTGAATCACTCTTCGTCAAACAGAGACAGCATTTTTAACTTCTGTAAGCAATTGTTAGGGGGCTTAACTGATGCCATACATGCTCTAAAAATATACTCAGTAATCCATAGCTTTACCTGCTAAAATTGGCCCACAGGGAGCACATTGCTGTCATGGGCTCTCGGTCTCTGTCTTACTGTGCCCTTTCAGCCTGCCAATCCAGGCTTCTCTGACTCAGTTGTTCTTCCAGAAAGACTTCATCCTTTCCAGTATGGGATCCCACAACACTGGTGCTCATCCATTAGTCCCAGGCCAGCCATGGGACAGCATGTCACCTGGAGCTTGTGTCCTGGACATGGACAATCCTCAGTGTGGATACTGGCAGGCTGGAGCCCCCTGAACTGTCACCCGTTTTTGTAACTAATATTGGTGTACCTTGTGATGGGGCTCTTTCTACCCAAAACAAAGAAATTAGCTGCCCTCCATTCCAGTACGACTCTCACACTTTCCCCCCACTGTGTTATCAAAGAATCTTAGGGTTCCTTGGCTTCCTGGGTCTCACTGCCTTTCCATGGTTGAGGATGAAAGTATTTTATTGATTCCATTTTGGTTTTTGATGGACCTGTTTGTAGGAGGAAGCCTGGCCACTCCCTATAAGCCAACACAAAGTCTGTGTCACTGACCAATATGGCAGCACCCAGCCCATGGTAGTCCTTTCCCTAGCTCTCAGAGCTGTCCTTTTTCACTGAGTCCCACTCACTGTTGTTTCTTTATCTTCCTGCAGGGAGAGCCCTGAATGTCCTCTCTCTGAGGATATCTTCTGTGCCTGGTTATCTCCATGTTATGGCAGAGAAGACAGGAATTAATGACAGTGGCCTCTAATAGATCATCAGATAAAGTGGACTCCTCCTTACATGACTTTGGGGGAGGAGAGGGGTCTCATCAGGAAGCACAACCCCCTCTCTCAGACAAGCTTATCTTGAGGAATACCAAGGTTTGGGTTGGAAGGGTCAGGGGCTCACAGCTAGAAAATCCTGAATGGTGTGGATGAGCTATGTCCAGTGTCAAAGCCCCTGGTTGAGGCTCTGTCCAACCTGCAACTTCCATGAGCAGCCAGTGTGCTTTATAAAGGTCTGTCTTGCTCACACAAGTTCAAGGGTTCTTGCTGTTGCCACTAAAACTACATCTGGATGAACAATTGTCTGTGAACCACTTACCTGCATTGTTTTTGAAGGTTCCTCCCAGAGAGTATTGGGTTCATCCAGGAATGGCAGGGAGCAAGCTGAGAGGAGTGGCCTGGCCTGCACCCCTCTGCTGGCATGGAGCAGGGTCTGATTGCTCTAGTTAGCATCCAAGTTAAGGAGCACAAGGGGATGAAGTGGTTTGAGCATGTCACCAGCCAGGGTATGGGTGATGTGTGTTCCAGGACACAAGGCAAAAAGCTTGTGGGAGAAGACATATGAGGGGGCATTTGGGCAGGCTGTTCCATGCTCTGTGGTCACTCCCAATACCCTGATAGCCTCACTGTTGGCTTGTCCACCTCCTGATTTAAGGTCTCAACTTTAGAATCCAGGATCCCTCCTTTCCAAAGCAATGCTTCTCCTTAATAAAGAGAGCATAGAGAAGCTAGCAGCCAGTCCTCCAAAAATGTGGTTAAAGTGTTTTCCAGTATTGGTGTTTATAGGAATCATTTGTAGAGAAACAGAGATTCATGGCACAGACATGCTTATTATATTATGAGAGTCAAATATTTGGAAATGACTTAGTTGTTCAACAGATGGGGCTGCTGAGTGCTGTCACTGTGAATGCCCAAGGGGACAGCAGTGACAGTGCCTGTCCACAGTGGCGGTATCAGGTATCAAGAGTGCGTCCCTGGAACCTTCCCTGCCCCACTCTCTCACACACGTGTGTGCGCATGTGCACACAAAAACACACATTACACTTACAAGGAAAGGCAGGAAAAACGGACACCGTGTGTTATGGGCGATTATTTTTTGGTAGAAGGAACATGTCTTCTCTGGATAAAACCTAAAGAATAATATTTAAGATATGATTTTAATATTTTAAAATATGCCCATTAGAATAGTTTGAACATAGTCTATCCAGGAAAATGAAAGAAGAAAGTGGCTCATGGACCCAGACATTTCTCTTGTGGTTTCTGCTTTTCAGGCATCCTTATGAAAGTGAACACTATCTCAGATAATGAAAATAGTTCATTCTGGGGCTTCCTGTAATCTTTCTTCATTCAGGAACATCTCCATGTAATAAAATTTTATTTGTATAACTTTTTAAAAAGGTGAATCACTCTTGTGTTCTTCAGACAGACAGAGAAGGCCTTATTGTAGCATTCCAGGCACAGGAAAATCCAAGTCAAGTATGTACCAGAGACAGAGAGAAGAACAGTGGTTTCAGGGACTGGGGTGAGGTAATGAGCAGTGAGTGATTAGTAGCACAGGTGTCTCTGTAATGGAAATGATATAGAAGTAAATGTTTGTGCCAAACTCTGAATATACCTAATGAGATATTGATATAACATTGAAAAGGCTCTGAGTGAAATTTTATGTAAACTGAAATTCTACTTTATTTGTTTATTTATAAATTTTATTTATTTATTTTGACAGAGAGAGCTCACAAGTAGGAAGAGGCAGTCAGATACTGAAAGGGAAACAGGATCTCCACTGAGCAGTGAGCCTGATGTGAGGCCTGATCCCAGGACCCTGAGAACATGATCTGAGCTGAAGGCAGAGGCTTTAATGCACTGAGCCACCCAGGCACCCCAAGTTCTACTTTGTTTAATGACCAAAATCTATTAAGTCCTTATACAGGTGTATATGAAACACAAATATTACAAAGAAGGCAATGACAGTAGAGGGGAAGGTGTTGTTTAGGGCTCTAGCCTGCACCAGCTGCTGTTCAGGGGATGAGGATGGTTGCTCTGCTGAGGCAGCTTGTGGTTCAGGCCATTCAGGAACTCCAGGAGCAGAGGCAGAACCCTGCTGGACCTCCACTTTAGGCAAAGGGGCTGCTGGATCTCCCATCTCAGGGGCATGAATTAGAGCTCTGACTACCACCTGCACTGGACCCAACAGCACAGTTGAAGTCACTGTTCTTCTTGACTGATGAGCAATAGCAGAGGTACGGGGTGGGCCAGCTCAGGCTCCAAAGTTGTGGCGGGTGCCAGAATGGGTGTTGGGACAGGTTCCTGAAGTGGATCAGGATCTTGCTCTGGGGCTGGTGTTGTAGCTCCAAGAAGAGAAAGTATCATCAACATGATTGACTTCCCTTTTGCCTTATAAATGAAAAAAAAATTTCCCACCACTCAAAATGGTCTGTATTCAAGACCTAATCTTCGAAATGTCTCCCCAACTGAAGCCTGTGGGGACAGGGATCTGAGACTACTCACTCCTCTCAGACCAATAACAATCTATGGAGGCTTACTCAGTGTGGCCCACCCTGCCTCCTCCTCAGGCCAACATCAGTCATCCCCAGTCCTCCTCACCCCCAGGCTCTGGCTTCATGAGCCCAAGTTGCAGCAGCTGTGAGAGCAGAAGCTGGTCACGATGCTCCAGGTTTGAGCATGGCATATTGAGCCCCATGTATGCCAGCAGCATATTCAGGCTGAGAAATTCTGTGGGCTGGAAAATATCCCCAGAATATTGTTCCAGACATGTGCTCAAGATGGAATAGATGGCCCTGGGTACAGGTAGGTAGGCAGAGAAGTCAGAGGACAGGGCACCCATTCAAACCAATATCCCAGGGAACCTCTGTGGAAACATGGGTTCCTGAATTTCCAGCTCCTGTCAGAAAGGAGTCCTAAGGGGCGCCTGGGTGGCTCAGTGGGTTAAGCCGCTGCCTTCGGCTCAGGTCATGATCTCAGGGTCCTGGGATTGAGTCCCGCATCGGGCTCTCTGCTCAGCGGGGAGCCTGCTTCCCTCTCTCTCTCTCTCTGACTGCCTCTCCATCTACTTGTGATTTCTCTCTGTCAAATAAATAAATAAAATCTTAAAAAAAAAAAAAAAAAAAAGAAAGGAGTCCTAATCCTTCTCCACCTGTTATCTTCCATTCCTGCCCAAGACAGGCCTGGTCACAGATGGCAGCCTTGCAAAAGAGCATGATGAGTGTGAGTCTTTGATCAGTGTTGTGAGCACTTCTCTACTTTTGAGGGGAGCTGGACACACTCCTCAGTCTGTCTCCTTGCTCACATGCTACTTGAATTTACCTGCATGTGCCTAGGGATAGGTGGTGTCTGGCTTCACTGCATATACCACTTACTCTTCACACACCATTTACCCTCACTGAACACACCACTGCTCTGTAAAGATCCAAACAAGGAGTGAACCAAAATACTCTGTCTCTATCCAAGCCCTCCCAGCACCCACCCAACACCTCAAACTTTGCATCCTGAGCTCATGTGCTGCCTTATTCACTAGGTGACATGAGTGAGTCTCCTTCCACTGACACTAATATCCCACAGGTTGTGGGTTGTGTGGTTCCTGACCTCTCACTGGGTCTCTTGAGCACCCTCTGAACACCTTGTGTCCAGGTTCTAACAGACATCTGTGTGACGGTTCCTAATCCTCAGTTCAGAGTCCTAGAATTGGGTTAGAGATAGGGCTGGGAGGGGGCAGGGATGGAGAATGACCTTCTTAGGGGTTGAAACTGTCCTCCATCCCACTATGCTCTTCCACAGTGCTCAGACACCAATCATATCTCCCCACAACACCATCTCATTTTCCAGAAAGTATCTCAGTTATTTACCCTAAAGCAAGTATAACATATGTGTGGATGAAGGTCCAGCAGACCTTCCAATTCACAGTAACCTCACTACCCTGGTGGAGAGGGAAGGCCCTCCTTTATCAGCTGAAGCTAACTCACACATTCCACTTCTCCTGATCTCTGTTGACCTCATTATAGCTGGAGAAAAATGCACCCATATCTAGAGGAGGCCACGGGGCATCACATGAAATGTCCGGTGGATACTACCTCTCATTATCTGAGCCCTGGTAAGTCTGCAGCCCTGGGGTTCTGTCTGTTCTGTGTAGGGATCATATTCAGCTCCCATATAAATGCCTTCACTGAGTGGGGATTCCTGAATGCTTGATGAATGAAAGGGCCCCAGTGAGCCCATCATAGATATCTGAGTGGCCTGGTCCCCTGCTCACACCCAGGTAGCCCTACTCCAGATTCTCCCAGACACAGACCCGACATGGAGTCTCAGATCTCCCTTTCAATGGCAAAAAAGCCCAGTTCAAGACCATAGTGATAGTGAGGGATGAGGCAGAGGCTTCGTCATGTGGAGCTGGAGAATGCTTAAATAGTGTGACCACAGGCCCTCTAGCACACTATTCCACAGGAGCAAGCACCCAGGTATACTTTCCCTACAAGCCCCCACTGATTCCCTATAATAACTCTGCCTCAGTTAGGATCAAATTGAGGTTTGGGGAAGTTTGGAGACATGCCAAAGTCTCACAACCAGGCAATGGCCAAATCACAGTTGGCAGTTAGGGGCAGCGTGCTCACTTTGCAAATAAGAGGTCTAGTACCTCTTTTGTGGTTGCAAAGGCTCGGTATATGCCCAGGAACATGTAGACAGAGTTTAGATCTCTTCTCAGGAAGGCAGGTGCCAGGTGTTCTATTTCTATCTCCGGCGTGTTGGCCCAGTTGGTAAACAGCACAGAGGTCTCATTTCTATTTCTGATTGAGCTATTTTTACCCTGAGGTGAATCAGAGGAGACATGAGTCAGTGCTATAGCTATCAGGAGAAGTGGGTGTTGAAGGGAAGACTGACACCACAGATCTCAGTAACTTATGGCAAGAGGTGGGGCGAGAGAGTCCACAGCCCTAAAAAGAAAAAGTTGACTCAGTGTTTCATTGGGTTAATCATAAGACTCTTGTTTTTCGTTCAGGTCATGTTTTCAATGTCTGGAGACTGATCTCCTCATAGGTCTGAGCACATAGGGTAATGTCTGCTTGATGACTCTGTCTCTCCCTCCACTTCTCCCCACTCTCTCTTTGCCTCTCTCTCAAATCCGTCAATCAAACAATCAATTAATAAACCTTTAAGGAAAAGGAAAAAGTTTCTTGGCACCCATATAAGGAATTGAAGTAAATGATATCTGATCTGATTATATCTCAGGCCACTTTGTGAGCTGAGTACTGATAAGACCACCCTGCCTGAATGGCATGAATCCTGTGATTTTTTTTCTTTTTTTAAATTTATTAATTTTCAGTGTAACATAATTCATTGTTTATGCACAACACCCAGTGCTCCATGCATTATGTGCTCTCCATAATACCCACCACCTGGCTCCCCCAACCTCCCAACACCCACCCCTTCAAAATCCTCAGATTGTTTTTAAGAGTCCATAGTCTCTCATGGTTCATCTCCACTTCCAATTTCCCTCAATTTTCTTCTCTTCCCCATTTCCTTATGTCCTCCGTGTTATTTGTTATGCTCCACAAATAAGTGAAACTGTATGATAATTGAGTCTCTCTGCTTGACTTATTTCCCTTAGCATAATCTCTTCCAGTCCTGTCCATGTTGATATATAAGTTGGGTACTCGTCCTTTCTGATGGAGGCATAACACTCCATATGGTATATGGACCACATCTTCATATCCATTCGTCTATTGAAGGACATCTTGGTTATTTCCAGTTTGGCGATGGTGGCCATTGCTGCTATAAACTTTGGGGTACAGATATCCCTTCTTTTCACTACATATGTATCTTTGGGGTAAATACCCAGTAGTGCTATTGCAGGGTATTGGGAAGCTCTATTTTTAATTTCTTAAGGAATCTCTGCACTGGTCTCCAAAGAGGCTGTGCCACCTTGCATTCCCACCAACAGTGTAAGAGGGTTCCCCTTTCTCCACATCCTCTCCAACTCACGTTGTTTCCTGCTTTGTTAATTTTGGCCATTCTAACTGAAGTAAGGTGGTATGTCAATGTGGTTTTAATATGAATCTCCCTGATGGCTAGTGATGATGAATATTTTTTCATGTGTCTGATAGTGATTTGTATGTCTTCATTGGAGAACTGTCTGTTCATGTCTTCTGCCCATTTTTTGACATGATTATCTGTTTTGTGTGTGTTGAGTTTAAGAAGTTCTTTATAGATTCTGGATATCATTCTCTTGTCTGCACTGTCATTTGTGAATATCTTCTCCCATTTTGTGGGTTGCCTCTTTGTTTTGTTGACTGTTTCATTTCCTGTGCAGAAGGTTTTGATCTTGATGAACTCTGTAAGGTTCATTTTCACTTTGCCTTTGGAGACATATTTTGAAAGAGGTTGCAGTGACTGATATTGAAGAGTTTACTACCTATGTTTCCCTCTATGATTCCGATGGATTCCTGTCTCACATTGAGGTCTTTTATCTACTAAGAGTTTATGTTTGTGTACAGTGTGAGAGAATGGTTGAGTGCCATTCTTCTACATATATCTGTACAATTTTCCCAGCACCATTTATTGTCTTCAATATGTCTTTTTTCCACTGAATAGTTTTTCCTGCTTTGTCGAAGATTATTTGAACATAGAGTTGAGGGTCCCTAAATGGGCTCCTACTCTGTTCCACTGGTCTATTTTTCTGTTTTTATGCCAGTACCATGCTATCCTGGTGATCACAGCTTTGCTGTAAAACTTGAAATCAGGTAATGTGATGCCCCCAGTTTTGATTTTCTTTTTCAATATTTCCTTAGCAATTCGGGTTTTTTTTTTTTTCTAATTCTATACAAATTTTGGGATTATTTGTTCCAGCTCTTTGAAAAATACCAGTGGAATTTTGATGGGAATGGCATTAAAGTATAGGTTGCTCTAGACAGTATAGACATTTTAACAATGTTTATTCTTCCAATCCAAGACCATGGAATGGTCATCCATCTTTTTGTGTTTTCTTCAGTTTCTCTCATGAGTGTTCTGTAGTTCCTCGAGTACAGATCCTTTAGAGGTAAAGGTTAGGTATATGAGTTCTAGTAGTTTGGGGGTGGAGTCTTTTGGGTTTTCCATATGAAGTACCCTATCATCTGTGACGAGAGAGAGTTTGACTCATTCATTGCCAATTCAGATACATTTTATTTCTCTTTTTTGTCTGATTGCTATTGCTAGGACTTCTAATATTATGTTGAACAAGAGTGGTGAGAGTGCACATCCTTGTCGTGTTCCTGTTCTCAAGGGGAAGGCTGTGAGCTTTTTCCCATTGAGGATGATATTTGTTGTTTTTCATAAAAAGATCTTGTGAATTTCAGGAATTTTCCCTTTATCTCTGTAATTTGAAGAGTTTTAATCAGGAACGGATGCTTGATTTTGTCAAATGCTTTTTCCACATCAATTGGGAGGACCATGTGTTTCTCTATTTCTTATTGATTTGTTCTATCACATTGATTGATTTGTCAATGTTGAACCATCCTTGTAACCCAGGGATGAATCCTACCTGGTCATGGTGGATAATCTTTTTAATGTGCTGTTGGATCCTGTTTGCTAGGATCTTGTTGAGAATCTTAGCATCCATATTCATCAGTGATATTGGTCTGAAATTCTCCTTTCTGGTAGGGTCTTTGCTTGGTTTGGGGATGAGGGTAATGCTGGTTTCATAAAAAAAAGTCTGGAAGTCTTCCTTATGTTTCAATTTTTTGAAAAAGCTTCGCGAGAATTGGTGATATTTTTCTTTGAAAGTTTGGGAGAATTCCCCAGGGAATCCTTCAGGTCCTGGGCTCTTGTTTTTTTGGAGGTTTTTGTTCACTGCTTCAATCTTGATACTATATATTGGCCTATTCAGGTTGCCAATTTCTTCCTGGTTCAATTTTAGAAGTTTATAGTTTTCCAGGAATACATCCATTTCATCTAGGTTCCTTAACTTATTGGCATATAACTGTTGAGAATAACTTCTGATTATTGTTTCTATTCCTTGGTGTTAGTTATGATCTCTCGATTTTCATTCATAATTTATTAATTTGGGCCTTCTCTGTTTTCTTTTTTATTAGGGTGGCCAATGGCTTATCTATATTATTGATTCTATCAAGAAACCAGATTCTAGTTTCATTGATACGTTCTACTGTATCACTAGTTTCTATCTAATTATCTCTGCTCTAATCTTGATTATTTCCCTTCTTGTGTTTGGAGTTGGTTTAATTTGTTGTTTATTCTCCAATTCTTTAAGACGTAGAGACAGCTGGTGTATTCTGGAATTTTCCTTTTTTTTTTTTTTTTTTTGAGGGAGGCTTGGATGGCTATGTATTTCCCACTTAGGACTGCTTTTGTTGTATTGGTTTTTAACCAAATATCTTCATTCTCATTGGTTTCCATGAATTGTTTCAGTTCTTCTATGATCTCCTGATTGATCCATGCATTCTTAAGCAAGGTGGTCTTTAGCTTTCAGGTGTTTGAATTCCTTTCAAACTTTTCCTTGTGATTGAGCTCCAATTTCAAATCATTGTGATCTGAGAATATACAGGGACTAATCTCAGTCTTTTGGTATCGGTTGAACCCTGATTTGTGACCTGTTATGTGGTCTCTTCTGGAGAAGGCTCTATGTGCACTTGAGAAGCATCATTATTCTGTTGTTTTAGGGTGGAATGTTCTGTATATATCTATGAGGTGCATCTGGTCCAATGTGTAATTCAATGCTCTTGTTCCTTTATTGATTTTCTGCTTGAATCATCTGTTTCAGAGAGAGATGTGTTAAAGTACCCTCCTATTAATATATTCATATCAATATGACACTTTATCTTCATTAACATTTTTATTATGTAATTTGCTGCTCCCCTATTGGCATTGATATTTACAACTGTTTGATCATCTTGGTGGATAGTCCCTTTAAGAATTATGTAGTGCCAAAAAAATCCAAAAAAAAAACCCAAACCCCCCCCAAAAAAAAAACAACAAAAAAAGAATTATGTAGTGCCTTCTGTTTCTCTGACTACAGTCTTTAGTTTAAAATATAATTTGTCTGATATGAGAATCACTATCCCAGCCTTCTTTTGAGGCCCATTGGCATGAAAAATACTTCTCCATCCTTTCACTTTCAGTCTGGTTGTATCCTTAGATTCGAAATGAATCTCTTGTAGACTACATATGAATGGGTCCTATTGTTTTATCCAGTCGGCAACCCTTTGTCATTTTATGGGTGCATTTAGGCAATTCACATTGAGAGTGATTTTTGAGAGATACATTTTATTGACATCGTGTTACCTTTGAAGTCTTTCTTTCTGTAGATTTTCTCCATATTTCTGTTCAATGATATTCTCAGGATTTTTCCTCTTTTATAGAACCCCCCTTAATATTTCTTGTAGTGTCAGCTTGGTTGTCGCATACTCTCTTAAGCCTTGCCAGTATTGGAAACTCATTATCTCCCCATCCATTTTGAATGTCAGTCTTGCTGGATAAAGTATTCATGGCTGTGTGTTCTTCTCATATCGTGCCCTGAATATATCTTGCCAGCCCTTTCTGGCTTGCCAGGTTTGTGTAGACAGGTCTCACATTATTCTGATGGGCTTTCCTCTGTATGTAAGGATCTTTTTGTCCTAGCTGCTTTCAGGGGAGCCTGACTACAATTATGATTCATCATTCTTACTATAAGGTGTCTTGAGGACTTTTGAGATTCCATAATCTTCAGGGGGGGGCTGTTCTACCTTTAGTACACAAACGTTGATTCCCTTTGAGAAATTAGGAAATTTTTCAATGGTGAATTTGTTCCACTGTATCTTCTAGACTTCTTTCTCTCTCCTCCCCTTCACTGATTCCAATAATTCTGATGTTGGAATGTTTCATGGCATCATTTATTTCCATGATTCTCTTTTTGTAGTTTCTAAGCTGTTTTTTCCAGGCTTCCTCCTGATCCTTTTTCTATGTCTGTTTGTTCTTAAGATCACTAATTCTAACTTCTGTCTAAGTTGCTCTAGGTTTTAGAGAATTTAGATTAGATTGGAACTCATTGACAACATTGTGAACATTATCCCTGGTGGCTTTCAGTTCTGACCTAATCAATTCCATTTTGTCATCCATGGCTTTCACCCATCTAGCTACTGCCTGGATAATTGTTAGCCTGAATTCCCTTTCTGACATATTGTCTATATCGAAAACTATTAACTCTGTTGCAGAAGGCCCAGCCTTTGAATTTTTCTTTGGTTGGGCATTCCTCCTCCTAGCCATTTTGGTGAGAGATGGCTGAACGGATGTAGCTGAATTATCGACTGTGGTGCAGTCAAAGTGCACCCTGATATGCTTCTGAGCAATCATGAGTCCCCACCCAAAGGAAAGAAAAAAGAAAGAGAAAAAAAAGAAACAGAGAGAGAGAGAGAGAATGGAAAAAAAAGAAAGATAAAATAAAAGAGAAGGCTCAGCCCAAATGTGCCCTAAGGTAAAATTTATGAAGTATACAAACAAAAACAGACAAACAAAAGGACTAATAAAAGTAGATTACAAGAGAAAAAATATACATATATAAAAAAGCAAAAAAAAAAAAAAAAGAAGAACTTCCTCAAAAATAACCCCAAGTATAAGGTTTATATACTACCATGTCAAACACAAATACACGGAAACACTGGTGGAATAAAAAGATGGGAGAGTAGTTACAAATTCTCAGTGTGGGCAAGGAAGTTTATTTTGATTCTTCCTGGATGTATCTTGATATCTTTGTTAAAGGACTGAACTTTCCTAAGGTAAATGGGAATTAAAAATTGGTTTACCTATAGAGGTAGCATTGACTTGGGAAAATCGATTACCTTGAAGTTCAACTCTATATTAATATTAAAAAATAAAAATGAAAAAGAAATGTAAACTAAACTAAAATGAAATTTTAAAAAAGTTAAAAAATAGAGAAGCAAAAGAAAAATATGGGTATATGTGATGAAGTTGTAGAACCTAGATGAGGTTCGGTGGGCTGAGGTCCGGAGCCAATGACCAAGAAAGAATTCTTGAGACATCTTTGGTGCAAAATGGTGGTTTATTAAAGCACGGGGACAGGACCCGTGGGCAGGCGGAGATGCGGCTGCCCCGAGTTATGAGGGTAGGCCTGTTATATACCTTGCGGTTGGGGGGAGGTGGTGAAGGGAGGGAGACTTTGACAGAGCTCTCACGTGCTAAGGTGGGCCTACAAGGTGCCGCAGGGAGTCCTTGCCCTTATGGCTTGATCAATGTCGTTTTTAGGTCAGGCATTAACATCAAGATAGTTGGGAGATTCTTAGTGGGGTATTATGACCCTGCTATCATTTACATTCCCTTCTACCTCAGTCTCCTCCAGTTTATAGTGAGGAGGGGGACATAAGTGCTTCAGGAAATGAGAGTTATTTGCCTCTGGAAATTTGTGCTATTGATAAGGTAACCTCCCTGTTTAGATCTCTAGGATACCTGTAGAGCAAGGGAGATTCCTGTTCTGCAGGACTGCAATCACTGCAGGTTAACTATTTATCAATTTATGGCAGTCAGGGTTGCCTGAGGAATGCTACACATATGGAGGGGAGCGGGTGAAGAGAGGGTGCAAGGCGCCAGCTTCTACTCTGTCCTCAGCCAGCCTCCTGCTCCCTCATCATTCCCCCCTGAACAATTTTGACCCTTAAATCTTTAAGGTGGTTGAAGGTGGAAGGTCTCATCTTCTGTAACTTCTTCCTGCTGAATAGGGGCGTAGAGCTGTCCCTACCTGCTCGGGTCAGTATTGATCAGGGTAGGAACGTATAAGGGAGTTACGAAAGGTGGAGGCAGCTGAATCCAGCACTGACAGTGAAGAGGCGTCCTCGCGCACGACAAGGATCATCTGTCATGGTGAAGTCATTGCAGCGATGGAGTCTCGGCACCAAGTAGAAAAACATCAAACAAAGCAACATATTAAGGTTAATAAGGCAATAAGAATGAGAACCCCAAGAAAGAGATTTTTAATTGTTGGCCATAGTCCTCCTCCAAACCAGGAACTTATCATTCACTGAGAGAGAGAAGGATCTTAAAGAGCCTTAATCTGGGCATTCATATTTTTTATTAGTCCCGTGACATTTTGTGATAGTCTGGGATGTACACACAACATTTTGCTTTGATAATTGCACATGTGCCACCCTGGGCTGCTGTCAGGACATCTAAGGCCATCCTATTTTGTAGGACTGCCTTGCATATTTGTGAAACTTCAGTATTAAGTAGGGAGAGGCTATTTAGTGAATCACTGAGTGCCTTTGTGGTATATTTATTAAGGGCTTCTACATGTCACATGACATCCTCTAGTCCCGCAGATGGAACAAAAATGGATGCTAAGTGATCATCCCATTTAAAAACAGATCATGTCCATCTTTGTTTCAAGTTGGGGAGATTAGCTGGAGTTGTAATGGTTTTAGTAATGCGCCCATGAATCCAGGCAAATCCTAAAGTATAGCGACCTATCCATCCAGGAGGAAACCAGGGCCACAGGTTGGTAATTGCACATATCCAGTGGGTTTTGTTTGGAGCTGGCCATCTAATGCCAGGTCGCCTTGCCAGGTCAGTAGTGAACCAGTCAGTAGCCTGGAGTACTATTACTTGGTAACACATTTCTAATGATAGCTGTCCCAGATGTTGTGTTATTTGCCCAAGTATCATATGTATGATTTCTTTGTTCCCAGAATAAAACTGCCTTTTGATTGAGCCGTCCAATCATGGGTGTAAACCACAAATATGTATCCCAGATCTGATATATGCTATCTTCAGTATAGTGATAAGGAGGGTTTGTAACTTAGGCCCATATTTGATTGGGGAGTTATGGCTTGACAGCAATCCCCTTTCCTTCCAAATAGCTCCATGGGGATGTAGTACCATGAAATCATATTTGGGGGCAATGTTAATGTTTATTCTTAGGCTTTGGCAATTGCAAAGTGCTAGTGAGCACTACAGTATACCTAGCTTTTCTTATTCTTTCTATGAAAACTACTGTTATCAGAAAACCAAGTGTCATTCCTATTTTTAACAGGGGCATCTTAAATCTGGCCAAATAGAGTAAGCAAGATCAATAACCACTGAACATTTTTGCTCTATAAAGAAAGAAGTACAGTGGTCAGGTTCAGGCATACAGGTAACTAGGTTTAAAGTTTGACGAGTTTTAAGTATTATTTCTGGCATATCTGTAAGTATAGCCCAGTATTTAATAAGTTGGTCTCCATCATCCATTGGTGGCCTTTGGCTTCTAAGACAAATCTGGACCTGATGGGAAGACATTACAGTCAGGGACTGTCCCATAGTGAGCTTTAAGGCTCTTTTATGAGGAAGGCTGTTCTAGGTTTTGCTAAAGCATCTGTTTGCAATTGCACCTCAACAGAGGTGGCCTCTAGGATAAATATGACTAAGGGATGAAACCAATAAGAAGCCTTTTGAGTGGTCCAGGCTTAACAATATCCTGATTACAGAGGATCACTGGCAAGTGAGAAAACTTGTCAAGAGATAAGGGGAGTTCCCCATGCATCATCCAATCCACTCATAATGAAAGTGGGGTCATCTATTGCCTCCACAAGTCCATAGTTAATCCTATGGGGTGTGGTATGCTGGCTTTTAGGCAATTTCATTATTCTAGCCACACACAAGGTGTTAGTTAAGTTATACAATTGCAGGGGAATCAATCCCATTTTTCCAGTTGTTTAATCATGTGCCGTGTGGTCTGCTAATATCCCCACAAAATAATAAGATCGACTAAAGAAGCTATTGTACAACTTCTCTGAAGTTTACCTCAAGTTGTTTAGCTTAGGTAAACAAACATTTAAAGACAATCAAATCTAGAATTTAACATCCATAAAGGTGTGTTACTAAAACATAATTTTTCTCTCTAAAATAACCCTCATTTCCAGAGATAGCCAAATCAGGACTAATTCACTTGTGAAACAAGTCCAGTTTTAACAAACTTGGCCTAATTATTTACATAAGCTCAGCAAGAACAGTGAGTGTGATCAATAGATCTTTTCGAATCTGCTTTGCTGGAACTTTTTATAAGGAATCTCTAGGTTGAACTTTTAGTAGCCTCTCCAGGCCAGAAGCCAAGCCCTGTACTTGCCATCAGGCATGCCTGAAATACCTGTCGATTTGGGCGAATTCCTCTTCTGAGACTGCACCTACCAAGGAGTGACATTCTTTACTCACCTGGTGAGGCTGCTGGGAACTCTGTAAGCAAGGTATCAGGCCAACAGTCCCAAGGGGCTTTATGGCTCCAGGTTTCATAAAGTCAACCTTAGTTCCTTTAAACTGTCTGGTCATATCTGAGTCTTTTCAAATATGACATCCCAGTCAAAGCCTTGGTAAAATAACCAGTGTTTCCAATTCTTTCCTGTTACAAGGAGAACAGATTCTTATTGAACTTATGCAAATGACTGATTGCCACGGAAGAAAGAATACTTAACTGAGACATTTTGGTTTCAGAGGGTTCAGATAGAGAGAAAAGTTGAATGCTTTGATTTGTTTACAAAGGAGCACTTTTACATCTCTATAAGTTACAGATAACTAGAAGGAAGTATTCCTAGTCTGGAATAGCAAACATTAGAGAGAACCAGCAACGTCTAAAATAATACAAAACATTAAGAGACACAACACTATAATCTTTTAGTTCATTTAGTTCCATGTTACTAATTCTGGTGAATGCACCTTTAGTTAGTTTTGGAAATTCTTACCCATTTCGGTTTTAGGATTTTCAAGTATATCGAATATCTGTATTTGTCCTGAAAGTCCTTTATATGAATCTCCTTGAAGATAAAACTCATTTTACGAGAGAATTAAAACAATTATAAATGACAGAAACTCAGAATGGATATGGTTAGAGCTGAAGAGACGGGAGTTTACAATTTAGCTGCAAGGAAATCAGGTTACTTCTGTGACACATAACATTTCTATAATTACAATATCAAGTGATGATCTCTCAAAACATTAAAACTTTAGGAAATGCGTAGAATCTCTAGAATAGTTATAGTATTTTCCCAAAGGTAACCCAAGGTTTATCATTGGTTCAGTAGTACTTCATGAGCAATTTCACATACCAAGGAAAAGCCTGAGTTAAAGAGATTTACAATTTAAATCTTGCCAACATTTGCTAAAATCTTATAAAGTTTTGAAGCACATGCCTAAATATAATTAGGGATGTTAAACACCTGAAAAAAAAAAAACATAGAAACTGAATTTTCTGAGCAGGAAAGGAGAAAACCATTTACATTTTCTTAACAGCAGATCAATTAATCTAAGAAAACATTGTCCTTTTGAACGGAGACAATTTCAGTCTTGTAACAATGTAACTTTACAACCCATTCATTTCAATCTTAGTCCATTCTTGACCATAGCTAAAATTCCTTTTCTGAAGATTTCCCTTCACAAACCTTCTACAACTTTCCTTTGCATTCAGGTTTTGTCCCAAGCCATTTCTTTCCAAACAACCATCTCATTTAGGACAAAATTTATCTTCCCTTACCTTCAGCAAAATGTATTCCCATTCCTTAAATCTTTCTTACATATCTCCTACTTTCCTACATACAGTTTCCCTTTATTTCCATCAGTCTTAGTTACACTAAGCAGAACTTTGTATTCTTAGAAACACCTTTAGTTATTAACCAATTGTGAACTGTTACAACAGAATTCTTCAGGTGGCAAATTTATGAATCAGTTAAGTGGAAAACACTTTTACCAGCAGATTTAAATACTCTTAGTTTATTTTCAGTTAAGAAGTCAAAAACCCAACCCTACATCCAGTAATTAACGACTTAGCATTTTATCCTGTTTGGTTAAGATATAGATGTCCACAATTTAATTCCATTTGTCATCCAAGCAAAACTTTAAAACTTTCAGGTTACCAAAGACTTTGAAAGCTACTTCAGCAATTACCCATTAGAACTTTGAGACAGACAATTAACCATCAGTTTAGTCATTTCTTTGCTAACAAATTTTAACAAGTAACACAAGCTTATTTGACCTTCAGTAAACTTCCAAGTTTCACATTTACTACTGTTAACTTAAAAGACAGGTCTTATCTTAATTAAACCAACAAACTTAACTTAGTTCCAATAGTGATTTAACTTAGTTCCACCTGGGCCCACTCCACTTTGAATGTTTACCTGAGACATGCATGGGAAGATCTGGAGTGGGGGTGTTAGGTCCAGGGGGTACTCTTCTTGCTCCTTGACAGTGGAGAGAGAAGGAGCCGTGGTGCAGGAAGCACCAAAGATGGCCTAGAGGCCGGTTATGCAGGCCCCACACACGTTGGTGCAGAAACACAATAAGGGTGAAACAGAGGAAACAAAGTGCTGCGAGGAGGCAGAGAAAGGATTCCCGGTTTTAGAGCTCATAAGCCCCAACAGAGGAGCAGACACCATGCTTTCCCACCAGCAAGGGGGGAGGGGTTAAGCAGTCCAAATCAGGCCAGAGAACACAGGGAAACTTCCCTGAAACAAAGAGAGTTTCGGCAGCTGCTTGGGAATATTCCTTATGGTCTCTGTCTCGAGTTAGACCAGCCCCACTTGGCTCCAGTTTATAGCCATTAACATGGGAAGTGAGTGAGGAAGAAGCCCCCACATCTATAAGGAGAAACAGAGAAATAAAGCCAGAGTCCCCTTTGCTAGGGATGGCCCAGCAACCTGGGTTTACTAGAAGAAGGCTTATTTACATAATTATCATCGAACATGTCAGGAGGAAGTTTACTAGCTGACTCATTTGGGCAAACACATTCCGCAAAAGCCCCTTGGTCTGGGGTCCTGGTGCAGAGCAATGAAGGCCTAGGTATGAGTGGTGAAGGTATCCTAGGTCCATTTGCCCTGTTTCCTGCAGAGGAGATCTAACTGATAGATCCCACTGAGGCCATGCAGTGTTACAGGAGCTCAGTCCTTTCCTAAGTTTTGCAATCCAAATTATTTCCAGTGGGTTAAAAGGCACCCCAAGGTAGAGCCCTTGGGAACTGAAGAAGCCTACTGAGGCCATGCTTCCAGAAAAGTAATGAAGGTCCATTACCAAATCCCCCGACTCCTGGGTGGCGTCCCACACAGAGTATGTCAGAGGTTTCAGGTGTCAAAAGCGACCAGAGGCGTCCCTCAAGATATCGCTATTGATCACCATCATGCCTTCCTAGGGAAGGCATTTCTGCCGTAAGGCCCTGGAAGGGGTGCCGGCGTCCCTCCACTTCCCCATCGCATTCTAGGCTACAGATGGGTGCCTGGTGAATGGACTAGGAAACTGTACCATGTCTATCCTGAAGGCTGCATACTGTTTTGCCATATTAACCCATGGAAATACTAGAAAAGTTTAGCAAGGGGAAATTACCCAATTTCATAGCTATAGGTAGTCTGTAGAAGACACTGACAAGAAACAGCAAAGACTGAAATCCATCATGGTCTATGCAACATTCCAACACATGTGGTCCTTACAGACAAATTCCCTAGGAAACGGTCCCCGGTTGTGTTTTAATTCAATCGGGTACTGGTTTCGGCTGGCTCCCAGTGGAGGTCTCGTGGCCAGAAGTGGCTAGACCAGGGATGTGGAGGGGATCACATTAGATCAATCAGGAGGAAACCTCACACGGGAGTCTTTAAGATTGGCAGCCGTCCTGGTGACTTAGGTGGCTGTCCCATGCCCAAGAGAGACAACTTTCTATAAGAACAGGAATAAAGAGAGGCCATCAAGTTTCTGGGTCTTATTGCCATTCCGGCCAGGGTACTAACTTACAGCCAAAAGGAAGACACTTTCCTCCCCGTAGAGTAGCCACGGGCTAGAGGATTACAGCCTGAGCAACTGACGTGAAAGTGTTCCAATAAGACCATACTCCTTGAAAGGCCCTGGAATGAGAGTAAAGGAAAAGAAGAGAAAGTACTCACCAATTTGCACCGAAGCTCAGAGTCCAAATGTAAAGACTCACAAACCTCCTGGCTGGCTCGCCAAAAATGATGAAGTTCTAGAACCTAGGTGAGGTTCGGTGTGCTGAGGTCTGGAGCCGATGACCAAGAAAGAATTCTTGAGACATCTTTGGTGCAAAATGGTGGTGTATTAAAGCACGGGGACAGGACCCGTGGGCAGGCGGAGATGCGGCTGCCCCGAGTTGTGAGGGTAGGCCTGTTATATACCTTGCGGTTGGGGCGAGGTGGTGAAGGGAGGGAGATTTCGACAGAGCTCTCACGTGCTAAGGTGGGCCTACAAGGTGCTGCGGGGAGTCCTTGCCCTTATGTCTTGATCAATGTCGTTTTTAGGTCAGGCATTAACATCAAGATAGTTGGGAGATTCTTAGTGGGGTATTATGACCCTGCTATCATTTACATTCCCTTCTACCTCAGTCTCCTCCAGTTTATAGTGAGGAGGGGGACATAAGTGCTTCAGGAAATGAGAGTTATTTGCCTCTGGAAATTTGTGCTATTGATAAGGTAACCTCCCTGTTTAGATCTCTAGGATACCTGTAGAGCAAGGGAGATTCCTGTTCTGCAGGATTGAAATCCCTGCAAGCTAACTATTTATCATTTTATGGCAGTCAGGGGAGCCTGAGGAATGCTACACATATGGAGGGGAGCGGGTGAAGAGGTGGTGCAAGGCGCCAGCTTCTACTCTGTCCTCAGCCAGCCTCCTGCTCCCTCATCATATGTATCAAAAAGTTTAGATTGAGAGGTTATTATGGAATTTGATGTATTGGCCATCTCACTGTGATGGTAAATAGGTTTAAAAATTATCTATAAAAAGTAATAAACCAAAATAGTGGGAACAAATTAAAAATAAAAGTTGTATCTGTGAAGTAGTGATGGTTGTTCTCTTGTATTTTTTTTTCCAGTTGGCTTTCTGGGGGAGGGCCTGCCGCCCGGGTTTTCAGGCAGTCTTTCCTGAGTTAAGTCCTCCCGCCCCCACCCCTCAGTGGGGTGGGCTCTGAGGAAACCGGTTTTTCAGGCTTTTGTTCCCTGCAGGTTTTTGCTTTGTTTCTTCCTTTGGTTACTCTCACTTTGACAGCTTTTGATGGTTTTTAGAAGTTTAGAGGAAAGCAAACTGCACTCAGACCTCGCTCTGAGAGAGAAACCTCAGTCTGTTACTCTCTGGGTGCTCCAGAGCACATAAATTCCCCCTTGGCCACTGGCAGAGCCTGTTCCCAGTCGCGGTCCCTGGGGACACAGGAACTCCTGCTTGTACCCAAAACCACTACATTGGTGGCTGTCTGGGCAGCTCCAGACTGCCAGAGAGGTCCCAAGTAGCGATAGCACACTGAGATTTTCCCGCTGGCCTGGGCTGGGAGTGATCAGACTTTCCAGGTCCGAGAGCGCTGGGATGGGGCCTGCACCCACCTCTCTCATGGGAGGGTGTGGGGCGAGACTCAGACTCATAGCACTGCGTGGCACGTGAGTGTAGAGTGCAAAAAGGCTGTGGTTCTTATGGCTGGTGAGGCTCCCAGCCCCTCATGGGAGCCACCACCCAGGCGCTCTCGGGTGTGCTCATGGCACAGGGACCAAGACTAGTTTTCTTCGCTGTACTTTCTCTGGCTCAGAGCCAGGGGTTGCTGTCCTTGGTCTGGGGACTTAAGCCCCTGTCCCTAACCAACCCAATTCCCACAATTTCCCCCCAGAGCCTTTGCTCTTTTTGAGTGCTTTCAACCAGACTCCGAGTCAATGCTGGTCCCCAGTCACAGGGCACACTCATATTGGGGTATTACATTCCAATGGGTTGCTTCTGGTGGCTTCCTTCCCCTTTTGTCTATCTTCTGGTATCAGTCCAATGTTCCCACTCTGCTGTACCTGTCCACCGGAGTCTTCTGTCCCAATAGAGATCCAGATGTGTATGATTCTAATCTCAGGCTTATTTCATGGGTGATCAGAGTTCTTTGGTAGATAATTAGCTCTCTTCAGGGTACAGGTTGAAATGGCACATCCTTCTAGTTCTCTCCATCTTTTCCAATCCTGTGATTTCTGATAGCATATCCCATTCTTGAGACAAGAACACAGATGTTTTGGGTGAGAGGGCTTAGGATACTAGGGCGTGAAGGACATGGGGTGGAGCACTCTGCATTGGTAACAGAAGGGGATCACATCAAAGTCCTGCATCAGTAAAGGGTTCAATGGCTGTGATAAATGACTGGCTTTCAGGGATGGTGTGCAGCGCAATGGGGCCCCTTATTTTGACCCTGGAGTGACCCCGAAGATGTGTTCCACCAAAACAAAATCGCAGAGCTAGAGACATAGCACCATGGGCTGAAGGTCCCTTTGGATAAAAGTCTCCCAACTCACCATGATCATTTGCAAGACTTGCAGAACTTGGGGAAGAGCTGTTGGGCCAATGAGGACACCTGAGAACACGAGATAGGAAAATGCATAGCACAGTGCAAAATAACTAGATTAATGAAATAAAACATGGCTTAAAGTCCATTTAATGATATTCTTATAAATATGTGGACAATGACTCTGCTTCTGTCCAAGGCATGGGCAGGACCATGAGGCAAGTTTGGAAAGAGATGGGATGGAGATGCATGTGATTACTGTACTCTAGGAGCCCAGGCTGGATTCTAGGAAATGGGGCCCTTTGTGCTGTATTGACATCATTTGAGTGGGATCTCCCCAACACCTGCACTCACCTCGAACCAGCAATGGACTCTGTTGGCAGAGTGGGGCACTTTCTTGTCCTTCAAGGAGGTAGAGCAGAGGATCTCATCATTCAGCTCCTACCCCATCTCCTTTGTAGAGCCCTGTAAAGAGAGTCCCCAGAATCCAAGCAGGAGGCCTCAGAGCCCTGTATGGATGACTTTTCTGGTCTTGAGACCGAGGGCACTCCATTACAGACACACCACACCCCAGTATGCCCACACCTCCATCAAGAAGATAAATGTGGCACAGCTTCAGGATCTTGGATGGGCTCTGGCACAGGTAAGAGACACTTCAGGAATCCCCTTTCCACCCTGTCCACAATGACGTGGGTGTGAACAAGAAGGGATTACCAGGGTATCCACTCTCCTCAACCTACTATAGCCCATGGTTGGGAATCCCCACAAATTCCTCTTTACCTAAAACTCAAGAGCAAGGGATAGAGCTGTCCTTGGATGGCTCATAGAGGTGGGAATTGCCTCGTCTTCTCAGTACTACATACCTTATGGCACCTCTTGCCATATGCCCTGAGGCACTGGGGTCCAAGTTTTGGACCAATGTCTGCAGCATGTGTAAAAGCCATTTCCCTGGGGTTTCTGAAAACCAGAGACCTGGAAAGTAGGGAAGCATCCAGAGAATATCTTTCTGTATAAGATTTCTCTAGCCAAGTAACCCTGATATGGATTACAGTAGAATGCGGGTGCCTAGTTGCAGGGGTTCCAAGTTCTGTTGGGGTCTGTGGTCAAGGAAATGACATCACAGCCTGGAATCTGCTGCCCCAGTCAATTCCTGTTTTGACACCAATGGAAACTGTGCTCTGGTTTGCCATCTCTGCATCCCTTTTCTGCATGCAAGGCCACATCTGTACATAGTGACATCAACATACCCCTATCCACAGGGCCCCAAGGAAGATCTGGGTGTAGCAAGGGCCCCAGCTTGGAAACACATCTGGTTTCAGACAGAACTTTCAATTCTTACCTGTTTTTGACACTAGATAAGCCATTGTGTCTGACAGGGATGGTCTTCTCTGTAAAATACCGATGATTGTAGCATGTCCTTCTACCAGATATCCACAGGCATAGGTTGGATAATATCTATGATGTTAGAGTTGTGCGTCACATGTAGGAAATTCCTCCAACAAAATTTACTTCCTCCTATCAACGTCTTTGAATCCGCTACTAGTCACATTCCACCCACAGTCCCAACTGATTTGTGTGTTTTTGTGTGCACATGCACACTTGCTCCTGTGTGCACACATGTGTTCATCAGTGCTGACATTCTAGAGTCCCAGAAGGTGATAGTCCCATCTACATCAAGTGAATAATAGCTTAACAAGATCTTATACTTCTAATTTTCAATGGAAACCCTAAAGAAGGGATTGGAGCCCTGGCCCTTTACAGTCAGAATTCACCCTTACCCTTAGAGACTGCCTGTCCTGGGATGCAAGCCATTACCTCCTTTCCAAAGGGTGTGATGTAGTTAGGGTTCTGTTCAGTGGGTTGTCACAACATGGGGTCCCTCTCAGACAAGAACATTGGGAGTTGTCTCTTTTCTAGGATACCAATGATTACCCTCAGCCTAATACCATTTCCATGTCTATAACCACATCCTTCTAGACAACCTTTTCCAGAGTCCTCAGTGAAAGGCTATGTGCACCAGGACCCCACCATTGGGTATGATCAAAGAGCTGGATTCATTTCTGGTAAGCCTTCCTACCAGTCTGATTCTGGGCAAGGCACGGACCCTGCAGGGATCATCACCTTCTCCCCTAAGGGGCTCCATTGGTTCCCCAACTCCTCTGTTTACATCCTTGTGTAACCCCCTCCCCTGAATGTGGTCTGGATATAGTGATTCAATTCTGTTCGACAGAACATGGGAACATGACCCAACGTCCTTGCTGAGATTTGGATATAAAAGCTCATTGCCCAGCCCCATGTTGACTCTGACCCATGTTCTCTCTCAGATCTTCAGACTTGAGTACAAGCCCCTAGGTTGAACCATGACACAGACATATTCTTGTGGCCTAGCACTGTGGGTCAACAATAGACAGAAGAACTCAGGTTTTTGAGATGGTCTGTATCTGGCCCATGCCCCTGAGTGATTTCACATTCTCAGTAAAGCAGGTTCTGCCTGTTTGTTTTCAACAGCCACAACCTAATGAGAGACTCTGGATGGAGCGCCCAGCTAAGCACTGCTGGATTCCTGATCCCCTGAGACCGGGAGACAGTGTTTGTGGTTTCAGCCACTAAGTGTGTAGAAATGTGGTCACACAGCACTGGGAGAAGGGCACTGATACTGTCAAACTGCTCCTGGCCTGGGACCTCCTGTGCTCCCTCTCTGCTCTCATTCTCAGCTTCCACTGGCCACCCTGGCCTCCTTTCTAACCTCCACTCTGGGAACATCAAATTCTGCCTCCAATCATCTGCTCCATGGTGTCCTCTGCCTGGCTGAATACACTCAGTTTATTGCAGGGCTGTCTCCTTCTTTTCCTACCACAGGAATTCTCAATGTCATATCAGAACAGCCTTGTCATAACCCTCACCTGGTGGAGCTCAGGACATAGATGTAGTCCCTTGCTCTTTTCAATTAGCAATTGCTCTTTTCAATCTCACTTTTGTTTCTTGTTTGTCCATATTCTCCTCTAGAACCTGAGCTCATAGAAGGAGAACATGGTTGACTGATAAGCACTGGTACCATCTCATTGTGCAGTGCCCAGTGGCTGAATGAACGGGAGACAGGGTCCATCCCAATACCGAGCAGCTCCATAGCTTGAGCCTCATTGATTTTGGTAATCTGTAAATTCTTTAGTTTGGTTTTGGGTTTTTAGTTAACTCTGTCTGATGTGGGGCTCAATCTCATAACTCAGATATCAAGTATATTACTGACTGAGGAAGCCAGGTACCTCTTTGGTTATTTTTAAAGTTTTTAGCTGATAACTCTTGAAGTTAACTTGGTGATTTCAACATGTTGTCGGTATACTGCAGTATGCTTAATTACCAAGTAACTCCCCAAATTTTGGTAGCATGTCACCACAGATTTTCCCTCATGACAGTGCTAAGGGGCTCTTCTAATTAGGAGACTGAAATCCTTTATGTGGTCTTTCAGGAATGCAGATTCCCTCCACAGTGGGCCTTCTCATGACCTGGGTTGTCATGCACCTCTGATGCCATCAGCACAAGAGGAAAGATGTCAAAGAAATATGCAAAGGAGTGCGTTTCCAGCCAGGTCTTGAAGACCTAAATGTACACTTTTGTGCTCAATCTTTTTTTCTCATGGTTTTATTTCTTTATTAGAGGGTAAAGAGCACAAGCAGGTGAGGAGGTGCAGAGGGAAGAGAACCAGCGAGATGCCGAGGTGAGGAAGACTGGGTGTGGCTGATGTAGACTGGTGAAGGAAACAGCTTAGGCTACACAGAGCAAGTCTCCATCAACTGGTAGTCCAGGTGTAATGATTATTCTCAGATCCCTGTGACTATGACCTGCCATCAAGGGAGAACCTCCAGGGATTGCTTCATAAACTCAGAGAACATTGAGTGGTGGGGAAATTTTTCTTTATTTAGGAGAGAAATGAAAAGTTAATCTTGGTGATGGTAATTTCTGTTCTTGGACCTACAGCACCAGCCCAAGAAGAAGATTCTGAACCACCTGAAGAGCAACCTCTAGCTCTCACTGTGGTGCCTGCAGCAGCTTCAGAGTCTAATTGGAATGGGTGGGAATAAGTTGTGTTGGTGATATGACTGTGGATACAGCAGAGGGGAGGCACCTTCCTGAAGGAGCCTACTGCAACGTTTTTATTGACAATGAAGAGTTTGATTGAGACACATAGGAGTTGACTACGATGGGGGACATTTATGGTTTAAGGCTGTTAAAGTGGTAAAGTGGGGTGGAATCCCAGATGTGACAGCATGAACTCATGATCCCGGGGGGTCAGAAGATGAACAGCTGGGGCCTGAATGTTTCAGAGTTCCCAGACATCACTTAGAGGAAAAAATGTATGAAAACCACGAAGCTAGGTCCTGGCTTTCTGCTCTGTGTTGCCCTATACTCCAAATCACATCATGACTGGGTGTCCACATTCCTGAGAGGGGTCCAGCAAAAAACAGTAGCATTGCAAGACCTCCAACACTCTGGAGGTATGGTGCGGGTCTGTGCCACAGGAACCCATAGAAATTGGAATTGACATCAGCTGGGTGGCTCAGTTGTTTATGTAACTGCCTTCGGCTCAGGTCTTCATCCCAGACCCCCTGCATCAGGTCCCCCATCAGGTGCCCAGCTCCATGGGGAGTTTGCTTCTCTCTCTGACTTTCTTCCATCTCATTATCTCTCTCACTCTCTCTCTAATATAGACAAATAAAATCTTTAAAAACAAACAAACAAAAAAAAAAAAACTGGAGTTAGAACTCAGTCACGTGCCTGAGATAAAAATGTCTTGTCACTGGAAGCATGAGCACAGAGTTCTGAGAGAAACTGAGGAGTTAAGACTGGTGGATTTTTTTTTCCTGTGATGGCTCACTGCAGATATGGGGTGCAAATTTTCAGCTCCTAAGTAGAGAGCAGGGTGCAGCGATATTCATCTCACCCATTGGTGCTGCAAGCCTTCAGGGAGTAATACAGCACCACATACTGGAATCCATAACTGCTTACCTGGAGGCCTGTCTCTGCTGCTTAGGAGAGCTGCATTTGTACCAGTCGGAGTCCACTTGAGGATCAGGGCAAGAGATCCCTTCCCTAGATGACCAGCATGAACAATTCACTCCTCTCAAGTTTACTGATAATAGAGGCCTGGAAAGATTCAGAGCTTAGGGAAAGCACTAAGTAGCATTCTTTTTTTTTTTTTTTTTTGTAGCCTTTTATTTATTTTTTCAGGTTTTTTTTTTAATTTTTCATCTCTTTTAAAAGAATTTTTTTTTATTACAGGGAGAGAGTGTGTTGGCGGGGCTGTTGGGCAGAGGCAGAGAATATTCAAGTAGACTCCCTACTGAGCATAGAGTCCAACTCTGGGCAGGATCCCAGGGTCCAAAGAAAAATAACTGAGCTGAAACTCAACAACTGGTCCACCTAGGCTCCCCTAAAAGACTAGCTTCAAATGAGAAGAAATTAAAATTATATCAATCCTAAATATGTAAGAATAAAAGGGAAGAGTAGGAGGACAAGAAACAAAAATGACAAGAGCAGAGGAAAAGTAATCAAGAAGTAATATGAATTTTACTAATGTGCGACATGAGACAAAACTAGAAAGAAAGAAATAAGTGTATTAATAGTATCTTTGGGGTATGACCAAATGTGTTTTGTTATTATTCTGCATACTTGAAAAAATATCTATTTTTAAGGCATGCATGAATTATTTCAATTTTATCTTTAATATTGAAAGAAATGATGTTATATAATTTAATTTCTCAAACATCTTAGGACTTCTGTCAGGAATTCTCCTCAACCACATTTCATCGTGAAAGGTCTTGATTGTGATCCTTGACTGTGTTCTCAAACACAAACCAATAATAATAAACGTTCCTGCATCGTGTTTCTTTTATTGTCCTTACCACAATGATAAGTACTTACTAATTTAGGTATGTACATATTAATTGTGTTTTTCTTTCCCACTTATCAATGCCAAAAGGGCAGTCACCTATTCTGTTTTATTCACCAATGTATAATCATTTGCCTAGCACGATGACACATTAGGTAGGAACTCAATAAATACCTTGGAATGAATAAATATGTAAGTCAAGAAAGTGAAATTGTATCAGAGTTTGGAAATATAACTGAAATTCTATAAATATGAAATAAAAAATGATTCGTTGGAGCAAATTGTTGCAAATTTGTCACTCCAAATGGGCCATTAGTGTCCATTTTTTTTCTTTTTACTACTTTTTCATTACTATTTTTCACTAAGATTTATTCTTCCTGAAACTGAAAAATAACCATATCATCTGAGAAAATAATAATTAATTGGTTTTGACATAATGTAAACACCAGAACCATCACTAAGGTGAGGCACTTGATGCATCTAGAGCACAGGCTGTCAGGAGACATTCATGCCTAGGTTTGCACAAGTCTCACCCATGAACCTTCATGACCCTGCAAGTGATTGGCTCCTTAAATTTGTATTCTGGAGGCCTCATTTGTCTCATTCTGGTATCTCTGTTAATTTATCTATTATTTATTCTTTCTATAAATGTATCCTTGAAAGAGAAATGAGTGCATCTCCAGGGTATCAGAGCTTGCCAACAATAGGTTCATGAATGTTCTTTTCATACGCAGATTTCTTTCCATCTCTTGACTTCCTTCCAGGCCCACATAATAAAGCTTCCAGGTTGATGACAACTATCTACTTCCTTTCCTCCAATCCCATACTGCTAATTGTGACCAAGCTGACTGGATGCACTAAATATTTTTGTTATCCAGTCTTAGGTGGTGTGTAATGCCACTTGTTATTCTTTTCTTATCACTTTGTGCAGGCCAGAGATTACAAATGAGGTGTTGGGTCTCAGTGCATAGACACCTTTCTTTGCTTTCAATATACTTAATGTTAACTACATCATTTAACTGTTTACTTCATTTCTCTAAAGTCTAAATTCCTGTTTTCAAAATAGAGTTGAAATTTTTTTCCAATTTATTTATTTTCAGAAAAACAGTATTCATTATTTTTTTCACCACACCCAGTGCTCCATGCAAGCCATGCCCTCTATAATACACACCACCTTGTACCCCAACCTCCCACCCCCCCCGCCACTTCAAACCCCTCAGATTGTTTTTCAGAGTCCATAGTCTCTCATGGTTCACCTCCACTTCCAATTTACCCAAAATTACATACCCTCCCCAATGTCCATAACCCTACCCCCCTTCTCCCAACCCCCTCCCCCCAGCAACCCACAGTTTGTTTCGTGAGATTAAGAGTCACTTATGGTTTGTCTCCCTCCCTATCCCATCTTGTTTCATGGATTCTTCTCCTACCCACTTAAGCCCCCATGTTGCATCACCACTTCCTCATATCAGGGAGATTGGTGGGAATGCAAACTGGTGCAACCACTCTGGAAAACAGCATGGAGGTTCCTCAAAATGTTGAAAATAGAACTGCCCGATGGCCCAGCAATTGCACTACTTGGTATTTACCCTAAAGATACAAACGTAGTGATCCAAAGGGGCACGTGCACCCGAATGTTTATAGCAGCAATGTCCACAATAGAGTTGACATTTGTCCGTATTTCTTGTCAATGAGATTTATAAACAATAATATTGGGAAATATTCAGTTCAGTACTCTGCATATAATAATCACTTAACAAATGTGAAATAGTATAAAACACAAAAATGAATCATTACATCTTTATAGAATAAAATGATGTAATATATAATTTTATGTGTTTCCTCAATGCAAGACTTTACTACTTGATCTTTTATTCCTAAGGGAGACTTTACATTTTGTAGTACATTCTGTGATTTTTGTTTTTTTCTTTTACCAGATTGCTCTAGGTCATCACCAGCCCACTCGATGGGAATATATGATTTTATTCAATCAAAAGTAAGCAAGAGTTTTAACCCTCCTTCTGAAAAAGAATCTCTTCTTGCTTGGCAAAGACCTTTCCCATGTTTTAGGGACATTGCCACCAGGGTACCTCCTATGTAACACCATTAAACTTTTCCCAGGAAACCAACCATTAGTCAGGGAGTCCCTAGTTCATCCCTTCATGCTCCTTGTCTGGGCTGCAGGAGCACCTGTACACAGTAAATAAACTGTCTTCTGCTTGGTATTTAGCCTTATGTAGTATGGGCTATCACTACTGCATCAGATTTTCCCAAAAACTAGTTATGTCTCATATATTGTAAGACTTGGAAATGGAATGTTGGCTCTTCATTGCCAATGGCAACACTTGAGACCATCGTGTGATTCAAGTATTTTAATCCCTCCTGCTCTTTTGCTTTGAAATCCATCAGGCCATGTGTAAACAGAGAACAAATATGATCACTCAAAGGAATTAGTGCCTGGTAAATATAGAACTAAACCATTATACCTTATTGACACAGAGATTGCTTTTTATCATTTTCTGCATGACACAGAGCACTTCTAAATGAGAGATACAAATGTTTTCAAAGGCAACTCCAATCACAGCTAAAAACTGTGAAATAATGAAAAAAACAAATCCTTTGATATTATCTGTTCCACTCACCTGACTTTTCATTACACTCAAGATACATTAATGATGTGATTGAATGTTTAATGATTTTTTTTATTAATTGGCCAGGGTTGCATCTTTTAGAGAAAGATCTTTGAATATTCATCACAGATAAATGAAAAGCATGTGGAATTATAAAGGATATGCTAATCATCCATTAATGGGAAATCTACCATATGAAAATTATTATGATAGGTTCTATGGGAATATAAGGAAAATGTCTTAGTCAGCTTGCACTGCTATAACAAAATACCACAAACTGAGCAGCTTCTCAACAATAGAAATGAGTATTATCCTAGCGGTTTTAGGTCAGATATCAGAGTGCCAACTCGGTCCAGTTCTGGTGAGAGCCCTCTTCCACACTGCATATTGCTAACTGCTCATTGTATCCTCATGTGGTGTAAAGAGAGCTAGCTAGCCCTCTGACCTCTCCCTATAAGGACACCAATCCTATACATGAGGGTTCACCCTTGAGAGCTAATTATCTCCAAAGGCCCCAACTCCAAATACTATCTTACTGGAATTAGGATTTTAACATATGTTTTTTGAGAGGCACAAATATTCAGTCCATAACAGGTGAGTAAAAATAGTTATCTCGAGAACTTCACTGTAGAGTTATAGATCATTAAGGTATACCTCTGGAACCATAAGCTTTGAGTTCCTTGAGGAAAATCCTATTGTATATGTCTGAGCCTGTAGTACTCAGTGAGTCTAGGAAATATGCTATATTGAGTAGAAAATAATCCCTTCTATGGTCTTAACATAAAGTAGATCAAAGGCGAGTAGGAAAAAAATCAGAAATCAATCACAGAACGGTATGTGCAAGTTGAATGTTTAGCTAAATGTTTTCATCACTTACAGTTTCTGAGGGACAGAGATTCATTCATCCCAGCTTTTCTTCTAGAACTGTTGGCACTCTTGTGTCCCTATTACTCTGTTAAGAATATTCTCGCTGAGGCTCAATTCTTGCCTCTCTGGGACCCATTATTGCCTCCATCCCCATCATACATTTTTAGCTCAATCTCATACTCTCTTGAGTGCTGCCTTTACATAACATTTGAATCTTATCTACCGCATACCTTTATTCTCTTGCCTGAGTCTCTTTTTCTGCATTATTAATGTTTTTTTCTTCCATTTTCCCTTTGCAGCCCTAGTATAAAATGTAAAGTTCAATACCACATGAAAGTTTAGAAAACACCTTTCTAGAACTATTACTCATGACACAACAGTTGGCTTTTAGCCATGGATCGTATGCAGAGACTAATATACATAGGAAGAAATCAATAAGCTTCAATTTATACGAAATATATGAAATAGAACAATATTTGAAAGAAAGATCCACAGTATCACAAGAATGTGCCTGGTGCCTGGTATCATTTGAAAATGATTGATTTTGATAGTAACTAGAAGTGCCATAAGTTTAGAAAAGAAAGACATGTCTCTGGATTAGTCCAGACCTGTCTCATGGATTATCAATAACCATTGTTAGATTATGAAGATAGATGGGATTTAGAAAGTGAAAAATTTGGGGAAGGTTGTTCTATAGGAAGGTAATCTGTGGTTAACGATGGGTGCATAAATGTATTATAAGTGGAGCGCCACTAAAAATAGTAGTGCATATGTAGCTGAGGTCTAATTCCACCTGAATCTGGGTCTGGATCTCATTATTCCTCCATGTTTTTCTAATGAATGCCTTGGAATTGTATAGAAAATATGTACATATGTATGTGTGTGTATCTATACACTAACAAGTTTTTCCACATATATAGTGATATACTGTTTCAATGTGTGCCTCTGTCTCGACTATGGAGACTGAATTCAAGTGCAAAGTAATAAAAGTATAGAGAATGGAATATTACTATACTAAAGGATATTCTTTCAAATATACTCCAAATAACACTGATAGGGGTTTAGGGGGAATCTCACTTCATTTGCTAACTTTTCTAATGCAGGTCAGATGTATAACCTGCCGAAGCCTGTATAACCTGCCTCCTGAGAAGAAAACAATATGCTGAATAAGACTGAGTGAGAAAAGCCAACACTAGGGAGGAAATAATCACCCTTCTCTTCACTTTTTGTGTTTAACAATGATGTGAAGGCTAAGTGTTTAGCCTAAGTAAGGTGTTAATTAAAGTCATTGGCATGGCAATATAAACATGAAATGATATGCCTGCCTACATTGTCATTTCTAGTTGTTTTTGCAGAGATATGTATATGGATCTATCTATCTATTTATCTATAAGTAGATAAGTAGATAAATCTATAAATAAATAAGTGGATAGATAGATCCATATACATATCTCCGCAAAAACTCTGCAAAAACAACTAGAATATCTCCACAAAAACAACTAGAAATGACAATGTAGGCAAGCATACCACTTCATGTTTTATATAGATACTTATATACATATATATATATGAGTGTGTGTGTGTGTGTGTGTGTGTGTGTATACCCATATATATATGGCAATAAGGGGTGCTGGTGCTATTATTTCTCATGGGGACTTTCAGTACTTTGCATTGATCTATCTGATTTACACCTTTTATGTGTACAGATTTCCATTCTTCTTAATACCTAGGGTTCCAGCTCCATTTCTCGGAAAAATTTATTTCCCACTTCCTTTCTCCCTATCCCATTCTATAGTCTTATTTATTCATTTGCTTGTTCATTATTCATTCAATGAAAAAAGTGAGATAAGACCTTATTGATAGACAAAAGAGAATATATCCAGGGGAAAGAAGGAGGGAAAGAAAGATAAATCCTCCTCTAAACCCTTTCTTCTGGGCTCGAGAAAATTCCATAGCCTCATGCTTTCTGCAGAGGACTTTCAGAAAATAAGTTTGATGAAAGAAGAAACTACCAATCATAACCCAAGAAAAATGTCATCGTTATCCATTTACATAAATAAATTTAAAAAAGTCTTTAGAGGTCAAGCCTCAAAGATGGCAAGAGAAGCAGAATCAATATCATCAGGGATGATAAGTCCTTTTCAAGAGGGCCTTCCTTTTTCACGAAGGGATGCAATCTTCCTGTATCTATTGCTACTAGTGTAATGCTATAGGGAATACAGGTTTCCATATCTGGAACTTCTTTTCACATGAGGAATTGAAAGCCTGCTTCATTCTTTCATCTTGTTTTTCAATGATCTTTGAAATAATGAGTAGATATTATAGTTTTCTGCAGTAACCATAATGTGAGTTCCTCTTTGCCTCTGACCTAGAGGAAGCCCAGGTCATGAAATAAATACTAACCTAGAAGCCATAACAATCTAGGTTCAAGCCTCATGCTCTTTCTTAAGCCTATGACCCTGGAGAGCCACTCATCACCTTAAACTTTAGTTTCTATCCTTGAGAAAGAGAATGATAATACTTATGTTGTAGAATGATGAGAAGCTTAAGTGAACTTGATGTGTATGGACACACTTTTTAAAAGTTTTAGGTGTTGTTATTATAAGATCAGTACATTAGTCATACTTTTTTAAAAAAATTAAATTTAATATATTTCAATTTTTTTAGAATTGCTGACTTCTTAAAAACTACTTTTGAATAATAAATGCTGTAATTGAAGATCATTTCCATCATTTTAAAAAGTTTGTGTATGCTGCCCAAAACCCAGTAAAGTGATTTTAATTATCACTCAATGATATGAGCAAAAACGCATGATAAAATAATAACATGGATAATTCTGCCTCTCACATAAAAAGAGTGCCAGTGGCCTGAGAGCACTCTATTAAAGGAAATGATGTAATCTTATCAAGGCTTTTCTTGACATATAAATAGACACATTGAATTTCATACTTGAAAAGTAATCTCATTACCACAGTAATGACAACTAATAATTCTAGTAAGTCTACCAGACTGAGTTTTGAAGTTACAAAGATAGCATGTCACTGTGAAAACAGCAGGGATCTTAGAACCAGACAACTGTGGTTTCCATATGTGAGCTATTTAACATTGGGCATTTTTTTTTCCTTTTTTTTCAATTTATTTATTTTCAGAAAAGCATTATTCATTATTTTTTCACCACACCCAGTGCTCCATGCAAGCCGTGCCCTCTATAATACCCACCACCTGGTACCCCAACCTCCCACCCCCCCGCCACTTCAAACAATCTGAGGGGTTTGAAGTGGGTTTGAAACATTGGGCATTTTAACATTGGGCATTCTGTCTGGAGGGGAATGCCATTTCCCCTTCCAGGCTTCCAAGAGGAGGTTATCTTCCCTTTGCATATTCTGGCCTTCCTCTACTTCTTCATTCATTCCACCCTAGTAAAAGTGAAGTTTACATAACTAATTGATTATTTGGGAAGAATAACTACATACTTGAACTCATTTCACTCGTTTCTCTTTTGCTACTAATCTTGTCTTTAAAAGGCACACGTTTTCCTCCAGTCTTCTGTATTGCCCATAATCGGGAGGATAAATCTGCTTAGGTCTGAGGATCAGCTTTAGCAGAAGCATGACTCACCTATTGAGAGCCATTCTTGTCAGCTATGTATCTGTTATTATTTTATCCTTTATTTTGAGGCCTTGACTATTTTTTTTCCCTAGCTTCTTCAGATTACACCAGGGTAAGTGAGGGACAATAATAATTTTGTGATGGCTTTGTTAAAACCCCAACGTGAAATGTACCAGCCATAAATACCAGAAAATAAAACCAAAAGAATGAAATTTGGGAGACCAAAGTGTGCATATAGAAAGCCTTGGTGGTTTAAGGATAATAATTTGGGCCTTGGTGCTCTGACTGTGGTGATTTGTAGAGGTAGCATTAGGTGTATATGTGATTTTAAATCCTATGATTGACTAAACTCAAATATTTTAGCCCAGCCATGTGGTATTTTGGTTGTGGTATATGATTATAGCTTGCAGGGTTTTGTTGTTGTTGTTGTTGTTTGTTTGTTTGTTTATATGCTTGCTTATTCTGTAATTAAATGGCTTTATTTTCCTGCATACAGAAATTTAGACAAAGGTCCCTGGGCCTCAGGAAAGATACTCAAGAAGGGATATCAATGAGAAGGGTCTATGAGAGATGAAATCAGAAATAGACAGAGGGCATCTCAGCAAACCAGGATGGGGCCTCTCAGTTCTCAACAGATGTGCAGAGTCTGGTGAAGACTCAAAGATCCAGGGCTTAGAAAGGGCAGCCATTTAGAATCCAGAAGCTGCAGGCACCTCCTCTCTCTTTTTTTTTTTTTTCTTTTTCTGGCTGAAGCAAATGTTCCACTGCAAGGAAGAGTACAGGCCTTCTAGGTATTAGTGGGAAATACTGTGTTTGCTGCTTCTAAATTGCAAGGTAGTAAAGTTCTGCACGTGTCTCAAAGCACTACTGGGTTTTTAGCTTAACCCACTGAGCTACCCAGGTGCCCCGGATACATCTATTCTGACACCTCTGTGCTCCATAATGTGTTTTTTGTTAATTTTTTAATTTTTAAAAACTTTTATTTATATTTTTAATTTCTTTTTGGTGTTCCATAATTCATTGTTTATGTACCACACCCTGTGATCCATGTAATTCATGCCTTCCATAATACCCACCACCAGCCTCACCCAAACTCACACCCTCTCCCCTCCAAAACCCTCTGATTGTTTTCTCAGAGTTCACAGTTTTTTTTTCTTTTTAATGAAAATAAGCTTTATTACATCAAGTAATAAATACATACAAAGATGCAAACAGTTTTAGTCATTTTTCTTCCAGATGTTTAGATCACCTTATGGGAAAAGCAGAACTGACGTTCACACACAGTCTTGGCAGGAAAACTGGGGGTTGAAGGGGTTCTTGTTAGGTCAGGTTCGGTAGGGTTGCTCTCTCTTCTGTATTTATAACTTGTGCATTTTTTAAAATTGACCTCAAAGCACTTGTAGTCATGCAAGCAAATGCTTAAGCACAAAAGAAGTTATATTAAGCAGAACACACACGGTGGGGCAAACGTATGCACTCAAAAAACAAAACAAACTGAAAAAATCCCTCAGAGTTGTATTAGCTTATGAAAAAGAACAGAGAATGATCTGGGTAACATAACTGGGAGCTTTGCTGTGAGATAGGTATCTTTCACGTGCATCTTTTAAATCAATGCTTAGGAGAAAAACAAAAGCAAAAACAAATCAAACAAAAAAAAAAAAAAAAAACCTGGGTAACTCCTAACTATTGAAAACGTAAATCCTAGTCCACTGCAAAATACTTCTCAATCTCAGAGCCTCATGAACCACGGGAGGGGCATGGGAAAGAGAAACCAAACTGTTACCATTTGGAAAGCAAGAGTTTCATCTGAACATAGGAGATGAGCTGTAACTTCCGATCTTAGACAAAGATGGAAAACCTTCATCTTTGGTTCATCTCCTCTCCCAAATTCCCTCAGCTCCCTTCTCCTCTCCATCTCCCCATGCCCTCTGTGTTATTTCTTATGCTCCACAAAGAAGTGAATCCATATGATAACTGACTGCCTCTGCTTGACTTATTTCACTCAGGAAAATCTCTTCCAGTCCCGTCCATGTTAATATAAAAGATGGGTATTCATCTTTTCTGATGGAGGCATAATACTCCATAGTATATATGGACCCCATTGTCCTTATCCACTCATCTGTTGAAGGATATCTTGGTTTTTTGAACAGTCTGGTGATTGTGGACATTGCTTCTATGAACACTAGGGTACAGATGGCCCTTCTTTTCACTACATCTGTACCTTTCGGGTAAATACCCAGTAGTGCAATTGCAGGATGGTAGGCAATCTATATTTTTAATTTCCTAAGGAATCTCTGCACTGTTTTTCAAAGTGGCTGCAACAACTTGCATTCCCATCAATAGTGTAAGAGAGTTCCACTTTCTCTACATACTCTCCAACACATGTTGTTTCCTGTCTTGCTAATTTTGGACATTCTTACTGGTGTAAGGTGGTATCTCAATGTGGTTTTGATTAAAATCTCCCTGATGGCTAGTGATGATGAACATTTTTTCATGTCTGTTAGCCATTTGTATGTCTTCATTGGAGAAGTGTCTGTTCTTGTCTTCTGCCCATTTTTTGACATGATTATCTGTTTTGTGTGTGTTTACTTTGTGGAGTTTTTTTATAGAGCCTTGATATCAGCCCTTTGTATTGTCATTTACGAATATATTCTCCCATTCAGTGGGTTGCTGCATAGTTTTGTTGACTGTTTCCTTTGCTGTGAAGAAGGTTTTGATCTTGATGAAGACACCAAAATTCATTTTTGCTTTTATTTACTTTGCCTTTGGAGAATATCTTGAAAGAAGTTGCTGTGGCTAATGTCAAAGAGTTTACTGCCTGTGTTCCCCTCCAAGATTCTGATGGATTCTTGCCTCATGTTGAGGTCTGTTATTCATTCCGAGTTTACCTTTGTGAATGGTGTAAGAGAATGGTTGACTTTCATTTTTCTACACATAGCTGTCCAATTTTCCAAGCACCATTTATTGAAGGGACTGTCTTTTTTCCACTGGATATTTTTTCCAGATTTTTTGAAGATTTTTTTTGACCGTAGAGTTGGAGGTCCCTATCTGTGCTCTCTACTCTGTTCCACTGGTCTATGTGTCTGATTTTATGCCAGTGCCATGCTGTCTTGCTGATCACAGCTTTGTAGTAAAGCTTGAAATCATGCAGCCTGATTTCCCCAGTTTTGTTTTTCAACATTCCCTTAGCAATTTGTGGTTTCTTCTGATTCCACACAAATTTTAAGATGGTTAGTTCCAACTCTTTGAAAAATACTGGTGGAATTTTGATAGGAATGGCATTAAAAGTATAGATTGTTATAGGCAGTCTAGACATTTTAACAATGTTTATTTTTCAGATCGGTGAGCATTGAGTGGTCTTCCATCTTTTCGTGTCTTCTTCAATTTCTTCCAGGAGTTTTCTGTAGTTCCTCGAGTACAGAACCTTTACCTTTTTGGTCAGGCTTATTCCCAGGTATCTTATGGTTTTTGGTGCTATAGTAAATGGAATTGATTCTCTAATTTTCCTTTCTGTATTTTCATTGTTAGTGTATAAGAAAGTTAGTGTATACAGAAAACCAATGTTTCTGTACATTGGTTTTTGTATCCTGCCACATTACAGAATTGCTGAATGAGTTCTAGTAGTTTGGGGGTTGGGTCTTTTGGGTTTTCCATATAAAGTATCATGCTGTCTGTGAAGAGAGAGAGTTTGAATTCTTCACTTCAATTTGTTCTCTGTAGTTTTAAATGGTTCTTGACTGGGTCAGTCACCACAGTATCTGTCTCTTGATCTCAGAATCTTGAGTTCAAATTTTTGTCATGGAGATTGTTAAAAAAAAGTTGGGGTGTTAATAACATTCTGTCCAATTTTATTCTAGGTATTTTATAGTAGTAACTGTTTTGTTGAAGTCTTTGTCATGTGTTGACTCTGTTGTTGTGGATGGGGTTGGATCGACGTTCAGTTGCATTGCTTTAGTTGAGGTTGCCCAGTGTTTCCAGAACCACTTAACGTGGAAACTCTTGCTTCCCTATTTTTTATTCCTGGAGCTTTGGTTGGAAATGAATTGACTAAATATCTGTCACTTACTTCCTGGGCTTTGTACTATGTTCCATTCATCTGTGTGTCTGTCTGTATATCAATACTATACTGTTTTGATTTCTACAACTTTGTAATACACGTTGAATTCAGAAAGCATGACACTTCCAGTTTTGTTCTTTCTCCAGATGGCTTTGGCTATTCAAGGCCTTTCATGGCATTATTCACTTTGTATGATTGCTGTTCTTTTTTCTGGAAATGCTATTAAATATTGATGGGGTTTGGACTGAATGTTTAGATTGCTTTTTGCAGTGTGTACATTTGGATTACATATATTCTTGGGATCCATTAGTATGGGATGTCTAAAGACGTCATTCTGTCTTCTCAAAATTCTTGCATTAATGATTTATGGTTTTCAATATACATGTCTTTCCCATATTGATGAAAATGCTTAATAAGCATTTTATTTTTTAAGTGATTATCAAATAAAAATTATTTTCTTAAAAATTCTTTTCTTACTTTTTCTCAGTGATAACTTAATATTCATGAGTATGGATAAAACTCATTTTTGCATATTGAATCTGTGTCCTTAAGCTTGACTTAATCCGTCTGTTGTTTCTATGAGGATTTTTGTAGAATCATTTTGGGTTCCATATGTTTTATCTTGTTACCCTAATAAGTAAAAACTTAACTGGGAATATAATTTGATGTTATCTAACTGGGGAAAAAAAATATACGGGTATGCTGAGAGATCATTTACAAATAGTCTAAAATGTTTTGTGGTTAATGTAAGTAAAGGAATCCATAAATGTGGCTTGTTTCCTTTACTCTTTTCTTTCAACAAGATATACAGAGCTGTGGCTTAGACAGTTATTCCCCCAAAGTTTCCCACCCTACAAGCTCTGCCACTTGGAAGACATGCACCATTCTCTCTGCTTTCTATCCTTTGACACAGGGCCAAAATAAGTTGCTCAGAAAATACTTCTCAAAATAATGCGCTTGGGAAGGAGCCTATTTTTTCATAGATTTCCTAGAAGACATCCTCCAAAACATTGAATTTTACAAAATTGTTTTTGATCTCTCTGGGATCCTTGAAGATGTCCAAGGTTGAATGTGGTTTGCTTTGCAGACAGGTCAGGGAGCCCTGCGGTACTCCTGCAATGTCTCCTGTAGCCACCAGAGGGGGGTTTGTGCTATTATGGAAACAGGTCTTCACCTCTGCAGAAGGTAGATGTTTGCCTCCTTTAGGACTTCCATCACAATCTTAGACAACTGCTTTAAGGATTATTTACTGTAAATATTCTTTGGGATCTATTGACAGATTCCTAGAACCTAAGGTTCTACAGTGACTAAACCTTGTTCCTTCTTGCACATGCAGATACATAAAATTATAAATGACTGAATGAAGGTGGACCCTCCCCTCACATGAGACACAGAATGAGCCCCAAATGGGACACAGACCTAAATTTAAGAGCTAAAACTATAAACCTCAGATAAGAAAGCCAGAGAAGAAATATTTCTGACCTGAGATTCAGAATCTGTTTCTTAAAGATAATTCCAGAATCAACAAGTAGAAGAACTGATACATGGGTAAATCTGTCACCAACGCAAATGCCTTTCCTCTGGGCCCCCCACGTGCTCCCAGGAACCAGGTAGGAACTGTAGATGTCATTTATTTCTACATCTTACTTAGCTGTACCCATTACTATCTCTAATTAAGGGGTGTGGTCTGTAGTTTCAGAGCCCTGCCTGGTGTCACCCAGCTTCAAAGAGGCTGAGTAGGGTCTAGAACTGCTATCTATCTGCCACTAGACTCTGATCCATTCACATAGTTCCAACATGGAATTCAGAGTATTGCAAAGCTCCACATACAAACACCCAGGCCTGGAGACCTCACTGAACTCAGAGGGCAGTGGTACCTCTCTGGAACTTGGCCTGGGTCTGTTGTCTTACAATGGAAGGTCTTGGCATTGAGGACTCTCCAGTTCCATCCAGCCTTTGTCTGGGCAGGATTAGGTTTCTCCCTGGGTACCAGGCACAAACGTTCATGTAAACGCAGAGTTGAGAAGTCCCTTCTGAAGCATCTGGAATGCAACCTTCCTGTCATGTGAGGCCAACAAGGATAGGCAAGGCCTGTGTTCAAATCCTGCCTCTGCTTCACTGTGGAGTATGGAGAAGGGCAATTTCATAAAGCCTTGAATTCCTGATTCATCAAGCAGAAACAGCATTTCTACCTTCCTCATGGAATTGTTATAGAGATTGACATGATTCATGTTATCAAAGGATACTCAGACATCCCTAACTCTATCTGATTACATTACCTACTGTGAGCCCACTGCTACAATGGGCTCTGGGCCTCTACCTTACTCTGTCCCATTTGCTGGGCAAACCTGACTCCCCCTGACTGAATTTCTTTCCAGAAAGCCTTCAACCCTTCCAGCATGGGTGACTTGTCCCTCAGGTGGGATCCCACAACACTGGTCTTCTTCCATTAAACCCAGGCCAGCCCTGGGTAAGGGTCTAACTCACAGCTTGTGTCTTGAACATGAACAACACTTGGTGTGGATACTGTCAGTCTGAAGTTTCCTAAATTGTCATATGTTTTTGGAACAAATGCTGGGGTGCCTTGTGATGGGGATCTTTCCCTCCAAAGCAGGCAAATGAGCTGCCCTCATTTCCATCACGACTGTCTCCTATCTCACCCTATCATATTGGTGTATATTGGTATATAGCATCTTAGGCTTCCTTGATTGCCAAGATACCAGAACCTTTTGATGGTCAGAGTTGAAAGTATTTTCTGGAGGTGAATTTGTTTTTTTATGGGCCTGCTGGTAGGAAGAAGCCTGACCACTCCCTACAAACCTACACAGAGCCTGCTCCCCTGACCAATAGGGCAGTGCTCCAGCCCATGGCAGCCCTTCCCCTAGTGTCAGAACTCTCCTTTCTCACTGAGTCCCCATTCTTTAGTGTTTCTCTGTCTTCCTGAAGGGAGAGCCCCAGACGTCCTCTTTATGATGATGTACCTTCTGTGCCTGGTTTGCTCCATCTTGTGGCAGAGATCACAGGGATTATTACCATGGCTTCTCCAGCAGCTTCAGATTATGTGGATGTCCCTTATCCAACATTGAGGGAAGAGAGGGATCTCCCCCTCTTCTCACAAGATTTCTTAACCTGGATTCACAGCCTACTCTCTCACACAAGCTGAATTTGAGGGATAATGAGGTTGGGGCTGGCAGGTGTATGGGGTCATGTCTAGGGGAGCCTGAGGGCTGTGAGCAAACTATATCAAGTGCCAAAACCCTTGGTAGAGCCTCTCTCCATCCTGCAGCTTCCATGAGCAGCCAATGTGCTTTGTAAGCGCCTCTCTTGTTCACACAGGTTCAAGTGGCTTTTGCTGTTGCCACTAGAATTACATCTGGATGAACACAACTCTGTAACTCACTGGCCTGAACTGTCCTTAGAGGTTCTTCCTTCAGGGGATGTGGTCCAGCCAGGAAATACAGGGAGCAACCTGATAGGAGTGGCCTGGTCTGCATTCCTCTGCTGGCCTGGAGCAGGGCGTGGTTGCTCAGGTTAGAATCTGAGTTATAGAGCACAAGGGGCTGGAGCGGCTGGAGCATACCACCAGACAGGGCCTGGGTGATGTGTGTTCCAGGATACGGGGCAGGGATGCTTGTTGGGGATGACACAGGGGGTGTGGGAAAGCTCTTCCATCCTCTGTGGTCACTCCCACTACCGATGGACTCACTGCTGGATTCTCCTCCTTATGGTTTCAGATCTCATCTATAGACTCCAGATTCCTCCTTTCCCAAGGAAAGCTGCCACTGGATAAAGAGAGCATAGATAGAGGAGACTGCAACTTGTCCTCCAAAAATGTGGTTATAGTGTGTTCCAGAAATGGTGTTTATAGGAATCAGACCTAAAGAACAGAGATTTATGAAACAGATGTACTTATTACTTTAATGATGTGAGTCAAATAATTGGAAATGGCTCAGTTGTTCAACAGATGGTGTTTTGAGTGCTGTCACTGAGAATGTCCAAGGGGACAGAAGTGACCGTGCCTATCCACTGTAGGGACATCAGGTAGAACAAGAGCCCAGCACTAAAACTCTCCCTGCCACGCACCCCGTATTTGTACACACACATGTGTGCAAGTAAGCACACACTAAATCCAGAGGGAAATACATGGAAGCTGGACACCATCCATTATAAGTTATTATTTCATGGAGGAAGGAATGTGTCTTCATTTATTCATGTTTAAATCATTATTTTAATACATAAATATAGTCTGCCTAAACCTAAAGAACTGTTTACTTTATTTCCTGACTCTTTAGTAAAAAATTGGAAGATTTAAGATGTAATGTTAATATTTTTATAATATGCCCACTAAAGTAGTTTAAACATAGCCTATGCAGGAAAATGAAATAATTTAAAGGTGTCTTATGGACCGAGACATCTACCCGGTTTCTGCCTTTCAAGTTATCCTTATGACAGGAAACACAATTCCCGATAATGAGTGTAGTTCATTTCGGGGCTTCCCAAGATCATTGCTGTTTCAGAAACATCTGGTGTAATAAAATGCCTTTTTTATTAAAAAAATTGTAAAAGAAAAAAGATTTTTTTTTTTATCTTTCCTATGTTCTATTGCCAGACAGAGAAGGCCATAATTTAGGATACCAGGCACACGAAAATCCCAGATAAAGTGATAAAGTAAAGTACCAAAGTCAGAGAGAAAAGCAGTGAATTGCCAGGACTGGGGTGAGGGAATGAGCAGTGAGCGATAAATAGCCCAGATTTCTCTGTGATGGAAATGTTCCTCAAGTAAATGGTTGTGCAGTGCTCTTAAAGTGCTTAATGGTACCTCCATATACCACAGCAAAGGAGCATAGTAAAATTTTATGTAAACTCGAGTCCTACTTTATTTAATGAACAAAATCCATTAAGCCATTATACAAGTGTATACAAAACACAAAAATTACAAAGAGAGCAATGATAGAGGAGGGAATACCATGCTTAGGGTTCCAGCCAGAAAGAGCTGCTGCTTGGGGGCTGAAGGGGGTTGTTCCACTGAGACAGGTGCTGGCTCAAGCCCTTCTTGACCTCAGTAGCAGAGGGTAGGCCCTGCTGGACCTCTGTGTCAGGCAAAAGAGCTGGTGGCTCTTCCATCTCAGAAGAGTGAATTAGAGCCCTGACTACCACCTGCATTGGTCCCAAACAGGGCAGGTATTGTCACCATTCTTGTTAACGTGTGAGCTCCAGCACTAGGGAGAGTTGGAGCCACCATTGTCTCCAAAGATACAGCAGTTGCCACAGTGGGAGCTGGACCGAGTTCCTGATGTTGTTCAGGTTAATTCTCTGGGCCTGGCGCTGAAGCTCCATGAAGGGAAAATATCATCAGTATGACTGAATTCCCATGTCCCTTCTAAATAATGGAAACTTTCCCCACCACTCTATGTTGCCTGCATCCAAGAACCAATCCCTGTGAAGTCTCCATGACTGAAGACCACTGGGACCTGGATCTGAGACTATTTACTGTTCTCTGCCTGACTGCACTCCATTGAGGCTTGCTCAGTGTGGCCCACCCTGTCTCCTCCTCAGGCCCACATCAGTCAACACCAGTCCTTCTCACCCAAAGCTTCTGACTCCGTGGGCTCAAGGTGCTGCAACTGTGTGAGCAGAAGCTGGGAACGGTGTTCCATGTCTGAGCCTGGCATTCTGAGCCCCATGTATGGCAGTAGCATATTCAGGCTGAGAAATTCTGGGGTCTGTAAAAATGTTCAGAAAGTTCTTCTAGCCATGTGTTCAAGATGGAGGAGCTGACCTCAGGGATAGACAGTTAAGAAGAGGAATCAGAAGACAGGGCACCCTCCCAAATGAATATCCCAGGGAAATCTGTGGGCATAAATCTCCTGTAAGAGACCAGTCCTACTCCTTGTCCACCTGTGATCTGGCAATCCTGCCTGAGACAGGTCTGGTTACAGACAACAGGCTGGGAAGAGCCTCAGTGTGTGGGAGATCTTGATGAATGGTGATACCATTTCTGCCCTACATGGTGGATCTGGAAACACTCTTTAGTCTATCTCCTTGTGCATTTGCCATTTGAATTCAACTGCATGTGCCCAAGGAGGGGTGGTGTCTAGCCTCTTAATTACTCTCAATGCGCACAGCACTGCTCTCTGAAGATCCAACAAAGAAGTGAGCAAGAGGACTCTGTTTCTAGCCAGGTCTTCCCTGGATCCTGCCAATAATTTAAACATTATCTCTTGTGCCCATGTGCTGCCTCTTTCACTAGGTGCCATGAGTGGGTCTCCTTCTACTGTCACTAATTTCCCACAGGGTTTGGATTATCTGGTCCCTATCCTCTCACTGGGTTTCCTGAGCACCCTCTGAGCACCCAGTGACCAGGTTCCAACATACTGATGAGTGTTCTCATTTCCACAGACTCTCTTCTAGGTCCCAGGATTGGGATAGAGATATGTGTGGGAGGTCACATTGATGGGGAATGACTCTATTAGGGGCTAAGACTGTCCTCCCTTCTGCTCTGCCCTCCCACGGTACCCAAACCTACAGCTCCCATGAGTCCCTTCCTTTCTCCAGAAGAAACTCTCAGACCTTCACCCTTAAAGAGGAATCACAGACGTGTGATGAGGATCCAAGAGTCCCTCCAACTCACAGTCCCCTTCATGCTCTGGTGGAGAGGGAATGTCCTCTTGCATCAGCTGAAGATCACTCCTGTTTCACTTCTTCTGGGCTATGACGACTTCATCACAGCTGGAGGAAATGCACCCATATCTAGAGGAGGTCAGGGGACATCACATGAAATATCCTGTGGATACTACCTCTTATTGTGAGGTATCACTATCTGAATCCTGACTACTCTGGAGACTTGGGCTACTGTATGCTCTGCACGGGGATCACAGTCAAGTCCTAGAGTAACACCTGTGCCTAGTGGGGTTTCCTGAATACTTGCCGAATGAAAGGGCCCCACCCAGCCCATCACAGGTATCTGAGTGGGCCTAGGAACACCTCTGAACCCCGGGGATCACACCTTTCACCCAGACACAGACCCCAAATGGAGTCTCGGATCTCTCTTTCAAATGGCAAAACAGCCCAACTCAAGGTCATAGTGTTAGTGAGGGATGAGGCAGAGGCTTCATCATGGAAAGGAGAACAATAATAACTTAATACAACCACAGGCTCTCTAGCAGATCTTTGCATAGGCCCAGGCACCCAGGTGCACTTTCCTTTCAAGACTTCGTAAGTCCCTCTCGTAAGTCTGGCCCAGTCAGAGGAGCAAACTGAGGCTCAGGAAGTTTGGGGACATTTCCAGGACTCACACCAAGTGGTGGCCAAATCCAGTTGGGCTGTTAGAGACAGGGTGCTCACCTTCCAAACAGGAAGTCCAGCACCTCCTGGGTGGTGGCAATGACTTGATATGTGTCCAGGAACGTGTAGGCATAGCTGAGGTCTCTTCCTGGGAAATAAGTCACCAGATATTGTATTTGCTTCTTTAGCAGCTTGGCCCAGTTTGTCCATAGCACACAGGTCTCACTCATTCTCATCCGTGATCCATATTTCACCTCATGTGAAACAGAGGAGATATGAATCAGTTCTGTAGCCACAAGGGGTGTTAGGTATTGGAGCACAGATCGAAACCCCAAGATGCCAGTGACTTATGTCAAGAGGTGGTAAAAGAGGTCCCACAGTCATAAAAACAATCAGGTGACAAGGCGGTTCCTTGGCTTAAGCCTAGGAGTCATGGTTTTAGATCAGGTCATGATCACGATTTCTTGAGATAGAACTCTCTGTAGGGCTATGTACTTAGGGCAGAGATGGCTTGAGGATACTGTCTCCCCCTCTACTTCTCCTTTTTCTCCCCCTGCCTCTCTCAATTAAGTCAATCAACCAATCAATTAACAAATCTTTAAGGAAAAAGAGAAAAAAACCTTTCTTGGTAGACATACAAAGAAATGAAGTCCGTGAAGTCTGACATTGATAGTATCTCAGGTCAGATTGTGAACTGAGTATTGATGGCAACCCTCTGCATGAACGGCATCAATCCTGTGGTTTCTGACAACAGATTCCATTTTTGAGATGAGAGCACAGAGACATTTTCTTAGGTGAGCCAGCTCAGGATATTATGGCATGTAGGATGTTTAGTGTAGCACTATGATTTAGCAACAAAAGAGAATCACATCAAAGTCCTGCATCATTGAAGGGCTCAGTGGCTGTGACAAATGACTGGCCTTATGTAATGTTGTGCAGCAGAGTGAAGCCCCTTATCCTGACTCTGGAGGGGCCCCAGGGATGTATTTCCTCTAAACTGAAAGGCAGAGCAAGAGACATTGGCAAAAAGTCATTGGCAAAAGTCCCTTTGGGTAAAAGGCTCCCAACTCACCATGATCATGTGCAATGCTTGCAGAACTTGGGGAGGAGTGTCAGGTCAGTGGGAACACCTGGGAGCACGAGGGTTCTAGATGAATGGCATGAGATATAGTTTAAAGTCTCTTTTCTGATATTATTACAAATATATGGATAATGACTCTACATCTGGCCAAGGTAGGGGCAGGGCAATGAGGACAATTTTGAAAAGGAGATTGTGATGCAGATTCATGTGGGTTCAGGACTGCAGAAGGGAGCCCACGGCAGTACTAGGCTGGCCTCTGGACAGAGGTCCCTTTCTGCTCCACTGAGACCCTGGTGGATGGATCTCCCAGCACTTACACTCACCCTGAGCCAGTGCTGGACTCTTTAGGCATTTGGGGGCACCTTATGTCCTTCAAGGAAGGAGAGCAGAGGATCTCATCATTCAGCTTCTGTCAGATCTCCTTTGTGAAGCTCTTTAAAGACAGTGCCCAGCAATCAGAAAGGAGGCTTCAGAGCCCTATCTGGCTGCCTCTCCTGGTCCTCAGTCCCAGGACACTCCATTCCAGACACACCACACCCCAGTATGCACACATCTCCACCAAGGAGAGAAATGTGACACAGCTTCAGGGCCCTGTATGACCTCTGAGAGAGGTAAGAAGCACCTCAGGAATCCATTCCACCCTGCCCACCATGACATTGGTGTGAACATAAAAAGATCATCAGGGTATCCATTATCTTGCATCCCCCTCCATCTGAGCGGCAGGAACCCCTACATATCCCTCTTTGCCAGAAATTCCAGAGGAGAGAACGAAGCTACCCTGGGATGGCTCAGAAGTGTGGCTTGTCCTGGTATTAGCTGTTCTGTATTACCTTATCGAACCTCCTGCCAAATGTCCTGAGGCTTTGCTCATGAGGTTTGAGCCAATATCTGCAGCATATGAAAAAGCCATTCCCCTATGTTTTCTGGGAACCAGAGTCCTGGGAAGTAGTCAAACAGCAGGAGAACATATTGGATGTCTCTTGACAAGTAACTGTGGTGCTGGACTACACTATAATGTGGAAGCCTATGTGTGGGGGTTCCAAATTCTGCTGGGGTCTGTAGTCAAGTAAGTAACTTCACTGCCTGAGATCACCTACCCAAGTCCCCTCCTGGATTGACACCTACAAAAACAGTGCTCAGGGTTGCCATCTGCTCATCTCCATTCTGGATGCAAGGTGATATCTGTACACATTGATACCAACACACCCCTCTCCACAGGCCCCTAAGGAAAGTCTGGGAACATCCAGGGCCCCAGCTTGGAAACACATGTATCTTCAGAACATCTATCCAATCTTATCTGTTTGTGTTCCTGGATAAGCCACTATCCCTGTCACTGTTGGTCTACATCTTGTCTGTACAATAAAGATGATTCTAGCATGGACTTCCTCCAGATGTCCATAGGCATATGTGGGATAATATCTGTGATAATGGAGGAATGGTGTCACATGCAAGAAATAGCTCTAGCCATATTTTCTTCCTCTTCTTATCTTCTCTAGGTCTGCTATTGGTCAAATCTCACTCTACAGTTCCTACTGGAGTGTGTGTGTGTGTGTGTGTGTGTGTGTGTGTACATGCACACTCTCTCATGTATGTACACATGTGTTCATCAGTGCTCAAATTCTGGAGTCTCAGCAGGTGACAGCCTCACATATAGAGGGGTGGGTAATAACTTCTCATTATCATATGCTTTGTAATTTTAAAAGCAAGAATGGGTTGTAGCCTTGGCCTAGAATTTCAGGATTCACCCTTATGCCTAGAGACTGCATACCCTGTACTGAGAGCCAGTAACTTCTTTCCAATGGGTGTGATGCAGATAGGGTTCCACTCAGTGTGTTGCCATAAGCTGGGCTTCCCCTCAGACAAGAACTTTCTGGAATGCCTCCTACTTAGGATATCAAGGCGCCCACTCACCCTTATACCATCTCTGGCATAAGTGGTCTGTGGCCACTTCTTTCACCACAAATTTACCCAGAGCCCTCCAGCTCCACATGTGGATCAATATACTCGGCCCTTGAGGGAACCCTGTATTATAGACAGCCCTTGTCCCAAGTGCTGTGTCTGACAGAGCCTGAGCCCCGACCTCGTGTCAGCCACCCAGAAGGTTGGGCCCATATCCAGCATGTGAGACAGGCCAAGGACCAGCACCATCATCTCTACCCATCCTTCGTATTCAGGAATCTGTCCCCAGACCTTTCCTGGAATCCCTACCAATGGGGGAAAATGAATCACATAGAGAAAACCTCCTTCCCAATGGCAGGATTCCTGGAAGTAGGGAAGGGTGTCCAACACTCAGAGTGGTAGACTACTGCATGGCCATTGAGACCACGCCCACTCCTGAGGGCCACCCTGGGCAAAAGCTGGCATAGTGACCCTCAACTAGAGCATGCTTTCAAAAAAACACTCTCATTGTGCCTCCAGGACTTGAACTGGAGGCCTGGTAAGCCCCTAGGCTGTAATCATAACCTTGGTGTGTATTTCCATGTGGCCAGAGCCAGAGCACGTCTCTTCAATCCCTGTTATGGGACATCCTTAATATGGAAAACAGAACTCTTCCCTCTCTGAGAAAGCCACCAAACTATAGGGAGCTGCCAGAATACTTGAATGAAAAATCATCCATGGACACCTGAGACCACACCTGCATTCCCAGTCCATCGTGAATACACAATCCAGATACAAAAGACTGGGCTAACACCTTCTGGGCATGCAATTTACAGTTCCCAACAAGCTGCCTTACAGATCTATGCATTGGGCCTACGATCACCTCGCCACCAAATCTAACCCGTGTTTGTGTTTGCAGACTTCCCTCCCAAAACTATGGCTCACATGCCCTCCAGGATGGGGTCTCTGGAGCCACACCACAGGACTGTGCCCACCGTTGCTAAGGTCTCTGCCCATCAAATTTGCCCAATTCTTCCAGATTTGGAGAAACCTGCAAGGCCCCTGAGCCCACCGCAATACTGGTTGCCACTCTGTACACAAATGCACAGTCTGGAACACCCTGGTTGCCTACATCTAGGCAGACATCGAAGTCAATGGTCCTGAATCAGAGGATTCAACCTGACATTCCCCTAGGATTTCATTGGAACCCTCGATTAAATTTTCAGGCATCTGTCCTCAGAGTCCTGTTCTGGAATACCAACTTATGATACAACATGTGGTCCATGAGCCCCACAACAGAATATCTCTTGTCCCAGAAGGAAACCGTGTTCTTCGACCAGTGTCAAAACCTCAGGATAGATGAATCCTACATGGTCGCTTAGCCACCAGTACATTGTAAGATCTCCCTGGTAGCAGACCTGCATTGTGACCCATTTTCATGAGACTCTGTGTCAACTCCAGGTCTTGGTACTTCACCCCAGAGCCACCAGAATGAACCGGCCATATTCCCCAGCTGCAGTTTTCAATGGAGGTGTGCTTTTCAGGCATTCATGCCAGAGTGCTCTGCTACCCAAACTTTCCACATGGGGAAAACTGGAGCAAATAAACCAGATGCCGCCTGTCTGGTAGAAGGAAACCTTGCTGTTTGGAGCATTTCACAAGCAGAGTGTGAAATCCTCCATGGCCTCTTGATGCCACCCCTCCATTTGTCGGTCATCATAGACAAAAACTGCAGCATGAGCAAACATCTGACATCCACGTTTTCTCCGGTGCTGGATATCTGGAATAAGCCACTGCACACTGGAACTGCCTTTTGCTTGACACTGAATTGAACCATAGCTTGAGTTTACAATTCCATACTCACCCTACTGGTCCCCAAGCCCTTTTGATAAGGAATTCTGGGGCCACAACACAGCATTCTTCCTTCCCCATCAAATGAAGAAGTGCCTAGTGAGTCTGGCCAGATACCCCACATGAGAATCAATCTCGGCTCTCGAGTCAACCCCGATTTATAGGCTGCCATGGCCACTAGTGCTGTGTCTGACAACCTGAGCCCTGACCGAGGTTCAACCACCAGAGAGCCGGCACCATATCCAGCATATGGGATGGTCATGGGCCATGTACGTCATCTCTACCCATCCTTGATATTCGGGCCCCTGTCCCCAGACCTTTCCTGGAATCCCTGCCAATGGGCAAACCCAAAGCGCAATAGAGAACTCCTCCTTCCCCATGGCAATAAAGCTGGCTGTTGGGATGGGTGTCCAACCCTCAAAGGGGAGCCAGTTACAACATCAATGAGACCACGCCCACTCCTGAGGGCCACCCTGGGCGCAAACAGGCATTGTGAACTTCAGCCTGAGCATACTTTCAAACAATCCATCTTAGTTGCACCACCATGATCCCACTTTGCAGGCCTGGAATGATGCTAGGCACAAATCCTAAAACTTGGTGGGATTTTCCAGGGGACCAGACCCAGAGCCCGTCTCTGGAATCCCTGTTTTGGGGCACACCTAAGATGGAAAATAGCACTCTTCCCTTCCTCAAAAAAGTCACCAAAATATGGGGAGCCACCAGAATCCATAGAGAGGAAAATTCCCCCATGGACCCCTGAGAACACACCTGCATCCCGAGGCCATCATGGACACACAATCCAGAGAGAAAAGCCTGTGCTACCGCCTTCCAGTCACCCTAATTACAATTCCAGATGAGCGGCCCTCCAGGTCTATGCATAGGGCCTGCGATCACCTCGCTGCTCACCCTAATGCGAATTTGTATCTGCAGACTTCTCTACCAAAACGATGGCACACATGCCCTCCAGGATAGGGTCTCTGAATCCACACCACAGGACTGTCCCTGCCATCCCTAAGGAAACTGTGCCCATCACAGTAGCCTGAAAATTTTAGATTAGGAGAAACCTGCAGGGCCCCTGAGCCTACCCATATATTGGCAGAAGCTCTGAATGGAAATGCGCAGTATGAAACACCCTGATCTCCTACATCCAGGCAGACAATCCAAATCAATGGTCCTGAGTCAGAATAGTGAGCCTAATATGCCCTAAGGACGTACTTGGAACCCTAAATTCAGTTTTCATACATCTGTCCTCAGAGACCTGTTCTGGTATGCAAACTTATGATACAACATGTGGTCCCTGGGCCACACAACAGAACATCTCCTATACCCAGAAGGAAATTGTGCCCTTCCATCTGTGCCAAAGCCCAGGTTAGTAAAATCCTGCACAGCACCTTTGCCACCATCACAAGCCCAGGGTAATAGAATCCTGCAAAGCACCTTAGCCACCAGCATGTTCTAAGATCTCCCTGGTAACAAACCAGCATTGTGGCCCATCTGAAAGAGATTCCATGTCAAATCAAGGACTTCGTACTTCACTCCAGAGACACCAGAACGAACCTGCCATGTTCCTCAGCTGCAATGGTCAATGGAGCTGAGCTTTCCAGGAATGCATGTGGTAGAGCTCTGCTACCCAAACTTTCCATATGGGGGAACTTGGAGGATATAAACCAGTCTCCACCTTTCCAGTAGACAAAAACTTGCTGTTTGGAGCGGCTCATAAGCCTCAATGTGAAAACCCCTCCAAGGTCTCATGACATCACCCCTCCATTTGTCAGTCATCATAGACACAAACTCCAGTGTGAGCAAACATCTGACATCCGCACTTACTCAGGTGCTGGATATCTCAAATAAGCCACTGCACATAGGAACTGCCTACCGCTTCACACTGAATTGAACTGTAGCTTGTTTTACAATTCCATCCTCACCCGACTGGTCCCCATGCCCTCTTGACAGGGAATTCTGGAGCTACAACACAGCATTCTCCCTTCCCTATAGAAAGAAGTGCCTGGAGAGTGTGGCCAGAAACCTCACATGATGATCAATCTGCTCGGCCCTTGAAGGAGCCACGATTTATAGGTTGCCCTGGCCACTAGTTTTGTGTCTGACAAGCCTGAGTCCCGACTTAGTGTCAGTCACCCAGAGAGTGGTCCCACAACTAGGATTTGGGATTGCTATGGCCCAAGTATGTCATCTCTACCCATCCTTGGTATTCAGGCACCTGTCCCCAGACCTTTGCTGGACTCCCTGCCAGTGGGGGAACCTGAAGCACAATAGAGAATTCCTCCTTCCTCATGGCAAGAAACTTGGCTGTTGGGTTGGGTGTCCAACCTTCAAAGGGGGAGCCAGTTACAACATCAATGAGAACACGCCCATTCCTGAGCACTGTCATGGGCGCCAACAGGCATTGTGACCCTCAGCCTGAGCATGCTTTCAAACAATCCCTCAGTTGCACCATCATGATCCCACATTGCAGGCCTGGTGCGCCCCTAGGCCCAAATCCTAACCACTGGTGGGATGTCCCAGATGCCCAGAACTAGAGCCCGTCTCTGGAAACCCTGTTTCGGGGCACCCCTATGATGGAAAACAGCACTCTTCCCTTCCCTGAAAAAGCCACCAAACTATGGAGAACCGCCAGGATCCATAGAGAGGAAAAGTCGCCCATGGACCCAAGAGACCACATCTGCATTCCGAGGCCATCCTGGACACACAATCCAGAGTAAACCTGTGTTACTGCATTCCTGTCACCCTAAATAAAGTTCCAAAAGAGCTGTCTTCCAGGTGTACCCATTGGGCCTGAGATCACATCGGCACAAAGTCGCTAACCCGAATTTGTGTTTCCAGACTTCCTTCTCAAAACCATGTCCACCAGAATGGGATCTCTGGACCCACACCACAGAACTCTGGCTGCAATCCACAAGGACACTGTGCATATCAGAGATGCCCAAACCTTCCAGATTAGGAGAAACCTGTAAGGCCCCTGAGCCCACCCCAATATTGCCAGCCACTCTGGACGAAAATGCGCAGTCTGAAACACCTTGATCACCTACATTCAGGGAGACAGCCAAGTCTATGATTGAGAGTTAGAAGAATGAACCTGAAATGCCCCTAGGCCTTTAATAGAACCCTATTAGGTTTTCAGGCATATGTCCTCAGGGGCCTGTTCTGGAATACCATTTTATGAAACATCATGTGGTCCCTGAGCCACACGTCAGTACATCTCCTCTCCCCAGAAGGATACTGTGCTCTTCGACCGGTGCCAAACCATCAGTGTAGGAGAATCCTGCATGACACCTTAGCAACCAGAACATTCTAAGACCTCCTTTTTAACAAACCAGCATTGTGGCCCATTTGCAAGTGATTCAATGTCAACTCAAGGCCTTGGTACTTCGCCCCAGAGCCACCAGAACAAACCTGCCATGTTCCTCAGCTGCAATGGTCAATGGAGGGTGCTGTCCAGGCATCCATGCCGGACAGCTCTGCTTCACTACCTTTCCACATGGGGCAACCTAGAGCAAACAAACCAGAATTCACCTGCCCAGTAGAAGGAACCCTTACTGTTTGAATCAGCTCTCAGTCCTCAGCGTGTGAACTCCTCCAAGGCATCTTGACGCAACCCCTCCATTGGTCGGTCATCATAGACACAAACTCTAGTGTGAGCAAACATATGACATCCACCCTTATTCCGGTGCGGGATGTCTCGAATAAAAAGCTGCACATTGGACCTGCCTTCTACTTGGCACTGAATTGAAGGTAGCTTGTGTTTACAATTCCATCCTCATGAGACTGGTCCCCAGGCCCTATTTTTTTTTTAGAGATTTTATTTATTTATTTGACAGAGAGAGATCACAAGCAGGCAGAGAGAGAGAGAGAAGGAAGCAGGCTCCCGGCCGAGCAGAGAGCCCGATGCGGGGCTCGATCCCAGGACCCAGGGATCATGACCTGAGCTGAAAGCAGTGGCTTAACCCACTGAGCCACCCAGGCGCCCCCCAGGCCCTATTGATAGGGGATTCTGGAGTCACAACACAGCATTCTGCCTTCCCTATAGAAAGAAGTGCCTGGTGATTCTGGACAGAAGCCCCACATAAGGATCAATATTCTTGGCCCTCGAGGGAACCCCAATTTATAGGTTGCCCTGGCCACTAGTGCTGTGTCTGAGAGAGCCTGATCCCCGACCTAGTGTCAGTCACCAGTGAGTGGGCCCCACATCTAGCATTTGGGAATGCCATGGCCCCAGTACGTCATCTCTACCTATCCTTTGTATTCAGGCACCTGTCTCCAGACCTTTGCTGGAATCTCTGCCTATGGGGGAACCTAAGCACAATAGAGAACTCCTCCTTCCCCATGGCAGTAGACATGGTTGTTGGGATGGGTATCCAACCCCCAAAGTGGGAGCCAGTTACATAGCCAATGAGACCACGGCCACTCCTGCGGGCTTCCCTGTGCACAAACAGGCATTGTGACCCTCAGCCTGGGCATGCTTTCAAACAAGCCCTCTCAGGTGCACCAACATGATTCTGCATTGCAGACCTGGTATGCCCTTAAGCCCAAATCCTAAGACTTGGTGGGATTTTCCAGGGATCCAGATCCAGAACTCGTCTCAGGAATCCCTGTTTTGGGGTACCCCTAAGATGGAAAACAGCACTCTTCCCTTCCCCCCAAAATCCACCAAACTATAGAGAGCCACCAGGATCCTTAGTGAGGTAATGTATCCCATGGACCCAAGAGACCACACCTGCATTCAGCATCCATCCTGGACTACAATCCAAATAGAAAAGCCTGTTTTATCACCTTTCAGCCACCCTAATTACAGTTCCTGACGAGCTGCACTCCAGGTCTACACATTGGGCCTGGGATCACATTTCCACTAACCCGAACCCACATTTGTGTTTGTAGACTTCTCTCCCAAATCCATGGCTCATATGCGCTTCAGGATAGGGTCTCTGGATCCACACCACAGAACTGTGCCTGCAATCCCCAAGGAAACTGTGCCCATCGAAGCTGCCCAAACCTTGCAGTTTAGGAGAAATATGCAAGGCCCCTGAGCCCACCCCAATATTGTCGGCAGCACTGGACGCAAATGCCAGTCTAAATCACCCTGATCACCTACATCCAAGCAGACAGCCAAGACAATGTTCCTGGGTCAGAAGATTGAGCCTGACATGCCCCTAGGACCTCATTGGAACCCTATATTGGGTTTTCAGGCATTTGTTCTCAGGGTCCTGTTCTGGAATACCAACTTAGGATACAACATATGTTCCCTGAGCCACACAACAGAACATCTCCTGTCCCCAGAAGGAAACCGTGCCCTTTGACCTGTGCCAAATCATCAGGGTTGGAGAATCCTGCACAGCAGCTTAGACACCAGCACATATGCTAGTTTGTGTGTTGCTCCAAACCACAAGTTTTCCATCTGCAGGACAGTCAAGTCCTGTTGCATGGCTCCAGGACGGCCCATACGGAAGGACTGGAGAGCAGGGTTTGAAGGATGGAGGCCTGTACAACATACCTCGCATTCCTATTGGCTCTTTGCGACATGTTTGAACTACCTGCTCTGGGGCAAGCTAAACAGGGGGCTGAGTTGAAATGGACTTTCCTGAGGATGTGTCGTAATGTGGGTTTGTATCCATGGAGACCTGAAAATGTGCTGGTGGCTCAGGGGCCTTGAAGAATTCGCCTAACCGAAGGGTTTGATACAGCTCCAATAAAAATGCTCCACATGTGGAGATGAGTGAGGTTCTGTTCGGTGCCTCAGAAAAGCCCCAGATGTTGGTATTCAAACCAGTTCTCTGAGGAGAGACATCTGGAAACCAAAGCTAGTGTTCAGATTAGGGCCTAGGTGCCTGTCCGTTTCAATCTTCTGTCTCTGGGGACACTGTCTGAGTGTCTAAGTGGAGATAGTTGCTCAGCTGGTGTCAGAGTGCCCCTCTTAGTCCAGGACAGCCTACACTGTTGGCATGGCCTCGGAGGCCTTGGAGGTTTCTCCTAATCTTTAGGGTTGTGGCCAACGGATTGGGCAGTTTTCTTGGAGAGGATAGGCACAGTCCTTCGATGTGTCTCCATAGGCCATAGCCTGGAGGGTGTGTGGGTCCGGGATGTTGGCACAGAATTCTGAAAACACAAACTCGGCTTAGGTGTGGCACCGAGGCTATGGCAGGCCGGATCTACAGACCGAGCGGGGAGTTCCTCGGCTTATGAAAGAAGGGCGAATGGGAGGCAGTTGCACAAGCTTTTATCTCTGGATGTTGTGTCCCCTATAGCCATGGAATGTAGGGGTGGCCTCAAGGGCGATGGAAGAGTCTCCCTCTCTGAGGAGTTGGGCCAGCTCCAAAGATTTGGGGGTCATTTTGTGGGAAGGGTGGAGTCCTGTTATCTGGCTCAGGTGTTCCTCAAGGAGAGGGACTCCAGATCACACTCCTGGGTACGAACAACTGGAAAACTCAAACTCTGGTGAGGATTGGGGGCATAGGGGATTGGCAAGCCCCATATGTGGGATCTTGGTCCAGGCCCTGAGAGGCCTTATTTCGACATGGGGCTCACGTTGAGGGTCACAATGCGAGTTTGTGCCCAAGGAGGCACTCAAGTTTGGGCTTGGCCTCAGGGCCGTGAAGGTTTCTCTTACCCTGAAGGTGTGACTCCATGCCAACAGCAAGCTTTACACCCATGGGGAAAGAGGAGTTCTGATTTGTGCTTCAGGTACCCACGTTTGCCGGAATTTGATATAATGTCTAGGTTCATATGTCTGAAAACCCAGGTTGAGAAGAGATGATGGCGTAAGGCCATGGCATGTCTGATGCACAGTGTGCGCGGCCAGCTGTCTCCTGGTCTGTCGGGACGTCTGGCCTCAGGCTGTGTCAGACAGAGCATTAGTGCCCAGGGCAACCTATTCAATTGGGGTACAGCTGAGGCCCGAGTAGGTTGATCCTCATTTGGGGTTTCTGTAGAGCCTTATAGGGCAACGTTTTTTTTCTGGTGGACAGGCAGAGGGCTGTGTTGTTTTTCCGGAATTCCCAGTCTGGAGGGCTTGTTTGCCGGGTGTGTGAGGAAGCAAGTCTGAAAACACAAGCTAAGGTTAGGTTTGGGGCCGAGGGCACGGCAGGCCCACTCTGTAGAGGCTGATCCGAGATCTCCTGCATCTGAGTTCTGGGGGGAGTATCAGACATTGCCTCAAGCTGGAGTTTGTGTCCATGATGGCCCCTTTCTGAATGGGGTGGGGGCATCCTGAGCCCATGGAGGTTTCCCTTTGCTGGGAGTTGTGAGCTTCTCCAAACCTCAAGGTTTCCTTCTGCCAGACAGTCGAATCCTATTGGATGGTTCCAGGAAACCCCATACGGAAAGACTCGAGAGCAGGGGTCTAAGCATGGATGCCTGGAAACGCCACCTCACATTCCCACTGGCTGCTCGGGGCAATGCAGGCTCAATCTGCCAGCTCTTGGTTGAGCTACCCAGAGAGCTGAGTTGAAATGGACTCTCCTGAAGATGAGTCATAATGTGGGTTGGTGGCCATGGAGACCTTGGATTGTGGCGGTGGCTCAAGGAATCTGCAGGATTCTCCAACCCAAAGGGTTTGACACAGCTCCAATGAGGAAGCTTCCCATGTTTAGATGAGAGGTGTTCTGTTTGGTGCCTCAGGAAGCCCCATATGCTGGTCTTCGAAACCAGGCCTCTGAGGAGTGACACCTGGAAACCAAAGGAGGAGTACAGATTAGGGCCTAGGGGCCTATCTGGTTCAATCTTCTGTCTCTGTGGACATTTGTCTATGTGTCTGTGTGGAGGTAGTTGCTCAGCTTGTGTCAGGATGCCCCTGTTTGTCTAGAGTGGCTTACAGTAGTGGGATGTCCTCGGGGGCCTTGAGGCTTCTCCTATTCTGTGGGGTTGTGGGCAATGGAATGGGCAAGATCTCCTAGGAGAGAGCAGGACAGTCCTTTGATGTGGCTCCAGAGGCCCCAGCCTGGAGGTTGTGTGGGCCAGGGCTGTGGGGACAGATGTCCAAAAACACAAACTCAGCTGAGGTTTTGGGCAGAGGTTATGGAAGGAGTGATCCACAGTCCATGAGGGGAGCTCTACACGATTAGAAAGGAGGGCGAGTGAGAGGCGGTTGTTAAGGTTTATGTCTCTGGATGTTGTATTCACGGTGGTCATTTAATGTAGGGGTGGCCTCATGGGCCATGGAAGAGTCTCCCTCTCTGGTGATTTGTTCAGAACCCAAGTGATTGGGGTCATTCTGTGGGAAGGGAGGAGTCCTGTTTTCTGCCTCATTTGTTCCCCCAGTAGAGGGATTCTAGAGCAGAACCCTGGGTACAGACAACTGGAATAACTGCCCTCTGGTTAGGCCTGGGGTCCTATGGGAATGGCAAGCCCCACATGAGGGCTCTTGGTCCAGTCATTGAGAGGCATTACTTGAATAGTGAACTCACGCTGAGGTCAAAATGAGTGTTTGTGCCCAAGGCAGCCCTCGATCATGGACGGGGCCTCATTGAGCATGCAGGTTTCTCCTACACAGAAACTTGGACATGACAAAATCAAGTTTTCTTGCCATGGGGAAGGAGGAGTTCTGATTTCTTCATCACATTCACCTCTGGGCAGTGATTGGAGATAAGGTCTAGGTTCTGAAGCCTGAACCCAGAAGTTGGGAAGAAATGACAACCTAAGGCCATGGCGGGTCCAATGTGCTCAGTTTGGGGCCAGCTTTCTAGGTGTAGTTCAGGATGTCTGCACTCAGGCTGTGCCAGACAGGGCATTTGTACCCAGATAGGCTGTATAATTGGGGTACAGTCAAGTGGCGTGCAAAAGATAATCATTTGGGGTTTCTCGGTAGCCCCATAGGACAAAGTTTTTCTTCTGGAGGTCAGGCAGAGTGCTGCATTCTGGCTCCAGAATTTCCAAACTGGAGGGCTTTTGGGCCAGGAGTGTGAGGATGTAAGTCTGAGAACACAAGTTTGGCTTTGGTTTCTGGGGAGAGGACACGGCAGGCACACTTTGCAGAGCTGAATAGAGACTTCGTGCATCTGAAGTCAGGGCGAGGTTCAGATGTTTGCTCATGTTGGAATTTCTGTCCATGGTGGCCCCTTCATGAAGGGGGGTCATCACGAGGCCATGAGGGTTTTCCCATGATGGGATTAGTGAGATGCTCCAAACCACAAGGATTTTCTGCTGGGCAATTGAAACCTGTTGGATGGCTCCAGGACATCCCATATAGAACGACTCCAGTGCACGGTTCTAAGGATGGATGCCTGGGCAGTCCGCCTCACATTCCAATTGTCTCCTAGTGACAGGACACATTTGATCTGCTGGCTCTGGTGTAGCAACCGATGGGGCTGAGTTGAAATGGATTCTCCTGAGGATGGGTCATAATGTGGGTTTGTGTCCATGGAGAACTTGGAACGGGGCTGTGGTACTGGGGTCCTGAAGGAATCTACTAACTGGAGGTTTTGACACAGGGCCAACGAGCAAGTTTCCCATGGGGAGACATGATTTGTTCTCATTGGTGCTTCAGCAACCCCCATATGCTGGTATTAGAAACCAGAACTCTGAGGAGAGATGCCTGGAAACCACAGCAATGGATCTGATTAGGGCCAAGGGTCCTGGCCGGTTTAATCTTCTTCTCTCAGGTCGTCTGTCTACGGGTCTGAGTGGAGGTAGTTCCTCAGCTGGTGTCAGATCGCCCCTGTTTGTCCTGGGCGGTCTACACTATTGGGATGGCCTCTGTGACTTTGGAGGTTTCTCCTAATTTGCAAGTTTGTGGCCAATGAAATGAGAAGAATTCCTTTGGGGAGGGAAGGCATAGTCCTGAGGTGTGGCTCCAGGGGCCCAAGCGTGGAGGGTATGTGGGTCAGAGCTGTCAGACAAAAGTCTGAAAACAGAAACTTGGCTTAGGATTGGGGACGTAGGTATGGGAGGCCTGATCTACAGACCTTGAGGAGAACTCTTCAGGATATGAACAAAGGGTGAGTGTGAGGTGCTTGCTCAGGCTTTTTTCTCTGGATTTTGAGTCACCGAAGGCTATAGAATGTCGGGGTGGCCTCATGGGCCATAGACGAATCTCCCTATCTGGGGATTTGGCCTGATCCCAAGATTTTGGAGTCATTCTGTGGGATGGGAGGAGTCCGTTCTGATTTTTTACCTCAGGTGTGCCACTAAAAGAGGGATTCCAGAGCAGAGCCCTGGGGACGAGCGACTGGACAACCCAAACTCTGGTTAATATTGGGGTCCTAGAGGCATGGAAATCCCCCGTTGGTCCAGCCACTGAGAGGTCTTACTTGAGGACAGGGCTCACACTCAGAGTCACAATGCATGTTTGTGCCCAACACAGCCCTCAAGCATGAGCGGGGACTCATGGGCCACGCCGGTTTCTCCTCCACTGAACTTTGAACAACATGCCAACCACAAGGTTTCCTGCCATGGGGAAGGAGGAATTCTGATTTCTGCATCACGTTCACCAATGGGTAGTGATTGGAGATAAGGTCTAAGTTCTGAAGCCTGAAAACCGAGGTTGGGAAGAGATCTTGACCTAAGGCCATGGCGGGAGGGATGTGCTCAGTGTGCGGTCAGCTGTCTGGGTGTTGGTCAGGAAGTCCGGGCTCAGGCTGTGTCAGAGAGTGCATTAGTTCCCAGGCTAGACTATATAATTTGGGTACAGTCGAGTGCCATGTAGGTTTATCCTCATTTAAGGTGTCTGGGAAGTTCATTAAGGCAATATTTTTCTTTTGGAGGGCAGGCAGAGTGCTGCATTGTGGGTCCGGAATTGCCAAACTTGAGGGCTTTGGGGACAAGGGTGGGAGGATGGGATCCTGAGAACACAAGCTAGACTTAGGTTTCAGAGTGAGGGAGCGGTAGGCACCCTCTGCAGATCTGAATCGAGATCTCGTGCATCTGAAGTCAGGGCGGGGTCAGACGTTGGCTCAGTTTGGTTCCTGTCCATTTTGGCCCCTTCATGAAGGGGGCAGCACCTCAAGGCCATGGAGGTTTACCCACGATGGGAGTTGTGAGATGGTCCAAACCACAAGGATTCCTTCTGATCGACAAATGAGACCTGTTACATCACTCCAAAATGTCCCATACTGAAAGATGCCAGAGCAGGGATCTAAGGATGGATGCCTGGGCAGCTCGCCTCGCATTCCACTGGTCTCCTAGCAAACGAAGGGCGCTGAGTTGGTATGGAATCTCTGTGGATATGTCCTAATGTGGGTTTGTGTCCATGGAGACCTTGGATTGTGGTGGTGGCCCGGTACCCTGAAGGATTCTCCTAACCAGAGATTTTGAGACAGCTCCAAAGAGCAATTTTCCCACATGGAGACAAGATTTGTTCTATTTGGTGCGTCAGGAAACCCCCATATGCTGGTATTGGAAACCAGGCCTCTGAGGAGAGATACCTGGAAACCACAGCAATGGATCTGATTAGGGCCTAGGTGCCTGTCCAGTTCAATCTTCTTCTCTGGCAACGTCAGTCTATGGTATGAGTGGAGGTAGTTGCTCAGCTGGTGTCAGACCACCCCTGTTTGTCCGGGCGTCCTACAATTTTGGGATGGCCTCAGGGACTCTGGAGGTTTCTCCTAATTTGTACTATTGTGGACAATGGAAGGGGCAGAATTTCCGTGGAGTGGGCAGGATTTGGTCCTATCCCAATTGTTTTGGGTCAGTCTGTGGGATGGGAGGAGTCTTTCAGTCTTGTTACCTCAGGTGTCCCACCAAAAGAGGGATTCCAGAGAAGAGCCCTGGGGAAGGGAGACTAGACAACCAGAAATCTGTTTAAAAATTGGGGTCTAGGGGCATGGCAAGCCCAATATGCCTTCTAATGATACAGCCTCTGAGAGGCCTTCCTTGAGAACAAAACTCCCACTGAGGGTCAATGCGTGTTTATGCCCTTGTGGCGCTCAAGCATGGGTGGCAACTCATGGTGCCCGCTGGTTTCTACTAAACTGAACGTTGGGCAGCATGCCAACCACATATATTCTTGCCATGGGGAATAAGTAGATCTGATTTCTGCATCTCATTCACCTCTGGGCAGTGATTGGAGATAAGGGCTAGGTTGTGAAGTCTGAAAACCGAGGTTGGGAAGATATGACGACCTAAGGCCATGGCGAGTCCGATTGCCTAGTGTGCAGCCAGCTGCCTGGGTGTTGGTCGGCAGGTTCAGGCTCAGGCTGTGTCATACAGGGCATTAGTGCCCAGGGTAGATTGTATAATTGGGGTACAGTTGATGCCATGCAGTTTGATCCTCGTTTGGCGTTTCTGGTAGCCCCAAGGGCAACGTTTTTTTCTTTTGGAGGGCTGGTAGAGTGCTGCATTGGCTCCGGAATTCCTAAACTGGATGCCTTATGTTGAGGAGTGTGATGATGGAAGTCTGAGAACACAAGTTAGGCATAGGTTTCCAGGCTATGGCACGGCAGGCACCCTCTGCAGACCTGAATCGGGATTTCGTGCATCTGAAGTCAGGGTGAGGTTCAGACCGAGGATCAGGTTGGAGATTCTGTCCATTATGGCCCCTTCATGAAGGGGGCATCATCTTGAGGCCATGAATGTTTACCCACGATGAGAGTTGTGAGATGCTCCAAACCACAAGGATTCCTTCTGATCAACAATTGAGACATGTTGCATCACTGCAGGATGTCCCATACGGAGCCACACCAGAGCAGGGATCTAAGGATGGATGCCTGGGCAGCCCACCTCGCATTCCAACGGTCTCCTAGTGAATAGACAGGTTTGATATGCTGGCTCTAGGGGAGCAACCGAGGGGTCTGAGTTGAAATGGACTCTCCTTCGGATGGGTCCTAATGTGGGTTTGTGTCCATGGAGACCTTGGAATGGGGCGGTGGCACACGGGGCCTGAAGGATTCTCCAAACCAGAGGTTTTGAGACATCTCCAAAGGACAAGTTTCCCACGTGGAGATGAGATTTGTTATGATTGGTGCCTCAGGAAACCCCCATATGCTGATATTGGAAACCAGGCCTCTGAGGAGAGATTCCTGGAACCAAAGCAATGGATCCGATTAGGGACTAGGTGCCTGTACAGTTCCTTCTTCTCTGGGGACATCCATCTACGGTGTGAGTGGAGGTAGATGCTCAGCTGGTGTCAGACCGCCTCTGTCTGTCCAAGCGGATTATAGTATTGGGATGGCCTCAGAGATTTGGAGGTTTCTCCTAATTTGTACGATTTTGGACAATGGAATGGGCAGAATTCCCGTGGTTTGGGCAGGCACAGTCCTGATGTCTGGTTCCAGGGGCCCAAGCCTGGAGGGTATGTGGGCCAGGACTTTGGGGACAGAAGTCTGAAAACACAAACTTGGCTTAGGTTTGGGAACGTAGGTATGGCAGGCCCGATCTATGGACTGTGAGGAGAACTCTTCAGGATATGAAGAGCGAGCAAGGCTTTTTTCTCTGGATTTTGCGTCAACGATGGCCGTGGAATGTCGGGGAAGCATCATGGGCCAGGGACGAGTCTTCCTCTCTGGGGATTTGGCCCGATCCCAATTGTTTTGGGTCAATCTGTGGGATGGGAGGAATCCTTTCAGTTTTGTTACCTCAGGTGTCCCACCAAAAGATGGATTCCAAAGCAGAACCCTGGGATGGGGCGAATGGACAACCCGAAATATGGTTAAAAATTGGGGCCTAAGGGCATGAAAAGCCCAATATCCCGACTCTTGTTCCAGTCACTGAGAAGCCTTATTTCAGGACTGGGCTCACGCTGAGGGTCACAATGCCTGTTTGTGACCAAAGAGGCCCTCAAGCATGGGCGGGGTGTCATGGGCCACACTGGTTTCAATTACACTGAACGTTGGACCACATGCCAACCACAAGGTTTCTTGCCATGGGGAAGGAGCTCTGATTTCTGCATCATGTTCAACCCTGGGCAGAGATTGGTGATAAGGTCTAAGTTCTGAAGCCTGAAAACCGAGGTTGGGAAGAGATGACAACCTAAGGCCATGGCGGGTCTGATGTGCCCAGTGTGCGGCCAGCTGGCTGGGTTTGGTTCGGGAGGTCCAGGCTCTGTGTGTGTCAGAAAGGGCATTCATGCCCAGGGCAGCCTGTATAATTGGGGTACAGTCAAGTGTCGTGCAGATTAATCCTCATTTGGGTTTTCTGGGTAGCCCCAGGGGGCAATGTTTTTCTTCTAGAGGGCAGGCATAGGAAGAGTGCTGCATTGTAGTTCTGGAATTGCCAAACTGGAGGGCTTGTTGGCCAGAAGTGTGAGAATGGAAATCTGAGAACACAAGTTAGGCTTAGGTTTCTGGGCAAGGGCACGGTAGGCACACTCTACAGAGCTGAATCGAGATCTAGTGCATCTGAAGTCAGGGCGAGGATTAGACGATTGCTCAGGTTGGAGTTTCTGTCCCTGAAGGCCCCTTCATGAAGCGTGGGGGGGATCACGAGTCCATGGAGGTTTTCGACAATGGGAGATGTGAGATGTTCCAAACCGCAAAGATTCTTCTATGGGACAATTGAGACCTGTTGTTTGGCTCTAGGACGTCCCCTACGTAACGATTCCAACCAGGGTTCTAAGGATGGATGGCTGGGCAGCCCGCCTCTCATTCCAATTGTCTCCTAGCAACAAGACAGGTTAGATCTGCTGGATCTGGGGGATGAGTTGAAATGGATTCTCCTGCGGATGGGTCCTAATGTGGGTTTGTGTTCATGGAGACCTTGGAATGAGGCGGTGGCACTGGGGCCCTGAAGGGTTCTCCTAACCAGAGGCTTTGACACAGCTCCAATGCACAAGTTTCCATGTGGAGACGAGATTTGTTCTGATAGGTGCCTCAAGAAAAAGCCATATGCTGGTAAGGGAATCCAAGCCTCTGAGGAGAGATGCCTAGAAACCAAAGCATGGATCTGATTAGGGCCTAGGGGCCTGTTCGTTCCAATTTACCTCGGGGGACATCTGTCTATGGGTCTGAGTGCAGGTAGGTGCTCTGATGGGCTCAGATTGCCCCTGTTTGTACTGGGCAGTCAACACTATTGGGATGGCCTCGGGGACTTTGGAGGTTTATCTTATTTGTAGGGTTGTGGCAAATGGAATGGGCAGAATTCCCTTGGATAGGGCAGGTACAGTCCTCAGGTTTGGCTCCAGGGGCCTGAGCCTATAGGGTGTGTGGGCCAGGGCTGTGGGGACAGTTGTCTGAAAACACAAACTCGTCTTAGGTTTCATGTCGTAGGTATGGCAGGGCTGATCTACAGACCGTGAGGAGAACTCTTCGGGATATGAACAAAGGGCAGGTGTGAGGCACTTACTCAGGCTTTGGTCTCTGGATATTGTGTCACAGAATGCTGGTTTCTCCTACACTGAACGTTTGACAACATGCCGACCACAAGGTTTCTTGCCATGAGTAAGGAGTTCTGATTTCTGCATCACGTTCACCCCTTGGCAGGGTTTGGAGTTAAGGTATAAGTTCTGAATCCTGAAAAGCTAGGTTGGGTAGAGATGATGAGCTAAGGCCATGGTGGGTCCGATGTGCTCAGTGTATGGTCAGCTGTCTCGGTGTCTGTCATGAGGTCCAGGCTCAGGCTGTGTCAGAAAGTGTATTAGTGCCCAGGTTAGACTATATAATTTGGGTATAGTAGAGTGCCTTGTAGGTCTATCCTCATTTGGAGTGTGTGGGAAGCTGCATAGGGCAACTTTTTTTTCTTCTGGAGGGCAGGCAGAGTGCAGCATTGTGGGTCCGGAATGCCAAACTTGAGGGCTTGGGGGCCAGGAGTGTGAGGACGGAAGTCTGAGAACACAAGCTAGACATAGGTTTCAGGGCGAGGGCAAGGTGGACACACTCTGCAGAGCTGAATCGATATCTTGTGCATCTGAAGTCACGGCAAGAATCAGACGTTGACTCCGTTTGGAGTTCCTGTCCATGGTTTCCCCTTCATAAAGGGGGGGATCACAAATCCATCGAGGTTTTCCCACGTTGAGAGTTGTGAGATGCTCCAAAATGCAAGTATTCCTTCTGCAGAACATTTAAGACCTGTTGGATGGCTCCAGGACATCCCATAAGGAATGACGCCAGAGCAGGGTTCTAAGGATGGATGCCTGGGCAGCCCGGCTCGCATTCAAATTGTCTCCTAGCAACAAGACAAGTTCGTTCTGCTGCCTCTGGGGGAGCCACCAAAGGGGCTAAGTTAAAATGGAATCTCCTGCGGGTGGGTCCTAGTGTGGGTTTGTGTCCATGGTGACCTTGGTATGGGGCGGTGGCACCGGGGCCCTGAAGGATTCTCCAAACCGGAGATTTTGAGACAGCTCCAATGAGCAACTTTCCCATGTGGAGACAAGATTTGTTCTAATTGGTGCCTCAGGAAACCCCCATATACTGGTATTGGAAACCAGGCCTCTGAGGAGAAATACCTGGAAACCACAGCAATGCATCCAGTTAGGGCCTAGAGGCCTGTCCGGTTCAATCTTATTCTCTGGGGACATCCATCTACGGTATTAGTGTAGGTAGATGCTCAGCTGGTTCAGACCGCCCCTGTTTGTCCAGGCGGCCTACATTATTGGGATGTCCTCAGGGACTTTGGAGGTACAAATCCTAATTTGTACGATTGTGGACAATGGAATGGGCAGAATTCCCGTGGAGTGGGCAGGCACAGTCCTGATGTGTGGATCCAGGGGCCCCAGCCTGGAGGGTGTGTGGGCCAGGACTGTGGGGACAGAAGTCTGAAAACAAAAACTCGGCTTAGATTTGGGGACGTAGGTATGGCAGTCCCGATCTACAGACCGTGAGGAGAACTCTTCGGGATTTGAACAAATGCCAAGTGTGAGGCACTTGCTCAGGCTTTTTTCTCTGGATTTTGTGTCAATGATGGCCGTGGAATGTCGGGGAGGCCTCATGGTCCATGGACGAGTCTCCCTATCTGTGGATTTGGCCTGTTCCCAAGAGTTTTGTGTTAATCTATGGGATGGGATGAGTCATTTCTGTTTTGTTACCTCAGGTGTCCCACCAAAAGAGGGATTCCAGAGCATAGCTCTGATGAGGTGCGACTGGACAACCCGACCTCTGGTTAAAGATTGGGGCCTAGGGGAATGGCAAGTCCAATATGCCATCTATTGGTCCAGCCACTGAAAGACTTAATGAGGGCAGACCTCACTCTGAGGGTCCCCATGGCTGTTTGTGCTCTCACGGCAATCAAGCAGGGGCGGGTCCTCATGGGCCACGCTGATTTCTCCTACTCTGAATGGTGGACAACATGCCATCCACAAGGTTTCTTGCCATGGGAAGGATGAGTTCTGATTTCTGCATCACGTTCACCCCTGGGCCTTGATTGAAGTTAAGGTCTAGGTTCTGAAGCCTGAAGGCTAGTTTGGAAAGAGAGGACAACCTGAGGCCTTGGTGGGTCCAATGTGCTCAGTGTGCGGCCATCTGTCTTGGTGTCGGTTGGGAGTGTCGGGCTCACATTGTGTCAGACAGGGCACTAGTGCCCAAAGTAGGCTGTAGAAATGGGGTACAGTCAAGTTGCATGCAGGTTAATATTCATTTGTGGTTTCTGGGTAGGCCCATAGGGCAATGTTTTTGTTTTTGTTTTTCTGGAGGGCAAGCAGAGTGCTTCACTGTGGCTCTGGAATTCCAAGACTGGAGGGCTTTTGGGCCAAGAGTGTGAGGATGGAAGTCTGAGAACACAAGAGAGGCTTAGGTTTCGGGGCGAGGGCACGGCAGGCACACTCTGCAGAGATGAATCGAGATCCCGTGCATCTGAAGTCCGGTCAAAGAACAGACGTTGGCTCAGTTTGTTGTTTCTGTCCATGATGGCCCTTTCATGAAGAGGACGGGGCAACACGAGGCCATGGAGTTTTTCCCTCAATGGGAGTTTTGAGATGCTCCAAACCGCCAGGATTCCTTCTGTGGGATAATTGAAACCTGTTGGAGGGCTCCAGGATGCCCCATACGGAATGACTCCAGAGCATGTTTCTAAGGATGTATGCCTGGGCAGCCCACCTCACATTCCAATTGTTTCCTAGTGACAAGACTGGTTTGACCGGTTGGCTCTTTTAGAGAAAGCGAGGTTGTTGAGTTGATATGGACTCTCCTGCAAATGGGTCTTAATGTGGGTTTGTGTCCATGCAGATTTTGGAATGGGGCAGTGGCACTGAGGCTCTGAAGGATTCTCCTAACCAGAGGGTTTGACACAGCTCCAATGTGCAATTTTCCCATGTGGAGACAAGGCTTTCTCTGATGGTGCCTGAGGAAACCCCCATATGCTGGTATTGGAAACCAGGCCTCTGAGGAGAGATGCCTGGAAAACAAAGCAATGTATTCAATTATAGACTAGGGACCTGTCCGGTTCAGTCTTCTTCTCTGTGGATATCTGTCTATGGTTCTGTGTTGAGGCTGTTGCTCAGCTGGTGTCAGATAACCCTTGTTTGTCCTGGGCGGCCTAAACTATCGGGATGGCCTTGGGGATTTTGGAGGTTTCCCCTAATTTGTACGGTTGTGGCCAATGGAATGGGCAGAATTCCCTTGGGGAGGACAGGTATAGTCCTGAGTTGTGGCCACAAGGGCCCCAGCATGGAAGGTGTTTGGTCAATGCTGTGGGGACAGAAGTCTGAAAACACAAACTTGGCTTAGTTTTGGGGACGTAGTTATGGCAGACCCAATCTACAGATCATGAGGAGACATCTTCAGGATATGATCAAAGGGCTAGTGTGAGGCGCATGCTCAGGCTTTTGTCTTTGGATTTTGTCACCAATGGCCGTGGAATGATGGGGTGGCCTCATGGGACATAGACGAGTCTCCAAACTGTGGGCATTTGGCCCGATCCCAAGAGTTAGGAGTCATTCTTGGGATGGTAGGAGTCCTTTCTGTTTCCTAACCAGGTCTCCCACCAAAATAGGGATTCTTGAGCAGAGCCCTGGGGAGAGGCGACTGGACATCCTGAACTTTGGTTAAGATTGGGGGCTTAGAGGCGTCACAAGCCCCTTATGCGGGCTCTTGCTCCAGCCACTGAGAGGTCTTACTTGAAGATGGGGCTCACGTTAAGGGTCACAATTCGTGATTGTGTCCAACGCTGCCCTCAATCATGGGCAGGGCCTCATAGACCACATGGTTTCTCCTACACTGAATGTTGGACAACATTTCTTGCCATGGGGAAGGATGAGTTCTGATTTCTGCCTCACATTCAACCCTTGGCAGTGATTGGAGATAAGATCTGGGGTCTGAAGCCTGAAAAACGAGGTTGGGAAGAGATGACGACCTAAGGCCATGGCGGGTCCGATGTGCTCAGTCTGCGGCCAGTTGTCTGAGTGTCGGTCGGGAGTTCCAGGCTCAGACTGTGTCAAACAGTGCATTAATGCCCAGGGTAGACTGTATAATTGTGGTACAGTCAAGTGGAGAGCAGGTTGATCGCCATTTGTGGTTTCTGGGTAGCCCCAAAGGGCAACGTTTTCTTCTGGTGGACAGTTAGATTGCTGCATTGTGACTCCAGTATTGCCAAACTGGAGCACTTGTGGGCCAGGAGTGTGAGGATGGAAGTCTGAGAGCACAAGCTAGGCTAAGGTTTCGGGGCGAGGGCACGGAAAGCACCCTCTGCAGAGCTGAATCGATATCCCGTGCATCTGAAGTCAGGGCGATGCTCAGACATAGGCTCAAGTTAGGGTTCATGTCCATGATGACCCCTTCATGAAGGGGCCGGGCATCACAAGGCCATGGAGGTTTTCCCATGGTGGGAGTCCTGAGATGCTCCAAACCACAAAAATTCCTTCTGCAGGACAGTTAGGATCTGTTGGATGGCTCCAGGACATCCTGTACGGAACGACTCCAGAGCAGGGTTCTAAGGATTGATGCCTGGGCAGCCCGCCTCGCATTCCAATTGTCTGTTACTGACAAGACGGGTAAGATCTGCTGGCTATAGGGGAGCAACCAAGGGGACTGAGTTGACATGGACTCTCCTGCATATGGGTCCTAATGTGGGTTTGTTTTCAAGGAGACCTTGGAATGGGGCGGTGTCACTGGGGCCCTGAAGGATTCTCCTAACTGGAGATTTTGAGACAGCTCCAAAGAGCAAGTTTCCCATGTGGAGACGAGATATGTCCTGATAGGTGCCTCAGGAAACCCCATATGCTGGTATTGGAAAACAGGCCTCTGAGGAGATATGCCTGGAAACCAATGCAATGGGTTTGATTAGGGCCTCTGGTCCTGTCTGGTTCAATCTTCTTCTCTGTGGACATCTGTCTACGGTTCTGAGTGGAGGCTGTTGCTTAGCTGGTGTCAGATCAACCCTGTTTGTCCTGGAAGGCCTACACTATTGGGATGGCCTCAGGGATTTTGGAGGTTTCTCCTAATTTGTACAGTTGTTGCCAATGGAATGGGCAGAATTCCCTTGTTGATAGGTCCCAATGCTGGTTTGTTACCATGGAGATCTTAGAATGTGCTGGTGGCTAAGGTACCATGCAGGATACTCCTACCCTGAGGGTTTGGCACAGGTTGAAGAACACAGTTTCCTTCTTGGGACAGGAGATGTTCTGTTGTGTGGGTCAGGGTCCACATGTTAGATCCTTACTTGGTATTCCAGAATAGGCCTCTGAGGACAGGCGCCTGAAGCCTAATCTAGGGTTCCAAGTATGTCCTAGGGGAATGTCCAGTTCAATTTTCTGACTCAGGATAATTGACTTGGGTGTCTTCATGGATGTATGTGATCGGGATGTTTCAGACTTTGTGTTTGCATCCAGAGTGGCTTCCTATATTGGGGTGGGATTAGGGACTTTTGAGGTTTCTCCTAATCTGGAGGGTTTGGGCAAATGTGATGGGCAAAGTTTCCTTGGGATGGAAGGCACAGTCCTGTGGTGTAGCTCCAGAGACCCCATCATGGAGGACATGTGAGGCATGGTTTTGGGAGAGAAGTCTGCAAACAAAAACTAGGTTTATGCTTAGTGGCGCGGTGATCCCAGACCAATGAGTCGACCTGGAGGGCAGCTCGTCAGGAACTGTAATTAGGGTGACTCAATGGTGGTAGCATAGCCTTTTCTATTGGCATTGTGTGTCCAGGATGGCCTCAAAATGCAGGTGTGGTCTCATGGGTCCATGGGCGATTTTTCCTCTCTAAGGATCCTGGCGGATCCCCATAGTTTGGTGGATTTTTCGGGGAAGGGAAGAGTGCTGTTTTCCATCTTAGGGGTGCCCAAAAACAGAGATACCAGAGACGGGCTCTCGGTCTGGGCATCAAGAAAATCCCACCAAAGGTTAGGATTTGGGCCTAGGGGCCTACCAGGCCTGCAATGAAGGATCCTGGTGGTGCAACTGAGAGGGCTTATTTGAAATCACGCTCAGGCTGAGGGTCACAATGCCTGTTTGTTCCCAGGACACCCTTCAGTGGTGAGAATGCTCTCATTGCCCATGCAGCTGGCTCCCTCTCTGAAGCTTGGACACCCATCCCAAAGCTAGGTTTCCTGCCATGGGGAAGGAGCAGTTCTCTCTTGGGCTTCAGGTTCCCCCATTAGCAGGGATTCCAGCAAATGAATACCAAGGATGGGTAGTGAGGACCGACTGGGCCATGGCCGGCTGGAAATGCGTCCTGCTCTTTGGGTGGCTGACATGATGTCGGGGCTCAGGATCTGTCAGACACAGCATTAGTGCCCAGAGCAGCCTATAAATCGGGGATCCGTGAGGGCCAAGCAGATGATACTCATGTGGGTTTTTTGTGCAGTCTTACCAGGCTCTTCTTCTTTCTATGGGGAAGGCAGTATGTTACATTGTGGCTCCAGAATTCCCTATCAAGGGGACTTCGGGATCAGTAGGGTGAGGATGGAATTTTAAACATAAGCTAGGGTTAAATGCAGTTCAAAGCAGAAGGCAGTTCAAATGTGCAGCGACTCTTTCGAGACATCCAGCACCTGAGTAAGGACAAATGAAAGATGTTTGCTCACACTCGAGTTTGTGTCTATGATGACTGACATATGGAGAGGTGGCGTCAAGAGGCCATGAAGTATTTCCCATGCTGAGGCTTTTAACATGTTCCAAATAGCACGGTTACCTTCTACTGGACTGGTGGAGGCTGGTTTGTTTGCTCTGGGGTTCCTCATGTGGAAATTTTTGGTAGCAGAGTCCTTCCGCATGGATACCTGGAATGCACAAGTGCATTCAGCTGAAGAACATGACAGGTTCGTATTGGTGGCTCTTGGGCCAAGTGCCAAGGCCTTGACTTGACATGGAGTCTCTTACAGATGGGTGCCAATACTGGTTTGTTACCCAGTAGGTCTTTGAATGTGCTGGTGGCTAAGGGACCATGAGGGATTCTCCTACCCTATGGGTTTGACACAGGTCGAATGCACGATTTCCTTCTGGGGACAGGAGATGTTCGGTTGTGTGCCTCAGGGTCCACTTGTTGCATCCTAACTTGGTATTTCAGAAGAGGCCTCTAAGGTCAGATACCAGAAACGTAATCTAGGGTTCCTTTGATGTCCTAGGTGCATGTTAGGTTCAATTTTCTACTCAGGACCATTGACGTGGGTGTCTGCTTAGATGTAGGTGATCAGGGTGTTTCAGACTGTGCATTTATGTCCAGAGTGGCTTCCAATATTGGGGTGGGATCAGGGGCCTTGGTGGTTTCTCCTAATCAGGAGGGTTTGGGGAAATGTGATGGGTAAAGTTTCCTTGGGGATTGCAGGCGCAGTCCTGTGGTGTGGCTCCAGAGATCACATTCTGGAGGGCATGTGAGCCAGGGTTTTGGGAGATAAGTCGCAAACAAAAATTCGGGTTAGTGTTAGATGCAAGGTGGTCGCAGGCCCAATCCGTAGACGTTGAGGGAAGCTCGTCAGGAACTGTAATTAGGGTGATTGGAAGTCTGTATCACAGGCTTTTCTATCTGGATTATGTGTCCAGGATGGACTCCAAATGTAGGTGTGGTCTGATGGGTTCACAGGAGACTTTTCCTCTCTAAGGATGTTTGCGGCTCCCCACAGTTTGGTTACTTTTTCGGTGAACTGACAAGTGCTGTTTTCCATCTTAGAGTTGCCCAAAACAGGGATTCCAGGGACGGGCTCTGAGTCTGGGTGCCTAGAAAATCTCACCAAAGGTTAGGATTTGGGCCTGGGGGCATACCAGGCCTGCAATGCGGGATTCTGGTGGTGCCACTGAGAGGGCTTGTTTGAAAGCATGCCAAGCTGAGGGTCACAATGCCTGTTTGTGCCCAGGGCGCCCCTAGTTGGCTCATTGGCCATGGAGCTGGCTCCCATGTTGAGAGTTGGGACACCCATCCCAACAGCCAGGTTTCCTGCCATGGGAAGGAGGAGTTCTCTATTGTGCTTCATGTTCCCCCAAAGGCAGGGATTAAGTCTGGGGACAGGTGCCTGAATACCAAGGATTTGTAGAGATGATGGAGTAGGGCTATGGTTCGCCCCACCTGCTGGATATAGGTCCTGTTCTCTGGTTGGCTCACACTAGGTCGGGGCTCAGCCTCTGTCAGACACAGCACTAGTGGCCAGGACAGCCTATAAATCAGGGTTCCCTTGAGGGCCGAGCAGATTGATCTTCATGTGGGTTCTCTGGGCATACACACCAGGCACTTCTTATTTCTATGGGGAAGGCAGAAAGCTGCTTTTAGTGTCTAGAATTCCTTATCAAGAGACCTGGGTGACCAGTAGGGTGAGGATGGAACTGTAAAACTAGCTAGGGTTCAATTCAGTGCCAAGCGAAAGGCAGTTCCAGTGTGCAGTGGCTGATTCGAATATCCAGCACCTGAGGAAGGGTGGATGTCTGATACTTCCTTACACTGGAGTTTGTGTCTATTATGACTGACAAATGGAGGTGTGGCGTCAACAGGCCATGGAGGATTTCCCATGATGAGGCTTGTGAGAAGCTCCAAACAACAAGGTTTCCTACCACTGGACAGGTGGAGTCTGGTTTGTTTGCCCAAGATTCCCCATGTGGAAAGTTTAAGATGCAGAGCTCTCCCGCATGGATGCATTGAAATCACACCTCAATTGACGATTGCAGCTGAAGAACATGCCAGGTTCTTTCTGGTGGCTCTGGGGCGAAGTACAAAGGACTTGATTTGACATCGAATGTCTTCCAGATGGGCCACAATGCACGTTTGTTACCAGGGATATCTTAGGATGTGCTCGTGCCTAACGTTATGTGCAAGATTCTCCTACACTGAGGGTTTGGCACAGGTCGAAGAGCACGGTTTCCTTCTAGGGACAGGAGATTTTCTGTTTTGTGGCTCAGGGACTACATGTTGCATCGTAAGTAGGTATTCAGAACATGTCCCTGAGAGCAGGTGTGTGAAAACCCAATCTACGGATTTAATGAGGTCCTAGGGGAGTATCAGGTTCAATCATCTGAATCAGTACCATTGACTTGGCTGTCTGCCTGGATGGAGCTCTACAGGTTGTTTGAGACTGAGCATTTGCATCCAGAGTGGCTGCCAATATTGGGGTGGCTGAGGTACCTTTCAGTTTTCTCCTAATCAGTAAGGTTTGGGAAACTGTGATGGGTACATTTTCCTTGGGGATGGCAGGCACAGTCCTGTGGTGTGCCTCGAGAGACCCCATCCTAGAAGGCACGTGAACCATGGTTTTGGGAGAGAAGTCTGCAAACACAAATTTGGGTTTGGGTTAGTCGCAAGGCGATCGCAGGCCCAGTGCATAGACGTGGAGGGCTGCACATCAGGAACTGTAATTAGGGTGACTGGAAGGTGGTACCACACGCTTTTCTATCTGGATTGTGTGTCCAGAATGGTATCGGAATGCTGGTGTAGTCTCATGGGACCATGGGAGATTTTTCCTCTCTAAGGACCCTGGAGGCTCCCCATAGTTTGGTAGCTTTTTCGGGGAAGGTAAGATTGCTGTTTTCCATCTTAGAGATGCCCCAAAACAGGGATTCCAGAGACGGGCTCTGGGTCTGGGCGCCTGTAAAATCTAACCGAGGTTTAGAATTCGGGCCTAGGGGCATACCAGGCCTGCAATGCGGGAACCTTGTGGTGGAACTGAGAGGACTTGTTTGAAAGCATACCCAGGCTGTGGGTCACAATGTCTGCTTGTGCCCAAGGCAGCCCTCATGGATGGGCGTGGTCACGTTTGCCATGCACCTGGCTCCCACTTTGACTGTTGGACACCCATCCTAACAGTCAGGTTTCCTGCCTTCGGGAAGGAGTAGTATTATATTGTGCTTCAGGTTCCGCCATTGGAAAGATTCCAGCAATGTCTGGGGAAAGAAGCCAGAATACCAAGGATGGTTAGAGATGACGGACGTGGGCCATGGCCAGTCACACATGCTAGATATGGAGCACACTCTCTGGGTGGCTAACACTAGGTCTGGGCTCAGGCTCTGTCAGAAACCACACTAGTGGCCAGAGCAGCCAACCAGTCGGGTTTCCCTTGAGAGCCGAGCCGATTGATCCTCTTGTGGTGATCTGGGCAGGCTCAGCAGGCACTTCTTCTTTCTATGGGGAAGGTAGTATTCTGCGTTGTGGCTCCAGAATTCAATGTCAAGAGGCCTTGGGGAACAGTACTGTGAGGATGGAATTGTAAACACAAGCTACAGTTCAATTCAGTGCCAAGCAGAAGGCAGTTCAAATGTGAAGCAACTTTTTCGAGATATCCAGCACCTGAGTAAGGGCGGATGTCAGATTTTTGCTCACACTAGAGTTTGTGTCTTGATGACCAACAAATGGATGGGTGGTGTCAAGAGGTCATGGGGGATTTCCCAAATTGAGGCTTGTGAGATGATCCAAATCACAAGGTTTCCTTCTACTGGAATGGTGGAGTCTGGATAGTTTGCTCCAGTGTCCTCCCGTTTGGGTAGTAGCCCTCTCCCGTATGGATGCCTGGAGAGCTCAACTCCATTGAGCATTGCAGCTGAGGAACAAGGCAGGTTTGTTCTGGTGCCTCTGAGGTGAAGGACCAAGGCCTTGAGTTGACATGGAATCTCTTGCAGATGGGCCACGATGCTGGTTGTTACCAGGCAGATCTTAGAATATGCTGGTGGCTAATGTGTCACACAGGATTCTCCAAACATGAGGACTTGGCACACGTCGAAGAGCATGGTTTCCTTCTCAGGACAGAAGATGTTCTTTTGTGAGGATTAGGGACCACATGTATCATATGTTGGTATTCCAGAACAGTACCCAGATGAAAGATGCCTGAAAACCTAATCTAGGGTTCCAATGAGGTCATACGGGCATGACAGGTTCAATCTTCTTACTCAGAACCTTTGACATGCCTGTCTGACTGGATGTAGGTGATCAGGGTGTTTCAGACTGTAAGTTTGCACCAGAGCGACTGCCAATATAGAGGTGGGCTCAGGGGATTTGCAGGTTTCTCCTAATCTTGAAGGTGTGGGCAAATGTGACGGGCACAGTTTCCTTGGGTAAGGCAGGCACAGTCCTATGTTGTGGCTCCAAAGGCCCCATCCTTGGTGGCATGAGAGCCATGGTTTTGGGAGAGAATTCTGAAAACTGAAATCCGGGGTAAGGTTAGTGGGGAGGCGAATAGTCCCAATGCAAAGATCTAGAGGGAAGCATATTAGGAACTGTAAGTAGGTTGAATAGAAGGCAGTAGCATAGGATTTTCTCTCTGGATTGTGTGTCTAAGATGGCCTCGGAATGCAGGTGTGGTCTCATGGGTCCATGGGAGAATTTTCCTTTCTAAGGATCCTGGTGGCTCTCCATAGTTTGGTACCTTTTTAGGGGAAAGAAAGTGTGCTTTTTTACATTTTAGGGATGCCCCAATACAGGGATTTCAGAGATGGGCTCTGGGTCTGGGCGCCTGGAAAATCCCACCAAATTTTAGGATTTGGGCCTAGGGTCATACCTGGTCTGCATTCAGGATCCTGGTGGTGCCACTGTGAGGGTTTGTTTGAATGCATGCTCTAGCTGAGGGTCACAGTGCTTGTTTGTGCCCAGGACGGATCTCACGAGTGGGCGTGGTCTCATTGGCCATACAGCTGGCTCCCTCTTTGAGTGCTGGACAACCATCCCAACAACCAGGTTTCCTGCCGTGGGGAAGGAGGAGGTCTCTATTGTGCTTCAGCATCACCCATTGTCAGGGATTCCAGAAAATGTCTGGGGATAGGGGCCTGAATACCAAGGATGGGTAGGGATAACAGATTTGGGCCATGGCCGGTCTCACATGCTAGATATGTGGCCCACTTTCTGGGGGGTTGAAACTAAGTCTGGTCTCAGGCTCTGTCAGACACAGCAAAAGTAGCAAGGGCAGCCTATAAATCGGGATTCCCTCGAGGGCTGAGCAGGTTGATCCTCATGTGTGGTTGCTGGGCAGACTCACCAGGCACTTATTCTTCCTATGGGGAAGGCAGAATGCTGCGTTGTAGCTCCAGAATTTCCTATCAGGAGGCCTTGGGAGCCAGTAGGGTGAGGATGGAATTGTAAACACAAGCTATGGTTCAATTCAGTGCCAAGCAAAAGGCAGTTCTAATGTGCAGTGTTGGTTTCAAGATATCCAGCACCTGAGTAAGGGCAAATGTCAGATGTTTGCTCACAGTGGAGCTTGTGTTCTATGATGGCCGACAAGTGAAGGGGTTGCGTCAAGAAGGCTTGGAGGATTTCCCATGCTGAGGCTTGTGAGATGCTCCAAAGAGCAAGGTTTCCTTCTACCAGACAGGGGGAGTCTGGTTTGTTTGCTCCAGTGTCCCCCATGTGGAAAGTTTGGATAGCTAATCTCTCCCGCATGGATGCCTGGAAAGCACACCTCCATTGACGATTGCCGCTGAGGAACATGGCAGGTTCATTGTGGTGGTTCTGGGCGAAGTACCAAGGCCTTAAGTTGACAGGGAATCTATTGCAGATGGGCCCCAATGCTGGTTTGTTACCAGAGAGATCTTAGAATGTGCTGGTGACTATGATGCCATGCAGGAATCTCCTACCTTGAGAGTTTGGCACAGGTCAAATGCACGGTTTCATTCTGGGGAAAGGACAAGTTCTGTTGTGTCATCAGGGACCAAAATCTGTATTATAAGGTGGTATTTCAGAACAAGTCTTTGAGGACAGATGTCTGAAAACCTATTCTAGGGTTCCAATGAGGTCCTAGGGGCATGTCTGGTACAATCTTCTACCTCAGGGCCATTGACTTGGGTGTTTGCCTGCATTTAGGTGATCAGACTGTTTCAGACTGTGCATTTGCTTCCAGAATGGCCTCCAAAATTGGAGAGAAGTCTGCAAACACAGACTCTGGTTAGGATTAGTGATGAGGTGATCTCAGGCCCAATGCATAGACCTGGACGGCAGCCCGTCAGGAACTGCAATTAAGGTGACTGGAAGGAGGTAGCACAGGCTTTTATATCTGGATTGTATGACCAGGATGGCCTCAGAATGCAGGTGTGGTCTCATGGGTCCATTGGAGATTTTTCCTTTCTAAAGATTCCCTCTTCTCCCAATACTTTGGTGGCTTTGTCAGGGAAGGGAAGAGTGCTGTTTTCCATCTTAGGGGTGCCCCAAAACAGGGATTCCAGAGACGGGCTCTGGGTCTGCGTGCCTGGAAAATCCAACGAAGTGTTAGGATTCGGGCCTAGGGGAGTCCCAGGCCTGCAATGCGGGAAACTGGTGGTGCAACTGAGAAGGCTTGTTTGAAAGCATACTCTGGCTGAGGGTCACAATGCCTGTTTGTTCCCAGGGTGGCCCTTAGGAATGGGCGTGGTCTCATTGGCCATGTAGCTGGCTCTCATTTTGAGGGTTGGACACCCATCCCAACAGCCAGGTTTCCTGCAATTGGGTAGGAGGAGTTCTCTATTGTGCTTCAGGTTCCCCCATTGGCAGCGATTCCAGCAAAGGCCTGGGAACAGGTGCCTGAATACCAAGGATGGGTAGAGTTGATGGACTTGGGCCATGGCTGGTCTCACATGCTGGATATGGTGCCCGCTTTCTGGGCGGCTGACACGAGTTCAGGGCTCAGGCTCTGTCAGACACACCACTAGTAGCCAAGGCAACCTGTAAAACAAGGAAGCCTATAAATCCCTCGATGGCCAAGCAGATTGATCCATATTTGGCGTTTCTGGGCAGACTCACCAGGCATTTATTCTTTCTATGGTGAAGGCTGCAATATGGCTTAAGAATTCCCTACCAAGACATATTTGGGCCGTTGGAGGTGAGGATGGAATTGTAAACCAAAGCTACAGTTAAATGCAGTGCCATGCATTTGGCAGTTCTACTGTGCAGCATCTTTTTCGAGATATTCATCATCTTGAGTAAGGACGATATCAAAGTTTTGCTCACACTGGAGTTTGTGTTTATGACCAAGAAATGGAGGGGTGGGGTCAAGAGGCCATGGAGGATTTCCCTGGGTGGGGCTTGGGAGATGCTCCGAACAGTAAGGTTTCATTCTACTGTACAGGTGGAGTCTGGTTTGTTTTCTCCAGTGTCCTCCATGTGGAAAGTTTGGGTAGCAGAGCACTTCCGCAAGGAAGTGTGGAATGCACACCTCCGATGACCATTGTAGCTGAGGAACATGGCAAGTTCGTACTGGTGGCTAGGGAACGAAGTATCAAGACCTTGAGTTGACATGGAATCTCTTGCAGATCGGTCTCAATGCTAATTTGTTACCAGGAAGATCGTAGAATGTGCTGGTCGCTAAGGGGCCATGCAGGGTTCTACCAGCCTGAGTGTTTGACTCAGGTCCAAAAGCATGGTTTCTTTCTGGGGACAGGAGAAATTCTGTTGTTTGGCTCAGGGAACACATGTTGTATTATAAGTTGGTTTTCCAGAACAGGCCTCTGAGGACAGATGCCTGAAAACCTAATCTAGGTCTCCAGTGAGGTCCTAGGGGCATGTCAGTTTCAATCTTCTGACTCAGGTCCATTGATTTGTTTGTATGACTCAACAGAGGTGATCAGGGTGCTTCAGACTGGGCTTTTAAATCCAGAGCAGCCTCCCATATTGGGGTGAGCTCTGGGACTCTTTAAGTTTATCCTAATCTAGAGAATTTGGGCAACTGTGACTGGAACAGTTTCCTTGGGGATGGCAGGCACAGTTTTGTGTTGTGGCTCCAGAGACCCCATTCTGGAGGACATGTGAGCCATGGTTTTGTGAGAGAAGTCTGCAAACCCAAATTGGGTTATGATTAGTGGCAAGGTGATCAAAGGCCCAAAGCGTAAACCCGAAGTGCAGCGCATCAGGAAATGTAATTAGGGTGACTGGAAGGCGGTCTTTTCTATCGGGACTTTTCTATCGGGATTGTGTGTCTAGGATGGCCTCGGACTGCATGTGTGGTCTCATGGGTCCATGGGAGATTTTTTTCCTCTCTAAGGATCCTGGCGGCTCCCCATAGTTTGGTGTCTTTTTCAGGGAAGTGAAGAGTGCTGTTTTCCATCTTAGGCGTGCCCCAAAACATCCATTCTAGAGCCAGGCTCTGGGTCTGGGCGCCTGGAAAATCCCACGAAGTGTTATAATTTGGCCCTAGGGCCTACCAGGATTGCAATGCGAGATCCTGGTGGTGCAACTGAGAGGGCTTGTTTGAAATCATGCTCAGGCTGAGGGTCAAATTGCCTGTTTGTGCCCAGGGCTGCCCTCAGGATTGGGTGTGGTCTCATTGGCCATGCAGCTGGCTCCCACTCTGAGTGTTGGACACTAATCTCAACAGACAGGTTCCTGCCATCTGGAAGAAGTTCTCTATGGTGTTTAAAGCTCCCCTGTAAGGGTCTGGTTGGTCAGAGGGAGTCATTTTGTGCTTATGGAGTGAACTTAGATTGTCCCTATGCAGTAAACTTAGATTGACCCGCCCTTCCCAGAAGAACTTACTTGCAAAGCCTAGGTACAAGGGCTGTTCAGGCCAGATGAAGACATCCAATCAGTGGAGCACGCATATATCTACTAGGGTAAATTGAAATACAATTGGGCACCCGTGTGTTACCTAGCATTTTGTGTGTGTGTGTGTGTGGTGATTTAGCATGACTTTATAGTGTTCTCTGTGTATTGCAATCTCATTGGCCACGTGTGTATAGCCCGACTAAATACCTCTATAAAAGTTAGTCTGTGAGTCTGGGAGGGGTCACCTCTTTGCAAGAGATGGCCCTGGCCACTCAGTTTGATTCTCAATGCTGGTGTGAAATAAAGCTTTGATTGGCCTTCATTTTGTGTCAGTCTCGCTCCTTTGATTAAGAACCCTAACATTGGAGGGGGCACCCGAATTCAAATGACGAGAACTGAGCCAGCATCGGAATTTTTGGAAAAAGCCTCCAGAAGTAAGATCATGGGATCCTATCTGTCTGTCTGGATAGAGCTCCAGGGTATGGCCCACCAGGGAGAAGATGGATGCACCCATGCCCCCCAGGGCTGGAGTGGATGCGGGGATGCCCCATCCCTCTGCTGGTAGATCAACGGGGGGGTTCGCGTCCCCTGGGTGGTCGGCGGTTTTGAGTCCCCGTAGGGTGTCGCCAGGGTGTTCGAGTCCCCCCAGTCAATCACGGGCCTGCCGGCGGTTTCGAGTCCCTTTAGGCATTTGGGGCATTTGAGTGCCCCTAGACAGCCAGGGGGTTCTAGTCCCCCTAGATGGCCGGGGGGTTCGTGTCCCCCTTGGTGGTTGGGGAATTCGAATCCCCCTAGAAGGCCAGGGGGTTCAAGTCCCCCTAGACGGTCAAGGGTTTCAAGTTCACATGGGCGGTCGGTGGGGTTGAGTCCCCCTAGACAGTCGGGGAGTTCGTGTCATCATGGTTGGTTGGGGGGTTAGAGTACCCCTGGGCTGTTGAGGGGTTCGAGTCCCCATAGGTGGTCGGGTTATAAAGCCCCCACCAGTGGCAGGTTATGGGTAAGAATCGATGGGCCTGCGGTTGTCTTTGCCTGGTCCTTCTGTTGTCTGTTGTGTTGTTTGTTATGATTGAGGGAATGGGGCAAGCAGAGAGTAAGGGGACTCTAATTTCATCTCTCTGTTCTTCATAATAGATGTAAGGCTTCTCACTCACTCATTTTGTGTGTTAAGGACTAAGACTGGAGTCAACTTGGGTTAGTCGAATGCCAGGTTAAGGTGCCCAATGCTGGCTCATTGGAGCCGGGCGTGGAATATAGTGCCTAGTGGGGCACTTTTGGTAAGCACAACTGACACTGCGGGATGAACCAACCTCGAGACAGAGACTTTAAGCAATATTCCCAAGCAGCTGCAGAAACTCCCTTTGTTTTGGGAAATTCCTTGCCTTTTCTGGCCCAATATAGACTGCATAGCCCCTCCCCCTTGCTGACAGGAGAGCATGGCATCTGACGTGGAGATTGTTATTTGTCTGTCTCAAGGTTTTAATGGGTAATTGTTAAAGTGACTTCTGAAGTCTTTGGTAACCTGAAACTCTGAAGGGTTGCTTGAATGACAAATGGAATTAAATATGTTGGACATGTAGGTCTTAACAAAATGGGATAAAATGCTAGAGCGTTGGCTGCTGGAACTGGGTTTGTGCTTTTGAAATCTGCTGGTGAACACGTTCTGTGCTTAACTGATTGATAAATTTGCCACCTAAAGAATTCTGTTGTACTGACTCACAATTGGTTTATATTTAGTCTTCAGTAGAGGTTCAGGTATTTCTAAGAGTACAAAATTCTGTTAAGTGTAAATAAGACTGAAGGAAATGAGAAAAGCAATGCTGTATGTAAAAAGTAGGAGATATGTAAAAGTTTGGATCTGAAAAGTGCCTGACTGTGTGAATGTGTCTGTATGGCTCCACTTCTGCTACGAAGTCTGAGTGGGCTGCACCCTGAGTCTCGCAGGGTGTCATTTGGCATAACAATCATCTACTCCACGAAGTGTCCTGGTCCGGGGTTTATAGGGACAGACCTTAGCTAAGACACTCCTATGTTCCCCCTAGGGATGCGAGCAGGACAGCATCTGAAAGATGCCCTGCACTTTGTCTGCTACATCATTCAACATGGAAGGGAAACCTAGTAAACTCATTATCTGCTTATTTAAAAAAAAAAGACACTTGTATAGAAAAGCTGGTTTTCTCTCTGTTTAAAAAGACAAAGTTTTCTTAAGTTAATTGATCTGTTATGGTTTTCTCTTTGCCTGCCCAGAAAGTTCAGTTTCTATGTTTTGTTTTATCAGGTGTTTAACATCCCTAATTATATTTAAGCATGTGTTTTAAAACTTTCTAAGGTTTTAGCAATTGTTGACAGGATTTAAAGCAATGATAAACCTTGGGTCACATTTGGGAAAATGCCATGCATTTCCTAAAGTTTTAATACGTTGGTAGATCACCACTTGATATTGTGATTATGGATATGTTACATGTCACAGAAGTAACCTGATTTTCTTGCCACTTACCTTGTAAATTCTCATCTCACCACCTCTTTACAATATCTTTTTTGAGTTTTTGTCATTTTTAATTGTTTTAATTCTCTTGGAAGATAAATTCCGTCTCAAAGAAAATTCATATGGGAGATTTTCAGGACAAATACAGGTCTTTGATATATTGAAATTCTGGAACTGAAATGGGTAGAATTTACAGAAGTAAAAGCTGCATTCGGACTAAACCTTAATTATTAACATGGGTTTGGTGAACTGAAAGACTGTAATGATATATCCCTTGATGTTTTGTCTTATGTTTGGGTCTTCCAGACTAGGGAAACTTATTCTTAAGTTATCTGTAACTTACAGAGATAAAATGTAGTCATTTGTAACCAAATCAAGGTATTCAACTCTTTCTCTCTGAACCCTCTGAAATCAAAAGGCTTCAGCAAGTATTCTTTCTTCCATGGCAATCAGTCATTTGCATAAATTCAATAAGAATCCGTTCTCCTTGTAATAGGACACCATTAGAAACATTGGTTATTTCATTTTACCATGGCTTTGACTGGAACGCCATATTAGAAAAGGCTCAGATATGACTAGACAGCTTAAAGGAACTAAGGTTGACTTTATAAAACCTGGAATCGTAAAGCCCTTTGGAAATGTTGGCCTGATACCTTGCTTCCAGTGTTCCCAGCAGCCTCACTAGATGAGTAAAAGGATGTTACTTCCTGGCAGGTGCAGGAACCCTAGGATTCTTTGCGGGCCTCAGGAAGAGGAATTCACCCAAATCAACAGGTATGGCAGGCATGTCTGATGGCAAGTATGTAGCTTGGCTTCTGGCATGGAGAGGCTCATAAGTTCAACCTAGAGATCCATTATGAGAAGTACCAGCAGAGCAGATTCTAAAAGATTTATATGATCCCTCGCTGTTCTTGCTTAGCTTATGTAAACAATTAGGCCAAGCTTGTTAAAACTGGATTTGTTTTTCAAATAAGTTACTCCTGACTTGGCTACCTCTGAAAACGAGAGTTATTTTAGAGAGAAAAATTGTGTTTTAATAACACACCTTTATAGATGTTAAATTCTAGATTTGATTGTCTTTAAATGTTTGTTTACTTAAGCTAGACGACTTGAGGTAAAATTCAGGGAAGTTGCATGATAGATCACTTAGGCGATCTTGCTCTGTCCGTCAGTCACCCCAGATATAGGGAACTTCAGAAAATTGAAGGATTTGAAGGGAAGAATCTGACAGAGTTAGTGGGAATAGCAGAAAAGTTGTTTAACAACAGGGATGCACAGGAGGATGAAAAACAGACAAAAAAAACTGGTTAAGGTTTTGGCATTACATGAGGCAGAGAGAAGATGGGTAGGGGATAGTAAATGGAAGGAAAAGCCTAAGCACAGAGAAGGCAGGCGGGAACACTCAGATTCAGATCAATGTGCTTACTCTATCGAATGAGGACATTGGGCCAGGGAGTGCCCCAAAAGGAAGACAAGAATGCTTGAAACCAGAGATTGAAGGGATTATGTTTCCGGGCCCCACCCCGAACCTCGGGTAAAAATTGAAGTGGAGAGGAAATCATTTTATTTCTTGGTGGACATGGGAGCCAAATTTTCATCATTACTTAAACCTATTGGAAAACTACTTGGAGAGAAAGTCTGAGTACAAGGAGCCAATGGCACAGAGAGACATAAATGGGCAACAGAAAGGACTTTAAATTTGGCCTCAGGAAGACTTAAACATCAATTTTTGGTCCTCCCTAATGCCCCATATAACTTGATGGGAAGAAATCTCCTCCATAAGTTAAAAGCTGGCATTCAGTTCTCAGAAGGAGGCATGACTGTAACCTTGAGACGACCCACTGTACAAGTGCTTATGGCAGCAGTAGATGAATACCACTTTTAGAAGCCAGTCTCAAAACCAGAGGAAACAAAGTTGGGGAAGCCTTCTCCAAATCCTACAGTAGGAGTTTCCCCAGGTCTGGGCAGAAGGGAAGTCCCCTGGCTTGGACAAGGAACAACCTCCAGTGGCGACAGCTATGGCTGTTTACATTCAGCAGTACCCACCTTCCGCGGGAAGCAAAGGAAGGGATCAGAAAACACATTAACCACCTCTAAAGAGAGGGTATCCCAGTTCCTTACAAATCTCCATGGAACACATCTTTGCTGCCCGTCAAAAAGGCCGAGACTAGGGAGTACCAGCCGGGGAGTACAGGACTTGCGGGAAGTTAATAAATGGGTTGAAGATATCCACCAGACGGTGCCTATCCCCTATACCCTACTCTCTCTCCTAGGCCCCAAAAGAACTGTGTATACCGTCTTAGAGCTCAAGGATGTATTTTTTCTGCATATCTTTAGCAAAGGAATTCTCAGCACATTTTTGCTTTTGAGTGATCTGACCCACAGGAAGGATTCCAAGGCCACCTCACCTGGACAAGACTTCCCCAAGGGTTCAAGAATTCGCCACTATCTTTGACGAGGCCCTACATGAGGATTTGCGTGAGTACAGAACCTCCAACCTAGGACTCACTCTGTTGCAGTACGTTGATGACTTGCTAGTAGCCTCTGAGGACTATGAGTCATATTGGCGGGGGAAGAGAGCTCTCTTACAGACTCTGCACAAAAAAGGGTATTGGGTGTCAGCAATGAAAGCACAGCTCTGTCAGAGCCATGCTACTTAAAGGCTTTGATCTCTATGAGGGAGTGCATTCACGGTCTGAGTCCAGGAAACAGGTGTTCACCCAATATGCCCACCCCACCATTTCCCAACAAGTGAGAGAGTTTCTTGGGACAGTGTGCTACTGTAGGCTGTGGTACCACGGTTTGTGGAGATGGCCTGACCTCTCGACAAACTGGCAAAATGTGTGCTCACTATGATAGAGTGGACAGTTGAGGCAGAAGGAGCATTTCAGGAATTGCAAACAGCCTTAATGAGTGCCCAAGCATTGGCCATCCCAGATGTTACCAAGCCCTTCCACATTGCCTGGGACACCAAAAGGGGACTGATCTGATTTCGAAAGGAAACCATTTAGCAGATCAAGCTGCAAAGTAAGCAGCCTGAGAAACAGTGTAAAAGCTGGTTACACCCCTGGCTCTAGCCCTACCAGAAAAACCAGTCTATTCAGAAGAAGATTTAAACTATTTACCAAAATGGGATGGATTAGACTATGAAGGAGACTGGGCTAAGATTAAAAGAGGAAATTTAATTCTTCTTCAAAGACTAGGTAAGAAGTTAGTAGACCAGATACATCAGGGTACTTATTTGGGGATACGCAAACTCAAGGACCTTATAGGCAAGAAATTCCAGGTTTCTAAATTATGGAATATGGCTCAGGATGTAGTTGCTAGATGTGCTCAATTCCAGGCAGTTGAAGTGGGAGGAACTAGAATGGGAAGAGGGAAAAGAGAAAGAGGTAAGGAACCAGGAATTTATTGGGAAATTGATTTTACAGAAATCAAACCTCTAAAATATGGACACAAGTATATGTTAGTTTTTGTAGATACCATATAAGGCTGTGTAAAGGTTGTTTCCACCAAGCGTGAGACGGCAGGAGGTGTAGGCAAAAAGTTACTGGAAGAAATAATTCCTAGGTTCGGGCTGCCTCTCGCAATTGGGTCAGACAATGGCCCTGCATTTGTGAGCTCAGTCTCAAAGACATTGGCGATGGCCATGGGCACAAATTGGAAACTACATTGTGCCTATCAGCCCCAGAGTTCAGGGTAAGTAGGGAGAATGAACCGGACTCTTAAAGAGACCTTGACAAAACTAATTCTGGAGACTGGCAGTGGATTGGTGGATCTCCTTGTTTTGCCCTCCTCAGAGAATTATGTACACCCTATTTAAACAAGGTGTCCCCATTTGAAATAATGTTTGGGTCTATGGCCATACCACCCTGATCGTGCCCAATTTCGTGAACTAGTGACCAAAGCAGCCTATAAATTGGGGTTCCTTCGAGGGCTGAGGAGATTGATCCTCAAGTGGGATATCAGGACAGACTCACCAGGCACTTCTTCTTTCTGTGGGGATGGAAGAATGCTGTGTTGTGGCTGGAGAATTCACTTGACTTCACATGGAATTTATTGCTTTTGGGTTTCAATGCTAGTTTGTTACCAGGGAGATCTTTGAATGTGCTGGTGGCTAAGGGGCGATGCAGGATTCTCACACCTTGAGGGTTTTTCACAGTTTGAAGGACACAGTTTCCTTCTAGGGACAGGAGATGTTCTGTTGTGTGGCTCAGGGAACACATGTTGTATCCTAAGTTGGTATTCCAGAACAGGTCTCTGAGGGCAGATGCCTGAAAACCTTATCTAGGGTTCCAAGGAGGTCCTAGGGGCATGTCAGGTTCAATCTTCTGACTCAGGATCAATGACCTGGGTGTCTGCCTGATGTAGGTGATCAGGGTTTTACAGACTGCACATTTGCGGCCTCCAATATTTGGGTGGGCTCAGTGGCCTTGCAGGTTTCTCCTAATCTGGAGGGTTTGGGCAACAGTGACGAGCACATTTTCCTTTGGTTGGCAGGCACAGTCCTGTGGTGTGGATCCAGAGACCCGATCCTGGAAGGCATGTGAGGCATGTATTTGGGAAAGAAGTCTGCAAACACAAACTTGGGATAGGGTTATTTGTGAGGTGATAGCATGTCCAATGCATAGACCTGGATGGCAGCTCATCAGGAACTATAATTACGGTAACTGGAAGGCAGTAGCACGGGCTTTTCTATCTGTATTGTGTTTCCAGGATGGCTCGGAATGCAGGTGTGGTCTCATGAATCCATGGGAGATTTTTCCTCTCTAAGGATCGCAGCCATTCCCAATACTTTGTTGGCTTTTTCAGGGAAGGGAAGAGTGCTGTTTTCCATCTTAGTGGTGTCCCAAAACAGGGATTCCAGAGACGGACTCTGGGTTGGGCACATGGAAAATCCCAACAAGGGTTAGGATTTGGGCCAAGGGGCATACCAGGCCTTCAAAGCTAGATCATGGTGTTGCAGCTAAGAGGGCTGATTTGAAAGCATGCTCAGGCTGAGGGTCTATATGCCCTTTTGTGCCCAGGGCGGCCCCCACGAGTCAGCGTGGTTTCATTGTCCATGCAGCTGGCTCCTACTCTGAGGGTTGGAAAACCATCCCCAAAGCCATGTTTCCTGCCTTGGGGAAATAGGAGTTCTCTATTGTGCTCAAGGTTTCCCCTTTGGCAGTGATTCCAGCACAGGTCTGGGTACAGATGCCTGAATACCAAGGATGGGTAGAGAGGACGGATGTTGACCATGGTCGGTCTTACATGCTGGATATGGGCCCGACTCTCTGGGTGGCTGAAATGAGGTCGGGGCTCAGGCTCTGTCAGACACAGCTCTAGTGGCCAGTCAACCTATAAATCAGGTTTCCCTCGAGGGTTGAGCAGACAGACAGATCCTCATGTGGGATTTCCTTGCAGTCTCTCAGGCACTTCTTCTTTCTATGTGGAAGGCAGAATGCTGCTTTTTGTCTCCAGAATTCCCTATCAAGAGAGCATGGTGAAGAGTAGGGTGAGAATGGAATTGAAAACCAAAGACACGGTTAAATTCAGTGCCAGGCCGAAGAGGGTTCTAATGTGCAGTGTCTTATTCGAGATATCCAGCATGTGAGAAAGGGTGGATGTCACATGTTTGCTCAGACTGGAGTTTGTCTCTATGATGAGCTACAAATGGAAAGGTGGCGTAAAGAGGCCCTGGAGTATTTCCCACACTGAGTCTTGTGATATGCTCCAAACAGCAATGTTTCCCTCTACTGGACAGGTGGAGTCTGATTTGATTGCTCCAGGGTCCCCCATGTGGATAGTATGGGTAGCAGAGCTCTCCTGCATGGATGCCTGGAAAGCACATCTCCATAGACCATGCAGCTTAGGAGAATGGCAGGTTCATTCTGGTGGATCTGTGATGAAGTACCAAGGCTTTGAGTTGACATGGCATCTCTAACAAAGGGGTCACCATGCTGGTTTGTCACAAGGGAGTTTTAGAATGTGTTGGTGCCTATGGTGCCATGCAGGATTCTCCTACCCTGAGGGTTTGACACAGGTCCGAGAGCACGGTTTCCTTCTAGGGGCCGGAGTTTTTCTGTTGTGTGGCTCAGGGACCACATGTTGTATTATAAGTTGTTATTCCAGAACAGTCATCTGAGGACAGATGCCTGAAAACCTAATTGGAGTTCCAATGTGGTACAAGGGTCGTGTCAGGTTCAATCTTCAGACTCGGAACCATTGACGTGGATGTCTGTCTGGATGTAGAGAATCAGGATGTTTCAGACTGTGCATTCGTGTCCAGAGCGACCTCCAATATTGGGGTGGGTGCAGGCGCTTTGCAGGTTCCTCCTAATCTGGAGGGTTTGGGCAACTGTGACAGCCAAGGTTTCCTTGTGGATGGAGACACAGTCCTGTGATGTGGCTCCAGAGACCAGATCCTGGAGGCCATGTGAGCCATGGTTTTGAGAGAGAAGTCTGACAACACAAACGTGGGTTAGGGTTAGCGGTGATGTGATCGCAAGACCGGTGTGTAGACCTGGAGCACAAATTGACAGGAATTGTAATTAGGGTGACTCTAGGCGGTAGCACAGGCTTTATATCTGGATTGTGTGTCCACAATTGCCTCGGAATACAGGTGTTGTCTCATGAATCCATGAGAGATTTTTCCTCTCAGAAGATCCTGGCAGTTTCCAGTAGTTTGGTGGCTTTTTCAGGGAAGGGAAGAGTGCAGATTTCCAACTTAGGGGTGTCCCAAAACAGGGTTTCCAGAGATGGGCTCTGTGTGTGTGGGCACCTGGATAATCCAACCAAGGCTTAGGATTTGGGCCTAAGGGCGCCTCAAGCCTGCATTGCGGTATCCTGGTAGTATAACTGAGAGTGTTTGTTTGAAAGCATGCTCAGGTTTAGGGTCACAATGCCGGTTTGTGCCCAGGGCGGCTCTTAGGAGTGGGCGTGCTCTAATTGGCCATGCAGCTGGCTCCCACTTTGAAGGATGGACACCCATCCCAACAGCCAGGTTTCCTGTCATGGGGAAGAAGGAGTTCTCCATTGTGCTTCAGGTTCCCCCATTGGCAGGGATTCCAGCAAAAGTCTGGGGACAAATGCCTGAATACCAAGGATGGGTAGAGATGATGGCCTTGGGCCATGGATGGTCTTACATGCTAGATTCGGGCCCCGCTTTCTGGAAAGCTGACATGAGGTCGGGGCTCAGGCCAGGGCAGTCTAAAAATCAGGGTTCCCTCAAAGCAGGAGTAGATTGATCCTCATATGGGGTTCCTGGGCAGACTCACCAAGCACTTCTTCTTTCTATGGGGAAGGCAGAATGCTGCGTTGTGGCTCCAGAATTCCCAATCAAGTGGGCTTGGAGACCAGTATGGTGAGGATGGAATTGTAAACACAAGCTGCGGTTAAATTCAGTGCCAGGCATAAGGCAGTTCCAATGAGCTGCTTCTTATGTGAGATATCCAGCATGTGAGTAAGGGTGGATGTCAGATGGTTGCTCACACTGGAGTTTGTGTCTATGATGATGCACAAATGGAGGGTTGGCATACGGATGCTATGGAGGATTTCCCACGCTGAGACTTGTGAGATGCTCAAACAGAAAGGTTTCTTTCTACTGGACAGTTGGAGTTTGGCATGTTGGCTCCAGGGTCCCCCATATGAAAATTTTGGGTAACAGAGCTCTCCCACATAGATGCCCAGAAAGCATATCTCAATGGACCACGCAGTTGAGGAACATGGCAGTTTCATTCTGGTGGCTCTGGGGTGAAGTATCAAGACCTTGAGTTGACATAGAATGTCTTGCACAGAGATTACAATGCTGGTTTGTTACCAGGGAGATCTTAGACTGTGCTGATGGCTAAAATGCCATTCAGGAGTCTCCTACCTTGAGGGTTTGACATAGGTCCAAGAGCACATTTTCCTTCTGGGGACAGGAGTTTTTCTTCTGTGTAGCTTAGGGACCACATGTTGTATCATAACTTGGTATTCCAGAACAGGCCTCTGAGGACAGATGCATGAAAACCTAATTGGGGTTCCAATGAGGTCCTAGGGGCATTTGTATTTCAATCTTTAGATTCCGGACCATTGACGTGGTTGTCTGCCTAGATGTAGGACTAAGGGTGTTTCAGACTGCACATTTGAGTCTAGAGCAGCCTCCAATATTGGGGTGGGCTCAGGGGCCTTGCAGTTTTTTTCTAATCTGGAAGGTTTTGGCAAGTGGGTTGGGCAGTTTCCTTGGGTATGAGAGACAAAGTCCTGTCGTGTGGCTCCAGAGACACCATCCTGGAGGGAATGTGATCAATGGTTTGAGAGAGAAGTCTGCAATCACAAACTAAGGTTAGGGTTAGTGGCAAAGTGATCGCAGTCCCAGTGCGTAGACCTGGAGTGCCGTTCGTCAGGAACTGTAATTAGGGTGATGCAAGGCAGTTGTACAAGCTTTTATATCTGTACTCTTATCCCGGATGGCCTTAGAATGCAGACGTTGTCTCGGGTTCATGGGAAATTTTTCCTCTCTTACTGTACTAGCAGCTCCCAATAGTTTGGTGGCTTTTTTGAGGAAGTGAAGAGTGCTGTTTTCCATCTTATGGGTGACCCAAAACAGGGATTCCAGAAACAGGTTCTGGGTCTGGGACCCTGGAATATCCCAACAAGTGTTAATATTTGGGACTAGAAGGCATACCAGGACTTCAATGCTGGATCCTGGTGGTGCAACTGAGAGGGCTTGTTTGAAAGCATGCTCAGGCTAAGGGTCACAATGCCTCTTTGCGCCCAGGGAGGCTCCCCTGAGTGACCGTGGCCTCATGGTCCACACACCTGGTTCCCACTCTGAGGGTTGAGCACCCATTCCAACAGCCAGCACCCATCCTCCCTGCCATCGGGAAGGAGGAGTACTCCTGGGCTTCAGTTTCCCCCATAGGCAAGAATTTGAGCTATGGTCTGGGGAGAGATGCCTGAATATCCAGGTTGAGTAGATGTGACGGCTTCAGGCCGTCAGTCTTCGGGCAAACAGGTCCCACCTGCAGAATATGGGGCCCGCTGTCTGCATCGCTGAATGGAGGTCGTAGCTCATGCTGTGTCAGACAGAGCCTGAGTGCCCACGGCAGCCTATGATATTAGGGCTCCGTCAATGGTCATGCAGGTAGATCCTCATGTGGGTTTTCTTGGCAGACTCACCAGGCACTTATTTCTGTGGGACAGGCATAATGCTGCATCGTGGCTCCAGAATGCCCTATCAAGAGGCCTTGGGGACCAGGTGGGTGAGGATGGAGTGGTAAACACAAACTACAGTTCAATACAGTGCCAATCAGAAGGCTAATTCGAGCTATCCAGCACCTGAGTAAGGGTGGATGTCAGATGTTTGCTCACACTGTACTTTGTGTCTATGATGACTGACAAATGGAGGGATGGCACAAGAGGCCATGGAGGATTTCCCATGCTGTGACTTGTGAGATGCTCCAAACAGCAAGGATTCCTTTTACTGGACAGGGGGATACTGGTTTGTTTGCTCCAGGGTCCCCCATATGGAAATTTTGGGTAGCAGAGCTCTCCCGCATTGATGCCTACAAAGCACACCTCCATGGTCCATTGCACCTGAGGAAATGGCATGTTCGATCTGGTGGCTTTGGGGCTAAGTTCCAAGCAGCCTACGTTGACACAGAGTTTCATGATGTTGGATCACAATGCTGGTTGGGATCCATGGAGAAGTTAGAATGTTGGTGTGGTCAGAGGGCCATGCAGGATTCTCCTACACTGTGACTTGGACACCGATACCAAAAACAAGGTATACTTCTGGGGACAGGAGGGGTTCTGTAGTGTGGCTCAGGGACCACATGTTGGAATCTAAGTTGTTATTGGGTAACAGGATCCTGGGGATAGGCACCTGAAAATCTAAGCTCTGGTATTGATGAAGTCCTAGAGGCATGTTAGGTTTAATCTGTTGACTCAGGGCCTTTGACTTTGATGTCTGCCTGGAGGCAGGGTCTCATTGTCTGTTAGAATGCGCATTTGGAATTGCACTCCTGGGTATCTACCCCAAAGACACAGATGCCGTGAAAAGAAGGGCCATCTGTACCCCAATGTTTATAGCAGCAATGGCTACAGTCGCCAAACTATGGAAAGAACCAAGATGCCCTTCAACGGATGAATGGATAAGGAAGATGTGGTCCATATACACTATGGAGTATTATGCCTCCATCAGAAAGGATGAATACCCAACTTTTGTAGCAACATGGACGGGATTGGAAGAGATTATGCTGAGTGAAATAAGTCAAGCAGAGAGAGTCAATTATCATATGGTTTCACTTATTTGTGGAGCATAACAAATAGCATGGAGGACAAGGGGAGTTAGAGAGGAGAAGGGAATTTGGGTAAATTGGAAGGGGAGGTGAACCATGAGAGACTATGGACTCTGAAAAACAATCTGAGGGGTTTGAAGTGGCGGGATGGGAAGTTGGGGTACCAGGTGGTGGGTATTATAGAGGGTACAGCTTGCATGGAGCACTGGGTGTGGTGAAAAAATAATGAATACTGTTTTTCTGAAAATAAATAAATTGAAAAAAAATGAATGCGCATTTGGGCCCAGAGCATTCTTCAAAATGGAGGTGTGCTCAGGGGCTTTGTACTTTGCTCCAAATCTTCAGGGTTTTGGCAACAGTGAGGATAGAGTTTCCTTTGGGAGGGTAGGTACAGTCATTCAGTGTGGCTCCAGAGGCCCGTCCTGAGGGCATGTGGGTCAGGGCTTTGGGGACAGAAATCTGGAAACTTGAAGTAGGGTTATGGTGAAGGCCGAGGAGATCACAGGCCCTTATCTGCAGGCCCTGAGTGCAGCTCATATTGTACTGAAATTACGGTGTCTTAGAGGTGGTAGTGCAGACTTTTCTGTATGGGTTGTGTGTCAAGGACGGTCGCATATGTAGAAGTGTTTCATGGTGCCATGGGAGATTCCTCGTCTCTGGGGATTCTGCCCAGCTCCCAAGAGTTTGGTGTCTCTGGATAAGGGAAGACTGCTGTTTTCCGTCTCAGGGGACACCCAGAAAAAGGATTCCAGAGACATATCCTTGTTCTGGGAACCTGGAAAACACAAATGAAGGTGACTATTTGGACCTAGGAACCTGGTAGGCCCACTCTGTGGGATCCTGGTTGAGCTACCGAGGGAGTTTGTTTGAAATTAGGCTCACGCTTAGAGTCACAATGTCTCTTTGTGCCCAAGGCGACTCTCATGAGTGGCCGTGGTCTCATGGGCCATGTAGCTGGTTCCTACTCTGGGGCTTGGACACCCATCTTAACAGCCAGGTTTCCTGCCATCGGAAATGAGGAGTACTCTTGTGTTTAAGGTTCCCTTATAGGCAGGGATTTGAGCTACGGTCTGTGGAGAGATGCCTGAATACCCAAGTTGAGTAGAGATGACGGCTTCAGGCCACGACATTTCCCACCTGAAGAATACGGGGACCACTGTCTGCATGGCTATCTGGAGGTTGTGGCTCAGGATGTGTCAGGCAGAGCCTGAGTGCCCATTGCAGCCTATGATATTAGTGTGCCATCGAGGGCCATGCAGGTGGATTCTCATGTGAGGTTTCTGGACAGAATCACCAGGAAGGACTTCTTTCTGTGTGGTAGACAGAATGCTGTGTTGTAGCTCCAGAATTCCCTATCAAGTGGGTGTGTGGACCAGGAGATTGAGGATGGAATTGTAAACACAAACTACGGTTAAATTCAGTGCCAAGTGGTAGGCAGCTCCAGTGTGCAGTGGCTGATTTGAGATATCCAGCACCTGACTAAGGGTGAATGTCAGATGCTTGATCACACTGGAGTTTGTGTCTATCATGACCAACAAATGGCGGGGTGGCATCCCGAGGTCATAGAGGATTTCCCACACTGGGGCTTGTGAGATGCTCCAAACAGCAAGGTTTCCTTCTATTGGACAGTGGGGAGTCTTGTTTCTTTGCTCCAGGGTCCCCCATATGGAAAGTTTGGGTAGCAGAGCAATCTCACATGGATGTCAGGAACGCACACCTCCATTGACCTTTGCAGCTGAAAAACATGGCAGGATTGATCTGGTGCCTCTGGGGCGAAGTTCCAAGAGGCCTGAGTTGACATGGAGTTTCATGCTGTTGGATCACAGTGCTGGTTTGCATCCAGGGAGACGTTAGAATGTTGGGGTTGTCAGGGGCCCATGAAGGATTCTCCTACACTGAGTCTTGGACACAGCTAGTGAGAGAAAGTTATCCTTCTTGGGACATGAGGAGTTCTGTTGTGTGGCTGAGGGACCACATGTTGAAATATAAGTTGGTATTGGAGAACAGGCCTCTGGGTACAAGAGCCTAAAAACCTAAGTTAGGGTATCAATGAAATCCTAGAGCCATGTTAAGTTCAATCTTCTGACTCAGAGCATTTTACTTGCATGTCTGTCTGGAGGCAGGTGCTCATTGTGTATCAGAATAGGCACTTGGGTCCAGAGCGTTCTTTGAAATTTAGCTGGGCTCAGGTGCTTTGTACTTTGCTCCGAAGTTTCATGGTTTTCGCAAACGTGAAGGGCAGAGTTTTCTTCTGGAGTGTAAGCTCACTCGTCCGATGTGGGACCAGAGGCCCCATCCTGGAAGGCACGTAGGCCAGTGCTTTGGGGACAGAAATCTGCAAATGAAAACTATGGTTAGGGTGAGGGCCGGTGTGATCACAGCCCAAATCTGCAGGGCGTGAGTGCACCTTATAGTGTATTGAAATTAAGGTGTTATGGAGGTGGTAGCACTGGCTTTTCTGTCTGGACTCTGTGTCTAGGAAAGTCACAAAATGTAGGGGATTCTTCTCGGGGCCATGGGAGATTATTGAACTCTGAGGATTCTGCCCAGCTCCCTAGAGTTTGGTGAGTCTGGGGGAAGGGAAGACTGCTGTTTCCCGTCTCAGGGGACCCCCAAAAGAGGGATTCCAGAGACAGGTTCTAGGACTGGGCATCTGAAAATCATCGAGGGTTAGGATTTGGCCCTAGGGACTTGGCAGGACTGCCTTGTGTGCTCCTGGTCCAGCTACCAAGGCGGTTTGTTTGAAAGCAGGCTCACACTGAGGGTCACACTGAGGATCCCGCATTGCAGGTCTGATATGCCCCAGGTCCAAATCCTAACCCTTGGTGGGATTTTCCAGGGAAGCACACACCAAGCCCTCCTCTGGAATCCCTATTTTGAGGCACCTCTAAATTGGAAAACAGCACTCTTCCCTTCCCTAAAACTATGGGGAGCTGCTAGGATCCTTAAGAAAAAATGTCTCCCATGAATCCAAGAGACCACACTGGCAATCCGAGGCCATCCTGGACACACAATCCAGATAGAAAAGCCTGTGCTACATTCTTCCAGGCCCCCTAATTACAGTTCCTGATGAGATGCCCTCCTAGTCTATTCATCGGGCCTGTGATCACCTCGCCAGACACACTAACCCAAATTTGTCTTTGCAGACTTCTCTCCCGAAACCATGCCTCCAGGATTCGGTCTTTGGATCCAGACCACAGGACTGTGCCTGTCATCCCCAAGGAAACTGTCTGCTTAACAGGTACACAAACCTTCCAGATTAGGAGATAGCTGCATGACCCCTGAGCCTACCCCTATATTGGAGGCCACTCTCTACAAAAAAAGTGCAGTCTGAAACTCCCTGCTCACCTACATCCAGGTAGGCAGCCAAGCAATGCTCCTGAGTCAGAAGATTGAAACTGACATGGCCCTAGGACCTCAATGGAACCCTAGATTAGGTTTTCAGGCATCTGTCCTCAGGGGCCTGTTCTGGAATACCAACATATGATACAACATGTGGTCCCTGAGCCACACAACAGACTATCATCTGTCCCCAGAATGAAACCATGCCCTTCGATCTGAGCCAGACCCTCAGGGTAGGAGAATCCTGCATGACACCTTAACCATCAGCACACTCTAAGATCTCATTGGTAACAAACCAGCATTGTGGCCCATCTGCAAGAGATTCCATGTCAACTCAAGACTTTTGTACTTCGCCCCAGAGCCACGAGAATGAACCTGCCATGTTCCTCAGCTGAAATGGTCAATGGAGGTATGCTTTCCAAGCATCTATGCAAGGGAGCTCCGCTATCCAAACTTTTCACATGGGGGACCCTGGAGCAGAAAAACAGACTCCATCTGTCCAGTAGAAGGAAACCTTGCAGTTTGGAGCATCTCACAAGCCTCAGCGTGGGAAATCCTCCATGGCCTTTTGACGCCACCCTTCCATTTGTCCGTCATCATAGACACTAACTCCAATGTAAGCAAACATCTGACATCTGCCCTTACTGAGGTGCTGGAAATCTCGAATTAGCTGCAGCACATTGGAACTGCCTTCTGCTTGCTACTGAATTGAACCATAGGTAGTGTTTACAATTCCATCCTCACCCTACTGGTCACCAAGCCCTCTTTATTGGGAATTCTGGAGCCACAAGGCAGCATTCTGCCTTCCCCATAGAATGATGAAGTGCCTGGTGAGTCTACCCAGAAACCCCACATGAGAATTAATCTGCTTGGCCCTCGAGGGAACCCCGATTTATAGGCTGCCCTGGCCACTATTTCTGTGTCTGATAGAGCCTGAGCCCCTACCTAGTGTCTGCCACCCAGAGAGAGGGACCCATATCTAGCATGTGAGACTGGTCATGGCCCAAATCCGTCATCTCTACACATCCTTGGTATTCAGGCACCTGTCCCCAGACCTTTGTTGGAATCCATGGCAAAGGGGGACCTGAAGTACAATAGAGAACTCCTCCTCCCCATGGCAGGAATACTGGTAGATGCGATGGGTGTCCAGTCCTCAAATAGGGAGCCAGCTACATGGCCAATGATTTAGCCCACTCCTGAGGGCCGCCCTAGGCACAAACATGCATTGTGACCCTCATCCTGAGCATGCTTTCAAACAAGCCCTCTCAGTTGCACTATCAGGATCACGCATTGCAGGTCTGGTATGCCCCTAGGCCCAAATCCTAAACCTTGGTGGGATTTTCCAGATGCCCAGACTCAGAGCTCGTCTCTGGATTCCCTGTTGTGGGGCACCCCTAATATAGAAAACAGCACACTTCCCTTCTCCAAAAAAGCCACAAAACTATGGGAGCCACCAGGATCCTTAGAGAGGAAAAGTCTCCATGGACCCATCAGACCGCACCTGCATTTCGAGGCCATCATGGACACACAATCCAGATATAAAAGCCTGTGCTACTGCCTTTCCATCACCCTAATTACAGTTCCTGACGAGGTTCCATCCAAGTCTACGCATTGGGCTGAGATCACCTTGCCACTAACCTTAACCCAAATTTGTGTGTGCAGACTTTTCTCCCAAAACCATGGGTTACTGGCCCTCCAGGATGGGGTCCGTGGATCCACACTACAGGACTGTGCCTGCCATCCCCAAGGAAACTGTGCCCATCACAGTTGCCCAAACCTTCCAGATTAGGAGAGACCTGGAAGACGCCTGAGCCCACCAAATATTGGTGGTCGCTCTCTACAAAAATGTGCAGTCTGAAACACCCTGATCACTTACATCCTGGGAGACAGCCAAGTCAATGGTCCTGAGTCAGAAGATTGGATCTGACATGCCCCTAGGAACACATTGGAACACTAGATTAGGTTTTCAGGCATCTGTCCTCAGGGTTCTGTTCTTGAATACCAACTTATGATACAACATGTGTTCCCTGAGCCACACAACAGAATATCTCCTGTCCCCAGAAGGAAACCCTGCTCTTTGACTTGTTTTAAACCCTCAGGATAGGAGACTCCTACACGGCACCATAGCCACCAGCACATTTAAGATCTCCCTAGTAACAAACCAGCATTGTGACCCATCTGCAAGAGATTCCATGTCAACTCAAGGCCTTGGTCCTTTACCCCAGAGCCACCAGAACGAACCCGCCATGTTCCTCAGTTGCAATGGTCAATGGAGGTGTGCTTTCTAGGCATCCATGCCGGAGAGCTCTGCTACCCAGACTTTCCACATGGGGGATCCTGGAGCAAACAAACCAGACTCCACCTGTCCAGTCGAAGGAAACCTTGCTGTTTGGAGCATCTCAAAAGCCTTAGCATGGGAAATCCTCCATGACTTCTTGAGGCCATCCCTCCATTGGTCCGTCATCATAGACAAACCTCCGGTGTCTGCAAACATCTGACATCTGCCCTTACTCAGGTGCTGGATATCTAGAATAAGCTGCTGCACAGTGGAACTCCCTTCCGCTTGGCACTGATTTGAACTGAAGCTTGTGTTTAGAATTCCATCCTCACCAAAATGGTACCCAAGCCCTCTTGATAGGGAATTCTGAGCCACAATGCTGCATTCTTTCTTCCCCATAGAAAGATGAAGTGCCTGGTGAGTCTGTCCAGAAACCCCACATGACGATCGATCTGTTCGGCCCTCGAGGGAACCCCTATTTATTGGCTGCCCTGGCCATTATTGCTCTGTCTGACAAAGTCTGAGCCCCAACCTACTGTCAACCACCCAGAGAACCACCTCCTTATCTAGTATGTGAGATCAGCCATGGCCCAAATCCGTCATCTCTACCCATCCTTGGTATGTAGGCACCTGTCCCCAGACCTTTGCTTGAATTCCTGCCAATGGGGGAACCTGAAGCACAATAGAGAGCTCTTCCTTCCCATGGCAGGAAACCTGGCTGTTGGGATGTATGTACAACTCTCAAAGTGGGAGCCAGTTGCATGGCCAATGAGACCACGCCCACTCCTGAGGTCGACCCTGGGCACAAACAGGTATTGTGACCCCCAGCCTGAGCATGCTTTCAAACAAACCCTCTCAATTGCACCACCAGGATCCAGCATTGCAGGCCCGGTGTGCCCGTAGGCCCAAATCCTAACCCTTGGTGGGATTTTCCAGGCACCCAGACCCAGAACCTGTCTCTGGAATCCCTGTTGTGGGGCACCCCTAAGATTGAAAATAGCTCTCTTCCCTTCCCCGAAATAGCCACCAAAGTATGGGGAACCACCAGGATCCTTAGAGAAGAAAAATGCCCAAGGACACAGGAGACCACACCTGCATTCCGAGGCCATCCAGGACACACAATCCAGATAAAAAAGCCTGTATTACCACCTTCCACACTACGAGTCACACTAATTACAGTTCCTGATGAGCTGCTCTCTAGGTCTACACCTTGGGCCGGCAAACACCACGCCACTAACCCTAACCCAAATTTGTGTTTGCAGACTTCTCTCACAAAACCATGGCTCAAATGCCCTCAAGGATGGATGGGGTCTCTGGATCCCACAGGACTTTGCCTGCCATCCCCAAGGAAACTGTGCCTGTCACAGTTGCCCAAATCTTCTAGATTAGGAGAAATCTTCAAGAACCTTGAGCCCACCCCAACATTGGCTTCTGCTCTGTACGCAAATACAACTTGAAATTCCATGATCATCTCCATCCAGGCATACAGCCAACTCAATGGTCCTAAGACAGAATATTGAACCCGACATGTCCTTGGACCTCATTGGAAACCTTGATTAGGTTTTCAAGCATCTGTCCTCAGGGTTCTGTTCTGGAATCCCAACTTATGATACAACATGTGGTCCCTGAACAACACAATAGAACATCTCCTGTCCCCAAAAGAAAACCGTGCTCTTTGTCCTGTGTCAAACCCTCAGGGTAGGAGCATCCTGCACAGAACCTTACCCACCAGCATATTCTAAGATCTCCCTTGTAACAATGCAGCATTGTGGCCCATCTATAAGAGATTCCATGTCAACTCAAGGCCTTGGTCCTTCGCTCCAGAGCCACCAGAACGAACCTAGCATGTTCCTCAGCTGCAGTGGTCAATGGAGGTCTGCTTTCCAGGCATCCATGCCAAAGAGTTCTGCCATCCAGACTTTCCACATGGGGGACCCTCGAGCAAACAAACCATACTCCACCTGTCCAGTAGAAGGACACCTTACGGTTTGGGGAATCTCACAAGCCTCATTGGGGGAAATCCTCCATGGCCTCTTGACACAACACCTCCATTTTTGGGTCATCAAAATAGAAACTCTAGTGTGAGCAAACATCTGACAACCCCTTTACTCAGGTGCTGGATATCTTGGAAAAGACGCTTCACATTGAAACTGTGTTCCGCTTGACACTGAATTGAACCATAGCTTGTGTTTACAATTCCATCCTCACCTGAATGGTCCCCAAGGCCTCTTGTTATTGAATTCTGGAGCCAAAACACAGCATTCTGTCTTGCCCATAGAAAGATGAAGTGCCTGCTGAGTCTGTCCAGAATCCCCACATGAGAATCAATCTGCTCAGCCCTGGAGGGATCCCTGATTTATAGGATGCTCTTGCCACTAACGTTGTTTCTGACAGAGCTTGAGCCTTGAACCAGTGTTGGCCACTCAGAGAGCGGGCCCCTAATCCAGTATGTGTGATCGGCCATGGCCCAAGTCTGTCCTCTCTACCCATCCTTGGTATTCTGGTACCTTTCTCCAGACTTTGTTGGAAGCCTTCCAATGGGGGAACCTGAAGCACAATTGAGAACTACTCCTTCCCCATGGAAGGAAAGCTGACTGTTGAGATGGGTGTCCAACTCTCAGAGTGGGATCCAGGTACATGGCCAAAGTGACCATACCCACTCCGTCAGTCTGCCCTGGGCACAAACAGGCATTGTGACCTTCATCCTGAGCATGCTTTCAAACAAACCCTCTCAGTTGCACAACCACGATCCCTCAATGCAGGCCTGGTACTCCCCTAGGCCGAAATCCTAACCCTTGGTGGGATTTTCCAGGCGCCGAGATCCAGAGCCCATCTCTGGAATCTCTGTTTTGGGGCACCCCTAAGATGGAAAACAGCACTTTTCCCTTCCCCAAAAAATCCACCAAACTATGGGGAGTAGCCAGGATCCTTAGAGAAGAAAAATCTCCCATTGACGCAGGAGACCACACCTGCATTCTGAGGCCATCCTGGAAACACAATCCAGATAAAAAAGCCTGTGCTACCGCCTTCTAGTCACCTTTTTATTTCCAGATGAGCTGCCATCCAGGTCTACGCATTGGCTCTGCTATCCACCTCGCCAATAACCCTAACCCGAATTTGTGTTTGCAGACTTCTCTCCCAAAAACATACTTCACATGTCCTCCAGGATGGGGTTTCTGGGGCCAAACCACAGGACTGTGCCTGCCATCCCCAAGGAAACTGTGCATGTCACAGTTGCCCAAACCTTCCAGATCAGAAGAAACCTGCAAGGCCCCTGAGCCCACCCCAATATAGGGGGCTGTTCTGGACACAAATTTGCATCTGAAAAACCTTGATCACCTACATCTAGGCAGACAGCCAAGTCAACGGTGTCCTGAGTCCAAAGATTGGAACTGTCATGCCTGTAAGACTTCATTGGAACCCTAGATTAGGTTTTCAGTCATCTGTCCTCCGGGGCCTGTTCTGGAATACCAACTTATGAAACAACAGGAGGTCCCTGAGCCTGACAAAAGAACATCTCCCTTCCCCTGAAGGAAAGTGCGCTCTTCGACCTGTGCCAGACCCTCTGTGTAGGAGAATCCTGCATGGCACCTTAGCCACCAGCACATTCTAAGATCTCCTTGGTAACAAACCAGCATTGTGGCCCATCTACAAGAGATTCCATGTCAACTCAAAGCCTTGCTCCTTCACCCCAGAGCCAACAGAATGAACTTGCCATGTTCCTCAGCTGCAATGGAGAATGGAGGTGGGCGTTGCAGGCATCCATGCCGACCAGCTCTGCTACCCAAACTTTACAAATGGGGTACCGTGGAGCAAACAAACCAGACTCTATCTGTCCAGTGGAAGGAAACCTTGCTGTTTGGAGCATCTCACAAGCCTCAGCAGGGGAAATCCTCCATGGGCTTTTGATGCCACCCCTCCATTTTTGCGTCATCATAGACACAAACTCTAGTGTGTGCAAGCATCTGACATCCGCCCTTACTCAGGTGCTGGATATCTCGAAAAAGATGCCGAATAACCTGAATAACTTGGAACTGCGTTCCAGTGGCACTGAATTGTACAGTAGCTTGTGTTTACAATTCCATCCTCACCCTACTGGTCCCCAAGGCCTCTTAATATTGAATTCTGGAGGCGCAGTGCAGCATTCTGCCTCCTCCATAGAAAGAAGAAGTGCCTGCTGAGTCTGTCCAGAATGCCCACATGAGGATGAATCTGCTCAACTCTCGAGGGAACATTGACTTATGGACTGCCCTGGCCACTAGTGTTGTGTCTGACAGAGCCTGAGCCCCGACCTAGTGTCAGTCACCCAGAGAGCGGGACCCATATCTATCATGTGGGACTCGCCATGGCCCAAGTCCATCATATCTACCCATCCTGGTATTCTGGCACCTTTCCCCAAACTTTGTTGGAAACCTTCCAATGGGGGAACCTGAAGCATAATTGAGTACTACTCCTTCCTCAAGGAAGGAAACCTGCCTTTTGGGATGGGTGTCCAGCCCTCAAAGTGGGAGCCAGGTGCATGGCCAATGTGACCATACCAACTCCTGAGGGCTGCCCGGGGCACAACCAGGCTTTGTGACACTTACCTGAGAATGCTTTCAAACAAACACTCTCAGTTCCACAAGGTTCCCGCATTGCAGGCCTGATATGCCCATAGCCCCAAATCCTAACCCTTCATGGGATTTTCCAGGTTCCCAGACCCAGAGCCTGTCTCTGGAATCCCTGTTTTGGGGCACCTCTAAGACGGAAAAGAGCACTCTTACCTTCCCCAAAAAAGGCACCAAACTATGGACTGGAGCTGCCAGAATCCATAGAGCAGAAAAGTCTCCCATGGACCCATGAGACCTCACCTGCATTCCGAGGCCTTTCTGGACACACAATCCAGATAGAAAAGTATGTGCTACCATCTTCCAGTCAACCTAATTACAGTTCCAGTCAAGCTGCCCCCCAGGTCTATGCATTGGGCCTGTGATCGCCTCTCGACAAACCTAAACCGGAATTTGTGTATGCAGACTTCTCTCCCAAAACCATGGCTTACATGCCCTCCAGGATAGGGTCACTCGAGGTGCATCAAAGGACTGTGGCTGCTATCGCCAAGGAAACCGTGCCCATCACAGTTGCCCAAATCTTACAGATTAAGAGAAACCTACAAGGCCCCTGAGCTCACCCCAATATTGGTGGCTACTCTGGATGCAAATGTGTAGTCTGAAACAACCTAATCCCCTCCATACAGGCAGACAGCCATGTCAATGGTCCTGAGTCAGAAGATTAAACCTTACATGCCCTTGGACATCATTGGAACACTTGATTAGGTTGTCAGACATCTGTTCTCAGGGGCCTATTCTGGAATACCAACTTATGATACAACATGTGGTCCCTGAGCCACACAACAGGACATCTCCTGTCCCCAGAAGGAAACCGTGCTCTTTGACCTGTGTCAAAACCTCAGGATAAGAGAATCCTACACGGCACCTTAGCTACCAACACATTCTAAGATCTCCCTGGTAACAAACCAGCATTGTGACCCATCTGAAGGAGATTCCATGCTAACTCATCACACTTGGTACTTCGCCCCAGAGCCAACAGAATGAACCTGCCATGTTCCTCAGCTGCAATGGTCAATGGAGGTGTGCTCTCCAGGCATCCGTGTCGGAGATCTCTGCTATCCAGAATTTCAAGACGGGGGACCCTGGAACAAACAAACCAGATTTCACCTGTCCAGTAGAAGGAAACCTTGCTCTTTGGAGCCTGTCACAAGTCTCAGCATGGATAATCCTCCCTGGCGATTGACGCCACTCCTCCATTTGTCGGCCATCATAGACACAAATTCCAGTGTGAGCAAACATCGGATATCCGCCCTTACTCAGGTGCTGGATATCTCGAATAAGCCCCTGCACATTGGAACTGCCTTCTGCTCAGCACTGAATTTAACCATAGTTGTGTTTACAATTCCATCCTCACCCTAATTGTCCCTAAGCCCTCTTGATAGGGCATTCTGGAGCCACAGTGCAGCATTTTGCCTGCCCCATAGAAAGAAAAAGTGCCTAGTGAGTCTGCCTAAATCCCCCACATTAGGATCCACCTGCATGGCCCTCAACAAAGCCCTAATATCATAGGCCACCATGAGCACTAAAGCTCTGTCTGACATAGCCTGATCCACAACCTCCAGTCAGCCATCTAGACATTGGGCCCCATATCCTGCAAGTGGGACCTTGCGTGGCCTGATACTGTCATCTCTGCTCAACCTGGTTATTCAGGCATCTGTCCCCAGAACTTAGCTCAAATCCCTGCTTATGGGGGAACCTGAATCACAAGAGTACTCTTCCTTCCCAATGGTAGGAAATCTGGCCTGTGAAATGGGTGTTCAACCCTCAGAGTGGGAACCAGCTGCATGGCCCTTGAGACCACAGTCACTCATGGGAGATGCCCTGGGCACAGAAAGGCATTGTGACACTCAGAGTGAGCCTGCTTTCAAAAAATACCCCAAGTTCGCTGCACCAGGAGTCCGCAGAGTGGGCCTACCAGGTTCCTAATGCCAAATCCTCTCCCTCGTTGTTGTTCTCCATTCACCCAGACCCAGAAACTGTCTCCAGAATATCTCTTTTCGGGTTCCCCTGAGAGTGAAAAAAGCAGTCTTCACTTCCCCCAGAGACAACAAACTCTTGGGGGCTGGGCAGAATACCCAGAGACGAAGAATATCCCATGGCCCCATAAAGCCACCCCTATATATTGTGACCGTCCCAGACACAGAATCCAGACAAAATAGCCTTCACTACCGCCTCCATGACACCGTAATTTCAGTACAATATGAGCTGCCCTCATGGCCTACAGATCGAGCCTGTGATCACCTCGGGCCTCACCTTAACCCTAGTTCGCATTTGCAGATTTCTGTCCCCAAAGCCCTGGCCCACATGCCCTCCAGGATGGGGCCTCCGGTGTAACACCAGATGATTGTGATAACACTCCCAAAGGAGTCTGTACACTTCATTGTTGCCCAAACCCTGAAAATTAAGTGCAAAGTAAAAGGCCCTGAGCCCATGTCAATTTCAAGGGACGCTATTCTGACACACAATGAACACCTGCCTCCAGGAAGACATCCAAGTAAAAGGCCCTGAGTCAGAAGATTGAACCTGACATGCCCTGTCAGGACTTCATCGATACCCTATCTTAGATTTTCAGGTGCCAGACCCCAGAAGCCTGTTCTTCAATACCAATATATATTCCAACATGTGGTCCCTAAGGACACACTAAAGAACACCGCGTGTCCCCAGAAGGATATTTTGCTCTTGGTAGCTTTGTCCAAGACTCACTGTAGGAGAATCCTGCATAGCCCCTGAGCACCCCAACATTCTAACATCTGCCTGGATAAAAACCAGCTTTGTGATCCAACAGCATGAAACTCCATGTTAATTCACCCGGAAGGAACTTTTCCCCAGAGCCAAAATATCGACCATGCCGTGTTCCTCAGCTTCAATCGTCAATGGAGGTGTGTTTTCCAGGCATCCATGCGGGAAAGCTCTGCTACCCAAACTTTCTATATGGGGTATGGTGGAGCAAAAAAACCAGACTCGCCCTGTCCTGTAGAAGGAATCCTTGCTGTTTGGAGCATTTCACAAGGCCCAGTGTGGGAAATACTCCATTGCCTCATGATGCTACCCCTCCATTTGTCGGTCATCATAGACACAAACTCCAGTGTGAGCAAGCATCTGACATCCGCCCTTAGTCAGGTGCTGGATATCTCAAATCAGCCGCTACACACTGGAACTGCTTTCTCCTTGGCACTGAATGTAACTGTAGCTTTTGTTGACAATTCCATCCTCACCCTCCTCCTCCCCAAGACCTCTTGATAGGGAGTTCTGGAGCCACAACTCAGAATTCTGCATGCCCCACAGAAAGAAGAATTGCATGGTGAGACTGCCCAGAAACCCCACATGGGGATCCACCTGCATGGCCCTCGAAAACACCCTAATATCATAGGCCTCCAAGAGCACTCAGGCTCTGTCTGACACAGCCTGAGCCACGACCTGTAGTCTGGCATGCAGTCAGTGGGCCCCATAACCTGCTTGTGGGACCTGCCTTGTCCTGAAGCTGTCACGTCTACTCAACCTGTATATTCAGGCATCTCTCCCCAGACTCTCCCGTAGCTCAGATCCCTGAGTATGGGGGAACCTGATGCACAAGAGTACTCCTCATTCCAGATGGCAGGAAACCTGGCTGTTGAGGTGGGTGTCCAACCCTCAGAGTGGGAACAAGCTGCATGGCCCATGAGACCAGGGCCACTCTTGGTAGCCGCCCTGGGCACAAACATGCATTGTGACCCTCAGTGTGAGCCTGCTTTCAAACAAACGACCTCGGTAGCTAGATGGGAGGCCACCGAGCATTCACGTTGACAGATTTCTGTCCCCAAAGCCCTGGCCCACATGCCCTCCAGGGTGGGGCCTCTGCAGCCACACTAGACAACTGTGCCTAACCTCCCGAAGGAAACTCTGCCCTTCACTGTTGCCCAAATCCTGAAGATTAGGAGCAATGTAATAAGCCCCTGAACCCACCACAATTGTGAGGAAAACTCTGGACCAAAGTGTGCATTCTGGCACACCATGAGCACCTGCCTCCAGGCAGACATCCAAGTCAAAGGCCCTGAGTGAGAAGATTGAACCTGACATGCCCCTAGGACTTCATCAATACCATACATTAGATGTTCAGGCGCCTCTCCCCGGAGGCCTTTTCTCCAATACCAACTTATATTCCAACATGTGGTCCGTGAGCCACTCAACAAAACCCCTCCAGTACCCAGTAGGATAGCTTGCTCTTGGTAGCTTTGTCCAAGACTCAGTGTAGGAGAATCTTGCATTGTCCCTGACCACACCAAGATTCTAACGTCTCCCTGGATAAAAACCATCATTATGATCCAACAGCATGAAACTCCATGTCAACTTAGGCCGCTTGGAACTTTGCACCAGAGTCACCAGAACGAACCTGCCATGTTCTTCAGCTGCAATGGTCAATGGAGGTGTGCTTTCCAGACATCCATTTTAGAGAGCTCTGCTACCCAAACTTTCCATATGGGGACCCTAGAACAAACAAACCAGACTCCCCCTGTCCAGTACAAGGAAACCTTGCTGTTTGGAGCATCTCACAAACCCCAGCGTGGGAAATCCTCCATGGCCTTGTGATGCCACCCCTCCACTTGGTGGTCATCATAGACAAAATGTTCAGTGTGAGCAAGCATCTGACATCAGCCCTTACTCAGGTGCTGGTATCTCGAATCAGCCACTGCACACTCGAACTGCCTTCCACTTGGCAATGAATTTAACAGTAGCTTGTGTTTACAATTTTATCTTCACCTTCCTGGTCACCAAGCCCTCTTGACAGGGAATTCTGGAGCCAAAATACAGCATTCTGCCTACCCCACAACAGAAGACGTGCCTGGTGAGTCTGCCCAGAGACCCCACATGAGCATCCACCTGCATGGCCCTCGATGGCACCCTAATATCATAGGCCGCCATGGGAACTCAGGCTCTGTCTGACACTGCCTGAGCCACGACCTCCAGTCAGCCACGTGAAGAGTGGCCACCATATCCTGCAGGTGGGACCTTTTGTGGCCCAAAGCTGTCACATCTACTCAACCTGGATATTCAGGCATCTCTCCCCAGACCGTAGCTCAAATCCCTGCCTAAGAGAGAACCTGAAGCACAGGAGTACTCCTAACCAATGGAAGGAATCCTGGCTGTTTAGATGGGTGTCCAACCCTCAGAGTGGGAACCAGCTGCATGGCCTATGAGACCAAGGCCACATATGGGAGCTGCCCTGGGCACAAATAGGCATTGTGGCCCTCAGCGTGAGCCTGTTTTCAAACAAACCGCCTTGGTAGATGGACCAGAAGCACACAGGACAGGCCTGCCATGTCCCTATGGCCAAATCCTCATGCTCATTAGTGTTTTCCAGGCGCTCAGACCCATAATGTGTCTCTGGAATTCCTCTTTTGGGGTCCCCTGAGATGGAAAACAGCAGTCTTCCCTTCCCCCAGAGACACCAAACTTTAGGGAGCAGGGCAGAATCCCCAGAGACAAAGAATCTCCCATGGACCCATGAAGACTCCCCTACATTTTGTGACTGTCCTAGACACACAATTCAGACAGAAAAGCCTGTGCTACCACCTCCATGACACCTTAATTTCAGTACATTATGAGGTGCATTCACGCCCTGCAGATTAGGACTGTGATCACACCAGTCCTCACCTTAACCATAGTTTGTGTTTGCAGATTTCTGTCCCCAACGCCTTGGCCCACATGACCTCCAGGATGGGGCCTCTGGTGCCACACAGGACGAGTGTGTCTACCCTCCTGAAGAAAATTCTGCCCTTCACGGTTGGCAAAACCATGTATCTTAGGAGCAAAGTACAAAGCCCCTGAGCCCAGCTCAATTTCGAAGAAAGCTCTGGACCCAAGTGCATATTCTGACACACAATGAGCACCTGCCTCCAGACAGACATCCAAGTAAAAGGCCCTGAGTCAGAAATTTGAACCTGATATGCCTCTAGGACTTTACTGATACCCTGCCTTAGGTTTTTAGGCTTCTGTACCCAGAGGCCTGTTAACCAGCACCAACTTATATTCCAACATGTGGTCCCTGAGCCACACAACAGAAGCCCCGACCTGTCCCCAGAAGGACACCTTGCTCTTGGTAGCTGTGTCCAAGATTCAGTGCAGGACAATCCTGCATGACCCCGTGACCACCCAAACATTCTAACGTCTCCCTGAATAACAACCAGCATTGTGACCCAACAGCATGAAACTCTATGTCATCTCAGGCCTCTTGGAACTTTGCCTCAGAAGCACCAGATCAAACCTGCCATGTTCCTGAGCTGCAATGGTAAATGGAGTTGTGCTTTCAGGCATCCATGAGGGAGATCTCTGCTACGCAAACTTTCCATATTGGGGACCCTGGAGCAAACAAACCAGACTCCACCTGTCTAGTAGAAGTAAACATTGCTGTTTGGAGCATCTCACAAGTCACAGAGTGGGAAATACTCCATGGCCTCGTGACACCAGCCTTCCATTTGGCAGTCATCATAGACACAAACTCCAGTGTGAACAAACATCTGATATCCACATTTACTCCAGTGCTGGATATCTTGTATCAACTGCTGCACACTGGAACTGCCTTCCACTTGTCACTGCATTTAACCAGAGCTTATGTTTACAATTCCATCCTCACCCTCCTTTTGCACACGCCCTCTTGATAGGGAATTCTTTGGCCACAACACAGCATTCTGCCTGCCCCACAGAAGAATAAGTGCCTGGTGATTATGCACAGAAAACCCACATGAGGAGCCACCTGTATGGCCCTCGATGGCACCCTTATATCATAGGCCGCCATGGGCACTGAGGATCTGTCTGACACAGCCTGGGCCACGACCTCAAGATAGCCACTTAGACAGTGGACCCCATATCCTGCAGGAGGGACCTGCCATGGAATGAAGCCATCACATCTACTCAACCTGGATATTCAGGCATCTCTCCCTGGACCATAGCTCAAATCGCTGCCTATGGGGGAACCTGATGCCCAGGTGTACTCCTCCTTCCTGATGGCAGGAAGCCTGGCTGTTGAGATTGGTGTCCAACCCTCAGAGTGGAGCCAGCTGCATGGGACATAAGACCATGGTCACTCATGGGAGCCGCCCGGGGCACAAACAAGCTTTGGCACAAACAAGCTTTGTGACCCTCAGCATGAGCCTTCTTTCAAACAAACCCCCTTGGTGGCTGGGCTAGGAGCCCGCAGAACGGGATAGCCATGTCCCTAGGGCCATATCCTCACCTGTGTTCATGTTTTCCAGTTGTTCACACCCAGAACCTGTCTCTGGAATCCCTATTTTGGGGGTCTCCTGAGACGGAAAATAGCAGTCTTCCCCTTCCCCCAGAGACTCAAACTCTTGGGATCTGGGCAAAATCCCCAGAGACGAAGAATCTCCCATGGCACCATGAAGACTACCCTATATTTTGTGACCGTCCTAGACACACAATCCAAACAGAAAAGCCTGCCCTAAGCCTGCATGACACCTTAATTTCAGTATTCTATGAGCTTCCCACAGGGCCTGCAGATCGGGCCTGTAATCACCATGGCCCTTACCCTAACCCTAGTTTGCTCTTGCAGATTTCAGTACCCAAAGCCCTGGTCCACATGCCTTCCAGGATGCGGTCTCTGGTGCCACACCGGACGACGACAGTCCCTATGTTCCCAAAGGAAATTCTGCCCTTCACTGTTGCCCAAAACCTGAAGATCAGAAGCCAAGTACAAAACCACTGAACCCAGCTCAATTTTGAAGAACGCCCTGGCCCTAATGCACATTCTGACACACATTGAGCACCTGCCTCCAGGCAGACATCCAAGTCAAAGCCCTGAGTCAGATTGAAACTGACATGCCTTTAGGACTTCATCAATACCCTAGTTGAGATTTTCAGGCGCCTGTCCTCAGAGGCCTTTTCTCCAAAACCAACTTATATTCCAACATATGGTCCCTACGCCACATTACAGAACCCCTCCCGTCCCCAGAAGCATTCATTGATCTTAGTAGCTGTGTCTAATACTCAGTGCAGGAGAATCCTGCATGGATCCACGACCACCCCAACATTCTAACATCTCCCTGGATACCAACCAACATTGTGATCCAACAGCATGAAACTTCATGTCAACTTGGGCCACTTGGAACTTCACCCCAGAGGCACCAGATCGACCCTGTTATGTTACTCAGCTACGATGGTCAATGGAGGTGTGCTTTCCAGGCATCCAGGAGGGAGAGCTCTGTTACCCAAAGTTTCCATACGGGGGACCCTGGAGCCAACAAACCAGACTCCCCCTATCCAATAGAAGGAAATCCTGCTGTTTGGAGCATCTCACAAGCCCCAGGGTGGGAAATCCTCCATGTCCTCATGACGCTCCCCTCCAATTGGCAGTAATCATAGACACAGACTCCAGTGTGAGTGAACATCTGACATCGGACCTTACTAAGGTGCTGGATATCTCAAATCAGCTGCTGCACACTGGAACTGCTTTCCGTTTGTCACTGAATTGAACCGTAGCTTGTGTTTATGATTCCATCCTCACCCTCCTTGTCCCTAAGCCCTCTTCATAAGGAATTCTTCAGCCACAACACAGCATTCTGCCTGCCCCACAGAAGAATAAGTGCCTGGTGAGTATGCACAGAAAACCCACATGAGGATCCACCTGTATGGCCCTCGATGGCACCCTTATATCATAGGCCGCCATGGGCACTGAGGATCTGTCTGACACAGCCTGGGCCATGACCTCGAGAAAACCACTTAGACATTGGACCCCATATTCTGCAGGAGGGACCTGCCATGGAACGAAGCCATCACATCTACTCAACCTGGATATTCAGGCATCTCTCCCTGGACCATAGCTCAAATCGCTGCCTATGGGGGAACCTGAAGCCTACGTGTACTCCTCCTTCCCAATGGCAGGAAACCTGGCTGTTGAGATGGGGGTCTAACCCTCAGAATGGAAGCAGCTGCATGGGCCATAAAACCACGGTTACTCATGAGAGCCGCCTTGGGCACAAACAAGCTTTGTGACCCTCAGCATGAGCCTGCTTTCAAACAAACCCCTTCAGTAGTTGGGCCTGGAGCCCGCAGAGCAGGCTTCCCAGGTTCCTAGGACCAAATCCTCACCATCTTTCGTTATTTCCAGGCTCCCACCCAGAACCTGTCTCTGGTATCCCTCTTTTGGGGGTCCCCTGAGACCGAAAAGAACAGTCTTCCCTTCCCACATAGAAACCAAACTCTTGTGATCAGAGCAGAATTCTCAGAGACGAAGAATCTCCCATGGCCCCATGATCCACCCCTACAATTTGTGACCATCCTGGACACACAATGCAGACAGAAATGCCTGCGCTACTGCCTCCATGACACCTTAATTTCACTACAATATGAGCTGCACTCAGGGACTGCAGATCAGGCCTGTGATTACCTCGGCACTCACTGTAACCCTAGCTAGCATTTGCATATTTCTGTCCCCAAAGCCCTGACCCACATGCCCTCAGGAAGGGGCCTTTGGAGCCACACCGGACAACTGTGCCTATCCTCCCGAAGGAAACTCTGCCCTTCACTGTTGCCCAAACCCTGAAGATTAGTAGCAAAGTACAAAGCCCCTGAGCTCTCCTCCATTTTGAAGAAAGTTCTTGACCCAAGTGTGCATTCTGCCACACAATGAGCTCCTGTCTCCAAGCTGACATTAAAGTCAAAGGCCTTGAGTCAGAAGATTTAACCTGACATTTCTCTAGGACTTCATCCATACCTGAGCTTAGGTTTTCAGGTGCCTGTCCACAGGGGCCTGTTCCCCAATACCAACATATATTCCAACATGTGGTCCCTGAGACACACTAAAGAACCCCTCCTGTCCCCAGTAGGATACATTGCGCTTGGTAGCTGCATCCCAGATACAGTGTAGGAGAATCCTACATGGCCCTCTGACCAACCAGCATTCTAATTTCTTCATGGATACCAACCAGCCTTGTGATCCAACAGCATGAAACTCCATGTCAACTCAGGATGCTTGGAACTTATCCCCAGAGCCACCAGATCAAATCTTCCATGTTACTCAGCTGAAATGGACTATGGAGGTGTGTTTTCCAGGCATCCATCCAGGCGAATTCTACTACCTAATTTGGGGGACGCTGGAGCAAACAAACCAGACTCGACATGCCCAGTAGAAGGAAACCTTGCTGTTTGGAGCATCTCAAAAGGCCCAGCATTGGAAATCCTCCATGGCTTCTTGAATCCACCTCTCCATTTGTCGGTCATCATACACAGACTCAAGTGTGAGCAAACATCTGACATCCTCCCTTACTCAGGTGCTGTATATCTCACAGAATCCGCTGAAGATGGGGACACCCTTACACCTTGCACTGAATTTAACAGTAGCTTGTGTTTACGATTCCATTCTCACCCTACTGGTCCACAATCCCTCTGGATATGGAATTTCAGAGTCACAACATGATATTCTGCCTTCCCCATAGAAAGAAGAAGTGCCTGGTGATTCTGCCCAGAAAACCCACATGAGGATGAATCTGCAAGACCTTCAAGGGACCCCGGTTTATAGGCTGCCCTGGCCTTTCATACGGTGTCTGTAAGAGCCTGAGCCCCGACCTAGTGTCAGCAACCCAGAGAGTGGGACCCGTATCTAGCATGTGGGACTGAACACGGCCTTACTCCATCATCGCTACTCATCCTTGGTATTCAGGTATCTGTCCTCAGACCTTTGCTGGAATCCCTGCCAATGGGGGAACCTGAAGCACAACAGAGAACACCACCTTCTCCATGGCAGGAATCCTAACTGTTGGGATGGGTGTCCAACACTCAGAGTTGAAGTCAGCTGCATGGCCAATGAGATCACAACCACACATGAGGGCCTCCTACGGCCCAAACAGGCTTTGTGACTTTCAGCCTGATATGCTTTCAAACAAGTCCTCCCAGTTGCACTACCAGGATCTGGCTTTGTCTGCCAGGGACGTCCCTAGGCGCATTTCCTAACCCTTGGTGGGATATTCCAAGCATTCAGACCCAGAGCCCATCTCTGGAATCTCTGCTTTGGGGCACCCCTAAGATGGAAAACAGCACTTTTCCCTTCCCTGAAAAACCCACTAAACTATTGGAAGATGCCACGATTCTTAGGGAGTAAAATCTCCCATGGACTCATGGGACCATACCTGCATTCCAAGGCCATCCTGGATACAGAATCCAGATATAAAAGTCTGTGCTACCGCCTTCACGTAGCCCCAATTACGGTTCCTGATGAGCTGCCATCCAGGTCTATGCATTGGGGCTGTGATCAACTTGGCATTATCCCATTATCCCTAACCCGAGTTTGTGTTTGCAGACTTTTCTCCATAACCATGGCTCACATGTCCTCCAGGGTGGGGTCTTGGAATCACACCACAGCACTGTGCATGCCATCCCCTAGGAAACTGTACATGTCACAGATTGCCAAACCTCCATATTAGAAGAAACCTGCAAATCCCTGAGCTCACCACAATATTGGAGGCCGCTCTGGATGCAAATGCACAGTCTGAAACACTCTGATCACCTACATCTAGGTAGACAACCAAGTCAACTGTCCTGAGTGTGAAGATTGAAACTGACATGCCCCTAGGACTTCATTGGAACCCTAGATTAGGTTTTCAGGCATCTGTCTTCAGATACCTGTTCTGGAATATGAACTTATGATACAACATGTAGTCCCTGAGCCACACAACACTACATCTCCTGTACCGAGAAGGGGACACAGTTCTGCGGCCTGTTCTAAACAACCAGGGTAGGAGAATCCTGCATGGCACCTTAGATACCAGCACATTCTAAGATCTCCCTGGTAACAAACCAGCATTGTGACCCATCTGCAAGAGATTCACTGTCAACTCAAGGCCTTGGTACTTTGCCCCAGAGCAATCAGAAGGAACCTACCATGTTCCTCAACTGCAATGGTCATTTGGGGTGTGCTTTCAAGGTATCCATGGGGAAGAGCTCTGCTATCCATACTTTCCACTTGGGGGCCTCTGGAGCAAACAACCAACTCCACCTGTCAGTAGAAAAAACAGCCTTGCTGTTTGGAGCATCTCAAAAGCATCAGCGTGGGGAATCCTCCATGGCCTCTTGATGCCACCTCTCCATTTGTCAGTCATCAAAAACACAACCTCCAGAGTGAGCAAACATCATTCTTCCGCCCTTATTCAGGTGCTGGATATCTCATTCGTTGGCTGTCATAGATACAAACTCCAGCGTGAGCAGACATCTGACCTCACCCATACTCAGGTGCTGGAGATCTTGAAAAAACCGCTGCACATTGCAATGGCAATGTGCTTGGCACTGAGCTTAAATGTAGCTTGTCTATTCAGACTTCTGTCCTCACACTCCTCGCCTGTAAGCCATCCATATTGGGAATTTGGGAGCCACAATGCAGCCTTCTGCCTGCCCACCAGAAAGAAGGGCCCTATGGGTCTGTGCAGAAAATACACATGAGGATCCACCTGCATGGCCCTCTATGGCACCCCAATATAAGAGGCCACCCTGTGCACTAATGCTCTGTCTGGCACAGCCTGAGCCCCGACCACCTGACAGCCACACAGATAGTGGGCCTCATATCCTACAGGTGTGAGCTGCCTTAACCTGAGTCTTTCATCTCGAACCAACCTGGATATTCAGGTATTCCAGAACATAGCTCAAATTCCTGCCCATGGGGGACTCTGAAGCACAAAAAAGTACTCCTCCTTCTTCATGGCAGGAAAACTAAATGTTGAGATGGTAGTCCAACCCTCAGTTGGGAACCAGGTGAATAGAACAAGAAACAGCGCCCACTCCGGATGGGAAGCTGGAAACAAATAGGCATTGTGAGCCTCAACCTGAGACCTTTTTCCAACAAGACTTTGCGGAATCTGGACCAGGACCCCACAGAGTGGGCCTGTCAGGCCCCTAGGCCCAAATCCTATGCTTTGGTGGGGTTACCCAGGCACCAGGACCCAGAACCCATCTCTGGAATCCATGTTTTGACAGGAACCCTGACACGGTAAAACACCGTCTCCCCTTCCCCAGTAAGACACCAAACTCTTGGGTGACAGGCAGAAACCCCAGATAGGAAGAAACTCCCATGGGCACATGATGACACCCATCCATTCCGTGGCCATCCTAGACACAATCCAGTCAGAAAAGCCTGTGCTCCTGCCTTCCAGCTGCCCGAATTTCAAATCCGAGGAACTGTCCTCAGAGTCTGCAGATCAGGCCTGCCATCACCTCGCCCCTAACTTGTACCTGATTTTATGTCTGAAGATTTTGGTCCCAGAGCCCTGAACCACATGCCCTCCAGGATGGGGTCTCCAGAACCACAGCATATCATTGGGCCTGCTCTCCGGAGGAAACTCTGCCCGTCTCAGTTGCCCAAACCCTCCACATTAGGATAAACCTGCAAGGCCACTGAGCTCACCCCAATTTCATAGGCTGCTCTGGAAAAAATGCACTGTCTGACAGCCTCAGCACCTACCTCCAGGAAGACACGCAGGTCAATGCCGCTGAGTCTGAAGATTGAATCTGCCATGCCCCTAGGACCTCATCAGAACCCTAGCTTACATTTTGAGGCCTCTGTCCCTAGACACCTGTTCTGGAAAACCAATATATGGTTTAACCTGTGGTAGGTGAGCCATACAAGAGAATCCCTCCTGTCCCTAGAAGGAAACCTTTCACCTGGGAACTGGGTCTAACCCTTATGATAGGAGAATCCAGCATGAGCCCAGGGTCTCCGCCACATTCTAAGGTCTCCCTGGACACGAAGCAGCATTGGGACCCGTTAGACTGAGAACTTCCGTCAACTCAGATCACTTGGAATGTGGAACCAGAGACAGCAGATCAAGCCTGCCCTGTTCCTCGGCTGTAATGGTAACACAAGGTGGGCTTCCCAGGCTTTCACTTAGAGACCTGTGCTATCGAGTCTTCCATATGGGGGAACCTGGAGCCCTTTAAGTGGACTTCCACTGTCCCACAGTAGGACACCTTGCTGTTTGGGGCAGCTAATAAGCTCCAGCTTGGAAAACCCTCCAAGGATTCTTGAGAAAACCCCACCATTCGTTGGCCATCATGGATACAAACTCCAGCGTGAGCAGACATCTGACCCTCGACCATAATCAGGTGCTGGAGATCTCGAAACAACTACTGTACATTGGAACGACCATGTGCTCGGCAATGAGCTTAACCATAGCTTGTGTTTTCAGGCTTCGCCTGCAAGCCCTTGCCTGCAAGCCCTACATATTGGGAATTCTGGAGCCACAACGCAGCCTACTGCCTGCCCACCAGAATGAAGCAGTGCCCTATGGGTCTGAGCAGAAACCCCACATGAGGATCCAGTTGCACAGCTCTCAACGGCACCCCAATATCATAGGCCGCCCTCTGCCTGAATGCTCTGTCGGCCACAGCTGGAGCCCCGACCTCCAGTCAGCCACACAGACAGCGGACCCCATAACCGGCAGGTGGGTCCAGCCTTGGCCCGAGGCCGTCATCTTGAAGCAACCTGGGTAATCAGGTACCTGTCCCCGAACTTAGCTCAAATTCCTGCCCGTGGGGGACCCTGAAGCAGAAATGAGTACTACTCATTCCCCGTGGCAGAAAAAACTGAATATTCAGATGACAGTCTAACCCTAAGAGTGGGAGCCAGGTGCATGGCCCATGAGACCACGCCCACTCAGGATGGGCAGCTGGGCACAAACAGCCATTATGACCCTCACCCTAAGACCCTTTCCAACAAGCCACCTTGCGAGCTGGACCAGGAGCCCACAGAGCGGGCCTGTCATGCTTCTAGCCCTAAATCCTAAGCCTTGGTGGTGTTATCCAGGTGCCCAGACCCAGAACAAATCTCTGGAATGCCTGTTTGGATGGGACCCCTGAGATGGAAAGCCGTGCTCTCACCTTCCCCCAGAAAGACACCAAACTCTGGGGTGCTGGACAGAATCCCCAGAGAGGTAGAATCTCTCATGAACCCATGAGGCCACCCCTCCATTCCATGGCCATCCTAGAAACACAATCCAGACAGAAAGCCTGTGCTCCTGCCTCCCAGACGTCCGAATATCAAATCCCGAGCAGCTGCCCTCAGGGTCTGCAGATCAGGCCTGCCATCACCTCCCCCCTAACTCTTACCCGAGTTTGTGTCTGAAGACTTTGGTCCCAAAGTTCTGACCCACAAGCATTCCAGGATGGGGCCTCCAGAACCACATACTTCACTGGGCCTCCTCTTCCGAGGAAACTCTGCCTGTCTCAGTTTCTCAAGCCCTCCAGATTAGCAGAAACCTGCAAGGCCCCTAAGCCTACCCCAATTCCATAGGCCGCTCTGGAAAAATGCACAGTCTAACACAGCCTCAGAACGTACCTCCAGGAAGACATGCAGGTCAATGGGAAAGGATGAATGCCCTACGACCATGGTGGGTCCAAGGTGCTGGGTGTGCGGCCAGCTGTCTCGGTGTCTGTCGGAAGGTCTGGGCTCAGGCTATGTAAGATAGAGCATTAGTGCTTAGGCTAGCTGATGCAATTGGGGTGTTGCCGAAGGCTTAGCAGGTTGATCCTCATTTTGGGTAAATGTCTGGGCAAAGCCATAGACAATGTATTTCTTCCAGTGCGCAGGGAGAGTGTTTCGTTTTGGCCCCAGTATTCCCAATCAGGAGGGCTTGTGGGCCAGGAGTGTGAGGACGGAAGTCTGAAAACAAGCTAGGGTGAGGATTGGGGCCAAGGGCATGTGACAGGCCCATTCTGCAGAGGCTGAATCGGGATCTCCTGCATCTGCAATCAGGGTGAGGATCAAACGTTGGCTGAGGCTGGAGTTTGTGCCCATCATGGCCCCTTCATGAAGTGGGGGCCTCATGAGGCTAAGGAGGTTTTCCCACGCTGAGTTTGTGAGTACCTCCAAACCACAAGGTTTCCTTCTGCGGGACAGTCGAGTCCTGTTGGATGGCTCCAGGAAATCCCATACAGAAGGACTGGAGAGCAGGGTTCGATGGATGGATGCCTGTACAGCATACATCACATTCCCATTGGCTCTTTGGGACAAGACATGTTTGAACTGCTAGCTCTGGGGCGAGCTACTCAGGGAGCTGAGTTGAAACGGACTCTCCTGAGGATGGGTCATAATGTGGATTTGTTTCCATAGAGACCTTGGAATGTGCTGGTGGCTCAGGGGCCCTGCAGAATTCGCCTGCCTGAAGGGTTTGATACAGCTCCAGTAAGAAAGCTCCCCATGTGGAGACAAGACAGGTTCTGTTTGGTGCCTCAGAAAAGCTCAGATGCTCATCTTCAAAACGAGTCCTCTGGAGAGAAACACCTGGAAATGAAAGCTAGCATTCAGATTAGGTCCTAGGGGCCTGTCTTTTTTAATCTTCTGTCTCTGGGGACACTGTCGGAGTGTCTAGGTGGACATAGTTGCTCAGCTGGTGTCAGAGTGCCCCTCTTAATCCAGGGCAGCCTACACTATCTGGATGGCCTCGGGGGCCTTGGAGATTTCTCCTAATCTGTAGGGTTGTGGCCAATGGATTGGGCACAGTTTCCTTGTAGAGGACAGACGCAGTCCTTCCTTGTGGCTCCATAGGCCCTAGCCTGGAAGGTGTGTGGGTCCATGCTGTGAACACAGAAGTTTGAAAACAGAAACTCGGGTTAGGTGTGGCACCAAGGGTATGGAAGTCTGGATCTACAGACTGTGAGGGGAGCTCCTAGGCTATTGAAAGAAGGGCAAGGGGGAGGCAGTCCCTCAGGCTTTTTTCTCTGGATGCTGTGTCCAGGATAACGGTGGATTGTAGGTTGGCCTCAGAGGCTATGGACGAGTCTCCCTCTCTGGGGATTTGGCCCAGCTCCCAAGTTTGGCGTCATTTTGTGGGAAGGGTGGATTCCTGTTGTCTGGCTCAGGTGTCTTTCCAAGAGAGGGATTCCAGAGCAGAGCCCCAGGTACAGGCGACTGGAAAACTTGAACTCTGGTGAGGATTGGGAAGATAGGGGCTTGGCAAGCCCCATATATGGGCTCTTGGTCCAAGCTCTGAGAGGCCTTACTTTGACATGGGACTCACACTGAGGGTCACAATGCAAGTTCGTGCCCAAGTCGGCACTCAAGTTTGGGCGTGGCCTCAGGAGCTATGAAGGTTTCTCCTACCCTGAAGGTGTGACTCCATGCCAACAGCAATCTTTGCAGCCTTGGGGAAGGAGGAGTTCTGATTTGTGCTTCAGGTACCCACCTGTGTGGGGATTTGATATAATGTCTAGGTTCAGATGTCTGAAAACCCTGGTTGGGAAGAGATGGAGGCCTAAGGCCATGGTGTGTCTTATGTGCTGGGTGTGAAGCCAGCTGTCTCCTTGTCTGTCAGAACGTCTGGCCTCAGACTGTGTCAGACAGAGCATTACTGCCCAGGGCAGCCTATCCAACTGTGGTCGAGGCCTGAGCAGGTTGATCCTTATTTGGGGTTTCTGGAAAGCCCCATAGGACAACATTTTTCTTCTGGTGGGCAGGCAGAGGGCTGCGTTGTGGTTCCAGAATTCCCAGTCTGGAGGGTTTTTTTGCCAGGAGTGTGAGGAAGGAAGTCTGAAAACACAAGCTAGTGAGAGGTTTGGGGCCGAGGGCACGGCAGGCCCCCTCTGCAGAGGCTGAATCAAGATCTGCATTTGAAGTCAGGGCGAGTATCAGACATTGCCTCAGGCTGGAGTTTGTGTCTATGATGGCCCCTTCCTGAAGGGGGTAGGGCCGTCATGAGGCCAGAGACTTTTTCCTACGCTGGGAGTTGTGAGCTGTTCCAAACCTCAAGGTTTCCTTCTGCAGGACAGTCAAGTCCTATTGGATGATTCCAGGACACCCCATGCGTAAAGACTCGAGAGCAGGTGTCTAAGCATGAATGCCTGGAAACGCCACCACACATTCCCATTGACTGGTCAGGATAAGGCAGCTCAATCTGTGGGATCTTGGGCGAGCTACCCAGAGGGCTGAGTTGTAATGGACTCTCCTAAGGATGGGTCATAATGTGGGTTTGTGGCCATGGAGACCTTGGAATGTGGTGGTGGCTCAGGGTCTTTGCAGGATTCTCCAACCCGAAGGGTTTGACACAGCTCCAACAAGGAAGCTTCCCATGTAGAGACGAGAGGTGTTCTGTTTGGTGCCTCAAGAAAGCCCATATGCTGGTCTTTGAACACAGGCCTCTGAGGAGTGACACCTGGAAGCCAACCAAGAGTTCAGATTAGGGCCTAGGGGCCTGTCTGGTTCAATCTTCTGTCTCTGTGGACATCGGTCAGCATATCTTCGTGGAGGTAGTTGCTCAGCTTGTGTCAGAATGCCCCTGTGTATCCAGGGCAGCTGACAGTAGTTGGATGTCCTCAGGGACCTTGAGGTTTCTCCTATTCTGTAGGGTTATGGCCAATGGAATGGGTACAGTTCTCTCTCTCTAGGAGAGAGCAGGCACAGCCCTGTGGTGTGGCTCCAGAGGCCCCAGCCTGGAGGCTGTGTGTGCCAGGGCTGTGGGGACAGACGTCTGAAAACACAAACTCGGCTCAGGTTTCGGACCGATGTTATGGAAGGCCTCATCTTCAGTCCGTGAAGGGATCACCTCGGGGTATGAAAAGTGGATGCGTGGGAGGCGGTCGCTCAGGCTTTTGTCTCTGTATGTTGTGTCCACGATGGCCATTTAATGTAGGGGTGGCCTCATGGGCCAATGAAGAGTATAGCCTCTCTGGTTATTTGCCCAGCTCCCTAGGGTTTGGGGTCATTCTGTGGGAAGGGAGGAGTCCTGTTTTCTGCCTCAGGTGTCCCCCCACAGTAGAGGGATTCTAGAGCAGAGCAGTGGGTACTGACAATTTGAATACCCGCCATCTGGTTAGGCTTTGGGGCCTATGGTCATGGTAAACTCCATATACGAGCTATTGGTCCAGGCACTGAGAGGTGTTACTTGAATCCGGGACTCACGTTGAGGGTCACAATGTGTGTGTGTGCCCAAGGCGGCCCTCAGGCATGGGTGTGGCCTCATGGGCCATGCAGGTTTCTCCTACACTGAAGGTTAGACTCCCTGCCTACAGCATGTTTTTGTCATGGGGAAGGAGGAGTTCTGGCTTGTGCGTCAGGTTCTTCCCTGTGCAGGGATTGTAGATAAGGTCTACCTTCCAGATGCCTGAAAACCCAGGTTGGGAAGGGATGATGGCCTAAGGCCATGGCGGGTCAGATGTGCTGGGTGTGTGGCAAGCTGTCTCGGTGTCTGTTGGAAGGTCTGGGCTCAGGCTATGTAAGACAAAGCATTAATTCTTAGGTTTAGCCTATGCAATTGGGGGTTTGCCAAGGGCTGAGCAGGTTGATCATCATTTGCGGTTTCTGGGCAATGCCATAGACAATTTTTTTCTTCTGGTGAGCAGTCAGAGTGCTTCTTTGTGGCCCCAGAATTTCCAATCAGGAAGGCTGTGTGCCAGGGTTGTGAGGACAGAAGTCTGAAGACACAAGCTAGGGTGAGGTTTGGGGCCAAGGGCGCATGACAAGCCCATTCTGCAGAGGCTGAATCGGGATCTCCTGCATCTGCAATCAGGGTGAGGATCAAACTTTGGCTGAGGCTGGAGTTTGTGCCCATCATGGCCCCTTCATGAAGCGGGGGCCTCATGGGGCTAAGGAGGTTTTCCCATGCGAGTTTCTGAGTTGCTCCAAACCACAAGGTTTCCTTCTGTGGGACAGTCGAGTCCTGTTGGATGGCTCCAGGAAGTCCCATACGGAAGGACGGGAGAGCAGGGTTCGATGGATGGATGCTTGTACAGCATACATCACATTCCCATTGGCTCTTTGGGACAAGACATGTTTGAACTGCTAGCTCTGGGGCGAGATACCCAGGGGGCCTAGTTGAAACAGACTCTCCTGAGGATGGGTCATAATGTGGATTTGTTTCCATAGAGACCTTGGAATGTGCTGGTGGCTCAGGGGCCCTGCAGAATTCGCCTGCCTGAAGGGTTTGATACAGCTCCAGTAAGAAAGCTCCCCATGTGGAGACGAGACAGGTTCTGCTTGGTGCCTCAGAAAAGCTCAGATGCTCATCTTCAAAACAAGTCCTCTGAGGAGAGACACCTGGAAACGAAAGCTAGGGTTCAGATTAGGGCATAAGGACCTGTCCGTTTCAATCTTCTGGCTTTGGGGTGACTGTCTGAGTGTGTAAGTGGAGATAGTTGCTCAGCTAGTGTCAGAGTGCCCCTCTTAGTCCAGGGTGGCCTACACTATCTGGATGGCCTCGGGGGCCTTGGAGATTTCTTCTTATCTTTAGGGTTGTGGTCAAAGGATTGGGCACAGTTAACTTGGATAGGACAGGCACAGTCCTTCGTTGTGTCTCCATAGGCCCTAGCCTGGAGGGTGTGTTTATCTGGGCTGTGGACACAGAAGTCTGAAAACACAAACTCGGCTTAGGTGTGGCACAGAGGGTATGGCAGGCTGGATCTACAGACTGTGAGGGGAGCTCCTAGGCTATTGAAAGAAGGGCGAGTAGGAGGCGGTCCCTCAGGCTTTTGTCTCTGGATGTTGCGTCCAGGATAGCCGTGGATTGTAGGGTGGCCTCAGTGACTATGGGCGAGTCTCCCTTTCTGGGGATTTGGCCCAGCTCCCGAGTTTGGCGTCATTTTGTGGGAAGGGTGGATTCCTGTTGTCTGGCTCAGGTGTCTTTCCAAGAGAGGGATTCCAGAGCAGAGCCCCAGGTACAGGCGACTGGAAAACTTGAACTCTGGTGAGGATTGGGAAGATAGGGGCTTGGCAAGCCCCATATATGGGCTCTTGTTCCAAGCTCTGAGAGGCTTTACTTCGACATGGGGCTCACACTGAGGGTCACAATGTGAGTTTGTGCCCAAGTTGGCACACAAGTTTGGGCGTGGCCTCAGGGGCTATGAAGGTTTCTCCTACCCTGAAGGTGTGACTCCATGCCAACAGCAAGCTTTCCAGTCATGGGGAAGGAAGAGTTCTGATTTGTGCTTCAGTTATCCACCTGTGTGGGGATTTGATATAATGTCTAGGTTCAGGTGTCTGAAAACCCAGGTTGGGAAGAGATGAGAGCCTTGGGCCTTGGGTCCTGTCTGGTTCAATCGGCTTCTCTGGGGACATCTCTCTATGGTCTAAGTGGAGGTAGTTGCTCAGCTTGTGTCAAATCACTGAGTGTCGCAAAGCGTGTTTGTGTCCAAAGTGGCCCTCAACATGGAGAGGGCCTCATGGGCTACGCTGGTTTCTCCTACACTGAACATTGGACAACATGCGGACCAAAGGTTTCTGGGTATGGGGAAGGAGGAATTCTGATTTCTGCATCACGTTCACCACTAGGCAGTGATTGGAGATAAAATCTAGGTTCTGAAGTCCAAAACCAAGGTTGGGAAGAGATGATGACTTAAGTCCCTGGAGGGTCCGATGTGCTCATTTTGCGGCCAGCTCTCTGGATTTCAGTCCGGACGCCCAGGCTCAGGCTGTGTCAGACAGGGCATTAGTGCCCAAGGTAGACAGTATTATTGGGGAAGAGTCGAGTGGCGTGCAGTTTGATCCTCATTTGGGATTTCTTAGTAGCCCCATAGGGTTACATTTTTCTTCTAGATGGCAGGCACAATGCTGCATTGTGGCTCTGGAATTCCCAAACTAGAGGCCTTGTGGGCCAGGAGTGTGAAAACGGAAGTCTGAAAACACAAGCTAGGCTTAAGTTTCGGTGCGAGGACACGGAAGGCACACTCTGAAGAGCTGAATGGAGATCTCGGGCTTCTGAAGTCAAGGCGAGGATCAGCCGTTGGCTCAGGTTGGGGTTTCTGTCCATGATCTGCTTTCATGAAAATTGGGGGCATCATGTGGCCTGGGAAGTTTTCCTATGATGGGAGTTGTGAAATGCTCCATGCACAAAGATTCCTTCTGTGGGACAGTCGAGACCTGTTGGATGGCTCCAGGACGTCCCATAAGGAACGACGCCAGAGCAGGGTTTTCAGGATGGATGCCTGAAGAGCCTGCCTCGCATTTCAATTGTCTCCTAGAGACTAGCCTGGTTCGATCTGCTGTCTCTGGGGGAGCAACCAAGGGGGTTAAGTTAAAATGGACTCTCCTGAGGATGGGTCATAATGTGGGATTGTGTCCATGGAGACACTGAAATGGGGTGGTGGCTCCAGAGACCTGAAGTTTTCTCCTAACGGGAAGTTTTGATACAGCTCCATAAAGCAAAGTTGCCATGTGGAGACGAGATTTGTTTTGATTGGTACCTCTGGAAACCCCAATATGCTGGTATTGGAATCCAGGCCTCTGAGAAGAGATGCATGGAAATAAAAGCAATGGATCCGATTAGGGCCTAGATGCTTGTCCGGTTCAGTCTTCTTCTCTGGGCATATCTTTCTATGGGTCTGAGTGGAGGTAGTGGCTCAGCTTGTGTAAGATCGCCCCTGTTTGTCCTGGACATCCTACACTATTGGGATGGCCTCGGGAACATTGGAGGTTTCTCCTAATCTGTAGGTTTGTGTCCAAAGGAATGAGCAGAATTCCCTTGGAAAGGCCAGGCACAGTCCTGAGTGGTGGCAACAGGGGCCCCATAATTGAGGGTGTGTGGGCCAGGATAGTGGAGACAGAAGCCTGAAAACACAAACTTGGCTTAAGTTTGGGGACATAGGTATGACAGGCCTGATCTACAGACCATGAGGAGAAATTTTTGGGCTATGAACAAAGGGCGAGTGTGAGGCGCTTTTTCAGGCTTTTGTCTGCAGATTTTGTGTCATTGATGGCCGTGGAATGACAGCCTGGCTTCATTGGCCAGGGACGAGTTTTTCTCTCTGGGAATTTGGCCAGATTCCAAATGTTTGGGGTCATTTTTTGGATGGTAGGAATCCTTTCTCTATTTTTTTAACCTCATGTGTCCCACCAAAGAGGGAATCCAGAGAAGAGCTTTGAGTAGGGGTGACTAGCCTTCTCGAGCTCTGGTTAAGATTGGGGTATTAGGGGCATGGCAAGCCCCATATGCGGGCTCTTGGTCCAGCCCGTGAGAGGCTTTACTTGAGGACAGGGCTCACGCTCAGGGTCCCAATGTGTGTTTGTGCCCATCGCAGCCCTCAAGCACGATTGGGACATCATGGGCCACGCTGGTATCTCCTACAATGAATATTGGACAACATGCCAACCACAAGGTTTCTGGCCATGGGGAAGGAGAAGTTCTGATTTCTCCATCACGTACACCGCTTGTCAGTGAGTGGAGATAAGGTCTAGGTTGTGAAGCCTGAAAACAGAGGTTGGGAAGACATGACAACCTAAGGCCATGGCGGGTCCAATGCGCTTAGTGTGAGGCCAGCTGTCTGGGTGTCGTTTGGAAGGTCCAGGCTCAGGCTGTGTCAGACAGGGCTTTAGTGCCCAGGCTAGACTGTATAATTGGGGTACAGTCGAGTGGTATGCAGGTTGATCCTCATTTGGGGTTTCTGGGTAGCCCCATAGGGCAATGTTTCTCTTCTGGAGGGTAGGCAGAGTGCTTCATTGTGGCTCCAGAATTCCCAACTTGAGTGCTTGGGCCAGGAGTTTCAGGGCAGAAGTCTGAGAACACAAGTTAGGCTTAGGTTTCCCAGTGGTGGCATGGCAGGCACACTCTGCAATACTGAATCGAGGTCTCGTGCATCTGAGCTCAGGGCGAGGATCAGATGTTGGCTTCGGTTGGAGTTTCTGTCCATGATTTCCCCAACATGAAGGTGGTGGGGGGCATCAGGAAGCCCTGGATGTTTTCCCACTGTGAGAGTGTGTGATGCTCCAAACCACAAGGATTCCTTCTGCAGGACAGTTGAGACCTGTTGGATGGATCAAAGACATCCCATAAGGAAATTCTCCAGAGCAGGGATCTAATGATGGATGTCTGGGCAACCCAACTCGCATTACAGTTGTCTCCTAGTGACAAGGAAGGTTCGATCTGCTGGCGCTCGAGGAACAACTGAGTGGGCTGAATTTAAATGGATTCTCCTGAGGATCGGTCATAATGTGGGTTTCTGTCCATTGAGACTTTGGAATGGGGCAGTGGCTCTGGCGTCCTGAAGAATTCTCCTAACCTGAGGTTTTGAGACAGCTCCAAAGAGCAAGTTTCCCATGGGGAGACGAGATTTGTTCTGATCTGTGCCTTCAGAACCCCTATGAGCTGGTATTGGAAACCAAGCTTCTGAGGAGAGATGTATGGAAACAAAAGCAATGGATATGATCAGGGCCTACGTGCCTGTGCGGTTCAATCTTCTTCTCTGGGGATATCTGTATATGCGTCTGAGTTGAGGTATTTTCTGTTTTGGATAGATCACCCCTGTTTGTCCTGGGCGGCCTACACTATTGGGATGGCCTCGGGGACTTTGGAGGTTTCTCTTAATCTGTAGGGTTGTGGCCAGTGGAGTGGGCAGAATTACCTGGAGAGGGCAGGCACAGTCCTGAGGTGTGGCTCCAGGGGTCCCAGTCTGGAGGGTGTGTGGGCTAATACTGTGGGGACAGAAGTCTGAAAACCCAAACTGGGCTTAGGTTTGTGGACGTATGTATGACAGGCCCGATCTATAGACCGTGAGGAGAATTCTTCAGGCTATGAAGAAAGGGCAAGTGTGAGGCACTTGCCCAGGTTTTTGTCTCTGGATTTTGTGTCAACAGTGGCCGTGGGATGTTGGGATGGCCTCATGGGCCATTGAAGAGTCTTTCTCTCTGTGGATTTGGCCAGATCCCAAGTGTTTGGGGTCATTTGGTGGATGGGAGGAGTCCTTTCAGTCTGTTTTTACCTCAGATGTCCCACCTTAGAAGGATTCCAGAGCAGAGCTCTGAGTAGTGGTGACTAGACCTCTCAAACTCTGGTTAAGATTGGGGGACTAGGGGCATGGCAAGCCCCATATGCATGCTCTTGGTCTTGCCCCTGAGATGCTTTACTTGAGGACAGGGCTCACGCTGAGGTTCACAATGTGTGTTTGTGCCCATTGCGGCCCTCAAGCATGGGTGGGGCCTCATGGGCCATGCTGGATTCTCTTACACTGAATTTTGGACAACATGCCAACCACAAGGTTTCTTCCCTTGGGGAAGGAAGAGTTATTATTTCTGCATCACGTTCACCCCTGGGTAGTGAGTGGAGATAAGTTCTAAGTTCTGAAGCCTTAAAACCGAGTTTGGGAAGAGATGACGACCTAAGGCCATGGTGGGTCCGATGTGCTCAGTGTACAGCCAGATGTCTGGGTGTGGATCGGGAGTTCTGGGCTTGGGCTGTGTCAGACAGGGTTTTAGTGCCCAGGCTAGATGGTAGAATTGGGGTACAGTCAAGTGGTATGCAGGTTGATCCTCATTTGCCGTTTCTCGGTAAACTCATAGGGCAACATTTTTATTCTGGAGGGCAGGCAGAGTGCTGAATTGTGTCTCCAGAATTCACAACTGGAGGGCATATGGGCCAGAAGTGTGAGGATGGAAGTCTGAGAACACAAGCTAGGCTTAGGTTTTGTTCTCAGACTTAGGTTTCAGGGCTAGGGCACAGCAGGCACACTCTGCAGAGCTGAATTGAGATCTCGTGCATCTGAAGTCACGGCGAGCATCAGACGTTGGCTCAGGCTGGAGTTTCTATCCATGATGGCCCATTCATGAAGGGGGGGGCAGGCATCACGAGGCCATGGGGGTTTTCCCATGATGAGAGTTGTGAGATGCTCCAGAAATCAAGGATTCCTTCTGTGGGACAGTCGAGACCTGTTGGATGGCTCCTGGATATCCCATATAAAACGACTGGGGAGCAGGGTTCTAAGGACGGATGCCTGGGCAGCCCGTTTGCATTCCAATTGTCTCCTAGTGACGAGGCAGGTTCGATCTGCTGGCTCTGGGGGAGCAACTGAGGGGACTGAGTTGAAATGGACTCGCCTGCAGATGGGTAATAATGTTGGTTTGTGTCCATGAAGATCTTGGAATGGTGTGGTAGTGCCGGGGCCCTGAAAATTGCTCTAATCAGAACTTTTGATACAGCCCCAAAGAGCAAGTTTCCCATGTGGTCACGAGATTTGTTCTGACTGGTGCCTCAGGAAACCTCCATATGGTGGTATTGGAAACCAGACCTCTGGGGAGAGATGCCTAGAAAACAAAGCAATGGATCCAATTAGGGCCTAGAGGCCCATCCGGTTAATGTTCTTCTCTGGGAACATCTGTCTCCAGGTTTGAGTGGAGGTAGTTGCTCAGCTGGTGGCAGATTGCCCCTGTTTGTCCTGTGGTGCCTACACTATTGGGATGGCCACGGGGACTTTGGAGGTTTCTCCTAACCTGTAGGGTTGTGGTCAATTGAATGGGCAGAGTTCTCTTGGAGAGGGCAGGCACAGTTCTGATGTGTGGCTCCAGTGGCCCAAGAATGGAGGGGTTTTAGGCCAGGGCTTTGGGGACATAAGTCTGAAAACAGGAACTCGGCTTAGGTTTGGGGATGAAGGTATGGCCGTCCTGAAATACAGACCGTGTGGAGAACTCTTAGGGATATGAAGAAAGGGCGAGTGTTAGGCACTTGATCAGGCTTTTGTCTCTGGATTTAGTGTCAATGATAGCCGTGGAATGTCGGGGTGGCCTCATGGGCCATTGACAAGTCTCCCTCTCTGGGGATTTGGCTCAATCCCAAGAGATTAGGGGTCATTCTGTGGATGGGAGGGATTCTTTCTTTCTTTCTTTCTTTCTTTCTTTCTTTCTTTCTTTCTTTCTTTTTTCTTAACCTAAGGGGTCTGAGAATGCAAGTCTGAGAACACAAGCTAGGCTTAGGTTTCAGGGCGAGGGCATGCAGGCACACTCTGCAGAGCTGAATAGAGATCTGGAGCATCTCAACTCAGGGAGAGAATCAGACTTTTGCTCAGGTTGGAGTTCCTGTCCATGATGGCCCTTTCACGAAGGGGGAGGATCTCAAGAGGCCATGGAGGTTTTCCCACGATGGGAGTTTTGAGATGCTCCAAAACGCAAGGAATCTTTCTTCGGGACGGTTGTGACCTGTTGGATGTTTCCAGGATGTCCCATAAGAAACGACTGCAGAGCAGGGATCTAACGATGGATGTGTGGTGTTCCCACTTTGCATTCCAATTGTCTCCTAGAGACAAGACAGGTTTGATCTGCTGGGTCTGGGGGAGCAACCAATGGGGCTGAGTTGAAATGGACTCTCCTGAGGATGGGTCATAATGTGGGTTTGTGTCCATGGAGACCATGGAATGGGGTGGTGGCCCCGGGGCACTGAAGTATTGTGAAGCAGAGCTCTGCCGCCTGGATGTCTGGAAAGCACAACTCCATTGACCTTTGCAGCTGAGGCACATGGCAGGTTTGTTCTGGTGGCTCTGGGGCAAAGTATCAAGGCCTTGAGTTGACATGGAGTCCCATGAAGATGGGTCACAGGGCTAGTTTGCTACCAGGGAGATCATAGAATGTGCTGGTTGCTAGGCGGCCATGCAGAACTCATCTATCCTGAGGGTTTGACACAGGTCCAAGAGCACGGATTCCTTCTGGGGCCATGAGATGTTCTGTTCTGTGGCTCAGGGACTACATTGTTGTATCATAACTTGGTATTCCAGAACAGGCCTTTGAGTACAGATACCTGAAAACATAATCTAGTGTTCCAATGAAGTCCTCGGGGCATGTCAGGTTCCATCTTCTGACTCAAGACCATTTCTTGGGTGTCTGCCTGGATGGAGTTGATCAGAGTGTTTCAGACTGCGCATTTGGGTCCAGAGCGGCCTCCAATACTGGGCTGGGCTCAGGGGCCTTCCAGGTTTCTTCTAATCTAGAGGTTGGGGCAACAGTGATGGGCACAGTTCCTTGAGGATGGCAGGCACAATCTTGTGGTGTGGCCCCAGATACCACAACCTGGAGGGCATGTGAGCAATGGTTTTGAGAGGGAAGTCTGCAAACACAAACTCGGGTTAGGGTTAGTGGTGAGGTGATCGCAGGCCCAATGCATAGACCTGGAAGGCAGCTCATCAGGAACTGTAAATCAGATGACTCGAAGGTGGTAGCACTGGCTTTTGTATCTGGGTTGTGTGCCCAGGATGGCCTCGGAATGCAGGGTTCCCTCATGGGTCCATAGCAGATTTTTCCTCTCTAAGTTTCCTGGAGGCTTCCAATAGTTTGTTGGCTTTCTCATGGAATGGAAGAGTGCTGTTTTCTATCTTAGGGGTGCCCCAAAATAGGGATTCCAGAGATGGGCCCTGAGTCTGGGCCCCTGGAAAATCCCACCAAGTGTTAGGATTTGGGTCTAGGGGCATAATAGGCGTGCAATGCAGGATCCTGAAGGTGCAAGTGAGAGAGTTTACTTGAAAGCATGTTCAAGCTGAGGGTCACAATGCCTGCTTGTGCCCAGATCCACCCACAGGAATGGAGGTGGTCTCACTGGTCATGCAGCTGGCTCCCACTCTGAGGATTGGACATCCATCCCAGCAGCCAGGATTCCTGCCATGGGGAAGGAGGATTTCTCTATTGTGCTTCAGGTTCCCCCATTGACTGAGATTTCAGCAAATGTCTGGACAGATGCCTGAATACCAAGGATTTTAGAGATGACGGCCCTGGGCCATGGCCGGTCTCACATGCTGGATATGGCCCCACCCTCTGGGTGGACATGAGGTCGGGGCTCGAGCTCTGTCAGACACAGCACTAGTGACCACAGCAGCCTATAAATCGGGGTTCCCTCGAGGGCCAAGTAGATTGAGTCTCATGTTGGGTTTCTGGGTAGACTCACCAGGCCCTTCTTTCTATGGGGGAGGCAGAATGCTGCGTTGTGGCTCCAGAATTCCCTATTAAGGAGACTTGTGGACCAGTAGGGTGAGGATGGAATTGTAAACCCAAGCTACGGTTACATTCAGTGCCGAGCGAAAGGCAGTTCCAGTGTGCAGTAGCTGATTTGAATATCCACAACCTGGAAAGTACGGATGTCAGATGTTTGCTCACACTGGAGTTTGTGTCTATGATGACCGACAAATCGAGGAGTAGCATCAAGCGGCCATGGAGGATTTCCCACGCTGGGGCTTGTGAGATGCTCCAAAGAGTAAGGTTTCTTTCTACTGAACAGAAGGAGTCTGCTTTGTTTGCTCCAGTGTTCTCCATTTGGAAAGTTTGGGTATCAGAGCACTACCACATGGATGCCTGGAAAGCACAACTCTATTGAGCATTGCAGCTGCGGAACATGGCAGGTTCATTCTGCTGGCTCTGGGACGAAGTATCAAGGCCTTGAGTTGACATGGAATCTCATGAAGATGGGTGACAGTGTTGGTTTGTTACCAGGGAGATCATAAAATGTGCTGGATTCTAAGGGGCCATACAGGATTCATCTAACCTGAGGGTTTGACACAGGTCCAACAGCACGGCTTCATTCTGGAGCCAGGAGATGTTCTTCTGTGTGACTCAGGGACCACATGTTGTATCATAAGTTGGTATTCCAGAACAGGCCTCTGAGGACAGATACCTGAACACCTAATCAGGGGTTCCAATGAAGTCCTAGTGGCATGTCAGGTTCAATCTTATGACACAGGTCCATTGACTTGGGTGTCTGCCTGGATTCAGTTGATCAGGGTGTTTCAGAATGCGCTTTTGCATCCAGAGTGGCCTCCAATATAGTGGTGGTATCAAGGGCCTTGCAGGTTTCTCCTAAATCCAGAGGATTTGGGCAACAGTGACAGGTACAGTTTCCTTGAGGATGGCAGACACAGTCCTGTAGTGCAGCTCCAGATACCACAACCTGGAGGGCATGTGAGCCGTGGTTTTGGCAGGGAAGTCTGCAAACACAAATACGAGTTAGGGTTAGTGGCAAGGTGATTGCAGGCCCAATGCATAGACCTAGAGGGCAGCTCCTCAGGAACTGTAAATCAGATGACTCAAAGGCGATACCACAGGCTTTTTTATCTGGACTGTGTGTCCAGGATGGCGTCCGAATGCAGGTGTGGTCTCTTGGGTCCATGGCAGATTTTTCCTCTCTGCAGACTTTTTTTTTTTTCCGCTATTTGAAATCCAAGAGTGGTTTTAATGTATTGGCTGAGAAAAATAAACTGCAAAGTTCTGTGAGGACTTCTAAAAATTTACAAGAATAACAGATGGGCAGTTCTAATCAGACTCGGATGTTATCTTCCTCCCCTTTTTAAAAACGACAACATACACAGTCCCACAAAATACAATATAAGCTTTTATTTTTATTTTAATTTTTATTATGCTAAGTTGGTCATCATTAGTCATTAGTTTTTTTTTTAATTTTTTTATTTATTTCTTTTCCAATTTATTTATTTTCAGAAAAACAGTATTCATCATTTTTTCACCACACCTAGTGCTCCATGCAAGCTGTGCCCTCTATAATACCCAGCACCTGGTACCCCAACCTCCCACAACCCTGCCACTTCAAACCCCTCAGATTGTTTTTCAGAGTCCACAGTCTCTCATGGTTCATCTCCCCTTCCAACTTACACAAAAGCACATACCCTCCCCAATGTCCATAACCCTACCCCCCTTCTCCCAACCACCCTCCCCCCAGCAACCCACAGTTTGTTTCGTGAGATTAAGAGTCACTTATGGTTTGTCTCCCTCCCTATCCCATCTTGTTTCATGGATTCTTCTCCTACCCACTTAAGCCCCCATGTTGCATCACCACTCCCTCATATCAGGGAGATCATATGATAGTTGTCTTTCTCCGCTTGACTTATTTCGCTAAACATGAAACTCTCTAGTTCCATCCATGTTGTCGCAAATGGCAAGATTTCGTTTCTTTTGATGGCTGCATAGTATTCCATTGCGTATATATACCACATCTTCTTGATCCATTCATCTGTTGATGGACATCTAGGTTCTTTCCATAGTTTGGATATTGTGGACATTGCTGCTATAAACATTCGGGTGCACGTGCCCCTTTGGATCACTACGTTTGTATCTTTAGGGTAAATTCCCAGTAGTGCAATTGCTGGGTCATAGGGCACTTCTATTTTCAACATTTTGAGGAACCTCCATGCTGTTTTCCAGAGTGGTTGCACCAGCTTGCATTCCCACCAACAGTGTAGGAGTGTTCCCCTTTCTCCTCATCCTCGCCAGCATCTGTCATTTCCTGACTTGTTGATTTTAGCCATTCTGACTGGTGTGAGGTGATATCTCATTGTGGTTTTGATTTGTATTTCCCTGATGCCGAGTGATATGGAGCACTTTTTCATGTGTCTGTTGGCCATCTGGATGTCTTCTTTGCAGAAACGTCTGTTCATGTCCTCTGCCCATTTCTTCATTGGATTATTTGTTCTTTGGGTGTTGAGTTTGTTAAGTTCTTTATAGATTTTGGACACTAGTCCTTTATCTGATATGTCGTTTGCAAATATCATCTCCCATTCTGTCAGTTGTCTTTTGGTTTTGTTAACTGTTTATTTTGCTGTGCAAAAGCTTTTGATTTTGATGAAATCCCAAAAGTTCATTTTTGCCCTTGCTTCCCTTGCCTTTGGCGATGTTCCTAGGAAGATGTTGCTGCGGCTGAGGTCGAAGAGGTTGCTGCCTGTGTTCTCCTCAAGGATTTTGATGGATTCCTTTCTCACATTGAGGTCCTTAATCCATTTTGAGTTTATTTTTGTGTGTGGTGTAAGGAAATGGTCCAATTTCATTTTTCTGCACGTGGCTGTCCAATTTTCCCAACACCATTTATTGAAGAGGCTGTCTTTTTTCCATTGGACATTCTTTCCTGCTTTGTTGAAGTTTAGTTGACCATAGAGTTGAGGGTCTATTTCTGGGCTCTCTATTCTGTTCCATTGGTCTATGTGTCTGTTTTTGTGCCAGTACCATGCTGTCTTGATGGTGACAGCTTTGTAATAAAGCTTGAAGTCCGGAATTGTGATGCCACCAACTTTGGCTTTGTTTTTCAATATCCCTTTGGCTATTCTAGGTCTTTTCTGGTTCCATATAAATTTTAAAATTATTTGTTCCATTTCTTTGAAAAAGATGGATGGTACTTTGATAGGAATTGCATTAAATGTGTAGATTGCTTTAGGTAGCATAGACATTTTCACAATATTTATTCTTCCAATCCAGGAGCATGGAACATTTTTCCATTTCTTTGTGTCTTCCTCAATTTCTTTCATGAGTACTATATAGTTTTCTGAGTATAGATTCTTAGCCTCTTTGGTCAGGTTTATTCCTAGGTATCTTATGCTTTGGGGTGCAATTGTAAATGGGATTGACTCCTTAATTTCTCTTTCTCCTGTCTTGTTGTTGGTGTAGAGAAATGCAACTGATTTCTGTGCATTGATCTTATATCCTGACACTTTACTGAATTCCTGTATAAGTTCTAGCAGTTATGGAGTGGAGTCTTTTGGGTTTTCCACATAGAGTATCATATCATCTGCGAAGAGTGATAATTTGACTTCTTCTTTGCCGATTTGGATGCATTTAATTTCCTTTTGTTGTCTGATTGCTGAGGCTAGGACTTCTAGTACTATGTTGAATAGCAGTGGTGATAATGGACATCCCTGCCATGTTCCTGACCTTAGTGGAAAAGCTTTCTGTTTTTCTCCATTGAGAATGATATTTGCAGTGGGTTTTTCATAGATGGCTTTGATGATATTGAGGTATGTGCCCTCTATCCCTACACTTTGAAGGGTTTTGATCAGGAAGGGATGCTGCACTTTGTCAAATGCTTTTTCAGCATCTATTGAGAGTATCATATGGTTCTTGTTCTTTCTTTTATTGATGTGTTGTATCACATTGACTGATTTGCGGATGTTGAACCAACCTTGCAGCCCTGGGATAAATCCCACTTGGTCGTGGTGAATAATACTTTTAATGTACTGTTGAATCCTATTGGCTAGGATTTTGGTGAGAATTTTCGCATCTCGGTTCATCAAGGATATTGATCTATAGATCTCTTTTTTGATGGGATCCTTGTCTGGTTTTGGGATCAAGGTGATGCTTGCCTCATAAAATGAGTTTGGGAGTTTTCCTTCCATTTCTCTTTTTAGGAACAGTCTCAGGAGAATAGGAATTAGTTCTTCTTTAAATGTTTGGTAGAATTCCCCCGGGAAGCCATCTGGCCCTGGGCTTTTGTTTGTTTGGAGATTTTTAATGACTGTTTCAATCTCCTTACTGGTTATGGGTCTGTTCAGGCTTTCTATTTCTTCCTGGTTCAATTTTGGTAGTTTATATGTTTCTAGGAATGCATCCATTTCTTCCAGATTGTCAAATTTGTTGGCGTAGAGTTGCTCATAGTAAGTTCTTATAATAGTTTGTATTTCTTTGGTGTTAGTTGTGATCTCTCCTCTTTCATTCATGATTTTATTTATTTGGGTCCTTTCTCTTTTCTTTTTGATAAGTCTGGCCAAGGGTTTATCAATTTTATTAAATCTTTCAAAGAACCAGCTCCTAGTTTCGTTGATTTGTTCTATTGTTTTTTTGGTTTCTATTTCATTGATTTCTGCTCTGATCTTTATGATTTCTCTTCTCCTGCTGGGCTTAGGGTTACTTTCTTGTTCTTTCTCCAGCTCCTTTAGGTGTAGGGTTAGGTTGTGTACCTGAGACCTTTCTTGTTTCTTGAGAAAAGCTTGTACCGCTATATATTTTCCTCTCAGGACTGCCTTTGTTGTGTCCCACAGATTTTGAACCGTTGTATTTTCATTATCATTTGTTTCCATGATTTTTTTCAATTCTTCTTTAATTTCCCGGTTGACCCATTCATTCTTTAGAAGGATGCTGTTTAGTCTCCATGTATTTGTGTTCTTTCCAAACTTCCTCTTGTGGTTGAGTTCTAGCTTCAGAGCATTGTGGTCTGAAAATATGCAGGGAATGATCCCAATCTTTTGATATCGCTTGAGTCCTGATTTAGGACCGAGGATGTGATCTATTCTGGAGAATGTTCCATGTGCACTAGAGAAGAATGTGTATTCTGTTGCTTGGGGATGAAATGTTCTGAATATATCTGTGATGTCCATCTCAATCAGTGTATCATTTAAGGCCTTTATTTCCCTGTTGATCTTTTGCTTGGATGATCTGTCCATTTCAGTGAGGGGAGTGTTAAAGTCCCCTACTATTATTGTATTATTGTTGATGTGTTTCTTTGATTTTGTTATTAATTGGTTTATATAGTTTGCTGCGCCCACGTTGAGGGCATAGATATTTAAAATTGTTAGATCTTCTTGTTGGACAGACCCTTTGAGTATGATATAGTGTCCTTCCTCATCTCTTATTATAGTCTTTGGCTTAAAATCTAAATGATCTGATATAAGGATTGCCACTCCTGCTTTTTTCTGATGTCCATTAGCATGGTAAATTCTTTTCCACCCCCTCACTTTAAATCTGGAGGTGTCTTCGGGTTTAAAATGAGTTTCTTGGAGGCAACATATAGAAGGGTTTTGTTTTTTTATCCATTCTGATACCCTGTGTCTTTAGATTGGGGTTTTATGCCCATTAACATTCAGGGTAACTATTGAGAGATATGATTTTAGTGCCATTGTATTGCTTGTAAGGTGACTGTTACTGTATATTGTCTCTGCTCCTTTCTGATCTACCACTTGTAGGCTCCCTCTTTGCTTAGAGGACCCCTTTCAGTATTTCCTGTAGAGCTGGTTTGGTGTTTGCAAATTCTTTCAGTTTTTGTTTTTCCTGGAAGCTTTTAATCTCTCCTTCTATTTTCAATGATAGCCTAGCTGGATATAGTATTCTTGGCTGCATGTTTTTCTCGTTTAGTGCTCTGAAAATATCATGCCAGCTCTTTCTGGCCTGCCAGGTCTCTGTGGATAAGTCAGCTGCCAATCTAATACTTTTACCATTGTATGTTACAGACTTCTTTTCCCGGGCTGCTTTCAGGATTTTCTCTTTGTCACTAAGGCTTGTAAATTTTACTATTAGGTGACGGGGTGTGGGCCTATTCTTACTGATTTTGAGGGGCGTTCTCTGAACCTCCTGAATTTTGATGCTCATTCCCTTTGCCATAGTGGGGAGATTCTCCCCAATAATTCTCTCCAGTATACCTTCTGCTCCTCTCTCTCTTTCTTCTTCTTCTGGAATCCCAATTATTCTAATGTTGTTTCGTCTTATGGTGTCACTTATCTCTCGAATTCTCCCCTCATGGTCCAGTAGCTGTTTGTCCCTCTTTTGCTCAGCTTCTTTATTCTCTGTCATTTGGTCTTCTATATCGCTAATTCTTTCTTCTGCCTCATTTATCCTAGCAGTGAGAGCCTCCATTTTTGATTGAACTTCATTAATAGCTTTTTTGATTTCAACTTGGTTAGATTTTAGTTCTTTTATTTCTCCAGAAAGGGCTTTTATATCTCTGGAGAGGGTTTCTCTAATATCTTCCATGCCTTTTGCAAGCCCGGCTATAACCTTGAGAATTGTCATTTTGAACTCTAGATCTGACATATTACCAATGTCTGTATTGATTAGGTCCCTAGCCTTCAGTACTGCCTCTTGTTCTTTTTTTTGTTGTTGTTGTGAATTTTTCCGCCTTGTCATTTTGTCCAGCTAAGAGTATATGAAGGAGCAAGTAAAATACTAAAAGGGTGGCAACAATCCCAGGAAAATATGCTTTAACCAAATCAGAAGAGATCCCAAATCGTGACGGGGGATTTCTCCCCCCTCACGATTGGGTGAGGGATCTCCTCTGATTGGGATCTCCTTTGATTGTGATCTCCCAATCTCTTCTGATTGTGATCTCCCAATCTCTTCTGATTGGGATCTCTTCTGATTTGGGGATAAAAAGAGGTTCAAAAAGAAAGAAAGAGGGGCGCCTGGGTGGCTCAGTGGGTTAAGCCGCTGCCTTCGGCTCAGGTCATGATCTCGGGGTCCTGGGATCGAGTCCCACATCGGGCTCTCTGCTCAGCAGGGAGCCTGCTTCCTCCTCTCTCTCTCTGCCTGCCTCTCTGCCTACTTGTGATCTCTCTCTGTCAAATAAATAAATAAAATCTTTAAAAAAAAGAAAGAAAGAAAAAAAAAGAAAAAAAGAATTAAAAAAAAGAGATTGAAGTAAAAATTCAATCAAAAATTTAAAAAAGAATTAAGAAAAAAAGATTGAAGAGATTAGGATCTCTTCTGATTGGGGATAAAAAGAGGTTCAAAAAGAAAGAAAGAAAAAAAAGAAAAAAAATTTAAAAAAAAAGAAAATGAATAAAGAAAAGTATAAAAAAGAAAAAATATATATATAAATATATATATATTAGATAATCTAGTTAAAAAACGTTAAAAAAGAAAAGGGTAAAAGTTATAAAAAATTTAGCAGAAGAAGAGAAAAAAAATAAAAAAGAAAAAAATTAAATTACCTGCAAGACTAAAAAATCACAGGCAGAAAGCCATGAGTTCCGTGGTTTGTTTTCTCCTCCCCTGGAATTCTGCTGCTCTCTCCTTGGTATTGAAACTGCACTCCTTGGTAGGTGAACTTGGTCTTGCCTGGATTTCTTGTTGATCTTCTGGGGGAGGGGCCTGGTGTAGTGATTCTCAAGTTTTTTTCCCCAGGCGGAATTACACCGCCCTTACCAGGGGCCGGGCTGAGTGATCTGCTCGGCTTTGCTTTCAGGAGCTTTTGTTCCCTGAGCGCTTTCTGTAGAGTTCCGGAGGACGGGAATACAAATGGTGGCCTCCTGGTCTCCAGCCCGGAGGCGCCGAGAGCCCGGGGCCCCGCTCCCCTGTGCGCCCTCAGCGAACAGCTCCTAGTAACTCACGTCTGCCTAACATCCGGCCGCACTCCGAGCTCACCGAGCCTGCGACCGGTTCAAGGCAACTCCGAGCTGCGAGCTTACTGTCGACTCTGTCTCTGCAGCCGGCTTTCCCGTTCCAATATCCGCAAGCTCTGCGACACTCAGACACCCCCGATCCTTCTGTGACCCCGCGGGACCTGAGGTCACGCCGACCCCGTGTGGGCTTCGCCCCGGTTTAGCCTCCAGAGCGATGTCCCTCAGCAGAACAGACTTTTAAAAGTCCTGATTTTGTGCTCTGTTGCTCCGCCGCTTGCCGGGAGCCGGACCCTCCCCCCGGGGTCTATCTTCCCGTCGCTTTGGATTCACTTCTCCGCCAGGCCTACCTTTCAGAAAGTGGTTGTTTTTCTGTTTCTAGAATTGCTGTTCTTCTTCTCTTCGATCTGCCGATGGATTTGCAGGTGTTTGCAATCTTTAGATAAGCTCTCTAGCTGATCTCCTGCTAGCTGAGGTAGTCTCAGCCTACTACTTCTCCGCCATCTTGACCCTTTTTTTTTTTTTTTAAATCTTGACTGCCAGAGATGTGACTTTGTGATGTCTTCTGGTAAACAAATGGTTGGGCAAAACCCACAGCTGGTCTTCATTTCTTCAGGGGCTGGTTAACAGAGGAATTGGGATCACGTCCAGAGGGGCTGGTCTCCACAAATTTGGAAGAGTAGTGGGGCGAAACGGAACTCAGGTGTCTGGTGGCTGCACTGTACATTATGCTGGGCATGACGGCCATGACTTCAGCTATCTTCTGTTTAAGGTCCTTAATTTCCTGGTCTTTCTGAAAAATTTGTCCTTGCATGAAATTGAGTTGTCGATTCGCATCCCCCAGTGCAGAGAACAGGTCCAGCTTGATTCTCGTCTCTGCACTCAGACTGTTCTCCAGGTGTTGTGTTTTATCTTGCATGGCCGAGAGGGCTGACATTAACACCTCAGTATCCTTCTAATTTTCCCTATATTTCTGAAGCTCCTGAACTTTCAGTTCTAGTTCTCTGATCTGGTCTTCTTTCACCTTCATGTCCATCGTTAGCTTCTTGCCCTCTGCTTCTAATTCTCTGATCCGATTCCATAAGGATTTAATGCACTCCCCCCCTAGATGCGGCAGCAAATGCAATGGCCCAGGCAGCAGTAGCTTCAAGGAAATTTTAGCCACCACAGTTGTCAAAATCCTCCTGATTAGGAGAAACCTGCAAGGCCCCTGAGTCCACCCCAATATTGTCTGCTGCACTGGATGCAAATATGCATTCTGAAACACCCTGATTGCCTACATCAAGGCAACATCCAAGTCAATGGTCCTGAGTCTGAAGATTGAATCTGACACGCCCCTAGTACCTCATTTGAACTCCAATTAGGTTGCCAGGCATCTGTCCTCGGAGGCCTGTTCTAGAATACCAACTTATGATACAATATGTGGTCCCTGAGCCACACAACAGAACATCTCCTGTCTCCAGAAGGGAACTGTATTCTTTGACCTTTGCCATACCCTCAGGTTAGGAGAAACCTGCACGTCACCTTAGCGACCAGCACATTCTAAGAACTCCCTGGTAACCAACCAGCACTGTGGCCCATCTGCAAGAGATTCCATGTCAACTCAAGGCCTTGGTACTTCTCTCCAAAGCCTTCAGAACGATCCTGCCTTTTTCCTCACCTTCAATGGTCTATGGAGGTGTGTTTTCCAGGCATCTCTGCGGGAGAGCTCTGCCCCCCAAACGTTCCACATGATGGACCCTGAAGCAAACCAACCAGGCTCCACCTGTCCAGTGGAAGGAAACCTTGATGTTTGGAGCATTTCACAAGCATCAGCATGGGAAATCCTCCAATGTTCTCTTGACGCCACCCCTCCATTGGTCGGTCATCATAGACACAAACTCCAGTGTAAGCAAACATCTGACATCGGCCCTTACTAAGGTGCTGGACATCTTGAATAAGCCACGGCACAATGGAACTACATTCTGCTTGACACTGTATTGAATCGTAGATTGTGTTTACAATTCCATCCTCACCCTACTGGTCCCCAAGCCCTCCTGACAGGGAATTCTGGAGCCACAATGCAGCATTCTCCCTTCCTTATAGAAAGAAGAAGATCCTGTTGAGTAGGGCCTGAAACCCCACATGAGGATCATTCTGCTTGGCCCTCAAGGGAACCCAATTTATAGGCTTCCCTGGCCACTAGTGCTGTGTCTGACAGAGTCTGATCCTGACCCTGTGTCAGCCACACAGAGTTTGGGCCCCATATCTAGCATGTGGGATGGGCCATGACCCAAGTCCGGCATCTCTACACATCATTGCTATTCAGGCACCTGTCCCCAGACCTTTGATGGAATCCCTCCCAGTGGGGGAAACTGAACCCAATAGAGACCTCCTTCCATGGCAGGAAACCTGGCTACTTGGATGGGTGTCCAACCCTCAAAGTGGGAGCCAGCTCATTGGCCAATGAGACCACGCCCACTCCTGAGGGCCGCCCTGGGCACAAACAGGCATTGTGACCTTCAGACTGAGCATGCTCTCAAACAAGCCTTCTCAGTTGCACCACCAGGTTCCCACATTTTAGGACTGGTCTGCCCCAAGGCCTAAATCCTAACCCTTAGTGGGATTTTACAGGTGCCCAGACCCAGAGCCCGTCTCTGGAATCCCTGTTGTGGGACACCCCTTAGATGGAAACAGCACTCTTCCCTTCCCCGAAAAAGCCACCAAACTATGGAGAGCCACCAGGATCCTTAGAGCGGAAAAGTATCCCATGGAACCATGATACCACACCTGCATTCCAAGGCCATCTTGGACACACAGTACAGATAGAAAAGCCTCTGCTACTGTCTTCCCATCACCCTAAATACAGTTCCTGACGAGCTACATTCTAGATCTACTCATTGCGCCTGTGATCACCTCACCACTAATCCTAACCTGAATTTGTGTTTTCACTTCTCTCCCCAAACCATGGCTCACATGCCCTCCAGGATAAGCTCTTTGGCCACACCACAGGACTGTGGCTGCCACCCTGAAGGAAACTGTGCCTGCCACCGCTACCCAAACCTTCCAGTTTAGGAAAAACCTGCCAGGCCCCTGAGCCTACGCCAATATTGGCGGCTGCTCTTGATGCAAATGCACAGTCTGAAACAATCTGATCACCTACATCCAGGTAGACACCCAAGTAATGGTACTGAGTCAAAAGATTGACCCTGACATGCAACTCGGACTGCATTGGAACCCCACATTAGGTTTTCAGGCATCTGTCCACAGAGGCCTGTTATGGATAAGAACATAGTTCATCATGTGTCCTCTGGGTCACACAGCAGAACATCTATCCCCAGAAGGAAACTGTCCTCTTCTACCTGTGCCAAACACTCAGGGTCGGAGAATCCTGCATGGCACCTTAGCCACCAGCACATTCTAAGATCTCCCTGGTAACAAACCAGCATTGTGGCCCATCTGCAAGAGATTCCATGTCATCTCCAGGGGTTGGTCCTTCGCCCCAGGGCCACCAGAACAAACCTGCCATGTTCCTCAGCTGCAATGGGCAATGGAGGTGTGCTTTCCAGACATCCATGAGGCAGAGCTGTGCTACCCAAACGTTCCTCATAAAGGACCTGGAGACAAAAAACAAGTCTCCACCTTTTCAGTAGAAGGAAACCTTGCTCTTTGGAGTATCTCACAAGCCTCAGCATGGGGAATCGTCCATGGCCCCTTGACACCACCCCTGCATTTGTCGGTCATCATTGAAACAAACTCCAGTGTAAGCAAACATCTGATTCTGCCTTATCAGGTACTGGATATCTCGAATAAGCCGCTGCACATTGGAACTGCATTCCGCTTGGCACTGATTGAACCTTAGCTTGTGTTTACAATTCCACCCTCACCCTACTGGTCCCCAAACCCACTTGATAGGGAATTCTGGAGCCAAAGTACAGCATTCTGCCTTCCCCATAGAAGGAAGAAGAGCCTGGTCAGTATGGCCGGAAACCCCACATGAGGATCAGACTGCTAGGCCCTCCAGGGCACCCCAGTTTATAGGCTTCCCTGGTAACTAGTGCCACTAGAGCCTGAGACCCAACCTGGTGTCAACCACCCAGAGAGCGGGCCCCATATCTAGCATGTGGGACCGGCTATGGCCCAAGCCATCATCTTTTCACATCCTTAGTATTCAGGCACCTGTCCCCAGACCATTGCTGGAATCCCTGTCAATGGGGGAACCTCAGCCCAATAGAGAAGTCTCCTTCCCCATGGCAGGGAACATGGTAGTTGGGATGGTTGTCCAACATTCAAAGTGGGAGCCAGCTGTATGGCCAATGAGAGCACGCCCACTCCTGAAGGCCACCCTAGGCACAAAAAGGCATTGTGACCTTCAGCCTGAGCATGCTTTCAAACAAGCCTTCTCAGATGCACCACCATGTTTCCGTATTGTAGGCCAGGTATGCACAAACCCCCAAATCATAAACCTTTGTGGGATTTTCCAGGCGCCCACCCAGAGTCCGTCTCTGGATTACCTGTTCTGGGGCACCACTTAGATGGAAACAGCACTCTTCCCTTACCCGAAAAAGCCACCAAACTATGGAGAGCCGCAAGTATCCTTAGAGCTGAAAGTATCCCATTGACACATGAGACCTCACCTGCATTCCGAGGTCATCCAGGACACACAGTACAGATAGAAAAGCCTGTACTACCGCCTTCCAATCACCCTAATTACAGTTCCCGACGAGCTGCCCTCCAGGTCTATGCATTGGGCCTGTGACCACCACGCCAATAACTGTAACCCGAATTTGTGTTTACATAGTTCTCTCCAAAAAACCATGGGCAACATGCCCTCCAAGATGGGGTCTCTGGAGCCATACAATAAGACTGTGCTGCCAACACCCAAAACCGTGCCCGTCACAGTTGCCCAAACCTTCCCAATTAGGAGATACAAGCAAGGCCTCCAAGCCCACGCCAATATTGTCGGCTGCTCTGGACGCGAATGCGCAGTCTGAAACGCCCTGATCACCTACATCCAGGCAGACAGCCAGGTCAATCGTCCTGAGTCAAACAATTGGAACTGACATGCCCCTAGGACCTCATTGGAACCCTAGGTTAGGTTTTCAGGCATCTGTCTTCAGAGGCCTGTTCTGGAATACCAACTTATGATACAACATGTGTTCCTTGAGCCACACAACAGAACATCTCATGTCTTCAGAAGGAAACCATGCTCTTCGACCCTTGCCAAACCCTCAGGGTAAGAGAATACTGCATGTCACCTTAACCACCAGCACATTGTAAGAACTCCCTGGTGACCAACCAGCACTGTGGCCCATCTGCAAGAGATTCCATGTCAACTCAAGGCCTTGGTACTTCTCTCCAGAGCCTTCAGAACGATCCTGCCTTGTTCCTCAGCTGCAATGTTCAGTGGATGTGTGCTTTCCAGGCATTGCTGCGGGAGTGCTCTGCCACCCAAACTTTCCACATGGGGGACCCTGGAGCAAACCAACCAGGCTCCACCTGTACAATGGAAGGAAACCTTGCTGTTTGGAGCATCTCACAAGTGTCCAGTGGGAAATCCTCCAATGGCCACTTGATGCCACCCCTCCATTGGTCGGTCTTCATAGACACAAACTCCAGTGTGAGCATACATCTGACATCGGCCCTTACTCAGGTGCTGGATATCTTGAATAATCCGCTGCACAATGGAACTGCAGTTTATGAGAAACCTGCCAGGACCCTGAGCCTATGCCAATACTGGCGGCCACTCTTGATGCAAATGCACAGTCTGAAACAACTTGATCACCTACATACAGAGAGACTCCAAAGTCAATGGTTCTGAGTCAAAAGATTGAACCTGACATGCCACAAGACCACATTGGAACCCCACATCAGGTTTTCAGACATCTGTCCTCAGAGTCCTGTTCTGGATTAAGTAGAGATGCAGGACTTGGGCCATGGCCTGTCTCACATGGAGACACACTCTTGTAGGAGTTAGTGGCGAGGTGATCGCAGGCCCAATGCATAGACCTGGAGGGCAGCTCATCAGGAACTCTAATTAGGGTGACTCAAAGGCAGTAGCACAGGCTTTTATATCTGGAATGTGTGTCCAGAATGGCCTCAGAATGCAGGTGTGGTCTCATGGGTCCTTGGGGAAGATTTTCTAACAATCCTGGCGGTTCCCAAAAGTTTGGTGTCTTTTTCGGGGAAGGGAAGAGTACTGTTTTCAATATTAGGGGTACCCCAAAAGAGGGATTCCAGAGACGTGTTCTGGGTCTGGTCATCTGGAAATTCACACCAAGGGTGAGAATTTGGGCCTAGAGATGTACCAGGCATGCAATGTGGGATCCTGGTGCTGCAACTGAGAGGGCTTGTTTGAAAGCATGCTCAGGGTGCGAGTAATAATACCGGTTTGTGCCCTGGGCAGACCTCAGGAGTGGGCGTGGTCTCATTGTTCATGAAGCTGGCTCCCACGCTGAGGGTTGGACACCCATCCCAACAGCCAAGTTGCCTGCCATGGAGAAGGAGGAGTTCTCTATTGTGCTTCAGGTTTCCCCATTGGCAGGGATTCCAGCAAAGGTCTGGGGACAGGTGCCTGAATACCAAGGATGGGTAGAGATGACGGACTTGAACCATGACCGGTATCACATGCTGGATATAAGGCCTGCTCTCTGGGTGGCTGACACACGGTCCGGGCTAAGTCTCTGTCAGACACAGCACTAGTGGCCAGGGAGGCCTATAAATTGGGGTTCCCTCGAAGGCTGAGCAGATTGATCCTCATATAGGGTTTCTGGGCAGACTCACCTGGTCCTTCTTCATTCTATGGGGCAGGCAGAATGCTGCCTTGTGGCTCCAGAATTTCCTCTCAAGACGTTTTGAGAACCAGTAGGGTGAGGATGGAATTGTAAACACAAGCTACGGTTTAATTCACTGCCAATGGGAAGGCAGTTCCGATGTGCAGAAGCTTATTCAAGATATCCAGCACCAGAGTAAGTGTGGAGGTCAGATGTTTGCTCGCACTACAGTTTGTGTCTATGATGACCGAAAAATGGAGGGGTAGCATCAAGAGCCCATCGAGGATTTCCCACGCTGAAGATATGAGATACTCCAAAAAGCAATGTCTCCTTCTACTGACAGATGGAGTCTGATTTGTTTGCCCCAGGGTCCCCATGTGGAATGTGTTGGTAGCAGAGCTCTCCGATGCCTGGAAAGCACACCTCCATTGACCCTTGCAGCTGAGGAACATGGAAGAATTTTTCTGTTGGCTCTGGGGCGAAGTCCCAAGTTCTTGAGTTGACATGGAATCTCTTGCAGATAGACGATAATGCTGGTTTTTTACCAGGGAGATCTTAGAATGTGCTGGTGGCTTAGGGGCTGTGCAGGATTCATCTACTCTGAGGGTTTGACACAGGTCTAAGAGCACGGCTTCCATCTGAGGACAAGAGATGTTCTGTTGTTGGTCCCAGGGACCACATGTTGTATCATAAGTTGGTATTCCAGAACAGGCCCCTGAGCATAGACTTTGAGGGCAGCTCGTCAGGAACTGTAATTAGGGTGACTGTAAGACGATAGCACAGGATTTTCTATCTGAATTCTATGTCCAGGATTGCCTCAGAATTCAGGTGTGATCTCTGGGGTCAATTGGAGACTTTTCCTCTGTAAGGATCCTGGAGGTCCCCACAGTTTGGTGGCTTTATCAGGGAATAGAAGAGTGTTCTTTTCCATCTTAGGGTTGCCCCATAACAGTGATTCCAGAGACGGTCACATATCTGGGCACCTGGAAAATCTCACCAATGGTTAGGATTTGGGTCTAGGGGCATACCAGGCCTGCAATACAGTATATTGTTGGAGCAATTGAGAGGGCTTGTTTGAAAGCATGCTCAGGATGAGGGACACATGCCTGTTTGGGCCCACGGCGGCCCTTAGGAGTGGGCGTAGTCTCATTGGCCATGCAGCTGCCTCCCACTTTGATGGTTGGACACCCATCCCTAGTTTCCTGGCCTGGTTTCCTGCCACGGGGAACGAGGAGTTCTCTTTTGGGCTTGAGGTTCACCCATTGGCAGGGATTCCAGCAAAGGTCTGGGGACAGGTGCCTTAACACCAAGGATAGGGAGAGATGACGGATTTGGTCCATGGCCAGTACTGCATGCTAGATATGGGGCCCAATCTCTGTGGCTGACACTAGGTCGGAACTCAGGCTCTGTCAGACACAGAACTAGTGATCAGGGCAGCCTATAAATCGGGGTTCCCTCGAGGGTGAGCAGATTGATTCTCATGTGGGGTTTATGCGCAGACTCACCAGGCACTTCTTCTTTCTATGGGGAAAGCAGAATACTGCATTGTGGCTCCAGATTTTCTTAACAAGAGGGTTTGGGGACCACTAGGTGAGGATGGAATTGTAAACACAAGCTACGGCTCAATTCAGTACCAGCAGAAGGCAGTTCCAATGTGTAGCAGCTTAATCGAGATATCCAGCACCTGATTAAGGATGGATGTTAAATGTTTGCTCACAGTGGAGTTTGTGTCTATGATGACCGACAAATGGAGGGGTGGCATAGAGAGGCCATGGAGGATTTCCCACGCTGAGGCTTGTGTGATGTTCCAAAAAGCAATGTTTCCTTCTACTGGACAGGTAGAGTCTGGTGAATTTTCTCCAGGATCCCCCATGTGGAAAGTTTGAGTAGCAGAGCTCTCCCACATGGATGCCTGTACCACACACCTCAATTGACCATAGCAGTTGAAGAACATGGTAGGTTTGTTCTGATGGCTCTGGGGCCAAGTACCAAGGCCTTGAGTTGACATGGAATCTCTTGGAGAATGGCCACATTGCTGGTTTCTTACCAGGGAGATCTTAGCATGTGCTGGTGGCTAAGGTTCCGTGCAGGAGTCTCCTACGCTGACGGTTTGGTACAGGTCAAAGGGCAGGTAACATTCTGGGAACAGGAGATGTCCTGTTGTGTGGCTCAGGGACTACATATTGTATCATAAGTTGGTATTCCAGGAAAGGCCCCTGAGGACAGATGCCTGAAAACCTAATCTGGGGTTCCAAAGAGGTCCTAGGGACATGTCAAGTTCATTTTACTGACTCAGGGCCATTGACTTGGTTGCTGCCTGAATGGAGGTGATCTGGTTGTTTCAGAATGTGCATTTAATTCCAGAGCAGCTGCCAATATTGGGGTGGGCTCAGGAACCTTGCAGGTTTCTCCTAATGGAATATTTGGTCTACTGTGACGGGATCAGTTTCCTTGGGGATAGTAGGCACAGTCCTGTGGTGGGTCCAGAGACACCATCCTGGAGGGCACGAGAGCCACTGTTTTGGGAGAGAAGTCTGCAAACACATTCAGGTTAGGGTTATTGGCGAGGTGATCTCAGGCTTAATGCATAGACCTGGAGGGCATCTTGTCAGGAACTGCATTTAGGGTGGCTCTAAGGCGGTAGCACAGCTTTTCTATCTGGATTGTGTGTCCAGGATGGCCTCAGAATGTAGGTGTGGTTTTATTGGTCCATGGGAGACTTTTTCCCACTAAGGATCCTTGTGGATCTCCATAGTTTGTTCCTTTATCGAGGAAGGAATAGTGCTGTTTTTCCATCTTAGGGGTGCCCACAAACAGGGATTCCAGAGACAGGTTCTATGGCAGGGCGCCTGGAAAATCCCACCAAGTGTTAGGATTTGAGCCAAGGGGCATACCAGGCCTGCCAAGTAGGAACTTGTTGGTGCCACTGGGAGGGATTGTTTGAAAGCATGCTCAGGCTGAGGGTCAGCATGCCTCTTTCTGCCTAGAGAGGTCCCCAGGAGTGGGCATGTTCTCATTGGCTTTGCAGCTGGCTCCCACTCTGAGGGTTGGACAACCATCCCAACAGCCAGATTTCCTGCTTTGGGGAAATAGTTCTCTATTGTGCTTCAGGTTCGCCCATTGGCAGGGATTCCAGCAAAGGTCTGGAGACAGATGCCTGAATACCAAGGATGGGTAGAGATGACAGATGTGGGCCTTGGCCGGTCTCACATGCTGGATATGGGTGCAACTCTCTGGGTAGATGACACGATGTTGGGGATCAGGCTCTGAGACACACAGCACAAGTGGCCAGTGAAGACTATAAATTGGGGTTCCCTCGAGGCCCGAGCAGATTGATCTTCATGTGGGGTTTCTGGGAAGTCTCAACAGGCACTTCTTCTTTATATGGGGAAGGCAGAATGCTGCATTGTGGCTCCAGAATTCCCTATCAAGAGGGCTTGGTAACCAGTAGGGTGAGGGTTATATTGTAAACACATGCTACAGTTAAATTCAGTGCCAAGCGGAAGGCAGCTCCAATGTGCGGCGGCTTATTCGAGATATCCAGAACATGAGTAAAAGGCGGATGTCAGATGTTTGGTCACATTGGAGTTTGTATCTATGATGGCCGACAAATGCAGGGGTGGCGTCAAGAGTCCATGGAGGATTTCCCAAGCTGAGGCTTGTGTGATGTTCCAAACAGTAAGGTTTTCTTCTACTGAACACATGGAGTCTGGTTTGTTTGTTCCAGGGTCCCCCATCTAGAAAGTTTGGGTAGCAGACCTCTCCCACATGGATGACTGGAAAGCACACCTCCATTGACTATTGAAGCTGAGGAACATGGCAGGTTTGTTCTGGTGGCTCTGGATGAAGAACCAAGGCCTTGAGTTCACATCGAATTTCTTACAGATCAATCACAATGCTGGTTTGTTACCAGGGAGATCTTAGAATGTGCTTTTGGCTAAGGGGCTATGCAGGATTCTCCCACCCAGAGTGTTTGAAATAGTTCAAAGAGCATGGTTTCCTTCTGGGGACATGAGATGTTCTGTTGTGTGGCTCAGGGACTACATGATGTATCATAACTTGGGATTCCAGAACAGGCCCCTGAGGACAGATGCCTGAAAACCTAATCTAGGGTTCCAATGGGGTCCTAGGGGCATGCCAGGTTCAATTTTCTGACTCAGGACCTTTGGTGTCTGCCTCGATGGAGGTGATCAAAGTGTTTCAGACTATGCATTTGCGTCCAGAACGGCCTCCAATATTGGGGTTGGCTCAAGGACCAGGCAGGTTTCTCATAATCTGGAAAGTTTGGTCACCTCTGACGGGCAAGGTTTCCTTGGGGATGGCAGGCACAATCTTGTGGTGTGGCTCCAGAGATCCCGTCTGGGAGGGATTGTGAGCCATGGTTTTGGGAGAGAAATCTGCAAACACAACCTCGGGATAGGGTTAGTGGCGAGGTGATCATAGACCTATGTGTAGACCTGGAGGGAAGCTCATCAGTAACTGAATGAAATTAGGGTGACGGGAAGGTGGTAACACAGGTTTTTATATCTGTATTGTGTGTCCATGATGGCTTCGGAATGCAAGTGTGATCTCATGGGTCAATGTGAGATTTTCCCTCTCTAAGGATCCTGGCGGCTCCCAATCCTTTCGTGGCTCTTTTGGGAAAGGAACAGTGCTGTTTTCTATCTTAGGGTTGCCCCAAAATAGGGATTCCAGAGACAGGCTCTGGGTCTTGGTGCCTGAAAAATCCCACCACGGTTAGGCATGGGCCTAGGGACGACCAGGCTTGCAAAGTGGGATCCTTTTGGTGCAACTGAGTGTGCTTTCTTGAAAGCATGCTCAGGCTGAGGGTCACCATGCCCATTTGTGCCCAGGGTGGACTTCATGAGTGGGCGTGGTCTCCTTGGACATGCAGTTGGCTCCCACTTTGAGAGTTGGACATCTATCCCAACAGCCAGGTTTCCTGCTGTGGGGAAGGAGAAGTTCTCTATTGTGCTTCAGGTTCCCCCATTGGCAGGGATTCCAGCAAAGGTCTGGGACAGTTGCCTGAATACCAAAGATTGGTAGAGATGATGGAAGTGGGCCATCGCCGGTCTCACATGCTGGATATGGGTCCCGCTCTCTGGAAGGCTGGCACGAGGTCACTGCTCAGGCTCTATCAGATACAGCACTAATGGCCAGTGAACCTATGAATCAGGGTTCCCTCGAGGACCGAGAAGACAGATCCTCATGTGGGGTTTCCTGGCAGTCTCACCAGGCACTTCTTTCTATGGGAAAGGCAAAATGCTGCGTTGTGGCTCCAGAATTCCCTATCAAGATTGCATGGGGACGAGTAGGGTAAGGATGGAATAGTAAAACAAAGCCATGGGTAAATTCAGTGTCAGGTGGAAGACAGTTCCAATGTACAGCATCTTATTCGAGATATCCAGCAAGTGAGTAAGGGCGGATGTCACATGTTTGTTCACACTGGAGTTTATGTCTATGGTGCCTGACAAATGGAGGGGTGGCATCAAGTGGCCACAGAGGAATTCCCACGCTGACGCTTTTTAGATGCTTCATACAGCAAGGTTTCTTTCTCCTGGACAGGTGGAGTCTGATTTGATTGCTCCAGGGTTCCCCATGTGGAAATACTGGGTAGCTAAGCTCTCTTGCATGGAAGCCTGGAAAGCACATCTCCATGGATCATGCAGCTGAGGTACATGACAGGTTCGTTCTGGAGGCTCTGCGACAAAGTACCTAGGCCTTGAGTTGACATGGAATGTCTTGCACAGGGGTCACAATTCTGGTTTGTTACCAAGGAGATCTTAGAATGTGCTGGTGGTTAAGGTGCCATACAGGATTCTCCTACCCTGAGGGTTTGGGATAGGTCGAAGAGCACGGTTTCCTTTTGGGGAAAGGAGTTGTTCTGTTGTGTGGCTCAGGGACCACATGTGGTGTCATAAATTGATATTCCAGAACAGGCCTCTAAGGACAGATGCATGAAAATCTACCTGGAGTTCCAGTGAGGTCCTTGGGGCATGTCAGGTTCTATCTTTTGACTCTGGACCATTAACTTGGCTGTCTGCCTGGATGTAGGGAATGAGAGTGTTTCAGACTGTGCATTTGCATCCAGAGTGGCCTCCAATGTTGGGGTGGGCTCAGGGGCCTGGCAGGTTTCTTTTAATATGGAGGGTTTGGGCAGCTGTGATGGCCAAAGTTTCCTTGGGGATGGCAGGCAAAGTCCTGTGGTGTGGTTACAGAGACCAGATCTACATGGCATGTGAGCCATGGTTTTGAGAGAGAAGTCTGCCAACACAAACTTGGGTTAGCATTAGTGATGATGTGATCACAAGCCCAGACCTGGAGGGCAGATAGTCAGGAATTGTAATTAGGGTGACTCTAGGCAGTAGTACAGGCTTTTTTATGTGGACTGTGTGTCCATTATAGCCTCAGAACACAGGTGTTTTGTCATTGGTCCATGGGAGATTTTTCCTCTCTAAGGATCCAGGCACCTACCAACAGTTTGGTGGCTTTTTCCGGAAAGGGAAGAGTGCTGTTTTCATTCTTAGGGGTGGCCCAAAACAGGGATTCCAGAGTCAGGCTCTGGGCCAGGGTGCCTGTAAACTCCCACCAAGTGTTCGGATTTGGTGCTAGGGGCATACCAGGCCTGCAATGCGTGATCCTGGTGGTGCAACTGAGAGGGCTTATTTGAAAACATGCTCAGGTTGAGGGTCACAATGACTGTTTGTGCCCAGGGCAGCCCTCAGGTGTGGGCGTGGTCTCATTGGCCATGCAGCTGACTCCCACTTTGAGGGTTAGACACCCATCCCAACAGCGAGGTTTCCTGCCATGGGGAAGGAGGATTTCTCTATTGTGCTTCAGGTTCCCCAATTGGCAGGGATCCAGCAAATGTCTGGGGACAGATGCCTGAATACCAGTGGTGGGTAGAGATGAAGGACTTGTGCCATGGCCAGTCTCACATGCTGGATATGGGCCCCGTTCTCTGGGTGGCTGACACGAGGTCAGGGCTCAGGCACTCTTAGGCACAGCACTAGGGGCCAGGGAGCCTATAAATCGGGGTTCCCTCGAGGGCTGAGTAGATTGATCCTCATGTGGGGTTTCTGGGCAGAATCACCAGGAACTTATTCTTTCCATGGGTAAGGCAGAATGCTGATTTGTGGCTCCAGAATTCCCTACGAAGAGGGCTTGGGGACTAGTAGTTGAGGATGGATTGTAAACACCAGCTACGAGTAATTCAGTGCCATGTGGAAGGCACTTCCAATCTGCAGTGTCTTATTTGAGATATCCAGCACGTGAGTTCAGGCCGATGTCAGATGTTTGCTCACATGGGAGTTTGTGTGTATAATGACTGACAAATGGAGGGGTGACGTCAATAGGCCATAGAGGATTCCCCACGCTGAATCTTGTGAGATGCTCCAAACAGTAAGGTTTACTTCTACGGGAGAGGTGGAGTTTAGTTTGATTTCTACAGGGTCCTCAATGTGGAAAGTTTTGGTAGCAAAGCTCTCGTGCATGGATGCCTGGAAAGCACTTTTCCGTTGATCATTGCAGCTGAGGAACATGGCAAGTCCGTACTTCTGGGGCGAAGTACCAAGTGCCTTGAGTTGACATGCAATGTCTTGCCCATGGGTCACAATGCTGGTATGTTACCAGGGGGTTCTTAGAATGTGATGGTGGCTAAAGGGCCATGCAGGATTCTCCTTCCTGAGGGTTTGACACAGGTCCAAGAGCACGGTTTGCTTCTGGGGACAGGAGATGTTCTGTTGTGTGGCTCAGGGACCACATGTTATATCATAAGTTGGTATTCCAGAACAGGCCTCTGAGGACAGAATCCTGAGAACTTAATCTAGGTTTCCAAAGAGGTCCTAAAGGCATGTCAGTTTCAATCTTCTGACTCTGGGCCATTGGATTCTGTGTCTTCCTGGATGTAGGTGATCAGGCTTTTCAGACTGTGAATTTGCATCCAGAGTGACTGCCAATATTGGCATGAGCTCAGGGACCTTGCTGCTTTCTCCTAATCTGGAGAGTTCAGGCAACTGTGACTGGCACAGTTTCCTTGGAGATGGCAGGAAGAGTCATGTGGTGTGGCTCCAGAGACCCCATCCTGGAAGGCATGTTAGCCATGCTTTTGGGAGAGAAGTCTGCAAACACAAATTCAGGTGAGGGTTAGTGGTGATGTGATCGCCGGCCCAATTGGTAGACCTGGAGGGCAGCTTATCAGGAACTATAATTAGGGTAAATTGAAGGTGGTAGCATATGCTTTTCTATCTGGATTGTGTGTCCCAGATGGCCTCGGAATGCAGGTGTGGTCTCAAGGGTCCATGGGAGATTTTCCTTTCTAAGCAACCTGCTGACTCCCAACACTTTGGTGGCTTTTACGGGGAAGTGAAGAGTGCTGTTTTCCATGTTAGGGGTGCCCCAAACAGGGATTCCAGAGGTGGGCTCTGGGTCTGGGCGCCTGGAAAATCCCACCAAGTGTTAGGATTTGTGCTTAGGGGCGTACCAGACCTGCAAAGCGGGATCCTGTTTGTGCAACTGAGAGGGCTTGTTTGAAAGCATGCTCAGGCTGAGGGACATCTTGCCTGTTTTAGCCCAGGGTGGCCCATAAGTGTGGGCATGGTCTCATTGGCCATGCAGCTTGATCCCACTCTGAGGGTTGGACACCCATTCCAACAGCCAGGTTTCCTGCCATGGGGAAGGAGGAATTCTCTATTGTGCTTCTGGTTCCCCAATTGGCAGGGATTCCTTTAAAGGTTTGGGGACAGATGCCTGAATACCAATGTTGGGTACAAATGACGGACTTGGGTCATGGTCAGTCTCACGGCACATGGCACATGGATATGTGCCCCGCTTTCTGGAAGGCTGGCACATGGTCGGGGCTCAGGCTCTGTCAGACACCACACTAGTGGGCCAGCACAACCTATAAGTCAGGGTTCCTTCAAGGGAAGAGTAAATTGATTGATCCTCATGTGGGGTTTCTGGGCAAAATCACAAGTTACTTCTTCTTTCTATAGGGAAGGCAGAATACTGAGTTGTGGCTCCAGAATTCCCTATGAAAAGGGATTGGGGACCAGTTGGTGAGGATGGAATTGTAAACATCAGCTACAGTTCAATTCAGTGCCAAGCGGAAGGCACTTCTAGTGTGCAGCGTCCAATTCAAGATATCCAACACCTGAGTTAAGGCGAATGGCAGATGATTGCTCACACTGGAGATTGCGTTTATGATGATCGACAAATGGAGGGGTAGTGTCAAGAGGCCATGGAGGATTTCCCACACTGAGGCTTGTGAGATGCTCCAAACAGCAATTTTTCCTTCTACTGGACCCATGGAGTCTGGTTTGATTGCTCCAGGGTCCCCTATTTGGAAAGTTTTCATAGAAAAAATAAAAATAAAAAAAAATAAATAAAAACTTGGAAGAAAAGCTGTCCCACATTGATGCCTGGAAAGCACTTCTCCGTTGATCAATGCAGCTGAGTAACATGGCAGGTTCATTCTGGTGGCTCTGGGGTTAAGTACCAAGGCCTTGATTTGACATGGAATGTCTTGCACATGGGTCACTATGCTGGTATGTTACCAGGGAGTTCTTAGAATGTGATGGTGGCTAAGGGGCCATGCAGGATTCTTCTACCCTGAGGGTTTGACACAGGTCCAAGAGCATAGTTTCCTTCCAGGGAAAGGGCATGTTATGTTGTGTGGCTCAGGGACCAGATATTGTATCATAAGTCGATATTCCAGAACAGGTGTCTGAGGACAGAAGCCTGATAACCTAATCTAGGTTTCCAATGAGGTCCTACTGGAATGTCAGGTTAAATCTTCTAACTCTGGGCCATTGACTTGTGTGTCTGCCTGAATGTATGGAATCAGGGTGTTTCAGACTGCGGATTTGCATCCAGAGTGACCCCCATATTCAGGGGCCTTTCAGGTTTCTCCTAATCTGGAGGGTTCGAGCAACTGTGACTGGCACAGTTTCCTTGGGGATGGCAGGCACAGTCCTGTGTTGTGGCTCTAGAGACCCCATCCTGGAGGGCATGTGAGCCATGATTTGGGAGAGAAGTCTGAAAACACAAATACGGGTTAGGGTTAGTGGCTAGGTGATCGCAGGCCCAATGCATAGTCCTGGAGGGCAGCTTGTCAGGAACTGTAATTATGGTGAATGGAAGGCAGTAGCACAGGCTTTTCTATCTGCATTGTGTGTCTAGGATGGCCTCGGAATGCAGGTGTGGTCTCATGTGTCCATGGGAGACTTTTCCTCACTAAGGAACCTGATGGCTCCCTATAGTTTGGTGGCTTTTTCCGGGAAGGGAAGAGTGATGTTTTCCATCTTAGGGGTGTCACAAAACAGGGATTCCAGAGACACACTCTGGGTCTCGGCACCAGGAAAATCCCACCAACGTTTAGGATTTGTGCTTAGGGGCATACCAGGCCTACAAATCACGATCCTGGTTGTGAAACTGAGAGGGCTTGTTTGAATGCATGCTCAGGCTGAGGGTCACAATGCCTGTTTTTGCCCAGGGCAGGCCTCCAGAGTGGGCTTGGTCTCAATGGCTATGCAGCTGGCTCCCACTCTGAGGGTTGGACACCCATCCCAACAGCCAGGTTTCCTGCCATGGGGTAGGAGGAGTTCTCTATTGTGCTTCAGGTTCCCCAATTGGCAGGGATTCCAGCAAAGGTCTGGGGACAGATGCTTGAATGATATTAGATGGTAGAGATGATGGACATGGGCAATGACTCGTCTCACATGATGAATATGGGCCCCACTCTCTAGAAAGCTAACACGAGGTCGAGGCTCATGCTCTGTCATGCACAGCACTAGTGGTCAGCACAGCCTATAAATCGAGGTTCCCTCAAGGGAGGAGCAGATTGATCCTCATTGTGGGGTTCCTGTACAGACACATCAGGCAATTTTTCTTTCTTTGCCGAAGGCAGAATGCTGACTGTGGCTCCACATTTCCCTCTCAAGAGGTTTTGGGGACCAGTAGGTGAGGAAGGAATTGTAAACACCAGCTACGGTTAAATTCAGTGTCAGGTGGAAGGATGTTCAAATGTGCTGCTTCTTATTCGAGCCATCCAGCATGTGAGTAAGAGCGGATGTCAGATGTTTGCTGACACTGGAGTTTGTGTCTATGATGACTGACAAATGGAGGGGTGGCGTCAAGAATCCATGGTGGATTTCCCCCGCTGAGGCTTGTGAGATGCTCTGAACAGTAAGGTTTCCTTCTACTGGACAGGTGGAGTCTGGTGTGTTTGCTCCAGGATCCCCCATGTGGAAAGTTTGGGTAGCAGAGCTCTTTTGCATGGATTCCTAGAAAGCACATCTCCATTGACCATTGCCGCTGAGGAACAGCAGTTTCGTTCTGGTGGCTCTAGGGCAAAGGACCAAGGCCTTGAGTTGTCATGGAATGTCTTGCACATGGGTCACAATGATGGTTTGTTAACAGGGAGATCTTAGAATGTGCTGGTGGCAAAGGGGCCTTGCAGGATTATCCTACACTAAGCATTTGACACAGGTCCAAGAACAAGGTTTCCTTCTGGGAGAGGAGTTGTTGTTTTTTGTGGCTAAGGGTCCACATGTTGTATCATAAGGTTGTATTCCAGAACAGGCCTCTGAGGACAGATGCCTGAAAAACTAATCTAGGGTTCCAATGAAGTCCTAGGGGCCTGTCAGGTTCAATATTCTTACTCAGGACCATTGACTTGAGTGTCTACCTGGATGTATGGTATCAGGGTGTTTAAGACTGTGCAATTGCATGCAGAGCAGCCTCCAATATTGGGTGGGCTCAAGCGCCTTGCAGGTTTCCCCCAATCTGAAGGGTTTGGGCAACTGTGATGGGCAGAGTTTCCTTGGGCAGGCAGACGCAGTCCTGTGGTGTGGCTCCAAAGACTAGATCCTGGATGGCATGTGACCCATGGTTTTGGGAGAGAAGTCTGCAAAGACAAATTCGGGTTAGGGTGTGTGGCGAGGTGACCACAGACCCAATGAATAGATCAGGAGGAGAGCTCATCAGGAACTGTAATTAGGGGACCTGGAAGAATGTAGCACAGGCTTTTTTATCCGGGTTGTGTTTCCAGGATGGCCTCAGATTGCACGTGTGTTCTCATGGATTCATGGGAGACATTTCCTCTCTAAGGATCCTGGCAGGTCCCCATAGTTTGGTGGCTTTTTCGGGAAAGGAAGAGTGCTGTTTTCCAATAGAGGGGTGCCACAAAACAGGGATTCCAGAGGAGGGCTCTGGGTGTGCTTGCCTGGAAAATCCCACCAAGGTTAGGATTTGGGCCTGGGGCATATCAGACATGCAATGCGGAATCCTGGTAGTGCAAATGAGAGGGCTTGTTTGAAAACTTGCTAGACTGAGGGTCACATTGCCTGTTTGTGCTCAGGGCGTCCCTCAGGTGTGGGCATGGTCTCATTGGCCATGTAGTTGTCTCCCACACTGAGGGTTGGACACCCATCTCAATACCCAGGTTTCCTGCCATGGGGTAGGAGGAATTCTCTATGTGCTTCAGGTTCCCCCATTGGCAGGGATTCCAACAAAAGTCTGGGGAAAGGTGCCTGAATACCAAGGATGGGTAGAGATGACGGACTTGTCCCAGGCGGGTCTCATATGATGAATATGGTGCCCAAACTCTGCGTTGCTGACACTAGGTTGGGACTCAGCTCTGTCAGACACAGCACTGGTGGCCAGGGCAGCTGATAAGTCGGGGTTCCCTCGAAGGCCGAGCAGATTGATCCTCATGTGGGGTTTCTGGGCAGCCATACCAGGGACTTCAATTTTCTATGTGTAAGGCAGAATGCTGCCTTGTGGCTCCAGAATTCCTCATCAAGAGGGCTTGGGGACTACCAGGGTGAGGTTGGAATTGTAAACACAAGCTACGGTTCAATTCAATGCCAAGTGGAAATCAGTTCCAATGTGCAGTGGCTGATTAGAGATATCTATCACTTGAGTAAGGATGGATGTCAGATGTTTGCTCACACTGGAGTTTGCGTCTATGATGACCTACAAATGAAGGGTTGTCGTCAAGAGGCCATGGAGGATTTCCCATGCTAAGGCTTCTGAGATGTTCCAAACAGCAAGGATTTCTTCCACTGGGTAGGTGGAGACTGGATTTTTTGCTCCAGTGTTCCCCATGTGGAAAGTTTGGGGAGCAGAGCTCTCCCGCACAGATATCTGGAAAGCATACCTCCATTGACTATTACAGCTGAGGAGCATGGCAGGTTCATTCTGGTGGCTCTGGGTCTAAGTACCAAGTGCCTTGAGTTGACATGGAGTCTCAGGAAGATGGGTCACAATGCTGGATTGTTACCAGCAAGATCTTAGCTGGTGGCTAAGGTGCCGTGCAGGAGTCTCCTACACTGATGGTTTGGCGCAGGTCATAGAGAACAGTTTCCTTCTGGGGACAGGAGATGTTCTGTTGTGTGCCTCAGGGACCACATGTTGTATCATAAGTTGGTATTCCAGAACAGGTCCCTCAGGAAAGATGCCTGAAAACCTAATCTAGGGTTCCAGTGAGGTGCTAGGGGCATGTCAGGTTCAATCTTCTGACTCAGGACCATTGACTTGGCTGTCTGCCTGATGTAGGTGGTCAGGGTGTTTCAGAATGTGAACTTGTGTCTGGAGTGGACGCCAATCTTAGGGTGGGCTCTGGGGCATTGCAGGTTTTTCCTCATCTAGAAGGTTTAAGCAACTGTGATTAGTACCGTTTCCTTGGTGATGGCAGACATAGTCCTGTGGTGTTGCTACAGAGACCCCATCCTGGAGGCATATGATCCATGGTTTTGGGAGAGAAGTCTGCAAACACAAATTCTGTTAGGGTTAGTGGCGAGGTGCTCAGAGGCCCAATGTGGAGAACTGGAGGGCAGCTCGTCAGGAACTGTGATTAGGGTGACTGGAAGGCGGTTGCCCAGGCTTTTCTATCTGGATTGTGTGTTCACGATGGCCTTGGAATGCAGTTGTGGTCTCATGGGTCCATGGGAGATTTTTCCTCTCTTAGTATACAGGTGGCTCCCCATAATTTGGTGGCTTTTTTGGGGAAGGGAAGAGTGTTGTTTTGCATCTTAGGGGTGCCCCAAAACAGGGATTCCTGAGACGGGCCCTCTGTCTCTTGGCCTAGAAAATCCCACCAAGGGTTAGGATTTGGGCCAAGGTATGTACTGGGTCTGCAAAGCGGGATCCTGGTGGTGCTACTGAGAGGGCTTGGTTAAAAGCACACTGAGACTGAGGGTCACAATGCCTGTTTGTGCCCAGGGCAGCCATCAGGAGTGGGCTTGGTCTCATTGGCTATGCAGCTGTCTCCCACTTTGAGGTTTGGGCACCAATCCCAATACCCAGGTTTCTTGCCATGGGGAAGGAGGAGTTCTCTATGTGGTTCAAGTTCCCCCATTGGCAGGGATTCCATCAAAAGTCTGGGGAAAAGTTGCCTGAATATCAAGAAGGGGTAGAGATGACAGACTTGTCCCATAGCGGGTCTCACATGATGGAATGGAGCCCACTCTCTGGATTGCTGACACTAGGTTGGGACTCAGGCTCTGTCAGACACAGCACTAGTGGCCAGGGAAGCCTATAAATCGGGGTTCCCTCGTGGGCAGAGCAGATTGATTCTCATGTGGTGTTTCTGGGCAGACTCACCAGGCACTTGTTCTTTCTATGGGGAAGGCAGAATTTGGCATTGTGGCTCCAGAATTCCCTATCAAGGGGCCTTCGGGACCAGTAGGGTTAGGACGGAATTGTAAACACAAGTTACAGTTCAATTCAGTGCCAAGTGGAAGGCAGTCCCCATGTGCAGTGGCATATTCTAGAAATCCAGCACCTGAGTAAAGGGCAGATGTCAGATATTTGCTCACACTGGAGTTTGTGACTTTGATGACCAACAAATGGAGGGGTGGCGTCAAGAGGCCTTAGAGAATTTCCCACGCTGAACCTTGTGTGATGCTCCAATCTGCATGGTTTCGTTCTACTGGACAGGTGGAGCCTGCTTTGTTTGCTGCAGAGTCCCCCATGTGGAAAGTTTAGGTAGCAGAGCACTCCCGCATGGATGCCTGGAAAGCACACCTCCATTGAGCATTGCAGCTGGGGAACATGGCAGGTACGTTTTGCTAGCTCTGGGGCGAAGTACCAAGGCCGTGAGTTGACATGGAATCTCTTGCAGATGGGTCACAATGCTGATTTGTTACCAGGGAGATCTTAGAAGGTGGTGGTGTCTTAGGTGCCATGAAGGATTCTCCTACCATGAGGGCTTGGCACAGATCCAGATACAAAAGCCTGTGCTACCACCTTTGAGTCACCTGATTTACGGATCCTGATGAGCTGCACTCCAGGTCGATGCTTTGGGCCTGCGATCACCTCACCACTAACCCTAAGCCGAGTTTGTGTTTACAGACTTCTCTCCCAAAACCATGACTTATATGTCTTCCAGGATGGGGTCTCTGTAGCCACACCACAGGACTGTACCTGCCATCCCCAAGGAAATTGTGTCATCAAGGTTGCCCAAACCCACCAGATGGGAGAAATCTGCAAGGACCCTGAGCCCACCCCAATTCTGGAGGCCGTTCTGGACTCAAATGTGCACTCTGAAAGACCCTGATCACCTACACCCAGGCAGACACCCAAGTCAATGGGCCCGAGTCAGATATTTGAACCTGACATGCCCCTAGTATTTCATTGGAACCCTAGATTAGGTTTTCAGGCACCTGTCCTCAGAGGCCTGTTCTGGAATACCAACTTATGTTTCAATATGTGGCCCCTGAGCCACACAACAGAACATTTCCTGTCCCCAGAAGGAAACCACGCTCTTGGACCTGTGTCAAACCCTCAGGGTAGATGAATCCTGTATGGCCCGTTAGCCACCAGCACATCCTAAGGTTTCCCTGGTAACAAAACAGCATTTTGACCCATCTTCATGAAACTCCATGTCAACTCAAGCCTTGGTACTTCGCCTTAGAGCCAACAAAATGAACCTGCCATGTTCCTCTGCTGCAATGGTCAATGGAGGTATGCTATCCAGGCATCCATATGGGAATGCTCTGCTACACAAACTTTCTGCATGGGGAACCTGAAGCAAACAAACCAGAATCCTCCTGTCCGGTTGAAGGAAACCTTGCTGTTTGGAGCATCTCACAAGCCCCACAGAGGGAAATCATCCATGACCTCTTGACACCACCCCCCATTTGTTGGTCATCATAGACACAAACTCTTAAGGGAGCCAAGAGCTGACATCCGCACTTACTCAGGTGTTGGATATATCCAATCAGCCGCTACACACTGGAACTGCCTTCCGCTTGGTAATGACTTTAACAGTTGCGTGTGTTTACTATTCCATCTTCACCCTCCTGGTCCACAAGCCCTCTTGATAGGGAATTCTGAAGCAACAACGCAATATTCTGCCTGCCCCAAGAAAGAAGAATTGCCTGGTGAGTCTGCCAAGAAACCCCACATGAGGATCCACCTGCTGCGCCCTTGATGACACCCTAATATCTTAGGCCACCATGGGAACTAAGGCTCTCTCTACAAAGCCTGAGCCACGACCTCCAGTCAGCCACCCAGACAGTGGGCCCCATTTCCTGCAGGTGGGACTTGTTGTGGCCCAAAGCCATCATCTCTACTCAACCTGGATATTCAAGCCTCTGTGCCCAGTCCGTAGCTCAAATCCCTGCCTATGGGATACCTGAAGCACAAGGGTACTCCTCCTTCCTGATGGCAAGAAATCTGACTGTTGGGATGGGTGTCCAACCCTGAGAGTGGGAACCAGCTGTATGGACATGAGAACACGGCCACACATGGGAGCCACCCTGGGCACAAACAGGCATTGTGACCATCAGCGTGAACCTGCTTCCAAACAAATGCCCATGGTAGCTGGAGCAGGAGCCCGCAGAGTGGAACATCCAGGCCCCTAGGGGCAAATCCTCACCCTCATTGGTGTTTTTCAGTCGCCTAGACCCAGAAACTGTCCCTGGAATCCCTCTTGTGGGGTCCATTAAGACGGAAAACAGCAGTCTTCTCTTCCCTCAGAGATAGCAAATTCTTGGTAGATGGGCAAAATCCCCAGAGATTAAAATGTTCCATGGCCCAATGAAGCCACCGCTACATTTTGCGACCGTTCTGGACACACAATCCAGACAGAAAAGTCTGCCCAACTGCCTCGATGACACCTTATTTCACTACACAATGAGCTGCTCTCAGAGCCTCCAGAACGGGGCTGTGATCACCTCGGGCCTCACCCGAACCCTAGTTCGCGTTTGCAGATTTGTCTCCAAAACCATGTGGCAAATGTACTCCAGGATGGGGCCTCTGGAGCCACACCGGATGACTGTGACTACCCTCCTAAAGGAAACTCTGCCCTTAACTGTTATCCAAACCCTGAAGCTTAGGAGCAAAGTACAAAGCCCCTGAGCCCACCTCAATTTCCAAGAATGGTCTGGACCCAAGTGTACATTGTGACACACAATGACCACCTGCCTCCAGGCAAACATCCAAGTCAAAAGCCCTGAGTCAGAAGATTGAACCTGACATGCTCCTATTACTTCATCAATGCCCTAGCTTAGGTTTCAGGAGCCTGTCCCGAGAGGACTGTTCCCCCATACCATCTTATATTCCAACATGTTGTCCCTGAGCCACACAACAGACCCCTCCTGTCCCAGAAGGATACCTTGCTCTTGGTATCTTTGTCCAAGACAAAGTGTATCAGAATCTTGCATTGCCTTTGACCATCCCAACATTTCAGTGTCTCCCTGGATACAAACCAGCATTGTGATCGAACAGCATCAAACTCCATGTCAACTCAGCCCCCTTGGAACTTTGCCCCAGAGCCACCAGATAGAACCTGCCATGTTCCTGAGCTGCAATGGTCAATGGAGTAGTGCTTTCCAGGCATCCATGAGGGAGAGCTCTGCTACCAACCTTTCCATATGGGGGACCCTGGAACAAACAAACCAGACTCCCCCTGTCCAGTAGAAGGAAACCTTACTGTTTGGAGCATCTCACAAGCCGCAGAGTGGGAAATCCTCCATGGCCTCTTGACGCAAACACACCATTTGTCCGTCATCCTAGACACAAACACCAGTGTGAGCAAATATCTGACATCTGCCCTTACTCAGGAGTTGGATGTCTCGAATCAGCCACTGCATGCTGGAACTGCCTTCCACTTGTTACTGAATTGAACTGTAGCTTGTGTTTTTAATTCCATCCACACCCTTCTGGTCGCCAAGCTCTCTTAATAGGGAATTCTGGAGCCACAACACAGCATTCTGCCTTCCCCTTAGAAAGAAGAAGTGCCTGGTGAGTCTGCCCAGAAACCCCACATTAGAATCCGCCTGCATGGCCCTCGATGGTACCCTAATATCTGAGGCCGCCATGGGCTCTCAGGCTCTGTCTGACAGAGCCAGAGCCACGAACTCCAGGCAGCCACACAGACAGTGGGTTCCATATCCTGCAGGTGGGACGTGCCGTGACCAGAAGCCATCATCTCTATTCAACCTGGGTATTCAGGCATCTTTCCCAAACCATAGGTCAAATCCCTGCCTATGGGGAGCCTGAAGCACAGGAGTATCCTTATTCCCAATGGCAGGAAGCCTGGTTGTTGAGATGGGCACTAAAATTATGTATCACACAGACAGAGCCACGACCTAGAGTCATGCATGCATATAGTTTGCCCCATATCCTGCAGTTTGGACTTGTCATGGCCCAAAGCCGTCATCTCTCCTCAACCTGGATATTCAAGCATCTTTCCCAGATTTTAGCTCAAATGCATGACTACGGAGGAACCTGAAGCACAAGAGTACTCCTTCCTGAAGGATGGAAGCCTGGCTGTTGAGATAGGTGTCCAGCCCTCAGAGTGGGAACCAGCTGCATGGCCCATGATGCCACGCCACTCATGGAAGCCACTCTGAAAACAAACTTGCATTGTTACCCTCAGCGTGAGGCTTCTTTTAAACAAAACCCTTCCCTAGCTAGACCAGGAGCCCGCAGAGTATGCCTACCACCCAGGGCCAAACACTCACCCTCCTAGGTGTTTTCCAGGCACCCATACCAAGAACCTGTCTCTGGAATCCTTCTTTTGGGGGTTCTCTGAGACAGAAAACAACAGTGTTCCCTTCTCTCAGAGACAACAAACTCTTGGGAGCTGAGCAGAATCCCCAGAGCTGAAGCATCTCCCTTGGCACCATGAAGCCAACCCTACATTTTGTGAAAGTCTGGGACAAACAATGCAGACAGAAAAGCCTGCACTACTGCCTCAATGATACCTTAACTTCAGTACACTATGGTCTTCCAACAGGGCCTGCAGGTCGGGCCTGTGATCACCTCAGCCCTCAACCTAACCCTAGTTCACGTTTGCAGATTTCTGTCCCAAAGCCCTGGCCCACATGCCCATCAGGATGGGACCTCTGAAGCCACACCAGAAGACTGTGCCTACACACCTGAAGGAAACTCTGCCCTTCACAGTTGCCCAAACCCTGAAATTAGGAGCAACGTACAACGGCCTTGAGCCCTCCTCCATTCTGACGAAATCTCTGGACCCAAGGGCACATTCTGACACACAATGAGACCCTGCCTCAAGGCAGAAATCCAAGTCAAAGGACCTGAGCCAGAAGATTGAACCTGACATGCCTCTAGGACTTTATCAATACCCTAGCTTAGATTTTCAGGTACCTGTCCCCAGAGTCCTGTTCTTCGATACCAATTTATATTCCAACATGTGGTCCCTGAGCCACACAACAGAACCCCTCCTGTCCCTTAAGGATATCTTGTTCTTGTTAGCTGTGTCCAAGACTCAGTGTAAGACAATCCTTCATGGCCACTGACCGCCTCAACATTCTAATGTCTCCCTGGATAAAAAACAGCATTGTGATCCAACAGCATGAAACTCCATGTCAACACTGGCGACTTTGAACTTCTCCCCACCATTACCAGTACAAAACTGTCATTTCTTCATCTGCAATGGACACTAGAGGTGTGCTTTCCAGGCATCCAAGCAGGAGTGTTCTGCTCCCCAAACTTTCCACATGGGGGACCCAGGAGCATACAAACAAAACTCCACCAGTCCATTAGAAGGAAACATTGCTGTTTGGAGCATCTCATAAGCCCCAGGGTGGGAAATCCTCCATGGCTTCATGATGCTGCCCCTCCATTGGTCAGTCGTCATAGACACAAACTCCAGTGTGAGCAAATATCTGACATCTGCCCTTACTCAGGTGCTGGATATCTCGAATCAGCTGGTGCACACTGGAAGTGCCTTTCACTTGGCACTGAATTTAACCATAGCTTGTGTTAACAATTCCATCCTTACCCTCCTGGTCCCCAAGCCCTCTTGATAGGGAATTCTGGAGCCACAACGCAACATTCTGCCTTCCCACAGGAAGAAATGCCTGGTGAGTCTGCCCAGAAAGCCCACATGAGGAACCACCTGCATGGCCCTCGACAGCACCATAATATCATAGGCCGCCATGGTCAATAAGACTCTGTCTCACACAGCCGGAGCCACAATTTCCAGGCAGCCATGCAGAAAGTGGACCCCATATCCAGCAGGTGGACCTGCCATGGACCGAAGTCATCATCTCTACACAACCTGGATATTCAGACATCTGTCCCCAGACCGTAGCGCAAATCCCTGCCTATGGGGGAACCTGAAGCACAGGATTATTCCTCCTTTCCAATGGCAGGAAACCTGGCTGTTGAGATGGGTGTCTTACCCTCAGAGTGGGAACCAGCTGCATGGCCCATGAGACCAGGGCCACTCATGGGAGATGCCCTGGGCACAAACAGGCATTGTGACCCTCAGTGTGAGCTTCCTTTCAAACAAACACCCTTGGAAGCTAGACCAGGAGTCCACAGAGTGGGCCTGCCAAGTCCCTAGGGCCAAATCCTCACCCACGTTTCTGATTTCCAGGTGCCCAGACCCAGAACCTATCTCTCGAATCCCTCTTTTGGGTGTCCCCTGAGACGGAAAACAGCAGTCTTCCCTTCTGAGAGTCATTAAACACTGGGAGCTGGGCAGAATCCCCAGAGATGAAGAATATCCTATGGCCTCATGAAGCCACCCCTACCTTTTGCAACTGTCCTGGACACAGAATCCAGACAAAAAAGCCTGTGCTACCGCCTCCATGACACCTTAATTTCAGTACACTATGAGCTGCCCTCAGGGACTGCTGATCCGTCTTGTGAACACCTCGGCCCTCACTCTAATGCTAGCTCACGTTTGCAATTTCTCTTCCCAAAGTCCTGGCCCACACGCTCTCCAGAATGGGGTCTCTGGTCCCACACCAGATGAGTGTGCCTACACTCCTGAAGGAAACTGCCCTTCACTGGCGCCCAAATCCTGAATATTAGGAGCAAAGTACAAAGCCTCTGAGCCTACCTCATTTTCAAAGAACGCTCTGGACCCAAATACACATTCTGACACACAATGATTCCCTGCCTCCAGGCAGACATCCAAGTCAAAGGCCCTGAGTCAGAAGTTTGAACCTGCCATGATTTCCCTAAGATGGAAATCACCACTCTTCCCTTCCCCGAAAAAGCCACCAAACTATTGGGAACTTCCAGGATCCTTTGAAAGGAAAAATCTCTCATGGATTCATGAGACAACTCCTGCATTCCGAGGCCATTGTGGACACACAATCCAGATATAAAAGCCTGTGCTACTGCCTAAAGTCACCCTATCTACAATTCCTGACAATCTTTGCTTCAGGTCTACGCACCAGGCTTGTGATCACATCGCCACTAACCCTAACCCAAGTTTGTGTTGGCAGACTTCTCTCTCAAAACCATGGCTCACATGCCCTCCAGGATCTGGTCTCTGGGCCATACCACAAGACTGTGTCTCCATCCCCAAGGAAACTTTGACCTTCACAGTTTTCCAATCCCTCCAGATTAGGAGAAACCTGCAAAGCCCCTGAGCCCACCCCAATATTGGAGGCCGCTCTGGATGCAAATGCGCAGTCTGAAACACCCTGATTCCCTACATCCAGACAGACATCCAAGTCAATGGTTCCGAGTCTGAAGATTGAACCTGACACGCCCCTTGTACCACATTGGAACTCCAGTTAGGTTTTCAGACATTTGTCCTCAGAGTCCTGTTCTGGAATAACAACTTATAATACAACATGTGGTCCCTGAGCCACACAACAGAAAAACTGCTGCCCCTAGAAGGAAACCATGCTCTTGGACCTGTGTCAAACCCTCAGGGTAGGAGAATCCTGCATGGCACCTTAGCCACCAACACATTCTAAGATCTCCCTTGTAACAAACCAGCATGGTGACCCCTTTGTTAGAGATTCCATATCAACTCAAGGCCTTGGTACTTCGTTACAGAGCTACCAGAATGAAACTGTCATGCTCCTAAGCTGCATGGTCCATGGAGATGTGCTTTCCAGGCATCCATGCAGGAGAGCTCTGCTACCCAAACTTTCCACATGGGGGACCCTGGAGCAATCAAATCAGACTTCACTTGTCCAGTAGAAGGAAACCTTGCTGTTTGGAGCATCTCAAAAGACTCAGTGTAGGAAATCCTCCAGGGCCTCTTTATGCCACCTTTCCATTTGTTGCTCATCATAGAGACAAACTCCAGTGTGAGCAAACATGTGACATCTGCCCTTTCTCATGTGCTGGATATCTCGAATAAGGTGCAGCACATTAGAATCTACCTTCGGCCTGGCACAGAATTTAACCGTGTTTACAATTCCATTCTCACCCTACTCTTCACCATGCCCTCTTGATAGGGAATTCTGGAACCAAAATCCAGCATTCTGCCTTCCCCATAGAAAGAAGAATTGCCTGAGAGACTGCCAGAAAATCCCACATGAGGATCTGTCTGCTCGGCCCTCGAGGGAACCCCAATTTATAGGTTCACTGGCCACTAGTGCTGTGTCTGACAGAGCCTGAGCCCCGACCTCGTTTCAGTCACCCAGAGAGTTGGGCCCATATCCAGCATGTAAGACCGACCACGGCCGACGTCTGTCCTCTCTACCCATCCTTGGTATTCAGGCATCTGTACCCAGACCTGTGCTGAAATCCCTTCCAGTGGGGGAACCTTGAGAACAATAGAGAACTTCTATTTATTTCTCAAAGGCAGTAAACGTGGCTTTTGGGATGGGTTTCCAACCCTCAGAGTAGGAGCCAGCTGCATGGCCAATGAGACCACACCCACTCATGGGGGCCGCCTTGGGCACAAACAGTCATGTAGACCCTCAGCCTAAGCATGATTTCAAGCCAGCCCTCTTAGTTGCACCACCATGATCTAGCTTTGAAGGCCTTGTATGCCTCTATGCCCAAATCCTAAACCTTGGTGGGATTTTCCATGTGCCCAACCCAGAGTCCACCTCTGGAATCAAAGTTTTGGGACACCACGAAGATGGAAAACAGCATTCTTCCCTTCCCTGAAAAATCCAACAAAGTATTGGGAACCGTTGGGATCCTTCGAGAGAAAAAAATCTCCCATGGATCCATGAGACCACACCTATATTCCGAGCCATCCTGGAAACACAATCCAGATAAAAACCCTGTGCTACCGCCTTCGAGTCACCGTAATTACAGCTCCTGAGGAGCTACCCTCCAGGTATATGCATTGGGTATGCAATCACCTCACCAATAACCTAACCCGCGTTGGTGTTTGCAGACTTGTCTCCCAAAACCATGCCTCACATGCCCTCCAGGATTAGGTCTCTGGATCCACACCACAGGACTGTGCCTGCCATTCTCAAGGAAAATGTGCCCGTCACAGTTGCCCAAACCCTCCAGATTAGGAGAAACCTGCAAGGCCCCTGAGCCCACCCCAATATTGGAGGCTGCTCAGGAAGCCAATGCGCAGTCTGAAACACCCTGATCACCTACATCCAGGCAGACACCCAAGTCAATCTTCCTGAGTCAGAAGATTGAACCTGACCTACCCCTAGGACCTCATTGGAACCCTAGATTAGGTTTTTAGGCCTCTGTCCTCAGAAGCCTGTACTGGAATACCAATGTATTATACAACATGTGGTCCCTGAGCCAAACAACAGAACATCTCCTATCTCCATAAGGAAACCGTGCTCTTAGACCTCTGTCAAACTCTCTGAGTAGGAGAATTCTGCACGGCCTCTTAGCCACCAGCACATTCTAAGATCACCCTGGTAACAAACAAGCATTTTGATCCATCTGCAAGCGATTACCTCTCAACTCAAGGCCCTTGGTACTAGCCCTAGAGCAATATAGAACAAACCTGCCATGTTTCTCAGCTGCAATGGTCAATGGAGGTGTGCATTCCAGGCTTCCATGCGGGAGAGCTCTGCTACACAAACTTTCCACAGGGAGGACCGTGGAGCAAACAAACCAGTCTCCAGCCTGTCCAGTAGAAGGAAACCATAATGTTTGGAGCATCTCACAAGCCTCAGTGTGGGAAAGTCTCCGTGGCCTCTTGACGCCACCCTTCTATTTGTTGGTCATCATAGACACAAACTCCAGTGTGAGCAAACATCTGACATCCACCCTTACACAGGTGCTGGATGTCTTGAATCAGCTGCTGCACATTGGAACTGCCTTCTGTTTGGCACTGAATTAACTGTAGGGTGTGTTTACAATTCCACCCTCACCCTACTGGTCTCCAAGCCCTCTTGATAGGGAATTCTGGAGCCACAAAGCACAATTCTCCCTTCCCCACAGAAAGAAAAACTGCCTGGTGAGATTGCCGGGAAATCCCACATGAGGTTCAATCTGCTCAGCCCTCGAGGGATTTATAGTCTACCTCGATTTATAGGCTACCCTGGCCACTAGTACGGTGTCTGACAGAGCCTGATCCCCGACCTCCTGTCAGCCACCCAGGGAGCCAGGCCCATATCCAGCATATTAGACCGGCCATGTCCCAGGTCCGTCATCTCTACCCATCCTTAGTATTCAGGCATCTAACCCCGGACCTTTGCTGGAATCCCTGCCAATGGGGGAACATGAAGCACGATAGAGAACTCCTATTTCCCCAAGGCAGGAAACGTGGCATTTGGGATGGTTTTCCAACCCTCAGAGGGGGAGCCAGCTGCATGGCCAATGAGACCACACCCACTCCTGAGGTCCGCCATGGGCACAAACAGGCATTGTGACACTCAGCTTGAGCATGCTTTCAAGCCAGCCCTCTCAGTTGCACCACCAGGGTCGGGCATTGAAGGCCTGGTAGGACCAAATACTAAACCTTAGTGGGATTTTCCAAGCGCCCAGACCCAGAGCCCATCTCTGGAATCCCTATTTTGGGGCACCCCTATGATGGAAAACAGCACTCTTCCCTTCCCCTAAAAAGCCACCAAAGTATTGGGAGCCACTGGGATTCTTAGAGGAAAAATCTCTCATGGACCCATGAGACCACACCTGCTTTCCAAGGCCATCCTGGACACTCAATCCAGATATTAAAGCCTGTACTACCACTTTTGAGTCACCATAATTACAGTCCCTGATCAGCTGTCCTCCAGTTCTATGCATTGAGCCTGCAATCACCTCGTCTCTAACCCTATCTTGAGTTTGTATTTGCAGACTTCTCTCCCAAAACCATGGCTCACATGCCCTCCAGGATGGGGTCTATGCAGCCACACCAGAGGGCTGTGCCGGCCACCCCCAATGAAACTGTGGGCATCACATATGCCCAATCCCTCCAGTTTAGGAGAAACCTGCAAGACCTCTGAGCCCTTCCCAATATTGAGGGCCAGTCTAGAGGCAAATGTGCATCTGAAACACCCTGATCACCTCCATCAAGGCAGACACCCAAGTCAATGGTCCTGAATCAGAAGATTGAACCTGACATGCCCCTAGGACCTCCTTGGAACCCTAGATAAGGTTTTCAGGCATCTGCCCTCAGAGACCTGTTCTGGAATACCAACTTAGGATACAACATGTGTTCCCTGAGACACACAACAGAACATCTCCTGTCCCTAGAAGAAAACTGTGTCCTTCAAAATGTGTCAAACCCTCAAGGTGTGAGAATCCTGCATGGCCCCTTAGCCACCAGCACGTTCAAATATCTCCCTGGTAACAAACTAGCATTGAAACCCATCAGCAAAAATTCCATTTGAAGTCAAGTGAATTCTCCAACCACAACACAGCATTCTGCCATCCCCATAGAAAGAAGTGCCTGGTGAGTCCATCCTGAAACCCCACTTGAAGATCAATCTGCTCAGCCCTCAAAGGAACCCCAATTTATAGGCTTCTTTGGGCACTAGTTCTTTGTCTGATGGAGCCTGAGCCCCGACCTAGTGCCCTCCTCCCAGAGAGCGGGGCCCATACCCAGCATGTGAGACCAGTCATGGCTGAAGTCCATTATCCCTACCCATCCTTGTTATTCATGCATCTCTCCCCAGTCCTTTCCTGGAATATCTGCAAATTGGGGTGCTATGGTCCATAATCAACGTAGCAGAACTGATACAAAGCGAAGGTCAAGCAAAGCTTTATTTCCTGCCAAGCATCGAGAATCAAACTGACCGGTCAGGGCCATCTCTTGCAAAGAGGCGACCCCTCCCTGCCTCACAGACTAACTTTTATAGAGTTAATTTATTCAGGCTATACACAGGTGGCCAATGAGATTGTAGTACACAGAGAATACTGCACATGCATGGTATGTCTGCCTCACACAGAAAAAAATGCTAAGTAACACACGTGTGCACAACTGAATTTTAATTTGCCCTAGGAGATATATGTGTGCCCCACTGATTGGATGTCTTCATCTGGCCTGACCTTCCCTTGTACCTAGGCTCTGCAGTTAAGTTCCTCTGGGTGGGGCAGGGTCAATCTAAGTTTAATGCATAGGGTCAATCTAAGTTCACTACTTAAACACAAAATGATGCCCTCTGGCCAACCAGGCCCTTGCATTCCCTCTTTTCTTTAGAGATTAGTCTAATCCTTGACTTTTCAGCCAGTTCTATGTTCTCTGGTTGTAAGGGGTTATATTGAGCATGTAAGTCTAACATTTTTATCACTCTAATTTTCTTTTGTACAAATGAAACTAGTGCACAGTCAGCTGATGAGTTAGCCATTTACTGCTTCATCTAATGTCCTACCTATACTTTACATAAACAGGTAACAATTAGAGCAACAATAAACTCATAGTCTTTTGTGTCTTAGCTTTAGTCCATGTTCAGCGGGGTCCATTGGCTGAGGCTTCTACCTCTGGGGGGCATCTTCATCCTCAGCTCACTTGACGTGACCCTCGTGAATCCAGGCCCTGATGCCTCCTACTTTTATTGATGTGGGGGTGGCCAGGATAACAGTAAATGGTCCCTTTCAGTGAGGCTCCAAGTTCTCCACTTGGTAGTGACATGTCCAATCCATGTCCTTGTGTTGGTAAGGATATATTAACACCACCGTCTCCATCCCAGTGTGGGCAGTCTGGATCCCGGCATGGGCTTTTTTTTTTTTTTTTTAAAGACAGACTGTAATACCTGAAGTGACTGGAGTACATACTGATCAGTAATTACTTCTAGGGCAACCTGTTGTAGCCGAGGACAGAGCGGGGGGGGGGGGCTGTCTCCCAAATATTATTTCCCATCCAAGTACTAACCAGGCCCGACCCTGCTTAGCTTCTGAGTTCAGACGAAATCGGGCATGATCAGGGTGGTATGGCCGTAGACCCAAACATTATTTCAAATGGGGACACCTTGTTTAAATAGGGTGTACATCATTCTCTGAGGAGGGCGAAGGAAGGAGATCCACCCATCCAACGCCAGTCTCCAGAATTAGTTTTGTCAAGGTCTCTTTAATAGTCCGGTTCATTCTCTCTACTTGCCCAGAACTCTGGGGCAGATAGGCACAATGTAGTTTCCAATTTGTGCCCACGGCCTTTGCCAATGTCTGTGAGATTGAGCTCACAAATGCAGGGCCATTGTCTGACCCAATTGAGAGAGGCAGCCCAAAACTAGGAATTATTTCTTCTAGTAACCTTTTTTGCCTACACCTCCTGCCATCTCACGCTTGGTGGAAACAATCTGTACCCAGCCTGATAAGGTATCTACAAAAACTAACATATACTTGTGTCCATATTTTAGAGGTTTGATTTCTGTAAAATCAATTTCCCAATAAATTCCTGGTTCCTTACCTCTTTCTCTTTTCCCTCTTCCCATTCTAGTTCCTCCCACTTCAACGGCCTGGAAATGAGCACATCTAGCAACTACATCCTGAGCCATATTCCATAATTTAGAAACCTGGAATTGCTTGCCTATAAGGTCCTTGAATTTGCGTATCCCCAAATAAGTACCCTGATGTATCTGGTCTACTAACTTCTTACAAAGAAGTTAGTCTTTGTAAGAAGAAGAATTAAAGAAGTCTTCAAAGAAGAATTAAATTTCCTCTTTTAGTCTTAGCCCAGTATCATTATAGTCTAATTTATCCCATTTTGGTAAATAGTTTAAATCTTCCTCTGAATAGTCTGGTTTTTCTGGTAGGGCTAGAACCGGGAGTGTAACCAGCTTTTGCACTATTTCTCAGGCTCCTTACTTTGCAGCTTGATCTGCTAAATGGTTTCCTTTTGAAATCAGATCAGTCCCCTTTTGGTGTCCCAGGCAATGTGGAAGGGCTTGGTAACATCTGGGATGGCCAATGCTGGGGCACTCATTAAGGCTGTTTGCAATTCCTGAAATGCTCCTTCTGCCTCAGCTGTCCACTCTATCATAGTGACCACTCCTTTTGCCAGTTTGTAGAGAGGTCAGGCCATCTCCGCTAACCATGGTACCACAGCCTACAGTAGCACATTGTCCCAAGAAACTCTCTCACTTGTCGGGATGTGGTGGGGGGTGTATCGGGTGATCACCTGTTTCCTGGACTCAGACTGTGAATGCACTCCCTCATGGAGATCAAAGCCTTTAAGTGGCATGGCTCTGACAGGGCTGTGCTTTCATTGCTGACACCCAATACCCTTTTATTTGCAGAGTTTGTAAGAGAGCTCTCTTCCCCCGCCAACATGACTCATAGTCCTCAGAGGCTACTAGCAAGTCATCAACGTACTGCAACAGAGTGAGTCCTAGGTTGGAGGTTCTGTACTCACGCAAATCCTAATGTAGGGCCTGTCGAAGATAGTGGCAAATTCTTGAACCCTTGGGGAAGTCTTGTCCAGGTGAGCTGGCCTTGGAATCCTTCCTGTGGGTCAGACCACTCAAAAGCAAAAATGTGCTGAGAATTACTTTGCTAAATATATGCAGAAAAAATACATCCTTGAGTTCTAAGACGATACCACAGTTCTTTTGGTGCCTAGGAGAGAGAGTAGGGTATAGAGGATAGGCACTGTCGGGTGGATATCTTCAACCCATTTATTAACTTCCCGCAAGTCCCGCAAGTCCTGTACTCCCCGGCTGGTACTCCCTAGTCTCGGCCTTTTTGATGGGCAGCAAAGATGTGTTCCATGGAGATTTGTAAGGAACTGGGATACCCTCTCCTTGGAGGTGGTTAATGTGTTTTCTGATCCCTTCCTTTGCTTCCCGCGGAAGGTGGGTACTGCTGAATGCAAACAGCCATAGCTGTTGCCACTGGAGGTTGTTCCTTGGCCAAGCCAGGGGACTTCCCTTCTGCCCAGACCTGGGGAAACTCCTCCTGTAGGATTTGGAGAAGGCTCACCCAACTTTGTTTCCTCTGGTTTTGAGACTGGCTCTTAAAGGAGGTATTCATCTATTGCTGCCATAAGCACTTGTACAATAGGTTGTCTCAATGTTACAGTCATGCCTCCTTCTGAGAACTGAATGCCAGCTCTTAACTTGTGGAGGAGATCTCTTCCCATCAAGTCATATGGGGCATTAGGGAGGACCAAAAATTGATGTTTAACTCTTCCTGAGGACAAAATTAAAGTCCTTTCTGTTGCCCATTTATGTCTCTCTGTGTCATTGGCTCCTTGTACTCAGACTTTCTCTCCAAGTAGTTTTCCAATAGGTTTAAGTAATGATGAAAATTTGGCTCCCATGTCCACCAAGAAATAAAATGATTTCCTCTCCACTTCAATTTTTACCCGAGGTTCGGGGAGGGGCTCGGAACCATAACCCCTTCAATCTCTGGTTTCAAGCATTGTTGTCTTCCTTTTGGGGCACTCCCTGGCCCAATGTCCTCTTTCGATAGAGTAAGCACACTGATCTGAATCTAAGTCTTCCCGCCTGCCTTCTCTGTGCTTAGGCTTTTCCTTCCATTTACTATCCCCTACCCATCTCCTCTCTGCCTCATGTAATGCCAAAACTTTAACCAGATTTTTTTGTCTGTTTTTCATCCTCCTGTGCATCCCTGTTGTTGAACACCTTTTCTGCTATTCCCACTAACTCTCTCAAATTCTTCCCTTCAAATCCTTCAATTTTCTGAAGTTTCCTATATCTGGGGTGACTGACTAACAGAGCAAAATCCTCTAAGTGAGCTATCGTGCAACTTCCCTGAAGTTTACCTCAAGTCGTCTAGCTTAAGTAAACAAATATTTAAAGACAATCAAGGGGCGCCTGGGTGGCTCAGTGGGTTAAACCGCTGCCTTCAGCTCAGGTCATGATATCAGGGTCCTGGGATCGAGCCCCGCATTGGGCTCTCTGCTCAGCAGGAAGCCTGCTTCCTCCTCTCTCTCTGCCTGCCTCTCTGCCTGCTTGTGATCTCTCTCTGTCAAATAAATAAATAAAAATTTTAAAAAAATAAATAAAGACAATCAAATCTAGAATTTAACATCCATAAAGGTGTGTTATTAAAACATAATTTTTCTCTATAAAATAACCCTCGTTTTCAGAGATAGACAAATCAGGAGTAACTTCTTTGAAAAACAAATCCAGTTTTAACAAGCTTGGCCTAATTGTTACATAAGCTCAGCAAGAACAGCGAGGGATCATATAAATCTTTTAGAATCTGCTCTGCTGGTACTTCTCGTAAGGGATCTCTAGGTTGAACTTATGATAGCCTCTCCATGCCAGAAGCCAAGCTACATACTTGCCATCAGACATGCCTACCATACCTGTTGATTTGGGTGAATTCCTCTTCCTGAGGCCCAAAAAGAATCCTAAGGTACCTGCATCTGCAAGGAAGTAACATCCTTTTACTCATCTGGTGAGGCTACTGGGAACACTGGAATAAGGTATCAGGCCAACATTTCCAAAGGGCTTTACGATTCCAGGTTTTATAAAGTCAACCTTAGTTCCTTTAAGCTGTCTAGTCATATATGAGTCTTTTCTAATATGGCGTTCCAGTCAAAGCCATGGTAAAATAAATTAACCAATATTTCCAATGGTGTCCTATTACAAGGAGAACGGATTCTTATTGAACTTATGCAAATGACTGATTGCCATGGAAGAAAGAATACTTGCTGAAGCCTTTTGATTTCAGAGGGTTCAGATAGAGAGAAGGAGTTGAATACCTTGATTTGGTTACAAATGACTACATTTTATCTCTGTAAGTTACAGATAACTTAAGAATAAGTTTCCCTAGTCTGGAAGACCCAAACATAAGACAAAACATCAAGGGATATATCATTACAGACTTTCAGTTCACCAGACCCATGTTAATAATTAAGGTTTAGTCCGAATGCAGCTTTTACTTCTGTAAATTCTTACTCATTTCAGTTCCAGAATTTCAACATATCAAAGACCTGTATTTGTCCTGAAAGTCTCCCATATGAATTTTCTTTAAGACGGAATTTATCCTCCAAGAGAATTAAAACAATTAAAAATGACAAAAACTCAGAACAGATATGGTAAAGAGCTGGTGAGATGAAAATTTACAATGTAACTGGCAAGAAAATCAGGTTACTTCTGTGACACGTAACATTTTCATAATCACAAGATCAAGTGGTGATCTATCAACATATAAAAACTTTAGGAAATGCATGTCATTTTCCGAAATGTAACCCAAGGTTTATCATTGGTTTAAATCCTGTCAACAATTGCTAAAACCTTAGAAAGTTTTAAAACACATGCCTAAGTATAATTAGGGATGTTAAATACCTGATAAAACAAAACATAGAAACTGAACTTTCTGGGCAGGCAAAGAGAAAACCATAACAGATCAATTAACTTAAGAAAACTTTGTCTTTTTAAACAGAGAGAAAACCAGCTTTTCTATACAAGTGTCTTTTTTTTTTTTTAATAAGCAGATAATGAGTTTACTAGGTTTCGCTTCCATTGTGAATGATGTTGCAGACAAAGTGCAGGGCATCTTTCAGATGCTGTCCTGCTCACATCCCTAGGGGGAACTTAGGAGTGTCTTAGCTAAGGTCTGTCCCTATAAACCCCGGACCAGGACACTCTGTGAAGTAGATGACCGTTATGCCATATGATGCCCTGCAAGACTCAGAGTGCAGCCCACTCAGACTCTGTAGAGGAAGTGGAGCCATAAAGACACATTCACACAGTCAGGCACTTTTCAGATTCAAACTTTTACATAATTCCTACTTTTTACATACAGCGTTGCTTTTCTCATTTCCTTCAATCTTAATTACACTTAAGAGAATTTTGTACTCTTAGAAACACCTGAACCTCTACTGAAGACTAAATATAAACCAATTGTGAGTCAGTACAACAGAATTCTTTAGGTGGCAAATTTATCAATCAGTTAAGCACAGAACGTGTTCACCAGCAGATTTCAAAAGCACAAATCCAGTTCCAGCAGCCAATGCTCTAGCATTTTATCCCATTTTGTTAAGACCTACATGTCCAACATATTTAATTCCATTTGTCATTCAAGCAACCCTTCAGAGTTTCCGGTTACCAAAGACTTCAGAAGTCACTTTAACAATTACCCATTAAAACCTTGAGACAGACAAATAACAATCTCCACGTCAGATGCCATGCTTTCCCGCCAGCAAGGGGGAGGGGCTATTCAGTCCACATTGGGCCAGAAAATGCAAGGAATTCCTCAAAACAAAGGGAGTTTCTGCAACTGCTTGGGAATATTCCTTAAAGTGTCTTTCTCGAGGTTGGTTCTTCCCGCAGTGCCAGTTCTGCTTACCAAAAGTGGCCCACTAGGCATTATATTCCATGCCCGGCTCCAGTGATCCAGCATTGGGCACCTTAACCCGGCATTCGACTAACCCCCGTTGACTCCAGTCTTAGCCCTTAACACACAAAATGAGTGTGCAAGAAGCCTTACATCTATTTTGAAGAACGGAGAGATGAAGTCAGAGTCCCCTTACTCTCTGCTTGCCCCATTCCTTCAATAATAACAAACAACACAACAGACAACAAAAGGACCAGGCAAAGACAACCGCAGGTCCAAGGATTCTTACCCATAACCTGCCACTGGTGGGGGCTTTATCCCCCGTCCTCCTAGGGAAACTCAAACCCCTCAACCACCCAGGGGTACTCGAAAACCCCACCCACCCATGGGGATTCAAACCCCCCAAACGCCCAGGGGGACTCGAACCCCCTGACTGTCTAGGGGGACTCAAATCCCCCAACCGCCCATGGGGACTCCAACCCCTTGACCATCTAGGGGGACTCGAAATCCCTGTCCGTGTAGGGAGACTCGAACCCCCCAACCGTCTATGGGGACTCGAACCCCCGGCAGGCCCCTGACTGGCTGGGGGAGTCAAAGACCTTTGCGACAGCCTGGAGGACTCGAAACGACCCATCGATCTATGAGCTGAGGGTTGGTGCGTCCCCGTATTTACTCCAGCCCTGGGAGCATGGCTGTATCCATCTTCTCTCTGGTGGGCCATACCCTGGAGCTCTAACCAGATAGACAGATAGGATCCTGTGATCTTACTTCTGGAGGCTTTTCCCCAAAATTCCAATGCTGGCTCAGTTCTTGTCGTTTGAATCCGGGTTCCCCCTCCAATGTTAGGGTCCGTAATCAAAGGCACGAGACTGATACAAAATGAATGTCAAGCAAAGCTTTATTTCGCGCCAGCATTGAGAATCAAACTGACTGGTCAGGGCCGTCTCTTGCAAAGAGGCGTCCCTTCCCAGCCCACAGACTACCTTTTTTTTTTTTTTTTTTTCCAATTTATTTATTTTCAGAAAAACAGTATTCATTATTTTTTCACCACACCCAGTGCTCCATGCAAGCTGTGCCCTCTATAATATCCACCACCTGGTACCCCAACCTCCCACCCCCCCGCCACTTCAAACCCCTCAGATTGTTTTTCAGAGTCCATAGTCTCTCATGGTTCATCTCCCCTTCCAATTTACCCAAAAGCACATACCCTCCCCAATGTCCATAACCCTACCCCCCTTCTCCCAACCCCCCTCCCCCCAGCAACCCACAGTTTGTTTCGTGAGATTAAGAGTCACTTATGGTTTGCACAGACTACCTTTTATAGAGGTAATTATCTGGGCTATACCCACGTGGCCAATGAGATTGCAATATACAGAGAACACTGCACAGTCATGCTAAATCACCACACACAGAAAAAAAAATGATAGGCAACACACGGGTGCCCAACTGTATTTCAATTTACCCTAGTAGATATATGCATGCCCCACTGATTGGATGTCTTCACCTGGCCTGAACAGCCCTTTTATCTAGGATTTACAAGTAAGTTCCTCTGGGAAGGGTGGGGTCAATCTAAGTTTACTGCATAGGGTCAATCTAAGTTCACTACATAAACACAAAATTACTCCCTCTGGCCAACCAGACCCTTAGAGGGGAACATTAAGCACCATAGAGAACTCCTTCTTCTAGATGGCAGGAACCTGTCTGTTGAGATTGGTGTCCAACACTCAGAGTGGGAGTCAGCTGCATGGCCAATGAGACCACACCCAATCCTGAGGGCAACCCTGGGCACAAACAGGCATTGTGTCCCTCAGCCTGAGCATTCTTTCAAAGAAGCCCTCTCAGGTGCACAACCAGGATCCCGCATTGCAGGCCTGGTATGCCCCTAGGCACAAATCATAAAACTTCATGGGATTTTCCAGGCGCCCATACCCAGAGCCTGGCTCTGGAATGGAATAGCGTTTTGGGGCATGCCTAAGATGCAAAACAGTACTCTTACCTTCCCTGAAAAAGCCACCAAACTATGGGAAGCCACCAGGATCATTAGAGAGGAAAAAATCTCCCATGGACCCATGAGACCACACATGCATTCCGAGGCCATCCTAGACACACAATCCCGATAGAAAAGTCTGTGCTACCGCCTTCCAGTCACCATAATTACATTTCCTGAAGAGCTGCCCTTCAGGTTTAGGCATTGGGCCTGCCATCACCGTGCCACTAACCATAACCCGATTTGGGTTTGCAGACTTCTCTCCCAAAACCATGGCTCACATATCCTCCAGAATGAGGTCTCTGGACACACAGCACAGGACTGTGCCTGCCATCCCCAAGGAAACTCTTCCCATCACAGTTGCCCAAATTCTCTGGATTAGGATAAACCTGGAAGGGCCCCAGAGCTCACCGCAATATGGGAGGCAGCTCTGAATGCAAAAGCCCAGTCTGAAGCACCCTAATCACCTCCATCCAGGCAGACACACAAATCAATGGACCTGAGTCAGAAGATTGAAACTGACATGCCCCTAGAACCTCATTGCAACCCTAGATTAGGTTTTCAGGCATCTGTCCTCAGAGGCCTGTTCTGGAAAACCAACTTATAATACAACATGTGTTCCCTGAGCCAAACAACAGAATTTCTCCTGTCCCCAGAAGGAAACCACGTTCTTGGACCTGTGTCAAAAACTCAGGGTGATAGAATCCTGCATGGCCCCTTAGCGATCAGCACATTCTAAGATCTCCCTGGTAACAAATTAGCATTGAGACCAATCTGCAAGAGATTACACATCAACTCAAGGCCTTGATATTTTGCGCCATAGCCACCAGAATGAACCTGCCATGTTTCTCAGCTGCAATGGTCATTGGAAGTGTGCTTTCCACACATCCATGCGGAAGTGCTCTGCTACCCAAAATTTCCACATGGAGGACACTGGATAAAACAAACCATACTCCACATGTCCAGTAGAATGAAACCTTAGTGTTTGGAGCATCTCCCAAGCCCCAGCGAGGGAAATCCTCCATGGCCTCTTGTCCCCACCCCTCCATTTGTTGGTCATCATAGACACAAACTCCAGTGTGAGCAAAACTCTGACATCATCCTTACTCAGGTGATGAATATCTCAAATAAGCTGCTGCACACTAGAACTGCCTTCTGTGTGGCAATGAATTTAACTGTAGCTTGGGTTTACAATTCCATACTCACCTCCATGGACCCAAATCCCTCTTGGTAGGGAATTCTCAAGCCATGTTGCAGCATTCTGCCATAGAAAGAAGTGCCTGGTGAGTCTGCCCAGAAACGCCAAATGTGCATCAATCTGATTGGCCATCGAGGGATTTATAGGCTGCCTCGATTTACAGGTTACCCTGGCCACTAGTGGTGTGTCTGACAGAGCCTGAGCCCCGAACTCGTGTCAGCCGCCCAGAAAGCGGGCACCATATCCAGCATGTGAGACCAGCCATGGCCCAAGTCCTTCAACTCTAACCATCCTTGGTATTCAGACACATGTCCCCAGGCCTTTGCTGGAATCGCTGCTAATGGGGGAAACTGAAGCACAATAGAGAACTCCTCCTTCCCAATTGCAGGAAACCTGGCTGTTGGTATGGGTGTCCAACCCTCAAACTGAGAGCGAGCTACATGGCTAATGAGACTACGCCAATTCCTAAAGGGCGCCCATGGAACAAACAGGCATTGTGACCCTCAGCCAGAGTATGCTTTCAAAAATCCCTCTCAGTTGCACCACCAGTTTCCCACATTGCAGGCCTGGGATGCCCCTAGTCCCGAATCTTAACACTTCGTTAGATTTTCCAGGCATGCAGACACAGAGCCCGTCTCTGGAATCCCTGTTTTCGGGCACCCCTAAGATGGAAAACAGCACTCTTACCTTCCCGAAAAATCCACCAAAATATTGGGAGAAGAGGGGATCCTTAGAGAGGAAAAATCCCCCATGGACCCATGAGACCACACCTGCATTCCGAGGCCATCCTGGACACACAATCCAGATAAAAAAAGCCTGTGCTACCTCCTTCCAGTCATCTTAATTACAGTTCCTGACAAGCTTCCCTCCAGGTCTATGCATTGGGCCTGGCATCACCTCGCTACTAACCTTAACCTGAGTTTGTGTTTGCAGACTTCTCTCCCAAAACCATGGCTCACATTCCCTCCAAGATGGGGTCTCTGGAGCCACACCATAAGACTGGGCCTGCCATCCCCAAGGATCTTTGCCAGTCACAGTTGCAGAAACCCACCAGATTAGGAGAAATTTGCAAGGACCCTGAGCCAACTACAATATTGGAGGCCGTTCTGGAAGCAAATGCACAGTCTGAAACACCCTGATCACCTAAATGCAGGCAAACACCCAAGTCAATGGGCCTGAGGCAGAGGATTGTACCAGGCATGCCCCTAGGACCTTACTGGAACCCTAGAATAGGTTTTCAGGCATCTGTCCTCCAAGGCCTATTCTGCAAAACCACCTTATAATACAACTTTTGGTCCCTGAGCCAGACAACAGAACTTGTCCTTTCCCCAGAATGAAATCGTGCATTTTATCTGTGCCAAACCCTCAAGGTAGGAGAATCCTGCATGGTACCTTAGCCACCAGCACATTCTAAGATCTCCCTGGTAACAAACCAGCATTGTGGCCCATCTGTAATAGATTCCCTGTCAACTTAAGGCCTTGCTACTTCGCCAAGAACCGCCAGAATGAACCTGCCATGTTCCTCAGCTGCAATCATCAATGGAGGTGTGCTTTCCAGGCATCCATGCGGGAGAGCTTTGCTACCCAAACTTTCCACATGGGGACACTGGAGCAAACAAACCAGACTCCCCCTGACTGGTACAAGGAAACCTTGCTCTTTGGAGCATCTCACAAGCCTCAGCATGGGAAATCTCCCAAGCCTTCTTGACGCAACCTCTCCACTTGTCAGCCAGCATAGACACAAACTCCAGAGTGATCAAACATCTGACATCCACCCTTACTCAGGTGCTGGGTATCTTGAATCCAGCACTGCACATCGGAACTGCCTTTTGCTTGGCACTGAATTGAACCTTAGCTTGTGTTTACAATTCAATCCTCAACCTACTGGACCCCAAGAGCTCATGATAGGGAATTGTGGAGCCACAACGCAGCATTTTGCCTTCCCCATAGAAAGAAGAAGTGCCTGGTGTGTCTGCCAAGCAATCCCTCATGAGGATCAATCAGCTCGGCCCTCGAGGGAACCCCGATATATAGGCTGCCCTGGCTACTATTTCTGTGACTGAGAGAACCTGAGTCCAGACATAGTTTTAAGCACCCAGAAAGTGGGCCCTATATCCAGCATGTGAGACCAGCCATGGCACATGTCTCTCATATCTACTCATCCTTGGTATTCAGGCACTTGTCCCTGACATTAGCTGGAATCCCTGACAATGGAGGAACATAAGGCATAATATAGAACTCCTTCTTTCCCATAAGAGGAAACCTGGGTGTTGGGATAGGTGTCCAACCCCCAAAGTGAAAGCCAGCTGCATGTCCAATGAGACCACATCCACAGTTGAGGGCTGCCCTTGGCACAAACAGTCATTGTGACTCTCATCCTGAGTATGCTTTCAAACAAGTTTTCTCAGTTGAACCGCCAGTATCCAGCATTGCAGGCCTGGTATGCCCCTAGAACCAAATACTAACCCTTGGTGGGATTTTCCAGGCACCCAGTCCCGGAGCCCATCTCTGGAATCCCTGTTTTGGGCACCCCTAAGATGGAAAACAGCACTCTTCCCTTCACCGAAAAAGCCACCAAACTATGGGGAGATACCAGGAACCTTAGAGAGGAAAACTCTGCATGGACCCATGAGACCACACCTGCATTTGGAGCCCATCCTGGACACACAATCCAGATAAAAAAGCCTGTGCTACTGCCTTCTAGTCATGCTAATTACAGTTCCTGACATCCTACCCTCTTAGTCTATGCACTGGGCCTGCGATCACATCACCAGTAACCCACACCCGTATTTGAGTTAGCAGCTCCTCTCCCAAAACCATGGCTCACATGCCATCAAGCGTGGGGTCTCTGCAGCCACACCACAGAACTGTGGCTGCCATCCTCAAGGCAACTGTGCCCATCACAGTTTTTCAAACTCTCCAGAGTATGAGAAACCTTAAGGCCCCTGAGCCCACCCCAATATTGGCCACCAATATGGGTGCAATGCACAGTCTGAAACACCCTGATCACCTAAAACCAGGGAAAAGGCCTAGTAAATGGACCTGAGTCAGATGATTGAACCTGACATGCTCCTAGGACCTCATTGGAATGCAACATTAGGTTTTCAGGCATCTGTCCTCAGGGGCCTGTTCTGGAATAGCAACTTAGTATACAACATGCATGTAGTCCCTGACCACACAATAAAACAAATCCTGTCCCCAGAAGGATACAGCGATACTAGACCTGTGCCAAACCATCAGGGTAAGAGAATCCTGCACGGCACCTTAGCCACCAGCACATTCTAAGATCTCCCTGGTAACAAACCAGCATTGTGGCCCATCTGTAATAGAGTCCCTGTCAACTTAAAGCCTTGATACTTCACCCAGAACCACCAGAATGAACCTGCCATGTTCCTCAGTGCAATGGTCAATGGAGGAGTGCTTTCCAAGTATCCATGCGGGAGAGCTTTGCTACCCAAACGTTCCACATGGGGACACCGGAGCAAAAAACCAGACTTCCCCTGTCTGGTACAAGGAAACCTTGCTCTTTGGAGCATCTCACAAGCCTCAGCATGGGAAATCCCCCAAGCCTTTTTGACGCAACCCCTCCACTTGTCGGCCATCATAGACACAAACTCCAGAGTGATCAAACATCTGACATCCACCCTTACTCAGGTGCTGGATATCTTGAATCCAACACTGCACTTTGGAACTGCCTTTTGCTTGGCACTGAATTGAACTGTAGCTTGTGTTTACAATTCCATCCTCAACCTACTGGCTCCCAAGCGCTCATGATAGGGAATTCTGGAGCCGCAACGCAGCATTCTGCCTTCCCCATAGAAAGAAGTGCCTGGTGAGTCTGCCAAGCAACCCTACATGAGGATCAATCAGCCTGGCCCTCGAGGGAACCCGATGTATAGGCTGAACTGGCTACTATTTCTGTGTCTGACAGAACCTGAGACCAGACATAGTTTCAACCACCCAGAAAGCGGGCCCCATATCCAGCATGTGAGACTGACCATGGCTCAAGTCTGTCATCTACCCATCCTTGATATTCAGGCACCTGTCCCTGACATTTGCTGGAATCCTTGACAATGGAGGAACCTAAAGCGTAATAGAGAACTCCTCCTTTCCCATGGGAGGAAAGCTGGCTGTTGGGATAGGTGTCCAGCTCTCAAAGAGGGAGCCAACTGTATGGTCAATAAGACCACACCCACTCCTGAGATCCGCTCTGGGCACAAACAGGCATTGTGACCCTCAGCCTGAGCATGCTTTCAAACAGCTCCTCAAAGTGGCACCACCAGGATCCCTCATGCAGGCCAGGTAAGTCCCTAGGCCCAAATCCTAACCTTTGGTGGGATTTTCCAGGCGCCCAGACCCAGAGCCCATCTCTGGAATCCCTGTATTGGGGCACCCCTAAGATGTAAAACACACTCTTTCTTTCCCCGAAAAAGGTACTAAACCATGGAGAGTCACCGTGATCCAGAGAGAGGAAAATATCCCCATGGACCCATGAGACCACACCTGCATTCCGAGGCCATCTTGGACACACAATACAGAGAGAAAAGCCTGTGCTACTGCCTTCTATTCACCCTATTTACAGTTCCTGATGCGCTGCCCTCTAGGTCTATGCATTCGGACTATTCGCCTCCCCACTAACCCGAACCTGAATTTGTGTTTGCAGACTTCTCTCCCAAAACCATGGCTCACATGCCTTCCAGGATGGGGTCTCTCGAGGCTCACCACAGGACTATGCCTGCCATCCCCAAGGAAAATATACCCATCACAGTTTCCCAAACCTTACATATTAGGAGAAAACTGAAAGGCACCTGAGCCCACCCCAATATTGGCAGCCGCTCTGGACGCAAATGTGCAGTCTGAAACCACCTGAACAGCTCCATCCAGGCAGACAGCCAAGTCAATTGTCCTGAGTCAGAAGATTGAGCCTGACATGCCCCTAGGACCTCATTGGAACCCTAGATTGGGTTTTCAGGCACCAGCCCCCAGGGACCTGTTCTGAATACCTACTTATGATGCAACATGTGGTCCCTGAGCCACAAAACAGCAAATATCCTGCCCCCATAAGGAAACCATGCTCTTCGACCTCTGCCAAACCCTCAGTGTAGGAGAATCTTGCACGTAACGTTAGGCACCAGCACATTCTAAGATATCCCCGGTAACAAACACGCATTGTGGCCCATCTGCAACATATTCCATGTCAAATCAAGGCATTTGTAATTTGCCCCACAGTCACCAGAAAGAACCTGCCATGTTGCTCAGCTGCAATCGTCAATTGAAGTGTGCTTTCCAGGCATTCATGTGGGAGACCTCTGCATCCTATACTTTCCACATGGGGATCCCTTGAGCAAACAAACAAGACTCCATCGGTCCAGTGGTAGGAAAACTTGTTGTTTTGGAGCATCTCACAAACCTCAGCATGGGAAATCCTCCATGGCTTCTTGATGCCACCCCTCCATTTGTCAGTCATAGTAGACACAAACTCCAGTGTGAGCAAATATCAGACATCCACCCTTCCTCCGGTGCTGGATATTCGAATCAGCCGCTGCACACTGGAACTACCTTTCACTTGGCACTGATTTGAACCCTAGCTAGTGCTTACAATTCCATCCTCACCCTACTGGTCCCCAAGGTCTCTTGATAAGGAATTCTAGAGCCTAAACGCAGCATTCTGCTTTCCCCATAGAAATAAGAAGTGCCTGGTCAGTCTGCCAAGAAAACCCACATGAGGGTCAATCTCCTCTGCTCTTGAGGGAAACCCTATTTATAGGTTGTCCTGGCCACTAGTGCTTTGTTTGACAGAGCTGAGCCCCAACCTAGTGTCAGCCACCCAGAGAGTGGGACCTATATCTCGCAGGTGGGGCCGAGCATGGCCCTAATCTATCATCTCTACAAATCCTTGGTATTCATACATCTGTCCCCAAACCTTTGCTGGAATCCCTGCCATTGGGGAAACCTGAAGCACAATAAGGAACTCCTCCTTCCATGGCAGGAAACCTGGTTGTTGGGATGGATGTCCAACCCTTAATGTGGGAGCCAGCTCCATGTCCAATGAACCAAAACCAACTCCTAGGGGTCGCCTTGGGCACAAACAGGCATTGTGACCCTCATCCTGAGCATGCTTTCAAACAAGCCCTCTCAGTGGCACCAATAGAATCCCGCATTGCAGGCTTGGTATGCCCCAAGGCCCAAATCCTAACCTTTGGTGGGATTTTCCAGGCACCCAGACTCAGACCTTCCCAGTAATCCCTGTTTTGGGCACCCCTAAGATGGAAAGCAGCACTCTTCAGTTCCCCGAAAAAGTCACCAAACTATGGGGAGCCGCCAGGATCCTTAGAGTGGAATAGTCTCCCATGGACCCATGAGACCACACCTAAAATCCGAGCCCATCCTGGACACACGATCCAGATAGAAAAGTCTACGCTACCGACTTCCAATCACCCTAATTACAGTTTCTGACGAGCTGCCCTCAACATCTACGGATTGGGCCTGTGACCACCTTGCAACTACCACTAACCCGAATTTTTGTTTGCAGACTTCTATCCCAAAACCATGGCTCACATGCCCTGCAGGATGGGGTCTTTGGAGCCACACCACAGGACTGTGCCTAGAATCCCCAATGGAACTTTACCCATCACATTTCCCCAAACCTTCCTGATTAGGAGAAACCTCCAAAGCCCCTGAGCCCACCCCAATATTGGAAGCCACTCTGGACGCAAATGCACAGTCTGAAACACCCTGATCACCTACATCCAGGCAGACACCCACATCAATGGTCCTGAGTCAGAAAATTGAACCTGACGTGCACCTACGACATCTTAGAAACCCTAGATTACATTTCCGGTATCTGACCTCAGAGGCCTCTTCTGGAATGCCAGGTTAGGATACAACATGTGGACCCTGAGCCACACAAAAGAACATCTCCTGTCCCAAGAAGGAAACTGCACTTCGACCTGTGTCAAACCCATAGGGTAGGAGAATCCCTCATGGCCCCTTAGCCACCAGCACATTCTAAGCCCTACCGGCTAGCAAACCAGTATTGGGACCCATGTGTAAGAGATTCCATATCAAGTCAAGGCCTTGGCTCTTGGCCGAAGAGCCACCAATACAAACCTGTCATGTTCATCAGCTGCAATGGTCATTGAACTTGTGGATTCCATGCATCCATGTGGAAGGACTCTGCTACAAAAAATTTCCACTTGAGGGACCCTGGAGCAAAATATCAGACTCCACCTGTCCAGTAGAAGGAAACCTTGCTATTTGGAGCATCTCACAAGCCTCAGCATGGGATATCCTCCATGGCCTCTTGACGCCACCCCTCCATTTGTTGGTCATCATAGACACAAACTCCAGTGTGAACAAAACTCTGACATCATCCTTACTCAGGTGATGAATATCTCGAATAAGCCCCATATGGGAGAAAAATCTCCCATAGACCCATGAGACCACACCTGCATTCCGAGTCCATCCTGGACACACAATGCCGATAGAAAACGCTATGCTACCGCCATTGGGTCACCCTAATTAGAGTTCCTGACGAGCTGCCCTCCGGGTCGACTCATTGGACTGCGATCACCATGCCACTAAGCTTAAACCTAGTTTTCGTTTGCAGACTTCTCTCCCAAAACCATGCCTCACATGTCCTCCAGTATGGGGTGTCTGGAACCACACCACAGGACTGTGACTGCCATCCCCAAGGAAACTTTGCCCATCACATTTGTCCAAACCCTCCAAATTAGGAGAAACCTCAAAAGTCCCTGATCCCACCCCAATATAGGAAGCCACTCTGGACACAAACGTAAAGTCTGAAACACCCTGATCACCTACATCCAGGCAGACAAACAAGTCAATGATCCTGAGTCAGAAAATTGAAACTGACATGGCCCTAGGACACACTTGGAACCCTAGATGCCTAGGCTTCAGGAATCTGTCCTCAGAGCCTATTCTGGAATACCAACTTATGATATAACATATGGTTCCTGAGCCCCACAACAGAAAATCTCCTGTCCCCAGATCGAAGCCGTGCTCTTGGACCTGTGTCCAATACTCAGGGTATATAAATTCTGCACAGCCCCTTAGCCACCAGAACATTCTAAGATCTTCCTTGTAACAAACCTGCATTGTGACCCATCTTCATGAGGCTCCATGTCAACTCAAGGCCCTGGTACTACGCCCCAGAGCCACCAGAATGAACATGCCATGTTCCTCAGCTGAAATGGTCAATGGAAATGTGCTTTCCAGGCCTCCATATGGGAGTGCTCTGCTACACAAATTTTCCACATGAGAAACTGGAGCAAACAAACCGGACTCCCCTGTCAGGAAGAAAGAAACTTTGATGTTTGGAGCATCTCACAAACCCCAGGGTGGGAAATCCTCCATGGCCTCTTGATGCCACCCCTCCATTTGTTGGTCATCATAGACACAAACTCCAGCCTGAGCAAACATCTGACATCCGCCCATACTCAGGTGCTGATATTGGAATCAGCTGCTGCACACTGGAACTGCCTTTCGCTTGGCACTGAATTTAACCCTAGCATTGGATTACAATTTCATTTTCAACCTTCTGGTCCGCCATATCTCTTGATAGGGAATTCTGGAGCCACAACACAACATTATGCATTCCGCATAGAAAGAAGGACCTGGTGAGTCTGCCCAGATACTGTACATGAGGATCAATATACTCAGCCCAGGAGGGAACCCCTATTTATAGTTTGTCCTGGCCACTAGTGCTGTGTCTGACAGAGTCTGAGCCCCGGCCTCTTGTCAGCCACCCAGAGGGTGGGGCCAATATCAAGCATGTGAGACCGGCCATGGTCCAGGGCCATAATTACTACCCATCCTTGATATTCAGGCATCTGTCCCCTAGACATTAGTTGGAATCCCTACCAATGGGGGAACCTGAAACACAATAGAAAACTCCTCCTTCCCCATGGCAGGAATCCTGGCTTTCAGATGAGTGTCCAACCCTCAGAATGGGAACCAGCTGCATGGCCAAATAGACAACACCAACTCCTGATGGCCTCCTGGGCACAAGCAGGCATTGTGACACTCAGCTTGAGCATGCTTTCAAACAAACACTCTCAGTTGCACCTCCAGGATCCCGCATTGCAGGCCTGGTATGGCCCTAGGCCCAAATCCTAACCATTGGTGGGATTTTCCAAGCGCTTAGATCCAGAGTCCATCTCTGGAATCCCTGCTTTGGGACACGCTTAAGCTGGGAAACAGCACTCATCCCTTCCCCGATAAATCCACCAAACTATTGGGAACTGCCAGGATCCTTGAGAGGAAAAATCTCCCATGGACCCATGAGACCACACCTGCATTAAAGGCCATCCTGGAAATTAAATCCAGATACAACTGCCTGTGCTACCACCTTCGAGTCACCTGATTTACAGTTCCAGACTTGCTTCCCTCCAGGTCTATGGATTGGGACTATGATCACCTCGCTGCTAAACCTAACCCGCGTTTGTGTTTGCAGACTTCTCTCTCAAAACCATGGCGCACATGCCCTCCAGGATGGGGTCTCTGGAGTCACACCACAGGACTGTGCTTGCTATCCCCAAGGAAACTGCCCATCACAGTTATCCAAACCCTCCAGATTAGGAGAAACCTGCCAGGCCCCTGAGCCCACCCTAGTATTGGACGCCACTCTGGATGCAAATGCACACTCTGGAACACCCTGATCACCTGCATCCAGTCAGACACCAGAGTCAATGGTCCTGAGTCAGAAGATTGAACCTGACATTCCCCTAGCACCTCATTCAAAACCTAGATTAGGTTTTCAGGCTTCTATCCTCAGAGGCCTGTTCTGGAATACCAATTTATGATACAACATAAGGTCGCTGAGCCCCACAACAGAACATCTCCTGTCCCCACACGGAAGCCAGGCTCTTGGACCTGTGTCAAATCCTCAGGCTAGATGAATCCTTCACGGCCCCTTAAACACCAGCACATTCTAAGATCTCCCCGGTAGCAAACCAACATTTTGATCCATCTTCATGAGGTTCCTTGTCCAATCCAGTCTTGGTTCTTCGCCTCAGAGCCACGAGAATGAACCTGCCATGTTTCTCTGCTGCAATGGTCAATGGAGGTGTGCTTTCCTGCCATCCATGCGGGAGAGCTATGCTATCCAATCTTTACACATGGGGAACCCTAGAGCAAACAAACCAGACTGCCCCTGTCCGGTAGAAGGAAACCTTACTGTTTGGAGCATCTCACAAGCCCCAACCTGGGAAATCCTCCATGGCTCTTGACGCCACCCCTCCATTTGTGGGTCATCATAGACACAAACTCTAGCATGAGCAAATATCTGACATTCGCCCTTACTCAAGTGCTGGATATTCGATTCAACCACTGCACACTGGAAGTGCCTTTCACTTGACATTGAATTTAACCATAGCTTGGGTTTACAATTCCATCCTCAGCCTCCTGGTCCACAAGCCCTATTGATAGGGAATTCTGGAGCCACAACGCAGCATTCTGCCTTCCCAATAGAAAGAAAAAGTTCCTGGTGAGTCTGTCCAGAAACTCCACATGACGATCAATCTGCTCGGTGCTCAAGGGGACCCCGATTTATAGGCTGCCCTGGGCACTAGTGTTGTGTCTGACAGAGCCTGAGCAAAGACCTTGTGTCAACCACCCAGAGATCGGTGGCCATATCCAGCATGTGAGACCGGCCAAGGCCCAAGTCTGTCACCTCTACCCATCCTTGGTATTCAGACATCTGTAGACCTTAAATGTAATCCCTTCCAATGGGGGAACCTGAAGCACAGTAGAGAAATCCTCCTTCTCCATGGCAGGAATCCTGGCTGTTGGGATGGGTGTCCACCTCAAAGTGGGCGCTGGATGCATGGCCAAGAAGATTACGCCCACTAATGAGGGCTACCCTGGGCACAATCAGGCAATGTGAACCTCAGCCTGAGCATGCTTTCAAACAAGCCCTCTCAGTTGACCCAAAAGTATCCTGAATTGTAGGCTAGGTATGCCCCTTGGTCCAAATGCTAACATTTAGTGGGATTATCCAGGGACACAGACCCAGAGACAGTCTCTGAAATTCCATATTTTGGGGAAACTCCAGGATGGAAAACAGCACTCTTCCCTTCCCCGAGAAAGCCATCAAACTATTGGAACCCACCAGGTAACTCAGAGAGGAAAAACCTCCATGGACCCATTAGACCACACTTGCATTCCAGGGCCATCCTGGACACACAATACAAAAAGATACAAAAGCCTGTGCTACCCCCTTCGAGTCATCTAATTTACAATTCCTGATGAGTTGCTTTCCAAGTCTATGCTTTGGGCCTGCAATCACCTCACAACTAACCCTAACCCGAGTTTATGTTTGCAGACTTCTCTCCCAAAACCCTGGCTCACATGCCCTCCAGGTTGTGGTATCTGGAGCCACACATAATGACTATGCCTGCCTTTCTCAAGGAAACTGTGCCCTTCTCTGTTGTCCAAAATCTCTAGATTAGGAGAAACCTGCAAGGTCCCTGAGCCCACCTCAATATTGGAGGCCACTCTCGACTCAAATTTATTGTCTCAAAAACCCTGATCACCTCCATCCAGGCAGACATTCAAGTCAATGATCTTGAGTCAGAAGACTGAAACTGACATGCCCCAAGGACTTCATTGGAACACTATATTAGGTTTTCAGATATCTGTCCTCAGAGGCCTGTTCTGGTATACCAAATTATGATAAAACATGTGGTCCCTGAGCCACAAAACAGAATATATCCTGGACGCAGAAGGAAACCATGCTTGTGGACCTATGTCAAACCCTTAGGGTAGATGAATCCTACATACTCAGTTAGCAACCAGCACATTCTATGATCTCCCTGGTAAAAAACCAGCATTGTGACACATCTTCATGAGGCTCCATGTCAACTCAAGGCCTTGATACTTCGCGCCAGAGCCACCAGAACGAACCTGCCATTTTCCTCAGCTGGAATGGTCAATGGAGGTGTGCTTTCTAGGCATCCATGCGGGAGTGCTCTGCTACACAAACTATCCACATGGAGAAACCTGAGCAAACAAACCAGACTCCTCCTGTCCAGTAGAAAGAAACTTTGCTATTTGGAGCATCTCACAAACCCCAGGGTGGGAAATCCTCCATGGCCTCTTGACTCCACCCCTCCATTTGTCGGTCATCATAAACACAAACTCCAGCCTGAGCAAATATCTGACATCCGCCCATACTCAGGTGCTGATATTGGAATCAGCCACTGCACACTGGAACGGCCTTTCGATTGGCACTGAATATAACACTAGCTTCGGATTACAAATCCATCCTCACTTTACTGGTGTGCAAGCCCTCTTGATAGGGAATTCTGTAGCCACAACACAGCATTCTGCCTTCCCTATAGAAAGAAAAGGACCTGGTGAGTCTGCCCAGAAACTGCTCATGATGATCAATCCACTTAGCCCATGAGGGAACCCTGATTTATAGTTTGCACTGGCCACTAGTGCTGTGGCTGACAGAGCCTGAGCCCCGACCTCTTGTCAGCCACCCAGAGGGTGGCACCCATATCCAGCATGTGAGCCTGGTATGGCCCATGTCGGTCATCTCTACCCATCCATGGTATTCAGGTATCTGTCACCTAGACCTTTGCTGGAATCCCTACCATTAGGGGAACCTGAAGCACAATAGAGAACACCCCCTTCCCCATGACAGGAATCCTGGCTTTGGAATGGGTGTCCAACCCTCAGAATTGGATCCAACTGCATGAGCAATGAGACCACACCCACTCCGGAGGGCTTCCTGGGCACAAGCAGGCATTGTGACCCTCAACTTGAGCATGCTTTCAAACAAATGCTCTCAGTTGCACATCCAGGACCCACATTGCAGGCCTTGTACTCCCCTAGGCCCAAATCCTAACCCTTGGTGGGATTTTCCATGATCCCTGACCCAAAGCCTGTGTCTGGAATCCCTGTCCTGGGGCACCACTAAGATGGAAAACAACACTCTTACTTTCTCTGAGAAAGTCACCAAACTATTGGGACCTGCCAGAATCCTTGAGAGGAAAAATCTACCATGGACCCATGAGACCACACCTGCATTCCAAAGCCATCCTGAAAATTCAATCCAGATACAATAGCCAGTGCTACCACCTTCGAGTCACCTGATTTACAGTTCCTGACTTGCTGCACTCTAGGTCTAACATTGGGCCTGCGATCACCATGCCACTAGCCCTAACCCGAGTTTGTGTTTGCAGACTTCTCTTGCAAAAGCATGGCTCATATGTCCTCCAGGATGGGGTCTCTAGAGCCACACCACAGGACTGTACCTGCCATCCCCAAGGAAAATGTGTCTATCACAGTTGACCAAACCCTTGAGATAAGGAGAAACCTGCAAGGCCCCTGAGCCCACCCCCAATATTGGAGGCCGCTCTGGACACAAATGTGCAGTCTGAAACACGCTGATCACCTGAATCCAGGCAGACACCCAAGTCAATGTTCCTGAGTCAGAAGTATGAACCTGACATGCCCTTATGACCTCATTGTAACCTTAGATTAGGTTTTCAGGCATCTGTAATCAGAGACCTGTTCTGGAGTGCCAACTTATGATACAACATATGGTCCCTGAGCCCCACAACAGAAAATCACCTTTCTCCAGATGGAAGCTGTGCTCTTGGACCTGCGTCAAATTCTCAGGGTAGATGAATCCTCTCGGCCCGTAGCCACCAGCAGATTCAAAGATCTCACTGGTAACAAGCCGGCATTGTGAGCCATCTTCATGAGATTCCATGTCAACTCAAGGCCTTGTTACTTTGCCCCAGAACTTCCAGAACAAACCTGCCATGTTCCTCAGCTGCAATGGTCAATAGAGGTGTGCTTTCCAGGCATCCATGTGGGAGTGCTCTGCTACCCAAACTTTCCACATGGGAGACTCTCGAGCGAACAAATCTGACTGCCCCTGTCTGGTAGAAGGAAACCTTGCTGTTTGGAGCATCTCACATGCCCGAGCGTGGGAAATCCTCTATGGCCTCTTGTCACCTCCCCTCCATTTTTCGGTCATCAGAGACAGAAACTCCAGCATAAGCAAATATCTGACGTCCGCCCTTACTCCGGTGCTGGATATTCGAATCAGCCGCTGGACACTGGAAATGCTATTCGCTTGTCACTGAATTTATTCGTAAATTGGGTTTACAATTCCATCCTTACCCTACTGGTCCACAAGCCCTTATGATAGGGAATTCTGCAGCCACAACGCAGCATTCTGCCTTCCCCATAGGAAGAAGAAGGGCCTGGTGAGTCTGCCCAGAAACTCCACATGAGGATCAATCTACTCGGCCCTCGAGGGAACCCCGAATTATAGACAGCCCTGGCCCCTAGTGCTGTGTCTGACAGAGCCTGAGCCCCAACCTCATGTCAGCCTCCCAGAGGGCAGGGCCCATATCCAGCATGTGAGACAGGCCACAGACCAGGGCAGTCATCTTTACCCATCCTTGCTATTCATGCATCTGTCCCCAGACCTTTCCTGGAATCCCTACTAATGGGGGAACCTGAATCACAATAGAGAATTCCTCCTTCCCCACGGCAGGATTCCTGGAACTTGGGAAAGGTGTCCAACACTCAGAGTGGTAACCTATTGCATGGCCATTGAGACCACGCCCACTCCTGAGGGCCACCCTGGGCAAAAGCTGGCATAGTGACCCTCAGCCTGAGCATGCTTTCAAACAAACGCTCTAAGTTGTACCTCCAGGACTTGCACTGGAGGCCTGGTAAGCCCCGAGGCCCAAATCCTAATCCTTGGTGGGTATTTCCAGGTGCCCAGAGCCAGAGTATGTCTCTGCAATCCCTGTTATGGGACACCCTTAATATGGAAAACAGAACTCTTCCCTCTCTGAGAAAGCCGCCAAACTATAAGGAGCCTCCAGGATACTTGAGAGGAAAAATCACCCATGGACACCTGAGACCACACCTGCATTCCCAGGCCATCGTGAATACACAATCCAGATACAAAAGCCTGTGCTACCACCTTCGAGGCATGCAATTTACAGTTCCCAACGAGCTGCCCTCCAGGTCTATGCATTGAGCCTACAATCACCTCGCCACTAAACCTAACCCGTGTTTGTGTTTGCAGACTTCCCTCCCAAAACCATGGCTCACATGCCCTCCAGGATGGGGTCTCTGGAGCCACACCACAGGACTGTGCCCACCATTGCCAAGGAAATTTTGCCCATCAAATTGCCCTATCCTTCCAGGTAGGAGAAACCTGAAAGGCCCCTGAGACCGCCCCAATACTGGTTGCCACTCTGTACACAAATGCACAGTCTGGAATACCCCGATAGCCTACATCTAGGCAGACATCGAAGTCAATGGTACTGAGTCAGAGTATTGACCTTACATTCCCCTAGGATTTCATTGAAACCCTAGATTAAATTTTCAGGCATCTCTCCTCAGAGGCCTGTCCTGGAATACCAACTTATGATACAACATGTGGTCCGTGAGCCCCACAACAGAACATCTCTGGTCCGAGAAGGAAACCTTGATCTTCGACCGGTGTCAACCCCTCAGGGTAGATGAATCTTACATGGTCCCTTCGCCACCAGCACATTGTAAGATCCCCATGGTAACAAATCTGCATTGTGACACATCTTCTTGAGACTCTATGTCATCTCCAGTCCTTGGTACTTCGCCCCAGAGCCACCAGAACAAACCGGCCATGTTCCTCAGCTACAACTGTCAAAGGAGGTGTGCTTTCCAGACATCCATGCGGGAGTGCTCTGCTATTCAAACTTTCCACATGGGTTACCCTGGAGCAAATAAACCAGACTCCCCTTGCCTGGTAGAAGGAAACCTTGCTGTTTGGAGCATCTCACACGCCCCAAAGTGTGTAATCCTCCATGGCCTCTTGACGCCACCCCTCCATTTGTCGGTCATCATAGACAAAAACTCCAGCATGAGCAAACATCTGACGTGCACCTTACTCTGGTGCTGGATATCTGGAATCACCCACTGCACACTGGAACTGTCTTTTGCTTGGCACTGAATTGAACCATAGCTTGGTTTTACAATTCCATCCTCACTTTACTGGTCCCCAAGCCCTCTTTATAGGGAATTCTGGGGCCACAATGCAGCTTTTTGCCTTCCCCTTAGAAAGAAGAAGGGCCTGGTGATTCTGCACAGAAACTCTACATGAGGATCAATCTGCTCGGCCCTCGAGGGATCCCCGATTTATAGTCATCCATGGCCACTAGTTATATGTATGACAGAGCCTGAGCCATCAACTAATGTCAGCTACTCAGAGAGTCGGGCCAATATCCAGCATGTGAGACCGGCCATGTAACAGGTCCCTTATCTCTACCCATCCTTGGTATTCAGGCATCTGTCCCCAGGCATTTGCTGGAATCCCTAACAATGGGGGAACCTGAAGCACAACAGAGAACTCCTCATTCTCCATGGCAGGAATTCTGTTAGTTGGGATGGGTGTCCTACCTTAAAGTGGGAGACAGCTGCATGGCCAAGGAGACAACACCCACTCATGAGGGCCAGCCTAGGCACATCAGGCATTGTGATACTCAGACTAGCATGCTATCAAACTTTCGCTCTCAGTTGAAACTCCAGGTCGCGCATTGCAGGCCTGGTACTCCCCTAGGCCCAAATCCTAACACGGGTGGGATTTTCCCAGCACCCAGACCCATAGCCCATCTCTAAAATCCCTGTTTGGGGAGCCTCTAAGATGGAAAACATCACTCTTCCCTTCAACGAGAAAGCCACCATACTACTGGAAGCTGCCAGGATCCTTAGAGAGGAAAAATCTCCCATGGACCCATTACACCACACCTGCATTCCGAGGCCATCATGGACGCACAATCCAGATACAAAAGCCAGTGCTACCGCCTTCGAGGCACCTGATTTACAGTTCCTGATGATCTGCCCTCCAATTCTATGCATTGGACCTACGATCACCTCACCACCAAACCTAACCCGAGTTTGTGTTTGCAGAATTCTCTCACAAAACCATGGCTCACATGTCCTCCAGTATGGGGTGTCTGGAGCCACACCACAGGACTGTGCCTGCCATCCCCAAGGAAACTGTGCCCACAAAGTTACCCAAATGTTCCAGATTAGGAGAAACCTGCAAGGACCCAGAAACCACCCTAATATTGGAGGTCACTCTGTACACAAAGGCACAGTCGGAAACACCCTGATCACCTACATATAGGCAGACACCAAAGTCAACAGTCTTGAGTCAGATGATTGAACGTGACATTCCCCTAGGACTCCATTGCAACCCTAAATGAAGTTTTCAGGCATCTGTCCTCAGAGGCCTGTTCTGGAATACCAACTTATGATACAACATTTGGTCTATGAGCCCCACAACAGAGCATCTCTGATCCCCAGAAAGAAACCATATTCTTCAACCGGTGTCAAACCCTCAGGATAGATGAATCCTCCATGGACCCTTAGCCACCAGCACATAGTAAGATCTCCGTGGTAACAAACCTGCATTGTAACACATCTTCAGGAGACTCCATGTCAACTCCAGGCCTTGTTACTTCGCCCTTGAGCAACCAGAACGAACCTGCCATGTTCCTCAGCTGCAATGGTCAATGGAGGTGTGCTTTCCAGACATCCACGTGGGAGTACTATGCTACCCAAACTTTTCACATGGGGGAACCTGGCGTAAACAAACCAGACTCCCTCTCTCTGGTAAAAAGAAACCATGCTGTTTGGAGGGTCTCACAAGCACCAGCGTGTGAAATCCTCCATGGCCTCCTGACTCCACTCCTCCATTTGTCGGTTATCATAGACACAAACTCTAGTGTGAGCAAACATCTGACATCCACCCTTATTCTGGTGCCAGATGTCTCGAAAAAACTGCTGCACATTGGAACTGCCTTCCGCTTGGCGCTAAATTGAACTGAAGCTTGTGTTTTCAATTCAGTCCTCACCCAACTGGTCCACAAGCCCTCTTCATAGGGAAATCTGGAGGCACAACACAGCATTCTGCCTTCGCCATCGAATGAAGAAGTACCTGGTGAGTCTGGCGAGAAACCCCACATGAGGATCAATCTGCGTGGCCCTCGGGGGAGGCCCGATTTATAGGTTGCCCTTGCCACTAGGGTTGTGTCTATCAGAGCCTGAGCCCTGACCTAGTTAGTCAGTCAGCAGAGAATGGGCCCCAGATCTAGCATTTGGGATTGCCATGGCCCAAGTATGTCATCTCTACCCATCCTTGGTATTCAGGCACCTGTCCCCAGACCTTTGCTGGAATCCCTGCCTATGGGGGAACCTGAAGCACAAGAGAGAACTACTCCTTCCTCATGGCAGGAAACTTGGCTGTTGGGATGGGTGTCCAACCCTCAAATGGAGAGCAAGTTACAATATCAAAGAGACCACTCCCACTACTGAGGGCCGCCCTGGGCACAAACAGGCATTGTGACCCTCAGCCTGAGCATGCTTTCAAAAATCCCTCTCAGTTGCACCACTGGGATCCTGCAATGCAGGCCTGGTACGCCTCTAGGCACACTTCTTAAAACTTGGTGGGATTTTCTAGGTGCCATGAGTGAGAGCGCGTCTCTGGAATCCCTGTTTTGAGGCACCCCTCTGATGGAAAACAGCACTCTTCCCTTCCCCAAAAAGCCACCAAATTATGGGGAGACACAATGATCCATAGAGAGAAAATTACTCCCTTGGACCCATGAGAACACACCTTCATTCCGAGGCCATCCTGGACACAAAATGCAGAGAGAAAAGTCTGTGCTACTGCCTTCCAGTCACCCTAATTACAGTTATAGACGAGCTGCTCTCCAGGTCTATGCATTGGGCCTGCGATCACCTTGCCACTCACCCTAATCTGAATTTGTGTTTTCAGACTTCTCTACCAAAACCATGGCACGCATGCCCTCAGGATGGGGTCTCTGGATCCACACCATAGGACTATCCCTCCCATCCACAAGGAAACTGCCCATCACAGTTGCCCAAACCTTCTATATTAGGAGAAATCTGCAAGGATCCTGGGCCTACCCCAATATTGATGGCCGATCTGAACACAAATGCACAGTCTGAAACACCCTGATTACCTACATCCTGGCAGACAGCCAAAACAATGGTCCTGAATCAGATTGGTGAATCTGACATGCCCCTAGGACATCATTGGAAACCTAGAATCAGTTTTCAGACATCTGTCCTCAAAGGCCTGTTCTGGAATGCAAACTTATGATACAACATGTGGTCCCTGGGCCACACAACAGAACATCTCCTGTCGCCAGAAGGAAACCATGCCGTTCCATCTGTGCCAAAGCCCAGGGTAGTAGAATCATCCACAGCACCTTGGCCACCAGCACATTCTATGATCTCCGTGGTAACAAACCAGTATTGTGGCCCATCAGCAACAGATTCCATATCAATTCAAGGACATGGTACTTCGCTCCACGACGCAGAACAAACCAGCCATGTTCCTCAGCTGAAATGGTGAATGGAGTTGAGCTTTCCAGGCATCCATGCGGTACAGCTCTGCTAGCCATATTTTCCACATGGGGGACCCTGGAGCAAATAAACCAGTCTCCACCGTTCCAGAAGAATGAAACCTTGCTGTTTGGAGCAGCTCATAAGCCTCAACGTGAAAACCCATCCATGGCCTCTTGACACCACCGCTCCATTTGTCAGTCATCATAGATACAAACTCCGTGTGAGCAAGTATCTGACATCTGCCCTCACTCAGGTGCTGGATATCTCGAATAAGGTGCTGCACATAGGAACTGCCTTCCGCTTGGCCCTGAACTGAACCGAAGCTTGTGTTTACAATTCCATCCTCACCCGACTGCTCCCTTTTGATAGGGAATTCTGGAGCCACAATGCAGCATTCTGCCTTCCCTATAGAAAGAAGACCCTGGTGAGTGTGGCCAGAAACACCACATGAGGATCAATCTGCTCAGCCCTTGAGTTAGCCCCGATTTACAGGTTGCCCTGGCTACTACTGCTGTGTCTGACAAAGCCTGAGCCCCAACCTAGTGTCAGTCACCAGAGAGTGGGTCCCACATGTAGCATTTGGGATTGCAATGCCCCAAGTACGTCATCTCTACCCATCCTTGGTATTCAGGCACCTGTCTGCAGACCATTGCTGGAATCCCCGCCAACTGGGAAACCTGAAGCACAATAGAGATCTCCTCCTTCCTCATGGCAGGAAACTTGGCTATTGGGTTGAGTGTCCAACCTCTAAAGGGGGAGCCAGTTACAACATCAATGAGACCACGTTCATTTCTGAGGTCCGCCATGGGCCCAAACAGGCATTGTCACCCTCAGCCTGAGCATGCTTTCAAACAATCCCTCAGTTGCACCATCATGATCCCGCATTGCAGGCCTCAAACGTTCATAGGCCCAAATCCTAACACTTGGTGGGATTTCCCAGATGCCCAGGACCAGAGCCCAACTCTGGAATCCCTGTTTCAGGGCACCACTAACATGGAAAACTGCACTCGTCCCTTCCCCGAAAAAGCCACCAAACGATGGAGAGCCGCCAGGATCCATAGAGAGGAAAATATGCCCATGGACCCATGAGACCACACCTGCATTCTGAGGCCATCCTGGACGCACAATCCAGAGAGAAAAGCCTGTGTTACTGCATTCCTGTCACCCTAAATAAAGTTCCTGATGAGCCTCCCTTCAATTTTATGCATTGGGCCTGCGATCACATCGCCACAAAGTCGGTAACCTGAATTTGTGTTTCCAGACTTCTCTCTGAAAACCATGGCTCACGTGCCCACCAAAATGGGATCTCTGAAATCACACCACAGAGCTCTGGCTGCCATCCCCAAGTCACTGTGCATATCAGAGTTGCCCAAACCTTCCAGATTAGGAGAAACCTTTATGGCCCCTGGGCCCACCCCAATATTGCCGGCCAATCTGGACGCAAATGCACAGTCTGTCTGAAAATCTCTGATCACCTACATGAAGGGAGAGAGCCAAATCAATGATCATGAGTTAGAACATTGAACTTGAAGTGCCCCTAGGCCCTCAATGGACCCCCATTAGGTTTTCAGGCATCTGTCCTCAGGGGCCTGTTCTGGAATACCAATTTATGAAACATCATGTTGTCCTTGAGCCACATGACAGAACATCTCCTGTCCGCAGAAGGATACCGTGCTCTTCGACATGTGCCAAGCCCTCAGGGTAGTAGAATCCTGCATGACAGCTTAACTATCAGCACATTCTAGAATCTCTTTGGTAACAAACCAGCATTGTGGCCTATATGCAAGAGATTCTGTGTCAACTCAAGGCCTTGGTACTTCACACCAGGGCCATCAGAACAAACCTGCTATGTTCCTCAGCTAAAATGGTCAATGGAGGTGTGCTTTCCATGCATCCATGCTGGAGAGCTCTGCTTCACAAACTTTCCACATGGGGGAACCTAGAGCAAACAAACTAGACTTCACCTGCCCAGTAGAAGGAAACCTTACTGTTTGGAGCCACTCACAGGCCTCAGCGTTTGAACTCTTCGATGATTTTTTGACGCCATCCCTCCTGGGTCATCATTGACACAAACTCCAGTGTGAACAAACATATGACATCCACCCCTATACCGGTGCTGGATGTCTCGAATAAACCACTCCACTAGTGCTGTGTCTGACAGAGCCTGAGACCCAACCTAGTGTCAGCCACCAGAGAGCGGACCCCATATCTAGCATTTGGGATGGTCATGGCCAAAGTACATCATCTCTCCACATCCTTGTTATTCAAGCGCCTGTCTCCAGACCTTGGCTGGAATCGCTGCCAATGGGGGAACCTGAATCACAATAGAGAACTCCTCTTTCCCATGGCAATAAACCTGGCAGTTGGGATGGGTGTCCAACCCGCAAAGGGGGACCAGTTATAAAACCAATTACCACACCCACTCCTGAGGGCCGCCCTGGGCACAAACAGGCATTGTGACCCTCACCCTGAGCATGCTTTCAAATAATCCCTCTCAGTTGCACCACCATGATCCCACATTGCAAGCCTGGTACGACTCCAGGCACAAATCCTAAAACTTGGTGGGATTTTCCAGGTGTCCAGACCCAGAGCCCGTCTCTGGAATCCCTGTTTTGGGGCACCCCTAAGATGAAAAACAGCACTCTTCCCTTCCCCGAAAATGGCACAAAACTATGGGGAGCCAACAGGATCCATAGAGAGGAAAAGTCTCCCATGGACCCAAGAGAACATACCTGCATTCTGAGGCCATCCTGGACATAGTGACACTCAGCCTGAGCATGCTTTCAAAAAAATGCTCTCAGTTGCACCTCCAGGACATGCACTGGAGGCCTGATAAGCTCCTAGGCCCAAATTCTAACCCTTGGTAGGTATTTCCAGGTGCCCAGAGCCAGAGCACGTCTCTGCAATCCCTGTTATGGGACACCCTTAGTATGGAAAACAGCACTCTTCCCTTCTCTGAGAAAGCCACCAAACTATAGGGAGCTGCCAGGAAAATTGAGAGGAAAAATCACCCATGGACACATGAGACAACACCTGCATTCTTAGTCCATTGTGGATACACAGTCCAGATACAAAAGCCTGTGCTACTGCGTTCGAGGCATGCGATTTACAGTTCCGGAGGAGCTGCCCTCCAGGTCTATGCATTGGGCCTACGAACACCTCGCCAATAAACCTAACCCGAGTTTGTGTTTGCAGACTTCTCTCCCAAAACCATGGGTCACATGCCCTCCAGGATGGGGTCTCTGGAGCCACACCATAGGACTGTGCCCGCCATCCCCAAGGAAACTGTGCCAGTCAAAGTTGCCCAAGCCTTCCAGATTAGGAGAAACCTGCAAGGCCCCAGAGCACACCCCAATACTGGAGGCCACTCTGTACACAAATGCACAGTCTGGAACACCCTATCGCCTACATCTAGGCAGACACCAAAGTCGATGGTTCTGAGTCAGAGGATTGAAACTGACTTTCCCCTAGGACTTCATTGGAATACTAGATGAAGTTTTCAGGTATATGTCCTCAGAGGCCTGTTCTAGAATACCAACTTATTATACAACATGTGGACCGTAGGCCCCACAACAGAACATCTCCTGTCCCCAGAAGGATATCATGCTCTTGGACTGGTGTCAAACCCTCAGGGTAGATTAATCCTACATGACCCCATAGCCACCAGCACCTGCTAAGACCTGCTAAGATCTCGCTGGTAACAAACCTGCATTGTGACACATCTTCATGAGAATCCATGTCAACTCCAGGCCTTGGTACTTCTCCCCAAAGACACCAGAACGAACCTGCCATGGACCACAGCTGCAATTGTCAGTGGACGAGTGCTTTACAAGCATCCATAAGGGAGTGCTCTGCTACTCAAACTTTCCACATGGGGGACCCTGGAGCAAATAAACCAGACTCCCCCTGTCTGGTAGAAGGAAACCTTGCTGTTTGGAGCATCTCACACGCCCCAGCGTGGGAAATCCTCCATGGCCTCTTGTCGCCACCCCTCCATTAGTCGGTCATCATAGACAAAAACTCCAGCATGAGCAAACATCTGACGTGCACCTTTACTCTGGTGCTGGATATCTGGAATCAGCCACTGCACACTGGAACTGCATTTCACTTGGCACTGAATTGAACCTTAGCTTTGGTTTACAATTCCATCTTCACCTTTCTGATCCCCAAGCCTTGTTTATAGGGAATTCTGGAGCCACAACACAGCTTTCTGCCTTCCCCTTAGAAAGAAGAAGGGCTTGGTGATTCTGCACAGAAACTCTACATGAGGATCAATCTGCTCGGCCCTCAAAGGGTCCCTGATTTATAGGCAGCTCTCACCACTAGTTCTGTGTCTGACAGAGCCTGAGCCCTCACCTCATGTCAGCCACTCCGAGAGTCAGGCCTATATCCAGCATGTGAGACCGGCCATATCTCAGGTCCCTCATCTCTACCCATTCTTGTTATCAGGCATCTGACCCCAGTCCTTTGCTGGAATCCCTCCAATGGGGGAACCTGAAGCACAATAGAGAATTCCTCCTTCTCCATGGCAGGAATCCTGACTGTTGGGATGGGTGTCCTACTTTAAAGTGGGAGACAGCTGCATGGCCAAGGACACAACGCTCACTCATGAGGGCCGGCCTAGGCACATCAGGCATTGTGACACTCAGACTAGCATGCTTTCAAACAAACACTCTCAGTTGCACCTCCAGGACACACATTGCAGGCCTGTTACTCCACTAGGCCCAAATCCTAAATATTGGTGGGATTTTCCAGGCACCCAGACCCACAACCCATCTCTGGTATCCCTGTTTTGAGGCACCTCTAAGTTGGAAACAGCACTCTTCCCTTCAACGAGAAAGCCATCATACTATTGGGAGACGCCAGGATCTTTAGAGAGGAAAAATCTTCCATAGACCAATGAGACCATACCTGCATTCCGAGGCCATCCTGGACACACAATCTAGATACAAAAGCCTGTGCTACTGCCTTCGAGTCACCCGATTTACATTTTCTGAAGAGCTTCCCTCTACTTCTATACATTAGCCCTATGATCACCTCGCCACTAAACCTAACCCGAGTTTGTGTTTGCAGACATCTCTCCCAAAACCATGGCTCACATGCCCTCCAGGATGGGGTCTCTGGAGCCACACCATAGGACTGTGCCTGCCATCCCCAAGGAAACTGTGCCTGTCAAATTGCCCAAACCTTCCAGATTAGGAGAAACCTGCAAGGCCCCAGAGCACACCCCAGTATTGGAGGCCACTCTGTACACAAATGCACAGTCTAAAACACCCTGATCACCTACATCTAGGTAGACTCCAAAGTCAATGGTCCTGAGTCAGAAGATTTGACCTGACATTCCCCTAGGACTTCACTGGAATCCTAGATTAAGTTTTCAGGCATCCGTCCTCAGAGGCCTGTTCTAAAATACCAACTTATGATACAACATGTGGTCCGTGAGCCCCACAACAGAACATCTTCTGTCCCCAGAAGGAAACCGTGCTCTTGGACTGGTGTCAAACCCTCAAGGTAGGTGAATCCTACATGGCCGCTTAGTCACCAGCACCTTCTAAGATCTCCCTGGTAACAAACCAGCATTGTGACCCACCTTCATGAGACTCCATGTCAACTCCAGACCTTGGTACTTCGCCCCAGAGCCACCAGAACGAACCGGCCATGTTCCTCAGCTGCAATGGTCAATGGAGGTGTGCTTTCCAGACATCCATGCTGGAGAGCTCTGCTACCCAATCTTTCCACATGGAGGACCCTGGAGTAAACAAGCCAGACTCCCCCTCTCCAGTAGAAGGAACCCTTGCTGTTTGGAGCATCTCATAAGGCCCAGCATGTGAAATCCTCCATGGCCTCTAGAAGCCACTCCTCCATTTGTCGGTCATGATACACACAAACTCCATCATGAGCAACATTTGACATCTGCCCTAACTCAGATGATGGGTATCTCTATCAACCGCTGCACACTGTAACAGCCTTTCGCTTGGTACTGCTTTGAACTGTAGCTTGGGTTTACAATTCCATCCTCACCCTACTAGTCCCCAAGAAATCTTGATAGGGAATTCTGGAGCCACAAAAAGCATTCTGCCTTCCCCATAGAAAGAAGGAGGGCATGATGAGTCTGCACAGAAACTCCACATGAGAATCAATCTGCTCGGCCCGTGAGGGAACCCCGATTTATAGGCTGCCCTGCCCACTAGTGCTGTGTCTGACAGAGCTGGAGCCGCAACCGTGTGTCAGTCACCCAAAGAGTGTGGTCCATTACCAGCATGTGAGACCCTGCATGGCCCAGGACCGTCATCTCTACCCATTCTTGGTATTCAGGCATTTATGCCCAGACCTTTGCTGGAATCCCTGCCAATGGGAGAACCTGAAGCACTGTAGGGAACTCCTTCTTTCCCATAGCAGGAAACCTGGCTGTTGGGAGTGGTGTCCAACCCTCAGAGTGGGAGCCAACTGTATGGCCATTGAGACCACGCCCACTCATGAGGTCCGCCCTGGGCACAAGCAGGCATTCTGAGCTCAGCCTGAACATGCTTTAATAAAAACGCTCTCAGTTGCACCTCCAGAATCCCGCATTATAGGCCTGGTACACCCCTAGGCCCAAATGCTAACACTTGGTGGGATTTTCCAGGCTCCCAGACCCAAATACTGTTTCTGGAATCCTTGTTTTGGGGCACCCCTACAAAGGAAATCAACACTCTTCCCTTTCCTGATAAAGCCACCAAACTATAGAGCACCGACAAGATCCTTAGAGAAAAAAAAATCTCCCATGGACCCATGAGACCACACCTGCCTTCCGAGGCCATCCTGGACACACAATCCAGAGAGAAATTCTGTGCTACTGCCTTCCAGTCACCCTAATCAAAGTTTCTGATGAGCTGCCCTCCAGGTCTATGCATTGGGCCTGCAATCACATCGCCACTAACCCTAACCTGAATTTGTGCTTCCAGGCTTCTCTCCCAAAACCATGGATCACATGCCCACCAGAATGGGATCTCTGGAGCCACACCACAGAATTCTGGCTGCCATCAGCAAGGACATTGTGCATATCAGAGTTTCCCAAACCCTCAAGATTAGGAGAAGCCTGTAAGGCCTGTGAGCCCACCCCAATATTGCCTGCCACTCTGGATGCAAATGTGCAGTCTGAAATACCCTGATAACCTACATCCAGGGAGACATTCAAGTCAATGATAGTGAGTTAGAAGATTGAAACTGAAATGCTCCTAGGCCCTCAATGGAACCCCATTAGGTTATCAGGCATCTTTCCTCAGAGGCCTGTTCTGGAATACCAATTTATGACACATCATGTGGTCCCTGAGCCACACAACAGAACATCTTCTGTCCCCAGAAGGATACCGTGCTCTTCAACCTTTGCCAATACCTCAGGGTAGGAGAATCCTGCATGGCACCTTAGCAATCAGCACATTCTAAGATCTCCCTGGTAACAGACCAGCATTTTGACCCATCTGAAAGAGATTCCATGTCAACTCAAGGCCTTCGTACTTCGCCACGGAGACACCAGAAAACACCTGCCATGTTCCTCAGCTGCAATGGTCAATGGAGGTGTGCTTTCCAGGCATCCATGACAGAGAGCTCTGCTTCACAAACTTTCACATGGGGGAACCTAGAGCAAAAAAAAAAAAAAAAAAAACAGACTTGACCTGCCCAGTAGAAGGAAAACTTGAGGTTTCCAACAAAGCCTGAGCCCCGAATGAGTTCCAGCAACCAGAGAGTGGGCCCCATATCTAGCATTTGGTATGGTCATGGCCAAAGTACGTCATCTCTACCCATCCTTGGTATTCAGGCACCTGTCTCCACACTTTTGCTGGAATCCCTGCCAATGGGGAAATCTGAAACACAATAGATAACTCATCTTTCCCCATAGCAATAAACCTGGCTGTTGTGATGGGTGTCCAACCCACAAAGGGGGAGCCTGTTACAATACCAATGAGACCACGCCCACTCCTGAGGGCCGCCCTTGGCACAAACAGGCATTGTGACCCTCAGCCTGAGCATGCATTCAAACAATCCCTCTCAGTTGCACCACCATGATCCTGCATTGCAGGCCTTATATATCTCTAGGCACAAATCTAAAACTTGGTGAGATTATCCAGGTTCCCAGCCACTGAGCCCGTCTCTGAAATCCCTGTTTTGGGGCACCCCTAAGCTGGAAAACAGCACTCTTTCCTTCCCCAAAAAAGCCACCAAACTATGAGGAGCCACCAGGATCCATAGAGAGGAAAAGTCTCCCATGGACCCATGAGAAAACACCTGCTTTCCGAGGCCATCCTGGACACACAATCCAGAGAGAAAAGCCTGTGCTACCACCTTCCAGTCACGCTAATTACAGTTCCAACCGCCTTCCAGTTACCCTAATTACAGTTCCAGACGAGCTGCCCTCCAGGTCTTTGCATTGGACTTGCGACCACATCGCCACTAACCCCAATCCGAATTTGTGTTTTCAGACTTCTCTCCCAAAACCATGGCACACATGGCACACCCTTCCAGGATGGGGTCTCTGGATCCACACCTCAGGACTGTCCCTGCACCCCCCCCAGTCACAGTAGCCCAAATCTTCTAGATCAGGATACACCTGCCAGACCCCTGACAATATACCTACATCCAGGCAGACAGCCAAATCAATGATCCTGAGTCAGAATAGTGAACCTATCATGCCCCTAGGACGTCATTGGAACCATATATTTGGTTTTCAGACATCTGTCCTCAGAGGCCTGTTCTGGAATGCGAACTTATGATACAATATGTGGTCCCTGGTCCACACAACATAACATCTCCTGTCCCCAGAAAGAAACCGTGCCCTTCCATCTGTGCCAAAGTCAAGGGCAGTAGAATCCTGCACAGCACCTTAGCCACTAGCACATTCTAAGATCTTCCTGGTAACAAACCAGCATTGTGGCCCATCTGCTAGAGATTCCATGTCAACTCAAGGACTTGGTACTTCGTCCAGAGACACCAGAACGAACCTGCCATGTTCATCAGCTGTAATGGTAAATGGAGTTGAGCTTTCTAGGCATCCATGCGGTAGAGCTCTGCTACCCAACCTTTCCACATGGGGGACCCTGGAGCAAGTAAACCAGACTCCACCTGTCCAGTAGACAAAAACCTTGCTGTTTGGAGCAGCATGAAAGCCTCAACATGAAAACCCTTCCATGGCCTCTTGACGCCACCTCTCCATTTCTCAGTCATCATAGACACAAACTCCAGTGTGAGCAAATAACTGACATTTTCCCTTACTCAGGAGCTGGATATCTCGAATAAGCCGCTGCACATAGGAACTGCCACCGCTTGGCCCTGAATTGAACTGTAGCTTGTGTTTACAATTCCATCCTCACCCGACTGGTCTCCACGCCCTCTTGATACGGAATTCTGGAGCCACAACGCTGCATTCTGCCTTTGCCATAGAAAGAAGAAGGGCCTGGTGAGTCTGCACAGAAACCTCACATGAGGATCATTCTGCTCGGCCCTCAAGGTTACCCCGATTTATAGGCTGCCCTGGCCACAAGTGCTGTGTCTGACAGAGCCTGAGCACCGACCTAGTGTGAGCCACCCAGAGTTTGGGACCATATCCAGCAGGTTAGTGCAGCCATGGCCCAAGTACATCCTCTCTACCCATCCTTGGTATTCATGCACCTGTCCCCAGACCTTTGCTGGAATCCCTTCCAATGGGGGAGCCTGAAGCACAATAGGGAACTGCTCTTTCCCCATAGCAGGAATCCTGGCTGTTGGGATGGGTGTCCAAACCTCAGAGTGGGAGCCAGCTGCATGGCCAATGGTACCACGCTCATTCATGAGGGACGCCCTGGGCACAAGCAGGCATTGTGACCCACAGCCTAAGAGTGCTTTTAAATAAGCTCTCTCAGTTGCACCACCAGGATCCCTCAATACAGCCCTCGTACACCCCTTGGCCCGAATCCTAATCCTTGGTAGTGTTTCTTGGTGCCCATTCACAGAGGCCATCTCTGAAATCCGTTTTGGGGCACCCATAAGATAGAAAACAGCACTCTTCCTTTCACCAAATGGGCACCAAAATATTGGGAGCCAAAAGGATCCTTAGAGAGGAAAGATGTTTCATGGACCCTTGAGACCACACCTGCATTCTGAGGCAATCTTGGACACACAATCCAGATACAAAAGCCTATGCTACTGCCATCAGGTCACCCTAATTACAGTTCCTGATCAGCTGCCCTCCAGGTCTATGCATGTGCCTGCGATCACCTCACTACTAACCCTAAACCGAGTTTGTGTTGGCAGACTACTCACCCAAAACCATCGTTCACATTCCCTCCAGGATGGGGTCTTTGGAGCCCACTACAGGCCTGGACATGCCATCCCCAAGAATTGTGCCCATCACAGTTACCAAAAACCTTCAGATTAAGAGAAATCTGCAAGACCCCTGAACCCAACCCACTATTAGAGGCCTCTCTGGAAGCACATGCGCAGTCTGAAACACCCTGATCAATTGAATCCATGCAGACACACAAGTCAATGGTATTGAGTCAGATGATTGAACCTGACATACTCCTTGGACCTCATTGGAACCCTAGATTAGGTTTGATGTATCTGTCCTCAGAGGCCTGTTCTGGAATACCAACTTGTGATACAACATGTGGTCCCTGAGCAACACAACAGAACATCTCCTATCCCCAGAAGGAAATGGGGCTCTTCGACCTGTGCCAAACCCTCAGGGTTGGAGAATCCTGCATGACCCCTTAGCCACTATCACATTCCTAGATCTCCCTGGTAACAAACCAACACTGTGACCCATGGGCAAGAGATTCCAAGTCAACTCAAGACATTGGCACTTCACTCAAGAGCCACCAGAATGAACCTGCCATGTTTTTCAGCTGCGGTTGTCAATGGAGTTGTGCTTTCCAGGCATCCATGTGGGAGAGCTATGCTACCCAAACTTTCCACATGGGGGACCCGGAGCAAACCAAGCAGACTCCACCAATCCAGTAAAAGGAAACCTTGCTATTTGGAGCATCTCACAATCCTCAGCGTGGGAAATCCTCCATGGACTCTTGACACAACCTCTCCGTTTGTAGGTCATCATACACAAACTCCAGTGTGAGCAAACATCTGACAACTGCCCTTTCTCAGGTGCTGGATGTCTCGAATCAGCCACTGCACATTGGAACTGCCTTCCCCTTAGCAATGAATTTAACCGAGCTTGTGTATACAATTCCATCCTCACCCTACTGGTCGCCAAGTCCTCTTGATAGAGGATTCTGGAACCATGATGTAGCATTCTGCCATCCCCATAGAAAAAAGAAGTGCCTGGTGATTCTGCCGAAAAACCCCACATGAGGATCAATCTACTTGGCCTTCAAGGGAACCCCGATTTATAGGCTGCCCTGGCCACTAGGGCTGTGTTGGACAGAGCCTGAGCCCCAGCCTTCTGTCAGCCACCCAGAGAGGGGTTCCCATACCCAGCATGTGAGACCAACCATGGCCCAAGTCCGTCATCTCTACACATCCTTGGTATTCAGGCACCTGTGCCAGACCTTTGCTGGAATCCCTGCCAGTGAGGGTACTGAAGCACAATAGAGAAATCCTCCTTCCATATGGCAGGAAACCTGGTTGTTGGAATGTGTGTCCAACACTCACAATGAGAGCTAGTTCCATGGCCAATGATACCACGCCCACTCTTGAGGGCCACTCTGGGCACAAACATGCACTGTGACCCTCATTTTGAGCAGGCTTTCAAACAAACACTCTCAGTTGCACCACCAGCATCCCACATTGCAGGCCTGGTACGCCCCTAGGCCCAAATCCTAACCCTTGCTGGAGTTTTCCAGACACCAAGACTCAGAGCCCATCTCTGGAATCTCTGCTTTGAGGCACCCCTAAGATGGAAAACAGTACTCTTCCATTCTCTGAAAATGCCACCAAATTAAGGGGAGCCTCCAGGATCCTTAGAGAAAAAAAATTCTTCCATGGACCCATGAGACCACACCTGCATTCCGAGGCCATCCTGGACACCCAATTCAGAGAGAAAAGCCTATGAAACTGCATTCAGTCACCCTACAGTTCCTGATGAGCTGCCCTCACGGTCAATGCATTGGCCTTGTGAACACATTGACAATAACCATCACCCAAATTTGTGTTTCCAGACTTCTCTCATGGCTCGCATGCCCTCCAGGATGATTTCTCTGGAGCCACACCATAGGACTGTGCCTGCCATCACCATGGAAACTGTGCTTGTCATAGTTGCCCATACTTTCCAAATTAGGAGAACCCTGCAAGAACCCTGAGCCTACCACAATATTGGCGGCTGCTCTGGATGCAAATTCGTAGGTGAAACAACCTGATCACCTACATTCAGGCGCAGTTAAGTCTACGTCCTGAGTCAGAAGATTGAACGTTTCATGCCCTTAGGACCTTATTGGAACCTTAGATTAGGTTCTCAGGCAACTGTCCTCAGAGGCCTGTTCTGGAATACCAACTTATGATACAACATGTGCGCCCTGAGCCACACAACAGAACATCCCCTGTTCCCAAAAAGAAACCGTGCACTTCAACCTGTGCCTAACCCTCAGGGTAGGAGAATCCTGCACAGCACCTTAGCCACCAGAACATTCTAAGATCTCCCTGGTAACAAACCAGCATTGTGGCCCATCTGCTAGAGATTCTATGTCCACTCCTGGCCTTGGTACTTCACCCCAGAGTCACCAGAATGAACATGCCATGTTCCTCAGCTGCAATGGGCAGTGGAGTTGTGCTTTCCAGGCATCCATGCGGAAGAGCTCTGCTACCCAATCTATCCAAATATGGGACCCTGGAGCAAACAAACCAGACTCCACCTGTACAGTAGAGAAAAATCTTGCTGTTTGTAGCATCTCCATAGCCTCAGCATGGGAAATCGTCCATGGCCTCTTGACGTCACCCCCCCATTTGTCAGTCTTCATAGACACAAACTTCAGTGTGAGCAAATATCTGACTTCCGCTTTTACTCAGGTGCTGGACATCTCGAATAAGCCACTGCACATTGGAACTGCCTTCTGATTGGCACTGAATTGAACCATGGCTTTTGTTTACAATTCCATCTTCACCCTACTCATCTCGGAGGCCTCTTGATAGGGAATTATACAGCCACAACACTACATTCTGCCTTGCCCATAGAAAGATGTGCCTGGTGAGACTGCCCAGAAACCCCAAATGAGGATCAATCTGCTTGTCCCTCGAGGGAACCCCGATTTATAGGCTACCCTGGTCACTAGTTCTTTGTCTGACAGAGCCTGAGATCCGAAATAGTGTCAGCCACCCAGAGAGTGGTTCCCATATCTAGCATGTGTGATGGGCCATGTCCCAATCCATAAACTTTACCCATCCTTTGTATTCAGGCACCTGTCTCCAGACCATTGCTGGGATCCCTGACATTGGGGGAACCTGAAGCACAATAGAGAAGTGCTCCTTCCCCATGGCAGGAAATCTGGCTGCCCAGGACAAACAGGGGCAATCTGAGCCCATCTGAGCATCTACCTGCACTCAGACCCGTAGGCTGATGTCCCCAGAGGTAAATTGGAAAAAACAGGCTCCTAGACCCTAATTGGATCCATTGCTTTGGTTTCCAGGCATCTCTCTTCAGAAGTCTGGATTCCAATACCAGCATATGGCTGTTTCTGGAGGCACCCATCAGAACAAATCTCGTCTCCACAAGGGAAACTTGTCCTTTGGAGATGTCTCAAAGCCTCTGGTTAGAAGAACCCTTCAGGGCCCCAGTGCCCACGCTTCATTCCAAGGTATCCATGGACATAAACCCACATTAGGACCCATCCACAGAAGAGTCCATTTCAACTCAGCCCCCTCGGTTGCTCCCACAGAGCCAGTATATCAAACCTTTCTATTCGCTAGGACACAATTGGAATGCGAGGTGGGCTGCCGAGGCATCCATCCTTAGATCCCTGCCCTGGCGTCTTTCCGTTTGGGATGTACTGGAGCTATCCAACAGGTCTCAATTGTTGATCAGAAGGAATCCTTGTGGTTTGGAGCATCTCACAACTCCCATCTTGGGTAAACCTCCATGGCCTCGAGATGCTGTCCCCTTCATGAAGGGGCCAGAATGAACAGAAAATCGACCCTGATCCTAGGTCTGAACTTCGCCCTGATTTCAGATGCACGAAATCCCAATTCAGATCTGCAGAGGGTGCCTGCCGTGCCCTTGCCCAGAAACCTATGCCTAACATGTGTTCTCAGACTTCCGTCCTCACACTCCTCGCCCACAAGGTATCCAATTTGGGAATTGCAGAGCCACAAGGAAGCACTCTGCCTACCGTCCAGAAGAAAAACGTTGCCCTTGGGGCTATCCAGAAATGCCAAATGAGGATCAACCTGCACGGCACTCGACTGTACCCAATTATACAATCTACCCTGGGCACTAATGCCCTGTCTGACAAAGCCCAAGCCTGAACCTCCCGACCAACACCCAGACAGCTGGCTCCACACTGAGCACATCGGACCCGCCATGGCCTTAGGTCGTCATGTCTTCCCAACCTTGGTTTTCAGACTTCACAACCTAGACCTTATCTCCAATCACTGCCCAGGGGTGAATGAGATGCAGAAATCAGAAATACTACTTCCCCATGGCAAGAATACATGTGGTCGGCATGTTGTCCAATGCTTTGTGTAGGAGAAACCTTTGTGCACCATGAGTCCCCACCCATGCTTGAGCACCATGAGGGGGCATAAACACACATTGTGACCCTCAGCGTGAGTTCTGTCCTCAAAGAAGGCCTCTCAGTTGCTGGAACATTAGAAGGAATACTGGGCTTGCCATGACCCTAGGCCTCAATTTTAACTATGGTTTGGGTTGTCCAGTCACCCCTCCCCAGGGCTCTGTTCTGGAATCCCTCTTTTGGTTGGACACCTGAGGTAACAAAACTGAAAGGACTCCTCCCATCCCACTGATAGACCCAAGACAATTGGGATTGGGCCAAATCCACAGAGAGGAAGTCTCGTCCATGGCCCATGAGGCCTCCTCGACATTCCACGGCCATCGTTGAAACAAAATCCTGAGACAAAAGCCTTAGCAAGCACCTCAAACTCGCTCTTTCTTCATATCCCAAAGAGTTATCCTCACAGTCTGTAGATCAGTCCTGCCATACCTACGTCCCCAAACCTAAGCTGAGTTTGTGTTTTCAGACTTCTGTGCCCACAGTCCTCGACCACACCCCCTCCAGGCTGGGGCCCCTGGAGCCACACATCAGGTCTGTGCCTGCCCACTCCACGGGAATTCTGCCTTTTCCACTGTCCATAATAATACAAATTAGGAGAAACTTCCAAAGTCCCCAAGGCCATCCCAATGGTATAGGCCTCCCAGACAAACATGGGCAGTCTGACACCATCTGAGCAACTACCTCCACTCATAGCATAGACAGATGTCGCCAGAGAAGAAGATTGAACTGGAGACCCTAATTGTGGTCTCCGATTAGGGCCTAGATTGAACCCTAGGCTCTAATCGGATCCACTGCTGTGGTTTCCAGGTATCTCTCCTCAGAGGCCTGGTTTCCAATACCAAAATATGCAGGTTTCCTGAGGCACCAATTAGAACAAATCTTGTCTCCACATGGGAAACTTGCTCTTTGGAGTTGTCTCAAAATCTCCGGTTAGGAGACTCCTTCAAGGCCCCGGTGCCATAGCCCCTTCCAAGGTCTCCATGGACACAAACCCACATTTGGACCCACCTGCAGGAGAGTCCATTTCAACTCAGCCCCCTTGGTTGCTTCCCCCAGAGCCAGAAGATCAAACCTGTATTGTTGATAGGAGACAATTGGAATGCGAGGTGGGCTGCTTAGGCATCCATCCTTAGAATCCTGCTCTGGTGTCATTCCGTATGGGACGTGCTGGAACCATCCAACAGGTCTCAAATGTCCTGCAGAAGGAATCTTTGCATTTTGGAGCATCTCACAAATCCTTGCATTTTGGAGCATCTCACAACTCCCAACGTGGGAAAACATTGATGGCATTGTGATTCCCAGCCCCCTTTATGAAGGGGAAATCATGGACAGGAACTCCAAACTGAGCCAACGTCTGATCCTCACCCTGACTTCAGATGCACGAGATCTCGATTCAGCTCTGCAGAGTGGGCAGGCCTTGTCCTCGCCCTGAAACCTATGTCTAGCTTGTGTTCTCAGACTTCTGTCCCCACACTCCTGGCCCCCAAGCCCTCAAGTTTGGCAAGTCGGGACCCACAAGCAGCACTCTTCCTGCACTCCAGAACAAAATTGTTGCCCTATGGAGCTTCCCAGACACCCCAAGTGAGGATAGACCTACACGGCACTCTACTGTACCCAAATTATATAGTCTAACCTGGGCACTAATACAATGTCTGACACAGCCTGAGCCTGGACCTCCTGACCAACACCCAGAAAGCTGACCACACACTGAGCACATCGGACACATCCTGGCCTTATCTTGTCATCTCTTCCCAACCAAGCTTTTCAGACTTCAGAACTTAGACCTTAACTCGATACCCTGCCAAGTGGCGAACATGATGAAGAAATCAGAATTCCTCCTTACCCATGGCAAGAAACCTTGTGGTTGGCATGTTGTCCAACGTTCAGTGTAGGAGAATCCAGTGTTCACCCTGAGGCCCTGCTGATGCTTGAGTGCTGTGAGGGCATAAACATGCATTGTGACCCTCAGCGTGAGTCCTGTCCTCTAGTAAGTCCTCTCAGTGGCTGGACCATTAGACGTCATAATGGGCTTGCCATGCCCCTAGGCCCCAATTTATAACCAGATTTATGGTTGTCCAGTCGCCCCTCCCCAGGGCTCTGCTCTGGAATCCTTCTTTTGGTGGGAACCCTAAGGTTAAAAAAACAAAACAGACTCCTCCCTTTCCACAGAATGACCCCAAACTCTTGGGATCGGGCCAAATTCCCAGAGAGGAAGACTCGTCCATTGCCCATGAGGTCACCCGGACATCCCACAGCCATAGGTGACACAATATCCAGAGACAAAAGCCTGAGCAAGAGCCTCACACTCGCCCTTTGCTCATATCCCAAAGAGTTGTCCTCACAGTCTATAGATAAAGTCCTGCCATACCTACGACCCGAAACCTAAGCCAAGATTGTTTTCAGACAGCCCTGGCCCACACACCCTACAGGCTCAGGCCCCTAGTGCAAAATCTGAGGACTGTACCTGCCCTCTCCAAGGGAATTCTGCCCATTCCATTGGCCACAAACCTACAAATAGGATAAAGCTCCAAAGTCCCCAAGGCCACCCCAATAGTGTTGGCTGCCCAGGACAAACAGGGGTAGTCTGAGCCCATATAATCACCCACCTTCACTCAGACCTGTAGACAGATGTCCCCAGAGGTAAATTGGAATGAACAGGACCCTAGGCCCTAATCGGATCCAATGCTTTGGTTTCCAGGCATCTCTCCTCAGAGGCCTAGAATCCAATAACAGCATATGGCTGTTTCATGAGGCACCCATCAGAAGAAATCTCGACTCTACATGGAAACTTGCGCATTGGAGCTGTGTCAAACCCTATGGTTAGGAGAACCCTTCAGGGCTCCGGTGCCACCGCATCATTCCAAGGACTCCATGGACACAAACCCACATTAGGACCCATCCGCAGGAGAGTCCATTTCAACTCAGCCCCTTCGGATGCTCCCCCATAGCCAGCAGATCTAATCTGTCTTGTCTCTAGGAGACAATTGGAATGAGAGGTGGGCTGCCGGGCCATCCATCCTTAGAACTCTGCTCAGAACAGTTCTGTATGGGAAGTCCTGGAGCTATCAAACAGGTCTCAATAGTCCCGCAGAAGAATCTTTGCAGTTTGGAGCATCACACAACTCCCATCGTGGGAAACCTCCATGGCCTTGTGATACCGCACCCCCCTTCATGAAGGGTCCATCAGGGACAAAATCTCCAACTTGAGTGATCGTCTGATCCTCGACCTGACTTCAGATGCACGAGATGTCGATGCAGCTCTGCAGAGTGTGCCTGTCGTGCCCTCGCCCAGAAACGTAAGCCTAGTTTGTGTTCTCAGACTTCTGTCCTCACACTCCTGGCCCACAAGTGCTCCAGTTTGGCAATTCCAGAACTATAATGCGGCACTCTGCCTGCCCTCCAGAAGAAAAACATTGTCCTCTGGGGCTACCCAGAAACCAGAAATGAGGAACAACCTGCATGCCACTTGACTGTACCCCAATTATACAGGCTGCCCTGGGCCCTAATGCCCTTTCTGATACAGCCTGAGCCTGGACCTCCTGGCCCTCACCCAGCCAGCTGGCCGCACACTGAGCACATCAGACCCGCCATGGCCTTAGGTCATCATTTCTTCCCAACCTGGGTTTTCAGGGCTCAGGATCTAGACCTTATCTCCAATCGCTGCCCAGGGCTGAACATGATGCAGTAATCAGAACTCCTTCCCCATGGCAAGAAACCTTGTGGTTGGCATGTTGTCCAACGTTCAGTGTAGTTGGTACCAGTGTGGCCCATGAGGCACCACAAATGCTTGACGACCGCATTGGTCACAAACACACATTGTGACCCTCAGCATGAGCCCAGTCCTCAAGTAAGGCCTCTCAGTGGCTGGAACAAGAGACAGCATATTGGGCTTGTCATGCCCCAAGGCCCCAAATGTTAACCATATTTCAGGTTGTCTATTCTCCCCTCTCCAGGGCTCTGCTTTGGAATCCTTCTTGTGGTGGGACACCTGAGGTAACAAAACTGAAAGGACTCCTCCCATCCCACAGATTGACCCAAAACAATAGGGATCAAGCCAAATCCACAGAGAGGAAGACTCATCCATGGCCCATGAGGCCTCCCCAACATTCCACGGCCATCGTTGACACAAATCCAGAGACAAAAGCATGAGCAAGCGCCTCACACTCGCTCTTTCTTCATATCCGGAAGAGTTATCCTCACGGTCTATAGATCTGGCCTGCCATACCTACGTCCCCAAACCTAACCTGAGTTTGTGTTTTCAAACTTCTGTCCCCACAGTCCTGGCCCACACACATTCCAGGCTGGGGCCCCTGGAGCCACACATCAAGACTGTGCCTGCCCAGTCCACCAGAATTCTGCCCATTCCATTGTCCATAATCGTACAAATTAGGAGAAACCTCCAAAGTCCCCGAGGCCATCACAATAGTGTAGGCCAACCTGGCACTAACAAGGGCCATCTGACACCAGCTGAGCATCTACCTCCACTCATAACGTAAATGGATGTCCCCAGAGAAGAAGATTGAACTGGACAGGCCCCTAGGCTCTAAATGGATCCATTGCTTTGGTTTCCAGGTGTATCTCCTCAGAGGCCTGGTTTCCAATATCAGCATATGCGGGTTTCCTGAGGCACACATCAGAACAAATCTTGTCTCCACATGGGAAACTTGTCCTTTGGAGATGTCCTAAAACCTCCGGTTAGGAGAATCCTTCAGGGCCCATGTGCCACCGCCCCATTCCAAGGTCTCCATGGACACAAACCCACATTAAGACCCATCCGCAGGAGAGTCCATATCAAATCAGCCCCCTCAGTTGCTCCCGCAGATCCAGCAGATCTAACCTGTCTTGTCACTAGGAGACACTTGGAATGAGAGGCGGGCTGCCCAGACATCCATGCTTAGAACACTGCTCAGAATCATTCCGTATGGGAACTCCTGGAGCCAACCAACAGGTCTCAATAGTCCCATAGAAGAATCTTTGCGGTTTGGAGCACCTCACAACTCCCATCGTGGGTAAACCTCCATGGCCATGAGATGCTGCCCTCTTCATGAAGGGGCCAGAATGGACAGAAATTCCAACCTGAGCCTAGGTCTGAACCTCGACCTGACTTCAGATGCACGATATCCCGATTCAGTTCTGCAGAGAGTGCCTGCCGTGCCCTCGCCCAGAAACCTATGCCTAACATGTGTCCTCAGACTTCCATCCTCACACTCCTCACCCACAAGGCATCCAGTTTGGGAATTCCGGAGCCACAATGCAGCACTCTGCCTGCCCTCCAGAAGAAAAATGTTTCCCTTGGGGCTACCCAGAAATGCCAAATAAGGATCTAGCTCCACGGCACTCGACTATACCCCAATTATACAGTCTACCCTGGGCACTAATGCCCTGTCTGACAAAGCCCAAGCCTGAACCTCCCGACCAACACCCAGACAGCTGGCTCCACACTGAGCACATTGGACCCGCCATGGCCTTAGTTCGTCATCTCTTCCCAGTCTCGGTTTTCAGACTTCACAACCTAGACCTTATCTCCAATCACTGCCCAGGGGTGAATGAGATGCAGAAATCAGAAATACTACTTCCCCATGGCAAGAATACATGTGGTCGGCATGTTGTCCAATGTTAAGTGTAGGTGAAACCAACATGCACCATGAGTCCCCACCCATGCTTGAGCGCCATGAGGCAATAAACACACATTGTGACCCTTAGCATTAGTTCTGTCCTCAAAGAAAGCCTCTCAGTTGATGGACCATTAGAAGGAATATTGGGCTTGCCATTACCTTAGGCCCCAATTTTAACCTTAGTTTGGGTTGTCCAGTCACCCCTCCCCAGGGCTCTGCTCTGGAATCCCTCTTTAGGTGGGACACCTGAGGTAACAAAACTGAAAGGACTCCTCCCATCCCACAGATAGACCCAAAACAATTAGGATCGGGCCAAATCCACAGAGAGGAAGACACGTCCATGACCCATGAGGCCTCCCCGACATTCCACGGCCATCGCTGACACAAAATCCAGGGACAAAAGCCAGAGCAAGTGCCACACTTGCCCTGTTATCATATCCCAAAGATTTCTCCTAATGGTTTGTAGATCAGTACTGCCATACCTACGTCGCCAAACCTAAGCTGAGTTTGTGTTTTCAGACAACTGTCCCCACAGTCCTGGCCCACACACCCTCCAGGCTGGGGCCCCTGGAGCCACACATCAGGTCTGTGCCTGCCCACTCCACCGGAATTCTGCCCATTCCATTGTCCATAATTGTACAATTTAGGAGAAACCTCCAAAGTCCCCGAGGCCATCCCGATAGCTAGGCCGCCTGGACAAACAGGGCCAGTCTGACACAAGCTGAGGAACTACCTCCACTCATACCATAGACAGATGTCGCCAGAGAAGAAGATTGAACCGGAGAGGACCCTAGGACCTAATCAGATCCATTGCTGTGGTTTCCAAGTATCTCTTCTCAGAGGCCTGGTTTCCAATACCAGCATATAGGGGTTTCCTGAGGCACCAATTAGAACAAATCTTGTCTCCACATGGAAAACGTGCTCTTGGGAGTTGTCTCAAAATCTCCGATTAGGAGAATCCTTCAGGGCCCTGGGGCTACCACTCCTTCAAATGTCCTCATGGACACAAACACACATTAGGACCCATCCTCAGGAGAGTCCATTTCAACTCAGCCCCCACGATTGCTCCCGCAGAGCCATCAGATCGAGCCTGTCTTGTTGCTAGGAGACAATTGGAATGCGAGGCGGGCTGCCCAGGCATTCATCCTTAGAATGCTGCTCTGGAGTCATTCCATATGGGACGTCCTGGAGCCGTCCAACAGGTCTCAATTTTCCCTCATAAGGAATCCTTGCAGTTTAGAGCATCCCACAACTCCCAATGTGGGAAAACCTCCATGGCCTCGAGATTCCACCCCATTCATGAAGCGGCCATCATGGACAGAAACTCCATCCTGAGCCAAAGTCTGATCCTCATCCTGACTTCAGATGCACGAGATTTTGATTCAGATCTTCAGAGGGTGCCTGCCGTACCCTCGCCCAGAAACCTAAGTCTAGCTTATGTTCTCAGACTTCCATCCTCACACTCCTGGCCCTGATGCCCTCAAGATTGGCAATTCCGACCGACCATGCAGCATTCTTCCTGCCCTCCAGAAGAAAAATGTGGCCCTAATGAGCTTCCCTGACATGTTAAATGAGGATAAACCTACACGGCACTCGACTGTACCCAAATTATATCGCTAACCTCGGCACTAATGTGCTGTCTGACACAGCCTGAGCCCGGACCTCCTGACCAACACCCAGACAGCTGACCGTACACTGAGCACATCGGACCCGCCATGGTCTTAGGTTATAATCTGTCCCCAATCTCGGTTTTCAGGCTTCAGAACTTAGACCTTATCTCCAATCACTGCCCAGGGGTGAACGTGATGCAGAAATCAGAATTCTTCCTTCCCCATGGCAAGAAACCTTGTGGTTGGCGTGTTCTCCAAAGTTCAGTGTAGGAGAAACCAGCATGGCCCATGAGTTCCCGCCCATGCTTGAGGGCTGCGTTGGGCACAAACATGCATTGTGACCCTCCGTGTGAGCCCTGTCATCAAGTAAGACCTCTCAGTGGCTGGACCAAGGTCCCTCATATGGGGATTGCCATGCCCTAGGCCTCCAATCTTAACCAGAGTTCGGGTTGTCCAGTCGCTCCTCCCCATGGCTCTGCTCTGGAATCCCTCTTTTAGTGGCACACCTGAGGTAAAAAATCAGAACGGATTCCTCCCATCCCACAGAATGACCCCAAAATCTTGGGATCAAGCCAAATCCCCAGAGAGGGAGACTCGTCCATGGCCCATGAGGCCACCGCGACATTCTACGGCCTTCAGTGACTCAAAATCCAGAGACAAAAGCCTGAGCAAGCGCCTCACACTCACCCTTTGTTCGTATCCTGAAGAGTTCTCCTCAAGGTCTGTAGATCAGGCCTCCCATACCTACGTCCCCAAACCTAAGCCGAGTTTCTGTTTTCAGACTTCTGTCAGACAGCTCTGACCCACATACCCTCCATGCTTGGGCCCCTGGAGCCACACTACAGGACTATGCCTTCCCTCCCCAAAGGAATTCTTCTCATTTCATTGGCCACAAACTTGCAAATTAGGAGAAACCTCCAAAGTCACAGAGGCCATCCCAATAGTGTAGACCGCCCAAGACGAACAGGGGCGATCTGACACCAGCTGAGGAACTACCTCCACTCAGACCCGTAGACAGATGACCTGTCATCTGTCAGATGACCTGACAGATGACAGAAGATTAAACCAGCCAGGACCCTTGGCCCTAATCAGATCCATTGCTTTGGTTTCCAAGCATATCTCCTCAGAGTTCTGGTTTCCAATACAAGCATATGGGGAGATATTGAAGCACCAGTGAGAACGAATATTGTCTACCAATGGGAAACTTGCTCATTGGAGCTGTGTCAAATCCCCCAGTTAGAAGAATCCTTCAGGGTCCTGGTGGAACGGCCCCATTTCAAGGTCTCCATGGACACGATCCCACATTATGATCCATCCTCAGGAGAACCCATTTCAACTCAGCCCCCTCAGTTGCTACGCCATAGCCAGTAATCAAACGTGTCCTGTCGCTAGGAGACAATTGGAATGCGAGGCGGGCTGCCCAGGCATCCAACCTTAGAACCCTGCTCTGGAATCGTTCCATATGGGATGTCCTGTAGCCATACAACAGGTTTCAACTGACCCGCAGAAAATCTTTGTGGTTTGGAGCATCTCCCTACTCCCACCATGGAAAAACCCCCATGGCGTCGTGATGAACCCCGGCATTAAGGGGCCATCATGGACATAATCTCCTACCTGAGCCAACATCTGAACCTCACTCTGACTTCAGATGCACGAAATTTCGATTCAGCTCTGCAGAGTGTGCCTGCCATGTCCTCACCCCGAAACCAAAGCCAAGCTTGTGTTCTAAGACTTATGTCTTCACACTCCTGGCCCCGAAGCCCTCCAGTTTGGCAATTCCGGAGCCAGAATGCAGAACTCTGCCTGCCCTCCAAAAGAAAAACTTTGCTCTATGGGTCTACTGAGAAACCCCAAATGATTATCTTCTGCACGCCACTCGACTGTACCCCAATTATGCATCCTATCTGGGCATGAATGCCCTGTCTGGCACAGCCTGAGTGCAGACCTCCTGAACGACACCTAGAAAGCTGGCCCCAAACTAAACACATTGGACCCTCCATGGACTTAGGGCATCATCTCTTCCCAACCTTGGTTTTCTGGCTTCAGAACCTAGACCTTATCTCTAATTAGTGCCCAGAGATGAACTTGATGCAGAAATCAGAACTCCTCCTTCCCCATGCTAAGAAACCTTGAGGTTGGCATGTCTAATGTTCAGTGTAGGAAAAACCTGCATGCTCAATGAGGCCCCTCCCAATATTGAGGGCCGCCTTGGGCACAAACACGCATTGTGACCCTCAGCGTGAGTCCACTATTCAAGTAACACTTCTCAGTGGCTGGACCAAGAGCCCGCATATGGGGCTTGCCATGCCCATAGGCCCCCAGGCCTAACCAGAGGGCGGGTATTCCAGTTGTCTGTACCCAGTGTTCTGATCCAGAATCCCTCTATTGGGATGACACATGAGGCAGAAAACAGGACTCCTCCCTTCCCACAGAATGACCCCAAGCTCTTGGGAGCTGGGCAAATCACCAGAGAGTGAGACTCTTCCACGGCCCATGAGGCCACACCTACATTAAACGATCATCATGAATACAACATCCTGAGACATAAACCTGAACGACCGCCTCTCATTCGCCCTACTTTATAATCACGATGAACTCCCCTCACGGACTATAGATCACTCCTGCCATAGACGTGGCCCCAAACCTCAGCCGAGTTTGTGTTTTTGGATATCTGCCCCCACAGCCCTGGCCCACACAGCCTCCAGGCTGGGGCTTCTGGAGCCACATCACAGGACTGTCTTGCTATTTCCTAGGATACTGTGCCCATTCCATTGTCCACAACCCCACAGAATAGGAGAAACTTCAAGGCCCCCGAGGACATCCCACTACTGTAAGCTGCCCTGGACAAACAGGGGCATCCTGACACAAGCTGAGCAACTACCTCCACGCAGACACACAGACAGATGTCTGCAGAGACAGAAGATTGAACCGGACAGGCCCCTAGGCCCTAATCTGAACTCTTGCTTTGGTTTCCAGGTGTCACTCCTCAGAGGCCTGGTTCGACGACCAGCATACGGGGCTTTCCTGAGGCACCAAACAGAACACCTCTCATCTCCACATGGGAAGCTTCCTGGTTGGAGCTGTGTCAAACCCTTTGGTTTGGAGAATCCTTCAGAGTCCCTGAGCCACCGCCACATTCCAAGGTCTCCATGGCCACCAACCCACATGATGACTCATCCTCAGGAGAGTCCATTTCAGCTCAGTCCTCTGGGTAGCTCGCCCAAGAGCCCATAGATTGAGGCTGCCTTGCCCAGAGAAGCCAGTGGGAATGTGAGGTGGCATTTCCAGGCATCCATGCTTAGACCCCTTCTCTCGAGTCTTTCTGTAGGGATCATCCTAGAGCCATCCAATAGGACTCATCTGTCCTGCAGAAGGAAACCTTGAGGTTTAGAGCAGCTCACAACTCCCAGCATGGGGAAACTTCCCTGGCCTCATGACACTTCCACCCCCTTAAGGAAGGGGCCATTATGGACACAAACTCCAGCTTGAGGCAATGTCTGATACTCTCCCTGACCTCAGATGCAGGAGATCTCGATTCAGCCTCTACAGAGTGGGCCTGCCGTGCCCTCGGCCCCAAACCTAACGCTAGCTTGTGTTTTCAGACTTCCTTCCTCACACACCTGGCAAACAAGCCCTCCAGACTGGGAATTCCGGAACCACAACCCAGCCCTCTGCCTGCCCACCAGAAGAAAAACGTTGCCCTATGGGTCTCTCCAGAAACCTCATTTGAGGATCAACCTGCTCGGGCCTAATCCCCAATTGGATAGGCTGCCTGGACACTAATCCTTTGGCTGACACAGCCTGAGGCCAGACATCCTGACAGACAAGGAGACAGCTGGCCACACACCCAGCACATCGGACACGCCATGGCCTTATGCCGTCATCTCTTCCCAACCTGGGTTTTCAGGCATCTGAACCTAGACATTTTATCAAATCCTGGCACACGTGGGTACCTGAAGCACAAATCAGAACTTCTCCTTCCCCATGTCTGTAAAGCTTGCTGATGGCATGGAGTCACACCTTCAGGGTAGGAAAAACCTTCATGACCCCTGAGGCCAAGCCCAAACTTGAGTGCCTTCTTGGTTACAAATGCGCATTGTGACCGTCAGCATGAGCCCCATGTCGAAGGAAGGTCTCTCAGGGCCTGGTCCAAGAGCTCGCATATGGGGCTTTCCAAGCCCCTATGATCCCAATCCTTCACAGAGTTCGAGTTTTCCATTCGCTTATACCCAGGACTGTGATCTGGAGTCCCTCTCCTGGAAGAACACCTGAGCCAGACAACAGGACTCCACCCTTCCCACAAAATGACCCCAAAATCTTTGGAGCTGCCCCAAGTCCTCAGAGAGGGAGACTCTTCCATAGCCACTGAGGCCACCCCTACATTCCACGGCTATGGGGGACAAAATATCCAGAGACAAGAGCTTGTACGACTGCCTCCCATTCGTCCTTCTTTCATAAGCCGAGGATCTCCCCTCACGGTTTGTGGATCCGGCCTGCCATACGCTCAGCGCCGCACCTAAGCTGAGTTTGTGTTTTCAGTCTTCTGTGCCCACAGCCCGGACTCACACACCCTCCAGGCTAGGGCCTATGGAGGCACACCAAAGGACTGTGCCTGTCCTCTCCAAGAAAACTGTGCCCAATCCATTGGACACAACCCTACAGATTAGGAGAAACCTTTAAAGCCTCCGAGGCCATGCCAACAGTTTAGGCTGCCCTGGACTGAGAGGGGCACTCTGACACAAGCTGAGCAACTATCTCCACTTAGGCACTCAGACAGTGTCCCCAGAGACAGAAGATTGAAACAGACAGGCACCTAGGCCCTAATCTGAACCCTAGCTTTGGTTTCCAGGTGTCTCTCCTCAGAGAACTGGTTTGAAGACCAGCACCTGGGGCTTTTCTGAGGCACCATACAGAACCTCTCTCATCTCCAAATGGGGAGCTTTTTTATTGGATCTGTATCAAACCCTTCAGTTAGGCGAATTTTTCAAGGTCCCTGAGCCACCAGCACATTCCAAGGTTTCCATGACACAAACACACATTATGACCCATCCTCAGGAGTGTCCATTTCTACTCAACTCCCAGTTAGCTCGCCCCAGAGCCAAAGTTAAAACATATCTTATCGCAAAGAGCCAATGGGAATGCGAGGTATGCTGTACAGGCATCCATCCTTCAAACCCTGCTCTTCAGTCATTCCATATAGGACATCCTGGAGCCATTCAACAGGACTCGACTGTCCAGCAGATGGAAACCTCATGGTTTGGAGCAATGCACAAACTAGTGTATGTGCTGGTGTCTCAGGTACTGTGCAGGATTCTCCAATCCTGAGGGCTTGGCACAGGTCGAAGGGCAAGGTTTCCTTCTGGGGGCAGGAGATATTCTATTGTGTGGCTCAGGGACCACATGTTGTATCCTAAGTTGGTATTCCAGAACAGGACCCTGAGGACAGATGCCTGAAAACCTAATCTAGGGTTCCAATGAGGACCTAGGGGCATTTAGGTTCAATCTTCTAACCCAGGAACATTGAATTGGCTGTCTGCTTGGATATAGGAAATTGGGGTGTTTCAGACTGGCATTTGCATCCTGCGCTGCCGAAAATATTGGTGTAGGCTCAGGGGCTTGCGTGTTTTTCCTAAACTGGAAGGTTTGGGCAGCTTTGACGGGCACAGTTTCCTTGGGGATGGCAGGCACAGTCCTGTGGTGTGGATCCAGAGACCTTACCCTGGAGGGCATATGAGTCATGGTTTTGGGAGAGAAGTCTAGAAACACAAATGCAGGTTAGGGTTAGTGGAAAGGTGATCACAGACCCAATGCGTAGACCTGGAGTGCAGCTCATCAGGAACTGTAATTAGGGTGACTGGAAGGCAGTTGTACAGGTTTTTCTCTCTAGATTGTGTGTCCAGGATGGCCTCGGAATGCAGGTGTGTTCTCATGGGTCCATGTGAGACTTTTCCTCTCTATGGATCCGGGCGGCTCTCCATAGCTTGGTGGCTTTTTCGGGGAAGGGAAGAGTGCTGTTTTCCATCTTATGGGTGCCCCAAAACAGGGATTCCAGATACGGGCTCTGGTTCTGGGTGTCTGGGACTTCTCATAGGGGAGTACGATGCCTGCAATGTGGGATCATGATGGTACAACTGAGAGGGATTGTTTCAAAGCATGCTCAGGCTGATGGTCACAGTGCCTGTTTCCTCCCATGGCGGCCCTCAGGAGTGGGCGTGTTCTCACTGGTATGGTATCTGACTTCCCCTCTAAGGGTTGGACATCCATCCCAACAGCCATGAGGAAGGAGGAGTTCTCTATTGTGCTTCAGGTTGCCCCATTGGCAGGGATTCCAGCAAAGGTCTGGAGACAGGTGCTTGAATACCAAGGATGGGTAGAGATGACGTACTTGGGCCATGGCAATCCCAAATGCTAGATATGAGGCCCGCTCTCTGGTGGTTGAAACTCGGACGGGGCTCAGGCTCTGTCAGACACAGCACTAGTGGCCATGGCAGCCTATAAATCTAGGTTGACTCAAGGGCCGAGCAGATTGCTCCTAATGTGGAGTTTCTGGGCAGACTTCTAGGCATTTTTTCATTTGATGGCGAAGGCAGAATGCTGTGTTGTGGCTCCAGATTTCCCTGTCAAGAGGGCTTGGGGACCAGTCAGTTGAGGGTGGAATTGTAAGCTCAAGCTACAGTTCAATTCAGTGCCAAGTGGAAGGGAGTTCCAATGTGCAGTGGTTTACTCGAGACATCCAGCACCAGAATAAGGGTGGATGTCAGATGTTTGCTCACACTAGAGTTTGTGTCTATGATAACCAACAAATGGATGGGTGGCATAAAGAGGCCATGGAGGAGTTCACATGCTGAGGCCTGTGAACTGTTGCAAAAAGTAATGTTTCCTTGTACTAAGCAGGTGAAGTCTGGTTTGTTTACTCTAGGTTCCCCCATGTGGAAAGTTTGTGAACCAGATTTCTCTGGCATGGATGCCTGGAAAGCACATCTCCATTGACCATTGCAGCTGGGGAGCAAGGAAGGTTCGTTCTGGTGGCTCTTGGGCAAAGTACCAGGGCCTTGAGTTGACATGGGATCTCTTGCAGATGGGTCACAATTCTGGTTTGTTACCAGGGAGAACTTAGAATGTGCTGGTTGATAAGGTGCCATGCAGGATTCTCCTACCCTGAGGGTTTTGCACAGGTTGAAGAGCACCCTTCTAGGGACAGGAGATGTCCTTTCATGTTGCTCAGGGACCACATGATGTCTCATAAATTAGTATATCAGACCTAGGAACCCTAATGGGGTTCCATTGAGAGCCTAGGGGAATTTTTAGTTCAATCTTCTAACTTACGATCATTGACATGGCTGTCTCCCTGGATGTAGGTGATCATGTAGATGTTTCAGACTTCACATTTCTGTCAAGAGTGGCCGGCAATATTGGGGTGGGCTTAGGGGCCTTACAGGTTTTTCCTAATCTGGAAGGTTTGGTCAACTCTGATATGCACAGTGTCCTTGGCGATGGCAGCCAGAGTTCTGTGGTTTGGCTACAGAGATCCCATTCTGGTGGGCATGTGAGCCATGGATTTGGGAGAGAAGTCTGGAGACACAAATTCAGGTTAGTGACTTTGTGGCGATGTGATCGCAGGCCCTATGCATAGACCTGGAGGGCAGCTTATCATGAACAATAATCAGGAAGACTGGAAGGCAGTAGCACAGGCTTTTCTCTCCGGATTGTGTGTCCAGGATGGCCTTGGAATGCAGGTGTGCTGTCATGGGTCCATGGTAGTCTTTTCCTCTCCATGGTTCCTGGCGTCTCTCCATAGTTTGGTGGCTTTTTAGGGAAAGGGAAGAGTGCTGTTTTCCATCTTTTGTGTGCCACAAAACAGGATTTCAAGAGACGGGCTCTGTTTCATGGCATCTGGGACATCACAACAAGGGTTAGGATTTGGGCCTAGGGGCGTACAAGGCCTACAATGCAGGTTCATGGTGGTGCAACAGAGAGGGATTTTATGAAAGCATGCTCAGGCTGAGGGTCACATTGTCTGTTTGCATCCAGGAAGACCCTGAGGAGTAGGCGTGGTCTCATTGGACTTGTAACTGACTCCACCTTTGAGATTTGAACACCCATGCCAACAGCCAAGTTTCCTGCCATGAGGAAGGAGGAGCTCTCTATTGTGCTTCAGGTTGACCCACAGGCAAGGATTCCAGCAAAGTTCAGGGGACAGGTGCCTGAATACCAAGGATGGATAGAGATGACGTACTTGGTCCCTGGCAATACCAAATGCTACATGTGGGGCCCACTCTCTGGTGACTGACATTAGGTCGGGGCTCAGGCTCTGTCAGACATTGCAGTAGTGGCCAGGGAAACCTATAAATTGGGTTCCCTCCAATATAGGTCCAAGCAGATTGATCCTCAGTGGGGTTTCTGGCCAGACTCACCAGGCACTTGTTTCTATCGGGAAGGCAGAATGCTGCTTTGTGTCTCCAGAATTCCCTATGAAGAGGGCTTGGGGACCAGTCGGGTGAGGATGGAATTATAAAGCCAAGCTTCGGTTCAGTTCAGTGCCAAGGGGAAGGCAGTTCCTATGTGCAGTGGCTTTTTCAAGATATTCAGCACCTGAGTAAGGGAGGATTTCAGATATTTGCTCACACTGGAGTTTGTGTCTATGATGACTGACAAATGGAGGGATGGCATCAAGAAGCCATGGAGGGGTTTTCACATTGAGGTTTATGAGCTGCTCCAAATAGCAAGGTTTCGTTCTACTGGACAGGTGGAGTCTGGTTTATTTGCTCCAGCTTCCCCCATAGGAAAAATGAAGTAGCAGAGTTCTACCGCATGAATGCCTGGAAAGTTCAACTTCATTGACCATTGCAAGTGAAGAACATGGCAGCTTCATTCTGGTGTCTCTGGAGCGAAGTACCAAGTCCTTGATTTGACATAGAATCTCTTGCAGATGGGCCACAAAGCTGGTTTGTTACCAGGGAGATCTTAGAATGTGCTGGTGGCTAGGGTGATTTGCAGGATTCTACTACCCTGGGCTTTTGCACAGATGGAGGGGCACGGTTTCCTTTTGGGGACAAAATATGTTCTGTTGTGTTGCCGAGAGACCGCATGTTGTATCATAAGTTCATATTTCAGTACAGGCCTCTGAGGACAGATGACTGAAAACCGAATCTAGGGCACCAATGACGTCTTAAGGGCATGTTAGTTTCACTATTCTGACTCAGGACCATTGATTTGGGTGTCTGCCTAGATGTAGGTGATCAGGGTGTTTCAGACTGTGCATTTGCGTTCAGAGTATCTGCCAATATTGGGGTAGTCTCAGGGGCCTTGCAGGTTTCTCCTAATCTAGAAGGTTTGGGCTACCATGACGGGCACAGTTCCCTTGGGGATGGCAGGAAAAGTCCTGTGGTGTGGATCCAGAGACCCCATCCTGGAGGGTATGTGTGCCATGGTTTGGTAGAGAAGTCTGCAAACACAAATTCGAGTTAGGGTGAGTGGAGAGGTGATCACAGGCTCAATGCTTAGACCTGGAGGGCAGCTTATCTGAAACTGTAATTAGGGTGATTGGATGGTGGTAGCACAGGCTTTTCTCTCTCAATTGTGTGTCCAGGATGGCCTCGGAATGCAGGTGGGTTCTCATGGGTCCATGGGAAACTTTTTCTCTTATGGATCCTGGTAGCTCCGCATAATTTGGAGGCTTTTTCGGGGAAGGGAAGAGTGCTGTTTTCCATCTGAGGGGTGCCCCAAAACAGGGATTCCAGAGGTGGGCTCTGGGTCTGGGCACCTGGAAAATCTCAAAAAGATTTAATATTTGTGCCTAGAGGTGTACCAGGCCTGCAATGTCGGATCATGGTGGTGAAACTGAGAGGGATTCTTTGCAAGCATGCTCAGGCTGAGGGTCACAATGCCTATTTGTGCCCAGAGCGGCCCTCAGGAGTGAGCATGGTCTCATTGGTCTTATAACTGGCTCCCCCTTTGAGTGATGGACACCCATCCCAACAGTCAAGTTTCCTGCCATGAGGAAGGAGGAGTTTTCTATTGTGCTTCAGGTTCCCCTGCAGGGATTCCAGCCAAGGTCTGGGGACAGGTGCCTGAATACCAAGGATGCATAGAGATGACATACTTCGGCCTTGGCAATCCCAAATGCTAGATCTGGGGCCCAGTCTCTGGTGACTGACACTAGGTCGGGGCTCAGGCTCTGTCAGACACAGCAGTAGTGGCCAGGGCAACCTATAAATCGGGGTTCCCTCCGATATGGGGCCGAGAAGATTGATCCTCATGTAAGGTTTCTGGCCAGACTCACCAAGCACTTGTTTCTATCGGGAAGGCAGAATGCTGTATTATGGCTCCAGAGTTTCCTATCAAGAGGGCTTGAGGAGCAGTCGGGTGAAGATAGAATTGTAAACACAAGGTACGGTTTATTTCAGTGTCATGCGGAAGACAGTTCCTATGTGCAGCGGCTTATTTGAGATATCCCGCACCTGAGGAAGGGCAGATGTCAGATATTTGCTCACACTGGAGTTTGTATCTATGATGACTGACAAATAGAAGGCTGGCGTCAAGAGGCCATGGAGGGGTTTTCACGTTGAGGCTTATGAGCTGCTCCAAACAGCAAGGTTTCGTTCTACTGGACATGTGGAGTGTGGTTTATTTGCTCCAGGGTCCCCCATGTGGAAAATATGGGTAGCAGAGCTTTACCGCATGGATGCCTAGAAAGCTCAAATCGATTGACCATTGCAGCTGAGGAACATGGAAGGTTCTTTCTGGTGTCCCTGGAGCGAAGTACCAAGTCCTTGATTTGACATGGAATCTCTTGCAGATGGTCCACAGTGCTGGTTTGTTACCAGGGAGATCTTCGAATTTGCTGGTGGCTAAGGAACTGTACAAAATTCTACTATCCTGGGCTTTGGCACATATGGAAGAGCACGTTTTTGTTTTTTTTTTTTTTTTTCCTGGGGACAAGATGATCTGTTGTGTGGCCCAGTGCCCACATGTTATAACATAAATTCACATTCTGGGAACATGCCTTTGAAGACAGATGTCTGAAAACCGAATCTAGGGTTCCAGGGACATCCAGGGGCATGTTAGGTTCACTGATCTGACTCAGTATCTTTGATTTGGCTGTCTTCCTGGATGTAGGGCATCAGGGTGTTTCAGAATGGGCATTTGCATCCACAGTGGCCTCCAAAATTGGGGTGGGCTCAGGGGACTTGCTGGTTTCTCCTATTCTGGAGGGTGTGGGCAACTGTGATGGGCACATTTTCCTTGGGGATGGCATGCACAGTCCTGTGGTGTGGCTTCTAAGACCCCATCCTGGAGAACATATGAGCCATGGTTTTGGGAGAGAAGTCTGCAAACACAAACTCGGGTTAAGGTTAGTGGCGAGGTGATCACAGGCCCAATGCATAGACCTGGAGGGCAGCTTGTCAGGAACTGTAAATAAGGTGCCCCGAAGGTGGTAGCACAGGCTTTTGTATCTGGCTTGTGTGTCCAGGATGCCTCGGAATGCAGGTGTTGTTTTATGGGTCCATGGGAGTTTTTTCCTCTCAAGGATCCTGGCGGCTCCCTATACTATTGTGGCTTTCTCGGCGAAGGGAAGAGTGCTGTATTCCATCTTTGGGGTGCCCCAATACAGGGATTTCAGAGACGGGCTCTGGGGCTGGGCACCTGGAAAATCCCACCAAGTGTTAGGATTTGGGCCTAGGGGTTTACCAGGACTGCATGCGGGATCCTGGAGGTGCAAATGAGAAGGCTTGATTGAAAGCATGCTCAGGCTGAGGGTCACAATGCCTGCTTGTGCCCAGGGTGGTCCTCATGAGTGGGCGTGGTCTCATTGGCCATACAGTTGGAGGCTTGGCCATACAGTTGGCTCCCACTTTGAGGGTTGAACACCCATCCCAACAGACAGGATTCCTGCCATGGGGAAAGAGGAGTTCTCTATTGTGCTTCAGGTTCCCCCATTAACAGGGATTCCAGCAAAGGTCTGGGGACAGATGCCTGAATACCAAGGATGGGCAGAGATGACGGACATGGGTCATGGTCGATCTCACACGGTGGATATGGGCCACGATCTCTGGGTGGCTGACACTAGGACTTGGCTCAGGCTCTGCCAGTCACAGCACTAGTGTCCAGGGCAGCCTATAAATCAGGGTTCCCTCGAGCACCGAGCAGATTAATCCTCATATGAGCTTTTTGGGCAGACTCACCAGGCCCTTCTTGTTTCTATGGGGAAGGCAGAATGCTGCCTTTGGCTCCAGAATACCCTATCAAGAGGGCTTGTGGGCCAGGAAGCTGAGGATGTAATTGTAAACTCAAGCTATGGTTAAATTTAGAGTTAAGCAAAAGGCACTTCCAGTGTGCAGCGGTTGAATCGAATATCCAGCACCTGAGTATGGGTGGATGTCAGATATTTGCTCATGCTGGATTTTGTGTCTATGATGACTGAGAAATGGAGGGGTGGCATCAAGGCCATTGAGGATTTCCCACCCTGGGGCTTGTGAGATGCTCCAAACAGGTTTCCATCTACAGGACAGGGGGAGTCTGGTTTGTTTGCTCCAGGGTCCCACATGTGGTACGATTGGATAGCATAGCTCTTCCACGTGGATGCCTAGAAAGCTCTGTCAGGCTCTGTTGACCATTGCAGCTGAGGAACATGGCAGGTTCATTCTGGTGGTTCTGGGGTGAAGTATCAAGGCCTTGAGTTGACATGGAGTCTCATGAAGATGGGTCACAATGCTAGTTTGTTACCAGGGAGATCATAGAATGTGCTGGTTGCTAAGGGGCCATTCAGGATTCATCTACCCTGAGGGTTTGACACAGTCCATGAGCACGGCTTCCTTCCTGGGACAGGAGATGTTCTATTCTGTGGCTCAGGGACCACATGTTGTATCATAAGTTGGTATTCCAGAACAGGCCTCTGAGGATGGACACCTGAAAACCTAATCCAGTGTTCCAATGAAGTCCTCTGGGCATGTCAAGTACAATCTTCTGACTCAGGACTATTGACTTGGGTGTCACTCTGGATGGAGGTGATCAGGTTGTTTCAAACTGCGCATTTGAGTCCAGAGCAGCCTCCAATATTGGGCTGGACTCAGGCGCCTTGTACGTTTCTCCTAATCTAAGGATTTGGGCAACAGTGACGGGCACAGTTTCCTTGAGTATGGCAGGCACAGTCCTTTGTTGTGGCTCCAGATACCACAACCTTGAGGTCATGTGAAGCATGGTTTTGGGAGGGACGTCTGCAAACACAAACTCGGGTTAGGGTTAGTGGCGAGGTGATTGCAGGCACAATGCATAGACCTGGAAGGCAGCTCCTCAGGAACTGTAAATCGGATGACTCGAAGGTGGTAGCACAGGCTGTTGTATCTGGATTGTGTGTCCAGGATGGCCTCGGAATGCAGGTGTGGTCTCATGGGTCCATGGCAGATGTTTCCTCTCTAAGTTTCCTGGGGCTCCCAATAGTTTGGTGGCTTTCTCGGGGAAAAGAATAGTGCTGTTTTCCAAATTACGGGTACCCCAAAATAGGGATTCCAGAGACGGGCTCTGGGTCTGGGCCACTGGAAAATCCCACCAAGTGTTGGGATTTGGGCCTAACGGCATACCAGGCCTGTAATGCGGGGTCCTGAAGGTGCTAATGAGAGCGTTTGTTTGAAAGAATGCTCAGGCTGAGGGTCACCATGCCTGCTTGTGTCCCGGTGGTACTCATGAGTGGGCATGGTCTCCTTGTCCATGGAGCTGGCTCCCACTTTGAAGGTTGGAAACCCAACCCAACAGCTAGGATCCCTGCCATGGGAAAGGAAAAGTTCTCTATGCTGCTTCAGGTTCCCTCATTGGCAGGGATTCCAGCAAATGTCTGGGGACAGATGCCTGAATACCAAAGATGGGTAGAGATGACGGACTTGGACCATGGCCAGTCTCAAATGCTGGATATGGGCCCCTATCACTTGATGGCTGACACTAGGTCTTGGCTAGGCTCTGGCAGACACATCACTAGTACCCAGGGCAGCCTATAAACCAGGGTTCCCTCGAGCGCCGAGCAGATTGATCCTCATGTGGAGTTTCTGGGCAGACTCACCAGGCCCTTTTTCTCTCTATTGGGAAAGCAGAATGTTGCGTTGTGGCTCTAGAGTTCCATCTCAAGAGGGCTTGCAGACCAGGAGGGTGAGGATGGAATTGTAAACACACGCTATGGTTCAATACAGGGTCAAGCGGAAGGCAGTTCCAATGTGTAGCACCTTATTCGTGATATCCAGCACCTGAGTAAGGGCGGATGTCAGATGTTTGCTCATGTTAGGGTTTGTGTCTATGTTGACTGACAAATGGAGGGGTGGCGTCAAGAGGCCATGGAGTATTTCCCAAGTTGGGTCTTGTGAGATGTTCAAAACAGCAAGGTTTCATTCTTCTGGACAGGCGCAGTTTGTTCCAGGTTCCCCCATGTGGAAAGTTTGGGTAGCAGAGCACTACTTCATGGAATGCTGGAAAGGACACCACCATTGAACATTGCAGCTGAGGAATATGGCAGGTTCATTCTGCTGGCTCTGGGCGAAGTACCAAGGCCATGAGTTGACATGAAGTCTCATGAAGATGGGTCACAATGCTGGTTTGCTACCAGGGAGCTCTTAGAATGTTCTGGTGGCTAAGGGGCTGTGGCTAAGGTGGCTAAGGAGCTGGTGGCTAAGGTAGCTAAGGGGCTAAGGGGCAGGATTCATATACCCTGAGGGTTGGACACAGGTCCAAGAGCACTGCTTCCAGCTGCAGACAGGAGATTTTCTATTGTGGGGCTCAGGGACCATAAGATGTATCATAAGTTGGCATTCCAGAAGAGGCCTCTGAGGACAGAAGCCTGAAAAGCTTATCTAGGCTTCCAGTGAGGTCCTAGGGCCATGTCAGGTTCAATCATCTAACTCAGGACCATTGACTTGGGTGTCTGCCTAAATGGAGGTGAACAGGGTGTTTCAGACTGTGCATTTGCATCCAGAGTGGCCTCCATAATTGGGTTGGGTTCAGTAGCCTTGCAGGTTTCTCCTAATCAGGAAGGTTTGGGCAACGTGATAGGCCGAGTTTCCTTGGGGATGGCAGGCACAGTCCTGTGGTGTGACTCCAGGGGCCCCATCCTGGAGGGCATGTGAGCCATGCTTTTGAGAGAGAAATCTGCAAACACAAACTCGGGATAGGGTTATTGGCTAGGTATTCGCAGGCCCAATGCATAGACCTGGAGGGCAGCATATCAGGAAAGGTAAATCAGGTGACTAGAAGGCAGTAGCACAGGCTCTTGCATCTGGATTGTGTATCCACTATGGCCTTGGAATGCAGGTGTGGACTCATGGGACCATGGGAGATTTTTCCTCTCAAGGATCCTGAGGATCCCGATACTTTGTGGTTTTCTCAGTGAAGAGAAGAGTGCTGTTTTCAATCTTAGGGGTGGCCTAAAACAGGGATTCCAGTGACGGGCTCTGGGTATAGGCACGTGGAAAATCCCACCAAGGGTTAGGATTTGGGCCTAGGGCATACCAGGCCTGCAATGCGGAATCCTGGAGGTGCAACTGAGAGCGTTTATTTGAAAGCATGCTATTGCAGAGGGTCATAATGCCTGCTTGTGCCAAGGGCGGCCCTCATGAGTGGCCGTGGTCTCCTTGGCCATGCAGCTGGCTGCCACCCTGAGGTTTGGACACCCACCCTAACATCCAGGATTCCTGCCATGGGAAGGAGGAGTTCTCTACTGTGCTTCAGGTTCCCCCTTTAGCTGGGATTCGAGCAAAGGTCTGGAGACAGATGCCTGAATACCAAGGATGGGTAGAGATGATGGCCCTGGGACATGACCAATCTCACATGCTGGATATGCGACCATCCCGCTGGGTGGCTGACATGAGGTCGGGGCTCAGGCTCATTCAGACAAGGCACTAGGTGCTAGGGGAGCCTATAAATTGGGGTTCCCTCAAGGGTTGAGTAGACTGATCCTATGTGGAGTTTCTGGGCAGACTCACAAGGCCCTTTTTCTTTCTATGGGGAGGCAGAATGCTGTGTTGTGGCTCCAGAATGCACTATTAAGAGGACTTGCGGACCAGGAGGGTGAGGATGGAATTGTAAACACAAGCTATGGTTAAATCCAGTGCCAAGTGAAAGGCATTTCCAGTGTGCAGGGGCTGATAGGAATATCCAGCACCTGAGTAAGGGTGGAGGTCAGATGTTTGCTCACACTGGACTTTATGCCTATGATGACCAACAAATGGAGGGGTGGTGTCAAGAGGCCATAGAGGATTTCCCATGGTGGAGCTTGTGAGATGCTCCACACAGCAAAGTTACCTTCTACCAGACAGGGGAAGTCTGTTTGTTTGCTACAGGTTTCCCATGTGGATAGTTTGGGTATCAGAGCACTCCCTCATGGATGCCCGGAAAGCACACATTTATTTACCAGCTGAGGAACATGGCAGGTTTGTCTTGTCACTCTGAGTAAAAGTACCAGTTCTTTGAGTTGACATGAGTCTCATGAAGATGGGTCACAATGCTGGTTTGTTACCAGGATGATCTTAGAATATGCTGATGGCTAAGGGCCTGTGCAGGATTCATATACCCTGAGGGTTTGACTCAGGTCCAAGAGCACGGCTTCTGTCTGGGCAGGAGATGTTCAGTTGTGGGGCTCAGGGACCACATGTTTTATCATAAGTTGGTATTCAAGAACAGTCCTCTGAGGAAAGAAGCCTGAAAACCTAATCTACATTTCCAAATAGGTCTTAGGGGCATGTCAGTTTCAATCATCTGACTCAGGATCATTGACTTGGATGTCTGCCTGGATGAAGTTGATCAGGGTGTTTTGACTGCGCATTTGCATCCAGAGCAGCCTCCATATGCTCCATATGGAGATCATCCATATGGGTGGGCTCAGGGGCCTTACAGGTTTCTCCTAATCTGGGGGGTTTGGGCAATTGTGACAGGCACTGTTTCCTTGGGGATAGCAGGCACGTCCTGTGGTGTGGCTCCAGATGCCCCATCCTGGAGGGCATGTGAACCATCGTTTTGGGAGAGAAGTCTGCAAACACAAACTCAGGTTAGGGTTAGAGGCGAGGTGACTGCAGGCCCAATGCATAGACCTGAGGGAAGCTCATCAGGAACTGTAAATCAGGTGACTCGAAGGCAGTAGCACAGACTATTGTATCTGGATTTTGTTTCCATGATGGGCTCAGAATGGAGGTGTGGTCTCATGGGTTAATGGGAGATTTTTCCTCTCAAAGTTGCTGACTGCTCCCAATAGTTTGGTTGCATTCTTGGGGAAGGGAAGAGTGCTGTTTTCCAACTTAGGGGTGCCCCAAAACAGGGATTCCAGAGACGGGCTTTTGGGTGCCTGGAAAATTCCACCTAGTGTTAGGATTTGGGCCTAGGGGCGTACCAGGGCTGCAATGTGGGATCCTGGAGGTGCAACTGAGAGCGTTTATTTGAAAGCATGCTCAGGCTGAGGGTCAAAATGTCTGCTTGTGCCCAGGGTGGCCCTCAGAAGTGGTCATAGTCTCATTGGCCTTGCAACTGGCTTCCACTCTGAGGTTTGGACTACCATCCCAACAGCCAGAATTCCTGCCATGGGGAAGGAGGAGTTCGCTATTGTGCTTCAGGTTCCCCCATTGTTAGTGATTCCAGCAAAGGTGTAGGGAACACATACCTGAATACCAAGGATGGGTAGAGATGATGGCCCTGGGCCATGGCCAGTCTCACATGTTGGATATGGACCCCGCCCACTGGGTGGCTGCCATGAGGTCGGGGCACAGGCTCTGTCAGACACAACACTAGTGGCCACGGTAGCCTATAAATCGGGGTTCCCTCATGATCTGAGCAGATTGATCCAAATGTGGTGTTTCTGGGAGTACTAAACCAGGCCATTCTTCTTTCTATGGGGAAGGCAGAATACTGCGTTGTGGCTCCAGAATTCACTGTCAAGAGGACTTGCAGACCTGGAGGGTGAGGATGAAATTGTAAACCCAAGCTCCTTTTCAATTCAGTGCCAAACAAAAGGCAGTTTCAGTGTACAGCAGCTTATTTGAATATCCAGCACCTGAGTAAGGGTGTATGTCAGATATTTGCTCACGCTGGAGTTTGTGTCTATGATGACTGACAAATAAAGTGGTGTCATCAAGAGGCCATGGAGGCTTTTTCGCAACGGGTTTGCCTCCAGAACACAGGTGTCCTGGAAACCACCGCTTCATCCTAAACCAGAATGGGGAAGGAAAAGACTCATATCAACATTGTTGTCATCGGACATGTAGATTCGGGCAAGTCTACCACTACTGGTCATCTGATCTACAAATGTGGTGGGATCTATAAAAGAACTATCGAAAATTTTTAGAAGGAGGCTGCTGAGATGGGAAAAGGCTCCTTCAAGTATGCCTGGGTCTTGGATAAACTGAAAGCTGAATGTGAACGTGGTATCACCATTGATATCTCCCTGTGGAAATTTGAGACCAGCAAGTATTATGTGACTATCATTGATGCTCCAGGACGCAGAGACTTTATCAAAAACATGATTACAGGCACATCCCAGGCTGACTGTGCTGTCCTGACTGTTGCTGCTGGTGTTGGTGAATTTGAAGCAGGTATCTCCAAGAACGGGCAGACCTGTGAGCATGCCTTTCTGGCTTACATACTGGGTGTAAAAGAACTAATTGTTTGTGTTAACAAAATGGATCTCACTGAGCCACCCTACAGCCAGAAGAGATACGAGGAAATCGTTAAGGAAGTCAGCACCTACATTAAGAAAATTGGCTACAACCCCGACACAGTAGCATTTGTGCCAATTTCTGGTTGGAATGGTGACAACATGCTGGAGCCAAGTGCTAATATGCCTTGGTTCAAGGGATGGAAAGTCACCCGTAAAGATGGGAATGCCAGTGGAACCACACTGCTTGAAGCTCTGGATTGCATTCTGACACCAACTCGTCCAACTGACAAGCCCTTGCGTCTGCCTCTCCAGGACGTCTACAAAATTGGTGGTATTGGTACTGTCCCTGTGGGCCGAGTGGAGACAGGTGTCCTTAAGCCTGGCATGGTGGTCACTTTTGCTCCAGTCAATGTTACAACTGAAGTCAAGTCTGTTGAAATGCACCATGAAGCTTTGAGTGAGGCTCTTCCTGGGGACAATGTGGGCTTCAATGTCAAGAATGTATCTGTCAAAGATGTTCGTCGTGGCAATGTGGCTGGTGACAGCAAAAATGACCCACCAATGGAAGCAGCTGGCTTCACAGCTCAGGTGATTATCCTGAACCATCCAGGCCAAATTAGTGCTGGATATGCACCTGTGCTGGTTTGTCACACAGCTCACATTGCTTGCAAGTTTGCTGAGCTGAAGGAGAAGATAGATCATCGTTCTGGAAAAAGCTGGAAGATGGTCCTATGTTCTTGAAATCTGGTGACGCTGCCATTGTTGATATGGTTCCTGGCAAGCCTATGTGTGTTGAGAGCTTCTCTGACTATCCTCCTCTGGGCCACTTCGCTGTTCGTGACATGAGACAGACGGTTGCTGTGGGTGTCATCAAAGCAGTGGACAAGAAGACAGCTGGAGCTGGCAAGGTCACCAAGTCTTTCCAGAAAGCTCAGAGGGCTAAATGAATATTATACCCAATACGTACCACCCCAGTCTTAATCAGTGGTGGAAGAACGGTCTCAGAACTGTTTGTGTCAATTGGCCATTTAAGTTTAATAGTAAAAGACTGGTTAATGATAACAATGCATCATAAAACCTTCAAAGGAAAGGAGAATGTTTTGTGGACCATTTGTTTATTTGTGTGTGTGTGTGTGTGTGTGTGTGTGTGTGTGTCAGTTTTAAGTTATTAGTTTTTAAAATCAGTACTTTTTAATGGAAACAACTTGACCAAAAATCTGTCACAGAATTTTGAGACCCATTAAAACAAAAGTTTAATGAGAAAAAAAAAAGGGGGGGGCATGGAGGATTTCCCACGCTGGGGCTTGTTAGATGCTCTAAACAGCAAGGTTTCCTTCTAACGGACAGGGGGAGTCTAGTTTGTTTACTCTAGGGCTCCCCATATTGAAAGTTTGGGTAGCAGAGCACTCCCACATGGATGCCTGGAAAGCACACCTCCATTGACCATTGCAGCTGAGGAAAATGGCAGATTTGTTCTGGTGGCTCTTGGGCAAAGTACCAATGCCTTGAGTTGACATGGAGGCTCATGGAGATGGAGCACAATGCAGGTTTGTTACCAGTGAGATCTTAGAATGTGCTGGTGGCTATGCGGCCCTGTAGGATTCATGTACCCTGAGCGTTTGACACAGGTCCAAGAGCACGGGTTCCATCTGAAGACAGGAGATGTTCTGTTGTGGGGTTCAGGGACCACATGGTGTATCATAAGTTCATATTCTAGAACAGGTCTCTGACGACAGATGCCTGAAAACCTAATCTAGGGGTCCAGTGAAGTCCTAGGGGCATGTCAGTTTCAATCTTCTGACTCAGGACCATTGACTTGGGTGCCTGCCTGGATTCAGGTAATCAGGGTGTTTCAGACTATGCATTTTCATCCATAGCGGCCTCCAGTATTGGGGTGATCTCAGGGGCCTTGCATTTTTCTCCTAATCTGGATGGTTTGGGCAACTTTGATGGGCACAGTTTCCTTGGGGATGGCAGGCACACATCTGTGGTGAGGCTCCAGTGACCCCATCCTGGCGGGCATGTTAGCAATGGTTTTGGGAGAGAAGTCTGCAAACACAAACTCGGGTTAAGGTTAGTTGCCAGGTGATCTCAGACCCAATGCATAGACCTGGAGGGCAGCTTGTCAGGAATTGTAAATCGGTTGACTCGAAGGTGGTAGCACAGACTTTTGTATCTGGATTGTGTGTCCAGGATAGCCTCTGAATGCATGTGTGATCTCATGAGTCCACGGAAGATTTTTCCTATCTAGGGATCCTGGTGGCTCCCCAGAGTTTTGTGGCTTTCTCAGGGAAGGGAAGATTGCTGTTTTCTATCTTAGGGGTGCCCCAAAACAGGGATTCCAGAGAGGGGCTGTAGGTCTGGGTGCCTGGAAAATCCCACGAAGGGTTAATATTTGGGCCTAGGGGCATACCAGGTATGAAATTTGGCCTTAGATCACCTCGCCACTAACCCTAACCCAATTTGTATTTGCAGACTTGTCTCCCAAAACCATGGCTCACATGCCCTGAATGATGTGGTCTGTGGAGCCAAACCACAAGACTGTGGTTGCCATCCACAAGGAAACTGTGCCCGCCACAGTTGCCCAAACTGTGCAACTGAGAAAGTATGGTTGAAAGCATCCTCAGGGTGAGTATCACAATGCCTGCTTGTGCCCAGGGTGGCCATCATGAGTGGGCGTGGTCTCATTGGCCATGCAGCTGGCTCCCACTCTGAGAGTTGGACACCCATCCTAACAGAGTGGATTTCTGCCATGGGGAAGGAGGAGTTCTCTATTTTGCTTCAGGCTCCCCCATTGGCAGGGATTCCAGCATAGGTCTGGAGACAGATGCCTGAATAACAAGGATGGGTAAAGATGACAGTCCTGGATCATGGCCGGTCTCACATACTGGATATGGGACCTGCCCTCTGGGTAGCTGACATGAGGTCCGGGCTCAGGCTGTGTCAGACACAGCACTAGTGGCCAGGGAAGCATATAAATCAGGGTTCCCGGAGGACTGATTAGAATGATTTTCATGAGGAGTTTCTGGGCAGACTCAACACGCTCTTCTTTCTATGGGGAAGTCAGAATGCTGCATTGTGGCTCCAGTGTTCCCTATCAAGACGGCTTGCGCACTCGTAGGGTGAGGATGGAATTGTAAACCCAAGCTAAGGTTAAATTCAGTGCCAAGCGAAAGGCAATTCCAGTGTGCAGCGGCTGATTCGAATATCCACCACCTGAGTAAAGACAGATGTCAGATATTTGCTCACGCTGGAGTTTGTGTCTATGATGACCAACAAATGGAGGGGTGGCATCAAGAGGCCATGGAGCATTTCCCACGCTGAGGCTTGTGAGATGCTCCAAACAGCAAGGTTTCCTAATATTGGACAGGTGGAGCCTGGTTTGTTTGCTCCAGAGTCCCCCATTTGGAAAGTTTGTGTAGCAGAGCACTCCCGCGTGGATGCCTAGAGGCACACCTCCATTGACCATTGCAGCTGAGGAACATGGCAGGTTCGTTATGGTGGCTCTGGTGTGAAGTACCAAGGCCTTGAGTTGACATGGAATCTATTGAAGTTGGGTCACATGCTGGATTGTTACCAGGGAGATCTTATCATGTGCTGGTGGCTAAGGTGCGCGGCAGGAGTCTCCTAACCTGAGGGTTTGCCATAGGAAGAAGAGCATGGTGTCTTTCTGGGGACAGGAGATGTTCTGTTGTGTGGCTCAGGGACCACATACTGTATCATAAATTGGTATTCCATAACAGGCCCCTGAGGACAGATGCCTGAAAACCTAATCTAGAGTTCCAATGAGTTCCTAGGGGCATGTCAGGTTTAATCTTCTGACTCAGGACAATTGATTTGGCTGTCTCCTGGTTGTATGTGGTCAGAGCGTTTCAGACTGTGCATTTGCGTGCAGAGGGGCCGTCAATATTGGTGAGAGCTCAGAGGCCTTGCAGGTTTCTCCTGATTTGAAAGGTTTGGGCAACTGTGATGGGCACAGTTTCCTTGTGGATGGCAGCCACAGTCCTGTGGTTTGGCTCCACAGACCAAATCCTTCAGGGCATGTGAGCCATGGTTTAGGGAGACAAGTCTGCAAACACAAATCGGGTTAGTGTTAGTGGTGAGATGATGTAAAGCCCAATGTGTAGACATGGATGGCAGCTCGTCAGGAACTGTAATTAGGGTGACCAGAAGGTGGTAGCACAGGCTTTTCTATCTGGAATGTGTGTCCAGGATGGCCTGGGAATGCAGGTGTTGTCTCATGGGTCCATGAGATATTTTTTCCTCTCTAAGGTCCTGGCGGCTCCCCACAGTTTTGTGTATTTTTCGGGGAAAGGATAACAGCTCTTTTCCATCTTAGGAGTGCCCCAAAACAGGGATTCCAGAGATGGGCTCTGGGTCTGGGCGCCTGAAAACATCCCACCAAGTTTTGGATTTGGGACTAGTAGCGTACCAGGCCTGCAATGCGGGATCCTGTTGTTACATCTGAGAGGGCTTATTTGAAAGCATGATCAAGTTGAGGGTCACCGTGCCTGTTTCTGTCTAGGGTAGTCTTCAAGAGTGTGCGTAGTCTCAATTGCCTTGTAGCTGTCTCCCACTCTGAGGGTTGGACATCCATCCCAACAACCAGGTTTCCTGCCATGGGGAAGGAGAAATTCTCTATTGTGCTTCAGGGTCCCCTTTTGGCAGGGATTCCAGCAAATGTCTAGGGACATGTGCCTGAATACCAAGGATGGGTAGAGTTAACAGACTTGGGCCATGACCGGTCTCACAAACTTTATATGGGGCCCGCTCTTTGGGTGGCTTACACAAGGTCGGTCCCCAGGCTCTGTCACACAGCACACTAATGGCCAGGGCAGCCTATTAACCTGGGTTCCCTGAGGGCCATGCAGATTGATATTTTGTGGTGTTTCTGGGAAGACCCACGAGGCCCTTCTTCTTTCTATGGGGAAGGAAGAATGTTGTGTTGTGGCTCTAGAATTCCCTATCAAGAGGTCTTGGGGACAAGTAGAGTGAGGATGGAATTGTAAACACAAGCTACGGTTCAATTCAGAGCAAGCTGGAGGCAGTTCCAATGTGCATTGATGTATTCGAGATATCCAGCACCTGATTAAGGGCAGATGTCACAGGTTTGCTCACACTGGACTTTGTGTCTATGATGACTGACAAATGGAGGGAATTGACGTCAAAAGGCCACAGAGGATTTCCCATGCTGAGGCTTGTGAGATACTCCAAACAGCAAGGCTTCCTTCTACTGGAAAGGTGGAGTGTGGTTTGTTTGCTCCAGGGTTCCCCATGTGGAATGTTTGGGTAGCAGAGCTCTCCGACATGGATGCCTGGAAAGCACACCTCCATTGACCATTGCAGCTAAGGAACATGGCAGGTTCGTTCTGGTGGTACCAAGAAGTACCAAGGCCTTGAATTGACATGGAATCTCTTTCCGATGGGCCACAATGCCGGTTTGTTACCAGGAAGATCATAAAATGTGCTGGTGTCTAATGTGCCATGCAGGATTCTCCTATCCTGCAGGATTTGGCACAGATCGAATTCACAGTTTCTGGGGAAAGGACAAGTACTGTTGTGTGGCTCAGGGACCAGAAGTTGTATTTTAAGGTGGTATTCCAGAACAGGCCTCTGAGGACAGATGCCTGAAAACTTATTCTAGGGTTCCAATGAGGTGATAGGGGAATGTCAAGTTCAATCTTCTGACTCAGAACCATTGACGTGGGTGTCTGCCTGGATGGAGGTGATCGGGGTGTTTCTGATTCTACATTTGTGTCCAGAGCAGCCTCCAATATTGGGATGGGCTCAGGGGCCCTCCAATTTTATCCTAATCTAGAGGGTTTGGGCAACTATGATGGGCCCACTTTCCTTGGGGATGGCAGGAACAGTCCTGTGTTGTGGCTCTTGAGTTCCCACCATGGAGGACATGTGAGCTATGGTTTTGGGAGAGAAGTCTGCAAAACCTAATCAGGTTAGGGTTAGTGGCAAAGTGATTGCAGGCCCAATGCTTAAACCTGGAGGGCAGCTCTTCAGGAACTGTAACTTTGGTGACTGGAAGGCGGTAGCACAGGCTTTTCTTCCTGGATTTTGTGTCTAGAATGGCCTCAGAATGCATGTGTGGTCTCATGGGGCCGTGGGAGACTTTTTCCTCTCTACGGATCCCGGTGGCTCTCAATCGTTTGGTTGCTTTCTTGGGGAAGGGAAGAGTGCTGTTTTCCATCTTCAGGGTGCCCCAAAACAGGGATTCCAGAGATAGGCTCTGGGTCTGGGAACCTGGAAAATCCCACCAATATTTAGGATTTGGGCCTAGGGGCGTACCAGGCCTGCAATGCGGGATCCTGCTGGTGCATCTGAGAGTGCTTGTTCGAAAGCATGCCTGTTTGTGCCCAGGGCTGCCCTCAGGAGTTGTCGTGGTCTCATTGGCCATGCAGCTGGCTCCCACTCTGAGTGTTGGACACCCATCTCAACAGCCAGGTTTCTGCCATCTGGAATAAGGAGTTCTCTATTGTGCTTAAGGTTCCCCTGTGAGGGTTTGATTAGCCAGACGGAATCATTTTGTGTTTATGTAGTGAACTTATATTGACCCGATGCAGTAAACTTAGATTGATCTCGCCCTTCCCAGAGGACCTTACTTGCAAAGCATAGACACAAGGTCGGGTCAGGCCATGTGAAGACATCCAATCAGTGAGGCAAGCATATATCTACTAGGGTAAATTGAAATTAATTAGGCACCCGTGTGTTACCTAGCATTTTTTTTTTCTGTGTGTGGCAGGCTTAGAATGAATGTGCAGTGTTTTCTGTGTATTGCAAACTCATTGGCCACCTGCGTATAGCCCGACTAAACTACCTCTATAAAAGTTAGTCTTTGATGCTGCAAGGGGTCGCCTCTTGGCACGAGACATCCCTGACCGGTCAGTTTGATTCTCGATGCATGGCGCGAAATAAAGTTTTGCTTGACCTTCGCTTTGTATCAGTCCTGCTCCTTTCATTACAGACCCTAACATTGGAGGGGGCACCCGGATTCCAATGACGATAACTGAGCCAGCATTGGAATTTTTGGGAAAAGCCTCTGGAGGTAAGATCACAGACTGTCTGTCTGGTTGGAGCTTCAGGGTATGGCCCAGCAGGGAGAAGATGGATGCAGCCTTGCTCCCCAGGGCTGGAGTGGATGCGGGGACGCCCCATCCCTCTGCTGGTAGATCGACGGGGGGTTCAAGTCCCCCTTGGCAGTCGGAGGTTTTGAATCCCCCTAGGCGGTCACTGGGGTGTTCGAGTCCCCCTGGTCTGTCAGGGGTCTGATGGGGTGTTTGAGTCCCCATAGGCAGTCTGGGGGTTCAAGTACCCCTAGACGGTCAGGGGGTTCGAGTGCCCCTAGACGGTCAAGGGGTTTGAGTCCCCCTGGGCGGTTGGGGGGTTTGAGTCCCTTTGGGCGGTTAGGGGTTTCGAGTCCACCTAGACGGACAAGGGGTTCGAGTCCCCCTGGGTGTTCGGGGGTTCTAGTCTTCTTAGACGGTCAAGTTGGTTCCAGTCCCCCTGGGTGGTTAGGGTTAGGGTTAGGGTTAGGGTTAGGCCTGCCATCCCGAAGGAAACTGTGCCCGTCATAGTTGACCAAACCCTCCATATTAGGAGAAACTGGCAAGGTCCCTGAGCCCACCCTAATATTTGAGGCTGCTCTGGATGCAAATGTGCTGTTTGAAACACCCTGATGACCTACATCCAGGCAGACACCCAAGTCAATGGCCCTGAATCAGAAGATTGAAACTGACATGCCCCTAGGACTTCATCAATACCCTAGCTTAGATTTTCAGGTGCCTTTCCCCAGAGGACTGTTCTCCAATACCAAGTTATATTCCAATATGTGGTCCCTGAGCCACAAAACAGAACCCCTCCTGTCCCCAGAAGGATACCTTGCTTTTGGTAGCTGTGTCTAAAACTCAGTAGAGGAGAACCCTGCATGACCCCTGAACACCCCAACATTCTAACATCTCCCTGGATATAAACCAGCTTTGTGATCCAACAGCCTAAAACTCCATGTCAAATCAGCTCCCTTGGAGCTTCTCTCCACAGCCACCAGATCAAAACAGTCATGTTCCTCAGCTGCAATGGTCAATGGATTTGTGCTTCCCAAACATCCATGTGGGACAGCTCTGCTAACCAAACTTCCTATACGGGGGACCATGGAGCAAACAAACCAGACTCCCCCTGTCCAGTAGAAGGGAACCTTGTTGTTTGGAGCATCTCACAAGCCCCACCGTGGGAAATCATCCATGGTCTCCTGATGTTACCCCCAATTTGGCGGTCATCATAGACACAAACTACATTGTGAACAAACATCTGACATCCGCCCTAACACAGGTGCTGGGTATCTCGAATCAGCCACTGCACACTGGATCTTCCTTCCACTTGGCACTGAATTTAACCGTAGCTTGTGTTTACCATTCCAACCTCACCCTCCTGGTCCACAAGCCCTCTTGTTAGGGAATTCTGGGGCCACAATGCAGTTTTCTGCCTACCCCACAGAAAGAAGATGTGCCCGCTGAGTCTTCCCAGAAACTCCACATGAGGATCCACCTGCATGGCCCTCGATGGCACTCTAATAAAATAGGCCGCCACAGCACTCAGGCTCTGTCTGTCACAGCCTGAGTCACGACCTCCAGTTAGGCAAGTGGACATTGGACCCCATAACATGCTGGTGGGACCTGCCTTGGCCCGAAGCCGTCACATCTACTCAACCTGGATAATCAGGCATCTCTCCCAGACCATAGCTCAAATCCCTGAATATGGGTGAACCTGATGCACAAGGGTACTCCACCTTCCTGATGGCAGGAAACCTGGCTGTTGAGATGGGTGACCAGCCCTCAGAGTAGGAACCAGCTGTATGGCCCATGAGACCACAGCCACTGATGGGAGCCACCCTGGGCACAAACAGGCATTGTGACTCTCAGCATGATCCTGCTTTCAAACAAACCCTCTCGGTAGCTGGACCGGGAGCCAATAGAGCGGACCTGCCAGTTCCCTAGGGCCAAATCTTCACACTCGTTCGTGTTTGCCAGGCACCCAGACCTAGAACCTTTCTCTGGAATCCCTCTTTTGGGAGCCCTCTGAGACGGAAATCCACAGACTTCCCTTTCCCCAGAGACACCAAACTCTTGGGAGCTGGGCAAGTATGCTATCCAGTATGCATCAGAGACGCCTAAGTGCCTTACACTTTTCTTCACCAAAAGGTTTAACATTCTCTGTGCTCCATCCTTGTTCTATCTTCTTTCCTCCACTGGAAAGACACTGTGAGAAATGACATTCTGCATGAAGGAGTTTCCCTTAAAGAGAACTTGCTATGGTCCAACGGTTAGACGTCTTTGAATGGAAAGCTATGTGCGCCTATTGCGGTTACCACATAGTCAGTCCCAAAAGCTTCCTTCTTTAACAGACGTAACACTGCAGTGAATCCCTCCTAAAGAACACTTCCCTCTCAGTGTTGGAAGCGTTTTGGACGCAGAAACTAAGTGCGGATCACCCCTGGTGGTGAACATCCAATATGTGTTTGGCAGGCTTAAGCGCCATAGCCTGCCCTTTACTCACAGTCCCTAATGTGCCCCTAGTCCTTCAGTGTTCTATCTTCATTCCTCCAAGGAGTAGTACTGTTATGAATGAGTACACACCTGAAGTAGGTTCCCTGAGCAGATACCTTCCTACCCATCCCCTCTAAGGGGCCTGTATGAGACACTTCATGATTGCTACCCAGACACGTCCTAGAGATTCCAACTGAGCACAGACCCATCCCTGTCGTGAGAACTTACTGTGGCACAGTTCCCTCATATATTGGAAGTGTTTTGAGAAGAGGGAGAAATTGTGGAACATCTCCGGTGTTGAACCTCCAGTATGCATCATAGAGGCCTAAGTGCCTTACCCTGTACTTCACTCACGGGTGGGAACGTTCTCTCCGTCCGTCCTAGTTCTATCTTCTTTCCTCTACTGGAAAGACACTGTGAGAAGTGACATTCCGCATGAAGGAGTTTCCCCTAAAGAGAACTTGCTCTAGTCCAACGGATAGACGTCGGAGACTGGAAAGCTTTGAGCGCCTAATGCGGTTACAACAGAATCAGTCCCAAAAGCTTCCTTCTTTAACAGACGTAACACTGCAGTGAATCCCTCCTAAAGCACACTTCCCTCTCAGTGTTGGAAGCGTTTTAGATGCAGAAACTACGTGCGGATCAAAACTGGTGGTGAACATCCAATATGTGTTTGTCAGGCTAAGCACCATAGCCTGCCCTTTACTCACAGTACCTAATGTGCCCGTAGTCCTTCCCTGTTTTATCTTCATCCTCAAAGGAGAAACACTGTTATGAATGAGTGCGCACCTGAAGTAGGTTCGCTGAGCTTATACCTTCCTCTGCATCCCCTCTAAGGGGCTTCTATGAGACATTTCAAAATTGCTACACAGACACGTCCCACACTTTCCAACAGAGCACAGACGCTTCACTGTCATGAGAACTTACTGTAGCACAGTATCCTCATATATTGGAAGTGTTTTGAGAAGTGGTAGACACTGTGGAATATCCCAAGTGTTGAACTTCCAGTATGCATCATAGTGGCCTAAGTGCCTTACCCTTTCCTTCGCCTACGGGTTGTAACATTCTCTCTGCTCCGTCCTTGATCTATCTTCTTTCCTCCACTGGAAGACACTGTGAGAAGTGACATTCCGCATGAAGGAGTTTCCCTTACACAGAACTTGCTATAGTCCAACGGATAGACGTCGGAGACTGGAAAGCTATGTGGGCCTATTGCGGTTACCACAGAGTCAGTCCCAAAAGCTTCCTTCTTTAACAGACGTAACACTGCAGTGAATCCCTCCTAAAGCACACTTCCCTCTCAGTGTTGGAAGCGTTTTAGACGCAGAAACTAAGTGCGGATCACCCCTGGTGGTGAACATCCAATATGTGTTTGGCAGGCTTAAGCGCCATAGCCTGCCCTTTACTCACAGTACCTAATGTGCCCCTAGTCCGTCCGTGTTCTACCTTCATTCCTCCAAGGAGAAGCACTTTTATGATTGAGTACGCACCTGAAGTAGGTTCCCTGAGCAGATATCATCCTACGCATCCCCTCTTAGGGGCCAATATGAGACACTTCATGATTGCTCCCCACACACAATCTAGAGTTTTCACCTGAGTATAGATGCATTCCTATCGTGAGAACTTACTGTAGCACAGTTCCCTCATATATTGGAAGTGTTTTGAGAAGACGTAGACCATGTGGAACACATGCGGTGTTGTAATTCCAGCATGCATCATAGAGTCCTACGTGCCTTACCCTGTACTTCCCTCACGGTTTTTAACGTTCTCTATGTCCGTCCGTATTCTATCTTCTTTCCTCCACTGGAAAGACACTGTGAGAAGTGACATTCCGCATGAAGGTGTTTCCCTTAAACAGAACTTGCTATAGTCCAACGGTTAGACGGCGGAGAATGGAAAGCTATGTACGCCTACCGCGGTACCACAGAGTCAGTCCCAAAAGCTTCCTTCTTTAACAGACGTAACACTGCAGTGAATCCCTCCCAAAGCACACTTCCCTCTCAGTGTAGGAAGCGTTTTAGACCCAGAAACTAAGTGCGGATCACCACTGGTGGTGAACATCCAATATTTGTTTGGCAGGCTTAAGCACCATAGCCTGCCCTTTACTCACAGTACCTAACGTTCCCGTAGAACAGCTTAACTGTTCTATCTTCATCCTCAAAGGAAAAACAATGTTATGTATGAGTACGCACCTGAAATAGGTTCCCTGAGCAGATACCTTCCTACCAATCCCCTCTAAGGGGCCTGTTTGAGACACTTCATGATTGCTACGCAGACACGTCCTAGAAATTCCAACTGAGCATAGACCCATCCCTGTCGTGAGAACTTACTGAGGCACAGTTCGCTCATATATTGGAAGTGTCTTGAGAAGAAGTAGACACTGGAACATCTCCGTTTTTGATCTTCCAGTATGCATCATAGAGGCCGAAGTGGCTTACCCTGTACTTCCCTCACAGTTTGCAACGTTCTGTCTGTCAGTCCTTGTGCGGATCACCACTGGTGGTGAACATCCAATATTTTTTGGCAGGCTTAAGCACCATAGCCTGCCCTTTACTCACATTACCTAATGTGCCCGTAGTGCTTAACTGTTCTATCTTCATCCTCAAAGGAGAAACACTGTTATCAATGAGTACCCACCTGAAATAGGTTCCCTGAGCAGATACCTTCCTACGCATCCCCTCTAAAGGTCCTGTATGAGACACTTCATGACTGTTAGCCAGACACATCCTAGAGTTTTCAACCGAGCACAGATGCATCCCTGTCATGAGACCTTACTGTAGCACAGTTCCCTCATATACAGGAAGTGTTTTGAGAAGAGGTAGAACCTGTGGATCATCTCCGGTGTTGTAATTCCAGTATGCATCATAGAGTCCTATGTGCCTTACCCTGTACTTCACTCACGGTTTGCAAGGTTCTCTCTGTCCTTCCTTGTTCTATCTTCTTTCCTCCAGTGGAAAGACACTGTGAGAAGTCACATTCCGCATGAAGGAGTTTCCCTTAATCACAACTTCCTATAGTGTAACAGTTAACGTCTGAGACTGGAAAGCTATTAGCGCCTAATGCGGTTACAACAGAGTCAATCCCAAAAGCTTCCTTCTTTAACAGACGTAACACTGCAGTGAATCCCTCCTAAAGCACACTTCCTTCTCAGTGTTGGAAGCGTTTTAGATGCAGAAACTAAGTGCGGATCACCACTGGTGGTGAATAACCATTATGTGTTTGGCAGGCTTAAGCGCGATAGCCTGCCCTTTTCTCACAGTACCTAATGTGCCCCTATCCATCCCTGTTCTATGTTCATTCCTCAAAGAAGAAAAGCTGTTATGAATGAGCACGCAACTGTAGTAGGTTCCCTGAGCAGATACCTTCCTTCACTTCCCCTCTAAGGGGCCTGTATGAGACACTTCATGATTACTCCCCAGACACCTCCTAGAGTTTCCAACTGAGCACAGAAACATCCCTCTCAGGAGAACTTACTGTAGCACAGTTCCCTCATATATTGGAAGTGTTTTGAGAAGAGGTAGACATTGTGGAACATCTCCGGTGTTGAACCTCCAGTATGCATCATAGAGGCCTAAGTGGATAACCCTGTACTTCAGTCACGGTGTGCAACGCTCTGTCTGTCCGTCCTTGTTCTATCTTCTTTCCTCCAGTGGATAGACACTGTGAGAAGTCACATTCCGCATGAAGGAGTTTCCCTTAAACAGAACTTCCTATAGTCTAACAGTTAGCCGCCTGAGACTGGAAAGCTATGAGTGCCTAATGCGGTTACCAGAGAGTCAGTCCCCAAAGCTTCCTTCTTTAACAGACGTAACACTGCAGTGAATCCCTCCTAAATCACACTTCCCTCTCAGTGTTGGAAGCGTTTTAGACGCAGAAACTAAGTGCGGATCACCCCTGGTGGTGAACATCCAATATGTGTTTGGCAGGCTTAAGCGCCATAGCCTGCCCTTTTCTCACAGTACCTAATGTGCCCCTAGTCCGTCCGTGTTCTACCTTCATTCCTCCACGGAGAAGCCCTTTTATGATTGAGTACACACCTGAAGTAGGTTCCCTGAGCAGATAACTTCCTACGCATCCCCTCTTAGGGGCCAATATGAGACACTTCATGATTGCTCCCCACACACAATCTAGAGTTTTCACCTGAGTATAGTTGCATCCCTATCGTGAGAATTTATTGTAGCAGAGTTCACTCATATATTGGAAGTGTTTTGATAAGACGTAGACCATGTGGAACACATGCGGTGTTGTAATTCCAGTATGCATCATAGAGTCCTACGTGCCTTACCCTGTACTTCACTCTCGGTTTTAACGTTCTCTATGTCCGTCCGTGTTCTATCTTCTTTCCTCCACTGGAAAGACACTGTGAGGAGTGACATTCCACATGAAGGCGTTTCCCTTAAACAGAACTTGGTATATCCAACGGTTAGATGGCGGAGCCTGGAAAGCTATGTGTGCCTACTGCGGTACCACAGACTCAGTCCCAAAAGCTTCCTTCTTTAACAGACGTTAACACTGCAGTGAATCCCTCCCAAAGCACACTTCCCTCTCAGTGTAGGAAGCGTTTTAGACCCAGAAACTAAGTGCGTATCACCACTGGTGGTGAACATCCAATATTTGTTTGGCAGGCTTAAGCACCATAGCCTGCCCTTTACTCAATAGTACCTAATGTTCCCATAGTGCTTAACTGTTCTATCTTCATCCTCAAAGGAGAAACACTGTTATGAATGAGTACATACCTGAAATAGGTTCCCTGAGCAGATACCTTCCTACGCATCCCCTCTAAGGGGCCTGCATGAGACACTTCATGATTGCTACCCAGACACCTCCTATGGATTCCAACTGAGCACAGACCCATCCCTGTCGTGAGAACTTACTGTAGCACAGTTCCCTCATATATTGGAAGTGTCTTGAGAAGAGGTAGACACTGGGGAACTTCTCCGTTTTTCATCCTCCAATATGCATCATAGAGGCCTAATGGGCTTACCCTGTACTTCCCTCACTGTTTGCAACGTTCTGTCTGTCAGTCCTTGTTCTATCTTCTTTCCTCCACTGGAAAGACACAGTGAGAAGTGACATTCCGCATGAAGGAGTTTCCCTTAAACAGAACTTGCTATAGTCCAACGGTTAGACGGCGGAGCCTGGAAAGCTATGTGTGCCTACTGCGGTACCACAGACTCAGTCCCAAAAGCTTCCTTCTTTAACAGACGTAACACTGCAGTGAATCCCTCCCAAAGCACACTTCCCTCCCAGTATAGGAAGCGTTTTAGACCCAGAAACTAAGTGCGGATCACCACTGGTGGTGAACATCCAATATTTGTTTGGCAGGCTTAAGCACCATAGCCTGCCCTTTACTCACAGTACCTAATGTGCCCGTAGTGCTTAACTGTTCTATCTTCATCCTCAAAGGAGAAACACTGTTATGAATGAGTACCCACCTGAAATAGGTTCCCTGAGAAGATACCTTCCTATGCATCCCCTCTAAAGGTCCTGTATGAGACACTTAATGATTGTTAGCCAGACACATCCTAGAGTTTTCAACTGAGCACAGATGCACCCCTGTCATGAGACCTTACTGTAGCACAGTTCCCTCATATACTGGAAGTGTTTTGAGAAGAGGTAGAACCTGTGGATCATCTCCGGTGTTGTAATTCCAGTATGCATCATAGAGTCCTATGTGCCTTACCCTGTACTTCACTCACGGTTTGCAACGTTCTCTCTGTCCTTCCTTGTTCTATCTTCTTTCCTCCAGTGGAAAGACACTGTGAGAAGTCACATTCTGCATGAAGGAGTTTCCCTTAATCACAACTTCCTATAGTGTAACAGTTAGACGTCTGAGACAGGAAAGCTATTAGCGCCTAATGCGGTTACAACAGAGTCAATCCCAAAAGCTTCCTTCTTTGACAGACGTAACACAGCAGTGAATCCCTCCTAAAGCACACTTCCCTCTCAGTGTTGGAAGCGTTTAAGACGCAGAAACTAAGTGCGGATCACCACTGGTGGTGAATATCCAATAAGAGTTTGGCAGGCTTAAGCGCCATAGCCTGCCCTTTACTTACAGTACCTAATGTGCCCCTATCAGTCCCTGTTCTATCTTCATTCCTCAAAAGAGAAAAGCTGTTATGAATGAGCACGCAACTGTAGTAGGTTCCCTGAGCAGATACCTTCCTTCGCATCCCCTCTAAGGGGCCTGTATGAGACACTTCATGATTGCTCCCCAGACACCTCCTAGAGTTTCCAACTGAGCACAGAAACATCCCTGTCGTGAGAACTTACTGTAGCACAGTTCCCTCATATATTGGAAGTGTCTTGAGAAGAGGTAGACACTGTGGAACATCTCCGTTTTTGATCTTCCAGTATGCATCATAGAGGCCTAATTGGCTTACCCTGTACTTCCCTCACGGTTTGCTTAGTTCTGTTGTCAGTCCTTGTTCTATCTTCTTTCCTCCACTGGAAAGACACAGTGAGAAGTGACATTCCGCATGAAGGAGTTTCCCTTAAACAGAACTTGCTATAGTCCAACGGTTAGACGGCGGAGCCTGGAAAGCTATGTGTGCCTAATGCGGTACCACAGAGTCAGTCACAAAAGCTTCCTTCATTAACAGACGTAACACTGCAGTGAATCCCTCCCAAAGCACACTTCCCTCCCAGTATAGGAAGCGTTTTAGACCCAGAAACTAAGTGCGGATCACCACTGGTGGTGAACATCCAATATTTGTTTGGCAGGCTTAAGCACCATAGCCTGCCCTTTACTCACAGTACCTAATGAGCCCGTAGTGCTTAACTGTTCTATCTTCATCCTCAAAGGAGAAACACTGTTATGAATGAGTACCCACCTGAAATAGGTTCCCTGAGAAGATACCTTCCTATGCATCCCCTCTAAAGGTCCTGTGTGAGACACTTCATGATTGTTAGCCAGACACATCCTAGAGTTTTCAACTGAGCACAGATGCATCCCTGTCATGAGACCTTACTGTAGCACAGTTCCCTCATATACTGGAAGTGTTTTGAGAAGAGGTAGAACCTGTGGATCATCTCCGGTGTTGTAATTCCAGTATGCATCATAGAGTCCTATGTGCCTTACCCTGTACTTCACTCACGGTTTGCAACGTTCTCTCTGTCCTTCCTTGTTCTATCTTCTTTCCTCCAGTGGAAAGACACTGTGAGAAGTCACATTCTGCATGAAGGAGTTTCCCTTAATCACAACTTCCTATAGTGTAACAGTTAGACGTCTGAGACTGGAAAGCTATTAGCGCATAATGCGGTTACAACAGAGTCAATCCCAAAAGCTTCCTTCTTTGACAGACGTAACACAACAGTGAATCCCTCCTAAAGCACACTTCCCTCTCAGTGTTGGAAGCGTTTAAGATGCAGAAACTAAGTGCGGATCACCACTGGTGGTGAATATCCAATATGTGTTAGGCAGGCTTAAGCGCCATAGCCTGTCCTTTACTCTCAGTACCTAATGTGCCCCTATCCGTCCCTGTTCTATCTTCATTCCTCAAATGAGAAAAGCTGTTATGAATGAGCACGCAAATGTAGTAGGTTCCCTGAGCAGATACCTTCCTTCGCATCCCCTCTAAGGGGCCTGTATGAGACACTTCATGATTGCTCCCCAGACACCTCCTAGAGTTTCCAACTGAGCACAGAAACATCCCTGTCGTGAGAACTTACTGTAGCACAGTTCCCTCATATATTGGAAGTGTTTTGAGAAGAGGTAGACATTGTGGAACATCTACGGTGTTGAACCTCCAGTATGCATCCTAGAGGCCTAAGTGGATAACCCTGTACTTCACTCACGGTGTGCAACGTTCTGTCTGTCCGTCCTTGTTCTATCTTCTTTCCTCCAGGGGATAGACTCTGTGAGAAGACACATTCCGCATGAAGGAGTTTCCCTTAAACAGAACTTCCTATAGTCTAACAGTTAGACGTCTGAGACTGGAAAGCTATGAGCGCCTACTGCGGTTAAAACAGAGTCAGTCCCAAAAGCATCCTTCTTTAACAGACGTAACACTGCAGTGAATCCCTCCTAAAGCACACTTCCCTCTCAGTGTTGGAAGCGTTTTAGATGCAGAAACTAAGTGCGGATCACCACTGGTGATGAACATCCAATATGTGTTTGTCAGGCTAAGTGCCATAGCTTGCCCTTTACTCACAGTACCTAATGTGCCCGTAGTCCTTCCCTGTTTTATCTTCATCCTCAAAGGAGAAACACTGTTATTAATGAGTACGCACCTGAAGTAGGTACCCTGTGCAGATACCTTCCTCCGCATCCCCTCTAAGCGGCCTGTACCAGACACTTCATGATTGCTACCCAGACACGTCCCACACTTTCCAACAGAGCACAGATGCTTCACTGTCGTGAGAACTTACTGTAGCACAGTTTCCTCATATATTGGAAGTGTTTTGAGTAGTGGTAGACACTGAGGAACATCCCAAGGGTTGAACTTCCAGTATGCATCATAGTGGCGTAAGTGCCTTACCCTTTCCTTCACCTACGGGTTGTAACATTCTCTCTGCTCCGTCCTTGTTCTATCTTCTTTCCTCCACTGGAAAGACACTGTGAGAAGTGACATTCCGCTAAGGAGTTTCCCTTACACAGAACTTGCTATAGTCCAACGGATAGACGTCGGAGACTGGAAAGCTATGTGCACCTATTGCGGGTACCACAGAGTCAGTCCCAAAAGCTTCCTTCTTTAACAGACGTAACACTGCAGTGAATCCCTCCTAAAGAACACTTCCCTCTCAGTGTTGGAAGCGTTTTAGACGCAGAAACTAAGTGCGGATCACCCCTGGAGGTAAACATCCAATATGTGTTTGGCAGGCTTATTCGCCATAGCCTGCCTTTTTCTCACAGTACCTAATGTGCCCCAAGTCCGTCCGTGTTCTACCTTCATTCCTCCAAGGTGAAGCACTGTTATGAATGAGTATGCAGCTGAAGTAGGTTCCCTGAGCAGATACCTTCCTACGCTTCCCTTCGAAGGGGCCAGTATGAGACCCTTCGTGATTGCTCCCCAGACACATCCTAGATTTTTCACCTGAGCACAGATGCATCCCTGTTGTGAGAACTTACTGTAGTACAGTTCACTCATATAATGGAATTGTTTTGAGAAGAGGTAGACACTGTGGAACATCTCCGGTGTTGTAATTCCAGTATGCATCATAGAGGCCTAAGTGGATTACCCTGTACTTCACTCACGGTTTGCAATGTTTTCTATGTCCGTCCTTGTTCTATCTCCTTCCTCCACTGGAAACACAGTGTGAGAAGTGACATTCCGCATGAAGGAGCTTCCCTTAAACAGAACTTGCTATAGTCCAACAGTTAGACGGCGGAGACTGGAAAGCTTTGTGCGCCTACTGCGGTACCATAGAGTCAGTCCCAAAAGCTTCCTTCTTTAACAGACGTAACACTGCAGTGAATCCCTCCCAAAGCACACTTCCCTCTCAGTGTAGGAAGTGTTTTAGACGCAGAAACTAAGTGCGGATCACCACTGGTGGTGAACATCCAATATTTGTTTGGCAGGCTTAAGCACCATAGCATGCCCTTTACTCACAGTACCTAATGTGCCCGTAGTGCTTAACTGTTCTTTTTTCATCCTCAAAGGAGAAACACTGTTATGAATGAGTACGCACCTGAAATAGGTTCCCTGAACAGATACCTTCCTACGCATCCCCTCTAAAGGTCCTGTATGAGACACTTCATGATTGTTAGCCAAACACATCCTAGAGTTTTCAACCGAGCACAGATGCATCCCTGTCATGAGACCTTACTGTAGCACAGTTTCCTCATATATTGGTAGTGTTTTGAGAAGAGGCGAAACTGTGGATCATCTCCGGTATTGTAATTCCAGTATGCATCATAGAGGCCTAAGTGCCTTACCCTGTAATTCACTCACGGTTTGCAACGCTCTCTCTGTCCTTCCTTTTTTTTTTCTTCTTTCCTCCACTGGAAAGACACTGTGAGAACTTACATTCCGCATTAAGGAGTTTCCCTTAAACAGACCTGCTATAGTCCAATGGTTAGACGTATGTGAATGGAAAGCTATGTGCTTCTATTGGGGTTACCATAGAGTCAGTCCCAAAGCTTCCTTCATTAACAGAAGTAACACTGCAGTGAATCCCACCTAAAGCACACTTCCCTCTCATTGTTGGAAGCGTTTTAGACGCAGAAACAAAATGCGGATCACCACTGGTGGTGAACATCCAATATGTGTTTGGCAGGCTTAAGCGCCATAGCCTGCCCTTGCTCACAGGACCTAATGTGCCCCTAGTCCGTCCCTGTTCTATCTTCATTCCACAAAGGAGAAAAGCTATTATGAATGAGTATACAATGTATACGTTCCTGAGCAGATACCTTCCTACGCATCCCCTCTAAGGGGCCTGTATGAGACACTTCATGATTGCTACCCAGACACGTCCTAGAGATTCCAACTGAGCACAGACCCATCCCTGTCGTGAGAACTTACGGTAGCACAGTTCCTTCATATATTGGAAGTGTCTTGAGAAGAGGTAGACACTGTGGAACATCTCCGGTTTTGATCTTCCAGTATGCATCATAGAGGCCTAAGTGGCTTACCCTGTAATTCCCTCACGGTTTGCAACGTTCTGTCTGTCTGTCCTTGTTCTATCTTATTCCCTCTAGTGGAAAGACACTGTGAGAAGTGACATTCCCATTGAGGAGTTTCCCTTAAACAGAACCTCCTATACTTTAACAGTTAGACGTCTGAGACTGGAAAGCTATGTGCGCCTAATGCGTTTACCACAGAGTCAGTCCCAAATGCTACCTTCTTTAACAGACGTAACACTGCAGTGAATCCCTCCTAAAGCACACTTCGCTCTCAGTGTTGGAAGCGTTTTATATGCAGAAACTAAGTGCGGATCACCACTGGTGGTGAACATCCAATATATGTTTGTCAGGCTAAGCGCCATAGCCTGCCATTTTCTCACAGTACCAAATGTGTCCGTAGTCCTTCCCTGTTCTATCTTCATCCTCAAAGGAGAAACACTGTTATGAATGAGTACGCACCTGAAGTAGGTTCCCTGAGCAGATACCTTCCTCCGCATCCCCTCTAAGGGGCCTGTATGAGACACTTCATGATTGCTACCCATACACGTCCTACTCTTTCCAACAGAGCACAGACGCTTCCCTGTCGTGAGAACTTACTGTAGCACAGTTCCCTCATATATTGGAAGTGCTTTGAGAAGTGGTAGACACTGTGAAACATCCCAGGTGTAGAACTTCCAGTATGCATCAGAGACGCCTAAGTGCCTTACCCTTTTCTTCACCAAAGGCTTTAACATTCTCTGTGCTCCGTCCTTGTTCTATCTTCTTTCCTCTACTGGAAAGGCACTATGAGAAATGACGTTCTGCCTTAAGGAGTTTCCCTTAAACAGAACTTGCTATGGTCCAACGGTTAGACGTCTTTGAATGGAAAGCTATGTGCGCCTATTGCGGTTACCACATAGTCAGTCCCAAAAGCTTCCTTCTTTAACAGACGTAACACTGCAGTGAATCCCTCCTAAAGAACACTTCCCTCTCAGTGTTGGAAGCGTTTTGGGCAGAAACTAAGTGCGGATCACCACTGGTGTTAAACATCCAATATGTGTTTGGCAGGTTTAAGCGCCATAGCCTGCCCTTTACTCACAGTACCTAATGTGACCCTAGTCCGTCAGTGTTCTATCTTCATTCCTCCAAGGAGTAGCACTGTTATGAATGAGTACGCACCTGAGGTACGTTCCCTGAGCAGATACCTTCCTACGCATCCCCTCTTAGGGGCCAATATGAGACAATTCATGATTGCTACCCACACATAATCTAGAGTTTTCAACTGAGTATAGATGCATCCCTATCGTGAGAACTTACTGTAGCACAGTTCCCTCATATATTGGAAGTGTTTTGAGAAGAGGTAGACACTGTGGAACACATGCGGTGTTGTAATTCCAGTATGCATCATAGAGTCCTACGTGCCTTACCCTGTACTTCACTCACGGTTTTTAACGTTCTCTATGTCCGTCCTTGTTCTATCTTCTTTCCTCCACTGGAAAGACACTGTGAGAAGTGACATTCCGAATGAAGGCGTTTCCCTTAAACAGAACTTGCTATAGTCCAACGGTTAGACGGCGGAAAATGGAAAGCTATGTACGCCTACTGCAGTACCACAGAGTCAGTCCCAAAAGCTTCCTTCTTTAACAGACGTAACACTGCAGTGAATCCCTCCCAAAGCACACTTCCCTCTCAGTGTAGGAAGCGTTTTAGACCCAGAAACTAAGTGCGGATCACCACTGATGGTGAACATCCAGTATTTGTTTGGCAGGCTTAAGCACCATAGCCTGCCCTTTACTCACAGTACCTAAAGTTCCCGTAGGGCTTAACTGTTCTATCATCATCCTCAAAGGAGAAACAATGTTATGAATGAGTACGCACCTGAAATAGGTTCCGTGAGCAGATACCTTCCTACACATCCCCTCTAAGGGTCCTGTATGAGACACTTCATGATTGCTACCCAGACACGTCCTAGAGATTCCACCTGAGCACAGACCCATCCCTGTCGTGAGAACTTACTGTAGCACAGTTCCCTCATATATTGGTAGTGCCTTGAGAAGAGGTAGACACTTTGGAACATCTCTGGTGTTGATCTTCCAGTATGCATCATAGAGGCCTAAGTGGCTTGCCCTGTACTTCCCTCTCGGTTTGCAACGTTCTGTCAGTCCTTGTTCTTTCTTCTTCCCTCTAGTGGATAGACACTGTGAAAAGTGACATTCCACATTAAGGAGTTTCCCTTAAACAGAACCTCCTATACTTTAACAGTTAGACGTTTGAGACTGGAAAGCTATTTGCTCCTATTGCGGTTACCACAGAGTCAGTCCCCAAAGCTTCCTTCTTTAACAGACGTAACACTGCAGTGAATCCCTCCCAAAGCACACTTCCCTCTCAGTGTTGGAAGCGTTTTAGACGCAGAAACTAAGTGCGGATCACCACTGGTGGTGAACATCCAATATGTGTTTGGCAGTCTTAAGCGCCATAGCCTGCCCTTTACTCACAGTACCTAATGTGCCCGTAATATGTCCCTGTACTATCTTCATTCCTCAAAGGAGAAGCACTGTTATGAATGAGTACGCACCTGAAATAGGTTCCCTGAGCAGATACCTTCCTACGCATCCAATCTAAGGGGCCTGTATGAGACATTTCATGATTGCTACCCAGACACATTATAGAGTTTTCAACTGAGCACAGATGCAATCCTGTCGTGAGAATTTACTGTAGCACAGTTCCCTCATATATTGGAAGTGTCTTGAGAAGTGGTAGACACTGTGGAACATCTCGGTGTTGATCTTCCACTATGCATCATAGGCCTAAGTGGCTTACCCTGTACTTCCCTCACGTTTTGCAACGTTCTGTCTGTCAGTCCTTGTTCTATCTTCTTTCCTCCACTGGAAAGACACAGTGAGAAGTGACATTCCGCCTGAAGGAGTTTCCCTTAAACAGAACATGCTATAGTTTAACGGTTAGACGTCTGTGAATGGAAAGCTATATCGCCTATTGCGGTTACCACAGAGTCAGTCCCAAAAGCTTCCTTCTTTAACAGACGTAACACTGCAGTGAATCCCTCCTAAAGCACACTTCCGTATCGGTGTAGGAAGCGTTTAAGACGCAGAAACTAAGTGCAGATCACCTCTGGTGGTGAACATCACATATGTGTTGGTAGGCTTAAGCGCAATAGCCTGCCCTTTACTCACAGTACCTAATGTGCCCCTAGTCCGTCCCTGTTCTATCTTCATTCCTCAAAGGAGAAAACGCTGTTATGAATGAGTACGAAACTGAAGTACGTTCGCTGAGCAGATGCTTTCCTTCGCATCCCCTCTAAGGGGCCTGTAGGAGACACTTCATGATTGCAACACAGACAGTCCTACACTTTCCAACTGAGTACAGACGCTTCCCTGTCGTGAGAAGTTACTGCAACACAGTTCCCTCATATACTGGAAGTTTTTTGAGAAGTGGTAGACACTGTGGAACATCACAAGTGTTGAACTTTCAGTATGCATCAGAGAGGCCTAAGTGCCTTACCCTTTCCTTCACCTCCTGGTTGTAACATTCTCTCTGCTCCGTCCTTGTTCTATCTTCTTTCCTCCACTGGAAAGACACTGTGAGAAGTGACATTCCGCATGAAGGAGTTTCCCTTACACAGAACTTGCTATAGTCCAACGGATAGACGTCGGAGACTGGAAAGCTATGTGCGCCTCTTGCGGTTACCACAGAGTCAGTCCCAAAAGCTTCCTTCTTAAACAGATTAACACTGTAGTGAATCCCTCCTAAAGAACACTTCCCTCTCAGTATTGGAAGCGTTTTAGATGTAGAAACTAAGTGCGGATCACCTCTGGTGGTGAAATCCAATATGTGTTTGGCCGGCTTAAGCGCCATAGCTTGCCCTTTACTCACAGTACCTAATGTGCCCTTAGTCCATCCGTGTTCTACCTTCATTCCTCCAAGGAGAAGCACTTTTATGAATGAGTATGCACGTGAAGTAGGTTCCCTGACCAGTTACTATCCTACGCATCCTCTCTTAGGGGCCTGTAAGAGACACTTCATGATTGCTCCCCAGACATATCCTAGAGTTTCCATCTGAGCACAGATGCATCCCTGTCGTGAGAACTTACTGTAGCACAGTTCCCTCATATATTGGTAGTGTTTTGATAAGAGGTAGACACTGTGGAACATCTCCACTTTTGTAATTCCAGTATGCATCATAGAGGCCTAATTACCTTACCGGGTACTTCACTTACAGTTTGCGAAGTTCTCTCTCTCCGTCCTTGTTCTATCTTCTTTTTCCAGTGGAAAGACACTGTGAGAAGTGACTATCCGAATGAAGGAGTTACCCTTAAAAAGAACTTGCTATAGTCCAACAGTTAGACGTCTGTGAATGGAAAGCCATGTGCCCCTATTGCGGTTACCACAGAGTCAGTCCCAAAGCTTCATTCATTAACAGACGTAAGACCGCAGTGAATTCCACCTAAAGCACACTTCACTCGCAGTGCTGGAAGCGTTTTAGATGCAGAAAAAAAGTGCGGATGACCACTGGTGGTGAACATCCAATATGTGTTTGGCAGGCTTAAGCGCCATAGCCTGCCGTTTACTCACAGTACCTAATGTGCCTCTAGTCCTTCCCTGTTCTATCTTCATTCCTCAAAGGAGAAAAGCTGTTATGTATGAGTACGCAACTGTAGTAGGTTTCCTGAGAAGATACCTTCCTCCGCATCCCCTCTAAGGGGCCTGTATGAGACACTTCATGATTGGTACGCAGACACGTCCTAGAGTTTCCAACTGAGCACAGAACCATCCCTGTCCTGAGAACTTACTGTAGCACAGTTCCCTCATATATTGGAAGTGTTTTGAGAAGAGGTAGACATTGTGGAACATCTCCGGTGTTGAACCTCCAGTATGCATAATAGACGCCTAAGTGCATTACCCTGTACTTCACTCACGGGTTGCAACGTTCTCTCCGTCCGTCCTTGTTCTATCTTCTTTCCTCCACTGGAAAGACACTGTGAGAAGTGACATATCGCATGAAGGAGTTTTCCTTAAAGAGAACTTGCTGTAGTCCAACGGATAGACTTCGGAGACAGTACAGCTATGTGCGCCTATTGCGGTTACCACAGAATCAATCCATAAAGCTTCCTACTTTAACAGACGTAATACTGCAGTGAATCCCTCCTAAAGCACACTTCCCTCTCAGTGTAGGAAGCGTTTTAGACGCAGAAACCAAGTGCGGATCACCACTGGTGGTGAACATCCAATATGTGTTTGGCAGGCTTAAGCGCCATAGCCTGCCCTTTACTCACAGTACCTAATGTGCCCGTAGTCCGTCCGTGTTCTACCTTCATTCCTCCAAAGAGAAGCACTGTTATGAATGAGTACGCACCTGAAATAGGTTCCCTGAGCAGATACCTTCCTACGCATCCAATCTAAGGGGCCTGTATGAGACATTTCATGATTGCTACCCAGACACATTATAGAGTTTTCAACTGAGCACAGATGCAATCCTGTCGTGAGAATTTACTGTAGCACAGTTCCCTCATATATTGGAAGTGTCTTGAGAAGTGGTAGACACTGTGGAACATCTCGGTGTTGATCTTCCACTATGCATCATAGGCCTAAGTGGCTTACCCTGTACTTCCCTCACGTTTTGCAACGTTCTGTCTGTCAGTCCTTGTTCTATCTTCTTTCCTCCACTGGAAAGACACAGTGAGAAGTGACATTCCGCCTGAAGGAGTTTCCCTTAAACAGAACATGCTATAGTTTAACGGTTAGACGTCTGTGAATGGAAAGCTATGTGCGCCTATTGCGGTTACCACAGAGTCAGTCCCAAAAGCTTCCTTCTTTAACAGACGTAACACTGCAGTGAATCCCTCCTAAAGCACACTTCCGTATCGGTGTAGGAAGCGTTTAAGACGCAGAAACTAAGTGCAGATCACCTCTGGTGGTGAACATCACATATGTGTTGGTAGGCTTAAGCGCAATAGCCTGCCCTTTACTCACAGTACCTAATGTGCCCCTAGTCCGTCCCTGTTCTATCTTCATTCCTCAAAGGAGAAAACGCTGTTATGAATGAGTACGAAACTGAAGTACGTTCGCTGAGCAGATGCTTTCCTTCGCATCCCCTCTAAGGGGCCTGTAGGAGACACTTCATGATTGCAACACAGACAGTCCTACACTTTCCAACTGAGTACAGACGCTTCCCTGTCGTGAGAAGTTACTGCAACACAGTTCCCTCATATACTGGAAGTTTTTTGAGAAGTGGTAGACACTGTGGAACATCACAAGTGTTGAACTTTCAGTATGCATCAGAGAGGCCTAAGTGCCTTACCCTTTCCTTCACCTCCTGGTTGTAACATTCTCTCTGCTCCGTCCTTGTTCTATCTTCTTTCCTCCACTGGAAAGACACTGTGAGAAGTGACATTCCGCATGAAGGAGTTTCCCTTACACAGAACTTGCTATAGTCCAACGGATAGACGTCGGAGACTGGAAAGCTATGTGCGCCTCTTGCGGTTACCACAGAGTCAGTCCCAAAAGCTTCCTTCTTAAACAGATTAACACTGTAGTGAATCCCTCCTAAAGAACACTTCCCTCTCAGTATTGGAAGCGTTTTAGATGTAGAAACTAAGTGCAGATCACCTCTGGTGGTGAAATCCAATATGTGTTTGGCCGGCTTAAGCGCCATAGCTTGCCCTTTACTCACAGTACCTAATGTGCCCTTAGTCCATCCGTGTTCTACCTTCATTCCTCCAAGGAGAAGCACTTTTATGAATGAGTATGCACGTGAAGTAGGTTCCCTGACCAGTTACTATCCTACGCATCCTCTCTTAGGGGCCTGTAAGAGACACTTCATGATTGCTCCCCAGACATATCCTAGAGTTTCCATCTGAGCACAGATGCATCCCTGTCGTGAGAACTTACTGTAGCACAGTTCCCTCATATATTGGTAGTGTTTTGATAAGAGGTAGACACTGTGGAACATCTCCACTTTTGTAATTCCAGTATGCATCATAGAGGCCTAATTACCTTACCGGGTACTTCACTTACAGTTTGCGAAGTTCTCTCTCTCCGTCCTTGTTCTATCTTCTTTTTCCAGTGGAAAGACACTGTGAGAAGTGACTATCCGAATGAAGGAGTTACCCTTAAAAAGAACTTGCTATAGTCCAACAGTTAGACGTCTGTGAATGGAAAGCCATGTGCCCCTATTGCGGTTACCACAGAGTCAGTCCCAAAGCTTCATTCATTAACAGACGTAAGACCGCAGTGAATTCCACCTAAAGCACACTTCACTCGCAGTGCTGGAAGCGTTTTAGATGCAGAAAAAAAGTGCGGATGACCACTGGTGGTGAACATCCAATATGTGTTTGGCAGGCTTAAGCGCCATAGCCTGCCGTTTACTCACAGTACCTAATGTGCCTCTAGTCCTTCCCTGTTCTATCTTCATTCCTCAAAGGAGAAAAGCTGTTATGTATGAGTACGCAACTGTAGTAGGTTTCCTGAGAAGATACCTTCCTCCGCATCCCCTCTAAGGGGCCTGTATGAGACACTTCATGATTGGTACGCAGACACGTCCTAGAGTTTCCAACTGAGCACAGAACCATCCCTGTCCTGAGAACTTACTGTAGCACAGTTCCCTCATATATTGGAAGTGTTTTGAGAAGAGGTAGACATTGTGGAACATCTCCGGTGTTGAACCTCCAGTATGCATAATAGACGCCTAAGTGCATTACCCTGTACTTCACTCACGGGTTGCAACGTTCTCTCCGTCCGTCCTTGTTCTATCTTCTTTCCTCCACTGGAAAGACACTGTGAGAAGTGACATATCGCATGAAGGAGTTTTCCTTAAAGAGAACTTGCTGTAGTCCAACGGATAGACTTCGGAGACAGTACAGCTATGTGCGCCTATTGCGGTTACCACAGAATCAATCCATAAAGCTTCCTACTTTAACAGACGTAATACTGCAGTGAATCCCTCCAAAAGCACACTTCCCTCTCAGTGTAGGAAGCGTTTTAGACGCAGAAACCAAGTGCGGATCACCACTGGTGGTGAACATCCAATATGTGTTTGGCAGGCTTAAGCGCCATAGCCTGCCCTTTACTCACAGTACCTAATGTGCCCGTAGTCCGTCCGTGTTCTACCTTCATTCCACCAAGGAGAAGCACTGTTATGAATGAGTACGCACTTGAAGTAGGTTCCCTGAGGAGATACCTTCCTACGCATCCCCTCTAAGGGGCCTGTATGAGACACTTCATGATTGCTACCCAGACACGTCCTAGCGTTTTCAACTGAGCACAGATGCATCCCAGTCGTGAGAACTTACTGTAGCACAGTTCCCTCATATATTGGAAGTGTTTTGAGAAGAGGTAGACCCTGTGGATCATCCCAAGTGTTGAACTTCCAGTATGCATCATAGAGGCCTAAGTGGATTACCCTTTACTTCACTCACGGTTTGCAACGTTCTTTCTGTCTGACCTTGTTCTATCCTCTTTCCTCCAGTGGAAAGACACGGTGAGAAGTCTCATTCCGCATGAAGGAGTTTACATTAAAAAAACTTCCTATAGTCTAACAGTTAGACGTCTGAGACTAGAAAGCTATGATCGCCCAATGCGGTTACAACAGAATCAGTCCCAAAAGCTTCCTTCTTTAACAGACGTAACACTGCAGTGAATCCCTCCTAAAGCACACTTCCCTCTCAGTGTTGGAAGCGTTTTAGACGCAGAAACTAAGTGCGGATCACCACTGGTGATGAACATCCTATATGTGTTTGTCAGGCTAAGCGCCATAGCCTGCCCTTTACTCACAGTACCTAATGTGCCCCTAGTCCGTCAGTGTTCTATCTTCATTCCTCCAAGGAGGAGCACTGTTAGGAATGAGTACGCACCTGAGGTACGTTCCCTGAGCAGATACCTTCCTACGCATCCCCTCTTACGGGCCAATATGGGACACTTCATGATTGCTACCCAGACACGTCCTAGAGATTCCAACTGAGCACAGAAACATCCCTGTCGTGAGAACTTACTGTAGCACAGTTCCCTCATATATTGGAAGTGTCTTTAGAAGAGGTAGACACTGTGGAACATCTCCGTTTTTGATCTTCCAGTATGCATCATAGAGGCCTAATTGGCTTACCCTGTACTTCCCTCACGGTTTGCAACGTTCTGTCTGTCAGTCCTTGTTCTATCTTCTTTCCTCCACTGGAAAGACACTGTGAGAAGTGACATTCCGCATGAAGGAGTTTCCCTTAAACAGAACTTGCTATAGTCCAACGGTTAGACGGCGGAGCCTGGAAAGCTATGTGTGCCTACTGCGGTACCACAGAGTCAGTACCAAAAGCTTCCTTCGTAACAGACGTAACACTGCAGTGAATCCCTCCCAAAGCACACTTCCCTCTCAGTATAGGAAGGGTTTTAGACCCAGAAACTAAGTGCGGATCACCACTGGTGGTGAACATCCAATATTTGTTTCGCAGGCTTAAGCACCATAGCCTGCCCTTTACTCACAGTACCTAATGTGCCCGTAGTGCTTAACTGTTCTATCTTCATCCTCAAAGGAGAAACACTGTTTTGAATGAGTACCCACCTGAAATAGGTTCCCTGAGCAGATACCTTCCTATGCATCCCCTCTAAAGGAACTGTATGAGACACTTCATGATTGTTAGAAAGACACATCCTAGGATTTTCAACCGAGCACAGATGAATCCCTGTCATGAGACCTTATGTAGCACAGTTCCCTCATATACTGGAAGTGTTTTGAGAAGAGGTAGAACCTGTGGATCACCTCCGGTGTTGTAATTCCAGTATGCATCATAGAGTCCTATGTGCCTTACCCTGTACTTCACTCACGGTTTGCAACGTTCTCTCTGTCCTTCCTTGTTCTATCTTCTTTCCTCCAGTGGAAAGACACTGTGAGAAGTCACATTCCGCATAAGGAGTTTCTCTTAATCACAACTTCCTATAGTGTAACAGTTAGACGTCTGAGACTGGAAAGCTATTAGCGCCTAATGCGGTTACAACAGAGTCAAACCCAAAAGCTTCCTTCTTTAACAGACGTAACACTGCAGTGAATCCCTCCGAAAGCACACTTCCCTCTCAGTGTTGGAAGCGTTTAAGACACAGAAACTAAGTGCGGATCACCACTGGTGGTGAATATCCAATATGAGTTTGGCAGGCTTAAGCGCCATAGCCTGCCCTTTACTTACAGTACCTAATGTGCCCCTATCAGTCCCTGTTCTATCTTCATTCCTCAAAGGAGCAAAGCTGTTATGAATGAGCACGCAACTGTAGTAGGTTCCCTGAGCAGATACCTTCCTCGCATCGCCTCTAAGGGGCCTGTATGAGACACTTCATGATTGCTCCCCAGACACCTCCGAGAGTTTCCAACTGAGCACAGAAACATCCCTGTCGTGAGAACTTACTGTAGCACAGTTCCGTCATATATTGGAAGTGTCTCGAAAAGAGGTAGACACTGTGGAACATCTCCGTTTTTGATCTTCAGGTATGCATCATAGAGGCCTAATTGGCTTACCCTGTACTTCCCTCACGGTTTGCAACGTTCTGTCTGTCAGTCCTTCTTCTATCATCTTTCCTCCACTGGAAAGACACAGTGAGAATTGACATTCCGCATGAAGGAATTTCCCTTAAACAGAACTTGCTATAGTCCAACGGTTAGACGGCGGAGCCTGGAAAGCTATGTGTGCCTACTGCGGTACCACAGAGTCAGTCCCAAAAGCTTCCTTCATTAACAGACGTAACACTGCAGTGAATCCCTCCCAAAGCACACTTCCCTCTCAGTATAGGAAGGGTTTTAGAACCAGAAACTAAGTGCGGATCACCACTGGTGGTGAACATCCAATATTTGTTTGGCAGGCTTAAGAACCATAGCCTGCCCTTTACTCACATTACCTAATGTGCCCGTAGTGCTTAACTGTTCTATCTTCATCCTCAAAGGAGAAACACTGTTATGAATGAGTACCCACCTGAAATAGGTTCCCTGAGCAGATACCTTCCTATCCATCCCCTCTAAAGGTCCTGTATGAGACACTTCATGTTTGTTAGCCAGACACATCCTAGAGATTTCAACCGAGCACAGATGCATCCCTGTCATGAGACCTTACTGTAGCACAGTTCCCTCATATACAGGAAGTGTTTTGAGAAGAGGTAGAACCTGTGGATCATCTCCGGTGTTGTAATTCCAGTATGCATCATAGAGTCCTATGTGCCTTATCCTGTACTTCACTCACGGTTTGCAACGTTTTCTCTGTCCTTCCTTGTTCTATCTTCTTTCCTCCAGTGGAAAGACACTGTGAGAAGTCACATTCCGCATGAAGGAGTTTCCCTTAATCACAACTTCCTATAGTGTAACAGTTAGACGTCTGAGACTGGAAAGCTATTAGCGCCTAATGCGGTTACAACAGAGTCAATCCCAAAAGCTTCCTTCTTTAACAGACGTAACACTGCAGTGAATCCCTCCTAAAGCACACTTCCCTCTCAGTGTTGGAAGCGTTTAAGACGCAGAAACTACGTGCGGATCACCACTGGTGGTGAATATCCAATATGTGTTTGGCAGGCTTAAGCGCCATAGCCTGCCCTTTACTCACAGTACCTAATGTGACCCTATCCATCCCTGTTCTATCTTCATTCCTCAAAGGAGAAAAGCTGTTATGAATGAACACGTAACTGTAGTAGGTTCCCTGAGCAGATACCTTCCTTCGCATCCCCTCTAAGGGGCCTGTAAGAGACACTTCATGATTGCTCCCCATACACCTCCTAGAGTTTCGAACTGAGCACAGAAACATCCCTGTCGTGATAACTTACTCTAGCAGAGTTCCCTCATATATTAGAAGTGTTTTGAGAAGAGGTAGACATTGTGGAACATCTCCGGTGTTGAACTTCCAGTATACATCATAGAGGCCTAAGTGGATAACCCTGTACTTCACTCACGGTGTGCAACTTTCTGTCTGTCCGTCCTTGTTCTATCTTCTTTCTTCCAGTGGATAGACACTGTGAGAAGTCACATTCCGCATGAAGGAGTTTCCCTTAAACAGAACTTCCTATAGTCTAACAGTTAGACGTCTGAGACTGGAAAGCTATGAGCGCTAAAGCGGTTACAACAGAGTCAGTCCCAAAAGCTTCCTTCTTTAACAGACGTAACACTGCAGTGAATCCCTCCTAAAGCACACTTCCCTCTCAGTGTTGGATGCGTTTTAGATGCAGAAACTAAGTGCGGATCACCACTGGTGATGAACATCCAATATGTGTTTATCAGGCTAAGTGCAATAGCTTGCCCTTTACTCACAGTACCTAATGTGCCCGTAGCCCTTCCCTGTTTTATCTTCATCCTCAAAGGAGAAACACTGTTACAGATGAGTACGCACCTGAAGTAGGTTCCCTGAGCAGATACTTTCCTCCGCATCCCCTCTAAGGGGCCTGTACCAGACACTTCATGATTGCTACCCAGACACGCCCCACACTTTCCAACAGAGCACAGACGCTTCACTGTCGTGAGAACTTACTGTAGCACAGTTTCCTCATATATTGGAAGTGTTTTGAGTAGTGGTAGACCCTGTGGAACATCCCAAGTGTTGAACTTCCAGTATGCATCATAGTGGCCTAAGTGCCTTACCCTTTCCTTCGCCTACGGGTTGTAACATTCTCTCTGCCCCGTCCTTGTTCTATCTTCTTTCCTCCACTGGAAAGACACTGTAAGAAGTGACATTCCACATGAACGAGTTTCCCTTACACAGAACTTGCTATAGTCCAATGCATAGACGTTGGAGAGTGGAAAGCTATGTGCGCCTATTGCGGTTACCACATAGTCAGTCCCAAAAGCTTCCTTCTTTAACAGACGTAACACTGCAGTGAATCCCTCCTAAAGAACACTTCCCTCTCAGTGTTGGAAGCATTTTGGACGCAGAAACTAAGTGCGGATCACCACTGTTGGTGAACATCCAATATGTGTTTGGCAGGCTTAAGCGCCATAGCCTGCCCTTTACTCACAGTACCTAATGTGCGCCTAATCCGTCAGTGTTCTATCTTCATTCCTCCAAGGAGTAACACTGTTATGAATGAATACGCACCTGAGGTACGTTCCCTGAGCAGATACCTTCCTACGCATCCCCTCTTAGGGGCCAACATGAGACACTTCATGATTGCTACCCAGACATGTCCTAGAGATTCCAACTGAGCACAGACCCATCCCTGTGGTGAGAACTTACTGTAGAACAGTTCCCTCATATATTGGAAGTGTCTTGAGAAGAGGTAGACACTGTGGAACATCTCCGTATTTGATCTTCCAGTATGTATCATAGAGGCCTAAGTGGCTTACCCTGTACTTCCCTCACGGTTTGCAACGTTCTGTCTGTCAGTCCTTGTTCTATCTTCTTTCCTCCATTGGAAAGACACTGTGAGAAGTGACATTCCGCATGAAGGAGTTTCCCTTAAACAGAACTTGCTATAGTCCAACGGTTAGACGGCGGAGCCTGGAAAGCTATGTGTGCCTACTGCGGTACCACAGACTCAGTCCCAAAAGCTTCCTTCTTTAACAGACGTAACACTGCAGCGAATCCCTCCGAAAGCACACTTCCCTCTCAGTATAGGAAGCGTTTTAGACCCAGAAACTAAGTGCGGATCACCACTGGTGGTGAACATCCCATATTTGTTTGGCAGGCTTAAGCACCATAGCCTGCCCTTTACTCACATTACCTAATGTGCCCGTAGTGCTTAACTGTTCTATCTTCATCCTCAAAGGAGAAACACTGTTATGAATGAGTACCCACCTGAAATAGGTTCCCTGAGCAGATACCTTCCTATGCATCCCCTCTAAAGGTCCTGTATGAGACACTTCATGATAGTTAGCCAGACATATCCTAGAGTTTTCAACCGAGCACAGATGCATCCCTGTCATGAGACCTTACTGTAGCACAGTTCCCTCATATACTGGAAGTGTTTTGATAAGAGGTAGAACCTGTGGATCATCTCCGGTGTTTTAATTGCAGTATGCATCATAGAGTCCTATGTGCCTTACCTTGTACTCCATTCACGGTTTGCAACGTTCTCTCTGTCCTTCCTTGTTCTATCTTCTTTCCTCCAGTGGAAAGACACTGTGAGAAGTCACATTCCGCATGAAGGAGTTTCCCTAAATCACAACTTCCTATAGTGTAACAGTTAGACGTCTGAGACTGGGAAGCTATTAGCGCCTAATGCGGTTACAACAGAGTCAATCCCAAAAGCTTCCTTCTTTAACAGACGTAACACTGCAGTGAATCCCTCCTAAAGCACACTTCCCTCTCAGTGTTGGAAGCGTTTAAAATGCAGAAACTAAGGGCGTATCACCAAGGTGGTGAATATCCAATATGTGTTTGGCAGGCTTAGGCGCAATAGCATGCCCTTTACTCACAGTACCTAATGTGCCCCTATCCGTCCCTGTTCTATCCTCATTCCTCAAAGGAGAAAAGCTGTGATGAATGAGCACGCAACTGTAGTAGGTTCCCTGAGCAGATACCTTCCTTCGCATCCCCTCTAAGGGGCCTGTATGAGACACTTCATGATTGCTCCCCAGACACCTCCTAGAGTTTCCAATTGAGCACAGAAACATCCCTGTCGTGAGAACTTACTGTAGCACAGTTCCCTCATATATTGGAAGTGTTTGAGAAGAGGTAGACATTGTGGAACATCTCCGGTGTTGAAACTCCAGTATGCATCATAGGGGCATAAGTGGATAACCCTGTATTTCACTCACGGTGTGCAACGTTCTGTCTGTCCGTCCTTGTTCTATCTTCTTTCCTCCAGTGGATAGACACTGTGAGAAGTCACATTCCGCATGAAGGAGTTTCCCTTAAACAGAACTTCCTATAGTCTACAGTTAGACGTCTGAGACTGGAAAGCTATGAGCGCCTACTGCGGTTAAAACAGAGTCAGTCCCAAAAGCTTCCTTCTTTAACAGACGTAACACTGCAGTGAATCCCTCCTAAAGCACACTTCCCTCTCAGTTTTGAAGCGTTTTAGATGCAGAAACTAAGTGCGGATCACCACTGGTGATGAACATCCAATATGTGTTTGTCAATCTAAGTGCCATAGCTTGCCCTTTACTCACAGTACCTAATGTGCCCCTAGTCCGTCAGTGTTCTATCTTCATTCCTCAAAGGAGGAAAGCTGTTATGAATGAGCACGCACCTGAGGTAGGTTCCCTGAGCAGATACCTTCCTTTTCATCCCCTCAAAGGGGCCTGTATGAGACACTTCAAGATTGCTCCCCAGACAACTCCTAGAGTTTCCAACTGAGCACAGAAACATCCCTATCGTGAGAACTTACAATAGCACAGTTCCCTCATATATTAGAAGTGTTTTGAGAAGAGGTAGACATTGTGGAACATCTCCGGTGTTGAACTTCCAGTATGCATCATAGAGGCCTAAGTGGATAACCCTGTACTTCACTCACGGTGTGCAACGTTCTGTCTGTCCGTCCTTGTTCTATCTTCTTTCTTCCAGTGGATAGACACTGTGAGAAGTCACATTCCGCATGAAGGAGTTTCCCTTAAACAGAACTTCCCTTAGTCTAAAAGTTAGACGTCTGAGACTGGAAAGCTATGAGCGCTAAAGCGGTTACAACAGAGTCAGTCTCAAAAGCTTCCTTCTTTAACAGACGTAACACTGCAGTGAATCCCTCCTAAAGCACACTTCCCTCTCAGTGTTGGATGCGTTTTAGATGCAGAAACTAAGTGCGGATCACCACTGGTGATGTACATCCAATATGTGTTTATCAGGCTAAGTGCAATAGCTTGCCCTTTACTCACAGTACCTAATGTGCCCCTACTCCGTCAGTGTTCTATCTTCATTCCTCAAAGGAGGAAAGCTGTTATGAATGAGCACGCACCTGAGGTAGGTTCCCTGAGCAGATACCTTCCTTTTCATCCCCTCTAAGGGGCCTGTATGAAAACACTTCATGATTGCTCCCCAGACACCTCCTATAGTTTCCAACTGAGCACAGAAACATCCCTGTCGTGAGAACTTACTCTAGCACAGTTCCCTCATATATTAGAAGTGTTTTGAGAAGAGGTAGACATTGTGGAACATCTCCGGTGTTGAACTTCCAGTATGCATCATAGAGGCCTAAGTGGATAACCCTGTACTTCACTCACGGTGTGCAACGTTCTGTCTGTCCGTCCTTGTTCTATCTTCTTTCCTCCAGTGGATAGACACTGTGAGAAGTCACATTCCGCATGAAGGAGTTTCCCTTAAACAGAACTTCCTATAGTCTAACAGTTAGACGTCAGAGACTGGAAAGCTATGAGCGCTAAAGCGGTTACAACAGAGTCAGTCCTAAAAGCTTCCTTCTTTAACAGACGTAACACTGCAGTGAATCCCTCCTAAAGCACACTTCCCTCTCAGTGTTGGATGCGTTTTAGATGCAGAAACTAAGTGCGGATCACCACCTGTGATGAACATCCAATATGTGTTTATCAGGCTAAGTGCAATAGCTTGCCCTTTACTCACAGTACCTAATGTGACCGTAGCCCTTCCCTGTTTTATCTTCATCCTCAAAGGAGAAACACTGTTACAGATGAGTACGCACCTGAAGTAGGTTCCCTGAGCAGATACTTTCCTCCGCATCCCCTCTAAGGGGCCTGTACCAGACACTTCATGATTGCTACCCAGACACGCCCCACACTTTCCAACAGAGCACAGACGCTTCACTGTCGTGAGAACTTACTGTAGCACAATTTCCTCATATATTGGAAGTGTTTTGAGTAGTGGTAGACCCTGTGGAACATCCCAAGTGTTGAACTTCCAGTATGCATCATAGTGGCGTAAGTGCCTTACCCTTTCCTTCACCTACGGGTTGTAACATTCTCTCTGCCCCGTCCTTGTTCTATCTTCTTTCCTCCACTGGAAAGACACTGTAAGAAGTGACATTCCGCATGAAGGAGTTTCCCTTACACAAAACTTGCTATAGTCCAACGGATAGACGTCTTTGAATGGAAAGCTATGTGCGCCTATTGCGGTTACCACATAGTCAGTTCCAAAAGCTTCCTTCTTTAACAGACGTAACACTGCAGTGAATCCCTCCTAAAGCACACTTCCCTCTCAGTGTTGGATGCGTTTTAGATGCAGAAACTAAGTGCGGATCACCACTGGTGGTGAACATGCAATATGTGTTTATCAGGCTAAGTGCAATAGCTTGCCCTTTACTCACAGTACCTAATGTGCCCGTAGCCCTTCCCTGTTTTATCTTCATCCTCAAAGGAGAAACACTGTTACAGATGAGTACACACCTGAAGTAGGTTCCCTGAGCAGATACCTTCCACCGCATCCCCTCTAAGGGGACTGTATGAGACACTTCATGATTGCTACCCAGACACGTCCTACTATTTCCATCTGAGCACAAACGCTTCCCTGTCGTGGGAACTTACTGTAGCACAGTTCCCTCATATATTGGAAGTGTTTTGAGAAGTGGTAGACACTGTGAAACATCCCAGGTGTAGAACTTCCAGTATGCATCAGAGACGCCTAAGTACCTTACCCTTTTATTCATCAAAGGTTTTAACATTCTCTGTGTTCCGTCCTTGTTCTATCTTCTTTCCTTCCCTGGAAAGACACTGTAAGAAATGACATTCCGCATCAAGGAGTTTCTCTTAAACAGAACTTGCTATAGTCCAACGGATAGACGTCTTTGAATGGAAAGCTATGTGCGCCTATTGCGGTTACCACATAGTCAGTTCCAAAAGCTTCCTTCTTTAACAGACGTAACACTGCAGTGAATCCCTCCTAAAGAACACTTCCCTCTCAGTGTTGGAAGCGTTTTGGACGCAGAAACTAAGTGCGGATCACCACTGTTGGTGAACATCCAATATGTGTTTGGCAGGCTTAAACGCCATAGCCTGCCCTTTACTCACAGTACCTAATGTGCCCCTAATCCGTCAGTGTTCTATCTTCATTCCTCCAAGGAGTAACACTGTTATGAATGAGTACGCACCTGAGGTACGTTCCCTGAGCAGATACCTTCCTAAACATCCCCTCTTAGGGGCCAACATGAGACACTTCATGATTGCTACCCAGACATGTCCTAGAGATTCCAACTGAGCACAGACCCATCCCTGTGGTGAGAACTTACTGTAGAACAGTTCCCTCATATATTGGAAGTGTCTTGAGAAGAGGTAGACACTGTGGAACATCTCCGTTTTTGATCTTCCAGTATGCATCATAGAGGCCTAAGTGTCTTACCCTGTACTTCCCTCACGGTTTGCAACGTTCTGTCTGTCAGTCCTTGTTCTATCTTCTTTCATCCACTGGAAAGACACTGTGAGAAGTGACATTCCGCATGAAGGAGTTTCCCTTAAACAGAACTTGCTATAGTCCAACGGTTAGACGGCGGAGCCTGGAAAGCTATGTGTGCCTACTGTGGTACCACAGACTCAGTCCCAAAAGCTTCCTTCTTTAACAGACGTAACACTGCAGCGAATCCCTCCGAAAGCACACTTCCCTCTCAGTATAGGAAGCGTTTTAGACCCAGAAACTAAGTGCGGATCACCACTGGTGGTGAACATCCAATATTTGTTTGGCAGGCTTAAGCACCATAGCCTGCCCTTTACTCACATTACCTAATGTGCCCGTAGTGCTTAACTGTTCTATCTTCATCCTCAAAGGAGAAACACTGTTATGAATGAGTACCCACCTGAAATAGGTTCCCTGAGCAGATACCTTCCTATGCATCCCCTCTAAAGTTCCTGTATGAGACACTTCATGATAGTTAGCCAGACATATCCTAGAGTTTTGAACCGAGCACAGATGCATCCCTGTCATGAGACCTTACTGTAGCATAGTTCCCTCATATACTGGAAGTGTTTTGAGAAGAGGTAGAACCTGTGGATGATCTCCGGTGTTTTAATAACAGTATGCATCATAGAGTCCTATGTGCCTTACCTTGTACTTCACTCACGGTTTGCAACGTTCTCTCTGTCCTTCCTTGTTCTATCTTCTTTCCTCCAGTGGAAAGACACTGTGAGAAGTCTCTTTTCGCATGAAGGAGTTTCCCTTAATCACAATTTCCTATAGTGTAACAGTTAAACGTCTGAGACTGGAAAGCTATTAGCGCCTAATGCAGTTACAACAGAGTCAATCCCAAAAGCTTCCTTCTTTAACAGACGTAACACTGCAGTGAATCCCTCCTAAAGCACACTTCCCTCTCAGTGTTGGAAGCGTTTAACATGCAGAAACTAAGGGCGGATCACCAAGGTGGTGAATATCCAATATGTGTTTGGCAGGCTTAAGCGCCATAGCCTGCCCTTTACTCACAGTACCTAATGTGCCCCTATCCGTCCCTGTTCTATCTTCATTCCTCAAAGGAGAAAAGCTGTTATGAATGAGCACGCAACTGTAGTAGGTTCCCTGAGCAGATACCTTCCTTCGCATCCCCTCTAAGGGGCCTGTATGAGACACTTCATGATTGCTCCCCAGACACCTACTAGAGTTTCCAACTGAGCACAGAAACATCCCTGTCGTGAGAACTTACTGTAGCACAGTTCCCTCATATATTGGAAGTGTTTTGAGAAGTGGTAGACATTGTGGAACATCTCCGGTGTTGAACCTCCAGTATGCATCATAGAGGCCTAAGTGGATAACCCTGTAATTCACTCACGGTGTGCAACGTCCTGTCTGCTCGTCCTTGTTCTATCTTCTTTCCTCCAGTGGATAGACACTGTGAGAAGTCATATTCGCATGAAGGAGTTTCCCTTAAACAGAACTTCCTATAGTCTAACAGTTAGACGTCTGAGACTGGAAAGCTATGAGCGCCTACTGCGGTTAAAACAGAGTCAGTCCCAAAAGCTTCCTTCTTTAACAGACGTAACACTGCAGTGAATCCCTCCTAAAGCACACTTCCCTCTCAGTTTTGGAAGCGTTTTAGATGCAGAAACTAAGTGCGGATCACCACTGGTGATGAACATCCAATATGTGTTTGTCAATCTAAGTGCCTTAGCTTACCCTTTACTCACAGTACCTAATGTGCCCCTAGTCCGTCAGTGTTCTATCTTCATTCCTCAAAGGAGGAAAGCTGTTATGAATGAGCACGCACCTGAGGTAGGTTCCCTGAGCAGATACCTTCTTTTTCATCCCCTCTAAGGGGCCTGTATGAGACACTTCATGATTGCTCCCCAGACACCTCCTATAGTTTCCAACTGAGCACAGAAACATCCCTGTCGTGATAACTTACTCTAGCACAGTTCCCTCATATATTTGAAGTGTTTTGAGAAGAGGTAGACATTGTGGAACATCTCCGGTGTTGAACTTCCAGTATGCATCATAGAGGCCTAAGTGGATAACCCTGTACTTCACTCACGGTGTGCAACGTTCTGTCTGTCCGTCCTTGTTCTATCTTCTTTCTTCCAGTGGATAGACACTGTGAGAAGCCACATTCCGCATGAAGGAGTTTCCCTTAAACAGAACTTCCTATAGTCTAACAGTTAGACGTCTGAGACTGGAAAGCTATGAGCGCTAAAGCGGTTACAACAGAGTCAGTCCCAAAAGCTTCCTTCTTTAACAGACGTAACACTGCAGTGAATCCCTCCTAAAGCACACTTCCCTCTCAGTGTTGGATGCGTTTTAGATGCAGAAACTAAGTGCGGATCACCACTGGTGATGAACATCCAATATGTGTTTATCAGGCTAAGTGCAATAGCTTGCCCTTTACTCACAGTACCTAATGTGCCCGTAGCCCTTCCCTGTTTTATCTTCATCCTCAAAGGAGAAACACTGTTACAGATGAGTACGCACCTGAAGTAGGTTCCCTGAGCAGATACTTTCCTCCGCATCCCCTCTAAGGGGCCTGTACCAGACACTTCATGATTGCTACCCAGACACGCCCCACACTTTCCAACAGAGCACAGACGCTTCACTGTCGTGAGAACTTACTGTAGCACAGTTTCCTCATATATTGGAAGTGTTTTGAGTAGTGGTAGACCCTGTGGAACATCCCAAGTGTTGAACTTCCAGTATGCATCATAGTGGCGTAAGTGCCTTACCCTTTCCTTCGCCTACGGGTTGTAACATTCTCTCTGCTCCGTCCTTGTTCTATCTTCTTTCCTCCACTGGAAAGACACTGTAAGAAGTGACATTCCGCATGAAGGAGTTTCCCTTACACAGAACTTGCTATAGTCCAACGGATAGACGTCTTTGAATGGAAAGCTATGTGCGCCTATTGCGGTTACCACATAGTCAGTTCCAAAAGCTTCCTTCTTTAACAGACGTAACACTGCAGTGAATCCCTCCTAAAGAACACTTCCCTCTCAGTGTTGGAAGCCTTTTGGACGCAGAAACTAAGTGCGGATCACCACTGTTGGTGAACATCCAATTTGTGTTTGGCAGGCTTAAGCGCCATAGCCTGCCCTTTACTCACAGGACCTAATGTGCCCCTAATCCGTCAGTGTTCTATCTTCATTCCTCCAAGGAATAACATTGTTATGAATGAGTACGCACCTGAGGTACGTTCCCTGAGCAGATACCTTCCTACGCATCCCCTCTTAGGGGCCAACATGAGACACTTCATGATTGCTACCCAGACATGTCCTAGAGATTCCAACTGAGCACAGACCCATCCCTGTCGTGAGAACTTACTGTAGAACAGTTCCCTCATATATTGGAAGTGTCTTGAGAAGAGGTAGACACTGTGGAACATCTCCGTTTTTGATCTTCCAGTACGCATCATAGAGGCCTAAGTGGCTTACCCTGTACTTCCCTCACGGTTTGCAACGTTCTGTCTGTCAGTCCTTGTTCTATCTTCTTTCCTCCACTGGAAAGACACTGTGAGAAGTGACATTCCGCATGAAGGAGTTTCCCTTAAACAGAACTTGCTATAGTCCAACGGTTAGACGGCGGAGCCTGGAAAGCTATGTGTGCCTACTGCGGTACCACAGACTCAGTCCCAAAAGCTTCCTTCTTTAACAGACGTAACACTGCAGCGAATCCCTCCGAAAGCACACTTCCCTCTCAGTATAGGAAGCGTTTTAGACCCAGAAACTAAGTGTGGATCACCACTGGTGGTGAACATCCAATATTTGTTTGGCAGTCTTAAGCACCATAGCCTGCCCTTTACTCACATTACCTAATGTGCCCGTAGTGCTTAACTGTTCTATCTTCATCCTCAAAGGAGAAACACTGTTATGAATGAGTACCGACCTGAAATAGGTTCCCTGAGCAGATACCTTCCTATGCATCCCCTATAAAGGTCCTGTATGAGACACTTCATGATTGTTAGCCAGACATATCCTAGAGTTTTCAACCGAGCACAGATGCATCCCTGTCATGAGACCTTACTGTAGCACAGTTCCCTCATATACTGGAAGTGTTTTGAGAAGAGGTAGAACCTGTGCATCATCTCCAGTGTTTCAATTGCAGTATGCATCATAGAGTCCTATGTGCCTTACCTTGTACTTCACTCACGGTTTGCAACGTTCTCTCTGTCCTTCTTTGTTCTATCTTCTTTCCTCCAGTGGAAAGACACTGTGAGAAGTCTCTTTTCGCATGAAGGAGTTTCCCTTAATCACAACTTCCTATAGTGTAACAGTTAAACGTCTGAGACTGGAAAGCTATTAGCGCCTAATGCGGTTACAACAGAGTCAATCCCAAAAGCTTCCTTCTTTAACAGACGTAACACTGCAGTGAATCCCTCCTAAAGCACATTTCCCTCTCAGTGTTGGAAGCATTTAACATGCAGAAACTAAGGGCGGATCATCAAGGTGGTGAATATCCAATATGTGTTTGGCAGGCTTAAGCGCCATAGCCTGCCCTTTACTCACAGTACCTAATGTGCCCCTATCCGTCCCTGTTCTATCTTCATTCCTCAAAGGAGAAAAGCTGTTATGAATGAGCACGCAACTGTAGTAGGTTCCCTGAGCAGATATCTTCCTTGGCATCCCCTCTAAGGGGCCTGTATGAGACACTTCATGTTTGCTCCCCAGACACCTCCTAGAGTTTCCAACTGAGCACAGAAACATCCCTGTCGTGAGAACTTACTGTAGCACAGTTCCCTCATATATTGGAAGTGTTTTGAGAAGAGGTAGACATTGTGGAACATCTCCGGTGTTGAACCTCCAGTATGCATCCTAGAGGCCTAAGTGGATAACCCTGTAATTCACTCACGGTGTGCAACGTTCTGTCTGTCCGTCCTTGTTCTATCTTCTTTCCTCCAGTGGATAGACACTGTGAGAAGTCACATTCCGCATGAAGGAGTTTCCCTTAAACAGAACTTCCTTAGTCTAACAGTTAGACGTCTGAGACTGGAAAGCTATGAGCGCCTACTGCGGTTAAAACAGAGTCAGTCCCAAAAGCATCCTTCTTTAACAGAAGTAACACTGCAGTGAATCCCTTCAAGCACACTTCCCTCTCAATTTTGGAAGCTTTTTAGATGCAGAAACTAAGTGCGGATCACCACTGGTGATGAACATCCAATATGTGTTTGTCAATCTAAGTGCCATAGCTTGCCCTTTACTCACAGTACCTAATGTGCCCCTAGTCCGTCAGTGTTCTATCTTCATTCCTCAAAGGAGGAAAGCTGTTATAAATGAGCACGCACCTGAGGTAGGTTCCCTGAGCAGATACCATCCTTTTCATCCCCTCTAAGGGGCCTGTATGAGACACTTCATGATTGCCCTCCAGACACCTCCTAGAGTTTCCAACTGAGCACAGAATCATCCCTGTCGTGATAACTTACTCTAGCACAGTTCCCTCATATATTAGAAGTGTTTTGAGAAGAGGTAGACATTGTGGAACATCTCCGGTGTTGAACTTCCAGTATGCATCATAGAGGCCTAAGTGGATAACCCTGTACTTCACTCACGGTGTGCAACGTTCTGTCTGTCGGTCCTTGTTCTATCTTCTTTCTTCCAGTGGATAGACACTGTGAGAAGTCACATTCCGCATGAAGGAGTTTCCCTTAAACAGAACTTCCTATAGTCTAACAGTTAGACGTCTGAGACTGGAAAGCTATGAGCGCTAAAGCGGTTACAACAGAGTCAGTCCCAAAAGCTTCCTTCTTTAACAGACGTAACACTGCAGTGAATCCCTCCTAAAGCACACTTCCCTCTCAGTGTTGGATGCGTTTTAGATGCAGAAACTAAGTGCGGATCACCACTGGTGATGAACATCCAATATGTGTTTATCAGGCTAAGTGCAATAGCTTGCCCTTTACTCACAGTACCTAATGAGCCCGTAGCCCTTCCCTGTTTTATCTTCATCCTCAAAGGAGAAACACTGTTACAGATGAGTACGCACCTGAAGTAGGTTCCCTGAGCAGATACTTTCCTCCGCATCCCCTCTAAGGGGCCTGTACCAGACACTTCATGATTGCTACCCAGACACGCCCCACACTTTCCAACAGAGCACAGACGCTTCACTGTCGTGAGAACTTACTGTAGCACAGTTTCCTCATATATTGGAAGTGTTTTGAGTAGTGGTAGACCCTGTGGAACATCCCAAGTGTTGAACTTCCAGTATGCATCATAGTTGCCTAAGTGCCTTACCCTTTCCTTCGCCTACGGGTTGTAACATTCTCTCTGCTCCGTCCTTGTTCTATCTTCTTTCCTCCACTGGAAAGACACTGTAAGAAGTGACATTCCGCATGAAGGAGTTTCCCTTACACAGAACTTGCTATAGTCCAACGGATAGACGTCTTTGAATGGAAAGCTATGTGCGCCTATTGCGGTTACCACATAGTCAGTTCCAAAAGCTTCCTTCTTTAACAGACGTAACACTGCAGTGAATCCCTCCTAAAGAACACTTCCCTCTCAGTGTTGGAAGCCTTTTGGACGCAGAAACTAAGTGCGGATCACCACTGTTGGTGAACATCCAATTTGTGTTTGGCAGGCTTAAGCGCCATAGCCTGCCCTTTACTCACAGGACCTAATGTGCCCCTAATCCGTCAGTGTTCTATCTTCATTCCTCCAAGGAATAACATTGTTATGAATGAGTACGCACCTGAGGTACGTTCCCTGAGCAGATACCTTCCTACGCATCCCCTCTTAGGGGCCAACATGAGACACTTCATGATTGCTACCCAGACATGTCCTAGAGATTCCAACTGAGCACAGACCCATCCCTGTCGTGAGAACTTACTGTAGAACAGTTCCCTCATATATTGGAAGTGTCTTGAGAAGAGGTAGACACTGTGGAACATCTCCGTTTTTGATCTTCCAGTACGCATCATAGAGGCCTAAGTGGCTTACCCTGTACTTCCCTCACGGTTTGCAACGTTCTGTCTGTCAGTCCTTGTTCTATCTTCTTTCCTCCACTGGAAAGACACTGTGAGAAGTGACATTCCGCATGAAGGAGTTTCCCTTAAACAGAACTTGCTATAGTCCAACGGTTAGACGGCGGAGCCTGGAAAGCTATGTGTGCCTACTGAGTACCACAGACTCAGTCCCAAAAGCTTCCTTTTTTAACAGACGTAACACTGCAGCGAATCCCTCCGAAAGCACACTTCCCTCTCAGTATAGGAAGCGTTTTAGACCCAGAAACTAAGTGTGGATCACCACTGGTGGTGAACATCCAATATTTGTTTGGCAGTCTTAAGCACCATAGCCTGCCCTTTACTCACATTACCTAATGTGCCCGTAGTGCTTAACTGTTCTATCTTCATCCTCAAAGGAGAAACATTGTTATGAATGAGTACCGACCTGAAATAGGTTCCCTGAGCAGATACCTTCCTATGCATCCCCTATAAAGGTCCTGTATGAGACACTTCATGATTGTTAGCCAGACATATCCTAGAGTTTTCAACCGAGCACAGATGCATCCCTGTCATGAGACCTTACTGTAGCACAGTTCCCTCATATACTGGAAGTGTTTTGAGAAGAGGTAGAACCTGTGCATCATCTCCAGTGTTTTAATTGCAGTATGCATCATAGAGTCCTATGTGCCTTACCTTGTACTTCACTCACGGTTTGCAACGTTCTCTCTGTCCTTCTTTGTTCTATCTTCTTTCCTCCAGTGGAAAGACACTGTGAGAAGTCTCTTTTCGCATGAAGGAGTTTCCCTTAATCACAACTTCCTATAGTGTAACAGTTAAACGTCTGAGACTGGAAAGCTATTAGCGCCTAATGCGGTTACAACAGAGTCAATCCCAAAAGCTTCCTTCTTTAACAGACGTAACACTGCAGTGAATCCCTCCTAAAGCACACTTCCCTCTCAGTGTTGGAAGCGTTTAACATGCAGAAACTAAGGGCGGATCACCAAGGTGGTGAATATCCAATATGTGTTTGGCAGGCTTAAGCGCCATAGCCTGCCCTTTACTCACAGTACCTAATGTGCCCCTATCCGTCCCTGTTCTATCTTCATTCCTCAAAGGAGAAAAGCTGTTATGAATGAGCACGCAACTGTAGTAGGTTCCCTGAGCAGATACCTTCCTTCGCATCCCCTCTAAGGGGCCTGTACCAGACACTTCATGATTGCTACCCAGACACGCCCCACACTTTCCAACAGAGCACAGACGCTTCACTGTCGTGAGAACTTACTGTAGCACAGTTTCCTCATATATTGGAAGTGTTTTGAGTAGTGGTAGACCCTGTGGAACATCCCAAGTGTTGAACTTCCAGTATGCATCATAGTTGCCTAAGTGCCTTACCCTTTCCTTCGCCTACGGGTTGTAACATTCTCTCTGCTCCGTCCTTGTTCTATCTTCTTTCCTCCACTGGAAAGACACTGTAAGAAGTGACATTCCGCATGAAGGAGTTTCCCTTACACAGAACTTGCTATAGTCCAACGGATAGACGTCTTTGAATGGAAAGCTATGTGCGCCTATTGCGGTTACCACATAGTCAGTTCCAAAAGCTTCCTTCTTTAACAGACGTAACACTGCAGTGAATCCCTCCTAAAGAACACTTCCCTCTCAGTGTTGGAAGCGTTTTGGACGCAGAAACTAAGTGCGGATCACCACTGTTGGTGAACATCCAATTTGTGTTTGGCAGGCTTAAGCGCCATAGCCTGCCCTTTACTCACAGGACCTAATGTGCCCCTAATCCGTCAGTGTTCTATCTTCATTCCTCCAAGGAGTAACACTGTTATGAATGAGTACGCACCTGAGGTACGTTCCCTGAGCAGATACCTTCCTACGCATCCCTTCTTAGGGGCCAACATGAGACACTTCATGATTGCTACCCAGACATGTCCTAGAGATTCCAACTGAGCACAGACCCATCCCTGTCGTGAGAACTTACTGTAGAACAGTTCCCTCATATATTGGAAGTGTCTTGAGAAGAGGTAGACACTGTGGAACATCTCCGTTTTTGATCTTCCAGTACGCATCATAGAGGCCTAAGTGGCTTACCCTGTACTTCCCTCACGGTTTGCAACGTTCTGTCTGTCAGTTCTTGTTCTATCTTCTTTCCTCCACTGGAAAGACACTGTGAGAAATGACATTCCGCATGAAGGAGTTTCCCTTAAACAGAACTTGCTATAGTCCAACGGTTAGACGGCGGAGCCTGGAAAGCTATGTGTGCCTACTGCGGTACCACAGACTCAGTCCCAAAAGCTTCCTTTTTTAACAGACGTAACACTGCAGCGAATCCCTCCGAAAGCACACTTCCCTCTCAGTATAGGAAGCGTTTTAGACCCAGAAACTAAGTGTGGATCACCACTGGTGGTGAACATCCAATATTTGTTTGGCAGTCTTAAGCACCATAGCCTGCCCTTTACTCACATTACCTAATGTGCCCGTAGTGCTTAACTGTTCTATCTTCATCCTCAAAGGAGAAACACTGTTATGAATGAGTACCGACCTGAAATAGGTTCCCTGAGCAGATACCTTCCTATGCATCCCCTATAAAGGTCCTGTATGAGACACTTCATGATTGTTAGCCAGACATATCCTAGAGTTTTCAACCGAGCACAGATGCATCCCTGTCATGAGACCTTACTGTAGCACAGTTCCCTCATATACTGGAAGTGTTTTGAGAAGAGGTAGAACCTGTGCATCATCTCCAGTGTTTTAATTGCAGTATGCATCATAGAGTCCTATGTGCCTTACCTTGTACTTCACTCACGGTTTGCAACGTTCTCTCTGTCCTTCCTTGTTCTATCTTCTTTCCTCCAGTGGAAAGACACTGTGAGAAGTCTCTTTTCGCATGAAGGAGTTTCCCTTAATCACAACTTCCTATAGTGTAACAGTTAAACGTCTGAGACTGGAAAGCTATTAGCGCCTAATGCGGTTACAACAGAGTCAATCCCAAAAGCTTCCTTCTTTAACAGACGTAACACTGCAGTGAATCCCTCCTAAAGCACACTTCCCTCTCAGTGTTGGAAGCGTTTAACATGCAGAAACTAAGGGCGGATCACCAAGGTGGTGAATATCCAATATGTGTTTGGCAGGCTTAAGCGCCATAGCCTGCCCTTTACTCACAGTACCTAATGTGCCCCTATCCGTCCCTGTTCTATCTTCATTCCTCAAAGGAGAAAAGCTGTTATGAATGAGCACGCAACTGTAGTAGGTTCCCTGAGCAGATACCTTCCTTCGCATCCCCTCTAAGGGGCCTGTATGAGACACTTCATGATTGCTCCCCAGACACCTCCTAGAGTTTCCAACTGAGCACAGAAACATCCCTGTCGTGAGAACTTACTGTAGCACAGTTCCCTCATATATTGGAAGTGTTTTGAGAAGAGGTAGACATTGTGGAACATCTCCGGTGTTGAACCTCCAGTATGCATCCTAGAGGCCTAAGTGGATAACCCTGTACTTCACTCACGGTGTGCAACGTTCTGTCTGTCCGTCCTTGTTCTATCTTCTTTCCTCCAGTGGATAGACACTGTGAGAAGTCACATTCGGCATGAAGGAGTTTCCCTTAAACAGAACTTCCTTAGTCTAACAGTTAGACGTCTGAGACTGGAAAGCTATGAGCGCCTACTGCGGTTAAAACAGAGTCAGTCCCAAAAGCATCCTTCTTTAACAGACGTAACACTGCAGTGAATCCCTTCAAGCACACTTCCCTCTCAATTTTGGAAGCTTTTTAGATGCAGAAACTAAGTGCGGATCACCACTGGTGATGAACATCCAATATGTGTTTGTCAATCTAAGTGCCATAGCTTGCCCTTTACTCACAGTACCTAATGTGCCCCTATCCGTCCCTGTTCTATCTTCATTCCTCAAAGGAGGAAAGCTGTTATGAATGAGCACGCACCTGAGGTAGGTTCCCTGCGCAGATACCATCCTTTTCATCCCCTCTAAGGGGCCTGTATGAGACACTTCATGATTGCCCTCCAGACACCTCCTAGAGTTTCCAACTGAGCACAGAAACATCCCTGTCGTGAGAACTTACTCTAGCACAGTTCCCTCATATATTAGAAGTGTTTTGAGAAGAGGTAGACATTGTGGAACATCTCCGGTGTTGAACTTCCAGTATGCATCATAGAGGCCTAAGTGGATAACCCTGTACTTCACTCACGGTGTGCAACGTTCTGTCTGTCCGTCCTTGTTCTATCTTCTTTCTTCCAGTGGATAGACACTGTGAGAAGTCACATTCCGCATGAAGGCGTTTCCCTTAAACAGAACTTCCTATAGTCTAACAGTTAGACGTCTGAGACTGGAAAGCTATGAGCGCTAAAGCGGTTACAACAGAGTCAGTCCCAAAAGCTTCCTTCTTTAACAGACGTAACACTGCAGTGAATCCCTCCTAAAGCACACTTCCCTCTCAGTGTTGGATGCGTTTTAGATGCAGAAACTAAGTGCGGATCACCACTGGTGATGAACATCCAATATGTGTTTATCAGGCTAAGTGCAATAGCTTGCCCTTTACTCACAGTACCTAATGTGCCCGTAGCCCTTCCCTGTTTTATCTTCATCCTCAAAGGAGAAACACTGTTACAGATGAGTACGCACCTGAAGTAGGTTCCCTGAGCAGATACTTTCCTCCGCATCCCCTCTAAGGGGCCTGTACCAGACACTTCATGATTGCTACCCAGACACGCCCCACACTTTCCAACAGAGCACAGACGCTTCACTGTCGTGAGAACTTACTGTAGCACAGTTTCCTCATATATTGGAAGTGTTTTGAGTAGTGGTAGACCCTGTGGAACATCCCAAGTGTTGAACTTCCAGTATGCATCATAGTGGCCTAAGTGCCTTACCCTTTCCTTCGCCTACGGGTTGTAACATTCTCTCTGCTCCGTCCTTGTTCTATCTTCTTTCCTCCACTGGAAAGACACTGTAAGAAGTGACATTCCGCATGAAGGAGTTTCCCTTACACAGAACTTGCTATAGTCCAACGGATAGACGTCTTTGAATGGAAAGCTATGTGCGCCTATTGCGGTTACCACATAGTCAGTTCCAAAAGCTTCCTTCTTTAACAGACGTAACACTGCAGTGAATCCCTCCTAAAGAACACTTCCCTCTCAGTGTTGGAAGCCTTTTGGACGCAGAAACTAAGTGAGGATCACCACTGTTGGTGAACATCCAATTTGTGTTTGGCAGGCTTAAGCGCCATAGCCTGCCCTTTACTCACAGGACCTAATGTGCCCCTAATCCGTCAGTGTTCTATCTTCATTCCTCCAAGGAGTAACACTGTTATGAATGAGTACGCACCTGAGGTACGTTCCCTGAGCAGATACCTTCCTACGCATCCCCTCTTAGGGGCCAACATGAGACACTTCATGATTGCTACCCAGACATGTCCTAGAGATTCCAACTGAGCACAGACCCATCCCTGTCGTGAGAACTTACTGTAGAACAGTTCCCTCATATATTGGAAGTGTCTTGAGAAGAGGTAGACACTGTGGAACATCTCCGTTTTTGATCTTCCAGTACGCATCATAGAGGCCTAAGTGGCTTACCCTGTACTTCCCTCACGGTTTGCAACGTTCTGTCTGTCAGTCCTTGTTCTATCTTCTTTCATCCACTGGAAAGACACTGTGAGAAGTGACATTCCGCATGAAGGAGTTTCCCTTAAACAGAACTTGCTATAGTCCAACGGTTAGACGGCGGAGCCTGGAAAGCTATGTGTGCCTACTGCGGTACCACAGACTCAGTCCCAAAAGCTTCCTTCTTTAACAGACGTAACACTGCAGCGAATCCCTCCGAAAGCACACTTCCCTCTCAGTATAGGAAGCGTTTTAGACCCAGAAACTAAGTGCGGATCACCACTGGTGGTGAACATCCAATATTTGTTTGGCAGGCTTAAGCACCATAGCCTGCCCTTTACTCACATTACCTAATGTGCCCGTAGTGCTTAACTGTTCTATCTTCATCCTCAAAGGAGAAACACTGTTATGAATGAGTACCCACCTGAAATAGGTTCCCTGAGAGCATACCTTCCTATGCATCCCCTATAAAGGTCCTGTATGAGACACTTCATGATTGTTAGCCAGACATATCCTAGAGTTTTCAACCGAGCACAGATGCATCCCTGTCATGAGACCTTACTGTAGCACAGTTCCCTCATATACTGGAAGTGTTTTGAGAAGAGGTAGAACCTGTGCATCATCTCCAGTGTTTAATTGCAGTATGCATCATAGAGTCCTATGTGCCTTACCTTGTACTTCACTCACGGTTTGCAACGTTCTCTCTGTCCTTCCTTGTTCTATCTTCTTTCCTCCAGTGGAAAGACACTGTGAGAAGTCTCTTTTCGCATGAAGGAGTTTCCCTTAATCACAACTTCCTATAGTGTAACAGTTAAACGTCTGAGACTGGAAAGCTATTAGCGCCTAATGCAGTTACAACAGAGTCAATCCCAAAAGCTTCCTTCTTTAACAGACGTAACACTGCAGTGAATCCCTCCTAAAGCACACTTCCCTCTCAGTGTTGGAAGCGTTTAAAATGCAGAAACTAAGGGCGGATCACCAAGGTGGTGAATATCCAATATGTGTTTGGCAGGCTTAAGCGCCATAGCCTGCCCTTTACCCACAGTACCTAATGTGCCCCTATCCGTCCCTGTTCTATCTTCATTCCTCAAAGGAGAAAAGCTGTTATGAATGAGCACGCAACTGTAGTAGGTTCCCTGAGCAGATACCTTCCTTCGCATCCCCTCTAAGGGGCCTGTATGAGACACTTCATGTTTGCTCCCCAGACACCTCCTAGAGTTTCCAACTGAGCACAGAAACATCCCTGTCGTGAGAACTTACTGTAGCACAGTTCCCTCATATATTGGAAGTGTTTTGAGAGGAGGTAGACATTGTGGAACATCTCCGGTGTTGAACCTCCAGTATGCATCCTAGAGGCCTAAGTGGATAACCCTGTACTTCACTCACGGTGTGCAACGTTCTGTCTGTCCGTCCTTGTTCTATCTTCTTTCCTCCAGTGGATAGACACTGTGAGAAGTCACATTCGGCATGAAGGAGTTTCCCTTAAACAGAACTTCCTTAGTCTAACAGTTAGACGTCTGAGACTGGAAAGCTATGAGCGCCTACTGCGGTTAAAACAGAGTCAGTCCCAAAAGCATCCTTCTTTAACAGACGTAACACTGCAGTGAATCCCTTCAAGCACACTTCCCTCTCAATTTTGGAAGCTTTTTAGATGCAGAAACTAAGTGCGGATCACCACTGGTGATGAACATCCAATATGTGTTTGTCAATCTAAGTGCCATAGCTTGCCCTTTACTCACAGTACCTAATGTGCCCCTAGTCCGTCAGTGTTCTATCTTCATTCCTCAAAGGAGGAAAGCTGTTATGAATGAGCACGCACCTGAGGTAGGTTCCCTGAGCAGATACCATCCTTTTCATCCCCTCTAAGGGGCCTGTATGAGACACTTCATGATTGCCCTCCAGACACCTCCTAGAGTTTCCAACTGAGCACAGAAACATCCCTGTCGTGATAACTTACTCTAGCACAGTTCCCTCATATATTAGAAGTGTTTTGAGAAGAGGTAGACATTGTGGAACATCTCCGGTGTTGAACTTCCAGTATGCATCATAGAGGCCTAAGTGGATAACCCTGTACTTCACTCACGGTGTGCAACGTTCTGTCTGTCCGTCCTTGTTCTATCTTCTTTCTTCCAGTGGATAGACACTGTGAGAAGTCACATTCCGCATGAAGGCGTTTCCCTTAAACAGAACTTCCTATAGTCTAACAGTTAGACGTCTGAGACTGGAAAGCTATGAGCGCTAAAGCGGTTACAACAGAGTCAGTCCCAAAAGCTTCCTTCTTTAACAGACGTAACACTGCAGTGAATCCCTCCTAAAGCACACTTCCCTCTCAGTGTTGGATGCGTTTTAGATGCAGAAACTAAGTGCGGATCACCACTGGTGATGAACATCCAATATGTGTTTATCAGGCTAAGTGCAATAGCTTGCCCTTTACTCACAGTACCTAATGTGCCCGTAGCCCTTCCCTGTTTTATCTTCATCCTCAAAGGAGAAACACTGTTACAGATGAGTACGCACCTGAAGTAGGTTCCCTGAGCAGATACTTTCCTCCGCATCCCCTCTAAGGGGCCTGTACCAGACACTTCATGATTGCTACCCAGACACGCCCCACACTTTCCAACAGAGCACAGACGCTTCACTGTCGTGAGAACTTACTGTAGCACAGTTTCCTCATATATTGGAAGTGTTTTGAGTAGTGGTAGACCCTGTGGAACATCCCAAGTGTTGAACTTCCAGTATGCATCATAGTGGCCTAAGTGCCTTACCCTTTCCTTCGCCTACGGGTTGTAACATTCTCTCTGCTCCGTCCTTGTTCTATCTTCTTTCCTCCACTGGAAAGACACTGTAAGAAGTGACATTCCGCATGAAGGAGTTTCCCTTACACAGAACTTGCTATAGTCCAACGGATAGACGTCTTTGAATGGAAAGCTATGTGCGCCTATTGCGGTTACCACATAGTCAGTTCCAAAAGCTTCCTTCTTTAACAGACGTAACACTGCAGTGAATCCCTCCTAAAGAACACTTCCCTCTCAGTGTTGGAAGCGTTTTGGACGCAGAAACTAAGTGCGGATCACCACTGTTGGTGAACATCCAATTTGTGTTTGGCAGGCTTAAGCGCCATAGCCTGCCCTTTACTCACAGTACCTAATGTGCCCCTAATCCGTCAGTGTTCTATCTTCATTCCTCCAAGGAGTAACACTGTTATGAATGAGTACGCACCTGAGGTACGTTCCCTGAGCAGATACCTTCCTACGCATCCCTTCTTAGGGGCCAACATGAGACACTTCATGATTGCTACCCAGACATGTCCTAGAGATTCCAACTGAGCACAGACCCATCCCTGTGGTGAGAACTTACTGTAGAACAGTTCCCTCATATATTGGAAGTGTCTTGAGAAGAGGTAGACACTGTGGAACATCTCCGTTTTTGATCTTCCAGTACGCATCATAGAGGCCTAAGTGGCTTACCCTGTACTTCCCTCACGGTTTGCAACGTTCTGTCTGTCAGTCCTTGTTCTATCTTCTTTCCTCCACTGGAAAGACACTGTGAGAAGTGACATTCCGCATGAAGGAGTTTCCCTTAAACAGAACTTGCTATAGTCCAACGGTTAGACGGCGGAGCCTGGAAAGCTATGTGTGCCTACTGCGGTACCACAGACTCAGTCCCAAAAGCTTCCTTCTTTAACAGACGTAACACTGCAGCGAATCCCTCCGAAAGCACACTTCCCTCTCAGTATAGGAAGCGTTTTAGACCCAGAAACTAAGTGCGGATCACCACTGTTGGTGAACATCCAATTTGTGTTTGGCAGGCTTAAGCGCCATAGCCTGCCCTTTACTCATAGGACCTAATGTGCCCCTAATCCGTCAGTGTTCTATCTTCATTCCTCCAAGGAGTAACACTGTTATGAATGAGTACGCACCTGAGGTACGTTCCCTGAGCAGATACCTTCCTACGCATCCCTTCTTAGGGGCCAACATGAGACACTTCATGATTGCTACCCAGACATGTCCTAGAGATTCCAACTGAGCACAGACCCATCCCTGTGGTGAGAACTTACTGTAGAACAGTTCCCTCATATATTGGAAGTGTCTTGAGAAGAGGTAGACACTGTGGAACATCTCCGTTTTTGATCTTCCAGTACGCATCATAGAGGCCTAAGTGGCTTACCCTGTACTTCCCTCACGGTTTGCAACGTTCTGTCTGTCAGTCCTTGTTCTATCTTCTTTCCTCCACTGGAAAGACACTGTGAGAAGTGACATTCCGCATGAAGGAGTTTCCCTTAAACAGAACTTGCTATAGTCCAACGGTTAGACGGCGGAGCCTGGAAAGCTATGTGTGCCTACTGCGGTACCACAGACTCAGTCCCAAAAGCTTCCTTCTTTAACAGACGTAACACTGCAGCGAATCCCTCCGAAAGCACACTTCCCTCTCAGTATAGGAAGCGTTTTAGACCCAGAAACTAAGTGCGGATCACCACTGTTGGTGAACATCCAATATTTGTTTGGCAGGCTTAAGCACCATAGCCTGCCCTTTACTCACATTACCTAATGTGCCCGTAGTGCTTAACTGTTCTATCTTCATCCTCAAAGAAAAACACTGTTATGAATGAGTACCCACCTGAAATAGGTTCCCTGAGAGCATACCTTCCTATGCATCCCCTATAAAGGTCCTGTATGAGACACTTCATGATTGTTAGCCAGACATATCCTAGAGTTTTCAACCGAGCACAGATGCATCCATGTTATGAGACCTTACTGTAGCACAGTTCCCTCATATACTGGAAGTGTTTTGAGAAGAGGTAGAACCTGTGCATCATCTCCAGTGTTTTAATTGCAGTATGCATCATAGAGTCCTATGTGCCTTACCTTGTATATCACTCACGGTTTGCAACGTTCTCTCTGTCCTTCCTTGTTCTATCTTCTTTCCTCCAGTGGAAAGACACTGTGAGAAGTCTCTTTTCGCATGAAGGAGTTTCCCTTAATCACAACTTCCTATAGTGTAACAGTTAAACGTCTGAGACTGGAAAGCTATTAGCGCCTAATGCAGTTACAACAGAGTCAATCCCAAAAGCTTCCTTCTTTAACAGACGTAACACTGCAGTGAATCCCTCCTAAAGCACACTTCCCTCTCAGTGTTGGAAGCGTTTAAAATGCAGAAACTAAGGGCGGATCACCAAGGTGGTGAATATCCAATATGTGTTTGGCAGGCTTAAGCGCCATAGCCTGCCCTTTACTCACAGTACCTAATGTGCCTCTATCCGTCCCTGTTCTATCTTCATTCCTCAAAGGAGAAAAGCTGTTATGAATGAGCACGCAACTGTAGTAGGTTCCCTGAGCAGATACCTTCCTTCGCATCCCCTCTAAGGGGCCTGTATGAGACACTTCATGATTGCTCCCCAGACACCTCCTAGAGTTTCCAACTGAGCACAGAAACATCCCTGTCGTGAGAACTTACTGTAGCACAGTTCCCTCATATATTGGAAGTGTTTTGAGAAGAGGTAGACATTGTGGAACATCTCCGGTGTTGAACCTCCAGTATGCATCCTAGAGGCCTAAGTGGATAACCCTGTACTTCACTCACGGTGTGCAACGTTCTGTCTGTCCGTCCTTGTTCTATCTTCTTTCCTCCAGTGGATAGACACTGTGAGAAGTCACATTCGGCATGAAGGAGTTTCCCTTAAACAGAACTTCCTTAGTCTAACAGTTAGACGTCTGAGACTGGAAAGCTATGAGCGCCTACTGCGGTTAAAACAGAGTCAGTCCCAAAAGCATCCTTCTTTAACAGACGTAACACTGCAGTGAATCCCTTCAAGCACACTTCCCTCTCAATTTTGGAAGCTTTTTAGATGCAGAAACTAAGTGCGGATCACCACTGGTGATGAACATCCAATATGTGTTTGTCAATCTAAGTGCCATAGCTTGCCCTTTACTCACAGTACCTAATGTGCCCCTAGTCCGTCAGTGTTCTATCTTCATTCCTCAAAGGAGGAAAGCTGTTATAAATGAGCACGCACCTGAGGTAGGTTCCCTGAGCAGATACCATCCTTTTCATCCCCTCTAAGGGGCCTGTATGAGACACTTCATGATTGCCCTCCAGACACCTCCTAGAGTTTCCAACTGAGCACAGAAACATCCCTGTCGTGATAACTTACTCTAGCACAGTTCCCTCATATATTAGAAGTGTTTTGAGAAGAGGTAGACATTGTGGAACATCTCCGGTGTTGAACTTCCAGTATGCATCATAGAGGCCTAAGTGGATAACCCTGTACTTCACTCACGGTGTGCAACGTTCTGTCTGTCCGTCCTTGTTCTATCTTCTTTCTTCCAGTGGATAGACACTGTGAGAAGTCACATTCCGCATGAAGGAGTTTCCCTTAAACAGAACTTCCTATAGTCTAACAGTTAGACGTCTGAGACTGGAAAGCTATGAGCGCTAAAGCGGTTACAACAGAGTCAGTCCCAAAAGCTTCCTTCTTTAACAGACGTAACACTGCAGTGAATCCCTCCTAAAGCACACTTCCCTCTCAGTGTTGGATGCGTTTTAGATGCAGAAACTAAGTGCGGATCACCACTGGTGATGAACATCCAATATGTGTTTATCAGGCTAAGTGCAATAGCTTGCCCTTTACTCACAGTACCTAATGTGCCCGTAGCCCTTCCCTGTTTTATCTTCATCCTCAAAGGAGAAACACTGTTACAGATGAGTACGCACCTGAAGTAGGTTCCCTGAGCAGATACTTTCCTCCGCATCCCCTCTAAGGGGCCTGTACCAGACACTTCATGATTGCTACCCAGACACGCCCCACACTTTCCAACAGAGCACAGACGCTTCACTGTCGTGAGAACTTACTGTAGCACAGTTTCCTCATATATTGGAAGTGTTTTGAGTAGTGGTAGACCCTGTGGAACATCCCAAGTGTTGAACTTCCAGTATGCATCATAGTGGCCTAAGTGCCTTACCCTTTCCTTCGCCTACGGGTTGTAACATTCTCTCTGCTCCGTCCTTGTTCTATCTTCTTTCCTCCACTGGAAAGACACTGTAAGAAGTGACATTCCGCATGAAGGAGTTTCCCTTACACAGAACTTGCTATAGTCCAACGGATAGACGTCTTTGAATGGAAAGCTATGTGCGCCTATTGCGGTTACCACATAGTCAGTTCCAAAAGCTTCCTTCTTTAACAGACGTAACACTGCAGTGAATCCCTCCTAAAGAACACTTCCCTCTCAGTGTTGGAAGCGTTTTGGACGCGGAAACTAAGTGCGGATCACCACTGTTGGTGAACATCCAATTTGTGTTTGGCAGGCTTAAGCGCCATAGCCTGCCCTTTACTCACAGGACCTAATGTGCCCCTAATCCGTCAGTGTTCTATCTTCATTCCTCCAAGGAGTAACACTGTTATGAATGAGTACGCACCTGAGGTACGTTCCCTGAGCAGATACCTTCCTACGCATCCCTTCTTAGGGGCCAACATGAGACACTTCATGATTGCTACCCAGACATGTCCTAGAGATTCCAACTGAGCACAGACCCATCCCTGTGGTGAGAACTTACTGTAGAACAGTTCCCTCATATATTGGAAGTGTCTTGAGAAGAGGTAGACACTGTGGAACATCTCCGTTTTTGATCTTCCAGTACGCATCATAGAGGCCTAAGTGGCTTACCCTGTACTTCCCTCACGGTTTGCAACGTTCTGTCTGTCAGTCCTTGTTCTATCTTCTTTCCTCCACTGGAAAGACACTGTGAGAAATGACATTCCGCATGAAGGAGTTTCCCTTAAACAGAACTTGCTATAGTCCAACGGTTAGACGGCGGAGCCTGGAAAGCTATGTGTGCCTACTGCGGTACCACAGACTCAGTCCCAAAAGCTTCCTTCTTTAACAGACGTAACACTGCAGTGAATCCCTCCCAAAGCACACTTCCCTCTCAGTATAGGAAGCGTTTTAGACCCAGAAACTAAGTGCGGATCACCACTGGTGGTGAACATCCAATATTTGTTTGGTAGGCTTAAGCACCATAGCCTGCCCTTTACTCACATTACCTAATGTGCCCGTAGTGCTTAACTGTTCTATCTTCATCCTCAAAGGAAAAACACTGTTATGAATGAGTACCCACCTGAAATAGGTTCCCTGAGCAGATACCTTCCTATGCATCCCCTATAAAGGTCCTGTATGAGACACTTCATGATAGTTACCCAGACATATCCTAGAGTTTTCAACCGAGCACAGATGCATCCCTGTCATGAGACCTTACTGAAGCATAGTTCCCTCATATACTGGAAGTGTTTTGAGAAGAGGTAGAACCTGTGGATCATCTCCAGTGTTTTTATTGCCGTATGCATCATAGAGTCCTATGTGCCTTACCGTGTACTTCACTCAAGGTTTGCAACGTTCTCTCTGTCCTTCCATGTTCTATCTTCTTTCCTCCAGTGGAAAGACACTGTGAGAAGTCTCTTTTCACATGAAGGAGTTTCCCTTAATCACAATTTCCTATAGTGTAACAGTTAAACGTCTGAGACTGGAAAGCTATTAGCGCCTAATGCAGTTACAACAGAGTCAATCCCAAAAGCTTCCTTCTTTAACAGACGTAACACTGCAGTGAATCCCTCCTAAAGCACACTTCCCTCTCAGTGTTGGAAGCGTTTAAAATGCAGAAACTACCCCTCAGACTGTTTTTCTGGGAGGTTGGGGTACCAGGTGGTGGGTATTATAGAGGGCACAGCTTGCATGGAGCACTGGGTGTGGTGAAAAAATAATGAATACTGTTTTTCTGAAAATAAATAAATTGGGAAAAAAAATAAAATAATATAATGCAGAAACTAAGGGCGGATCACCAAGGTGGTGAATATCCAATATGTGTTTGGCAGGCTTAACCGCCATAGCCTGCCCTTTACTCACAGTACCTAATGTGCCCCTATCCGTCCCTGTTCTATCTTCATTCCTCAAAGGAGAAAAGCTGTTATGAATGAGCACGCAACTGTAGTAGGTTCCCTGAGCAGATACCTTCCTTCGCATCCCCTCTAAGGGGCCTGTATGAGACACTTCATGATTGCTCCCCAGACACCTCCTAGAGTTTCCAACTGAGCACAGAAACATCCCTGTCGTGAGAACTTACTGTAGCACAGTTCCCTCATATATTGGAAGTGTTTTGAGAAGAGGTAGACATTGTGGAACATCTCCGGTGTTGAACCTCCAGTATGCATCCTAGAGGCCTAAGTGGATAACCCTGTACTTCACTCACGGTGTGCAACGTTCTGTCTGTCCGTCCTTGTTCTATCTTCTTTCCTCCAGTGGATAGACACTGTGAGAAGTCACATTCGGCATGAAGGAGTTTCCCTTAAACAGAACTTCCTTAGTCTAACAGTTAGACGTCTGAGACTGGAAAGCTATGAGCGCCTACTGCGGTTAAAACAGAGTCAGTCCCAAAAGCTTCCTTCTTTAACAGACGTAACACTGCAGTGAATCCCTTCAAGCACACTTCCCTCTCAATTTTGGAAGCTTTTTAGATGCAGAAACTAAGTGCGGATCACCACTGGTGATGAACATCCAATATGTGTTTGTCAATCTAAGTGCCATAGCTTGCCCTTTACTCACAGTACCTAATGTGCCCCTAGTCCGTCAGTGTTCTATCTTCATTCCTCAAAGGAGGAAAGCTGTTATAAATGAGCACGCACCTGAGGTAGGTTCCCTGAGCAGATACCATCCTTTTCATCCCCTCTAAGGGGCCTGTATGAGACACTTCATGATTGCCCTCCAGACACCTCCTAGAGTATCCAACTGAGCACAGAAACATCCCTGTCGTGATAACTTACTCTAGCACAGTTCCCTCATATATTAGAAGTGTTTTGAGAAGAGGTAGACATTGTGGAACATCTCCGGTGTTGAACTTCCAGTATGCATCATAGAGGCCTAAGTGGATAACCCTGTACTTCACTCACGGTGTGCAACGTTCTGTCTGTCCGTCCTTGTTCTATCTTCTTTCTTCCAGTGGATAGACACTGTGAGAAGTCACATTCCGCATGAAGGAGTTTCCCTTAAACAGAACTTCCTATAGTCTAACAGTTAGACGTCTGAGACTGGAAAGCTATGAGCGCTAAAGCGGTTACAACAGAGTCAGTCCCAAAAGCTTCCTTCTTTAACAGACGTAACACTGCAGTGAATCCCTCCTAAAGCACACTTCCCTCTCAGTGTTGGATGCGTTTTAGATGCAGAAACTAAGTGCGGATCACCACTGGTGATGAACATCCAATATGTGTTTATCAGGCTAAGTGCAATAGCTTGCCCTTTACTCACAGTACCTAATGTGCCCGTAGCCCTTCCCTGTTTTATCTTCATCCTCAAAGGAGAAACACTGTTACAGATGAGTACGCACCTGAAGTAGGTTCCCTGAGCAGATACTTTCCTCCGCATCCCCTCTAAGGGGCCTGTACCAGACACTTCATGATTGCTACCCAGACACGCCCCACACTTTCCAACAGAGCACAGACGCTTCACTGTCGTGAGAACTTACTGTAGCACAGTTTCCTCATATATTGGAAGTGTTTTGAGTAGTGGTAGACCCTGTGGAACATCCCAAGTGTTGAACTTCCAGTATGCATCATAGTGGCCTAAGTGCCTTACCCTTTCCTTCGCCTACGGGTTGTAACATTCTCTCTGCTCCGTCCTTGTTCTATCTTCTTTCCTCCACTGGAAAGACACTGTAAGAAGTGACATTCCGCATGAAGGAGTTTCCCTTACACAGAACTTGCTATAGTCCAACGGATAGACGTCTTTGAATGGAAAGCTATGTGCGCCTATTGCGGTTACCACATAGTCAGTTCCAAAAGCTTCCTTCTTTAACAGACGTAACACTGCAGTGAATCCCTCCTAAAGAACACTTCCCTCTCAGTGTTGGAAGCGTTTTGGACGCGGAAACTAAGTGCGGATCACCACTGTTGGTGAACATCCAATTTGTGTTTGGCAGGCTTAAGCGCCATAGCCTGCCCTTTACTCACAGGACCTAATGTGCCCCTAATCCGTCAGTGTTCTATCTTCATTCCTCCAAGGAGTAACACTGTTATGAATGAGTACGCACCTGAGGTACGTTCCCTGAGCAGATACCTTCCTACGCATCCCTTCTTAGGGGCCAACATGAGACACTTCATGATTGCTACCCAGACATGTCCTAGAGATTCCAACTGAGCACAGACCCATCCCTGTGGTGAGAACTTACTGTAGAACAGTTCCCTCATATATTGGAAGTGTCTTGAGAAGAGGTAGACACTGTGGAACATCTCCGTTTTTGATCTTCCAGTACGCATCATAGAGGCCTAAGTGGCTTACCCTGTACTTCCCTCACGGTTTGCAACGTTCTGTCTGTCAGTTCTTGTTCTATCTTCTTTCCTCCACTGGAAAGACACTGTGAGAAATGACATTCCGCATGAAGGAGTTTCCCTTAAACAGAACTTGCTATAGTCCAACGGTTAGACGGCGGAGCCTGGAAAGCTATGTGTGCCTACTGCGGTACCACAGACTCAGTCCCAAAAGCTTCCTTCTTTAACAGACGTAACACTGCAGCGAATCCCTCCGAAAGCACACTTCCCTCTCAGTATAGGAAGCGTTTTAGACCCAGAAACTAAGTGCGGATCACCACTGGTGGTGAACATCCAATATTTGTTTGGTAGGCTTAAGCACCATAGCCTGCCCTTTACTCACATTACCTAATGTGCCCGTAGTGCTTAACTGTTCTATCTTCATCCTCAAAGGAGAAACACTGTTATGAATGAGTACCCACCTGAAATAGGTTCCCTGAGCAGATACCTTCCTATGCATCCCCTATAAAGGTCCTGTATGAGACACTTCATGATAGTTACCCAGACATATCCTAGAGTTTTCAACCGAGCACAGATGCATCCCTGTCATGAGACCTTACTGAAGCATAGTTCCCTCATATACTGGAAGTGTTTTGAGAAGAGGTAGAACCTGTGGATCATCTCCAGTGTTTTTATTGCCGTATGCATCATAGAGTCCTATGTGCCTTACCGTGTACTTCACTCAAGGTTTGCAACGTTCTCTCTGTCCTTCCATGTTCTATCTTCTTTCCTCCAGTGGAAAGACACTGTGAGAAGTCTCTTTTCACATGAAGGAGTTTCCCTTAATCACAATTTCCTATAGTGTAACAGTTAAACGTCTGAGACTGGAAAGCTATTAGCGCCTAATGCAGTTACAACAGAGTCAATCCCAAAAGCTTCCTTCTTTAACAGACGTAACACTGCAGTGAATCCCTCCTAAAGCACACTTCCCTCTCAGTGTTGGAAGCGTTTAAAATGCAGAAACTACCCCTCAGACTGTTTTTCTGGGAGGTTGGGGTACCAGGTGGTGGGTATTATAGAGGGCACAGCTTGCATGGAGCACTGGGTGTGGTGAAAAAATAATGAATACTGTTTTTCTGAAAATAAATAAATTGGGAAAAAAAATAAAATAATATAATGCAGAAACTAAGGGCGGATCACCAAGGTGGTGAATATCCAATATGTGTTTGGCAGGCTTAACCGCCATAGCCTGCCCTTTACTCACAGTACCTAATGTGCCCCTATCCGTCCCTGTTCTATCTTCATTCCTCAAAGGAGAAAAGCTGTTATGAATGAGCACGCAACTGTAGTAGGTTCCCTGAGCAGATACCTTCCTTCGCATCCCCTCTAAGGGGCCTGTATGAGACACTTCATGATTGCTCCCCAGACACCTCCTAGAGTTTCCAACTGAGCACAGAAACATCCCTGTCGTGAGAACTTACTCTAGCACAGTTCCCTCATATATTGGAAGTGTTTTGAGAAGAGGTAGACATTGTGGAACATCTCCGGTGTTGAACCTCCAGTATGCATCCTAGAGGCCTAAGTGGATAACCCTGTACTTCACTCACGGTGTGCAACGTTCTGTCTGTCCGTCCTTGTTCTATCTTCTTTCCTCCAGTGGATAGACACTGTGAGAAGTCACATTCCGCATGAAGGAGTTTCCCTTAAACAGAACTTCCTTAGTCTAACAGTTAGACGTCTGAGACTGGAAAGCTATGAGCGCCTACTGCGGTTAAAACAGAGTCAGTCCCAAAAGCTTCCTTCTTTAACAGACGTAACACTGCAGTGAATCCCTCCTAAAGCACACTTCCCTCTCAATTTTGGAAGCTTTTTAGATGCAGAAACTAAGTGCGGATCACCACTGGTGATGAACATCCAATATGTGTTTGTCAATCTAAGTGCCATAGCTTGCCCTTTACTCACAGTACCTAATGTGCCCCTAGTCCGTCAGTGTTCTATCTTCATTCCTCAAAGGAGGAAAGCTGTTATAAATGAGCACGCACCTGAGGTAGGTTCCCTGAGCAGATACCATCCTTTTCATCCCCTCTAAGGGGCCTGTATGAGACACTTCATGATTGCCCTCCAGACACCTCCTAGAGTTTCCAACTGAGCACAGAAACATCCCTGTCGTGATAACTTACTCTAGCACAGTTCCCTCATATATTAGAAGTGTTTTGAGAAGAGGTAGACATTGTGGAACATCTCCGGTGTTGAACTTCCAGTATGCATCATAGAGGCCTAAGTGGATAACCCTGTACTTCACTCACGGTGTGCAACGTTCTGTCTGTCCGTCCTTGTTCTATCTTCTTTCTTCCAGTGGATAGACACTGTGAGAAGTCACATTCCGCATGAAGGAGTTTCCCTTAAAGAGAACTTCCTATAGTCTAACAGTTAGACGTCTGAGACTGGAAAGCTATGAGCGCTAAAGCGGTTACAACAGAGTCAGTCCCAAAAGCTTCCTTCTTTAACAGACGTAACACTGCAGTGAATCCCTCCTAAAGCACACTTCCCTCTCAGTGTTGGATGCGTTTTAGATGCAGAAACTAAGTGCGGATCACCACTGGTGATGAACATCCAATATGTGTTTATCAGGCTAAGTGCAATAGCTTGCCCTTTACTCACAGTACCTAATGTGCCCGTAGCCCTTCCCTGTTTTATCTTCATCCTCAAAGGAGAAACACTGTTACAGATGAGTACGCACCTGAAGTAGGTTCCCTGAGCAGATACTTTCCTCCGCATCCCCTCTAAGGGGCCTGTACCAGACACTTCATGATTGCTACCCAGACACGCCCCACACTTTCCAACAGAGCACAGACGCTTCACTGTCGTGAGAACTTACTGTAGCACAGTTTCCTCATATATTGGAAGTGTTTTGAGTAGTGGTAGACCCTGTGGAACATCCCAAGTGTTGAACTTCCAGTATGCATCATAGTGGCCTAAGTGCCTTACCCTTTCCTTCGCCTACGGGTTGTAACATTCTCTCTGCTCCGTCCTTGTTCTATCTTCTTTCCTCCACTGGAAAGACACTGTAAGAAGTGACATTCCGCATGAAGGAGTTTCCCTTACACAGAACTTGCTATAGTCCAACGGATAGACGTCTTTGAATGGAAAGCTATGTGCGCCTATTGCGGTTACCACATAGTCAGTTCCAAAAGCTTCCTTCTTTAACAGACGTAACACTGCAGTGAATCCCTCCTAAAGAACACTTCCCTCTCAGTGTTGGAAGCGTTTTGGACGCAGAAACTAAGTGCGGATCACCACTGTTGGTGAACATCCAATTTGTGTTTGGCAGGCTTAAGCGCCATAGCCTGCCCTTTACTCACAGGACCTAATGTGCCCCTAATCCGTCAGTGTTCTATCTTCATTCCTCCAAGGAGTAACACTGTTATGAATGAGTACGCACCTGAGGTACGTTCCCTGAGCAGATACCTTCCTACGTATCCCTTCTTAGGGGCCAACATGAGACACTTCATGATTGCTACCCAGACATGTCCTAGAGATTCCAACTGAGCACAGACCCATCCCTGTGGTGAGAACTTACTGTAGAACAGTTCCCTCATATATTGGAAGTGTCTTGAGAAGAGGTAGACACTGTGGAACATCTCCGTTTTTGATCTCCAGTACGCATCATAGAGGCCTAAGTGGCTTACCCTGTACTTCCCTCACGGTTTGCAACGTTCTGTCTGTCAGTCCTTGTTCTATCTTCTTTCCTCCACTGGAAAGACACTGTGAGAAGTGACATTCCGCATGAAGGAGTTTCCCTTAAACAGAACTTGCTATAGTCCAACGGTTAGACGGCGGAGCCTGGAAAGCTATGTGTGCCTACTGCGGTACCACAGACTCAGTCCCAAAAGCTTCCTTCTTTAACAGACGTAACACTGCAGCGAATCCCTCCGAAAGCACACTTCCCTCTCAGTATAGGAAGCGTTTTAGACCCAGAAACTAAGTGCGGATCACCACTGGTGGTGAACATCCAATATTTGTTTGGCAGGCTTAAGCACCATAGCCTGCCCTTTACTCACATTACCTAATGTGCCCGTAGTGCTTAACTGTTCTATCTTCATCCTCAAAGGAAAAACACTGTTATGAATGAGTACCCACCTGAAATAGGTTCCCTGAGAGCATACCTTCCTATGCATCCCCTATAAAGGTCCTGTATGAGACACTTCATGATTGTTAGCCAGACATATCCTAGAGTTTTCAACCGAGCACAGATGCATCCATGTCATGAGACCTTACTGTAGCACAGTTCCCTCATATACTGGAAGTGTTTTGAGAAGAGGTAGAACCTGTGCATCATCTCCAGTGTTTTAATTGCAGTATGCATCATAGAGTCCTATGTGCCTTACCTTGTACTTCACTCACGGTTTGCAACGTTCTCTCTGTCCTTCCTTGTTCTATCTTCTTTCCTCCAGTGGAAAGACACTGTGAGAAGTCTCTTTTCGCATGAAGGAGTTTCCCTTAATCACAACTTCCTATAGTGTAACAGTTAAACGTCTGAGACTGGAAAGCTATTAGCGCCTAATGCAGTTACAACAGAGTCAATCCCAAAAGCTTCCTTCTTTAACAGACGTAACACTGCAGTGAATCCCTCCTAAAGCACACTTCCCTCTCAGTGTTGGAAGCGTTTAAAATGCAGAAACTAAGGGCGGATCACCAAGGTGGTGAATATCCAATATGTGTTTGGCAGGCTTAAGCGCCATAGCCTGCCCTTTACTCACAGTACCTAATGTGCCTCTATCCGTCCCTGTTCTATCTTCATTCCTCAAAGGAGAAAAGCTGTTATGAATGAGCACGCAACTGTAGTAGGTTCCCTGAGCAGATACCTTCCTTCGCATCCCCTCTAAGGGGCCTGTATGAGACACTTCATGATTGCTCCCCAGACACCTCCTAGAGTTTCCAACTGAGCACAGAAACATCCCTGTCGTGAGAACTTACTGTAGCACAGTTCCCTCATATATTGGAAGTGTTTTGAGAAGAGGTAGACATTGTGGAACATCTCCGGTGTTGAACCTCCAGTATGCATCCTAGAGGCCTAAGTGGATAACCCTGTACTTCACTCACGGTGTGCAACGTTCTGTCTGTCCGTCCTTGTTCTATCTTCTTTCCTCCAGTGGATAGACACTGTGAGAAGTCACATTCCGCATGAAGGAGTTTCCCTTAAACAGAACTTCCTTAGTCTAACAGTTAGACGTCTGAGACTGGAAAGCTATGAGCGCCTACTGCGGTTAAAACAGAGTCAGTCCCAAAAGCTTCCTTCTTTAACAGACGTAACACTGCAGTGAATCCCTCCTAAAGCACACTTCCCTCTCAATTTTGGAAGCTTTTTAGATGCAGAAACTAAGTGCGGATCACCACTGGTGATGAACATCCAATATGTGTTTGTCAATCTAAGTGCCATAGCTTGCCCTTTACTCACAGTACCTAATGTGCCCCTAGTCCGTCAGTGTTCTATCTTCATTCCTCAAAGGAGGAAAGCTGTTATAAATGAGCACGCACCTGAGGTAGGTTCCCTGAGCAGATACCATCCTTTTCATCCCCTCTAAGGGGCCTGTATGAGACACTTCATGATTGCCCTCCAGACACCTCCTAGAGTTTCCAACTGAGCACAGAAACATCCCTGTCGTGATAACTTACTCTAGCACAGTTCCCTCATATATTAGAAGTGTTTTGAGAAGAGGTAGACATTGTGGAACATCTCCGGTGTTGAACTTCCAGTATGCATCATAGAGGCCTAAGTGGATAACCCTGTACTTCACTCACGGTGTGCAACGTTCTGTCTGTCCGTCCTTGTTCTATCTTCTTTCTTCCAGTGGATAGACACTGTGAGAAGTCACATTCCGCATGAAGGCGTTTCCCTTAAACAGAACTTCCTATAGTCTAACAGTTAGACGTCTGAGACTGGAAAGCTATGAGCGCTAAAGCGGTTACAACAGAGTCAGTCCCAAAAGCTTCCTTCTTTAACAGACGTAACACTGCAGTGAATCCCTCCTAAAGCACACTTCCCTCTCAGTGTTGGATGCGTTTTAGATGCAGAAACTAAGTGCGGATCACCACTGGTGATGAACATCCAATATGTGTTTATCAGGCTAAGTGCAATAGCTTGCCCTTTACTCACAGTACCTAATGTGCCCGTAGCCCTTCCCTGTTTTATCTTCATCCTCAAAGGAGAAACACTGTTACAGATGAGTACGCACCTGAAGTAGGTTCCCTGAGCAGATACTTTCCTCCGCATCCCCTCTAAGGGGCCTGTACCAGACACTTCATGATTGCTACCCAGACACGCCCCACACTTTCCAACAGAGCACAGACGCTTCACTGTCGTGAGAACTTACTGTAGCACAGTTTCCTCATATATCGGAAGTGTTTTGAGTAGTGGTAGACCCTGTGGAACATCCCAAGTGTTGAACTTCCAGTATGCATCATAGTGGCCTAAGTGCCTTACCCTTTCCTTCGCCTACGGGTTGTAACATTCTCTCTGCTCCGTCCTTGTTCTATCTTCTTTCCTCCACTGGAAAGACACTGTGAGAAGTGACATTCCGCATGAAGGAGTTTCCCTTAAACAGAACTTGCTATAGTCCAACGGTTAGACGGCGGAGCCTGGAAAGCTATGTGTGCCTACTGCGGTACCACAGACTCAGTCCCAAAAGCTTCCTTCTTTAACAGACGTAACACTGCAGCGAATCCCTCCGAAAGCACACTTCCCTCTCAGTATAGGAAGCGTTTTAGACCCCGAAACTAAGTGCGGATCACCACTGGTGGTGAACATCCAATATTTGTTTGGCAGGCTTAAGCAACATAGCCTGCCCTTTACTCACATTACCTAATGTGCCCGTAGTGCTTAACTGTTCTATCTTCATCCTCAAAGGAGAAACACTGTTATGAATGAGTACCCACCTGAAATAGGTTCCCTGAGAGCATACCTTCCTATGCATCCCCTATAAAGGTCCTGTATGAGACACTTCATGATTGTTAGCCAGACATATCCTAGAGTTTTCAACCGAGCACAGATGCATCCCTGTCATGAGACCTTACTGTAGCACAGTTCCCTCATATACTGGAAGTGTTTTGAGAAGAGGTAGAACCTGTGCATCATCTCCAGTGTTTTAATTGCAGTATGCATCATAGAGTCCTATGTGCCTTACCTTGTACTTCACTCACGGTTTGCAACGTTCTCTCTGTCCTTCCTTGTTCTATCTTCTTTCCTCCAGTGGAAAGACACTGTGAGAAGTCTCTTTTCGCATGAAGGAGTTTCCCTTAATCACAACTTCCTATAGTGTAACAGTTAAACGTCTGAGACTGGAAAGCTATTAGCGCCTAATGCAGTTACAACAGAGTCAATCCCAAAAGCTTCCTTCTTTAACAGACGTAACACTGCAGTGAATCCCTCCTAAAGCACACTTCCCTCTCAGTGTTGGAAGCGTTTAAAATGCAGAAACTAAGGGCGGATCACCAAGGTGGTGAATATCCAATATGTGTTTGGCAGGCTTAAGCGCCATAGCCTGCCCTTTACTCACAGTACCTAATGTGCCTCTATCCGTCCCTGTTCTATCTTCATTCCTCAAAGGAGAAAAGCTGTTATGAATGAGCACGCAACTGTAGTAGGTTCCCTGAGCAGATACCTTCCTTCGCATCCCCTCTAAGGGGCCTGTATGAGACACTTCATGATTGCTCCCCAGACACCTCCTAGAGTTTCCAACTGAGCACAGAAACATCCCTGTCGTGAGAACTTACTGTAGCACAGTTCCCTCATATATTGGAAGTGTTTTGAGAAGAGGTAGACATTGTGGAACATCTCCGGTGTTGAACCTCCAGTATGCATCCTAGAGGCCTAAGTGGATAACCCTGTACTTCACTCACGGTGTGCAACGTTCTGTCTGTCCGTCCTTGTTCTATCTTCTTTCCTCCAGTGGATAGACACTGTGAGAAGTCACATTCGGCATGAAGGAGTTTCCCTTAAACAGAACTTCCTTAGTCTAACAGTTAGACGTCTGAGACTGGAAAGCTATGAGCGCCTACTGCGGTTAAAACAGAGTCAGTCCCAAAAGCATCCTTCTTTAACAGACGTAACACTGCAGTGAATCCCTTCAAGCACACTTCCCTCTCAATTTTGGAAGCTTTTTAGATGCAGAAACTAAGTGCGGATCACCACTGGTGATGAACATCCAATATGTGTTTGTCAATCTAAGTGCCATAGCTTGCCCTTTACTCACAGTACCTAATGTGCCCCTAGTCCGTCAGTGTTCTATCTTCATTCCTCAAAGGAGGAAAGCTGTTATAAATGAGCACGCACCTGAGGTAGGTTCCCTGAGCAGATACCATCCTTTTCATCCCCTCTAAGGGGCCTGTATGAGACACTTCATGATTGCCCTCCAGACACCTCCTAGAGTTTCCAACTGAGCACAGAAACATCCCTGTCGTGATAACTTACTCTAGCACAGTTCCCTCATATATTAGAAGTGTTTTGAGAAGAGGTAGACATTGTGGAACATCTCCGGTGTTGAACTTCCAGTATGCATCCTAGAGGCCTACGTGGATAACCCTGTACTTCACTCACGGTGTGCAACGTTCTGTCTGTCCGTCCTTGTTCTATCTTCTTTCCTCCAGTGGATAGACACTGTGAGAAGTCACATTCGGCATGAAGGAGTTTCCCTTAAACAGAACTTCCTTAGTCTAACAGTTAGACGTCTGAGACTGGAAAGCTATGAGCGCCTACTGCGGTTAAAACAGAGTCAGTCCCAAAAGCATCCTTCTTTAACAGACGTAACACTGCAGTGAATCCCTTCAAGCACACTTCCCTCTCAATTTTGGAAGCTTTTTAGATGCAGAAACTAAGTGCGGATCACCACTGGTGATGAACATCCAATATGTGTTTGTCAATCTAAGTGCCATAGCTTGCCCTTTACTCACAGTACCTAATGTGCCCCTAGTCCGTCAGTGTTCTATCTTCATTCCTCAAAGGAGGAAAGCTGTTATAAATGAGCACGCACCTGAGGTAGGTTCCCTGAGCAGATACCATCCTTTTCATCCCCTCTAAGGGGCCTGTATGAGACACTTCATGATTGCCCTCCAGACACCTCCTAGAGTTTCCAACTGAGCACAGAAACATCCCTGTCGTGATAACTTACTCTAGCACAGTTCCCTCATATATTAGAAGTGTTTTGAGAAGAGGTAGACATTGTGGAACATCTCCGGTGTTGAACTTCCAGTATTCATCATAGAGGCCTAAGTGGGTAACCCTGTACTTCACTCACGGTGTGCAACGTTCTGTCTGTCCGTCCTTGTTCTATCTTCTTTCTTCCAGTGGATAGACACTGTGAGAAGTCACATTCCGCATGAAGGCGTTTCCCTTAAACAGAACTTCCTATAGTCTAACAGTTAGACGTCTGAGACTGGAAAGCTATGAGCGCTAAAGCGGTTACACCAGAGTCAGTCCCAAAAGCTTCCTTCTTTAACAGACGTAACACTGCAGTGAATCCCTCCTAAAGCACACTTCCCTCTCAGTGTTGGATGCGTTTTAGATGCAGAAACTAAGTGCGGATCACCACTGGTGATGAACATCCAATATGTGTTTATCAGGCTAAGTGCAATAGCTTGCCCTTTACTCACAGTACCTAATGTGCCCGTAGCCCTTCCCTGTTTTATCTTCATCCTCAAAGGAGAAACACTGTTACAGATGAGTACGCACCTGAAGTAGGTTCCCTGAGCAGATACTTTCCTCCGCATCCCCTCTAAGGGGCCTGTACCAGACACTTCATGATTGCTACCCAGACACGCCCCACACTTTCCAACAGAGCACAGACGCTTCACTGTCGTGAGAACTTACTGTAGCACAGTTTCCTCATATATCGGAAGTGTTTTGAGTAGTGGTAGACCCTGTGGAACATCCCAAGTGTTGAACTTCCAGTATGCATCATAGTGGCCTAAGTGCCTTACCCTTTCCTTCGCCTACGGGTTGTAACATTCTCTCTGCTCCGTCCTTGTTCTATCTTCTTTCCTCCACTGGAAAGACACTGTAAGAAGTGACATTCCGCATGAAGGAGTTTCCCTTACACAGAACTTGCTATAGTCCAACGGATAGACGTCTTTGAATGGAAAGCTAGGTGCGCCTATTGCGGTTACCACATAGTCAGTTCCAAAAGCTTCCTTCTTTAACAGACGTAACACTGCAGTGAATCCCTCCTAAAGAACACTTCCCTCTCAGTGTTGGAAGCGTTTTGGACGCAGAAACTAAGTGCGGATCACCACTGTTGGTGAACATCCAATTTGTGTTTGGCAGGCTTAAGCGCCATAGCCTGCCCTTTACTCACAGTACCTAATGTGCCCCTAATCCGTCAGTGTTCTATCTTCATTCCTCCAAGGAGTAACACTGTTATGAATGAGTACGCACCTGAGGTACGTTCCCTGAGCAGATACCTTCCTACGCATCCCCTCTAAAGGTCCTGTATGAGACACTTCATGATAGTTACCCAGACATATCCTAGAGTTTTCAACCGAGCACAGATGCATCCCTGTCATGAGACCTTACTGAAGCATAGTTCCCTCATATACTGGAAGTGTTTTGAGAAGAGGTAGAACCTGTGGATCATCTCCAGTGTTTTTATTGCCGTATGCATCATAGAGTCCTATGTGCCTTACCGTGTACTTCACTCAAGGTTTGCAACGTTCTCTCTGTCCTTCCATGTTCTATCTTCTTTCCTCCAGTGGAAAGACACTGTGAGAAGTCTCTTTTCACATGAAGGAGTTTCCCTTAATCACAATTTCCTATAGTGTAACAGTTAAACGTCTGAGACTGGAAAGCTATTAGCGCCTAATGCAGTTACAACAGAGTCAATCCCAAAAGCTTCCTTCTTTAACAGACGTAACACTGCAGTGAATCCCTCCTAAAGCACACTTCCCTCTCAGTGTTGGAAGCGTTTAAAATGCAGAAACTACCCCTCAGACTGTTTTTCTGGGAGGTTGGGGTACCAGGTGGTGGGTATTATAGAGGGCACAGCTTGCATGGAGCACTGGGTGTGGTGAAAAAATAATGAATACTGTTTTTCTGAAAACAAATAAATTGGGGAGAAAAAAAAAAAAAAACAGAGTCAGTCCCAAAAGCTTCCTTCTTAAACAGACGTAACACTGCAGTGAATCCCTCCTAAAGCACACTTCCCTCTCAGTTTTGGAAGCGTTTTAGATGCAGAAACTAAGTGCGGATCACCACTGGTGATGAACATCCAATATGTGTTTGTCAATCTAAGTGCCATAGCTTGCCCTTTACTCACAGTACCTAATGTGCCCCTAGTCCTTCCCTGTTTTATCTTCATCCTCAAAGGAGAAACACGGTTATGAATGAGTACGCACCTGAAGTAGGTTCCCTGAGCAGATACCTTCCTCCGCATCCCCTCTAAGCGGCCTGTACCAGACACTTCATGATTGCTACCCAGACACGTCCCACACTTTCCAACAGAGCACAGACGCTTCCCTGTCATGAGAACTTACTGTAGCACAGTTCCCTCATATATTGGAAGTGTTTTGAGTAGTGGTAGACACTGAGGAACATCCCAAGTGTTGAACTTCCAGTATGCATCATAGTGGCCTATGTGCCTTACCCTTTCCTTCGCCTACGGGTTGTAACATTGTCTCTGCTCAGTCCTTGTTCTATCTTCTTTCCTCCACTGGAAAGACACTGTGAGAAGTGACATTCCGGCTTGAAGGAGTTTCCCTTACACAGAACTTGTATAGTCCCACGGATAGACGTTGGAGAGTGGAAAGTTATGTGCGCCTATTGCGGTTACCACAGAGTCAGTCCCAAAATATTCCTTCTTTAACAGACGTAACACTGCAGTGAATCCCTCCTAAAGCACACTTCCCTTTCAGTGTTAGAAGCTTTTTAGACGCAGAAACTAAGTGCAGATCACCACTGGTGGTGAACATCCAATATGTGTTTGGCAGGCTTATTCGCCATAGCCTGCCTTTTTCTCACAGTACCTAATGTGCCCCAAGTCCGTCCGTGTTCTACCTTCATTCCTCCAAGGTGAAGCACTGTTATGAATTAGTATGCACCTGAAGTAGGTTCCCTGAGCAGATACTTCCTACGCATCCCTTCGAAGGGGCCAGTATAAGACACTTCATGATTGCTCCCCAGACACATCCTAGAGTTTTCACCTGAGCACAGATGCATCCCTGTCGTGAGAACTTACTGTAGCACAGTTCACTCATATAATGGAATTGTTTTGAGAAGAGGTAGACACTGTGGAACATCTCCGGTGTTGTCATTCCAGTATGCATCAGAGAGGCCTAAGTGGATTACCCTGTACTTCACTCAAGGTTTGCAACGTTCTCTCTGTCCGTCCTTGTTCTATCTTCTTTCCTCCACTGGAAAGACAAAGTGAGAAGTGACATTCCGCATGAAGGATTTTCCCTTAAACAGAAATTGCTATAGTCCAACAGTTAGACGGCGGAGACAGGAAAGCTTTGTGCACCTACTGCGGTACCACAGAGTCAGTCCCAAAAGCTTCCTTCTTTAACAGACGTAACACTGCAGTGAATCCCTCCCAAAGCACACTTCCCTCTCAGTGTAGGAAGCGGTTTAGACCCAGAAACTAAGTGCGGATCACCACTGGTGGTGAACATCCAATATTTGTTTGGCAGGCTTAAGCACCATAGCCTGCCCTTTACTCACAGTACCTAATGTGCCCGTAGTGCTTAACTGTTCTTTTTTCATCCTCAAAGGAGAAACACTGTTATAAATGAGTACGCACCTGAAATAGGTTCCCTGAACAGATACCTTCCTACGCATCCCCTCTAAAGGTCCTGTATGAGACACTTCATGATTGTTAGCCAGACACATCCTAGAATTTTCAACCGAGCACAGATGCATCCCTGTCGTGAGACCTTACTGTAGCACATTTCCCTCATATATTGGAAGTGTTTTGAGAAGAGGTGAAACTGTGCATCATCTCCGGTGTTGTAATTCCAGTATGCATCATAGAGGCCTAAGTGCCTTACCCTGTACTTCACTCACGGTTTGCAACGTTCTCTATGTCCTTCCTTTTTTTATCTTCTTTCCTCCACTGGAAAGACACTGTGAGAACTGACATTCCGCATTAAGGAGTTTCCCTTAAACAGACTTGCTATAGTCCAATGGTTAGACGTCTGTGAATGGAAAGCTATGTGCTCCTATTGGAGTTACCATAGAGTCAGTCCCAAAGCTTCCTTCATTAACAGAAGTAACACTGCAGTGAATCCCACCTAAAGCACACTTCCCTCTCATTGTTGGAAGCGTTTTAGACGCAGAAACAAAATGCGGATCACCACTGGTGGTGAACATCTAATATGTGTTTGGCAGGCTTAAGCGCCATAGCCTGCCCTTTGCTCACAGGACCTAATGTGCCCCTAGTCCGTCCCTGTTCTATCTTCATTCCTCAAAGGAGAAAAGCTGTTATGAATGAGTACACAATGTATATGTTCCTGAGCAGATACCTTCCTACGCATCCCCTCTAAGGGGCCTGTATGAGACACTTCATGATTGCTACCCAGACATGTCCTAGAGATTCCAACTGAGCACAGACCCATCCCTGTCATGAGAACTTACGGTAGCACAGTTCCTTCATATATTGGAAGTGTCTTGAGTAGAGGTAGACACTGTGGAACATCTCCGGTTTTGATCTTCCAGTATGCATCATAGAGGCCTAAGTGGCTTACCCTGTACTTCCCTCACGGTTTGCAACGTTCTGTCTGTCTGTCCTTGTTCTATCTTCTTCCCTCTAATGGAAATACACTGTGAGAAGTGACATTCCCATTGAGGAGTTTCCCTTAAACAGAACCTCCTATACTTTAACAGTTAGACGTCTGAGACTGGAAAACTATGTGCGCCGAATGCGTTTACCACAGAGTCAGTCCCAAATGCTTCCTTCTTTAACAGACGTAACACTGCAGTAAATCCCTCCTAAAGCACACTTCCCTCTCAGTGTTGGAAGCGTTTTATACGCAAATCTAAGTGCGGATCACCACTGGTGGTGAACATCCAATATATGTTTGTCAGGCTAAGCGCCATAGCCTTCCATTTTCTCACAGTACCTAATGTGTCCGTAGTCCTTCCCTGTTCTATCTACATCCTCAAAGGAGAAACACTGTTATGAATGAGAACGCACCTGAAGTAGGTTCCCTGAGCAGATACCTTCCTCCGCATCCCCTCTAAGGGGCCTATATGAGACACTTCATGATTGCTACCCAGACACGTCCTACACTTTCCAACTGAGCACAGACGCTTCCCTGTCGTGAGAACTTACTGTAGCACAGTTCCCTCATATATTGGAAGTGTTTTGAGAAGTGGTAGACACTGTGAAACATCCCAGGTGTAGAACTTCCAGTATGCATCAGAGACGCCTAAGTGCCTTACCCTTTTCTTCACCAAAAGGTTTAACATTCTCTGTGCTCCGTCCTTGTTCTATCTCCTTTCCTCTACTGGAAAGGCACTGTGAGAAATGACATTCCACCTTAAGGAGTTTCCCTTAAACAGAACTTGCTATGGTGCAATGGTTAGACGTCTTTCAATGGAAAGCTATGTGCGCCTATTGCGGTTACCACATACTCAGTCCCAAAAGCTTCCTTCTTTAACAGACGTAACACTGCAGTGAATCCCTCCTAAAGAACACTTCCCTCTCAGTGTTGGAAGCGTTTTAGATGCAGAAACTAAGTGCAAATCACCACTGGTGGTGAATATCTAATATGTGTGTGACAGGCTTAAGCGCCATAGCCTGCCCTTTACTCACAGTACCTAATGTGCCCCTAGTCCGTCCCTGTTCTATCTTCATTCCTCAAAGGAGAAAAGCTGTTATGAATGAGCACGCACCTGAGGTAGGTTCCTTGAGCAGATACCTTCCTTCGCATCCCCTCTAAAGGGCCTGTATGAGACACTTCATGATTGCTCCTCAGACACATCCTAGAGTTTCCAACTGAGCACAGAACCATCTCTGTCGTGATAACTTACTGTAGCACAGTTCCCTCATATATTGGAAGAGTTTTGAGAAGACGTAGACCATGTGGAACACATGCGGTGTTGTAATTCCAGTATGCATCATAGAGTCCTACGTGCCTTACCCTGTACTTCACTAACGGTTTTTAACGTTCTCTATGTCCGTCCTTGTTCTATCTTCTTTCCTTCACTGGAAAGACATTGTGAGAAGTGACATTCCGCATGAAGGTGTTTCCCTAAAACAGAACTTGCTGTAGTCCAACGGTTAGACGGCAGAGAATGAAAGCTATGTATGCCTACTGCAGTACCACAGAGTCAGTCCCAAAAGCTTCCTTCTTTAACAGACGTAACACTGCAGTGAATTCCTCCCAAAGCACACTTACCTCTCAGTGTAGGAAGCGTTTTAGACCCAGAAACTAAGTGCGGATCACCACTGGTGGTGAACATCCAATATTTGTTTGGCAGGCTTAAGCACCATAGCCTGCCCTTTACTCACAGTACCTAATGTGCCCGTAGTGCTTAACTGTTCTATCTTCATCATCAAAGGAGAAACAATGTTATGAATGAGTACGCACCTGAAATAGGTTCTGTGAACAGGTACCTTCCTACGCATCCCCTCTTAGGGGCCTGTATGAGACACTTCATGATTGCTACCCGGACACGTCCTAAAGATTCCAACTGAGCACAGACCCATCCCTGTCGTGAGAACTTACTGTAGCACAGTTCCCTCATATATTGGAAGTGTCTTGAGAAGAGGTAGACACTGTGAAACATCTCTGGTGTTGATCTTCCAGTATGCATCATAGAGACCTAAGTGGCTTACCCTGTACTTCCCTCACGGTTTGCAATGTTATGTCAGTCCTTGTTCTTTCTTCTTCCCTCTAGTGGATAGACACTGTGAAAAGTGACATTCCGCATGAAAAAGTTTCCCTTGAACAGAACCTCCTATATTTAACAGTTAGACGTCTGAGACTGGAAAGCTATTTGCGCCTATTGCGGTTACCACAGAGTCAGTCCCAAAAGCTTCCTTCTTTAACAGACGTAACACTGCAGTGAATCCCTCCCAAAGCACACTTCCCTCTCAGTGTTGGAAACGTTTTAGACGTAGAAACTAAGTGCGGATCACCACTGGTGGTGAACATCCAATATGTGTTTGGCAGGCTTAAGCGCCATAGCCTGCCCTTTACTCACAGTACCTAATGTGCCCGTAGTCCGTCCCTGTACTATCGTCATTCCGCAAAGGAGAAGCACTGTTATGAATGAGTACGCACCTGAAGTATGTTCCCTGAGCAGATACCTTCCTATGCATCCCCTCTAAGGCGCCTGTATGAGACATTTCATGATTGCTACCCAGACACATTATAGAGTTTTCAACTGAGCACAGATGCAACACTGTCGTGAGAATTTACTGTAGCACAGTTCCCTCATATATTGGAAGTGTCTTGAGAAGTGGTAGACACTGTGGTACATCTCCGGTGTTGATCTTCCAGTATGCATCATAGGCCTAAGTGGCTTACCATGTACTTCCCTCACGTTTTGCAACGTTCTCTCTGTCAGTCCTTGTTCTATCTTCTTTCCTCCACTGGAAAGACACTGTGAGAAGAGACATTCCGCCTGAAGGAGTTTCCCTTAAACAGAACATGCTATAGTCTAACGGTTAGACGTCTGTGAATGGAAAGCTATGTGCGCCTATTGCGTTTACCACAGAGTCAGTCCCAAAAGCTTCCTTCTTTAACAGACATATCACTGCAGTGAATCCCTCCTAAAGCACACTTCCCTATCAGTGTAGGAAGCGTTTAAGACGCAGAAACTAAGTGCGGATCACCACTGGCGGTGAACATCAAATATGTGTTGGTAGGCTTAAGCGCAATAGCCTGCCCTTTACTCACAGTACCTAATGTGCCCCTAGTCCATCCCCGTTCTATCTTCATTCCTCAAAGGAGAAACGTTGTTATGAATGAGTACGAAACTGAAGTACGTTCGCTGAGCAGATACTTTCCTTCGCATCCCCTCTAAGGGGCCTGTAGGAGACACTTCATGATTGCAACACAGACAGTCCTACACTTTCCAACTGAGTACAGACGCTTCCCTGTCATGAGAAGTTACTATAGCACAGTACCCTCATATATTAGAAGTTTTTTGAGAAGTGGTAGACACTGTGGAACATCTCAAGTGTTGAACTTCCAGTATGCATCATAGAGGCCTAAGTGCCTTACCCTTTCCTTCACCTTCGGGTTGTAACATTCCCTCTACTCCGTCCTTGTTCTATCTATTTTCCTCCACTGGAAAGACACTGTGAGAAGTGACATTCCGCATGAAGGAGTTTCCCTTACACAGAACTTGCTATAGTCCAACGGATAGACATCGGAGACTGGAAAGCTATGTGCGCCTCTTGCGGTTACCACAGAGTCAGTCCCAAAAGCTTCCTTCTTAAACGGATGTAACACTGCAGTGAATCCCTCCTAAAGAACACTTCCCTCTCAGTGTTGGAAGCGTTTTAGACGCAGAAACTAAGTGCGGATCACCACTGGTGGTGAAATCCAATATGTGTTTGGCAGGCTTAAGCGCCATAGCTTGCCCTTTACTCACAGTACCTAATGTGCCCTTAGTCCGTCCGTGTTCTACCTTCATTCCTCCAAGGAGAAGCACTGTTATGAATGAGTACGCACCTGAAGTAGGTTTCCTGAGCATATACCTTCCTTCGCAATCCCTCTAAGGGGCATGTATGAGACATTTCATGATTGCTAACCAGACACGTCCTAGATTTTCCAACTGAGCACAGAACCATCCCTGTCATGAGAACTTACTGTAGCACAGTTTCCTCATTTATTAGAAGTGTTGTGACTAGAGATAGACATGTGGAACATCTGCAGTGATGAACTTCCAGTATGCATCATAGAGGCCTAAGGGCCTCACCCTGTACTTCACTCACGGGTTGCAACTTTCTCTCTGCTGCGTCCATATTCTATCTTCTTTCCTCCACTGGAAAGACACTGTGAGAAGTGACATTACGCATGAAGGAGTTTTCCTTAAACAGAACTTGCTGTTGTCCAATGGTTAGACGTTGGGGACTGGAAAGCTATGTGCGCCTATTGTGGTTACCCAGAGTCAGTCCCAAAAGCTTCCTACTTTAACAGACGTAACACTGCAGTGAATCCCTCCTAAAGCAACCTTCCCTCTCAGTGTAGGAAGCGTTTTAGACGCAGAAACTAAGTGCGGATCACCACTGGTGGTGAACATCCAATATGTGTTTGGCAGGCTTAAGCTCCATAGCCTGCCCTTTACTCACAGTACCTAAATTGCACCAAGACCGTCCCAGTTCTATCTTCATTCCTCAAAGGAGTAAAGCTGTTATGAATGAGTACCCAACTGTAATAGGTTTCCTGAGCATATACCTTCCTTCGCATCCCCTTTAAGGGGCCTGTATGAGACACTTCATGATTCCTACCCAGACATGTCCTACACTTTCAAACTGAGCACAGACGCTTCCCTGTCGTGAAACTTACTGTAGCACAGTTCCCTCAAATATTGGAAGTGTTTGAGAAGTGGTAGACACTGTGGAACATCCCAAGTGTTGAACTACCAGTATGCATCATAGAGTCCTACGTGCCTTACCCTGTACTTCACTCACGGTTTGCAGCGTTCTCTCTGTCCTTCCTTTGTTTATCTTCTTCCTCCACTGGAAAGACACTGTGAGAACTGACTATCCGCATTAAGGAGTTTCCCTTAAACAGACTTGCTATAGTCCAACGGATAGACGTCTGTGAATGGATAGCTAAGTGCTCCTATAGGGGTTACCACTGAGTCAGTCCCAAAGCTTCCTTCTTTAACAGAAGTAACACTGCAGTGAATCCCACCTAAAGCACACTTCCCTCTCAGTGTTGGAAGCGTTTTAGACGCAGAAACAAAGTGCGGATCACCACTGGTGGTGAACATCCAATATGTGTTTGGCAGGCTTAAGCGCCATAACCTGCCCTTTGCTCACTGTACCTAATGTACCCCTAGGCCCTGCCTGTTCTATCTTCATTCCTCAAAGGCGAAAAGCTGTTATGAATGAGTACACAATGTGTAGGTTCCCTGAGCAGATACCTTCCTACGCATCCACTCTAAGGGGCCTGTATGAGACACTTCATGATTGCTACCTAGACACGTCTTAGAGATTCCAACTGAGCTCAGACCCATCCCAGTCATGAGAACTTACTGTAGCACAGTTCCCTCATATATTAGAAGTGTCTTGAGAAGAGGTAGACACTGTGGAACATCTCCGGTTTTGATCTTCCAGTATGCATCATAGAGGCCTAAGTGGCTTACCCTGTACTTCCCTCACGGTTTGCAACGTTCTGTCTGTCAGTCCTTGTTCTATCTTCTTTCCTCCACTGGAAAGACACTGTGAGTAGTGACATTCCGCATGAAGGAGTTTTCCTTAAAGAGAACTTGCTGTAGTCCAACGGATAGACTTCAGAGACAGGACAGCTATGTGCGCCTATTGCGGTTACCACAGAATCAATCCCAAAAGCTTCCTACTTTAACAGACGTAATACTGCAGTGAATCCCTCCTAAAGCACACTTCCCTCTCAGTGTAGGAAGCGTTTTAGACGCAGAAACCAAGTGCGGATCACCACTGGTGGTGAACATCCAATATGTGTTTGGCAGGCTTAAGCGCCATAGCCTGCCCTTTACTCACAGTACCTAATGTGCCCGTAGTCCGTCCGTGTTCTACCTTCATTCCACCAAGGAGAAGCACTGTTATGAATGAGTACGCACTTGAAGTAGGTTCCCTGAGGAGATACCTTCCTACGCATCCCCTCTAAGGGGCCTGTATGAGACACTTCATGATTGCTACCCAGACACGTCCTAGCGTTTTCAACTCAGCACAGATGCATCCCAGTCGTGAGAACTTACTGTAGCACAGTTCCCTCATATACTGGAAGTGTTTTGAGAAGAGGTAGACCCTGTGGATCATCCCAAGTGTTGAACTTCCAGTATGCATCATAGAGGCCTAAGTGGATTACCCTTTACTTCACTCACGGTTTGCAACGTTCTTTCTGTCTGACCTTGTTCTATCCTCTTTCCTCCAGTGGAAAGACACGGTGAGAAGTCTCATTCCGCATGAAGGAGTTTCCATTAAACAAACTTCCTATAGTCTAACAGTTAGACGTCTGAGACTAGAAAGCTATGATTGCCTAATGCGGTTACAACAGAATCAGTCCCAAAAGCTTCCACTTTAACAGACGTAACATTGTTGTGAATGCCTCCTAAAGCACACTTCCATCTCAGTGTTGGAAGCATTTTAGACGCAGAAACTAAGTGCGGATCACCACTGGTGATGAACATCCAATATGTGTTTGTCAGGCTAAGCGCCATAGCCTGCCCTTTACCCACAGTACCTAATGTGCCCCTAGTCCTTCCCTGTTTTATCTTCATCCTCAAAGGAGAAACACTGTTATGAATGAGTACGCAACTGTAGTAGGTTTCCTGAGCAGCTACCTTCCTCCGCATCCCCTCTAAGAGGCCTAAATGAGACACTTCAAATTGCTACACAGACTAGTCCTACACTTTACAACTGAGCACAGACGCTTCCCTGTCGTGAGAACTTACTGTAGCACAATCTCCTCATATATTGGAAGTGTTTTGAGAAGTGGTAGACACTGTGGAACATCCCAAGTGTTGAACTTCCAGTATGCATCAAGGTGGCCTAAGTGCCTTACCCTTTCCTTCGCCTACGGTTGTAACATTCTCTCTGCTCCGTCCTTGTTCTATCTTCTTTCCTCCACTGGAAAGACACTGTGAGAAGTGACATTCCGCATGAAGGAGTTTCCCTTACACAGAACTTGCTATAGTCCAACGGATAGATGTCGGAGACTGGAAAGCTATATGCGCCTATTGCGGTTACCACAGAGTCAGTCCCAAAAGCTTCCTTCTTTAACAGACTTTAACACTGCAGTGAATCCCTCCCAAAGCACACTTCCCTCTCAGTGTAGGAAGCATTTTCGACCCAGAAACTAAGTGCGGATCACCACTGGTGGTGAACATCCAATATTTGTTTGGTTGTCTTAAGCACCATAGCGTGCCCTTTACTCACAGTACCTAATGTGCCCGTAGTGCTTAACTGTTCTATCTTCATCCTCAAAGGAGAAACAATGTTATGAATGAGTACGCACCTGAAATAGGTTCCCTGAGCAGATACCTTCCTACGCATCCCCTCTAAAGGTCCTGTATGAGACATTTCATGATTGTTAGCCAGACACATCCTAGAGTTTTCAACCAGCACAGATGCATCCCTACGTGAGACCTTACTGTAGCACAGTTCCCTCATATACTGGAAGTGTTTTGAGAAGAGGTAGAACCAGTAGATCATCTCCGGTGTTGTAATTCCAGTATGCATCATAGAGTCCTACGTGCCTTACCCTGTACTTCACTCACGGTTTGCAACGTTCTCTCTGTCCTTCCTTTTTTTATCTTCTTCCTCCACTGGAAAGACACTGTGAGAACTGACATTCCGCATTAAGGAGTTTCCCTTAAACAGACTTGCTATAGTCCAACGGATAGACGTCTGTTAATGGATAGCTATGTGCTCCTATTGGGGTTACCACAGAGTCAGTCCCAAAGCTGCCTTCTTTAACAGAAGTAACACTGCAGTGAATCCCACCTAAAGCACACTTCCCTCTCAGTGTTGGAAGCGTTTTAGATGCAGAAACAAAGTGCGGATCACCACTGGTGGTGAACATCCAATATGTGTTTGGCAGGCTTAAGCGCCATAACCTGCCCTTTGCTCACTGTACCTAATGTACCCCTAGGTCCTCCCTGTTCTATCTTCATTCCTCAAAGGCGAAAAGCTGTTATGAATGAGTACACAATGTGTAGGTTCCCTGAGCAGATACCTTCCTACGCATCCACTCTAAGGGGCCTGTATGAGACACTTCATGATTGCTAACTAGACACGTCTTAGAGATTTCAACTGAGCACAGACCCATCCCTGTCGTGAGAACTTACTGTAGCACAGTTCCCTCATATATTAGAAGTGTCTTGAGAAGAGGTAGACACTGTGGAACATCTCCGGTTTTGATCTTCCAGTATGCATCATAGAGGCCTAAGTGGCTTACCCTGTAGTTCCCTCACGGTTTGCAACGTTCTGTCTGTCAGTCCTTGTTCTATCTTCTTTCCTCTTCTGGAAAGACTCTGTGAGAAGTGACATTCCTCATGAAGGAGTTTCCCTTACACAGAACTTGCTATAGTCCAACGGTTAGACGGCGGAGCCTGGAAAGCTATGTGTGCCTACTGCGGTACCACAGACTCAGTCCCAAAAGCTTCCTTCTTTAACAGACGTAACACTGCAGTGAATCCCTCCCAAAGCACACTTCCCTCTCAGTATAGGAAGCGTTTTAGACCCAGAAACTAAGTGCGGATCACCACTGGTGGTGAACATCCAATATGTTGTTGGCAGGCTTAAGCACCATAGCCTGCCCTTTACTCACATTACCTAATGTGCCCGTAGTGCTTAACTGTTCTATCTTCATCCTCAAAGGAGAAACACTATTATAAATGAGTACCCACCTGAAATAGGTTCCCTGAGCAGATACTTTCCTACGCATCCCCTCTAAAGGTCCTGTATGAGACACTTCATGATTGTTATCCAGACACATCCTAGCGTTTTCAACCGAGCACAGATGCCTCCCTGTCGTGAGAACTTACTGTAGCACAGTTCCCTCATATATTGGAAGTGTTTTGAGAAGAGGTAGAACCTGTGGATCATCTCCGGTGTTGTAATTCCAGTATGCATCATAGAGTCCTATGTGCCTTACCCTGTACTTCACTCACGTTTAGCAACGTTCTTCTGTCCTCCTTGTTCTATCTTCTTTCCTCCAGTGGAAAGACACTGTGAGAAATTACATTCCGCATGAAGGATTTTCTCTTAAACAGAACTTCCTATAGTGTAACAGTTAGACGTCTGAGACTGGAAAGCTATTAGCGCCTAATGCGGTTACAACAGAGTCAATCCCAAAAGCTTCCTTCTTTAACAGACGTAACACTGCAGTGAATCCCTCCTAAAGCACCCTTCCCTCACAGTATGGAAGCATTTAAGACGCAGAAACTAAGTGCGGATCACCACTGGTGGTGAATATCTAATATGTGTTTGACAGGCTTAAGCGCCATAGCCTGCCCTTTACTCACAGTACCTCATGTGCCCCTAGTCCGTCCCTATTCTATCTTCATTCCTCAAAGGAGAAAAGGTGTTATGAATGGTTAAATTATGGGGGTAGGGTGAGAATTAGAGTTACTTTGAGGGTTAGGGTAAGACTGGGTTAGGGTCAGGGTCAGTGTTAGGTTTAGGGGTTAGTGGTAGTGTTAGGGTCAGGGTTAGGCTTAGGGTCAAGCTTAGGAGGGTGTCAGGCTTTGGATTAGTGAGATGGTCAGGGTCACTGTGAAGGTCAGGGCCAGGGTCAGATAAAGGTTCAGGGTGAGGCTTTGGTTTAGGGTCCAGGTTCGGGATGGGGGCAGGGTTAGTTTTGGGTCAGTGTTAGGGTCCGGGTTAGGTTAGAGTCAGGGTCAGGGTCAGGGTCAAAGTGAAGGTCAGGGCCAGAGTCAGTTTAGGGTCAGTGTCAGGTTTTGTTTTAAGGTCAAATTTTGGTTCAGGGTCAGGTTCAGTTCCAGGGCAGCCTTCTGAGTTTTTGGTTAGTGTTAGGGTTAGGAGTAGGGTTATGTTTAGTTTTCGGTTTAGATAGCGTAGTGTCAGGGTTAGGGGTTGGATTGGGTAGGGGTGAGTGTTAGGGTTAGGGTCAGCGTTAGTTTGAGGTTCAGGGTCCTATTAGGTTCAGGGTTAGGATTACCTTTAGGGTTACGTTTAAGTTTCGGCTCAAAGTTTGTTCAGTGTTAGGATTAGGGTCAGGATTAGGTTAGGGTCAGGGTTAAGATTCTTGTCAGAGTCAGGGTCACGGTGATGGTTGAGTCAGGGTTAGAGTAAGGTCACGTTAGGTTTAGGTTCAGGGTCTGGATCAGGGTCAGCATCAGGCTTAGATTTATGATTAGGGTTTGGGTCAGTATCTCGGTATGGGTCAGAGTAGGTCACGGCTAGGTTTAAGTTTTGGGTCTGACTCACAGTCAGGGTCAGGGTCAGGGTCAGGGGTTAGTATTAGGCTTAGACCCGCAACTGTGTCATTGACCCGTCCCTGTAGGGTCTCAGGATAAACCCTGGGCAAAAGGGTGCAGCCCCCACGTTCTCTCCCACCAGTCTGCCCTAACCTGGGACGTGCACATGACCTGCCAACAAGGCATCAGTCCCCTCAGAAGCCTGCTCCTGCTCAGAGCATCTCCACCCCCGATGATCTCTCTTTACACACACACACACACACACACACACACACACACACTCGGGGAGGAGTCCTAGGGCTACACGGGTCAATCAGAAGGTTTGGGATTCTCTGAATCTGAGCCCCTCGGAGTCAACTCGCGATTATTTTGCCAAAAGGGCCAGAGGCGATGGGGAAGCCTGACATGACATGCCCAGTGAGGGAACTTGTCTGGTGGGCAAGCTCTCCTTGGCCTACATTCCCTGGGCTTCGGTAGAGAGCAGAAGAACCTGTCGTTTCCTTCAGGCTGTTCCCAGAAATGAGCTGGGCAGGGTGGTTTTCTCTGGAATGTGGGTGCCTGGTTACGTGCGTTCCAATTCCGTTGGGCTCTCCATTTTCCCTGTTTCCCTCTCCTGTGCTGGTGCTTGGTTCTGTGCTTAGTAAGGCCTTCTCACCCTGAGCAGAGCACGGACTCTGGAACCTCTTCCCAAAGGGGACCCTGAAGCTGCAACAAGGAGGGTCCTGACCTTGGTCCCCAGGGCAGAGGCCTAGTGCTCTGCATCATTCTGCAAGCTCACAATATCAGCCCCCCGAGCCTCCATCCTGCCTTCTGCTCAGAAGGACCTCGAGGGATTAGAAAGCATTTACCCAAGACTGGGAGCACAGTGCGTCTCGGATAGAGATTCAAGGCCTACAGGCTCTTCTACAAGCCTGTAGGTGACTAGGGACACCCTGTCTCTATGGCCCCATTGTTAAAAGAGTAAGGGGCGGCCTTCAGTGTTGTTGCTTTGTTCACACAGGTTGGTTACCTCTTCCAACCTCCAGTAGACCAGGGTGGTGATGGACACCAGACCCCAAACACTGTCCCTACCCAGTGCCCTTGCTGAGCCCCTGGTCCCCTTGGGGATCCCTTGACCATCATCCCATCCTGTCTCCCCTCCCCCGCCTTTGGATTTCGTTCCTGGCCAGGAGTCCTGATGGCCAGCTGTCCCCGGGCCGAGCTGTCTCCAACCTCTTTCTTCTTTCACCCTTTTTACCCACCATTTTCCCTTGGTGTCCACCTCAGACCCCTCCCTGGGCAGCGATGGGTGTGTGCGTGTGTGTGTGTGTGCATGCAAGCGCTCAAACACATATGCCCCTTGCTGTCTGGGGATGTCCGAGGTCATGTCCCCACATGGGAAAGGGTGGGTAGCTCTCCCCAAGGATCTGAGGAGCTCTCATCCTGCAGGCAAACCTCATGGGAGGGTTAGGGTTAGGCTTAGAGTTAGGTTGAGGATTACGTTTAGACAGGGTTTGGGTCTGGGTCAGGGTTAGGGTTAGGGGTTAGTGTTAGGGTTAGGGTCAGCGTTACGTTTCGGGTCATGGCCCTTGGTAGGGTCAGGCTCAGGTTTAAGTTTATGGTTAGGTTTAGTGTCAGGCGCACAGGCAGGGTCAGTGTTAGTGTGAGCGTCAGGGTCTGGGTCACTGTTAGGGTGAGGGTTAGGTTTAGGGTCAGCGTCAGTGTTAGGTTCAGGGTGAAGCTCATGGACAGCGATAGATTTAGGTTCATATTCATGATTTGTTTTATTGGCAAGGTTCAGGTCAGTGTCCGAGTTAGTTTGGTCAGGTTTAGGTTTAGGGTTAGGGTTAGGGTCAGGGAGAGCGTTAGGTTCAGGGGAAAGGTTAGGGTTTGGTTTTAGGGTTAGGGTTAGAAGTACGGTTAGGGTTAGGGTTAGGGTTTGACTGTGTTAGGGTCAGGGTCAGGGTTTGGGTTAGGGTAGGGATTCGTTTTACCATCATGGTAAGCATTAGTTTTAGGTTCTGGGTCCATACTATGGTCAGCATTTAGGGTTACATTTAGGGTTAGTGTTAGGGTCAGGCTCACAGTCATGTTCAGGGTTTGGGTTACGGTTCGGTTTAGGGTCTGGGTTAAGGTTAGGGTTAGAGTTAGGGTTAGGGTTAGGGATAGGGTTAGGTTATGGTCAGGCTCACAGTCAGAGTCAGGGTCAGGGTTTTCAGTTAGTTTTAGGTTTAGGGTTAAGGTTAGGATTAGAGTTAGGTTCAGGGTTAGAGTTAGACATTGTTAGGTTCAGGATTATCGATAGGTGTAGGGTAGGGGTCAGGGTTACATTTAGGTTCAGGGTTAGGTTTATGGTCAGTCTCACAGTCAGTGTCAGGGTTAGGGTTCGTGTCAGAATAAGGGTCAGGGTCAGGAATAGGTTTGGTGTCAGGTTCAGTGTTAGGGTCAGGTCCAAGGTCAGTGTAAGGGTCAAGGTTAGGTTAAGGTCTGTTTTATGTTTAGAATCTGGGTTATGATTAGGGTCAGGACTAATTTAGCATTAGGGTTCGTGTTCTGGACATGCTCACGGTCTGGGTCAGAGTTAGGTTTATGGTCAGTGTCAGTGAAAGTATTAGGGTCAGGTTTAGGTCAGGTCCAGGGTTATGTTTAGGGTCAGGGCCAGGGTTCTGTTTAGGGTCAAGGTTCGGATAAGTGTAGCTTCGGCATAGATCAGGGTAGGTTCAGGTCAGATTCAGGGATAGGTTTAGTGTTAGGTTTAAAGTATGGGGTTAGGGTGAGTACTGGAGTTAGTTTGAAGATTAGGGTTGGACCGGTTTAGGGTCAGGGTCAGCGTTAGGTTAGGGTTTAGTTGTAGGGTTAGGGTCATTGTTATGTTTTCTGTCATGGTCCATGTCAGGGTCAGGTTCAGGGTTACGTTTAAGGTTACAGTTAGGGTCAGAATCACAGTCAGCTTCAGGGTTAGTGTTTGGGTCAGGGTCAGGGTCACCGTTAGGGTCAGGTTTAGGTTTATGTTCAGGGTCTGGGTCAGGGTCAGGGTGAAGTTCAGGGCCAGTGTCAGGTTTAGGGTCAGGATCTGGTTTTGGTTTAGGGTCCATGTTCAGCTCAAGGACAGGGTTAGTTTTGGTTCAGTGCTATTGTCAGGTTAAGGTTTAGGTTCAGGGTCAGGTGAAGGTCTGGGCCGGGGTCTGGTTTATGATCAGGGTCAGGATTTGGTTTAGGATCAATGTTCGGTTCAGTGTCAGGGTTAGGTTTAGGGGAAAGGTTTGGGTTTGGAGATAGGATTAGGGTTAGGAGTAGGGTTATGGTTAGAGTTAGACAGCGTAAAGGTCTGGGTTAGGGTTTGGATTAGGGTAGGGTTTAGTGTTAGGGTGAACCTCAGCATTAGGTTTAGGTTCATGGTCGGTATTAGATCAGGGATAGGGTTAACTTTAGGATTACGGTTAGGGTTGGGAACACATTCACGGTCAGGGTTAGGCTTAGGGTCAACCTTAGGAGGGTGTCAGGCTTTGGATTAGGGTCAGGGTCAGGGTCACTGTGAAGGTCAGGGCCAGGGTCAGAGAAAGGGACAGGGAGAGGCTATGGTTTAAGCTCCAGGTTCGGGACGGGGGCAGGGTTAGTTTTGGGTCAGTGTTAGGGTTAGGGTTAGGTTTAGATTCAGGGTCAGGGTCAGGGTCAAAGTGAAGGTCAGGGCCAGAGTCAGTTTAGGGTCAAGGTCAGGCTTTGTTTTAGGGTCAATTTTCGGTTCAGGGTCAGGTTTAGTTCCAGGGGAGCTGTTTGAGTTTTTGCTTAGGGTTAGGGTTAGCAGTAAGGTTATGTTAAGTTTTAGGGTTAGAGAGCGTAGTGTCACGGTTGGTGTTGTTTTTGGTATTGGTTAGTGTTAGGGTCAGGGTCAGCTTTAGTTTGAGTTTCAGTGTCCTATTAGGGTCAGGGTTAGGATTACCTTTAGGGTTACGGTTAAGGTTAGGCTCTAAGTTTGGTCAGTGTTAGGATTAGGGTCAGGATTTGGTTAGGGTCAGGGTTATGATTACGGTCAGAGTCAGGGTCACGATTATGGATGAGTCAGGGTTAGAGTAAGGTCAGATTAGGTTTAGGTTCAGGGTCTGGATCAGGGTCAGCATCAGGCTTAGATTTATGATTAGGGTTTGGGTCAGTATCTCGGTAAGGGTCAGAGTAGCTCACGGCCAGGTTTAAGTATTGGGTCTGGCTCAAAGTCAGGGTCAGGGTCAGGGTCAGGGTCAGGGGTTAGTATTAGGCTTAGCCCCGCAACTGTGTCATTGACCCGTCCCTGTAGGGTATCAGGATAAACCCTGGGCAAAAGGGTGAAGCCCCCACATTCGCTCCAACCAGTCTGCCCTAACCTGAGCCGTGAACATGACCTGCCAACCAGGCATCAGTCCCCTCATAAGGCTGCTCCTGCTCAGGGCATCTCCACCCCCGAACATCTCTCTTTACACACACACACACACACACACACACACACACACTCGGGGAGGAGTCCTAGGGCTACACGGGTCAATCAGAAGGTGTGGGATTCTCTGAATCTGAGCCCCTCGGTGTCACCTCGCGATTATTTTGCCAAAAGGGCCAGAGGGGCCGGGGAAGCCTGACATGACTGCCCAGTGAGGGAACTTGTCTGGCGGGCGAGCTCTCCTCTGCCTGCATTCTCTGGGCTTCGGTAGACAGCAAAAGAACCTGTCGTTTCCTTCAGGCTGTTCCCAGAAATGAGCTGGGCAGGGTGGTTTTCTCTGGAATGTGGGTGCCTGGTTACGTGCGTTCCAATTCCGTTGGACTCTCCATTTTCCTGTTTCCCTCTCCTGTGCTGGTGCTTGGTTCCATGCTTTATAAGGCCTTCTCACCCTGAGCAGAGCACGGATTCTGGAACCTCTTCCTAAAGGGGACCCTGAAGCTGCAACAAGGAGGGTCCTGACCTTGGTCCCCAGGGCAGGGGCCTAGTGCTCTGCGCATTCTGCAAGCTCACAATGTCAACCCCCCGAGCCACCAGCCTGTCTTCTGCTCAGAAGGACCTCGAAGGATTAGAAAGCATTTATCCAAGACTGGGTGCACAGTGGTTCTCGAATAGAGATTCAAGTCCTACAGGCTATTCTACAAGCCTGTGGGAGACTAGGGACACCCTGTCTCTATGGCCCCATTGATAAAAGAATAAGGGGCGGCCTTCAGTGTTGTTGCTTTGTTCACACAGGTTGATTACCTCTTCCAACCTCCAGTAGTCCAAGGTGGTGATGGACACCAGACCCCAAACACTGTCCCTACCCAGTGCCCTTGCTGAGCCCCTGGTCCCAAGGGGACCCCTTGACCATCATCCCATCCTGTCTCCCCTCCTCCGCCTTCGGATTTCGTTCCTGCCCAGGAGTCCTGATGCCCCTGACCCCATGGCCGCGCTGTCTCCAAACTCTTTCTTCTTTCACCCTTTTTACCCACCTTTTTCCCTTGGTGTCCACCTCTGAATCCTCGATGGGCAGAGATGGGTGTGTGTGTGTGTGTGTGCATGCAAGCGCTCAAACACATATGCCCCTAGCTGTCTGGGGATGTCCGAGGTCATGTCCCCACATGGGAAAGGGTGGATAGCTCTCCCCAAGGATCTGAGGAGCTCTCATCCTGCTAGCATACCTCAGTGGAGGGTTAGTGGTAGGGTTAGAGTTAGGTTGAGGGTTACGTTTAGACAGGGTTTGGGTCTGGGTCAGGGTTACGGTTAGGGGTTAGTGTTAGGGTTAGGGTCAGTGTTAGGTTTTGGGTCATGGCCCCTTTTAGGGTCAGGTTCAGGTTTAAGTTTATGGTTAGGTTTAGTGTCAGGCGCACAGGCAGGGTCAGTGTTAGTGTGAGCGTCAGGGTCTGGGTGAGTGTAAGGGTGAGGGTTAGGTTTAGGGTCAGCGTCAGTGTTAGGTTCAGGGTGAAGCTCATGGACAGGGATAGATTTAGGGTCATACTCAGGATTTGTTTTATTAGCAAGGTTTGGGTCAGTGTCAGAGTTAGGTTTGATCCGGTTTAGGGTTATGGTTAGGGTCAGGGAGAGGTTTAGGTTCAGGGGAAAGGTTAGGGTTTGGTTTTAGGTTTAGGGTTAGAAGTACGGTTACGGTTACGGTTAGGGATAGACTGTGTTAGGGTCAGCGTTAGGGTTTGGGTTACGGTAGGGTTTTGTTTTACCGTTAGGAGCAGCATTAAATTTAGGTACTGGGTCCATACTAGGGTCAGCATGTAGGGTTACATTTAGGGTTAGGGTTAGGGTCAGGCTCACAGTCATGGTCAGGGTTAGGGTTAGGGTTAGGGTTAGGGATGAGCTTAGGGTTAGATTAGGGTTAGGGTTAGTGTTATGGTTAGGGTTAGGTTTATGGTCAGGCTCACAGTCAGAGTCAGGGTCAGTGTTTTCAGTTAGTTTTAGGCCTGGGTTAAGGTCAGGGTTAGGGTTAGGTTCAGGGTTATGTTTATGGTCAGGCTCACAGTCAGTGTCAGGTTTAGGGTTAGTTTCAGAGTAAGTGTCATGGTCACGGATAGGTTTGGTGTCATGTTCAGTGTCACGGTTAGGGTCAAGGTCAGGATTAGGGTCATGGTTAGGATAAGGCCTGCTTTATGTTTAGATTCTGGGTTATGATTAGGGTCATGACTTAGTTTAGCATTAGGGTTAGTGTTCTGGTCAGGCTCACGGTCTGGGTCAGAGTTAGGTTTATGGTCAGTGTCAGTGAAAGTATTAGGGTCAGGTTTAGGGTCAGGGCCAGGGTTCAGTTTAGGGTCAGGGCCAGGGTTCTGTTTAGGGTCAAGATTCGGTTCAGGGTCATGTTTTGGCAAAGTTCAGGGTTAGGGTACAATCAGATTCAGGTATAGGTTCAGGGTTAGGTTTAAAGTATGGGTTTAGGGTGAGAATTAGAGTTAGTTTGAGGATTAGGGTTAGACTGGTTTAGGGTCAGGGTCAGCGTTAGTTTTATGGGTTAGTTGTAGGGTAAGAATCATTGTTATGTTTTGTGTCATGGTCCATGTCAGGTCAGGGTCAGGGTTACTTTTAGGGTTACAGTTAGGGTCAGAATCACAGTCAGCTTCAGGGTTAGTGTTAGGGTCAGGGTAGGGTCACCGTTAGGGTCAGGTTTAGGTGTATGTTCAGGGTCTGGGTCAGGGTCAGGGTGAAGTTCAGAGCCAGTGTCAGGTTTAGGGTCAGGATCTGGTTTTGGTTTAGGGTCCACGTTCAGCTCAAGGACAGGGTTAGTTTTGGGTCAGTGCTATTGTCAGTGTTAGGTTTAGGGTCAGGGTCAGGTGAAGGTCTGGGCCGGGGTCCGGTTTATGGTCAGGGTCAGAATTTGGATTAGGGTCAATATACGGTTCAGTTTCAGGATTAGATTTAGGGGAAAGGTTTGGGTTTGGAGTTAGGATTAGGGCTAGATGTAGGGTTATGGTTAGGGTTAGGGTTAGACAGCCTTAAGGTTAGGGTTAGGTTTTGGGTTAGGGTAGGGTTTAGTATTAGGTTTAGCCTCAGCATTAGGTTTAGGATCATGGTTGGTATTAGATCAGGGATAGGGTTACCTTAAGGATTGCGGTTAGGGTCGGGAACACAGTCACGGTCTGGCTTAGGGTTAGGGTTAGGGTCAGGCTTAGGACTGAGTCAGGCTTTGAATTAGGGTCAGGTTCAGGGTCAGGGTGAAGGTCAGGGCCAGGGTCAGATAAAGGGTCATGAAGTGGTTTTGGTTTAGGGTCCAGGTTGGGTTCAGGAGCAGGGTTAGTTTTGGGTCAGTGTTAGAGTCAGGGTTAGGGACAGAGTCAAAGTGACGTTCAGGGCCAGAGTCTATTTGGTTCAGGGTCAGGCTTTGTTTTGGGGTCAATTTTTGGTTCAGGGTCATGGATAGTTTCAGGAGAATGGTTTGAGTTTCTGGTTAGGGTTAGGGTTAGCAGTAAAGTTATGTTTAGTTTTAGGGTTAGACAGCGTAGTGTCATGATTAGGGTTTGGGTTGGGTAGGGGTTAGTGTTAGGGTTAGGGTCAGTGTTAGGTTTAGGTTTAGGGTCCTTATAGGGTCAGGGTTTGGGTTACCTTTAGGGTTACAGTTAAGGTCAGCCTCAAAGTTGGGTCAGTGTTACAGTTACGTTCAGGATTTGGTTAGGGTCAGGGTTATGATTAGGGTTAGAGTCAGGGTCACGTTTAGGGATGAGTCAGGGTTAGAGTAAGGTCAGGTTAGGTTTAGGTTCAGGGTCTGGATCACGGTCAGCATCAGGCTTAGATTTATGATTAGGGCTTTTGGTAGGATCTCGGTCAGTGTCAGTGTCAGGGCTAGGGTCAGGTGAAGGTCTGGGCCGGGGTCTGGTTTATGGTCAGGGTCAGGATTTGGTTTAGGGTCAATGTTCGGTTCAGTGTCAGGGTTAGTTTTAGGGGAAAGGTTTTGGTTTGGAGTTAGGATTAGGGTTAGAAATAGGGTTATGGTTAGAGTTAGACAGCGTAAAGGTCTGGGTTAGGGTTTGGGTTAGGGTAGGGTTTAGTGTTAGGGTTAGCCTCCGCATTAGGTTTAGGTTCATGGTCGGTATTAGATCAGGGATAGGGTTAACTTTAGGATTACGGTTAGGGTTGGGAACACATTCACGGTCACGTTTAGGCTTAGGGTCATGCTTAGGAGGGTGTCAGGCTTTGGATTAGGGTCAGGGTCAGGGTCACTGTGAAGGTCAGGGCCAGGGTCAGAGAAAGGGACAGGGAGAGGCTATGGTTTAAGCTCCAGGTTCGGGACGGGGTCAGGGTTAGTTTTGGGTCAGTGTTAGGGTCAGGGTTAGGTTTAGAGTCAGGGCAGGGTCAGGTTCAAAGTGAAGGTCAGGGCCAGAGTCAGTTTAGGGTCAGGGTCAGGCTGTGTTTTAGGGTCAAATTTCGGTTCAGGGTCAGGTTTAGTTCCAGGGGAACCGTTTGAGAATTTGGTGAGGGTTAGGGTTAGCAGTAGTTTTATGTTAAGTTTTAGGGTTATACAGCGTAGTGTCACGGTTGGCGTTGTTTTGGGTAGGGGTTAGTGCTAGGGTTAGGGTCAGCGTTAGTTTGAGGTTCAGCATCCTATTAGGGTCAGGGTTAGGATTACCTTTAGGGTTACGGTTAAGGTTAGGCTCAAAGTTTGGTCTGTGTTAGGATTAGGGTCAGGATTTGGTTAGGGTTAAGATTAGGGTCAGAGTCAGGGTCACGGTGATGGATGAGTCAGGGTTAGAGTAAGGTCACGTTAGATTTAGGTTCAGGGTCTGGATCAGGGTCAGCATCAGGCTTAGATTTATGATTAGGGTTTGGGTCAGTATCTCGGTAAGGGTCAGAGTAGGGTCACGGCTAGGTTTAAGTTTTGGCTCTGGCTCAAAGTCAGGGTCAGGGTCAGCGGATAGTATTAGGCTTAGCCCCGCAACTGGGTCATTGACCCCTGCCTGTATGGTCTCAGGATAAACCCTGGGCAAAAGGGTGCAGCCCCCACATTCGCTCCCACCAGTCTGCCCTAACCTGGGGCGTGAACCTGACCTGCCAACCAGGCATCAGTCACCTCATAATCTGCTCCTGCTCAGGGTATCACCACGCCCGATGATCTCTCTTTACACACACACACACACACACACACACACACACAGACACACACACACACAGTCGGGGAGGAGTCCTAGGGCTACACGGATCAATCAGAAGGTGTGGGATTCTCTGAATCTGAGCCCCTCGGTGTCACCTCGTGATTATTTTGCCAGAAGGGCCAGAGGCAACGGGGAAGCCTGACATGACCTGCCTGTAAGGGTCTGCCCCTCCCAGAGGAACTTGCTTGTGGACCCTGAATGTAAGGGTGGGGCAGACTGCGTGGAGACATCCAATCAGTAAGCCGTATGTATATCCACTGGGAAGGTTGAAATTCAATTGGCCACCTGTGTAGGGGCGGGGTTCAACCACCCCCATAAAGGTTGCTCTGCCAGGCTGCCAAGGGGGGCTCCTGCAGGAGAGCCGCGGGGCTCCTGCAGGAGGGCCGGGGGGCTGCTGCAGGAGAGCAGCGGCTGCTACAGGAGGGATGAAGTCCGCGGAGAGCGGTGAAGTCGGCGGAGAGCGGTGAAGTCGGCGGAGAGCGGTGAAGTGGAGCGGAGAGCGGTGGAAGTCGCAGAAGAGCAGGGGAGTCAACGGTGTATAGAAGAGCTGTAACAGCTCTTGTAAGAGCTATAACCGCGTTTGGCGGTCCAGCCTCCAGCCTCCGGCGGAGGCCCCGAGCGCCGCCGCCTGCACCCTCCGGCGGCGGCCCCGAGCGCCGCCGCCTGCAGCCTCCGGCGTCGGCCCCCAGCGCCGCCGCCTGCAGCCTCCGGCGGCGGCCCCGAGCGCCGCCGCCTGCAGCCTCCGGCGGCGGCCCCGAGCGCCGCCGCCTGCAGCCTCCGGCGGCGGCCCCGAGCGCCGCCGCCTGCAGCCTCCGGCGGCGGCCCCGAGCGCCGCCGCCTGCAGCCTCCGGCGGCGGCCCCGAGCGCCGCCGCCTGCACCCTCCGGCGGCGGCCCCGAGCGCCGCCGCCTGCAGCCTCTGGCGGCGGCCCCGAGCGCCGCCGCCTGCAGCTTCCAGCCTCCGGCGGCGAGCACCGCCGCCTGCAGCTTCCAGCCTCCGGCCCCGAGCACCGCCACCTGCAGCTTCCAGTCTCCGGCGGCGGCCCCGAGCACCGTCGCCTGCAGCTTCCAGCCTCCGGCCTCGAGCGCCGCCGCCTGCAGCTTCCAGCCTCCGGCCCCGAGCCATCGCCTGCAGCCTCCGGCGGCGGCCCCGAGCGCCGCCGCCTGCAGCTTCCAGCCTCCGGCGGCGGCCCCGAGCACCGCCGCCTGCAGCTTCCAGCCTCCGGCGGCGGCCCCCAGCACCGCCGCCTGCAGCTTCCAGCCTCCGGCGGCGGCCCCGAGCACCGCCGCCTGCAGCTTCCAGCCTCCGGCGGCGGCCCCGAGCACCGCCGCCTGCAGCTTCCAGCCTCCGGCGGCGGCCCCCAGCACCGCCGCCTGCAGCTTCCAGCCTCCGGCGGCGGCCCCGAGCCATCGCCTGCAGCCTGCAGCCTCCGGCGGCCCAGCAGTCCAGTCGTCTGCGGTCCAATTGTCAGCGGTCCCTCGACGCCTGCGGTCCTGAGACATCTGCGGTCCCTCGACGCCTGCGGTCCTGAGACATCTGCGGTCCCTCGACGCCTGCGGTCCTGAGACATCTGCGGTCCAGTTGTCAGCGGTCCCTCGACGCCTGCGGTCCTGAGACATCTGCGGTCCAGTTGTCAGCGGTCCCTCGACGCCTGCGGTCCTGAGACATCTGCGGTCCAGTTGCCAGCGGTCCCTCGACGCCTGCGGTCCTGAGACATCTGCGGTCCAGTTGTCAGCGGTCCCTCGACGCCTGCGGTCCTGAGACATCTGCGGTCCAGTTGCCAGCGGTCCCTCAACGCCTGCGGTCCTGAGACATCTGCGGTCCAGTTGTCAGCGGTCCCTCGACGCCTGCGGTCCTGATGCCTACAGACCCTAGAGGCCAGCAGTCGGTCCTGACACCTGCAGCCCCTAGATGCCAGCAGTCTGGAGGCGTAAGCAGCCCTGAGATGCCAATGGCCCCTAGACACCAGCAGCCTCCCTGCAAAATGCCTCGCCACCCCCGTACCACAAGTGGCCTTGTCCGCAGTGGTGGCTTCCTCTGGGTGGAAGCCTGGTCAGAGTAGCATCGTGGGGAGCAGAGTCCGTGTCATCTGGGTTGTCCTCCTTGTCATTGTTGCTTCTTCGTCATTGGGAGTGGCCTCATCCAGGAAATGGTCTTGTCCAGAACAGCCTCTTCTTGGGAGCGGCCTTGTCCGGGGAGAAACTTCATTGAGCAGTGGCCTTGTCTTGGGAGTGGCCTCTTCTTGGGAACGGCCCCAATCATGGAGCGGCCTCATCTGTGGAGCAGCAACGTCATCTAGAGCGGCCTCGTCCAGAGTGGCCTTCTTGGAAGTGACCTTGTTGGGTTCATCGTCACCGCCTTTTCGTAAGAGGTAGCTCTGACCGGTAGTTTGATTCCTGATGCTTGGCGCGAAATAAAGTTTTGCTTGACCTTCGCTTTGTATCAGTCTCGTTCCTTTGATCACGGACCCTAACATTTGGGGGCTCGTCCGGGATCAAACGACGAGAACTGAGCCAGCATCAGAATTTTTAAGAAAAGCCTCCGGAGGTATTGGGTTTGGAGGTATTGGGTTTGGAGGTATTGGGTTTCGAGGTATTGGGTTTCGAGGTATTGGGTTTCGAGGCATTGGGTTTCGAAGTATTGGGTTCCGAGGTATTGGGATCCTATCCGTCTGTCTGGTTGGAGCTCCAGGGTATAGCCCACCGGGGAGAAGCTGGACGCAGCCATGCTCCCCAGGGCTGGAGTGGATGCGGGGACGCCCCATCCATCTGCTGATAGATCGACAGGGGGTTCTAGTCCCCCTGGGCGGTCGGGGGGGTTCGAGTCCCCCTGCGTGGTCGGGGGTTCGAGTCCCCCTGGGCGGTCGGGGGGTTCGAGTCCCCCTGCGCCGTCGTGGGGGTTCAAGTCCCCCTGGGCGTTCGGGGGTTCGAGTCCCCTGCCTTCCCTTTGACAGTTGAGGGGTTCAAGTCCCCTTAGACGGTTGGGGATAAAGATAGCCCCCACCAGTGGCAAGCTCTGGGTAAATTAAAAGTGCATAGAAATCAATGCACTCCATAAATTTGGTCAGGAGGACAAAGAGAAAAATCCGATTAGGAAATCCATTGAGCTATACAAAAACAAAAACAACACACCAAAGCTTATGGAATGCCATTAAAACAGTACTTAAAGGGAAATTATAGCAGTAAGCACCTGTTTTAAAGGATGAAGTTAAACTTCTACCTCATACAATATACAAAATTTTAAAAGGATCAGAAACTATATTGTACTCTATAAGGCAACTGATATATGCTATAATATTGATGACCCTTGAAAACATTAGGCCAAATTTAAGAAGCCAGTGATAAAAGACTACATGTATGATCCTGTTTATATGTGAAATGTCCAGAAAACTCAGATCTATAGGAAAAGAAAGTAAATTAATAATTACTTAAGATAGGTTGCCAAGAGATGGGAGTGACCAATGTTTGAATGGGGTTTCATTTAGGATGGTGAAAATGTCCAGAACTTGATTGGACACAATTCATACTTTTAAAGTATACATTTCAATAAACCATTTAAAGGTTATAGGAACTCTAAAGGAACAACAAATAGAAAGGTAAATAACAAGATAATAGGGGAATATGAAAAAGCTCATGGAGCTCAGGAAAGGAAGTCCCCCCCCCTTCCAGCAGCAGGCTCTGGACGAGGGCCACTGGGGTTGTGGTTATTTGTTTTTGTCTTTTTGTTGTCTATTGTGTTTTGTTATGGTTGAAGGAATGTGGCAAGCAGAGAGTAAGGGGACGCTAGCTTTCATCTCTCTGTTCCTCATAATAGATGTGGGGCTTCTCCCTCACTCATTTTGTGTGTTAAGGGCTATAACGAGCTACCTAGAGTTAGTCAAATGCCGGGTTAAGGTGTCCAATGCTGATGCTCATTAGAGCCGGGCATGGAAAATAAGTGCCTAGTGGGCCACTTTTGGTAAGCAGAACTGGTACTGTGGGATGAACCAACCTCGAGACAGAGACTTTAAGGAATATTCCCAAGCAGCTGCCGAAACTTCTTTTGTTTCGGGGAATTCCTTGCCTTCTCTGGCCCGACGTGGACTGCCTGGCCCCTCCCCCTTGCTGGCAGGGAAAGCATGGCATCTGAAGTGGAATGGGCCCAGGTGGAACATGAGGTCTGTTGGCGAAGGGATGGCTGGGCTGATGGTTAACTGTCTGTTTCAAGGGTTTAATGAGTAATTGTTAAAGTGGCTTCCGAAGTCTTTGATAACCTGAAACTGTGAAGGGTTGCTTGAATGACAAATGGAGTTAAATTTGTTGGACATCTAGATCCTAACCAAATGGGATGAAATGCTAGGGCGCTGTTTGCTGGTACTGGGTTTGTACTTTTGAAATCTGCTGGTGAACACATTCTGTGCTTAACTGATTGATAAATTTGCCATCTAAAGAATTCTGTTGTAACAACTCACCATTGGTTTATATTTAGTCTTAAGTAGAGGTTAAGGTATTTCTAAGAGTACAAAATTCTGTTAAGTGTAATTAAGACTGATGGAAATGAGAAAAGCAACTCTGTATGTAAAAAGTAGGAGATATGTAAAAGAGAGATAAACAGCCCTAAGGCCACTGTCAGAGCTAAATCCATTCGTAAAAGAATGGAAGGGGAGACTGATCACCTCCCATTAGCCAGGGATACCAAAAGGGGAGGATGTCCAACCTGTTTGAATCTGGAAAATGCCTGACTGTGTGAATGTATCTCTATGGCTCCACCGCTTCCACTATGGAGTCTGAATGGACTGCACCCTAAATCTTGCAGGGCTTCATATGGCATAACGGTCATCTACTCCATGGAGTAGCCCAGTCCAGGGTTTATACAGACAGACCTTAAATAAGACGCTCCTAAGTTCCCACGAGGGACACGAGCAGGACAGCATCCAGGGACAGCCCTGCTCCAATGGCAGAGCAGATCACAGCTGTTCTCTCTGGGCTCCTCCACCCAGAATCTGAGAGATGGAACAGGGGAAATTCTGTGCAATGAATTTGGACTCTGCTTAGCACCTCTGTGTTGGCTCTCAGCCCTAGAAAAACGAGAGCCTGAGGGTCCACTTTGAGTCTAGGAAGCCATCTTCCAAGAGGAAGAAAACTCTCTGAAACTCCGTGAGCTGCTCGTCCCTCTTCTCTGATGTCTGGACTCAATGGGTCACACAAGGGCCTATGGGAGGAGCTCGGGAGTCAAGGCTTCAAATCTTGGCCATCGGAGGCTGCCAGGGACCTGACCCGATTGATACACATGCAGCTGCTGGCACGTTTCTGAATATGCTGGCTCTCTGCAGCCTCTGCATCTTTGAACAACATGTCCATCTGTCTGAAACATCATTCTGTCTCAAGCACTTAGAAACCCTCCACTACCTCCTCCTTTGTACAGAATGGGTATGACCACAAGGCATCAGTAGCCCAAGAAGGCCGGGGGCCAATGTAACTATGAACGAGAGAGATATGGTAGCTAACCAAGCCTGGACAAATTAAGGTAACAGTAGGGTATGAGAAAGTTCAGCTTCCTCCAGCAAGGGGAGGATGGTTCCATGTTATATAGGGTGTCACGTACACTCATCTGAGAATATCGGGTAAGAACCTTATGATTGTATACGGCCATACCACCCTGAAGGCGCCAGATCTCGTCTGATCTTGGAAGCTAAGAAGGGTCAGGCCTGGTTAGTACTTGGATGGAAGACTGCCAGGGAATACCGGTTGCTTTTGCTTTGATCTCCAAGAGGGAATTTCTTGGGACGGTGGGCTACTGCAGGCTGTGGATGCTACCTTCACGGAGATGGCACAACCTCTCTACGAACTGGCTAAGGGAGGACTCACTATGGTAGAGTGTGGACAGCTGAGGCAGAAGGAGCATTTCGGGAATTACAAAGAGCCTTACTGTGTGCCCCAGCATTGGTCATCCCAGATGTTACCAAGCCCTTCCACTTGTATGTGAAGGCAGGGCTGACTAAAGAAGTTTTGACTCAGACTCTAGGGTATGGTGAAGGCCAGTGGTCTATCTTAGCAAGAAACTAGATCCAGTAGCAGCTGGGTTCCCCCTTTGCTTCTGCATAATTGCTGCCATGGCCCTCCTAGTCAAGGATGCATGCAAATTGACTCTGGGTCAAAATCTCATATTGACCACCACCCACGTTATCAAGGGCCTTCTCCGGACTCCACCAGACCGATGGATGACGAACGCCCGGGTAACGGGGTATCAGGCCCTTCTCCTCAATGAACCAAAAGTGGCCTTCCGACCCCCAGCAGTGCTAAATCCAGCCACACTGCTGCCAGAAGAGCTAGCTGACCACACGACTGTGGGGAGGTCTTAACCCAAGTCACAGGAATAAGGCCGGATCTCAGAGACACTCCCCTCCCGGATGCGGAAATGACTCTGTTCACAGAAGGGAGTAGTTACATGGTCAGTGGAAAAGAGGTATGCGGGGGCTGCAATGGTTTCTCCTGGGCAGAGACTCTGGATGTCAGCCCTGCCACATAGGATCTCGGTGGAAAAGCAAAGCTGATTGCATTCACCAAGGCACTACAGATGGCCGAGGCCACAGGCACTAACTGGAAACTACAGTGTGCCTACTGGCCCCAGAGCTCTGAGCAAGGAGAATGAACCAGACTCTCGAAAAGACCTTGACAAAGTTAATTCTGGAGGCTGGCGGTGGATAGAAAATCTCCTTCATTTTACTCTCAGGGCACGATGTAATAAACAAGGTGACCCCATTTAAAATAATGTTTGGGAGCTCTGTCCTAGGTTACAGGAGGTTGCCCTAGCAGAAATGACTGATCAGTCTATACCCCAGTCACTGCAGGCATTACAGTCTGTCTTAAAAAGAAGGGATCCAAACTGCCTATACTGGAACAGAGACGGTGGAACCACATCCTTACCAACCCGGGGACTTGGTTTGGATACGTCGCTATCAAGTGGGGAATTTGGAGCCTCGTTGGAAGGGACCATTTACTGTTATCCTAACCACCCCCACAGCAGTAAAAGTGGAAGGCATCAGGGCCTGGGTTCATGCGGGTCATGTCAAACGAGCTGAGAGTAAGGATGCCCTCCAGAAATGGGAAATGCAGCCAAAAGACCCTGCTGACCATAGACTAAGACTAAAGAAACTGTGAGTGTATTGTTGCTATACTAAAGAAAATTGGGGCGATAAAATGTTAGTCTTATATGTTCAATATAAGGTAGAACCATCTGAAAAGTCAAGGATTTGACTAATCTCCAAAGAAAAGGGGGGAATGTAAGGGTCTGCCCCTCCCAGAGGAACTTGCTTGTGGACCCTGAATGTAAGGGTGGGGCAGACTGCGTGGAGACATCCAATCAGTAAGCCGTATGTATATCCACTGGGAAGGTTGAAATTCAATTGGCCACCTGTGTAGGGGCGGGGCTCAACCACCCCCATAAAGGTTGCTCTGCCAGGCTGCCAAGGGGGGCTCCTGCAGGAGAGCCGCGGGCTCCTGCAGGAGAGCCGGGGGGCTCCTGCAGGAGGGCCGGGGGGCTGCTGCAGGAGAGCAGCGGCTGCTACAGGAGGGATGAAGTCCGCGGAGAGCGGTGAAGTCGGCGGAGAGCGGTGAAGTCGGCGGAGAGCGGTGAAGTGGAGCGGAGAGCGGTGGAAGTCGCAGAAGAGCAGGGGAGTCAACGGTGTATAGAAGAGCTGTAACAGCTCTTGTAAGAGCTATAACCGCGTTTGGCGGTCCAGCCTCCAGCCTCCGGCGGAGGCCCCGAGCGCCGCCGCCTGCACCCTCCGGCGGCGGCCCCGGGCGCCGCCGCCTGCAGCCTCCGGCGGCGGCCCCCAGCGCCGCCGCCTGCAGCCTCCGGCGGCGGCCCCGAGCGCCGCCACCTGCAGCCTCCGGCGGCGGCCCCGAGCGCCGCCGCCTGGAGCCTCCGGCGGCGGCCCCGAGCCATCGCCTGCAGCTTCCAGCCGGCGGCCCCGAGCCATCGCCTGCAGCTTCCAGCCTCCGGCGGCGGCCCCGAGCGCCGCCGCCTGCAGCCTCCGGCGGCGGCCCCGAGCGCCGCCGCCTGCACCCTCCGGCGGCGGCCCCGAGCGCCGCCGCCTGCACCCTCCGGCGGCGGCCCCGAGCGCCGCCGCCTGCAGCCTCCGGCGGCGGCCCCGAGCGCCGCCGCCTGCAGCCTCCGGCGGCGGCCCCGAGCGCCGCCGCCTGCAGCCTCCGGCGGCGGCCCCGAGCCATCGCCTGCAGCTTCCAGCCGGCGGCCCCGAGCCATCGCCTGCAGCTTCCAGCCTCCGGCGGCGGCCCCGAGCGCCGCCGCCTGCACCCTCCGGCGGCGGCCCCGAGCGCCGCCGCCTGCAGCCTCCGGCGGCGGCCCCGAGCGCCGCCGCCTGCAGCCTCTGGCGGCGGCCCCGAGCGCCGCCGCCTGCAGCTTCCAGCCTCCGGCGGCGAGCACCGCCGCCTGCAGCTTCCAGCCTCCGGCCCCGAGCACCGCCACCTGCAGCTTCCAGTCTCCGGCGGCGGCCCCGAGCACCGCCGCCTGCAGCTTCCAGCCTCCGGCCTCGAGCGCCGCCGCCTGCAGCTTCCAGCCTCCGGCCCCGAGCCATCGCCTGCAGCCTCCGGCGGCGGCCCCGAGCGCCGCCGCCTGCAGCTTCCAGCCTCCGGCGGCGGCCCCGAGCACCGCCGCCTGCAGCTTCCAGCCTCCGGCGGCGGCCCCGAGCACCGCCGCCTGCAGCTTCCAGCCTCCGGCGGCGGCCCCCAGCACCGCCGCCTGCAGCTTCCAGCCTCCGGCGGCGGCCCCGAGCCATCGCCTGCAGCCTGCAGCCTCCGGCGGCCCAGCAGTCCAGTCGTCTGCGGTCCAATTGTCAGCGGTCCCTCGACGCCTGCGGTCCTGAGACATCTGCGGTCCCTCGACGCCTGCGGTCCTGAGACATCTGCGGTCCCTCGACGCCTGCGGTCCTGAGACATCTGCGGTCCAGTTGTCAGCGGTCCCTCGACGCCTGCGGTCCTGAGACATCTGCGGTCCAGTTGTCAGCGGTCCCTCGACGCCTGCGGTCCTGAGACATCTGCGGTCCAGTTGCCAGCGGTCCCTCGACGCCTGCGGTCCTGAGACATCTGCGGTCCAGTTGTCAGCGGTCCCTCGACGCCTGCGGTCCTGAGACATCTGCGGTCCAGTTGCCAGCGGTCCCTCAACACCTGCGGTCCTGAGACATCTGCGGTCCAGTTGTCAGCGGTCCCTCGACGCCTGCGGTCCTGATGCCTACAGACCCTAGAGGCCAGCAGTCGGTCCTGACACCTGCAGCCCCTAGATGCCAGCAGTCTGGAGGCGTAAGCAGCCCTGAGATGCCAATGGCCCCTAGACACCAGCAGCCTCCCTGCAAAATGCCTCGCCACCCCGTACCACAAGTGGCCTTGTCCGCAGTGGTGGCTTCCTCTGGGTGGAAGCCTGGTCAGAGTAGCATCGTGGGGAGCAGAGTCCGTGTCATCTGGGTTGTCCTCCTTGTCATTGTTGCTTCTTCGTCATTGGGAGTGGCCTCATCCAGGAAATGGTCTTGTCCAGAACAGCCTCTTCTTGGGAGCGGCCTTGTCCGGGGAGAAACTTCATTGAGCAGTGGCCTTGTCTTGGGAGTGGCCTCTTCTTGGGAACGGCCCCAATCATGGAGCGGCCTCATCTGTGGAGCAGCAACGTCATCTAGAGCGGCCTCGTCCAGAGTGGCCTTCTTGGAAGTGACCTTGTTGGGTTCATCGTCACCGCCTTTTCGTAAGAGGTAGCTCTGACCGGTAGTTTGATTCCTGATGCTTGGCGCGAAATAAAGTTTTGCTTGACCTTCGCTTTGTATCAGTCTCGTTCCTTTGATCACGGACCCTAACACTGCCCAGTGAGGGAACTTGTCTGGCGGGCGAGCTCTCCTCTGCCTGCATTCACTGGGCTTCGGTAGACAGCAGAAGAACCTGTTGTTTCCTTCAAGCTGTTCCCAGAAATGAGCTAGGCAGGGTGGTTTTCTCTGGAATGTGGGTGCCTGGATACGTGCGTTCCAATTCCGTTGGGCTCTGCATTGTCCCTGTTTCCCTCTCCTGTGTTGGTGCTTGGTTCTGTGCTTAGTAAGGCCTTCTCACCCTGAGCAGAGCACGGACTCTGGAACCTCTTCCCAAAGGGGACCCTGAAGCTGCAACAAGGAGGGTCCTGACCTTGGTCCCCAGGCCAGGGGCCTAGTGCTCTGCATCATTCTGCAAGCTCACAATGTCAGCCCCCCCGAGCCACCAGCCTGTCTTCTGCTCCGAAGGACCTCGAGGGATTAGAAAGCATTTACCCAAGACTGGGAGCACAGTGGGTCTCGGATAGAGATTCAAGGCCTACAGGCTCTTCTACAAGCCTGTGGGAGACTAGGGACACCATGTCTCTATGGCCCCATTGATAAAAGAGTAAGGGGCGGCCTTCAGTGTTGTTCCTTTGTTCACACAGGTTGGTTACCTCTTCCAACCTGCAGTAGTCCAGGGTGGTGATGGACACCAGACCCCAAACACTGTCCCTACCCAGTGCCCTTGCTGAGCCCCTGGTACCCTTGGGGACCCCTTGACCATCATCGCATTCTGTCTCCCCTCCCCCACCTTTGGATTTCGTTCCTGGCCAGGAGTCCTGATGGCCAGCTGTCCCCGGGCCGAGCTGTCTCCAACCTCTTTCTTCTTTCACCCTTTTTACCCACCATTTCCCCTTGGTGTCCACCTCTGACCCCTCGCTGGGCAGAGATGTGTGTGTGCGTGTGTGTGTGTGTGTGTGTGTGTGTGCATGCGAGCGCTCAAACACATATGCCTCTTGCTGTCTGGGGATGTCCGAGGTCATGTCCCCACATGGGAAAGGGTGGGTAGCTCTCCCCAAGGATCTGAGGAGCTCTGATCCTGCAGGCAAACCTCATGGGAGGTTTAGGGTTAGGTTTAGAGTTAGGTTGAGGGTTACGTTTAGACAGGGTTTGGGTCTGGGTCAGGGTTAGGTTTAGGGGTTAGTGTTAGGGTTAGGGTCAGTGTTAGGTTTCGGGTCATGGCCCCTTTTAGGGTCAGTTTCAGGTTTAAGTTTATGGTTAGCTTTAGTGTCAGGCGCACAGGCAGGGTCAGTGTTAGTGGGAGGGTCAGGGTCTGGGTCAGTGTTAGGGTGAGGGTTAGGTTTAGGGTCAGTGTCAGTGTTAGGTTCAGGGTGAAGGTCATGGACAGGGATAGATTTAGGGTCATACTCAGGATTTGTTTTATTAGCAAGGTTTGGGTCAGTGTCAGAGTTAGGTTTGGTCCGGTTTAGGGTTATGGTTAGGGTCAGGGAGAGGTTTAGGTTCAGGGGAAAGGTTAGGGTTTGGTTTTAGGTTTAGGGTTAGAAGTACGGTTACGGTTACGGTTAGGGATAGACTGTGTTAGGGTCAGCTTTAGGGTTTGGGTTACGGTAGGGTTTTGTTTTACCGTTAGGAGCAGCATTAAATTTAGGTACTGGGTCCATACTAGGGTCAGCATGTAGGGTTACATTTAGGGTTAGGGTTAGGGTCAGGCTCACAGTCATGGTCAGGGTTAGGGTTAGGGTTAGGGTTAGGGATGAGCTTAGGGTTAGATTAGGGTTAGGGTTAGTGTTAGGGTTAGGGTTAGGTTTATGGTCAGGCTCACAGTCAGAGTCAGGGTCAGTGTTTTCAGTTAGTTTTAGGCCTGGGTTAAGGTCAGGGTTAGGGTTAGGTTCAGGGTTATGTTTATGGTCAGGCTCACAGTCAGTGTCAGGTTTAGGGTTAGTTTCAGAGTAAGTGTCATGGTCACGGATAGGTTTGGTGTCATGTTCAGTGTCACGGTTAGGGTCAAGGTCAGGATTAGGGTCATGGTTAGGATAAGGCCTGCTTTATGTTTAGATTCTGGGTTATGATTAGGGTCATGACTTAGTTTAGCATTAGGGTTAGTGTTCTGGTCAGGCTCACGGTCTGGGTCAGAGTTAGGTTTATGGTCAGTGTCAGTGAAAGTATTAGGGTCAGGTTTAGGGTCAGGGCCAGGGTTCTGTTTAGGGTCAAGATTCGGATCAGGGTCATGTTTTGGCAAAGTTCAGGGTTAGGGTACAATCAGATTCAGGTATAGGTTCAGGGTTAGGTTTAAAGTATGGGTTTAGGGTGAGAATTAGAGTTAGTTTGAGGATTAGGGTTAGACTGGTTTAGGGTCAGGGTCAGCGTTAGTTTTATGGGTTAGTTGTAGGGTTAGAATCATTGTTATGTTTTGTGTCATGGTCCATGTCAGGTCAGGGTCAGGGTTACTTTTAGGGTTACAGTTAGGGTCAGAATCACAGTCAGCTTCAGGGTTAGTGTTAGGGTCAGGGTAGGGTCACCGTTAGGGTCAGGTTTAGGTGTATGTTCAGGGTCTGGGTCAGGGTCAGGGTGAAGTTCAGAGCCAGTGTCAGGTTTAGGGTCAGGATCTGGTTTTGGTTTAGGGTCCACGTTCAGCTCAAGGACAGGGTTAGTTTTGGGTCAGTGCTATTGTCAGTGTTAGGTTTAGGGTCAGGGTCAGGTGAAGGTCTGGGCCGGGGTCCGGTTTATGGTCAGGGTCAGGATTTGTATTAGGGTCAATATACGGTTCAGTTTCAGGATTAGATTTAGGGGAAAGGTTTGGGTTTGGAGTTAGGATTAGGGCTAGATGTAGGGTTATGGTTAGGGTTAGGGTTAGACAGCCTTAAGGTTAGGGTTAGGTTTTGGGTTAGGGTAGGGTTTAGTATTAGGTTTAGCCTCAGCATTAGGTTTAGGATCATGGTTGGTATTAGATCAGGGATAGGGTTACCTTAAGGATTGCGGTTAGGGTCGGGAACACAGTCACGGTCTGGCTTAGGGTTAGGGTTAGGGCCAGGCTTAGGACTGAGTCAGGCTTTGAATTAGGGTCAGGTTAGGGTCAGGGTGAAGGTCAGGGCCAGGGTCAGATAAAGGGTCATGAAGTGGTTTTGGTTTAGGGTCCAGGTTGGGTTCAGGAGCAGGGTTAGTTTTGGGTCAGTGTTAGAGTCAGGGTTAGGTTTAGAGTCAGGGTCAGGTCAGGGTCAAAGTGAAGGTCAGGACCAGAGTCTGTTTATGTTCAGGGTCAGGCTTTGTTTTGGGGTCAAATTTTGGTTCAGGGTCATGGATAATTTCAGGAGAATGGTTTGAGTTTCTGGTTAGGGTTAGGGTTAGCAGTAAAGTTATGTTTAGTTTTAGGGTTAGACAGCGTAGTGTCATGATTAGGGTTTGGGTTGGGTAGGGGTTAGTGTTAGGGTTAGGGTCAGTGTTAGGTTTAGGTTTAGGGTTCTTATAGGGTCAGGGTTAGGGTTACCTATAGGGTTACAGTTAAGGTCAGCCTCAAAGTTGGGTCAGTGTTACGGTTAGGTTCAGGATTTGGTTAGGGTCAGGGTTATGATTAGGGTTAGAGTCATGGTCACGTTTAGGGATGAGTCAGGGTTAGAGTAATGTCAGGTTAGGTTTAGGTTCAGGGTCTGGATCACGGTCAGCATCAGGCTTAGATTTATGATTAGGGTTTTTGGTAGGATCTCGGTCAGTGTCAGTGTCAGGGCTAGGGTCAGCTGAAGGTCTGGGCCGGGGTCTGGTTTATGGTCAGGGTCAGGATTTGGTTTAGGGTCAATGTGCGGTTCAGTGTCAGGGTTAGTTTTAGGGGAAAGGTTTTGGTTTGGAGTTAGGATTAGGGTTAGAAATAGGGTTATGGTTAGAGTTAGACAGCGTAAAGGTCTGGGTTAGGATTTGGGTTAGGGTAGGGTTTAGTGTTAGGGTTAGCCTCCGCATTAGGTTTAGGTTCATGGTCGGTATTAGATCAGGGATAGGGTTAACTTTAGGATTACGGTTAGGGTTGGGAACACATTCACGGTCACGTTTAGGCTTAGGGTCATGCTTAGGAGGGTGTCAGGCTTTGGATTAGGGTCAGGGTCAGGGTCACTGTGAAGGTCAGGGCCAGGGTCAGAGAAAGGGACAGGGAGAGGCTATGGTTTAAGCTCCAGGTTCGGGACGGGGTCAGGGTTAGTTTTGGGTCAGTGTTAGGGTCAGGGTTAGGTTTAGAGTCAGGGCAGGGTCAGGTTCAAAGTGAAGGTCAGGGCCAGAGTCAGTTTAGGGTCAGGGTCAGGCTTTGTTTTAGGGTCAAATTTCGGTTCAGGGTCAGGTTTAGTTCCAGGGGAACCGTTTGAGAATTTGGTGAGGGTTAGGGTTAGCAGTAGTTTTATGTTAAGTTTTGGGGTTATACAGCGTAGTGTCACGGTTGGCGTTGGTTTGGGTAGGGGTTAGTGCTAGGGTTAGGGTCAGCGTTAGTTTGAGGTTCAGCATCCTATTAGGGTCAGGGTTAGGATTACCTTTAGGGTTACGGTTAAGGTTAGGCTCAAAGTTTGGTCTGTGTTAGGATTAGGGTCAGGATTTGGTTAGGGTTAAGATTAGGGTCAGAGTCAGGGTCACGGTGATGGATGAGTCAGGGTTAGAGTAAGGTCACGTTAGATTTAGGTTCAGGGTCTGGATCAGGGTCAGCATCAGGCTTAGATTTATGATTAGGGTTTGGGTCAGTATCTCGGTAAGGGTCAGAGTAGGGTCACGGCTAGGTTTAAGTTTTGGCTCTGGCTCAAAGTCAGGGTCAGGGTCAGCGGATAGTATTAGGCTTAGCCCCGCAACTGGGTCATTGACCCCTGCCTGTATGGTCTCAGGATAAACCCTGGGCAAAAGGGTGCAGCCCCCACATTCGCTCCCACCAGTCTGCCCTAACCTGGGGCGTGAACATGACCTGCCAACCAGGCATCAGTCACCTCATAATCTGCTCCTGCTCAGGGTATCACCACGCCCGATGATCTCTCTTTACACACACACACACACACACACACACACACACACACACAGTCGGGGAGGAGTCCTAGGGCTACACGGGTCAATCAGAAGGTGTGGGATTCTCTGAATCTGAGCCCCTCGGTGTCACCTCGTGATTATTTTGCCAGAAGGGCCAGAGGCAACGGGGAAGCCTGACATGACCTGCCCAGTGAGGGAACTTGTCTGGCGGGCGAGCTCTCCTCTGCCTGCATTCACTGGGCTTCGGTAGACAGCAGAAGAACCTGCTGTTTCCTTCAAGCTGTTCCCAGAAATGAGCTAGGCAGGGTGGTTTTCTCTGGAATGTGGGTGCCTGCATACATGCTTTCCAATTCCGTTGGGCTCTACATTGTCCCTGTTTCCCTCTCCTGTGTTGGTGCTTGGTTCTGTGCTTAGTAAGGCCTTCTCACCCTGAGCAGAGCACGGACTCTGGAACCTCTTCCCAAAGGGGACCCTGAAGCTGCAACAAGGAGGGTCCTGACCTTGGTCCCCAGGCCAGGGGCCTAGTGCTCTGCATCATTCTGCAAGCTCACAATGTCAGCCCCCCCGAGCCACCAGCCTGTCTTCTGCTCCGAAGGACCTCGAGGGATTAGAAAGCATTTACCCAAGACTGGGAGCACAGTGGGTCTCGGATAGAGATTCAAGGCCTACAGGCTCTTCTACAAGCCTGTGGGAGACTAGGGACACCATGTCTCTATGGCCCCATTGATAAAAGAGTAAGGGGCGGCCTTCAGTGTTGTTCCTTTGTTCACACAGGTTGGTTACCTCTTCCAACCTGCAGTAGTCCAGGGTGGTGATGGACACCAGACCCCAAACACTGTCCCTACCCAGTGCCCTTGCTGAGCCCCTGGTACCCTTGGGGACCCCTTGACCATCATCGCATTCTGTCTCCCCTCCCCCACCTTTGGATTTCGTTCCTGGCCAGGAGTCCTGATGGCCAGCTGTCCCTGGGCCGAGCTGTCTCCAACCTCTTTCTTCTTTCACCCTTTTTACCCACCATTTCCCCTTGGTGTCCACCTCTGACCCCTCGCTGGGCAGAGATGTGTGTGTGCGTGTGTGTGTGTGTGTGTGTGTGTGTGTGTGTGTGTGCATGCGAGCGCTCAAACACATATGCCTCTTGCTGTCTGGGGATGTCCGAGGTCATGTCCCCACATGGGAAAGGGTGGGTAGCTCTCCCCAAGGATCTGAGGAGCTCTGATCCTGCAGGCAAACCTCATGGGAGGTTTAGGGTTAGGTTTAGAGTTAGGTTGAGGGTTACGTTTAGACAGGGTTTGGGTCTGGGTCAGGGTTAGGTTTAGGGGTTAGTGTTAGGGTTAGGGTCAGTGTTAGGTTTCGGGTCATGGCCCCTTTTAGGGTCAGTTTCAGGTTTAAGTTTATGGTTAGCTTTAGTGTCAGGCGCACAGGCAGGGTCAGTGTTAGTGGGAGGGTCAGGGTCTGGGTCAGTGTTAGGGTGAGGGTTAGGTTTAGGGTCAGTGTCAGTGTTAGGTTCAGGGTGAAGGTCATGGACAGGGATAGATTTAGGGTCATATTCAGTATTTGTTTTATTGGCAAGTTTTGGGTCAGTGTCAGAGTTAGGTTTGGTCCGGTTTAGGGTTATGGTTAGGGTCAGGGAGAGGTTTAGGTTCAGGGGAAAGGTTAGGGTTTGGTTTTAGGTTTAGGGTTAGAAGTACGGTTACGGTTAGGGTTAGGGATAGACTGTGTTAGGGTCAGTGTTAGGGTTTGGGTTACGGTAGGGTTTTGTTTTACGGTTAGGAGCAGCATTAATTTTAGGTACTGGGTCCATACTAGGGTCAGCATGTAGGGTTACATTTAGGGTTAGGGTTAGGGTCAGGCTCACAGTCATGGTCAGGGTTAGGGTTAGGGTTAGGTTTAGGGATGAGCTTAGGGTTAGATTAGGGTTAGGGTTAGTGTTAGGGTTAGGGTTGGGTTTATGGTCAGGCTCACAGTCAGAGTCAGGGTCAGTGTTTTCAGTTAGTTTTAGGCCTGGGTTAAGGTCAGGGTTAGGGTTAGGTTCAGGGTTATGTTTATGGTCAGGCTCACAGTCAGTGTCAGGTTTAGGGTTAGTTTCAGAGTAAGTGTCATGGTCACGGATAGGTTTGGTGTCATGTTCAGTGTCACGGTTTGGGTCAAGGTCAGGATTAGGGTCATGGTTAGGATAAGGCCTGCTTTATGTTTAGATTCTGGGTTATGATTAGGGTCATGACTTAGTTTAGCATTAGGGTTAGTGTTCTGGTCAGGCTCACGGTCTGGGTCAGAGTTAGGTTTATGGTCAGTGTCAGTGAAAGTATTAGGGTCAGGTTTAGGGTCAGGGCCAGGGTTCAGTTTAGGGTCAGGGCCAGGGTTCTGTTTAGGGTCAAGATTCGGATCAGGGTCATGTTTTGGCAAAGTTCAGGGTTAGGGTACAATCAGATTCAGGTATAGGTTCAGGGTTAGGTTTAAAGTATGGGTTTAGGGTGAGAATTAGATTTAGTTTGAGGATTAGGGTTAGACTGGTTTAGGGTCAGGGTCAGCGTTAGTTTTATGGGTTAGTTGTAGGGTTAGAATCATTGTTATGTTTTGTGTCATGGTCCATGTCAGGTCAGGGTCAGGGTTACTTTTAGGGTTACAGTTAGGGTCAGAATCACAGTCAGCTTCAGGGTTAGTGTTAGGGTCAGGGTAGGGTCACCGTTAGGGTCAGGTTTAGGTGTATGTTCAGGGTCTGGGTCAGGGTCAGGGTGAAGTTCAGAGCCAGTGTCAGGTTTAGGGTCAGGATCTGGTTTTGGTTTAGGGTCCACGTTCAGCTCAAGGACAGGGTTAGTTTTGGGTCAGTGCTATTGTCAGTGTTAGGTTTAGGGTCAGGGTCAGGTGAAGGTCTGGGCCGGGGTCCGGTTTATGGTCAGGGTCAGGATTTGGATTAGGTCAATATACGGTTCAGTTTCAGGATTAGATTTAGGGGAAAGGTTTGGGTTTGGAGTTAGGACTAGGGCTAGATGTAGGGTTATGGTTAGGGTTAGGGTTAGACAGCCTTAAGGTTAGGGTTAGGTTTTGGGTTAGGGTAGGGTTTAGTATTAGGTTTAGCCTCAGCATTAGGTTTAGGATCATGGTTGGTATTAGATCAGGGATAGGGTTACCTTAAGGATTGCGGTTAGGGTCGGGAACACAGTCACGGTCTGGCTTAGGGTTAGGGTTAGGGTCAGGCTTAAGACTGAGTCAGGCTTTGAATTACGGTCAGGTTCAGGGTCAGGGTGAAGGTCAGGGCCAGGGTCAGATAAAGGTTCATGAAGTGGTTTTGGTTTAGGGTCCAGGTTGGGTTCAGGAGCAGGGTTAGTTTTGGGTCAGTGTTAGAGTCAGGGTTAGGTTTAGAGTCAGGGTCAGGTCAGGGTCAAAGTGACGGTCAGGGCCAGAGTCTGTTTATGTTCAGGGTCAGGCTTTGTTTTGGGGTCAAATTTTGTTTCAGGGTCATGGTTAGTTTCAGGAGAATGGTTTGAGTTTTTGGTTAGGGTTAGGGTTAGCAGTAAAGTTATGTTTAATTTTAGGGTTAGACAGCGTAGTGTCATGATTAGGGTTTTTGTTTAGTAGGGATTAGTGTTAGGGTAGGGTCAGCGTTAGGTTTAGATTCAGGGTCCTTATAGGGTCATGTTTAGGGTTACCTTTAGGGTTACAGTTAAGGTCAGCCTCAAAGTTGGGCCAGTGTTACGGTTAGGTTCAGGATTTGGTTAGGGTCAGGGTTGTGATTAGGGTCAGAGTTAGGGTCACGTTTATGGATGAGTCAGGGTTAGAGTAAGGTCAGGTTAGGTTTAGGTTCAGGGTCTGGATCACGGTTAGCATCAGGTTTATATTTATGATAAGGGTTTTTGGTAGGATCTCGGTCAGAGTCAGTGTCAGGGCTAGGGTTTGGTTTAAATCAGGCTCAGTCAGGGTCAGGGCCAGGGTAACTGTCAGTGGTTGGTATTAGGTTTAGCCCCACACTTGGGTCATTGACCTGTCCTTGCTGGGTCTCAGGATATACCCTGGCAAAAGGGTCCAGCCCCCACATTCGCTCCCACCTAGTCTGCCCTAACCTGGGGCGTGATCATGACCTGCCAAGCAGGCATCTGATCCCTCATAAGCCTGCTCCTGCTCAGGGCATCTCCATCCCCGATGAACTCTCTTTACAGACACACACACACACACACACACACACACACACACACACGCGGGGAGGAGTGCTAGGTCTACATGGGTCAGTCAGAAGGTGTGACATTCTCTGACTCTGAGCCCCTCGGTTTCACCTTGCGATTATTTTGCCAAAAGGGCCAGAGGCGACGGGGAAGCCTGACATGACCTGCCCAGTGAGGGAACTTGTCTGGCGGGCGAGCTCTCCTCTGCCTGCATTCTCTGGGCTTCTTTAGACAGCACAAGAACATGTCGTTTCCTTCAGACTGTGCCCAGAAGTGAGCTGGGCAGGGTGGTTTTCTCTGGAATGTGGGTGCCTGGATACGTGGGTTCCAATTCCGTTGGGCTCTGTCGTCAGGGAAGTAAGGTCAACCCTGCCTGGGGGCTCCTTACAGGACTTCTTGCTCCCATCCAGATATCCCTGAGGGCACCCCTCCCACAGCTTCTCAGGGCTCACACTCCACCCCATGCCCTGTCCATCCAGTGACCCACACACAGCCTCCCACCAACCCCTGGGAGACCTGGGTGCTGCTGTTGTCTCTGCAGGGAGGGCACAGAGCTGGGTTCAGACCGGGCTCCTGCTCCTTCTCCTGCCCAGGGCTGTGAGCCCGCACACATCCTGTGGCTCTCAGGGCCTCCTCAGTCTCCCCGTCTGCACATTGGGGGTGTTCTGGCATCTTCTTCTGGGAACGCCTTCAGGGGTGGGCCCTCTCCATGCGTTCCATCCCCGCTCTCCCAGGAGTCTGGTGCACACACTTGGCAAGACACGGGTGTGCCTAGGGATGGGCAGGGGAAAGGAACATAGCCCAGAGAGACCTGGATCTTCTCTGGGATCCAGCAAAACCACCCTCCTCCTCCCTGTATCCCATCCCTCGTGGCAATGTTGCATTCTATGGCTTCTGACCTCGTGGACACAGACTTCCTGGGACATCCATTAGGTTGAGGTCCAAGGGCCTCATCTGCCCCCATGTACTGGCCAGCCCCCATAGTGGTCCGTGGGCATTCCCGCATCCATCGTCCTAGGATGGATGGCCCGTGGGACTGATAAGGGGACAAGATGTTTGGCTGTCATATCCAAGCTGATGGCGGAAAGTTGGCAGTTCTGCTTGTTCTCTTTCTCCTGTGTTCAGTGTCTATCTCTGTCTATGCCTTTGTTCTTGTCTCTGTGTCTGCGTCTGTCACTGTTTTTGTGTGTCTCACAAGAGCAGGATCTGTGGGCTCCAGGGCTGATAGGCGAAACCGCCGGTGTCTCCCTTGTCCCTGTTTCCCTCTCCTGTGCTGGTGCTTGGTTCCTTGGTAAGTAAGGCCTTGTCACCCTGAGCAGAGCACTGACTCTGGAACCTCTTCCCAATGGGGACCCAGAGGCTGCCACAAGGAGGGTCCTGACCTTGGTCCCCAGGCCAGGGGCCTAGTGCTCTGCATCATTCTGCAAGCTCACAATGTCAGCCCCCGAGCCTCCAGGCTATCTTCTGCTCATAAGGACCTCGAGGGAGTAGAAAGCATTTTCCCAAGACTGGGAGCACAGTCGGTCTTGGATAGAGATTCAAGGCCAACAGGCTCTTCTACAAGCCTGTGGGAGACAAGGGACACCCTGTCTCTATGGCCCCACTGATAGAAGAATAAGGGGAGGCCTTCAGTGTTGTTGCTTTGTTCACACAGGTGGTTACCTCTTCCAACCTCCAGTAGTCCAGGGTGGTGATGGACACCAGACCCCAAACACTGTCCCCACCCAGTGCCCTTTCAAAGCCCCTGGTCCCCTTGGGGACCCCTTGACCATCATCCCATCCTGTCTTCCCTCTCCCACCTTTGGATTTCGTTCCTGGCCAGGAGTCCTGTTGCCCCTGACCCCATGGCCGAGCTGTCTCCAACCTCTTTCTTTTTTCACCCTTTTTACCCACCATTTTCCCTTGGTGTCCACCTCTGACCCCTCGCTGGGCAGAGCTGGGTGTGTGTGTGTGTGTGTGTGTGTGTTTGTGTGTGTGTGTGCATGCGATCTCTCAAACACATATGCCTCTTGCTGTCTGGGGATGTCCGAGATCATTTCCCCACATGGGAAAGGGTGGGTAGCTCTCCCCAAGGATCTGAGGAGCTCTCATCCTACTGGCAAACCTCATGGGAGGGTTAGGGTTAGGTTTAGAGTTAGGTTGAGGGTTACGTTTAGACAGGGTTTGGGTCTGGGTCAGGGTTAGGTTTAGGGGTTAGTGTTAGGGTTAGGTTCAGCGTTAGGTTTCGTGTCATGGCCCCTGGTAGGGTCAGGTTCAGGTTTAAGTTTATGGTTAGGTTTAGTGTCAGGCGCACAGGCAGGGTCAGTGTTAGTGGGAGGGTCAGGGTCTGGGTCAGTGTTAGGGTGAGGATTAGGTTTAGGGTCAGCGTCAGTGTTAGGTTCAGGGTGAAGGTCATGGACAGGGATAGATTTAGGGTCATATTCAGGATTTGTTTTATTGGCAACGTTTGGGTCAGTGTCAGAGTTAGGTTTGGTCAGTTTTAGGGTTATGGTTCGGATCGGAGAGAGGGTTAGGTTCAGGGTAAATGTTAGGGTTTGGTTTTAGGTTTAGTGTTAGAAGTACGGTTATGGTTAGGGTTAGGGTTAGACTGTGTTAGGGTCAGAATTAGGGTTTGGGTTATGGTAGGGTTTTGTTTTACCGTTAGGATCAGCATTAATTTTAGGTTCTGCACCCGTAATAGGATCAGCATTTAGGGTTACATTTAGGTTTACGGTTAGGGTCAGGCTTACTGTCATGGTCAGGTATAGGGTTAGGGTTAGGGTTAAGCTTAGGGTTAGAGTTAGGGTTAGGGTTAGGGTTAGGGTTAGGTTTATGGTCAGGCTCACAGTCAGAGTCACGGTCAGTGTTTTCAGTTCGTTTTAGGCTTAGTGTTAAGGTTAGGGTTCGAGTTAGGTTCAGGGTTAGGGTTAGACATTGTTAGGGTCAGGGTTATCGTTAGGCATAGCGTAGGGATCAGGGTTAGGTTTAGGTTAAGGGTTAGGTTTATGGTCAGGCTCACAGTCAGTGTCAGGTTTAGGGTTAGTTTCAGAGTAAGGGTCAGGGTCAGGGATAGGTTTGTTGTCATGTTCAGTGTTACGGTTAGGGTCAAGGTCAGGATTAGGGTCATGGTTAGGATAAGGCCTGCTTTATATTTAGAATCTGGGTTATGATTAGGGTCATGACTTAGTTTAGCTTTAGGGTTAGTGTTTTGGTCAGGCTCACGGTCTGGGTCAGAGTTAGGTTTATGATCAGTGTCAATGAAAGTATCAGGGTCAGGTTTAGGGTCAGGGCCAGGGTTCAGTTTAGGGTCAGGTCCAGGGTTCTGGTTAGGGTCAAGATTTGGATCAGGGTCAAGTTTTGGCAAAGTTCAGGGTAAGGGTCAGGTCAGATTCAGGGATAGGTTCAGGGTTAGGTTTAAAGTATGGGTTTAGGGTGAGAATTAGAGTTAGTTTGAGGATTAGGGTTAGACTGGTTTAGGGTCAGGGTCAGCGTTAGTCAATGGGTTAGTTGTAGGGTTAGAATCATTGTTATGTTTTGTGTCATGGTCCATGTCAGGGTCAGGGTCAGGGTTACTTTTAGGGTTACAGTTAGGGTCAGAATCACAGTCAGCTTCAGGGTTAGTGTTAGGTTCAGGGTAGGGTCACCGTTAGTGTCAGGTTCTGGTTTATGGTCAGGGTCAGGGTGAAGTTCAGGGCCAGTGTCAGGTTTAGGGTCATGATCTGGTTTTGGTTTAGGGTCCACGTTCAGCTCAAAGACAGGGTTAGTTTTGGGTCAGTGCTATTGTCAGGGTTAGGTTTAGGGTCAGGGTCAGGTGAAGGTCTGTGCCGGGGTCTGGTTTATGGTCAGGGTCAGGATTTGGTTTAGTGTCAATGTTCTGTTCTGTGTCAGGGTTAGGTTTAGGAGAAAGGTTTGGGTTTGGAGTTAGGATTAGGATTAGAATTAGGTTATGGTTAGAGTTAGACAGCGTAAATTTCTGGGTTACTGTTTGGTTTAGGGTAGGGTTTAGTGTTAGGGATAGCCTCAGCATTAGGTTTAGGTTCATGATCGGTATTAGATCAGGGATAGGGTTACCTTTAGGATTACGGTTAGGGTTGGAAACACATTCATGGTCAGGATTAGGGTTAGGGTCAAGCTTAGGACTGTCAGCCTTTGAATTAAGGTCAGGGTCAGGGTCAGGGTGAAGGTCAGGGCCAGGGTCAGATAAAAGGTCCGGGTGAGGCTTTGGTAGGGTCCAGCCTCACTTCAGGGGCAGGGTTAGTTTTGGGTCAGTGTTAGAGTCAGGGTTAGGTTTAGAGTCACTTTCAGGGTCAGGGTTAGGATTAGGGTTAGGGTTAGGGTCCGATTTTGGGTCAGGGTGAGGCTTTGGTTTCGGTCCAGGTTCGGGATAGGGGCAGGGTTAGTTTTCGTTCTGTTTTAGGGTCAGGGTTAGGTTTAGAGTCAGGGTCACTGTCTGAGTCTAAGTGAAGTTCAGGGCCAGAGTCAGTTTAGAGTCAGGGTCAGGCTTTGTTTTAGGGTCAAATTTTGGTTCAGGGTCAGGGCTAGTTCCAGGGGAACCGTTTGAGTTTTTGATTAGGGTTAGGGTTAGCAGTAGGATTATGTTTAGTTTTAGGGTTAGACTTCGTAGTGTCAGTGTTGGGGTTGGGTTGGGTAGTGGTTAGTGTTAGTGTTAGGTTCAGCGTCAGGTTTAGGTTCAGGGTCCTTATTAGGGTCAGGGTTAGGGTTACCTTTAGGGTTACGTTAAGGTTAGTCTCAAAGTTGGGTCAGTGTTAGGATTAGGTTCAGGATTTGGTTAGGGTCAGGATTATGATTAGGGTCAGAGTCATGGTCACGGTTATGGATGAGTCAGGGTTAGAGTAAGGTCAGGTTAGGTTTAGGTTCAGGATCTGGATCAGGGTCAGCATCAGGCTTAGATTTATGATTAGGGTTTGGGTCAGTGTCTCGGTAAGGGTCAGAGACAGGATCACGGCTAGGTTTAAGTTTTGAGTTGGCTCACAGTCAGGGTCAGGGTCAGAGTCAGGGTCAGGTTTTAGTATTAGGCTTAGCCCCGCAACTGGGTCATTGACCCATCCCTCAAGGGTCTCAGATTAACCCTGGGCAAATTGGTGCAGCACCCACGTTCGCTTCCACCTAGACTGCTCTAACCTGGGTTGTGAACATGCCAACCAGGCATCAGTCCCCTTATAAGCCTGCTCCTGCTGAGGGCATCTCCACCCCCAATGATCTCTATTTACACACACACACACACACACACACACATTTGGGCTCGTCCTCTCTCCATTCCCCATGTTTTGGATCTCGGTCCTGGCCAGGAGTCCTGATGCCCCTGACCCCATGGCCAAGTTGTCTTCAACCTCTTTCTTCTTTCACCCTTTTTACCCACCATTTTCCCTTGGTGTCCACCTCTGATTCCTAGCTGGGCAGAGCGGGGTGTGTGTGTGTAGATGTGTGTCTGTGCACGGGAGCGCTCAAACACATATGCCTCTATCTGTCTGGCGATTTCCGAGGTTATGTGCCCACATGGGATGGGGTGAGTAGCTCTCCCCAAGGATCTGAGGAGCTCTCATCCTCCAGGTAATTCTCATGGGAGGTTTAGGGGTAGGGTTAGTGTTAGGTTGAGAATTAGGTTTAGACAGGGTTTGGGTCAGGGTCAGGGTTAGGGTTAGGTGTTTGTGTTAGGGTTAGGGTCAGCTTTAGGTTTCGGGTCATGGCCCGTGTTAGGGTCAGGGTCAGCTTTACGTTTATGGTTAGATTTAGGGTCTGGCTCACAGTGAGGGTCAGGGTTAGTGTGAGGTTCAGATTCTTGGTCATTGTTAGGGTGAGGGTTAGGTTTAGGGTCAGGGTCAGTGTCAGGGTCATGGTGAAGGTCAGGGACAGGGTCAGAATTTGAGTCAGTGTCAGGTTTTGGTTTAGGGACAAGGTTCATGTCAGGATGATTGTTATGTTTGTGTCAGGGTTAGGGTTAGGTTTAGGGTTAGTGTCAGGGTTAGATTCAAGGTAAGGTTAGGGTTTGGTGTAAGGGTTAGTGTTAGAAGTAGGGTTATGGATAGGGTTAGCGTTAGACTTTGTTAGGGTCAGTGTTAGGGTTTGGGTTAGGGTAGGGTTTAGTTTTACCATTGTGTCAGCATTAGTTTTAGGTTCTGGGTCCATGTAAGGGTCAGGTTTTAGGGTTACATTTAGGGTTAGGTTTAGGGTCAGTCTCACAGTCAAAGTCAGTGTTCGGGTTAGGGTCAAGGTTAGGTCAGGGTCAGACTCACGGTTAGAGTCTGAGTCAGTGTTAGTGTAAGATCAGGGTTAGGGTTCTGGTCAGGCTCACGGTCTGGGTCTGAGTTAGGGTTAGGGTCAGGGTTAGGGTTAGGGTCACACTTAGGACTGGGTTAGGCTTAGGATTAGGGTCAGGGTCAGGGTGAAGGTCAGGGCCAGGGTCCGATTTGGGGTCAGGGTGAGGCTTTGGTTTTGGGTACAGGTTCGGGAGAGGTGCAGCGTTAGTTTTGGGTCAGTGTTAGGGTCAGGGTTAGGTTTAGAGTCAGGGTCAGGGTCAGAGTCAAAGTGAAGGTCAGGGCCAGAGTCAGTTTAGGGTCAGGGTCAGGTTTTGTTTTAGGGTCAAATTTCGGTTCAGGGTCAGGGTTAGTTTCAGGGGAACGGTTTGAGTTTTGGGTTAGGGTTAGTGTTAGCACTAACGTGTTAACACGTTAGTGTTTTGTTTTAGGATTAGACAGCATAGTGTCAGGGTTACGGGTTGGGTTAGGTAGGGATTAGTGTTAGGGTTAGGGTCAGCATTAGGTTTAGGTTAAGGGTCCTTTTTAGGGTTAGGGTTAGGGTTACCTTTAGGCTTAAGGTTAAGGTCAGGCTCAAAATACGGTCAGTGTTAGGGTTAGGGTCAGGCTTTGGTTAGGGTCAGGGTTATGATTCGGGTCAGAGTCAGGGCCACGGTTCGGGATGAGTCAGGGTTAGAGTAGGTCAGGTTAGGTTTAGGATCAGGGTCTGGATCAGGGTCAGCATCAGGCTTAGATTTAGAATTAGGGTTTGGGTCAGGATCTCGGTCAGTGTCAGAGTCAGGTTCAGGACTAGGGTTAGGTTTTGGAACAGGCTCAAAGTCAGGGTCAGGGTCAGGGTAAGGGTTTAGTGTTAGGGTTGGCCCTGCACCTGGATCAAAGAACAGTCCCTGCATGGTTTTAGGATAAACCCAGGGAAAACGGGTGCAGCGGCACACCCGCTCCCAGCTATCCTTCCTTAACCTGGGACGTGAACATGACCTGCCAACCAGGCATCGGACCCCTCTTAAGTCTGCTCCTGCTCTGGACTCTCCACACCCGATGAGCTCTCTTTACACAGACACACAAACACACACACACACACACGGAGGAGACCTAGGGCTACACGGGTCACTCAGAAGGTTTGGGACTCTGACTCTGAACCCCTCGGTTTCACCTTGCGATTCTTTTTGCCAATACGGCCAGAGGGGTCAGGGAAGCCTGATATGACCTGCCCACTGAGGGGACTTGTCTGGTGGGCGACGTCTCCTCTGCCTGCATTATCTGGGCTTCGGTAGACAGCACAAGAACATGTTTCTTCCTTCAGGCTGTGTCCAGAAATGAGCTGGACAGGATGGTTTTCTCTGGAATGTGGGTGCCTGGATACGTGGGTTCCAATTCCGTTGGGCTCTGTCGTCAGTGAAGTAAGGTCACCACTACCTGGGGGCTCCTTACCGGACTTCCTGCTCCCATCCAGAGCTCCCTGAGGGCGCCCCTACCAGAGCTGCAGAGGGCTCACACTCCACCCCATGCCCTGTCCATCCAGTGATACACACACAGCCTCCCCCCAACCCCTGGGAGGCCTGGTTGCAGCTGTTGTCTCCGCGGGGAGGGAATAGAGCTAGGGTTAGAACGGGTTCCTGCTCCTGCCCAGGACTGTGAGCCCGGACACATCCTGTGACCCTCAGGGCCTCATTAGTCTCCCCGTCTGCACATTGTGGGTATTCTGGCTTCTTCTTCAGGGGATAGTTCAGGGATAGGCCTTCTATATGCGTTCCATCGCCGCTCTCCCAGGAGTCTGGTGCACACACTTGCCAAGAAATGGGTGTGCTTGGTGATGAGCAGGGGAATGGAATATAGATCACAGAGGCCTGGATCTCCGCTGGGATCCAGCAAAACCACCCTCCTCCTGCCTGTATTCCATCCCCCGTGGCAAGGTTGCAGTGCATGGCTTCTGACCTTGTGAACACAGACTTCCCGGGAGTTCCATTAGGTTGAAATCCAAGGGCTTCGTCTGTGCCCATGTACTGGCCAGCCCCCATCGAGTTCCGCGGGCATTCCCACATCCATCCTCCTAGGAGGAATGGTCCATGGGACTGAAAACAGGACAAAATGTTTGGCTGTCATTTCCAAGCTGATGGAGGAAAGTCTGGCACTTCTGCTGGTTCTTTCTCTCCTGTATTCAGTGTCTGTCTCTGTCTTTGTCCTTGTCTTTGTCTCCATATCAGGGTCTGTCTCTGCTTTGGTGTGTCTCACAGGAGCAGGATCTGTGCGCTCCAGGGCTGATGGACGAAACCGCCATTGTCTCCCTTGTCTCTGTTTCCCTCTCCTGTGCTGGTGCTTGGTTCCTTAGTAAGTAAGGCCTTGTCACCCTGAGCAGAGCACTGACTCTGGAACCTCTTCCCAATGGGGACCCTGTAGCTGCAACAAGGAGGGTCCTGACCTTGGTCCCAAGGCCAGGGTCCTAGTGCTCTGCCAAATTCTGCAAGCTCACAATGTCAGCCCACGAGCCCTCAGGCTGTCTTCTGCTCATAAGGACCTCGAGGGAGTAGAAAGCATGTACCCAAAACTGGGAGCACAGTGGGTGTCGGATAGAGATTCAAGGCCAACAGGCTCTTTTACAAGCCTGTGGGAGACTAGGGACACCCTGTCTCTATGGCCCCGTTGATAGAAGAGTAAGGGGAGGCCTTCGGTGTTGTAGTTCTGTCCACACAGGGTGGTTACCTCTTCCTACTTCAAGTAGTCCAGGGTGGTGATGGACACCATGCCCCAGACACTGTCCCCACCCAGTGCCCTTGCAAAGCTCTTGGGCCCCTTGGGGACCCCTACAAAATCAACTCGTCCTGTCTCCACTCCCCATGCTTTGGATCTCGGTCCTGGCCAGGAGGTCTGATGCCCCTGACCGCATGGCCGAGCTGTCTCCAACCTCTTTCTTTTTTCACCCTTTTTAACCACCATTTTCCCTTGGTGTCCACCTCTGACCCCTAGCTGGGCAGAGCGGTCTGTGTGTGTGTGTGTGTGTGTGTGTGTGTGTCTGTGCTTGGGAGCGCTCAAACACATATGCCTCTACCTGTCTGGTGATGTCCGAGGTTATGTCCCCACATGGGATGGGGTGAGTAGCTCCCCCCAAGGATCTGAGGAGCTCTCATCCTCCAGGCAAACCTCATGGGAGTTTTAGGGGTAGGGTTAGAGTTAGGTTGAGTGTTAGGTTTAGACTGGGTTTGGGTCAGGGTCAGGGTTAGGGTTAGGGGTTTGTGTTAGGGTTAGGTTCAGCGTTAGGTTTCTGGTCATGTCCCTTGTTAGGGTCTGGGTCACTTTTACGTTTATGCTTAGATTTAGGGTCTGGCTCACAGTCAGAGACAGGGTTAGTGTGGGGTTCAGGTTCTGGGTCAGTGTTAGGGTGAGGGTTAGGTTTAGGTTCAGGGTCAGGTGAAGGTCAGGGACAGGGTCAGATTTTGTGTCAGGGTCAGGTTTTGGTTTACCTGCAAGGTTCGTGTCAGGATAAGGATTATGTTTGGGTCAGGGTTAGGGTTAGGGTTACGGTCAGGGTTAGGTTCATTGTAAGGTTAGGGTTTGGTGTTAGGGTTAGTGTTCGAAGTAGGGTTATGCTTAGGGTTAGCGTTAGACTTTGTTAGGGTCAGGGTTAGGGTAGGTTTTAGTTTTACCATTAGGGTCAGCATAGTTTTAGGATCTGGGTCCATATAAGGGTCAGGGTTTAGGGTTAAATTTAGGGTTAGCTTTAGGGTCAGGCTCACAGTCAAGGTCAGGGTCCGCTTAGTGTCAAGATTAGGTCAGGGTCAGACACTCGGTTAGGGTCTGTCAGGATTAGTGTAAGGTCAGTGTTAGGTTTAAGTTCAGGGTCCAAATCAGTGTCAGCATTAGGCTTTAGATTAGGTTAGGGTCGGATCTGGCTTATGGTCAGGGTCATGGTGAGGTTCAGGTCTGGTTAGCTTTGGATCAGGTTCACAGTCAGGTTCAGGTTCAGGGTTTTCGGTGAGATTTAGGGTTAGGGTTAATGTTAGGGTTAGAGTGAGGGTCAGGGTTACGGGAAGACATTGTTAGGGTCAGGGTTACCATTAGGCTTAAGGTAGGGGTAAGGGTTAGGGTTAGGTTAGGTTTAGGTTTATGGTCAGGCTCACAGTCAGTGTCAGGGTTAGCGTTTGTGTCAGAGAAAGGGTGAGTGTCAGGGATAGGATTAGGGTGAGGTTCAGTGTTCGGGTCATGGTCAAGTTCAGGGGTAGGGTCAGACTTAGGAAAAGGTCAGCTTTACTTTTAGATTCTGGGTTATGATTATAGTCAGGATCATGTTTAGCTTTGGGTTAGGGTTCTGGTCAGGCTCACGATCTGGGTCAGAGTTAGTGTTAGGGTTAGGGTCAGGGTTAGGGTTAGGGTCAGGAATAGGACTGGGTAAGGCTTAGGATTAGGTTCAGGGTCAGGGTCAGGATGATGTTCAGGGCCAGGGTCCGATTTCGGGTCAGCGTGAGGCTTTGGTTTCGGGTCCAGGTTCGGGACAGGGGCAGGGTTAGTTTTGTGTCAGTGTTAGGGTCAGGGTTAGGTTTAGAGTCAGGGTCAGGGTCAGAGTCAAAGTGAAAGTCAGGGCCAGAGTCAGTTTATAGTTAGGGTCATGCTTTGTTTTAGAGTCATATTTTGGTTCAGGGTCAGGGTTAGTTTCAGGGGAACAGTTTGAATTTTTGGTTAGGGATAGGGTTAGCCATAGGGTTATGTTAAGTTTAGGGTAGGACACCATAGTGTCAGCCTTAGGGGCTGGGTTGGGTAGGGGTTAGTGTTAGGGTTAGGGTCAGCGTTAGGTTTAGGTTAAGGGTCTTTTTAGGGTCAGGGTTAGGATTACCTTTGGGGTTACGGTTAAGGTCAGACTCAAAGTACAGTCAGTTACAGGGTTAGGGTCAGGATTTGGTTAGGGTCAGGGTTATGATTAGGGTCAGAGTCAGGGTCATGGTTAGTGATGAGTCATGGTTAGAGTAGGTCAAGTTAGGTTTAGGATCAGGGTCTGGATCAGGGTCAGCATCAGGCTTAGATTTAGGATTAGGGTTGGGACAGTATCTCAGTCAGGGTCAGAGTTAGGGTCAGGGCTAGGGGGTTAGGTTTTGGGTCAGGCTCACAGTCAGGGTAAGGGTCAGGGGTTAGTGTTAGTGTTATACCCCACACCTGGGTAATTGACCTGTCCCTTCAGGTCTCAGGATAAACTCTGGGCAAAAGGGTGCAGCGGCACACCCGCTCCCTGCTAGCCTGCCTTAACCTGGGGCGTGAACATGACCTGCCAACCAGGCATCGGACCCCTCATAAGCCTGCTAGTGCTCGGGACATCTCCACCTCTGATGAGCTCTCTTTACACACACACACACACACACACACACACACTCGGGAAGGAGTCCTAGAGCTACACGGGTCAATCAGAATGTTTGCGACTCTGACTCTGAACCCCTCGGTTTTACCTTGCGGTTCTTTTTTCTTTTTTTTTTTTGCCTTTGAATGGGATATCTAAAATCCCTTTTTTTCCTATTTATTTATTTTCAGAAAAACAGTATTCATTATTTTTTCACCACACCCAGTGTTCCATGCAAGGTGTGCCCTCTATAATACCCACCTCCTGGTACCCCAACCTCCCACCCCACCCGCCACTTCAAGCCCCTCAGACTGTTTTTCAGAGTCCATAGTCTCTCATGGTTAATCTCCCCTTCCAATTTACCCAAAAGCACATACCCTCCCCACTGTCCATAACCCTACCCCCCTTCCCCCAACCCCCCTCCCCTCAGCAACCCACAGTTTGTTTCGTTAGATTAAGAGTCACTTATGGTTTGTCTCCCTCCCTATCCCATCTTGTTTCAGGGATTCTTCTCCTACCCACTTAAGCCCCCATGTTGCATCACCACTTCCTCATATCAGGTAGATCATATGATAGTTGTCTTTCTCCGCTTGACTTATTTCGCTAAGCATGATATGCTCTAGTTCCATCCATGTTGTCGCAAATGGCAAGATTTCGTTTCTTTTGATGGCTGCATAGTATTCCATTGTGTATATATACCACATCTTCTTGATCCATTCATCGGTTGATGGACATCTAGGTTCTTTCCATAGTTTGGCTATTGTGGACATTGCTGCTATAAACATTCGGGTGCACGTGCCCCTTTGGATCACTACGTTTGTATCTTTAGGGTAAATTCCCAGTAGTGCAATTGCTGGGTCATAGGGCACTTCTATTTTCAACATTTTGAGGAACCTCCATGCTGTTTTCCAGAGGGGTTGCACCAGCTTGCATTCCTACCAACAGTGTAGGAGGGTTCCCCTTTCTCCGCATCCTCGCTAGCCCCTGTCATTTCCTGACTTGTTGATTTTAGCCATTCTGACTGGTGTGAGGTGATATCTCATTGTGGTTTTGATTTGTATTTCCCTGATGCCGAGTGATATGGAGCACTTTTTCATGTGTCTGTTGGCCATCTGGATGTCTTCTTGGCAGAAACGTCTGTTCATGTCCTCTGCCCATTTCTTCATTGGATTATTTGTTCTTTGGGTGTTGAGTTTGTTAAGTTCTTTATAGATTTTGGACACTAGTCCTTTATCTGATATGTCGTTTGCAAATATCTTCTCCCATTCTGTCAGTTGTTTTTGGTTTTGTTCACTGTTTCCTTTGCTGTGCAAAAGATTTTGATTTTGATGAAATCCCAAAAGTTCATTTTTGCCTTTGCTTCCCTTGCCTTTGGCGATGTTCCTAGGAAGATGTTGCTGCGGCTGAGGTCGAAGAGGTTGTTGCCTGTGTTCTCCTCAAGGATTTTGATGGATTCCTTTCTCACATTGAGGTCCTTAATCCATTTTGAATCTATTTTTGTGTGTGGTGTAAGGAAATGGTCCAATTTCATTTTTCTGCACGTGGCTGTCCAATTTTCCCAACACCATTTATTGAAGAGGCTCTCTTTTTTCCATTGGACATTCTTTCCTGCTTTGTCGAAGATTAGTTGACCATAGAGTTGAGGGTCTATTTCTGGGCTCTCTATTCTGTTCCATTGGTCTATGTGTCTGTTTTTGTGCCAGTACCATGCTGTCTTGATCGTGACAGCTTTGTAATAAAGTTTGAAGTCCGGAATTGTGATGCCACCAACTTTGGCTTTGTTTTTCAATATCCCTTTGGCTATTCGAGGTCTTTTCTGGTTCCATATAAATTTTAAAATTATTTGTTCCATTTCTTTGAAAAAGATGGATGGTACTTTGATAGGAATTGCATTAAATGTGTAGATTGCTTTAGGTAGCATAGACATTTTCACAATATTTATTCTTCCAATCCTGGAGCATGGAACATTTTTCCATTTCTTTGTGTCTTCCTCAATTTCTTTCATGAGTACTTTATAGTTTTCTGAGTATAGATTCTGTGCCTCTTTGGTTAGGTTTATTCCTAGGTATCTTATGGTTTGGGGTGCAATTGTAAATGGGATTGACTCCTTAATTTCTCTTTCTTCTGTCTTGTTGTTGGTGTAGAGAAATGCAACTGATTTCTGTGCATTGATCTTATATCCTGACACTTTACTGAATTCCTGTATATGTTCTAGCAGTTTTGGAATGGAGTCTTTTGGGTTTTCCACATAGTTTATCATATCATCTGCGAAGAGTGATAATTTGACTTCTTCTTTGCCGATTTGGATGCCTTTAATTTCCTTTTGTTGTCTGATTGCTGAGGCTAGGACTTCTAGTATTATGTTGAAGAGCAATAGTGATAATGGACATCCCTGCCGTGTTCCTGACCTTAGTGGAAAAGCTTTCAGTTTTTCTACATTGAGAAATATATTTGCGGTGGGTTTTTCATAGATAGCTTTGATGATATTGAGGTATGTGCCCTCTATCCCTACACTTTGAAGGGTTTTGATCAGGAAGGGATGCTGTACTTTGTCAAATGCTTTTTCAGCATCTATTGAGAGTATCATATGGTTCTTGTTCTTTCTTTTATTGATGTGTTGTATCACATTGACTGATTTGCGGATGTTGAACCAACCTTGCAGCCCTGGGATAAATCCCACTTGGTCGTGGTGAATAATCCTTTTAATGTACTGTTGAATCCTATTGGCTAGTATTTTGGTGAGAATTTTTGCATCTGTGTTCATCAAGGATATTGGTATATAGCTCTCTTTTTTGATGGGATCCTTGTCTGGTTTTGGGATCAAGGTGATGCTGGCCTCATAAAATGAGTTTGGGAGGTTTCCTTCCATTTCTATTTTTGGGAACAGTTTCAGGAGAATAGGAATTAGTTCTTCTTTAAATGTTTGGTAGAATTCCCCCGGGAAGCCATCTGGCCTTTGGCTTTTGTTTGTTTGGAGATTTTTAATGACTGTTTCAATCTCCTTACTGGTTATGGGTCTGTTCAGGCTTTCTATTTCTTCCTGGTTCAATTTTGGTAGTTTATATGTTTCTAGGAATGCATCCATTTCTTCCAGATTGTCAAATATGTTGGCGTAGAGTTGCTCATAGTAAGTTCTTATAATAGTTTGTATTTCTTTGGTGTTAGTTGTGATCTCTCCTCTTTCATTCATGATTTTATTTATTTGGGTCCTTTCTCTTTTCTTTTGATAAGTCTGGCCAAGGGTTTATCAATTTTATTAATTCTTTCAAAGAACCAGCTCCTAGTTTGGTTGATTTGTTCTATTGTTTTTTTTGGTTTCTATTTCATTGATTTCTGCTCTGATCTTTATGATTTCTCTTCTCCTGCTGGGCTTAGGGTTTCTTTCTTGTTCTTTCTCCAGCTCCTTTAGGTGTAGGGTTAGGTTGTGTACCTGAGACCTTTCTTGTTTCTTGAGAAAAGCTTGTACTGCTATATATTTTCCTCTCAGGACTGCCTTTGCTGTGTCCCACAGATTTTGAACCGTTGTATTTTCATTATCATTTGTTTCCATGATTTTTTTCAATTCTTCTTTAATTTCCTGGTTGACCCATTCATTCTTTAGAAGGATGCTGTTTAGTCTCCATGTATTTGTGTTCTTTCCAAACTTCCTCTTGTGGTTGAGTTCTAGCTTCAGAGCATTGTGGTCTGAAAATATACAGGGAATGATCCCAATCTTTTGATAACGGTTGAGTCCTGATTTAGGACCGAGGATGTGATCTATTCTGGAGAATGTTCCATGTGCACTAGAGAAGAATGTGTATTCTGTTGCTTTGGGATGAAATGTTCTGAATATATCTGTGATGTCCATCTCATCCAGTGTATCATTTAAGGCCTTGATTTCCCTGTTGATCTTTTGCTTGGATGATCTGTCCATTTCAGTGAGGGGAGTGTTAAAGTCCCCTACTACTATTGTATTATTGTTGATGTGTTTCTTTGATTTTCTTATTAATTGGTTTATATAGTTTGCTGCGCCCACATTGGGGTAATAGATATTTAAAATCGTTAGATCTTCTTGTTGGACACACCCTTTGAGTATGATATAGTGTCCTTCCTCATCTCTTATTATAGTCTTTGGCTTAAAATCTAATTGATCTGATATAAGGATTGCCACTCCTGCTTTTTTCTGATGTCCATTAGCATGGTAAATTCTTTTCCACCCCCTCACTTTAAGTCTGGAGCTGTCTTCGGGTTTAAAATGAGTTTCTTGGAGGCAACATATAGATGGGTTTGTTTTTTTATCCATTCTGATACCCTGTGTCTTTTGATTGGGGCATTTAGCCCATTATCATTGAGGGTAACTATTGAGAGATATGATTTTAGTGCCATTGTATTGCCTGTAAGGTGACTGTTACTGTATATTGTCTCTGTTCCTTTCTGATCTACCACTTGTAGGCTCTCTCTTTGCTTAGAGGACCCCTTTCAGTATTTCCTGTAGAGCTGGTTTGGTGTTTGCAAATTCTTTCAGTTTTTGTTTGTCCTGGAAGCTTTTAATCTCTCCTTCTATTTTCAATGATAGCCTAGCTGGATATAGTATTCTTGGCTGCACGTTTTTCTCATTTAGTGCTCTGAAAATGTCATGCCAGCTCTTTCTGGCCTGCCAGGTCTCTGTGGATAAATCAGCTGCCAATCTAAAACTTTTACCATTGTATGTTACAGACTTCTTTTCCCGGGCTGCTTTCAGGATTTTCTCTTTGTCACTAAGGCTTGTAAATTTTACTATTAGGTGACGTGGTGTGGGCCTATTCTTATTGATTTTGAGGGGCATTCTCTGAACCTCCTGAATTTTGATGCTCGTTCCCTTTGCCATATTGGGGAAATTCTCCCCAATAATTCTCTCCAGTATACCTTCTGCTCCCCTCTCTATTTCTTCTTCTTCTGGAATCCCAATTATTATAATGTTGTTTCGTCTTATGGTGTCACTTATCTCTCGAATTCTCCCCTCATGGTCCAGTAGCTGTTTGTCCCTCTTTTGCTCAGCTTCTTTATTCTCTGTCATTTGGTCTTCTATATCGCTAATTCTTTCTTCTGCCTCATTTATCCTAGCAGTGAGAGCCTCCATTTTTGATTGAACCACATTAATAGCTTTTTTTGATTTCAACTTGGTTAGATTTTAGTTCTTTTATTTCTCCAGAAAGGGCTTTTATATCTCTGGAGAGGGTTTCTCTAATATCTTCCATGCCTTTTTCAAGCCCGGCTAGAACCTTGAGAATTGTCATTTTGAACTCTAGATCTGACATATTACCAATGTCTGTATTGATTAGGTCCCTAGCCTTCGGTACTGCCTCTTGTTCTTTTTTTTGTTGTGAATTTTTCCGCCTTGTCATTTTGTCCAGCTAAGAGTATATGAAAGAGCAAGTAAAATACTAAAAGGGTGGCAACAATCCCAGGAAAATATGCTTTAACCAAATCAGAAGAGATCCCAAATCGTGAGGGGGGATTTCTCCGCCCTCACGATTGGGTGAGAGATCTCCTCTGATTGGGATCTCCTCTGATTTGGGGATAAAAAGAGGTTCAAAAAGAAAGAAAGGAAAAAAGGAAAAAAAAAGAATTAAAAAAAGAGATTGAATTAAAAATTCAATCAAGAATTTAAAAAAAGAATTAAAAAAAGAGATTGAAGAGATTGGGATCTCTTCTGATTTGGGGATAAAAAGAGGTTCAAAAATTAAGAAAGAAAAAAAAAGAATTAAAAAAAAGAAAATGAATAAAGAAAAGTATAAAAAAGAAAAATATATATATATTAGATAATCTAGTTTAAAAAAGTTAAAAAAGAAAAGGGTAAAAGTTATAAAAAATTTTAGCAGTAGAAGAGAAAAAACATGAAAAAGAAAAAAATTAAATTAACTGCAAGACTAAAAAATCACAGGCAGAAAGCGATGAGTTCCGTGGTTTGTTTTCTCCTCCTCTGGAATTCTGCTGCTCTCTCCTTGGTATTGAAACTGCACTCCTTGGTAGTTGAACTTGGTCTTGCCTGGATTTCTTGTTGATCTTCTGGGGGAGGGGCCTGGTGTAGTGATTCTCAAGTGTCTTTGCCCCAGGCGGAAATACACCGCCCTTACCAGGGGCCGGGCTGAGTGATCTGCTCGGCTTTGCTTTCAGGAGCTTTTGTTCCCTGAGCGCTTTCCATAGAGTTCCGGAGGACGGGAATACAAATGGCGGCCTCCTGGTCTCCGGCCCGGAGGAGCCGAGAGCCCGGGGCCCCGCTCCCCTGTGCGCCCTCAGTAAACAGCTCCTAGTAACTCGCGTCTGCCTAACCTCCGGCCGCGCTCCGAGTTCACCGAGCCTGCGACCGGTTCAAGGCAACTCCGAACTGCGAGCTCACTGTCGGCTCTGTCTCTGCAGCCGGCTTTCCCGTTCCAATATCCGCAAGCTCTGCGACACTCAGGCACCCCCGATCCTTCTGTGACCCCGCGGGACCTGAGGTCACGCCGACCCCGCGTGGGCTTCGCCCCAGTTTAGCCTCCGGAGCGATGTCCCTCAGCGGAACAGACTTTTAAAAGTCCTGATTTTGTGCTCCGTTGCTCCGCCGCTTGCCGGGAGCCGGCCCCTCCCCCTGGGGTCTATCTTCCCGTCGCTTTGGATTCACTTCTCCGCCAGTCCTACCTTTCAGAAAGTGGTTGTTTTTCTGGTTCTAGAATTGCTGTTCTTTTTCTCTTCGCTCTGCCAATGGATTTGCAGGTGTTTGCAATCTTTAGATAAGCTCTCTAGCTGATCTCCTGCTAGCTGAGGTAGTCTCAGCCTGCTACTTCTCCGCCATCTTGACTCCTCTCACCTTGCGATTCTTTTTGCCAATACGGCCAGAGGCGTCAGCAGGCCTGACATGATCTGCCCAGTGAGGGGACTTGTCTTTCGGGCGAGCTCTCCTCTGCCTGCATTCTCTGGGCTTCGGTAGAAAGCACAAGAACATGTTGCTTCCTTCAGGCTGTGCCCAGAAATGAGCTGGGCAGGGTGCTTTTCTCTGGAATGTGGGTGCCTGGATACGTGGGTTCCAATTACGTTGGGCTCTGTCGTCAGTGAAGTAAGGTCACCACTGCCTGGGGGCTCCTTACTGGACTTCCTGCTTTCATCCAGAGCTCCCTGAGGGCGCCCTAACGAAGCTCCTCAGGGATCACACTCCACCCCATGCCCTGTCCATCCAGTGATACACACACAGCCTCCCCCCAAATCCTGGGAGGCCTGGGTGCATCTGTTGTCTCAGCTGGGAGGGAACAGAGCTGGGGTTAGATCGGGTTTCTGCTTTTGCCCAGGCTTGTGAACCCGGACACATCCTGTGACTCTCAGGGCCTCCTCAGTCTCCCCGTCTGCACATTGGGGGTGTTCTGGCTTCTTCTTCAGGGGATGACATCAGGGTAGGCCCTCTCCACACGTTCCATCCCTGCTCTCCCAGGAGTCGGGTCCACAAAGTTGCCTAGGAACGGGTGTGCTTGGTGATGAGCGGGGGAATGGAATATAGCCCACAGAGGCCTGGATCTCTGCTGGGATCCAGCAAAACCACCCTCCTCCTGCCTGTATTCCATCCGCCGTGGCAAGGTTGCAGTGCATGGCTTCTGACCTTGTGAACACAGACTTCCCAGGACTTCCATTAGGTTGAAATCCAAGGGCTTCGTCTGCGCCCATGTACTGGCCAGCCCCCATAGAAGTCCGCGGGCATTCCCGCATCCGTCCTCCTAGGAGGGATGGCCCATGGGTCTGAAAACGGGACAAAATGTTTGGCTGTCATTTCCAAGCTGATGGAGGAAAGTCTGGCACGTCTGCTGTTTCTTTTTCTCCTGTGTTCAGTGTCTTTCTCTGTCTTTGTCCTTGTCTTTGTCTCTGTGTCAGGGTCTGTCTCTGCTTTGGTGTGTCTCACAGGAGCAGGATCTGTGTGCTCCAGGGCTGATGGGCGAAACCGCCGTTGTCTCCCGTGTCCCTGTTTTCCTCTCCTGTGCTGGTGATTGGTTCCTTGGTAAGTAAGGCCTTCTCACCCTGAGCAGAGCACGGACTCTGGAACCTCTTCCCAATGGGAACCCTGAAGCTGCAACAAGGAGGGTCCTGACCTTTGTCCCCAGGCCAGGGGCCCTGTGCTCTGCCACATTCTGCAAGGTCACAATGCCAGCCCCCCGAGCCCTCAGGCTTTCTTCTGCTCAGAAGGACCTCGAGGGAATAGAAAGCATGTACCCAAGACTGGGAGCACAGTGGGTCTCGGATACAGATTCAAGGCCAACAGGCTCTTTTACAAGCCTGTGGGAGACTAGGGACACCCTGTCTCTATGGCCCCATTGATAGAAGAATAAGGGGAGGCCTTCGGTGTTGTATCTCTGTCCACACAGGGTGGTTACCTCTTCCTACTTCCAGTAGTCCAGGGTGTTGATGGACACCAGACTCCAGACACTGTCCCCTCCCAGTGCCCTTGCAAAGCTCTTTGGCCCCTTGGGGACCCCTAAACCATCAACTCGTCCTGTCTCCACTCCCCATGCTTTGGATCTCGGTCCTGGCCAGGGGTTTGATGCCCTTGACCGCATGGCTGAGCTGTCTCCAACCTCTTTCTTCTTTCACCCTTTTTAACCACCATTTTCCCTTGGTGTCCACCTCTGACCCCTAGCTGGGCAGAGTGGTCTGTGTGTGTGTGTGTGTGTGTGTGTGTGTGCATGGGAGCACTCAAACACATATGCCTTTATCTGTATGGTGATATCCGAGGTTATGTGCCCACATGGGATTGGGTGAGTAGCTCTCCCCAAGGATCTGAGGAGCTCTTACCCTCCAGTCAAACCTCATAGGAGGGTTAGGGGTAGGGTTAGAGTTAGGTTGAGAGATAGGTTTAGACAGGGTTTGGGTCATGGTCAGGGTTAGGGTTAGGGGTTTGTGTTAGGGTTAGGGTCAGCGTTAGGTTTCTGGTCATGGCCCGTGTTAGGGTCTGGGTCAGCTTTACGTTTATGGTTAGATTTAGGGTCTGGCTCACAGTCAGGGTCAGGGTTAGTGTGAGGGTCAAGTTCTGGGTCAGTGTTAGGGTGAGGGTTTGGTTTAGGGTCAGGGTTAGTGTCAGGGTCAGGTGAAGGTCAGGGACACCGTCAGATTTTGTGTCAGGGTCAGGTTTTGGTTTAGGGGCTAGGTTCGTGTCAGGAAGAGGGTTATGTTTGGGTCAGGGTTAGGGTTAGGATCAAGGTTAGGTTCAGGGTAAGGTTATTCTTTGGTGTTAGGGTTATTGTTAGAACTAGAGTTATGGTTAGGGTTAGCATTAGACCTTGTTAGGGTCACGGTTAGGGTTTGGGTTAGGGCAGGGTTTAGTTTTACCATTAGGGTCAGTATTAGTTTTAGGATCTGGGTCCATATAAGGGTCAGGGTTTAGGGTTACATTTAGTGTTAGTTTTAGGGTCAGGTTCACAGTCACCCTCAGGGTTCTGCTTAGTGTCAAGATTAGGTCAGGGTCAGACACTCAGTTAGGGACTGAGTCAGGATTAGTGTAAGGTCAGGGTTAGGTTTAAGTTCAGGGTCCAAATCAGTGTCAGCGTTAGGCTTTGGTTTAGTTTAGAGTCAGGTCTGGCTCATGGTCAGGGTCATGGTGATGTTCAGGGCTGGTTAGGGTTGGGTCAGGTTCACAGTCAGGGTCATGGTCATGGTTTTCGGTGAGATTTAAGGTTAGGGTTAATGTTAGGTTAATGTTAGAGTGAGGGTCAGGGTTAGGGTTAGAAATTGTTAGGGTCAGTGCTATCATTAGGCTTAAGGTAAGGGTCAGGGTTATGGTTAGGTTAGGGTTAGGTTTATGGTCAGGCTCACAGTCAGTGTCAGAGTTAGAGTTTGTGTCAGATTAAGTTTCAGGGTCAGGTTTAGGATTAGGTTCAGGTTCAGTGTTAGGGTCAGGGTCAAGGTCAGGTTTAGGGTCATGGTTAGGATAAGGTCTGCTTTACGTTTAGATTCTGGGTTATGATTATAGTCAGGATCATGGTTAGCTTTGGGTTAGTTTTCTGGTCAGACTCACGGTCCTGGTCTGAGTTAGGGTTAGGTTTAGGGTCAGGGTTATGGTTAGGGTCACACTAAGGACTATGTCAGGCTTAGGATTAGGGTCAGGGTCAGGGTCAGGGTGAAGATCAGGGCCAGGTTCCGATGTAGCATCAGGGTGAAGCTTGGTTTCGGGTCCAGGTTCGGGAGAGGGGCAGGGTTAGTATTGGATCAGTGTTAGGGTCAGGGTTAGGTGTAGAGTCAGGGTCAGGGTCAGGGTCAGAGTCAAAGTGAAGGTCAGGGCCAGAGTCAGTTTAGGGTACGGGTCAGGCTTTGTTTTAGGGTCAAATTTTGGTTCAGGGTCAGGGTTAGTTTCAGGGGAACGGTTTGAGTTTTTGGTTTGGGTTAGGGTTAGCGTAGGGTTATGTTTAGTTTAGGGTAGGACACCATAGTGTCAGGGTTAGGGTTGGATTGGTTAGGCCTTAGTGTGAGGGTTAGGGTCAGCATTAGGTTTAGGTTAAGGGTCCTTATTAGGATCAGGGTTAGGGTTACATTTAGGGTTACGGTTAAGGTCAGGCTCAAAGTACAGCTAGTGTTAGTGTTTGGGTCAGGATATGGTTAGGGTCAGTGTTCTGATTAGGGTCAGAGTCAGGGTCATCATTAGGGATGAGTCATGGTTAGAGTAGGTCAGGTTAGGTTTAGGATCAGGGTCTGGATCAGGGTCAGCATCAGGATTAGATTTAGGATTAGGTTTGGGTCAGGATCTCTGTCATGGTCAGAGTCAGGGTCAGGGCTAGGGTTAGGTTTTGGGTCAGGCTCACAGTCAGGGTCAAGGTCAGGGTCAGGGTCAGGGGTTAGTGTTAGGGTTATCCCCACAACTGGGTCATTGACCTGTCCCTTCAGGGTCTCAGGATAAACCCTGGGCAAAAGGGTGCAGCGGCACACCCGCTCCCTGCTAGCCTGCCTTAACCTGGGGCGTGAACATGACCTGCCAACCAGGCATCGGCCCCCTCATAAGCCTGCTCCTGCTCGGAACATCTCCACCTCTGATGAGCTCTCTTTACACACACACACACACACACACACACACACACACACACGGGGAAGAGACCTAGGGCTACACGGGTCAATCAGAAGGTTTGGGACTCTGATTCTGAACCCCTCGGTTTCACCTTTCGATTCTTTTTATCAATACGGCCAGAGGCGTCAGGGAGGCCTGACATGACCTGCCCAGTGAGGGGACTTGTCTGGCGTGCGAGCTCTCCTCTGCCTGCATTCTCTGGGCTTCGGTAGACAGCACAAGAACATGTCGCTTCTTTCAGGCTGTGCCCAGAAATGAGCTGGGCAGGGTGGTTTTCTCTGGAATGTGGGTGCCTGGATACGTGGGTTCCAATTCCGTTGGGCTCTGTCGTCAGGGAAGTAAGGTCACCACTGCCTTGGGGCTCCTTATTGGACTTCCTCTCCCATCCAGAGCTCCCTGAGGGCTCCCCTACCCCAGCTGCTCAGAGCTTACACTCCACCCCATGCCCTATCCATCCAGTGACCCACACACAGCCTCGCGCCAACCCCTGGGAGGCCTGCGTGCAGCTGTTGTCTCCGCTGGGAGGGAACGGAGCTGGGGTTAGACCGGGTTCCTGCTCCTGCCCAGGACTGTGAGCCCGTACACATCCTGTGACCCTCAGGGCCTCCTCAGTCTCCCCGTCTGCACATTGCGGGTGTTCTGGCATCTTCTTCAGGGGATGCCATCAGTGTTCGGCCCTCTCCATGCGTTCCATCCCCGTCTCCAAGGCGTCTGGTGCACACACTTGCCAAGGCACATGTGTGCTTGTTGATGGGTGGGGGAATGGAATATAACCCACAGAGGCCTGGATCTCTAGGGTCCAGCAAAACCACCCTCCTCCTGCCTGTATTACATCCTCCGTGGCAAGATTGCAGTGCATGGCTTCTGACCTTGTGGACACAGACTTCCCGGGACTTCCATTAGGTTGAGGTCCAAGGGCCTCGTCTGCGCCCATGTACTGGGCAGCCCCCAAGTGTTCCGCGGGCATTCCCGCATCCGTCCTCCTAGGAGGGATGGCCCGTGGGACTGAAAACGGGACAAAATGTTTGGCTGTCATTTCCAAGCTGATGGAGGAAAGTCTGGCACTTCTGCTGGTTCTTTCTCTCCTGTGTTCAGTGTCTGTTCTGTCTTTGTCTTTGTCTTTGTCTCTGTGTCAGGGTCTGTCTCTGTTTTGGTGTGTCTCACAGGAGCAGGATCTGTGGGCTCCACGGCTAATGGACGAAACCGCCGTTGTCTCCCTTGTCCCTGTTTCCCTCTCCTGTGCTGGTGCTTGGTTCCTTGGTAAGTAAGGCTTTCTAACCCTGAACAGAGCACGGACTCTGGAACCTCTTCCCAATGGGGACCCTGAAGCAGCAAGAAGGAGGGTCCTGACCTTTGTCCCCCGTCCAGGGGCCATGTGCTCTGCCACATTATGCAAGCTACAATGTCAGCCCCTGAGCCTCCAGGCTGTCTTCTGCTCAGAAGGACCTCGAGGGAGTAGAAAGCATGTACCCAAGACTGGGAGAAAAGTGGGTCTCAGATAGAGATTGAAGGCCAACAGGCTCTTTTACAAGCCTGTGGGAGACTAGGGACACCATGTCTCTATGGCCCCATTGATAGAAGAGTAAGGGGAGGCCTTCGGTGTTGTAGCTCTGTCCATATAGGGTGGTTACCTTTCCTACTTCCTGTAGTCCAGGGTGGTGATGGACACCAGACCCCAGACACTGTCCCCACCCAGTGCCCTTGCAGAGCCCTTGTTCCCCTTGGGGACCCTTAGACCTTCAGCTCGTTCTGTCTCCACTCCCCATGCTTTGGATCTCGGTCCTGGCCAGGAGTCCTGATGCCCCTGACCCCATGGCCGTGCTGTCTCCAACCTCTTTCTTCTTTCACCCTTTTTACCCACCATTTTCCCTTGGTGTACACCTCTGACCCCTAGCTGGGCAGAGCGGTCTGTGTGTGTGTGTGTGTGTGTGTGTGTCTGTGCTTGGGAGCGCTCAAACACATATGCCTCTACCTGTCTGGTGATGTCCGAGGTTATGTCCCCACATGGGATGGGGTGAGTAGCTCTCCCCAAGGATCTGAGGAGCTCTCATCCTCCAGGCAAACCGCATGGGAGGGTTAGGGGTAGGGTTAGAGTTAGGTTGAGAGTTGGTTTTAGACAGGGTTTGGGTCACGGTCAGGGTTAGGGTTAGGGGTTTGTGTTAAGGTTATGGTCAGCGTTAGGTTTCGGGTCATGGCCCGTGTTAGGGTCAGGGTCAGCTTTACGTTTATGGTTAGATTTAGGGTCTGGCTCACAGTCAGGGTCAGGGTTAGTGTGAGGGTCAGGTTCTGGGTCAGTGTTAGGGTGAGCGTTAGGTTTAGGTTCAGGGTTAGTGTCAGGGTCAGGTGAAGGTCAGTGACAGGGTCAGATTTTGTGTCAGGGTCAGGTTTTGGTTTAGTGGCAAGGTTTGTGTCAGGATGAGGGTTATGTTTGGGTCAGGGTTAGGATTAGGGTCAGGGTTAGGTTCAGGGTAAGGTTAGGGTTTGGTGTTAGGATTAGTGTTAGAAGTAGTGTTATGGTTACAGTTATTGTTAGACTGTGTTAGGGTCAGCGTTACGGTTTGGGTTAATGTAGTGTTTAGTTTTACCATTAGGGTCAGCATTAGTTTTAGGTTCTGGGTCCGTATAAAGGGAGGATTTAGGGTTACATTTATCGTTATGTTTAGAGTCAGGCTCAGAGTCAGTTCAGGGTTCGGGTTAGGGTAAAGGTTAGGTCAGGGTCTGACTCTTGGTTACGGTCTGTGTCAGGGTTAGTGTAAGGTTAGGGTTAGGTTTAAGTTCAGGGTCCGAATCAGTGTCAGCGTTAGGCTTTGGTTTAGGTTAGGGTCGGGTCTGGCTCATGGTCAGGGTCATGGTGAAGTTCAGGGATGGTTTGGTTTGGGTCAGGTTCACAGTCAGGTTCAGGGTCAGGTGTTTCGGTGAGACTTTGGGTTAGGTTTAATGTTAGGGTGAGAGTGAGGGTCAGGGTTAGGGTTAGACATTGTTTGGGTCATAGTTATCGTTAGGCTTAAGGTAGGGGTCATGGTTAGGTTTAGGTTATGGGTAGGTTTATGGACAGGCTCACATTCAGTGTCAGGGTTATGGTTTGAATCAGTGTAAGGGTCAGGTTCAGGGTTAGGATTAGGGTCAGGTTCAGTATTAAGGTCAGGGTCAAGGTCAGGGTTAGGGTCATGGTAAGAATAAGGTCTGCTTTACGTTTAGATTCTGGGTTATGATTATAGTCAGGATCATGGTTAGCTTTGGGTTAGGGTTCTGGTCAGGCTCACGGTCTGGGTCTGAGTTAGGGTTAGTGTTAGTGTCAGGGTTAGGTTTAGGGTCAGGCTTCGGATTGGGTCATGCTTAGGATTAGGGTCAGGGTCAGGGTCAGGGTGAAGGTCAGGGCCAGGGTCCGATTTAGGGTCAGGGTGAGACTTTGGTTTAGGGTCCATGTTCGGGACAGGGGCAGGGTTAGTTTTGGGTCAGTGTTAGGGTCAGGGTTAGGTTTAGAGTCAGGGTCAGGGTCAGAGTCAAAGTGAAGATCAGGGACAGAGTCAGTTTAGGGTCCGGGTCAGGCTTTGTTTTAGGGTCAAATTTCGGTTCAGGGTCAGGGTAAGTTTCAGGGGAATGGTTTGAGTTTTTGGTTAGGGTTAGGGTTAGCAGTAAAGTTATGTTTAGTTTTAGGGTGAGACAGCATAGTGTCAGGGTTAGGGGTTGGATTGGGTAGGGATTAGTGTTAGGGTTAGGGTCAGCGTTAGGTTTAAGTTAAGGGTCCTTATTAGGGTCAGGGTTAGGGTTACCTTTAGAGTTATAGTTAAGGTCAGGCTCAAAGTAATGTTAGTGTTAGTGTTTGGGTCAGTATTTGGTTAGGGTCAGGTTTTGATTAGGGTGAGAGTCAGGGTCACGGTTAGGGATGAGTCAGGTTTAGAGTAGGTCAGGTTAGGTTTAGGATCAGGGTCTGGATCAGGGTCAGCATCAGGCTTAGATTTAGGATTAGGGTTGGGTCAGGATCTCTGTCAGGGTCAGGGCTAGGGTTAGGTTTTGGGTCAGTCTCACAGTCAGGGTCAGGGTCAGGGTCAGGGGTTAGTGTTAGTGTTAGCCCCACACATGGGTCATTGACCAGTACCTTCAGGGTCTCAGGATAAACCCTGGGCAAAAGGGTGCAGCGACACACCCACTCCCTGCTAGCCTGCCTTAACCTGGGGCATGAACATGACCTCCCTACCAGGCATCGGACCTCTCATAAGCCTGCTCCTGCTCGGGACATCTCCTTCCCCAATAAGCTCTCTTTACACACACACACACACACACACACACACACACACACAAGGAGGAGACCTAGGACTACACGGGTCAATATGAAGGTTTGGGACTCTGACTCTGAATCCCCCGGTTTCACCTTGCGATTCTTTTTGCCAATATGGCCAGAGGCGTCAGGGAGGCCTGACATGACCTGCACAGTGAGGGGACTTGTCTGGCGAGTGAGCTCTCCTCTGCCTGCATTCTCTGGGCTTTGGTAGACAGCACAAGAACATGTCGCTTCCTTCAGGCTGTGCCCAGAAATGAGCTGGGCAGGGTGGTTTTCTCTGGAATGTGGGTGCCTGGATACGTTCGTTCCAATTCCGTTGGGCTCTGTTGTCAGGGAAGTAAGGTCACCACTGCCTGGGGGCTCCTTTCCGGACTTCCTCTCCCATCCAGAGCTCCCTGAGGGTGCCCCGAACCCAGCTGCTCAGGGCTGACACTCCACCCCATGCCCTGTCCATCCAGTGACCCACACACAGCCTCTCCCCAACCCCTGGGAGGCCTGGGTGCAGCTGTTGTCTCCGCTGGGAGGGAACAGAGCTGGGGTATGACCGGATTCCTGCTCCTGCCCAGGACTGTGAGCCCGGACACATCCTGTGACTCTCAGGGCCTCTCTCAGTCTCCCTGTCTGCACATTGGGGGTGTTCTGGCTTCTTCTTCAGAGGATGCCATCAGGGGTAGGCCCTCTCCATGCGTTCCATCCCCGTCTCCCAGGAGCCTGGTGCAAACAGTTGCCAAGGCACAGGTTTGCTTGGTGATGGGCGGGGGAATGGAATATAACCCACAGAGGCCTGGATGTCCTCTAGGGTCCAGCAAAACCACCCTCCTCCTGCCTGTAATCCATCCCACATAGCAAGGTTTCAGTGCATGGCTTCTGACCTCGTGGACACACACTTCCCGGGACTTTCATTGGGTTGAGGTACAAGGGCCTCATCTGCACCCATGTACTGGCCAGGCCCCATAGTGGTCTGCGGGCTTTCCCGCATACATCCTCCTAGGAGGGATGGCCCATGCGACAGATAAGGGGACAAAATGTTTGACTTTAATTTCCAAGCTGATGGAGGAAAGTCTGGTACTTCTGCTGGTTCTTTCTCTCCTGTGTTCAGTGTCTGTTTCTGTCTTTGTCTTTGTCTTTCTCTCTGTCAGGTTATGTCTCTGTTTTGGTGTGTCTCACAGGAGCAGGATCCGTGGGCTCCAGGGCTCCTGGACGAAACCGCCGTTGTCTCCCTTGTGCTGTTTCCCTCTCCTGTGATGGTGCTTGGTTCCTTGGTAAGTAAGGCCTTCTCACCCTGAGCAGAGCACTGACTCTGGAACCTCTTCTCAATGGGGACCCTGATGCTGCAACAAGGAGGGTCCTGACCTTGGTCCCCAGGCCAGGGGCCTAGTGCTCTGCATCATTCTGCAAGCTCACAATGTCAGCCCCCCGAGCCACCAGCCTGTCTTCTGCTCATAAGGACCTCGAGGGAGTAGAAAGCATGTACCCAAGACTGGGAGCACAGTGGGTCTCGGATACAGATTCAAGGCCAACAGGCTCTTTTACAAGCCTGTGGGAGACTAGGGACACCATGTCTCTATGGTCACATTAATAGAAGAGTAAGGGGAGGCCTTCGGTGTTGTAGCTCTGTCCACACAGGGTGGTTACCTCTTCCAACTTCCAATAGTCCAGGGTGGTGATGGACCCCAGACCCCAGACACTGTCCCCACCCAGTGCCCTTGCAAAGCCCTTGGGCCCCTTGGGGACCCCTTGACCATCAGTTCGTTCTGTCTCCACTCCCCATGCTTTTGATCTCAGTCCTGGCCAGGGGTCCTGATGCCCCTGACCCCATTGCCGAGCTGTCTCCAACCTCTTTCTTCTTTCACCCTTTTTACCCACCATTTTCCCTTGGTGTCCACCTCTGACCCCTAGCTGGGCAGAGCGGTCTGTGTGTGTGAATGTGTGTGTGTGTGTGTGTGTGTGTGTGTGTGTGTGTGTGTGTGTGTCTGTGCATGGGAGCACTCAAACACATATGCCTCTGTCTGGTGATGTCCGAAGTTCTGTCTCCACATGGGATGGGGTGAGTAGCTCTCCCCAAGGATCTGAGGAGCTCTCATCCTCCAGGCAAACCTCATGGGAGTGTTAGGGGTCTGTTTAGAGTTAGGTTGAGAGTTAGTTTTAGACAGGTTTTGGGTCAGGGTAAGGGTTAGGGTTAGGGGTTTGTGTTAGGGTTAGGGTCAGCGTTAGGTTTCGGGTCATGGCCCATGTTAGGGTCAGGGCCAGCTTTACGTTTATGGTTAGATTTAGGGTCTGGCTCACAGTCAGGGTCAGGGTTAGTGTGAGGGTCAGGTTCTGGGACAGTGTTAGGGTGAGGGTTAGGTTTAGGGTCAGGGTCATTGTTAGGGTCTGGTGAAGGTAGGGACAGGGTCAGATTTTGGGTCAGGGTCAGGTTTTGGTTTAGGGGCAAGGTTTGTGTCAGGATGAGGGTTATTTTTGGGTCAGGGTTAGGGTTAGGAATAGGGTTAGTTTCATTTTTAAGTTCTGGGTAAGGTTATGGTTTGGTGTTAGGGTTGGTGTTAGAATTAGGGTTATGTTTAGTGTTAGCGTTAGACTGTGTTAGGGTCAGGGTTAGGGTTAGAGTATGTTTTAGTGTTACCATTAGGGTCAGCATTAGTTTTAGGTTCTGGGTACGTATAAGGGTCAGAGTTTAGGGTTACATTTAGCATTAGGTTTAGGGTCAGGCTCACAGTCAAGGTCAGATTTCAGTTTAGGGTCTAGGTTAGGTCAGGGTCAGACACTCGTTTAGGGTCTGAGTCAGGGTTAGTGTAAGGTCAGGGATAGGTTTAAGTTCAGGGTCCAAATCTGTGTCACTGTTAGGCTTTGGTTTAGGATAGGGTCTGGTCTGGCTCATGGTCAGGATCATGGTGAGGTTCAGGGCTGTTTAGGTTTGGGTCTGGTTCACAGTCAGGGTCAGGGTCAGGGTTTTCGGTGAGATTTATGGTTAGGGTTAATGTTAGGGTTAGAGTGAGGGTCAGGGTTAGGGGTAGACATTGTTAGGGTCAGGGTTACCGTTAGGCTTAAGGTAGGGGTCAGGGTTAGGGTTAGGTTAGGTTTAGGTTTATGGTCAGGCTCACAGTCAGTGTCAGGGTTAGGGTTTGTGTCAGAGTAAGGGTCAGGGTGAGGATTAGGGTCAGGTTTAGTGTTATGGTCAGGGTCAAGGTCAGGGGCAGGGTCATGGTTAGGATAATGTCTGCTTTACGTTTAGATTCTTGGTTTTGATTATAGTCAGGATCATGGTTAGCTTTGGGTTAGGGTTCTGGTCAGCCTCACGGTCTGGGTCTGAGTTAGGGTTAGGTTTAGGGTCAGGGTTAGGTTTAGGGTCACATAGGTCAGGCTTAGGATTAGGGTCAGGGTCAGGGTCAGGGTGAAGGTCAGGGCCAGGGTCCAATTTAGGGTCAGGGTGAGGCTTTGGTTTCGGGTCCATGTTCGGGACAGGGGCAGTGTTAGTTTTGTGTCAGTGTGAGGGTCAGGGTTAGGTTTAGAGTCAGGGTCAGGGTCAGTGTCAAAGTTAAGTTCAGTGCCAGAGTAAGTTTACGGTCAGGGTCAGGCTTTGTTTTAGGGTCAAATTTCGGTTCATGGTCAGGGTTAGGTTCAAGGGAACGGTTTGAATTTTTTGTTAGGTTTAGGGTTAGCAGTAGGGTTATGTTTAGTTTTAGGGTTAGACAGCATAGTGTCAGTGTTAGGGGTTGGGTTGGGTAGGTGTTAGTGTTAGAGTTAGGGTCAGCATTAGGTTTAAGTTAAGGGTCCTTATTAGGGTCAGGATTAGGGTTACCTTTAGGGTTACGGTTAAGGTCAGGCTAAAGAACTGTCAGTGTTAGGGTTAGGGTTAGGATTTTGTTAGGGTCAGGGTTATGATTAAGGTCAGAGTCAGTGTCACGGTTAGGGATGAGTCAGGGTTAGAGTAGGTCAGGTTAAGGTTCAGGATCAGGGTCTAGTTCAGGGTCAGCATCAGGCTTAGATTTAGGATTAGGGTTTGGGTCAGGATCTCGATCAGGGTCAGAGTCAGGGTCAGGGCTAGGGTTAGGTTTTGGGTCATGCTCACAGTCAGGATCAGGGTCAGGGTCAGGGTCAGGTGTTGTGTTAGGGTTAGCCCCGCACCTGGGTCATTGACAAGTCCCTTCAGGGTTTCAGGATAAACCCTGGGCAAAAGGGTGCAGCAGCACACCCGCTCCCAGCTAGCCTGCCCTAACCTGGGGCATGAACATGACCTGCCAACCAGGCATAGGACCGCTCATAAGCCTGTTCCTGCTCGGGACATCTCCACCCCTAATGAGCTCTCTTTACACACACAAACACACACAAATGGGGAGAGGAACTTGGGCTACATGGGGCAATCAGAAGTTGTGGGACTCTCTGACTCTGAGACCCTCGGTGTCACCTTTTGATTCTTTTTGCCAATACGGCCAGAGGCATCGTGGATTCCTGACATGATCTGCCCAGTGAGGGGACTTGTCTGGTGGGTGAGCTCTTCTCTGCCTGCATTCTCTGGGCTTCGTTAGACAACACAAGAACATGTCGTTTCCTTCAGGCTGTGCCCAGCAATGAGCTGGGCAGGGTGGCTTTCTCTGGAATGTGGGTGCCTGGATACCTGGGTTCCTATTCCGTTGGGTTCTGTCGTCAGGGTAGTAAGGTCACCACTGCCTGGGGGCTCATTACTGGACTTCCTGCTCCCATCTAGTGCTCGCTGAGGGCGCCCCTACCCCAGCTGCTCCGGGCTCACACTCCACCCCATGCCCTGTCCATCCAGTGACCCACACACAGCCTCCCCCCAACCCCTGGGAGGCCTGGGTTCAGCTGTTGTCTCCGCTGGGATGGAACGGAGCTGGGTTCAGACCGGGTTCCTGTTCCTTCCCAGGACTGTGAGCCCGGACACATCCTATAACTCTCAAGGCCTCATCAGTCTCCCCGTCTGCACATTGGGAGTGTTCTGGCTTCGACTTCAGGGGATGCCACCTGGGTAGCCCCTCTCCATGCGTTCCATCCCCACTCTCCCAAGAGTCTGGTGCACACAATTGCTAAGGCACGGGTGTGCTTGGTGATGAACGGGGGAATGGAAGATAGCCCAGAGACGCCTGGATCTCCTGTGGGATCTAGCAAAGCCCCCCTCCTCCTGCCTGTATCCCATCCCCCGTGGCAAGGTTGCAGTGCATGGCTTCTGACCTTGTGGACACAGACTTTCCGGGACTTCCATTAGGTTGAGGTCCAAGGGTCTCGTCTGCACCCATGTACTGGCCAGTCCCCATAGTGGTCGCGGGCATTCCCGCATCCATCCTCCTAGGAGGGATGGCTCGTGGGGCTGATAAGGGGACAAAATATTTGGCTGTCATTTCCAAGCTGATGGAGGAACGTCTGGCACTTCTGATGGTTCTTTCTCTCCTGTATTCAGTGTCTGTCTCTGTCTTTGTCTTTGTTTCTGTGTCAGGGTCTGTGTCTCTTTTGGTTTTTCTCACAGGAGCAGGATGTGTGGGCTCCAGGGCTGATGGACGAAACCACAATTGTCTCCCTTGTCCCTGTTTCTCTCTCCTGTGCTGGTGATTGGTTCCTTGATAAGTAAGGCCTTCTCACCCTGAGCAGAGCACTGACTCTGGAATCTCTTCTCAATGGGGACCCTGATGCTGCAACAAGGAGGGTCCTGACCTTTGGTCCCCAGGCCAGGGGCCTAGTGCTCTGCATCATTCTGCAAGCTCACAATGTCAGCCCCCGAGCCTCCAGGCTGTCTTCTTCTCAGAAGGACCTCGAGGGAGTAGAAAGCATGTACCCAAGACTGGGAGCACAGTGGGTGTCGGATAGAGATTCAAGGCCAACAGGCTCTTTTACAAGCCTGTGGGAGACTAGGGACACCCTGTCTCTATGGTCCCATTGATAGAAGTGTAAGGGGACGCCATCGGTGTTGTAGCCCTGTGTACACGGGGTGGTTACCTCTTCCTCCTTCCAATAGTCCAGGGTGGTGATGGACACCAGACCCCCTACACTGTCCCCACCCAGTGCCCTTGCAAAGCCCTTGGGCCCCTTGGGGACCCCTTGACCATTAGCTCGTCCTGTCTCCCCTCCCCATGCTTTGGATCTTGGTCCTGGCCAGGAGTCCTGATGCCCCTGACCCCATGGCCGTGCTGTCTCCAACCTCTTTCTTCTTTCACACTTTTTACCCACCATTTTCCCTTGGTGTACACCTCTGTCCCCTAGCTTGTCAGATCGCGGTGTGTGAGTGTGTGTGTGTGTGTGTGTGTGTGTGCATGGGAGTGCTCTAACACATATGCCTCTATCTGTCTGGTGATGTCCGAGGTTATGTCCCCACATGGGATGGGGTGATTAGCGCTCCCCAAGGATCTGAGGAGCTCTCATCCTCCAGGCAAACCTCATGTGAGGGTTAGGGGTTGGGTTAGAGTTAGGTTGAGAGTTAGGCTTAGACAGGGTTTGGGTCAGGGTCAGGGTTAGGGTTAGGGGTTTGTGTTAGGTTTAGTGTCAACGTTAGGTTTCAGGTCATTGCCCGTGTTAGGGGCAGGGTCAGCTTTACGTTTATGGTTAGATTTAGGGTCTGGATCACAGTCAGGGTCAGTGTTAGTGGGAGGGTCAGGGTATGGGTCAGTGTTAGGGTGAGGGTTAGGTTTAGGGTCAGGGTCAGTGTCAGGGTCAGGGTGAAAGTCAGGGACAGGGTCAGATTTTTGGTTAGGGTCAGGTTTTGGTTTAGGAGCAAGGTTCGTGTCAGGATGAGTGTTATGTTTAGGTCAGGGTTAGGATTTGGGTTAGGGTTAGTCGCAGGGTTAGGTTCAGGGTAAGGTTAGGGTTTGGTGTTAGGGTTAGTGTTAGAAGTAGGGTTAGGTTTAGGGTTAGCGTTAGACTGTGTTATGGTCAGGGTTAGGGTTTGGGTTAGGGTAAGGTTTAGTTTTACCATTACGGTCATCATTAGTTTTAGGTTCTGGGTCCGTATAAGGGTCAGGGTTTAGGGTTACATTTAGGGTTAGGTTTAGGGTCAGGCTCACAGTCTAGGTCAGGGTTAGAGTTAGCGTCAAGTTTAGGTCAGGGTCTGACTCTCCGTTAGGGTCGGAGTCAGGGTTAGTGTAAGGTCAGGTTTAGGTTTTATTTCAGGGTCCGAATCAGAGTCAGCGTTAGGCTTTGGTTTAGGTTAGGGTTTGGGTCTGGCTCATGGTCAGGGTCATGGTGAGGATCAGGGATGGTTAGGTTTGGGTCAGGTTCACAGTCAGGGTCAGGGTCAGGGTTTTCGGTTAAATTTAGGGTTATGGTTAATGTTAGGGTTAGAGTGGGGTCAGGGTTATCGTTAGGCTTAAGGTAGTGGTCACGTTTAGCTTTAGGTTAGGGTTAGGTTTATGTTCAGGCTCACAGTCATTGTCAGGGTTAGGGTTTGTGTCAGATTAAGCGTCAGGGTCAGGGTTAGGATTAGGGTCAGGTTCAGTGTTAGGGTCAGGGTCAACATCAGGTTTTGGGTCATGGTTTTGAAAAGGTCAGCTTACGTTTAGATTCTGGGTTATGATTATAGTCAGGATCATGGTTAGCTTTGGGTGAGGGTTCTGCTCAGGCTCCCGATCTGGGTCAGAATTAGGGATAGGGTTAGGGTCAAATTAGGACTTGTTCAGGCTTAGGATTAGGGTCAGGGTCAGTGTCAGGGTGAAAGTCAGGGCCAGGGTCAGATTTAGGGTCAGGGTGAGGCTTTGCTTTAGGGTCCAGGTTCGGGATAGGGACAGGTTCAGTTTGGAACTTGTGTTAGGGTCAGCGTTTGGTTTAGATTCAAGGTCACGGTCAGAGTCAAAGTGAGGTCTGGGCCAGAGTCAGTTTAGGGTCAGGGTCAGGCTTTGTTTTAGGGTCAAATTTCGGTTCAGGTCAGGGTTTGTTTCAGGGGAAAGATTTGAATTTTTGGTTAGGGTTAGTGTTAGCAGTAGGAGTATGTTTAGTTTTAGGGTTAGACAACATAATGTCAGGGTTAGGGGTTCGGTTGGGTAGGGGTTAGTGTTAGGGTTAGGGTAAGCCTTACGTTTAGTTTAAGGGTCCTTATTAGGGTCAGGGTTAGGGTTACCTTTAGGGTTATTGTTAAGATCAGGATCAAAGTACGGTCATTGTTAGGGTTAAGGTCAGGATTTCGTTAGGGTCACGGTTATGATTAGGGTCAGAGTCAGGGTCACGTTTAGGGATGAGTCAGGGTTAGAGAAGGTCAGGTTAGGTTCAGGGTCTGGATCAGGGTCAGCATCAGGCTTAGATTTAGCATTAGGTTTTGGGTCAGATTCTCGGTCAGAGTCAGAGTCAGGGTCAGGGCTAGAATTAGGTTTTGGGTCAGGCTCACAGTCAGGGTCAGGATCAGGGTTAGGGGTTTGTGTTAGTGTTAGCCCCGCACCTAGGTCATTGACCAGTCCCTTCAGGGTCTCAAGATAAACCCTGGGCAAAAGGGTGCAGCGGCACACCTGCTCCCAGCTAGCCTGCCTTAACTTGGGGCGTGAACATGACCTGCCAACCAGGCATTGGACACCTCATATGCCTGGTCCTGCTCGGGACATCTCCACCCTCGATGAGCTCTCTTTACACACACACACACACACACACACACACACACACACACACGGGGAGGAGAACTAGGTCTACACGGGTCAATCAGAAGGGTTGGGGCTCTGACTCTGAACCCCTTGTTTTCACCTATGGATTCTTTTTGCAAATACGGCCGGAGGCATCAGGGAGGCCTGATATGACCTGCCCAGTGAGGGGACTTGTCTGGCGGGCAAGCTCTCCTCTGCCTGCATTCTCTGGGCTCCGGTAGACAGCACAAGAACATGTCGTTTCCTTCAGGTTGTGCCCAGAAATGAGCTGGGCAGGGTGGTTTTCTCTGGAATGTGGGTGCCTGGATACGTTCGTTCCAATTCCTTTGGGCTCTGTCATCAGGGAAGTAAGGTCACCACTGCCTGTGTGCTTCTTACCGGACTTCCTGCTCCCATTCAGAGCTCCCTGAGGGCGCCCCTACCGCAGCTACTCAGGGCTGTCACTCCACCCCATGCCCTGTCTATCCAGTGACCCACACACAGCCTCCCCCCAACCCCTGGGAGGACTAGGTGCAGCTGTTGTCCCCGCTGGGAGGGAACAGAGCTGGGGTAAGACCGGATTCCTGTTCCTGCCCAGGACTGTGAGCCCGGACACATCCTGTGACTCTCAGGGCCTCCTCAGTCTCCCCGTCTGCACACTGGGGGTGTTCTGGCTTCTTCTTCAGGGGATGCCATCAGAGGTAGGCCCTCACCATGCGTTCCATCCCCGCTCTCCCAGGAGTCTGGTTCACACACTTGCCAAGGCACGGGTGTGCTTGTTGATCGCGGGGGAATGGTATATAGCCCACAGAGGCCTGGAACTCCATTGGGATAAAGCAAAACCACTCTCCTCCTGCCTGTATACCATCCCCCGTGGCAAGGTTGCAGTGCATGGCTTCTGACCTTGTGGACACAGACTTCCCAGGACTTCCATTAGGTTGAGGTCCAAGGGCCTTGTCTGCGCCCATGTACTGGCCATCCCCCATAGTATTGCGCGGGCATTCCCACATGTGTCCTCCTAGGAGGGATGGCCCGTGGGACTGATAAGGGGACAAAATGTTTGGCTGTCATTTCCAAGCTGATGGAGGAAAGTCTGGTACTTCTGCTGGTTCTTTCTCTCCTGTGTTCAGTGTCTGTCTCTGTCTTTGTCTTTGTCTCTTTGTCAGGGTCTGTGTCTGTTTTGGTGTGTCTCACAGGAGCAGTATCTGTGGGCTCCACGGCTGATGGACGAAACCGCCGTTGTCTCCCTTGTCCCTGTTTCCCTCTCCTGTGCTGGTGCTTGGTTCCTTGGTAAGGCCTTCTCACCCTGAGCAGAGCACGGACTCTGGAACCTCTTCCCAGTGTGGACCCTGAAGCTGCAACAAGGAGGGTCCTGACCTTGGTCCCCAGGCCAGGGGCCCTGTGCTCTGCCACATTCTGCATCTCACAATGTCAGCCCCCCGAGCCTCCAGGCTGTCTTCGGCTCAGAAGGTCTTCGAGGGAGTAGAAAGCATGTACCCAAGACTGGGAGCACAGTGGGTCTCGGATAGAGATTCAAGTCCAACAGGCTCTTTTACAAGCCAGTGGGAGAGTAGGGACACCCTGGTTCTATGGCCCCATTGATAGAAGTGTAAGGGGAGGCCTTCGGTGTTGTAGCTCTGTCCACACAGGGTGGTTACCTCTTCCTACTTCCTGTAGTCCAGGGTGGTCTTGGACATCAGACCCCAGAAACTGTCCCTACCCAGTGCCCTTGCAAAGCCCTTGGTCCCCTTGGGGACCCCTTAACCATCAGCTCATCCTGTTTCCACTCCCTATGCTTTGGATCTCGGTCCTGGCCAGCAGTTCTGATGCCCCTGACCCCATGGCCGAGCTGTCTCCAACCTCTTTCTTCTTTCACCCTTTTTATCCACCATTTTCCCTTGGTGTCCACCTCTGACCCCTAGCTGGGCAGTGCGGGGTGTGAGTTTGTGTGTGCTTGTGTGTGTGTGTTTGTGCATGGGAGCGCTCAAAACATATGCCTCTATCTGTCTGTTGATGTCCGAGGTTATGTCCCCACATGGGATGTGGTGAGTAGCTCTCCCCATGGATCTGAGAGATCTCACCCTCAAGACAAACCTCATGGGTTGGTTAGGGGTAGGGTTAGAGTTATGTTGAGAGTTAGGTTTAGACAGGGTTTGGGTCAGGGTCAGGGTTACGGTTAGGGGTTTGCGTTTGTGTTAGGGTCAGTGTTAGGTTTCGGGTCATGGCCCGTGTTAGGCTCAGGGTCAGCTTTACGTTTATGGTTAGATTTAGGGTCTGGCTCACAGTCAGGGTCAGGGTTAGTGTGAGGGTCAGGTTCTGGGTCAGTGTTAGGGTGAGGGTTAGGTTTAGGGTCAGGGTCAGTGTCAGGGTCAGGTGAAGGTCAGGGACAGTGTCCGATTTAGGGTCAGGGTCAGGTTTTGATTTAGAGGCAAGGTTCGTGTCAGGATGAGGGTTATTTTTGGGGCAGGGTTAGGGTTAGGGTTAGGGTCAGGGTTAGGTTCAGGGTAAGGTTATGGTTTGGTGGTAGGGTTAGTGTTAGAAGTAGGGTTATTTTTAGGGTTAGCGTTAGACCGTGTTAGGGTCAGGGTTAGGGTTTGGATTAGGGTAGGGTTTAGTTTACCACTAGGGTCAGCATTAGTTTTAGGTTCTGGTTCCGTAGAAGGGTCCAGGTTTACGGTTACATTTAGGGTTAGGTTTAGGGTCAGGCTCCCAGACAAAGTCAGGGTTCGGGTTAGGGTCACGTTTAGGTCAGGGTCAGACTCTCGGTTAGGGTCTGAGTCAGGGTTAGTATAAGGTCAGGTTTCGGTATATGTTCAGGGTCCGAATCCGTTTCAGCGTTTGGCTTTGGTTTAGGTTTGGGATCGGGTCTGGCTCATGGTCAGGGTCATGGTGAGGTTCAGGGCTGGTTAGGTTTGGGTCAGGTTCACAGTCAGGTCAGGGTAGGGTTTTCGGTGGGATTTAGGGTTAGGGTTAATGTTAGGGTTAGAGTGAGTGTCAGGGTTAGGGTTAGACATTGTTAGGGTCAGGGTTTTCGTGAGGCTTAAGGTAGGGGTCCGGGTTATGTTTAGGTTAGGGTTAGGTTTATGGTCAGGCTCACAGTCAGTGTCAGGGTTAGGGTGTGTGTCAGAGTAAGGGTCAGGGTCAGGGTTAGGATTAGGGTCAGGTTCAGTGTTAGGGTCAGGGTCAAGGTCAGGGTTAGGGCCATGGTTAGGATAAGTTCAGCTTTACGTTTAGATTCTGGTTTATGATTATAGTCAGGATCATGTTTAGCTTTGGGTTAGCATTCTGGTCAGGCTCACGATCTAGGTCAGAGTTAGGGTTAGGGTTAGGTTCAGGTTTAGGGTTAGGGTCAGGCTTAGGACTGGGTCAGGCTTAGGATTAGGGCCAGGGTCATGGCCGCGTTGAAGGTCAGGGCCACGGTCAGATTTATGCTCAGGGTGAGGCTTTGGTTTAGGGTCCATGTTCGGGACAGGGGCAGGGTTAGTTTTGGGTCAGTGTTAGGGTCAGGGTTAGGTTTAGAGTCAGGGTCAGGGTCAGAGTCAAAGTGAAGGTGAAGGCCAAAGTGAGTTCAGGGTCAGGGTCAGGCTTTGTTTTAGGGTCAAATTTCCGTTCTGGGTCAGGTTTAGTTTCAGAGTAATGGTTTGAGTTTTTGGTTAGGGTTAGGGTTAGAAGTAGGGTTATGTTTAGTTTTAGGGTTAGACAGCATAGTGTCAGGGTTAGGGGTTGGATTGGGTAGGGGTTAGTGTTAAGGTTAGGGTCAGTGTTAGGTTTAGGTTAAGGGTCCTTGTTATTGTCAGGATTATGGTTCCTTTAGGGTCACGGTTAAGGTCAGTCTCAAAGTACGGTCAGTGTAAGGGTTAGGGTCAGGATTTGGTTAAGGTCAGGGTTATGATTAAAGTCAGAGTCAGTGTCACGGTTAGTGATGAGTCAGGGTTAGAGTAGCTCGGGTTAGGTTTAGGATCAGGGTCTGGATCAGGGTCAGCATCAGGCTTAGTTTTAGGATTAGGGTTTGTGTCAGGATCTCGGTCAGGGTCAGAGTCAGGGTCAGGGCTAGTGTTAGTTTTTGGTTTAGGCTCACAGTCAGAATCAGGATCAGGGTCAGGGTCTGGGTCAGGGTTTAGTGTCAGGGTTAGCCCCGCACCTGGGTCATTGACCAGTCCCTGTAGGGACTCAGGATAAACATTGGGCAAAATGGTACATCGGCACATGCGCTCCCAGGTAGCCTGCCTTAACCTGGGGCATGAACATGACCTGCCAACCAGGTATTGGACCCCTCATAAGCCTACTCCTGCTCGGGACATCTCCACCTTCGATGATCTCTCTTTACACACACACACACACACACACACACACGGGGAGGAGACCTAGGGCTACAGGGTTCAATCAGATGGTTTTGGACTCTGACTCTGAACCCCTCGGTTTCCCCATGCGATTCTTTTTGCCAATACAGCCACAGGCATCAGGGCGGCCTGACATGACCTTCCCAGTGAGGGGACTTGTCTGGCGGGCGAGCTCTCTTCTGCCTGCATTCTCTGGGCTTCAGAAGACAGCACAAGAACATGTCGCTTCCTTCAGGCTGTGCCCAGAAATGAGCTGGGCAGGGTGGTTTTCTCTGGAATGTGGGTGCCTGGATACGTAGGTTCCAATTCCGTTGGGCTCTGTCATCAGGGAAGTAAGGTCACCACTGCCTGGGGGCTCCTTACCGGACTTCCTGCTTCCATCAAGAGCTCCCTGAGGGCGCCTCTACCCCAGCTTCTCAGGGCTCAAACTCCACCCCATGCCCTGTCCATCCAGTGACCCACACACAGCCTCGCGCCAACCCCTGGGAGGCCTGGGTGTAGCTGTTGTCTCCGCTGGGAGGGAACAGAGCTGGGGTTTGACCGGGTTCCTGCTCCTGTCCAGGACTATGAGCCCGGACACATCCTGTGACTCTCAGGGCCTCCTCAGTCTCCCCGTCTGCACACTGGGGGTGTTCTGGCTTCTTCTTCAAGGGATACCACCAGGGTAGGCCCTTTCCGTGCGTTCCATTCCCGCTCTCCCAGGAGTCTGGTGCACACATTTGGCAAGGCACTGGTGTGCTTGGTGATGGGCGGGGGAATTCTCTGGGAATATATCCCAGAGAGGCTTGGATCTCCTGTGGGATCCAGTAAAACCACCCTCCTCCTGCCTGTATCCCATCCCCCATTGCAAAGTTTCAGTGCATGGCTTCTGACCTTGTGGACACAGACTTCCCGGGACTTCCATTAGGATGAGGTCCAAGGGCCTTGTCTGCGCACATATACTGGCCAGCCCCCACAGTGGTCCACGGGCATTCCTGCATCCGAACTCCTAGGAGGGATGGCCCGTGGGACTAATAAGGGGACAAAATGTTTGGCTGTCATTTCCAAGCTGATGGAGGAATTCTGGCACTTCTGCTGGTTCTTTCTCTCCTGTGTTCAGTGTCTGTCTCTGTCTTTGTCTTTGTCTTTGTCTCTGTGTCAGGGTCTGTCTCTGTTATGGTGTGTCTCACAGGAGCAGGAGCAGTGGATTCCAGGGCTGATGGACGAAACTGCCATTGTCTCCCTTGTCCCTGTTTCCCTCTCCTCTGCTGGTGCTTTGTTCCTTGGTAAGTAAGGCCTTCTAAAACTGAGCAGAGCACGGAATCTGTAAGCTCTACCCAATGGGGACCCAGAAGCTGCATCAAGGAGGGTCCTGACCTTGGTCCCCATGCCAAGGGCCTAGGGCTCTGCCACATTCTATAAGCTCACAATGTCAGCCCCCCGAGCCTCCAGGCTGTCTTCTGCTCAGAAGGACCTCGAGGGAGTCCCAAGCCTGGGAGCACAGTGGGTCTCGGATAGAGATTCAAGGCCAACAGGTTCTTTTACAGGCCTCTGGGAAACTAGGGACACCCTGTCTCTATGGCCCCATTGATAGAAGAGTAAGGGGAGGCCTTCTGTGTTGTAGCTCTGTCCACACAGGGTGGTTATCTCTTCCTACTTCCAGTAGTCCAGGGTTGTGATGGACACCAGACCCCAGACACTGTCCCCACACAGTGCCCTTGCAAAGCCCTTGGGCCCCTTGGGGACCCATTGACCATCAGCTCGTCCTCTCTCCACTCCCCATGCTTTGGATCTCAGTCCTGGCCAGGTTCCTGATGCCCCTGACCGCATGGCCGAGCTGTCTCCAACCTTTTTCTTCGTTCACCCTTTTTACCCACCATTTTCCCTTGGTGTCCATATCTGACCCTGAGCTGGGCAGAGCGGGGTGTGTGTGTGTGTGTGTGTGTGTGTGTGTTTGTGTTTGTGTCTGTACATGGGAGCGCTCAAACACATATGCCTCTATCTCTCTGGTGATGTCCGAGGTTATGTCCCCACATGGGATGGGGTGAGTAGCTCTCCCCAAGGATCTGAGGAGCGCTCATCCTCCGGGCAATCCTCATGGGAGGGTTAGGGGCAGGGTTAGAGTTAGGTTGAGAGTTAGGTTTAGACAGGGTTTGGGTCAGTGTCAGGGTTAAGGTTAGCGGTTTGTGTTAGTGTCAGCGTTAAGTTTCCAGTAATGGCCCGTGTTAGGGTCAGGGTCAGCTTTACATTTATGGTTATATTTGGGGGCTGGCTCACATTCAGGTTCTCGATAGTGAGAGGGTCAGGTTCCGGGTCAGTGTTAGGGTGAGAGTTATGTTTAGGGTCAGGGTCAGTGTCAGGGCCAGGTGAAGGTCAGGGACAGGGTCAGATTTTGGGTCAGGGTCAGGTTTTTTTTTTTAAAGATTTTATTTATTTATTTGACAGAGAGAGATTACAAGTAGGCAGAGAGGAAGGCAGAGAGAGAGAGAGGAGGAAGCAGGCTCCCTGCAGAGCAGAGTGCCCGATGCGGGACTCGATCCCAGGACCCTGAGATCATGATCTGAGCCGAAGGCAGCGGCTTAACCCACTGAGCCACCCAGGGGCCCCAGGGTCAGGTTTTGATTTAGTGGCAAGTTTCGTGTCAGGATGAGGGTTATGTTTGGGTCAGGTTTAGGGCTAGGGTTAGGGTTAGGTTCAGGGTTAGGTTCAGGTTAAGGTTAGGGTTTGGTGTTAGTGTTAGTGTTAGAAGTAGGGTTATGGTTAGGTTTAGCGTTAGACTGTGTTAGGGTCAGGGTTAGGGTTTGGGTTAGGGTCGGGTTTAGTTTTACCATTAGGGTCAGCATTAGTTTTTGTTTCTGGTTCCGTATATGGTCCGGGTTTAGGGTTACATTTAGCTTTAGTTTTAGGGTCAGGCTAACAATCAAGGTCAGGGTTCTGGTTAGGGTCAAGCTTAGGTCAGGGTCAGACGCTCAGTTAGGATCTAAGTCAGGGTTAGTGTAAGTTCAGGGTTAGGTTTAAGTTCAGGTTCCGAATCAGTGTCAGCGTTTGGCTTTGGTTTAGGTTAGGGTCGGGTCTGGCTCATGGTCAGGGTCATGGTGAGGTTCAGGGATGGTTAGGTTTGGGTCAGGTTCACAGTCAGGGTCAGGGTCAGGGTTTTCGGTGAGATTTAGGGTTAGGGTTAATGTTAGGGTTAGAGTGAGGGTCAGGGTTAGGGGTAGACATTGTTAGGGTCAGGGTTATCGTTAGGCTTAAGGTAGGGGTCAGGGTTGGGGTTAGGTTAGGGTTAGGTTTATGGTCAGCCTCACAGTCAGTGTCAGGGTTAGGTTTTGTGTCAGAGTAAGTGTCAGGGTCAGGGTGAGGATTAGGGTCAGGTTCAGTGTTAGGGTCAGGGTCATGGTCAGGATTTGGGTCATGGTTAGTATAAGGTCAGCTTGACGTTTAGATTCTGGGTTATGATTATAGTCAGGATCATGGTTAGCTTTGGGTTAGGGTTCTGGTCAGGCTCACGATCAGGGTCAGAGTTAGGGTCAACGTTAGGGTCATTGTTAAGGTTAGGATAAGGCTTAGGACCGGGTCAGGCTTAGGATTAGGGTGAGGGTCAGGGTCAGGGTGAAGGTCAGTGCCAGGGTCCGATTTAGGATCAGGTGAGGCTTTGGTTTCGGGTCCAGGTTCGGGACAGGGGCAGGGTTATGTTTGGGTCAGTGTTAGGGTCAGGGTTAGGTTAGAGTCAGTGTAAGGGTCAGAGTCACAGTGAAGGTCAGGGCCAGTTTCAGTTTAGGGTCGGGTCAGGCTTTGTTTGACGTTCAAATTTCTGTTCAGGATCAGGGTTAGTTTCAGGGGAACGGTTTGAGTTCTTGGTTCGGTTTAGGGTTAGCTGTTGGGTTATGTTTAGTTTTAGGGTTAGACAGCATAGTGTCAGGGTTCGGGTTTGGATTGGGTAGGGGTTGTGTTAGGGTTAGGGTCAGCGTTAGGTTTAGGTTAAGGGTCTTCCTTAGGGTCAGGGTTAAGGTTACCTTTAGGTTTACAGTTAAGGTCAGGCTCAAAGAACGGTCAGTGTTACACTTAGGGTCAGGGCTTTACGTTTATGGTTAGTCTTAGGGTCTGGCTCACAGTCAGGGTCAGGGTTAGTGTGAGGGTCAGGTTCTTCTAGGTTAGTGTTAGGGTGAGTGTTAGGTTTAGTGTCAGGGTCAGTGTCCGAGTCAGGGTGAAGTTCAGGGACAGGGTCTGATTTTGGATCAGGGTCAGGTTTTTGTTTAGAGGCAAGGTTCGTGTCAGGATGAAGGTTATGTTTGGGTCAGGATTAGGGTTAGTGTTAGGGTCAAGGTTAGGTTCCGGGTAAGGTTAGTGTTTGGTGTTAGTGTTAGTGTTAGAAGTAGGGTTATGGTTAGTGTTAGCATTAGACTGAGTTAGTGTCAGGGTTAGGGTTTGGGTTAGGGTAGGGTTTAGTTTTACCGTTAGGGTCAGCTTTAGTTTTAGGTTCTGGGTCCATATAAGGGTCAGGGTTTAGGGTTACATTTAGGGTTAGGTTTAGGTTCAGGCTCACAGTCAAGGTCAGGGTTCGGGTTAGGGTCACGTTTAGGTCAGGGTCAAACTCTCGGTTAGGGTCTTAGTCAGGGTTAGTGTAAGGTCCGGGTTAGGTTTAAGTTCAGGGTCTGAATCAGTGTCAGCGTTAGGCTTTGGTTTAGTTTCGGGTTCGGGTCTGGCTCATGATCAGGATCATGGTGAGGATCAGGGCTGATTAGGTTTGGGTCAGGTTCACAGTCAGGGTCAGGGGCAGGTTTTTCGGTGAGATTTAGGGTTAGGGTTAATGTTAGGGTCAGAGTGAGTGTCAGAGTTAGGGTTTGACATTGTTAGGGTCAGGGTTATCGTTAGGCTTAAGGTAGGAGTCAGGGTTAGGGTTAGGTTAGGGTTAAATTTATGGTCAGGCTCACAGTCAGTGTCAGGGTTAGGGTTTGTGTCAGATTAAGGGTCAGGGTCAGGGTTAGGATTAGGGTCAGGTTCAGTGTTAGCGTCAGGGTCAAGGTCAGGTTTAGGGTTATGGTTAGGATAAGGTCAGCTTTACGTTTAGAATCTGGGTTATGATTATAGTCAGGATCATGTTTAGCTTTGGGTTAAGGTTCTGGTCAGGCTCACGATCAGGGTCAGAGCTCGGTTTAGGGTTAGGGTAGGGTTAGGGTTAGGGTCAGGCTTAGTACTGGGTCTGGCTTAGGATTAGGGTCAGGGTCAGGGTGAAGGTCAGGGTCAGGGTCAGAGTTTTGGTCAGGGTCACGTTTTGGTTAAGGGGCAAGGTTCGTGTCAGGATGAGAGTTATGTTTGGGTCAGGGTTAGGGTTAGGGTTTTGGTTAGGATCAGTGTTAGGATCAGGGTAAGGTTAGGGTTTGGTGTTAGGGTTAGTGTTAGAAGTAGCATTATGGTTAGGGTTAGTGTTAGACTGTGTTAGGGTCAGGGTTAGTGTTTGGGTTAGGGTAGGGTTTAGTTTTACCTTTAGGGTCAGCGTTAGTTTTAGTTTCTGGGTCCGTATTAGGGTCAGCGTTTAGGGTTACATTTATTGTTTTTTTTTAGGGTCAGGCTTACAGTCAAGGTCAGGTTTAGGGTTAGGGTCAAGGTTTTGTCAGGGTCAGGCTCTCGGTTTGGGTCTTAATCACGGTTAGTGTAAGGTCAGGGTTAGGTTTATGTGCAGGGTCCAAATCAGGGTCGGCGTTAGGCTTTGGTTTAGTTTAGTGTTCTGGTCTGGCTCATGGTCGGGGTCAGCTTGAGTGTCCGTGCTGGTTAAGTAGGTCATGCTCACAGTCAGGGTTATTATCAGGGTTTTCGGCTAGTTTTAAGGTTTGAGTTAATGTCAGGGTTAGAGTTAGTGTCAGGGTTACGGTTAGACATTGCAGGGTCTGGAATATCGTTAGACTTAGGGTAGGGGTCATTGTTAGTGTTAGGTTCAAGGTTAGGTTTATGGTCAGGCTCACCGTCAGTGTCAGGGTTAGGGTTAGTGTCAGAGTAAGGGTCAGGGTCAGGGTTAGGATTTGGGTCAGGTTCAGTGTTATGGTCAGTGTCAGGGTCAGGGTTAGGGTCATGTTTAGGATAAGGTCAACTTTACGTTTAGATTCTGGGTTATGATTACAGTCAGCATCAGGGTTAGCTTTAGGGTAGGGTTCTGGTCAGGAACACGGTCTGGGTCAGAGTTAGGTTTCTGGTCAGTGTCAGTGTCAGTGTTAGAGTAAGTTTTAGGATCAGGGCCAGGGTTTGGTATAGCGTCAGGGTCAGGGTTCTGTTTGAGGTTAACTTTCGGATCAGGGTCAAGTTTAGGCAGTTTAGGGTGAGGGTTTTGGTCAGTGTCAGGGATAGGGTCAGGGTTATGGTTAAAGTATGGGGTTAGGGTGAGAATTAGAGTTTGTTTAAGGGTTAGGGTTAAACCGGGTTGGGTCAGGGTCAGCATTAGGGTTAGGGGCTAGTTGTAGGGTTAGGGTCATCGTTATGTTTTGCGTCATGGCCCGTGTTAGCGAAAGGTCAATGATACGTTTAGGGTTAGAGTTAGGGTCAGACTCACAGTCAGGGTCAGGGTTAGTGTTAGGGTCAGGGTCAGGTTCACTGTTAGAGTCAGGTTTAGGTTTATGGTCAGCGTCTGGGTCAGGGTCAGTGTAAAAGTCTGGGCCAGTGTCAGGTTTAGCGTCAGGATCTGGTTTTGGTTTAGGGTCCACATTCAGCTCAGGGACAAGGTTAGTTTTGGGTCAGTGCTATTGTCAGGGTTAGGTTTAGGGTCAGGGTCAGGTGATGGTCTGGGCCTGGGTCAGGTTTATGGTCAGGGTCAGGATTTGGTTTAGGGTCAATCGTCAGTTCAGAGTCAGGGTTAGGTTTAGGGGAAAGGTTTGTGTTTGGGGTTAGGATTAGGGTTAGAAGTAGGGTTATGGTTAGGGTTATGGTTAGACAGCGTTAAGGTCAGGGTTAGGGTTTGGTTTAGGGTAGGGGTTAGTGTTTGGGTTAGCATCAGTATTAGGTTTAGTTTCAGGGTCAGTATTAGGTCAGGGTTAGGGTTAACTTTAGGATTACGGTTAGGGTCGGGCTCACAGTCATGGTCAGGTTTAGTGTTAGGGACAGGCTTAGGTCAGGGTCAGCCTTAGGATTAGGGTCAGGGTGAAGGTCAAGTCCAGGGTCAGATTTAGGTTCAGGGTGAGGCTTTGGTTTAGGGTCCAGGTTCGGATCAGGGGCAGGGTTAGTTTGGGGTCACTTTTAGGGTCAGGGTTGGTTTAGAGTCAGGGTCAGGCTTAGGGTAAAAGTGAAGGTCTGGGCCAGGGTCAGTTTAGAGTCAGGGTCAGGCTTTGTTTTAGGGTCAAATTTCGGTTCAGGGTCAGGTTTAGTTTCAGGGGAACAGTTTGAGTTTTTGGTTAGGGTTAGGGTTAGCAGTAGGGTTATGTTTAGTTTTAGGCTTAGACAGCGTAGTGTCAAGGTTAGGGGTTGGATTGGGCAGGGGTTACTGTTAGGGTTAGGGTCAGCATTAGGTTTAGGTTCAGGTTCCTTATTAGGGTCAGGGTTAGGGTTACCTTTAGGGTTACGGTTAAGGTCAGGCTCAAAGTACGGTCATTGTTAGGGTTAGGGTCAGTATTTGGTTAGGGTCAGGGTTATGATTAGGGTCAAAGTCAGGGTCATGGTTAGGGATGAGTCATGGTTAGAGTAGGTCAGGTTAGGTTTAGGATCAGGTTCTGGATCAGGGTGAGCATCAGGCTTAGATTTAGGATTAGGGTTTGGGTCAGGATCTCGGTCATGGTCAGAGTCAGGGTCAGGGCTAGGGTAGGGTTTTGTGTCATGCTCACTGTCAGGGTCAGGGTCAGGGGTTAGTGTTAGGGTTAGCCCCGCAACGGGGTCATTGACCAGTCCCTTCAGGGTCTCACGATAAACCTTGGGCAAAAGGTTGCCGCCCCCACACCCACTCCCACCTAGCCTGCCTTAACCTGGGGCGTGAACATGACCTGCCAACCAGGCATCGGACCCCTCATAAGCTTGCTCGTGCTCTGGGCATCTCCACCCCCGATGACCTCTCTTTACACACACACACACACACACACACACACACACACACACACACGGGGAAGAGACCTAGGGCTTCACGGGTCAATGAGAAGGTGTGGGACTCTCTGACCTGAGCCCCTCGGTGTCACCTTGTGATTCTTTTTGCCAATACGGCCAGAGGCGTCAGGGAGGCCTGACATGACCTGCCCAGTGAGGGGACTTGTCTGGCGGGTGAGCTCTCCTCTGCCTGCATTCTCTGGGCTTCAATAGACAGCACAAGAACATGTCATGTCCTTCAGGCTGTGCCCAAAAATGAGCTGGGCAGGGTGGATTTCTCTGGAATGTAGGTGGCTGGATAGGTGGGTTCCAATTCTGTTGGGCTCTGTCTTCATGGAGGTAAGTTCACCATGCCTGAGTGCTCCTTCCCGGATTTGCTGCTCCCATCCAGAGCTCCCTGAGTGCGTCCCTACCACAGCTGCTCAGGGCTCACACTCCACCACATGCCCTGTCCATCCAGTGACCCACACACAGCCTCCCCCCACCGCTGGGAGGCCTGGGTGAAGCTGTCGTCTCCGCTGGGAGGGCACAGAGCTGGGTTCTGACCAGGCTCCTGCTCCTGCCCAGGACTGTGAGCCTGCACACATCCTGTGGCTCTCAGGGCCTCCTCAGTCTCCCCGTCTGCACTTTGGGGGTGTTCTGGCTTCTTCTTCAGGGTATGCAATCAGCGGTAGGCCCTCTCCATGAGTTCCATCCCCGGTCTCCCAGACTCTGGTTCACACACTTGGGAAGGCACTGGTGTGCCTGAGGATGGGCGGGGAATGGAACATAGTCCAGAGAGGCCTGGATCTGCTCTGAGATCCAGCAAATCCAACCTCCTCCTGCCTGTATCCCATCCCACGTGGCAAGGTTGCAGTGCATGGCTTCTGACCTTGTGGACACAGATTTCTTGGGACATACATTAGGTTGAGGTCCAAGGGCCTCGTCTGCGCCCATGTACTGGCCAGACCCACAGTGGTCCCCGGGCATTTCCGCATCCGTCCTCCTAGGAGGGATGGCCTGTGGGACTGATAAGGGGACAAAATATTTGGCTGCCATTTCCAAGCTAATGGAGGAACATCTGGCACTTCTGCTGGTTCCCTCTCTCCTTTGTTCTGTGTCTGTCTCTGTCTTTGTCTTTGTCTTTGTCTCTTTGTCTGTGTCTGTCTCTGTTTTTGTTTGTCTCACAGGAGCAGGATCTGTGGGCCTCAGGGTTGATGGACGAAACCGCCGGTGTCTCCCTTGTCCCTGTTTCCCTCTTCTGTGCTGGTGCTTGGTTCCTTACTAAGTAAGGCCTTCTCACCCTGAGCAGAGCACTGACTCTGGAACCTCTTCCCAATAGGGACCCTGAAGCTGCAACAAGGAGGGTCCTAACCTTGGTCCCCAGGCCAGGGGACTAGTGCTCTGCCACATTCTGCAAGCTCACAATGTCAGCCCCCGAGCCTCCAGGCTGTCTTCTGCTCAGAGGGACCTTGAGGGAGTAGAAAGCATGTACCCAAGACTGGGAGCACAGTGGGTCTCGGATAGAGATTCAAGGCCAACACGCTCTTCTACAAGCCTGTGGGAGTCTAGGGACACCCTGTCTCTATGGCCCCATTGATAGAAGTGTAAGGGGAGGCCTTCGGTGTTGTAGCTCTGTCCACACAGGGTGGTTACCTCTTCCTACTTCCAGTAGTCCAGGGTGGTGATGGATACCAGGCCCCAGACACAGTCCCCACCCAGTGCCTTTGCAAAGCCCGTGGTCCCCTTGGGGACCCTTTGACCATCAGCTCGTCCTGTCTCCACTCCCCTTGCTTTGGATCTCGGTCCTGGCCAAGAGTTCTGATGCTCCTGACCACATGGCCGAGCTGTCTCCAATTTCTTTCTTCTTTCACCCTTTTTACCCATCATTTTCCCTTGATGTCCACCTCTCATCCCTAGCTGGGCAGAGCGGGGTGTGTGTGTGTGTGTGTGTGTGTGTGTGTGCATGTGTGAGCTCAAACTCATATGTCTCTAGTTTTCTCGGGATGTCCGATGTCATGTCCCCACATGGGATGGGGTGGGTAGCTCTTCCCAAGCATCTGAGGAGCTCTCATCCTCCAGGCAATGCTCATGGGAGGGTTGGGGTAGGGTTAGAGTTAGGTTGAGGGTTAGGTTTAGTCCAGGTTTGGGTCAGGGTCAGGGTTAATGTTAGGGGTTTGTGTTAGGGTTAGGGTCAGCGTTATGTTTTGGGTTATGGCCTGTGTTTTGGTCACGGTCAGGTTTACGTTTATGGTTAGGTTTAGGGTCCGGCTCACAGTCAGGGTCTGGGTAAGTGTGAGGGTCAGAGTCTGGGTCAGTGTTAGGGTGAGGGTTAGGATTAGGATCAGGGTCAGTGTCAGGGTCTGTGTGAAGATCAGGGACAGGGTCAGATATAGGGTCAGGGTAAGGTTTGGGTTTACGGGCAAGGTGCGGGTCAGGGTCAGGTTTAGGTTTGGGTCATGGTTAGGGTTGGTGTTAGGGTCAGGTCAGGTTTAGGTTCAGGGGAAACGTTAGGGTTTGGTGTTAGGGTTAGGGTTAGAATTAGGGTTATGTTTAGGATTAGGGTTAGACTGTGTTAGGTTCAGGGTTAGGGTATGGGTTAGGCTAGGGTTTATTTTTACCATTAGGGTCAGCGTTAGGTTTAGGTTCTGGGTCCGTATTAGGGTCAGTGTTTAGGGTTACATTTAGGATTAGGTTAAGGTTCAGGCTCACAGTCATGGTCAGGGTTAGGGTTTAGGTCATGTTCAGGCTCTCGGTTAGGTTCTGAGTCCGGGTTAGTGTATGGTCAGGGTTTGGTTAAATTAAGGGTCTGAGTCAGGGTCAGCTTTAGGCTTTTGTTTAGTTAAGGGTTAGGGTCTGCCTCATGGTCAGGTTCAGGGTGAGTGTCAGTGTTGGTTATGTTGGGTCAGGCTCACAGTCAGGTTCAGGTTCAGGTTTTTCGGTTTGTTTTACAGTTAGAGTTAATGTCAGGGTTAGAGTTAGGGTCAGGGTTAGGGTTAGATATTGTTAGGGTCAGGGATATCGTTAGGCTTAGGGTAGGGGTCAGGGTTAGGTTTAGGTTCAGGGTTAGGTTTATGGTCAGGCTCATAGTCTGTGTCAGGGTTAGGGTTATTGTCAGATTTAGCGTCAGGGTCAGGGTTAGGATTAGGGTCAGGTTCAGTGTTAGGGTCAGAATCGGGGTCAGGTTTAGGGTCATGGTTAGTATAAGGTCAGCTTTACATTTATATTCTGGGTTATGATTAGGGTCAGGATCAGTGTTAGCTTTAGGCTTAGGGTTCTTGTCAGCCTCACGGTCTGGGTCAGAGTTAGGTTTATGGTCAGTGTCAGTGTCAGTGTTAGAGTAAGGTTTTGGGTCAGTTCCAGGGTTCGGTTTAGGGTCAGGGTCAGGGTTCTGTTTAGGGTCAACTTTCGGATCAGGGTCAAGTTTAGGCAAAGTTTAGGGTTAGGGTTATAGTCAGGGTCTGGAATAGTGTCAGGGTTAGGGTTAAAGTATAGGGTTAGGGTGAGAATTAGAGTTAGTTTGAGGGTTAGGGTTAGACCGTGTTGGGTCAGGGTCAGCGTTAGTGTTAGGGACTAGTTGTAGGGTTAGGGTCATCGTTATGTTTCGCGTCATCGGCCGAGTTAGGGTCAGGTTTAGGGTTATGTTTAGGGTTAGAGTTAGGGTCAGACTCACCGTCATGCTGAGGGTTCGGGTTATGGTCAAGGTTATATCAGAGTCAGGGTCTTTTAGGGTCTAAGTCAGGGTTAGTGTAAAGTCAGGGTTAGGTTTGGGTTCAGGGTCCGAATTAGGGTCAGCATTAGGCTTTGGTTTAGGGTTAGCGTTCGGGCCAGGTTCATGGTCTGGGTCAGGGTCAGCGTCAGGGCTGGTTAGCTTGTAGGTCAGGCTCACAGTCAGGTTGAAGGTCAGAGCTTTCAGTTACTTTTAGGGTTCGGGTTAAGGTTAGGGTTAGAGTTAGGGTCAGTGTTAGGGTGAGACATTGTTAGGGTCAGGGTTATCGTTAGGCTTTGGGTAGGGGTCAGGGTTAGGGTTAGGATCAGGGTTAGGTTTATGGTCAGGCTCACAGTCAGTGTCATGGTTAGGTTTAGTGTCAGAGTAAGGGTCAGGGTCATGGTTAGGATTAGGGTCAGATTCAGTGTTAGGGTCAGGGTCGGGGTTAGGGTCATGGTGAGGATAAGGTCAACTTTATTTTAGATTCTGGGTTATGATTAGGTCAGGATCAGGGTTAGCTTTAGGGTTAGGGTTCTGGTCAGGCTCACGGTCTGGGTCAGAATTAGGGTTAGGGTTAGGGTTAGGGTTAGGGTTAGCGTCAGGGGTTAGTATTAGGGTTTGCGCCGCACCTGGGTCATTGACCAGTCCCTGCACGATCTAAGGATAAACCCTGGACAAAAGAATGCAGTCAGCACACACACTCCCACCTAGCCTGCCTTAACCTGGGGCGTGAACATGACCTGCCAATCAAGCATCGGACCCTTCATAAGTCTGCTCCTGCTCGGGGCACCTCCACCCCCGATGAGCTCTCTTTACACACACACACACACACACACACACACACACACATGCACACACACACACACACATACACACGGGGAGGTTACCTATAGGTACATGGGTCAATCAGAAAGTGTGGGACTCTCTGACTCTGAACCCCCCCGGTGTCAGCTTGCGATTTTTTGTCAAAAGGGCAAGAGACGTCGGGGAAGCCTGACATGACCTGGCCAGTGAGGGGACTTGTCTGGCGGGCGATCTCTCCTCTGCCTGCATTCTCTGGGCTTCGGTAGATAGCACAAGAACATGTCGTTTCCGTCAGGCTGTGCCCAGAAATGAGCTGGTCAGGGTGGTTTTCACTGGAATGTGGGTGCCTGTATATGTGGGTTCCAATTCTGTTGGGCTCTGTCGTCAGGAAAGTAAGGTCACCACTGCCTTGGGGCTCATTCCCGGACTTTCTGCTCCCATCCATCCCATCTGCTCTCCCTGAGGGCGCCCCCTCCCCCAACTGCTCAAGGCTCACACACCACCCCATGCCCTGTCCATCCAGTGACCCACACACAGCCTCCCCCCAAAGAACTGGGAGGCTAGGGTGCAGCTGTTGTCTCCGCTGGGAGGGCACAGAGCTGGGTTCCGACCATGCTCCTGCTCCTGCCCAGGACTGTGAGCCCGCACACATCCTGTGGCTCTCAGGGCCTCCTCAGTCTCCCTGTCTGCACATTGGGGGTGTTCTGGCTTCTTCTTCTGGGGATGCCATCAGGGGTTGGCCCTCTCCATGCGTTCCATCCCTGCTCTCCCAGGAGTCTGGTGCACACACTTGGCAAGGCACGGGTGTGCCTGGGGATGGGCGGGGGAATGGAACATAGCCCAGAGATGCCTGGATCTGCTCCTGGATCCATCAAAACGACCCTACTTCTGCCTGTATCCCATCCCCCGTGGCAAGGTTGCAGTGCATGGCTTCCCACCTTGTGGACACAGACTTCCCGGTACTTCCATTAGGTTGAAATCCAAGGGCTTCGTCTGCGCCCATGTACTGGCCAACCGCCACAGTGGTCCGCGGGCATTCCCGGATCCGTCCTCCTAGGATGGATGGCCCGTGGGACTTATAAGGGGACAAAATGTTTGGCTGTCATTTCCAAGCTGATGGAGGAAAATCTGGCACTTCTTCTGGTTCCCTCTCTCCTGTGTTCAGTGTCTGTCTCTGTCTCTGTCTTTGTCTTTGACTCTGTGTCTGCGTCTGCGTCTGTCTCTGTTTTTGTGTGTCTCACAGGAGCAGGATCTGTGGGCTCCAGGGCTGATGGGCGAATCCTCCGGTGTCTCCCTCGTCCCTGTTTCCCTCTCCTGTGCTGGTGCTTGGTTCCTTACTAAGTAAGGCCTTCTCACCCTGAGCAGAGTACTGACTCTTCATCTTCTTCCCAATGGGGACCCTGATGCTGCAACAAGGAGGGTCCTGACTTTGGTCCCCAGGCCAGGAGCCTAGTACTCTGCCACATTCTACAAGCTCATAATGTCAGCCTCCCGAGCCTCCAGGCTGTCTTCTGCTCAGAAGGACCTCGAGGGTGTAGAAAACATGTACCCAAGACTGGGAGCACAGTTGGTCAGAGATAGAGATTCAAGGCCAACAGGCTCTTCTACAAGCTTGTGGGAGACTAGGAACACCATATCTCTATGGGCCCATTGATAGAAGAGTAAGGGTAGGCCTTCAGTGTTGTAACCCTGTCCACACAGTGTGTTTACCTCTTCCCACTTCCAGTAGTCCAGGGTGGTGATGGACACCATAATCCAGACACTCTACCCACCCAGTGCCCTTTCAAAACCACTGGGCCCCTTGGGGACCCCTTGACCATCAGCCCGTCTTGTCTCCCCTCCCCATGCCTTGGATCTCGATCCTGTCCAGAAGTCCTGATGCCCCTGACCCCATGACCGAGCTGTCTCCAACCTCTTTCTTCTTTCACCCTTTTTACCCACCATTTTCACTTGGTGTCCACCTCTGATCCCTAGCTGGCAGAGCGGGGCGTGTGTTTGTGTGTGTGTGTGTGTGATTGTGTGTGTGTGTGTGTGTGTGTGTGTCTGCATGTCAGCGATCAAACACATATGCCTCTAGCTGTCTGGGGATGTCCGAGGTCATGTCCCCACATGAGTTGGGGTGGGTAGCTCTCCCCAAGGATCTGAGAAGCCCTCCTCTTCCACGCAAATCTTATGGGAGGTTTAGTGTTAGCGTTAGAGTTAGGTTGATGGTTAGGTTTAGACAGGGTTTGGGTCAGGGTCAGGTTTAGGGTTAGGGGTTAGTGTTAGGATTAGGGTCAGCGTTAGGTTTCGGGTCATGGCCCTTGTTAGGGTCAGGATCAGGTTTATGTTTATGGTTAGGTTTAGGATCAGGCTCACCATCAAGGTCAGGGTTAGTGTTAGGGTCCGTGTCTGGGTCAGTGTTAGGGTGAGGGTTAGGTTTATGGTCAGGGTCAGTGTCAGGGTCAGGGTGAAGGTCAGGGACAGGGTCATATTTAGGGTCAGTGTCAGTTTTTGATTTAGGGGCATGGTTCAGGTCAGGTTCAGGGTTAGGTTTGGGTCAGGTTTAGGGTTAGGTTTAGGGTCAGGTCAGGGGAAGGTTAGGGTTTGGTGTTAGGGGTAGGGTTAGAAGTAGGGTAATATTAGGTTTAGGGTTAGACTGTGTTTGGGTCAGGTTAGGGTTTCAGTTACGGTAGGGTTTAGTTTTACCATTAGTGTCAGCGTTAGTTTTAAGTTTGGGTCCGTATTTGGGTCAGTGTTTAGGGTTACATTTAGGGTTAGGGTTAGGATCAGGCTCACAGTCATGGTGAGGTTTAGGGTTATCGTCAAGGTTAGGTCAGGGTCAGGGTCAGGGTTTAGGGTCTAAGTCAGGGTTAGTGTAAGTTCAGGGTTAGGTTTAGGTTCAGGGTCTGAATCTGGGTCAGCATTAGGCTTTGGATTAGGCTTAGAGTTCAGTCAGGCTCATGGTCAGGGTCACGGTCAGCGTCAGGGCTGGTTAGGTTTTGGGTCAGGCTCACAGTCAGGTTCAGGGTCAGAGTTTTCGTTTAGTTTTAGGGTTAGGGTTAAGTTTAGGGTTCGAGTTTGGGTCACGGTTAGGGTTAGACATTGTTAGGGTCAGGGTTATCATTAGGCTTAGGGTAGTGGTCAGGGTTAGGGTTAGGTTCAGGGTTAGGTTTATGGTCAGGCTCATAGTTTGTGTCAAGGTTAGGGTTAGTGTCAGAGTAAAAGTCAGGGTCAGGGTTAGGATTAGGTTCATGTTCAGTGTTAGGGTCAGGGTCAGCATCAGGATTAGGGTCATTGTTAGGATAAGGTCAGCTTTACGTTTAGATTCTGTGTTATGATTAGGGTCCAGATCAGGGTTAGCGTTAGGTTTAGGGTACTGGTCAAGCTCATGGTCTGGGACAGACTTAGGTTTATGGTCAGTGTCAGTGTTAGGGTCAGGGTTAGGGTCAGAGCTAGGGTTCGGTTTATGGTCTGGGTCAGGTTTCTGTTTAGGGTCTAGGTTAGGATCAGAGTCAAGTTTTGGCAAAGTTCAGGGTTTGGGTTATGGTCAGGGTCAGGGATAGGGTCAGGTTTAGTGTTAATGGATAGGGTTAGGGTAAGAATTAGAGTTAGTTTGAGGGTTTAGGGTTAGACAGGGTTAGGGTCAGTGTCAGCGTTAGGGTTAGGGGTTAGTTGTAGGGTTAGGGTCATCGTTATGTTTCGCGTCATGGCCCGTGTTAGGGTCAGGGTCAGGGTTACGTTTAGGGTTAGAGTTAGGGTCAGACTCACAGTCAGGCTCAGGTTTAGTGTTAGGGTCAGGGTCAGGTTCACTGTTAGGGTCAGGTATAGGTTTATGGTCAGGGTCTGGGTCAGTGTCAGGGTGAAAGCCAGGGCCATGGTCAGGTTTAAGGTAGGATCTGGTTTTGAATTAGGGTCCACGTTCAGGTCAGGGACAGGGTTAGTTTCGGGTCAGTGCTGTTGTCAGCGTTAGGTTTAGGGTCAGGGTCAGGTGAAGGTCTGGGCCAAGGTCTGGTTTATGGTCAGGGACAGGATTTGGTTTAGGCTCAATGTTCGGTTCAGTGTCAGGGTTAGGTTTAGGGGAAAGGTTTGTGTTTGGGGTTAGCATTAGGGTTAGAAGTAGGGTTATGGTTAGGTTTAGGGTTAGACAGCGATAAGGTCAGGGTTAGGGTTTGCGTTAGGGTATGGGTTAGTGTTAGGGTTAGCGTCAGCATTATGTTTAGGTTCACGGTCGGTATTAGGTCAAGGTTAGGGTTACCTCTAGGATTACAGGTAGGGTTAGGCTCACAGTCATGGTAAGGGTTTGGGTTAGTGTCAGCCTTAGGTCAGGGTCAGGCTTAGGATTAGGTTCAGAGTCAGGGTCAGGTTCAGGGTGAAGGTCAGGGCCAGGGTCAGATTTAGGGTCAGGGTGAGGCTTTGGTTTAGGGTCCAGGTTCGGGTCAGGGGCAGGGTTAGTTTTGGGTCAGTGTTAGGGTCAGGGTTAGGTTTAGAATCAGGGTCATGGTCATGGTCAGTGTGAAGGTCAGGGCCAGGGTCAGATTTATGGTCAGGGTGAGGCTTTGGTTTAGGATCCAGGTTCGTTCAGTGGCATGGTTAATTTTGCGTCAGTGTTAGGGTCAGGGTTAGGTTTAGAATCAGGGTCAGGGTCATGGTCAGGGTGAAGGTCAGGGCCAGAGTCAGTTTAGGGTCATGGTCAGGCTGTGTTTTAGGGTCAAGTTTCGGATCAGGGTCAGGGTTAGTTTCAGGGGAACTGTTTGAGTTGTTGGTTAGGTTTAGGGTTAGCAGTAGGGTTATGTTTAGTGATAGGGTTAGACAGTGTAGGTTAAGGGTTATTGTTTGAATTTGGGTAAGGGTTAGTTTTAGCGTTAGGGTCAGAATTAGGTTTAGGTTAGGGTCCTTATTAGGGGCAGGGTTAGGGTTACCTGTAGGGTTACGGTTAGGGTCAGGCTCAAAGATTGCTAAGTGTTAGGGTTAATGATAGGATTAGGTTAGGGTCAGGGTAATGATTAGGGTCAGAGTCAAAGTCACGGTTAGAGATGAGTCAGGGTTAGAGTAATGTCAGGTTAGGTTTAGGTTCAGGGTCTGGATCAGGGTCAGCATTAGGCTTAGATTTAGTGTTAGAATTTGGGTCAGGATCTCGGTCAGGGTCAGGGTCAGGGTCACGGCTAGGGTTAGGTTTTGGGTCAGGCTCACATTCAGGGTCAGGGTCAGGGGTTAATGTTAGTGTTAGCCCCACAGCTGGGTCAATGACCAGTCCCTGCAGAGTCTCAGGATAAGCCCTGGGCAAAATGATGCAGCCCCCACACCTGATTCCACCTAGCCTGCCTTAACCTGGGGCGTGAACATGACCTGCCAACCAGGCATCGGACCCTTCATAAGCCTGCTCCTGCTCAGGGCATCTCCACCCCTGATGAGCTCTCTTTACACACACACACACACACACACACACACACGTGGAGGAGACCTACGGCTACACGGGTCAATCAGAAGGTGTGAGAGTCTCTGACTCTGAGCCCCTGGGTGTCACCTTGCGGTTCTTTTTGCCAAAAGGGCCAGAGACGTCAGGGAAGCCTGACATGATCTGCACAGTGAGAGGACATGTCTAGGGGGCAAGCTCTCCTCTGCCTGCATTCTCTGGGCTTCGGTAGACAGCACAAGAAAATGTCATTTCCTTCATGCTGTGCCCAGAAATGAGCTGTGCAGGGTGGTTTTTTATGGAATGTGGGTGCCTGGATACGTGGGTTCCAATCCGTTGTTCTCTGTCGTCAGGAAAGTAAGGTCGCCACTGCCTGGGGGCTTCTTACCGGACTTCCTGCTCCCATCCAGCGCTCCCTGAGGGCTCCCCTCCCCCAGCTGCTCAAGGCTCACACTCCACCCCATGCCCTGTCCATCCAGTGACCCACACACAGCCTCCCCCCAAGACCTGGGAGGCCTGAGTGCAGATATTGTCTCCGCTGGGAGGGCACAGAGCTGGGTACAGACAGGGCTCCTGCTCCTGCCCAGGACTGTGAGCCCGCACACATCCTGTGGCTGTCACGGCCTCCTCAGTCTCCCCGTCTGCACAGTGGAGGTGTTCTGGCTTCTTCTTCTGGGGATGCCATCAGAGGTAGGCCCTCTCCATGTGTTCCATCCCCACTCTGCCAGGAGTCTGGTGCACACACTTGGCAAGGGACGGGTGTGCCTGGGGATGGGCGGGGGAATTGGACATAGCCCTGAGAAGCCTGGATCGGCTCTGGGATCCAGCAAAACCACCATCCTCCTGCCTGAATCCCATCCCCCGTGGCAAGGTTGCAGTGCATGGCTTCTGACCTTGTGGACACAGACATGTGTCTCTGTCCAAATGGGAATTCCATTTGGTTGAGATCCAAGGGTCTCGTCTGCTCCCATTCACTGGCCAGCCCCCACAGTGGTCCGCGGGCATTCCCGCATCCATCCTCCTAGGATGGATGGCCCGTGGGACTGATATAGGGACAAAATGTTTGGCTGTCATTTCCATGCTGATGGAGGAAAGTCTGGCACTTCTGCTGGTTCCCTCTCTCCTGTGTTCAGTGTCTCTCTCTGTCTCTTTCTTTGTCTTTGTCTCTGTGTCTGTGTCTGCGTCTGTCTTTTTTTGTGTGTGTCTCACAGGAGCAGGATCTGTGGGGTCCAGGGCTGATGGGCAAACCATCCGGTGTTTCCCTTGTCCCTGTTTCCCTCTCCTGTGCTGGTGCTTGGTTCCTTGGTAAGTAAGGCCTTCTCACCCTGAGCAGAGCACTGACTCTCGAATCTCTTCCCAATGGGGACTCTGAGGCTACAACAAGAAGGGTCCTGACCTTGGTACCCAGGCCAGGGGCCTAGTGCTCTGCCACATTCTGCAAGCTCACAATGTCAGCCACCCGAACCTCCAGGCTCTCTACTGCTCAAAAGGACCTCGAGGGAGTAGAAAGCTTTTACCCAAGACTGGGAGCACAGTGGGTCTCAGATAGAGATTCAAGGCCAACAGGCTCTTCTACAAGACTGTGAGAGACTAGGGACAACCTGTCTCTATGGCCCCATTGATAGAAGAGTAAGTGGAGGCCTTCGGGGTTGTAGCTCTGTCGACACAGGGTGGTTACCTCTTCCTACTTCCAGTAGTCCAGGGTGGTGATGGACACCAGACCCCAGACACTGTCCTCACCCAGTGCCCTTGCAAAGCCCCTGGGCCCCTTGGGCACCCCTTGACCATCAATCCATCCTGTCTACCCTTCCCATGCTATGAATCTCGGTCCTGGCCACGAGCCCTGATGCCCCTCACCCCATGGCTGAGCTGTCTCCAACCTCTTTCTTCTTTCACCCTTTTTACCCACCATTTTCCCTTGGTGTCCGCCTCTGACCCCTAGCTGGGTAGAGCGGGGTGTGTGTGTGTGTGTGTGTGTGTGTGTGTGTGTGTTTGTGTGTGGGTGTGCGTGTCTGTGCATGCGAGCCCTCAAACACATGAGTCTAGCTGTCTGAGGATGTCCGAGGTCATGTTCCCACACAGGATGTGGTGGGTAGCTCTCCCAAGGATCTGAGGAGCTCTCATCCTCCAGGCAAACCGCATGACAGGGTTAGGGTTAGGGTTCAGTTAGGTTGAGGGTTAGGTTTAGTCAGGGTTTGGGTCAGGGTCAGTGTTAGGGTTAGGGGTTAGTGTTATGGTTAGGGTCTGCGTTAGGTTTTAGGTCATGGCCCATGATAGGGTCAGGGTCAGGTTTACGTTTATGGTTAGGTTTAGGGTCTGGCTTACAGTCAGGGTCAGGGTTAGTGTTAGGGTCAGGAATGGGTCAGTGTTAGGATGAGGGTTAGTTTTAGGGTCAGGGTACATGTCAGGGTAAGGGTGAAGATCAGGGACAGGGTCAGATTTAAGGTCAGCATCATGTTTTGGTTTAAGGGCAAGTTTCAGGTCAGGGTCAGGTTTAGGTTTGGGTCAGGGTTACGGTTAGGGTCATAGTCAGGGTTAGGTTCAGGGGAATGGTTAGGGTTTGGTGTTAAGGTTAGGGTTGGAAGTAGGGTTATGGTTAAGTTTAGGGTTAGACTGTGTTAGGGTCAGGGTTAGGGTTTGGGTTAGGGTCAAGGTTAGGATCTGGGACAGGTTTAGGCAAAGTTCAGGGTTATGGTTATTGTCAGGGTCAGGGATAGGGTTAAAGGATAGGGTTAGGGTGAGATTTAGAGTTAGTTTGAGCGTTAGGGTTAGACCAGGTTAGAGTCAGGGTCAGCGTTAGGGTTAGAGGTTAGTTGTAGTTTAGGGTCATCGTTATTTTTTGCATCACGGCCCGTTTAGTGTCAGGGTCAGGGTTACGTTTAGGGTTAGAATTAGGGTCAGACTCACAGTCTGTGTCAGGGTTAGTGTTAGGGTCAGTGTCAGGGTCACTGTTAGGGTCAGGTTTCAGTTTATGTTGAGAGTCTGGGTCAGGGTCAGGGTGAAGTTCAGGGCCATTCTCAGGTTTATGGTCAGGATCTGGTTTTGGTTTAGGGTCCACGTTCTGGTCAGCGACAGTTAGTTTTGGGTCAGTGCTATTGTCAGGGTTAGGATGAGGGTCAGGGTCAGGTGCAGGTCTGGGCCAGGGCCCAGTTTATGGTCAGGGACAGGATTTGGTTTAGCGTCAATGTTCGGTTCAGTGTCAGGGTTAGTTTTAGGGGAAAGGTTTGTGTTTGGGGTTAGGATTAGGGTTAGAAGTAGGGTAATGGTTAGGGTTAGGGTTAGACAGTGTTAAGGACAGGTTTAGTGTTTGGGTTAGGGTAGGGGATAGTCTTAGGGTTAGCATCAGCATTAGGTTTAGGTTCAAGGTCGGTATTAGGTCAGGGTTAGTGTTACTTTTAGAATTACGGTTAGGGTCAGGCTCACAGTCATGTTCAGGGTTAGGGTTAGGGTCAGGCTTAGGTCAGGGTCAAGCTTAGGATTAGTGTCAGGGTCAGGGTCAGTGTCAGTGTGAAGGCTTGGGCCAGGGTTAGATTTATGGTCAGGGTGAGGCTTTGTTTTAGGGTCCAGTTTCAGGTCAGGGGCAGGGTTAGTTTTTGGTCAGTGTTAGTGTCAGGGTTAGGTTTAGAGTCAGTTTCAGGGTCAGGGTAAGGGTGAAGGTCAGGGCCAGAGTCAGTATAGGGTCATTGTCAGGCTGTGTTTTAGGGTCAAGTTTCGGTTCAGGGTCAGGCTTAGTTTCAGGGGAACGGTTTGAGTTTTTGGTTAGGGTTAAGGTTAGCAGTAGGGTTATGATTAGTGTTAGGGTTATACAGCATAGGATCAGGGTTAGGGTTTGAGTTAAGGTAGGGGTTAGTGTTAGGGTTAGGGTCAGCGTTAGGTTTAGGTACAGTCTCCTTATTAGGGGCAGGGTTTCCTTTAGGGTTACGGTTAGGGTCAGGCTCAAAGATCGGTCATTGTTAGGGTCAGTGTTAGAATTTGGTTAGGGTCAGTGTAATAATTATGGTCAGAGTCAGAGTCACATATGGGGATGAATAAGGGTTAGAGTAAGGTCAGGATAGGTTTAGGGTCAGGGTCCGGATCAGGGTCAGCATCAGGCTTAGATTTAGTGTTAGGTGTCGGGTCAGGATCTCAGTCAGGGTCAGGGTCAGTGTTAGGGTTAGGTTTTGGGTCAGGCTTACAGTCAGGGTCAGGGTAAGTGTCAGGGTCAGTGTTTAGTCTTAGTGTTATGCCTACACCTGGGTCATTGACCCGTCACTGCAGGGTCTCAGGTAAACCCTGGCAAAAGGAGCAGCCCCCACACCCGCTCCCACATAGCCTGCCTTAACCTGGGGCTTGAACATGACCTGCCAACCAGACATCGGACCCCTCATAAGCCTGCTCCTGCTCGGGGCATCTCCACCCCTGATGAGCTCTTTTTACACACACACACACACATCACATACTCATGTGGAGGAGACCTATGGGTACACGGGTCAATCAGAAGTTGTGGAACTCTCTGACTCTGAGCTCCCCGGTGTCACCTGCAATACTTTTTGCCAAAAGGGCCAGAGAAGTCAGGGATACCTGACATGACCTGCCCAGTGAGGGCCTTGTCTGGGGGGCGAGATCTCCACGGCCTGCATTCTCTGGCCTTCGGTAGACAGCACAAGAACATGTCGTTTCCTTCATGCTGTGCTCAGAAATGAGTTGCGTAGGGTGGTTTTCTATGGCATGTGGGTACCTGGATACGTGGCTTCCAATTCCGCTGGGTTCTGTCGTCAGGATTGTAAGGTCACCACTGCCTGGGGGCTCCTTACCGGACTTTCTGCTCCCATCCAGAGCTCCCTGAGGGCGCCCCTCCCCCAGCTGCTCAAGGCTCACCCTCCACCCCATTCCCTGTCCATCCAGTGACTCACACACAGCCTCCCCCCAAGACCTGGGAGGCCTGGGTGCAGTTGTTGTCTCTGCTGGGAGGGCACAGAGCTGGGTTCAGACCGGGTTCCTGCTCCTGCCCAGGACTGTGAGCCCGCAAACATTCTGTGGCTCTCAGGGCCTCCTCAGTCTCCCCGTCTGCACATTGGGGGTGTTCTGGCTTCTTCTTCTGGGGATGCCATCAGAGGTAGGCTTTCTCCATGTGTTCCATCCCCGCTCTGCCAGGAGTCTGGTGCACACACTTGGCAAGGCAAGGGTGTGCCTGAGGATGGGCGGGAGAATGGAATATAGCCCCGAGAGGCCTGGATCTGCTCTGGGATCCAGCAAAACCATCATCCTCCTGCCTGAATCCCATCCCCCGTGGCAAGGTTGGAGCGCATGGCTTCTGACCTTGTGGACACAGACATCCCGGGAGTTCCATTTGGTTGAAATCCAAGGGCCTCGTCTGCGCCCATTCACTGGCCAGCCCCCACAGTGGTCCGCGGGCATTCCCGCATCCATCCTCCTAGGATGGATGGCCCGTGGGACTTATAAGGGGACAAAATGTTTGGCTGTCATTTCCAAGCTAATGGAGGAAAATCTGGCACTTCTGATGGTTCCCTCTCTCCTGTGTTCAGTGTCTCTCTCTGTCTCTGTCTTTGCTTTGTCTCTGTGTCTGCGTCTGTCTCTGTTTTTGTGTGTCTCACAGGAGCAGGATCTGTGGGGTCCAGGGCTGATGGGCGAAACCCCCGGTGTCTCCCTTGTCCCTATTTCCCTCTCCTGCGCTGGTGCTTGGTTCCATGCTATTTAAGGCCTTCTCACCCTGAGAAGAGTACTGACTCTGGAATCTCTTCCCAATGAGGACCCTGAGGCTGCAACAAGGAGGGTCCTGACCTTGGTCCCCAGGCCAGGGGCCTAGTGCTCTGCCACATTCTGCAAGCTCACAATTTCAGCCCCCAAGCCTCCAGGCTATCTTCTGCTCAGAAGGACCTCGAGGGAGTAGAAAGCATGTACCCAAGCCTGGGAGCACAGTGGGTGTCAGATAGAGATTCAAGGCCAACAGGCTCTTCTATAAGCCTGTGGGAGACTAGGGACACCCTGTCTCTATGGCCCCATTGATAGGGTGGTTACCTCTTCCTTCTTCCAGTAGTCCAGGGTGGTGATGGACACCAGACCCCAGACACTGTCCCCACCAGTGCCCTTGCAAAGCCCCTGGGCCCCTTGGGGACCCCTTGACCATCAGCCCATCCTGTCTCCCCTCCCCATGCTATGGATCTCGGTCCTGGCCAGGAGTCCTGATGCCCCTGACCCCATGGCCGAGCTGTCTCCAACCTCTTTCTTCTTTCACCCTTTTTACCCACCATTTTCCCTAGGTGTCCACGTCTGACCCCTAGCTGTGTAGAGCGGGGTGTGTGTCAGTATGTGTGTGTATGTCTGTGTGTGTGTGTGTGTGTGTGCATGCGAGTGCTCAAACACATATGAGTCTAGCTGTCTGAGGATTTCCGAGGTCATGTTCCCACATGGATGCGGTGGATAGATCTCCCATGGGACTGAGGAGCTCTCATCCTCCCGGCAAACCACATGACAGGGTAGGGTTAGGGTTCAGTTAGCTTGAGGGTTAGGTTTAGTCAGGGTTTGGGTCAGGGTCAGGGTTAGGGTTAGGGGTTAATGTTATGGTTAGGGTCAGCGTTAGTTTGGGTCATGGCCCATGATAGGGTCAGGGTCAGGTTTACGTTGATGGTTAGGTTTAGGGTCTGGCTTATGTCAGGGTCAGGGTTAGTGTTAGGGTAAGGAATGGGTCAGTGTTAGGTTGAGGGTTAAGTTTTGGGTCAGGGTCAGGGTCCGTGTCAGGGTCAGGGTGACGATCAGGGACAGGGTCAGATTTAGGGTCAGCGTCACATTTTGGTGTAAGGGCAAGGTTCGGGTCAGGGTCAGGGTTAGGTTTGGGTCAGGGATAGGGTTAGGGTCATAGTCAGGGTTAGGTTCAGGGTAAAGGTTAGGGTTTGATGTTAGGGTTAGGGTTAGAAATAAGGTTATTGTTAGGATTAGGGTTAGACTGTGTTAGGGTCAGGGTTAGGGTTTGGGTTAGGTTAGTGTTTAGTTTTACCTTAGAGCCAGCGTTAGTTTTAGGTTCTGGGTCCGTATTAAGGTCAGTGTGTAGGGTTACATTTAGGGTTAGAGTTACGGTCAGGCTCACACTCATGGTTAGGGTTTGGGTTAGTGTCAAGTTTAGGTCAGGGTCAGGGTCTCGGTTAGGGTCTGAGCCAGGGTTAGTGTAATGTCAGGGTTAGGTTTAGGTTCAGGATCCAAATCAGGGTCAGTGTTAGGCTTTGGTTTAGGCTTACGGTTCAGGTCATGCTCATGGTCAGGTTCAGGGTCTATGTCAGGGCTGGTTAGGGTTTGGGTCAGGCTCAAAGTCAGGGTCAGGGTCAGAGTTTTTGGTTGGTTTTAGGGTTAGGGTTAAGGTTAGGGTTAGAGTAGGGTCACAGTTACAGTTAGACATTTTTATGGTCAGGGTTATCGTTAGGCTTAGGGTAGGGGTCAGGTTTAGGGTTAGGCTCAGGGTTAGGTGTTTGGTCAGGCTTACAGGCAGTGTCAGGGTTAGAGTTAGTGTCAGAGTAAGGGTCAGGGTCAAGGTTAGGATTAGGGTCAGGTTCAGTGTTATGGTCAAGGGTCAGGGTCATGGTTACTGTCATGGTTAGGTTAAGGTCAGCTTTACGTTTAGTTTTTGGGTTATGTTTAGGGTCAGGATCAGGCTTAGCTTTAGGGTTAGGATTAGGGTCCTGGTCAGGCTCACAGTCTGAGTCAGAGTTAAGATTATGGTCATCGTCAGTGTCAGTGTTAGGGTCAGGGTTAGGGTCAGCGCCAGGGTTCAGTTTAGGGTCAGGGTCAGGGTTCGGTTTAGGGTCAAGGTTAGGATCACAGTCAAGTTTTGGCAAAGTTCAGGGTTAGTATTATGGTCAGGGTCAGGGATAGGGTCAGGTTTGGGTTAAAGGATAGGGTTAGCGTGAGAATTAGAGTTAGTTTGAGCGTTAGGGTTAAACCGGTTTAGGGTCTGGGTCAGCGTTAGGGTTAGGGGTTAGTTGTAGTTTAGGGTCATCGTTATTTTTTGTATCATGGCCCGTGTTAGCGTCAGGGTTAGGGTTACATTTAGGGTTAGAATTAGGGTCAGACTAACAGTCAGGTGCAGGGTTAGTGTTAAGGTCAGGGTCAGGGTCACTATTAGGGTCAGCTTTCGGTTTATGGTCAGAGTCTGGGTCAGGATCAGGGTGAAGGTCAGAGCCAGTGTCAGGTTTAGGGTCAGGATATGGTTTTGGTTTAGGGTCCACGTTCAGGTCAGGGACAGGGTTAGTTTTGGGTCAGTGCTATTGTCAGGGTTAGGTTTAGGGTCGGGGTCAGGTGAAGGTCTGGTCCAGGGTCCGGTTTATGGTCAGGGTCAGGATTTGGTTTAGGGTCAATGTTCGGTTCAATGTCAGGGTGAGGTTTAGGGGAAAGGTTTGTGTTTGGGGTTAGGATTAGGGTTAGAAGTAGAGTTATGGTTAGGGTTAGGGGTTAGACAGTGTTAAGGACAGATTTAGGGTTTGGGTTAGGGTAGGGGTTAGTGTTAGGGTTAGCATCAGCATTAGGTTTAGGTTCAGGGTTGGTATTAGGTCAGGGTTAGGGTTACCTTTAGGATTACGGTTAGGGTCAGGCTCACAGTCACGTTCAGGGTTAGGGTTAGGGTCAGGCTTAGGTCAGGGTCAGGCTTATCAGGGTCAGGGGCAGGGTCACGGTGAAGGTCAGGGCCAGGGTCAGATTTAGGGTCAGGTTGAGGCCTTGGTTTAGGGTCCAGGTTCAGGTCAGGGGCAGGGTTAGATTTGGGTCAGTGTTAGGGTCAGGCTTAGGATTAGGGTCAGTGTCAGGGTCAGCGTCAGGGTGAAGGTCAGGGCAAGAGTCAGTTTAGGGTCAGGGTCAGGCTGTTTTTTAGGGTCAAGTTTCGGTTCAGGGTCAGGCTAGTTTCAGGGGAATGGTTTGAGTTTTTGGTTAGGGTTAAGTAGCATTAGTGTTATGTTTAGTGTTAGGCTTAGACAGCGTAGGGTCAGGGTTAATGTTTGAGTTAGGGTAGGGGTTAGTGTTAGGGTTAGGGTCAGCGTTAGGTTTAGGTTCAGTGTCCTTATTAGGGGCAGGGTTAGGGTTTCCTTTAGGGTTACAGTTAGGGTCAGGCTCAAAGATCAGTCAGTGTTAGGGTTAGTGTTTGGATTTGGCTAGGGTCAGTGTAATGATTGCGGTCAGAGTCAGAATCACTTTTGGGGATGAGTAAGGGTTAGAGTAAGGTCAGGTTAGGTTTAGGGTCAGGGTCCGGATCAGGGTCAGCATCAGGCTTAGATTTAGTGTTAGGTGTCGGGTCAGGATCTCAGTCAGGTTCAGGGTCAAGGCTAGGGTTAGGTTTTGGGTCAGGCTCACAGTCAGGGTCAGGGTCAGGGTCAGCTTCAGTGTTTAGTCTTAGTGTTATGCCCGTACCTGCGTTATTGACCCATCACTGCAGGGTCTCAGGATAAACCCTGGGCAAAAGGGAGCAGCCCCCATACCTGCTCTCACATAGCCTGCCTTAACCTGGGGTGTGAACATGACCTGCCAACCAGACATCGGACCCCTCATAAGCCTGCTCCTGCTCAGGGTATCTCCATCCCCGATGAGCTCTCTTAAACACACACACACACACACACACACACACACACACAAACACACAACCACACAGACACACACACACAGACACACAAACACATACACACGGGGAGGAGACCTATGGGTACACAGGTCAATAAGAAGGTGTGGGAATCTCTGACTCTGAGCCCCCCGGTGTCACATTGCGATTCTTTTTGCCAAAAGGGCCAGAGGCATCGGCGAAGCCTGACATGACCTGCCCAGTGAGGGGACTTGTCCGGCGGGCGAGGTCTCCTCTGCCTGCATTCTCTGGGCTTAGGTAGACAGCACAAGAACATGTTGTTTCCTTCAGGCTGTGCCCAGAAATGAGCTGGGCAGGGTGGTTTTCTCTGGAATGTGTGTGCCTGGATCGGTGGGTTCCAATTCCATGGGGCTCTGTCGTCAGGGAAGTAAGGTCACCACTGCCTGGGGGGCTCTTTACTGGACTTCCTGCTCCCATCCAGAGCACCCTGAGGGCGCCCCTCCCCCAGCTTCTCAAGGCTCACACTCCACCCCATGCCCTGTCCATCCAGTGAACCTCACACAGCCTCCCCACAACTCCTGGGAGGCCTGGGCGCTGCTTTTTTCTCCGCTGGGAGGGAACAGAGCTAGGTTCAGACCGGGCTCCTGCTCCTGCCCTGGACTGTGAGCCTGCACACATCCTGTGTCTCTCAGGTCCTCCTCAGTCTCCCCGTCTGCACATTGGGGGTGTTCTGGCTTCTTCTCCTGGGGATGCCATCAGGGGTAGGCCCTCTCCATGCGTTCCATCCCTGCTCTCCCAGGAGTCTGGTGCACACACTTGGCAAGGCATGAGTGTGCCTGGGGATGGGCGGGGGAATGGAACATAGCCCAGAGCGGCCTGGATCTGCTCTGAGATCCAGCAAAACCACTTCCTCTTGCCTGAATCCCATCCACCGTGGCAAGGTTGCAGTGCATGGCTTCTGACCTTTAGGACACAGACTTCCCGTGACTTTCATTAGTTTGAAGTCCAAGGGCCTCGTCTGGGCCCATGTACTGGCCAGCTCGCATAGTTATCCGCGGGCATTCCCGCATCCATCCTCCTAGGATGGATGGCCCGTGGGACTGATAAGGGTACAAATTGTTTGGCTGTCATTTCCAAGCTGATGGAGGAAAATCGGGCACTTCTGCTGGTTGCCTCTCTCCTGTGTTCAGTGTTTGTCTCTGTCTCTGTCTTTGTCTCTGTGTCTGTGTCTGTGTCTATCTCTGTTTTTGTGTGTCTCACAGGAGCAGGATCTGTGGGGTCCAGGGCTGAGGGCGAAACCCCCAGTGTCTCCCTTGTTCCTGTTTCCCTCTCCTGTGCTGGTGCTTGGTTCCTTGCTAAGTAAGGCCTTCTCACCCTGAGCAGAGCACTGATTCTGGAACCTCCTCCCAATGCGGACCCTGGGGCTGCAACAAGGAGGGTCCTGACCTTGGTCCCCAGGCCAGGGGCCTAGTGCTCTGCCACATTCAGCACTCTCACAATGTCAGCCCCCCTAACCTCCAGGCTATCTTCTGCTCAGATGGACCTCGAGGGAGTAGACAGCATTTACACAAGACTGAGAGCACAGTGGGTCTCAGATAGAGATTCAAGGCCAAAAGGCTCTCCTACAAGCCTGTGGGACACTAGAGACACCCTGTCTCTATGGCTCCATTGATAGAAGATGAAGGGGAGGCTTTCGGTGTTGTAGCTCTGTCCACACAGGGTGGTTGCCTTTTCCTTCTTCTAGTAGTCCAGGGTGGTGATGGACACCAGACCCCAGACACTGTCCCCACCCAGTGCCCTTGCAAAGCCCCTGGACCCCTTGGGGACCCCTTGACCATCAGCTCGTCCTGTCTCCACTCCCCATGCTTTGGATCTCGGTCCTTGCCAGGAGTCCTGATGCCCATACCCCATGTCCGAGCTGTCTCCAACCTCTTTCTTCTTTCACCCTTTTTACCCACCATTTTTCCTTGGTATCCACCTCTGACCCCTAGCTGGGCAGAGCGGGGTGTATGTGTGTGTGTCTGTGTGTCTGTGTGTCTGTGTCTGTGTATGCGAGTGCTCAAACAATATGCCTCTAGCTGTCTGGTGATGTCCGAGGTCATGTCCCCACATGGGATGGGGCAGGTAGCTCTCTCCAAGGATCTGAGGAGCTCTCACCCTCCAGGCAAACCTCATGGCAGGATAGGGTTAGGGTTAGAGTTAGGTTGATGGTTAGGTTTAGACAGGGTTTGGGTCAGGGTCAGGTTTAGGGTAAGGGGTTAGTGTTAGGGGTATGTTCTGCGTTAGGTTTCGGGTCATGGCCCGTGTTAGGGCCAGGGTCAGGTTTACGTTTATGGTTATGTTTAGGATCAGGATCACAGTCAGGTTCAGGCTCACAGTCATGGTCAGGCTTAGTGTTAGGGTCAGGATCTGGGTCAGTGTTAGGGTGAGGGTACGTTTAGTGTCAGGGTCAGGGTGAAGGTCAGGGACAGGGTCAAATTTAGCGTCAGTGTCAGGTTTTGGTTTAGAGGCATCGTTGGGTTCAGGGTCAGGGTTAGGTTTGGGTTAGGGTTATTGTTAGGGTTAGGGTCAGGGTCAGGGTTAGGTTCAGGGGAAAGGTTAGGGTTTGGTGTTATGTTTAGGGTTAGAAGTAGGAATATGGTTATGGTTAGGGTTAGACTCAGTTAGGGTTAGGGGTAGGATTTGGCTTAGGGTAGTGATTAGTTTTACCGTTAGGGTCATCATTAGTTTTAGGTTCTGGGTCCGTATTAGGGTCAGCGTTTAGGGTTACATTTAGGGTTAGGGTTAGGTTCAGGCTCACAGTCATGGTCAGGGTTAGGGTTAGGGTCAAGGTTAGGTCAGGTCAGGGTCTAGGTTAGGGTCTGAGTCAGGGTTAGTGTAAGGTCAGGGTTAGGTTTATGTTCAGGGTCTGTATCATGGTCAGCTTTAGGCTTTAGTTTAGGGTTAGGGTTCAGGTCAGGCTCATGGTCAGGGTCAGAGTCAGGGTCAGGGCTGGTTAGGGTTTGGGTCAGGCTCACATTCCTGGTCAGGGTCAGGGTTTTTGGTTAGTTTTAGGGTTAGGGTTAAGGTTAGGGTTAGATTTAGGGTCAGGGTTAGGGTTAGACATTGTTAGCGTCAGGGTTATCGTTAAGCTTATGGTCGGGGTCAGGGTCAAGTTTAGGTTCAGGGTTAGGTTTATGGTCCGACTCACATTCAGTGTCAGGGTTAGGGTTAGTGTCAGAGTAAGGGTCAGGGTCAGGGACAGTTTTAGGGTCATGGCTAGGGTAAGGTCAGCTTTACCTTTATATTCTGGGATATGATTAGGGTCAGGATCAGGGTTAGCATTAGGGTTAGGGTTCTGGTCAGGCTCACTGTCTGGGTCAGAGTTAGGTTTACATTCAGTGTCAGGGTCAGTTTTATGGTCAGTGTTAGGTTTAGGGCCAGGTTTAGGCAAAGTTCAGTATTAGGGTTATGGTCAGGGTCAGGGATAGGTTCAGGGTTAAAATTTGGGATTAGGGTTAGTATTAGAGTTAGGTTGAGGGTTAGGGTTAGACCGGGTTAGGTTCAGGGTCAGGGTTATGGTTAGGGGTTAGTGTTAGGGTTAAGGTCAGCGTTGGGTTTCACGTCAGGGCCCCTGTTAGGGTCTGGGACAGGGTTACTTTTAGGGTTAGGATTAGGGTCAGGCTCAGAGTCACGGTCAGTGTTAGTGTGAGGATCAGGGTCAGGATCACTGTTAAGGTCAGGGTTACATTTAGGGTCAGTGACAGGGTCAAGGTCAGGTGAGGGTCAGGGTCAGTGTCACTTTTATGCTCAGGGTCAGGCTTCGGTTTAGGGTCCAGGTTCGGGTCAGGGTCAGGGTTAGATTCAGGGGAAAGTTTTGGTTTGGGGTTCGGGTTAGGGTTAGAAGTAGGGATATGCTTACAGTTATGGTTAGACAGCGTTAAGATCAGGGTTAGGGTTTGGGTTAGGGTAGGGGGTAGTGTTATTGTTAGGGCCAGTACTAGGTTTAGTTTCTGGGTTCGTATTAGTGTCAGGGATAAGGTTACATAAGGTTAGGGTTTGGGTCAGGCTCACAGTCACAGTAAGGGAATAGGGTTATGGTAAAGGTTAGGTCAAGTCAGGGTTAGGATTAGCGTCAGGGTCAGGGTCACGGTTAGGGATGAGTCAGGTTTAGAGTAAGGTCAGGGTTAGGTTTAGGTTCATGATCCGGATCAGGGTCAGCGTCAGGCTTAGGTTTAGGGTTAGGGTTCGGGTCAGGATCACGGTCATGATCAGGGTCACGACTGGGTTAGGGTTTGGGTCAGGCTCACATTCAGGGTCAGTGTTAGGATTAAGCGTTATTGTTAGGTTTAGCCCACCACCTGGGTCAATGACCCATCCGTGCAGGGTCTCAGGATAAACCCTGGGCAGAAGGGTGCAGCCCCCACACCAGCTCCCTCCTAGCCAGCCTTAACCTGGGTGTGAACATGATCTGCCCACCAGGCATCTGAACCCTCATCAGCCTGATATTGCTTGGGGCGTCTCCACCCCTGATGAGCTCCCTTTAAACACACGCGCACACACACACACACACACACACACACACACTCACACACACACGGGGAGGAGACCTAGGGCTACTCAGGTCGATCAGAAGGTTTGGGACTCTCTGACTCTGAGCACCCTGGTTTCACATTTTGGTTCAATTTGCCAAAGGGCCAGAGGCATCAGGGAAGCCTGGCATGACCTGCCGAGTGAGGGGACGTGTCTGTTGGGCGAGCTCTCCTCTGACTGCATTATCTGGGCTTCAGTAGACAGCACAAGAACATGTAGCTTCCTTCAGGATGTGGCCAGAAATGAGCTGGGCAGGGTGGTTTTCTCTGGAATGTGGGTGCCTGGATATGTGGGTTCCAATTCCATTGGGCTCTGTCTTCAGGGAAGTTAGGTCACCACTGCCTGGGGGCTCCTTTCCGTACTTCCTGCTCCCATTCAGAGCTCCCTGAGGTCGCCCCTCCTCCAGCTGCTCAAGTCTCACCCTCCACACCATGCCCTTTCCATCCAGTGACACCCACACAGCCTCCCCCACCCCCTGGGAGTCCTGGGTGCATCTGTTTTCCCTGCAGGGAGGGCACAGATTTGGGTTCAGACCGGGCTCCTGCTCCTGCAAGGACTGTGAGCCCGCACACACCCTGTGGTTCTCAGGACTTCCCCAGTCTCCCCGTCTGCACATTGGGTGTGTTCTGACTTCTACTTCTAGGGATGCCATCAGGGGTAGGCACTCTCCATGCGTTCCATCCCGCTCTCCCAGGAGGCTGGTGCATCACTTGGCAAGACACGGGTGTGCCTGGGGCTGGGCTGGGGAATGGAACACAGCCCAGAGAGGCCTGGATCTGCTCTGGGATCCAGGCAAAGCCACCCTCCTCCTGCTTGTGTCCCATCCCCCGTGGCAAGGTTGCAGTGCATGGCTTCTGACCTTGGTGACACAGAATTCCCAGGGCTTCCGTTAGGTTGAGGTCCAAGGGCCTCGTCTTCGCCCATGTGCTGGCCAGGCCCCACAGAGGTCCCCGGTCATTCCCGAATCCGTCCTCCCAGGTTGAATGGCCCGTGGGCCTGAGAAGGGGACAAAATATTTGGCTGTAATTTCCAAGCTGATGAAGGAATGTCTGGCACTTCTGCTGATTCCCTCTCTCCTGTGTTCAGTGTCTGTCTCTGTCTCTGTCTTTGTCTTTGTCTCTGTGTCTGCGTCTGCGTCTGTCTCTGTTTTTGTGTGTGTCACAGGAGCAGGGTCTGTGGGCTCCAGGGCTGAAGGGCGAAACCTCCGGTGTCTCCCTTGTCCCTGTTTCCCTCTTCTGTGCTGGTGCTTGGTTCCTTGCTAAGTAAGGCCTTCTCACCCTGAGCAGAGCACTGACTCTGGAACCTCTTCCCAATGGGGACCCTGAGGCTGAAACAAGGAGGGTCCTGACCTTGGTCCCCAGGCCAGGGGCCTAGTGCTCTGCCACATTCTGCAGGCTCACAATATCAGCCCCCCGAGCCTCCTGGCTGTCTTCTGCTCAGAAGGACCTAGAGGGAGTAGAAATCTTTTTCCCAAGACTTGGAGCACCGTGGGTCAGGGATAGAGATTCAGGGCCAACAGATTCTTCTACAACCTTGTGGAAGACTAGGCACACCCTGTCTCTATGGCCACATTGATAGAAAAGTAAGGGGAGGCCTTTGCTGTTGTAGCTCTGTCCACACAGGGTGGTTACCTCTTCCTACTTCCAGTAGTCCAGGGTGGTGATTGACCCCAGACCCCAGACACTGTCCCCACCCAGTGCCCTTGCAAAGCCCCTGTGCCGCCTGGGGACCCCTTGACCATCAGCCCGTCCTGTCTCCCCTCCCCATGCTTTGGAACTCAATCTTGGCAAGGAGTCCTGATGCCTTTGACCCCATGGCCGAGATGTCTCCTACCTCTTTCTTCTTTCCCCCTTGTTACCCACCATTGGCCCCGGGTTTCTCCACCTTTAACCCCTAGCTGGGCTGATGGGTGTGTGTGTGTGTGTGTGTGTGTGTGTGTGTGTGTGTGTTTGTGTGTGTGTATGCATTCGCTCAAACACATATGCCTCTGGTTGTCTGGGGATGCCTGAGGCCATGTCCCCACATGTGATGGGGTGGTATCTCTCCCCAAGCATCTGAGGAGCTCTCACCGTCCAGTCAAACCTCATGGGAGAGTCAGGGATTGCCTAGGACTGGAGAGAAGCTCTGCTCCTTGGACTCTGTACCCGTCTTTTATCCTGGGACAGTAGCTGCCTCTTTTGACTGCTGATTCTCAACTGTCCCTGAGCGATGGACATGGAAATGCTTGAACCTGGGCGTTCCTCCATGGGTAGGTGGAGGTGGAGAATAGGTGCACCAGGCACAAAGACCTCCATTCCGAGAGGGCCAGGTGTGCACAGGAGACAAGGCACACAGCACCTGTACCATAACCCAGCCTTGTGGTGGATGTGTACATGATTATGGAGCTGTAATTGATGGGTCTCTCATGTTTCCTCACCTCTGTCAGGTGCTCTGTGACCCCAAACTCTGCTGATCACCGGAACCATACCTATCCTGGGAAGCAAGGCTCAGGGTACGTGGCCAGGCGAGTTGGACATCTGGGGATGCAAAGGTCATCGAGTACCCCCCACCCAGCTAGCCTGGAATTCAGAATCCCTCCCAGGGTCCTGCTCAAGGTGGGGTTGAGCCAGAGGACTTGGATACATCAGTGGAAGACAAGTCAGGGCAGAGAAATCAGTGGGCCACTTCAACTTCTCCCTCCCTTTGCTTGGTCTTCCTGGTTGTTCCCTGGGACAGAGGTCCAGCCTGTCCTTGGATTTAGCCCTGGCATGAGTCAGTGGGTCAGAAGGAGGCAGGGAAGGTTAGGGTGTGGTTTAGGGGTTTGGTTTAGGGTGACGGTTACTGTTAGGGTCAGGGTCAGGTTCAGAGTCAGGGTTAGGGTTAGAGTTAGGGTAAGGGTCAGGGTTAGGGTCAGGGATGGGTTTAGGGTCAGGGTCATGTTTCGGTTTAGGTTCAATGTTAGGTTCAGGTTCAGTGTTAGTCAAAGTTCAGGGCTAGGGATAGGATCAGGGTGAGGAATGGGGTCAGGGATAAGGTTAAATTTAGTGGTTAGGGTTAGGGTTAAAGTTGGGTTGAGGGTTAGGTTTAGACAGTGTTTGCGTCAGGGTTATGGTTAGGGATTAGTATTAGGGTTAGGGTCAGCATTAAATTTCATGTCATGGCCCGTGGTTGGTCAGGGTCAGGTTTACATTTAGGGTTAAGTTTAGGATCAGGCACGCAATCAGGATCAGGATTAGTGTTAGTGTCTTCCTGCTCCCACCAGAGCTCCCTGAGGATGCCCCTCCCCCAGCTTCTCAAGGCTCACACTCTATCCCATGCCCTGTCCATCCAGTGACCCACACACAGCCTCCCCCCAGCCCCTGGGAGGCTTGGGTGCAGCTGTTATCCCCACTGGGAGGGCACAGAGTTGGGTTCAGACCGGGCTCCTGCTCCTGCCCAGGACTGTGAGCCCACACACACCCTGTGGCTCTCAGGGCCTCCACAGTCTCCCCATCTGCACTTTGGGGGTTTTCTGGCTTCTACTTCTAGGGATGCCATCAGGGGTAGAACCTCTCCATACATTCCATCCCCCTCTACCAGGAGGCTGGTGCACACACTTGGCAAGGCAGGGTGAGCCTGGGGCTGGGCAGCAGAATGGAACACAGCCCAAAGAGGCCTGGATCTGCTCTGGGATCTAGGCAAAACCACCCTCCTCCTGCCTGTGTCCCATCCCCATGGCAAGGTTGCAGTGCATGGCTTCTACCTTGGTGACACAGACTTCCCAGGGCTTCCATAAGTTGAGGTCCAAGGGCCTTGTCTGCGCCCATGTGCTGGCCAGTCCCCACAGTGGTCCCCGGGCATTCCTGAATCCGTCCTCCCAGGGTGGATGGCCCATGGGACTGAGAAGGGGACAAAATGTTTGGCTGTCATTTCCAAGCTGATTGAGGAAAGTCTGGCACATCAGCTGGTTCCCTGTCTCCTGTGTTCAGTGTCTGTCTCTGTCTTTGTCTTTCTCTCCGTGTCTGCGTCTGCGTCTGTCTCTGTTTTTGTGTGTCTCACAGGAGCAGGATCTGTGGGCTCCAGGGCTGATGGGCGAAATCTCCAGTGTCTTCCTTGTCCCTGTTTTCCTCTCCTGTGCTGGTGCTTGGTTCCTTGCTATGTAAAGCCTTCTCACCCTGAGCAGTGCACGGACTCTGGAACCTCTTCCCAAAGCGGACCCTGAGGCTGCAACAAGGAGGGTCCTGACCTTGGTCCCCAGGCCAGGGGACTAGTGCTCTGCCACATTCTGCAAGCTCACATTGTCAGTCCCCCGAGCCTCCAGGCTGTCTTCTGCTCAGAAGGACCTCGAGGGAGTAGAAAGCATTTACCCAAGACAGAGCACAGTCGGTCTCGGATACAGATTCAAGGCCAACAGGCTCTTCTACAAGACTGTGGGAGTCTAGGGATACCCTGTCTCTATGGCCCCATTGATAGAAGAGTAAGGGGAGGCCTTTGGTGTTGTAGCTCTGTCCACACAGGGTGGTTACCTCTTCCTACTTCCAGTAGTCCAGGGTGATTCTGTACACCAGGCCCCAGACACTGTTCCCGCCCAGTGCCCTTGCAAAGCCCCTGGGCCCCTTGAGGACCCCTTGACCATCAGCTCGTCCTGTCTCCACTCCCCATGCTTTGGATCTCGGTCCTGGCCAGCAGTCTTGATGCCCATACCCCATGGCCGAGCTGTCTCCAACCTCTTTCTTCTTTCACCCTTTTTACCCACCATTTTCCCTTGGTGTCCACCTCTGACCCCTAGCTGGGCAGAGTGGTGTGTGTGTGTGTGTGTGTGTGTGTGTGTGTGTGCATGTGAGTGCTCAAACACATATGCCTCTAGCTCTCTCGGGATGTCCGAGGTCATGTCCCCACATGGGATGGGGTGGGTAGCTCTCCCCAAGGATCTGAGAAGCTCTCACCCTCCTAGCCAACCTCATGGGAGGGTCCGGGCTTGCCTAGGACTGGAGGGAAGCTCTGCTCCTTGGACTCTGTTCCCTTCTTTTGTCCTGGGCCAGTCCCTGCCTCTCTTGACTTCCAATTAACAACTGTCCCTGAGGGAAGGACATGGAAATGTTTGAACCTGGCTGTTCCTCCAGGTTTAGGTGGAGGCGGAGGAAAGGTGCACCAGGCACAAAGACCTCCATTCTGAGAGGGCATGGTGTGCACTGGAGACCTGCACACAGCACCTGTACCATGACCCAGCCTTGTGGTGGATGTGTACAGGACCATGGCCCTGTCCCCGAATGGTCCCCCATGTTCCCTCATCACTGCCAGTTGCTCTGTGTCCCCAAAGTCTGCTGAGCACAGGAACCGTGCCTATCCTGGGAAACAAGGCTCAGGGTGCATGGCCAGGCGGGTTAGACATCTGGGGATTCAAAGGTCATCGAGTACCCCCCACCCAGCTGGCCTGGAATTCAGAATCCCTCCCAGGGTCCTGCTCAAGGTGGAGTTGAGCCAAAAGACTTGGAGACATCAGTGGAGGCCAAGTCAGGGCACGAAATCAGTGAGCCCCTTCAACTTCTCTCTCCCTCTGCTTGGTCTTCCTGGTTGTTCCCCGTGACAGAGGTCCAGACTCCTTGGATTTAGCCCTGGCTTAAGTCATTTGTTGGGAAGAAGGAAAAGGAATGTTAGGGTTTTGTTTAGGGGTTTGGGTTCGGGTGAGGGTTACAGATAGGGTTAAGGTCAGTGTCAGTGTCAGGTTTTGGGTTAGAGTTAGAGATAGGGTCAGGTTTAGGTTTAGGGTCAGGGCCACGATCAGGTTTAAGGTCAGGGCCAGTGTTCAGTTTAGGGTCGGGATCAGTGTTTGGTTTAGTTTCAAGGTTAGGGTCCGGGTCAGGGTTAGGCAAAGTTCAGGCTTGGGATAGGTTCAGGGTGAGGGATAGTGTCAAGGATAGGGTTAAAGTTAGGGTTTAGGGTTAGGGTTAGAGTTAGGTTGAGGGTTAGCATTAGACAGAGTTTGGGTCAGTGTCAGGGTTAGGGTTAGGGGTTAGTGTTGGGGTTAGTGTCAGTATTAGTTTTCGGGTCATGTCTCGTGTTAGGGTCAGGGTCAGGTTTACGTTTAGGGTTATGTTTAGGGTCAGGCTCACAGTCGGAGTCAGGGTTAGTGTTATGGTCATGGTCAGTGTTAGGGTGAGGGTTAGGTTTAGGGTCTTGTTCAGGGTCAGGGTCAGGGAGAAGGTCAGGTCCAGTTTCAGATTTAGGGTCAGTGTCAGGTTTTGGTTTAGGGGCAAGGTTCGTGTCAGGGTCAGGGTCAGGTTTCATTCAGGGTTAGGGTTGGGGTTAGGGTTAGGGTCAGGGATAGGTTCAGGGGAAAGGTTTGGGTTTGGTGTTAGTGTTATGGTTAGAAGTAGGGTTATGTTTAGCGTTATGGTTAGACAGCGTTAGGGTCAGGGTTAGGGTTTGGGTAGGGTAGGGGTTAGTGTTACGGTAGGTTCAGCGTTAGGTTTAGGTTGTGGTTCCGTATTAGGGTCAGGGTTAGGGTTACCATTAGGGATAGGGTTAGGGTCAGGCTCACTGTTCAGGGTTAGGGTTAGGGTCAGGATTAGGTCAGGGTCAGGGTCAGGGTCAGGGTCTGGGTTAGTGTCTGGGTCACGGTTAGGGTAAGGCCAGCATTAGGGTTAGGTTCAGGGTCCAGATCAGGGTAAGCATCAGGCTTAGGGTTAGGTTTTGAGTTCTGGTCAGGATCACGGTCAGGGTCAGGGCTAGGATTAGGGTTAAGGTCAGGCTCACAGTCAGGGTCCTGGTCAGGGTTAGGGGTTAGTGTTAGGGTTAGGGTTAAGTTTAGAGTTAGGTTTAGGGTCAGGTTTAGGGTTAGACTTCGTTAGGGTCAGGGTTAGCATTAGGGTTAAGGTAGGGGTCAGGTTTAGGGTTAGGGTCAGGGTTAGGTCAGGATCAGGGTTAGGATTAGTGTCAGGGTTAGGGTCACAGTTAGGGATGAGTCAGTTTTAAGGTAATGTCAGGGTTAGGTTTAGGTTCAGGGTCTGGATTAAGTTCAGCGTCAGGCTTAGTTTTAGGGCTAGTGTTTGGGTCATGATCATGGTCTGGGTCAGGGTCAGAGTCAAGGCTACGATTAGCATTTTGGTCAGGCTCACAGTCAGGGTCAGTGTCAGTGTTAGGGGTTAGTGTTAGGATTAGTCTCCCACCTGGGTCATTGATCCATCCCTGCTGAGTCTCAGGATAAGCCCTGGACAGAAGGGTGTAGCCGCCACACCGGATCCCACCTATCCAGCCTTAACCTGTGGCGTGAACATGACCTGCCCACCAGGCATCTGACCCCTCATCAGCTTGCTGACCCCTCATCAGCTTGCTCCTGCTTGGGGCGTCTCCACCCCCAATGAGCTCTCTTTACAAACACACTCTCACATACACACACACACACACACACACACACACACACACCACACGGGGAGGAGACCTAGGGATACACGTGTCGATCAGAAGGTGTGGTACTCTCTGACTCTGAGCCCCCCGGTGTCACCTTTTGATTCTTTTTGCCAAAAGGGCCAGAGGCATTGGGGAAGCCTGACATGACCTGCCCAGTGAGGGTCGTGTCTGGCAGGCGAGCTCTCCTCTGCCTGCATCCTCTGGGCTTCGGTAAACAGCACAAGATCATGTCGCTTCCTTCAGGATGTGCCCAGAAATGAGCTGGGCAGGGTGGTTTTGTCTGGAATGTGGGTGCCTGAATAATGGGTTCCAATTCCGTTGGGCTCTGTCTTCCGGGAAGTGAGGTCACCACTGCCTGGGGGCTCCTTACCGTACTTCCTGCTCCCACCAGAGTACCCTGAGTGCGCCCCTCCCCCAGCTGCTCAAGACTCACCCTCCACCCCATGCCCTGTCGATCCACTGACCCCTGCACAGCCTCCCCCCAGCCCCTGGGAGGCCTGGGTGCAGCTGTTGTCCCCGCTGGGACGGCACAGACCTGGGTTCAGACTGGGCTCCTGCTCCTACCCAGGACTGTGAGCCCGCACACACCCTGTGGCTCTCAGGGCCTCCCGAGTCTCCCCATCTGCACATTGGGGGTGTTCTAGCTTCCAATTCTACATATGCCATCAGGGGTAGGCCCTCGCCATGCATTCCATCCCCGCTCTCCCAGGAGGCTGGTGCACACACCTGGCAAGACACGAGTGTGCCTAGGGCTGGGCAGGGGAATGTAATACAGCCCAAAGAGGCCTGGATCTGCTCTGGGATCGAGGCAAAGCGTCCTTCCTCCTGCCTCTGTCCCATCCCCTGTGGCAAGGTTGAAATGCATGGCTTCTGACCTGGTGACACAGACTTCCTGGGGCTACCATTAGGATGAGGTCAATGTGCCTCTTCTGTGCCCACGTGCCGGCCAGGGTTAGCTTTAGGGTTAGTGTTAGGGTTAGGTTTAGCGATACACCCACCCCACCATATCCTGAAAATTGAAGGTGTTTCTTGGGACAGTGTGCTGCTGTAAGCTGTGAATTCCGTGGTTTGAAGAGCTTGCCTGACCTCTCTACGAACTGGCAAAAGGAGGGCTCACTATGATAGAGTGGACAGCTGAGGCAGAAGGATCATTTTAGGAATTACAAACAGCCTTAATGAGTGCCCCAGCATTGGCCATCCTAGATGTTACCAAGCCCTTCCACATTGCCCAGGACACCAAAAGGGGACTGATCTGATTTCAAAAGGAAACCACTTAGCAGATCAAGCTGCAAAGCAAGCAGCCTGTGAAACAGTGCAAAAGCTGATTACACTCCCGGCTCTAGCCCTACCAGAAAAACTGGACTATTCAGAGGAAGATTTAAAGTATTTACCAAAATGGGATAAATTAGAATATGAAGGAGACTGGGCTAAGACTAAAAGAGAAATTTAATTCTTCTTCGAAGACTAGGTAAGAAGATAATAGACCAGACACATCAGGGTACTTATTTGGGGATATACAAACTCAAGAAACTTATAAGCAAGCAATTCCAAGTACCAAACGTGAGACAGTAGGAGTGATAGGCAAAAAAATGTTACTAGAAGAAATAATTCCTAGGTTTGGGCTGCCTTTCGTGATTTGGTCAGACAATGGCCCTGCATTTTTTAGCTCAGTCTCACAGACATTGGCCAAGGCCGTGGGAACAAATTGGAAACTATGTTGTGCCTATGGGCCCCAGAGTTCCGGGCAAGTAGAGAGAATGAACCGGACTCTTAAAGAGACCTTGACAAAAACAATTCTGGAGACTGGCAGTGGATGGCTGGATCTCCTTCCTTCGCCCTCCTCAGTGCACGATGTACACCCTATTTAAACAAGGTGACCCCATTTGAAATAATGTTTGGGAGACCACCCCCCTGCTCTGTCCTCAACTACAAGAGGTTGCCCTAGCAGAAATTACTGATCAGTCTGTACTCCAGTCACTGTAGGCATTACAGTCTGTCTTAAAAAAAGAAAAAAAAAGCCCATGCCAGGATCTGGGCTCCCCACACTTGGATGGAGTTGGAGATGGAACCACATCCTTACCAACCCAAGGACTTGGATTGCATACGTCACTATCAAGTGGGGAACTTGGAGCCTCGCTGAAAGGAACCATTTACTGTTATCATGACCACCCCCACAGCAATAAAAGTAGAAGGCATCAGGGCCTGGATTCACGAGGGTCACATCAAACGAGCTGAGGATGAAGATGCCCCCCAGAGGTGGAAGCCTCAGCCAATGGACCCTGCTGACCACAGACTAAAGCTAAGACTCAAAAGACTATGAGTTTATTGTTGCTCTTATTGTTACCTGTTTATGTAAAGTATAGGTAGGAAATTAGATGAAGTGGTAAATGGCTAACTCATCAGCCTACTGTGCACTAGTGTCATTTGGACAAAAGAAAACCAGAGCTATAAAAATGATAGACTTACATGCTCAATATAGCCCCTTACAAGCAGAGAACATAGAACTGGCTGAAAAGTCAAGGATTTGACTAATCTCCGAAGAAAAGAGGGAATGTAAGGGCCTGGTTGGCCAGAGGGCGTCATTTTGTGTTTATATAGTGAACTTAGATTGACCCTATGCACTAAATTTAGGTTGACCCTGCCCCTCCCAGAAGAACTTAATTACAGAGCCTAGATACAAGGGCGGGTCAGGCCAGATGAAGACATCCAATCAGTGGGTCACGCATATATATCTTGAAATTCAGTTGGGCACACGTGTTTTACTTAACTTTTTTTTTTTTTTTCTGTGTGAGGCAGACATACCATGCATGTGCAGTATTCTCTGTGTACTGAAATCTCATTGGCCACCTGTGTATAGCTTGGCTAAACTACCTCTATAAAAGTTAGTCTGTGAGCCTGGGAGGGGTCACCTCTTTGCAAGAGACGGCCCTGATCAGTTATTGTGATTCTCGATGCTTGGCATGAAATATAGCTTTGCTTGACCTTCACTCTGTATCAGTCCTGCTCCTTTGATTATGGATCCTAACACCCCAATTTGCAGAGATTCCAGGAAAGGACTGGGGAGAGATGCCTGAATAACAAGGATGGGTAGAGATGGTGGACTTGAGCCATGACCGGTCTCACATGCTAGGTATGGGCCCCGCTCTCTGGGAGGAGGTCACTAGGTCGGGGCTCAGGCTCTCAGACAAAGAACTAGTGGCCAAACAGCCTATAAATTGGGGTTCTCTCGAGGGCCAAGCAGATTGATCCTCAAGTGGGGATTCGGGACAGACTCACCAGGCACTTCTTCTTTCTATGGGGATGGCAGAATGCTATGATGTGGTTGGAGAATTCACTTGACTTCACATGAAGACTTCATATTTCTTGCTGATGGGTCTTAATGCTAGTTTGTTACCAAGGAGATCTTAGAATGTGCTGGTGGATAAGGGGTCATGCAGGATTCTCACACCTTGAGGGTTTGACACAGGTCGAAGGGCACAGTTTCCTTCTAGGGAGAGGAGATGTTCTATTGTGTGGCTCAGGGAACACATGTTGTATCCTAAGTTGGTATTCCAGAACAGGCCTCTGAGGACAGATGCCTGAGAACCTAGTCTAGGGCTCCAGTGATGTCCTAGGGGCATGTCAGTTTCAATCTTCTGACTCAGGACCATTGACTTGGTGTCTGCCTCGATGGAGGTGATCACGGTGTTTCAGACTCACATTTACTCCTAATTTTCTCCTAATCTCTAGGGTTTGGGCAACTGTGACGGCTAAAGTTTCCTTGGGGATGGAGACACAGTCCTGTGGTGTGGCTCCAGAGACCAGATCCTGGGGGGCATGTGAGCCATGGTTTTGAGAGAGAAGTCTGCAAACACAAACTTGGGTTAGGGTTAGTGGCGATGTGATCACAAGCCCAGTGCATAGACCTGGAGGACAGATTGTCAGGAATTGTAATTAGGGTGACTCTAGGTGGTCGCACAGGCTTTTATATCTGGATTGTGTGTCCACAAAGGCCTCAGAATGCAGGTGTTGTCTCATGAATCCATGAGAGATATTTCATCTCAAAGAATCCTGGTAGTTCCCGATAGTTTGGTGGCTTTTTCCAGAAAGGGAAGAGTGCTGTTTTCCATCTTAAAGGTGTCCCCAAACAGGGATTCCAGAGACAGGCTCTGTGTCTGGGCGCCTGGATAATCCAATCAAGGGTTATGATCTGGGCCTAGGGGTGTCCAAGGCCTGCAATGCGGTATACTTGGTGTAACTGAGAGGGCTTGTTTGAAAGCATGCTCAGGCTGAGGGTCACAATGCCAGTTTGTACCGAGGGCGGCTCTCAGGAGTGGGTGTGGTCTCATTGGCCATGCAGCTGGCGCCCACTTTGAGGGTTGGACACCCATTCCAACAACCAGGTTTCCTGCCATGGGAAAGGAGGAGTTCTCCATTGTGCTTCCGGTTCCCCCATTGGCAGGGATTCCAGAAAAGCTCTGTTGACAAATGCCTGAATACCAAGGATGGGTAGAGATGATGGCCTTGGGCCATGGACGGTCTTACATGCTGGAATCGGGCCCCGCTCTCTGGAAGGCTGACATGAGGTCGGGGCTCAGGCTCTGTCAGACACAGCACTAGTGGCCAGGGCAGTCTATTAATCAGGGTTCCCTCAAGGCAGGAGTAGATTGATCCTCATGTGGGGTTCCTGGGCAGACTCACCAGGCACTTCTTCTTTTTATGAGGAAGGTAGAATGCTACGTTGTGGCTCCAGAATTCCCTATCAAGAGGGCTTGGGGACCAGTAGGGTAAGGATGGAATTGTAAACACAAGCTACAGTTAAATTCAGTGCCAGGCAGAAGCAGTTTCAAAGGGCTGCTTCTTATGCGAGATATCCAGCATGTGAGTAAGGGTGTATGTCAGATGTTTGCTCACACTGGAGTTTGTGTCTATGACAACCAACAATTGGAGGGTTGGCATCCAGAGGCCATGGAGGATTTCCCACGCTGAGGCTTGTGAGACGCTCCAAACAGCAAGGTTTCTTTCTACCGGACAGTTGGAGTTTGGCGTTTTAGCTCCAGGGTCCCCCATATGGAAATTTGGGTAACAGAGCTCTCTTGCATGGATGCCCAGAAAGCGTATCTCAATGGACCATGCAGCTGAGGATCATAGCAGTTTCGTTCTGGTGGCTCTGGCATGAATTACCAAGGCCTTGAGTTGACATGGAATGTCTTGCACAGGGGTTACAATGCTTATTTGTTACCAGGGAGATCTTAGACTGTGCTGGTGGCTAAAGTGCCATTCAGGAGTCTCCTAACTTCAGGATTTGACACAGGTCCAAGAGCACGTTTTCCTTCTGGGGACAGTAGTTTTTCTGCTGTGTAGCTTAGGGACCACATGTTGTATCACAAGTGGGTATTCCAGAACAGGCCTCTGAGGACAGATACATGAAAACCTAATTGGGGTTCCAATGAGGTCCTAGGGCCTGTGTGTTTCAATCTTCTGACTCCGGACCATTGACTTGATTGTCTGCCTAGATGTAGGGACTAAGGGTGTTTCAGACTGCGCATTTGTGTCTAGAGCAGCCTCCAATATTGGGGTGGCCTCAGGGGCCTTGCAGGTTTTTCTAATCTGGAGGGTTTGGGCAAGTGGGTTGGGCAAAGTTTCCATGGGTATGGCAGACAAAGTCCTGTGGTGTGGCTCCAGAGACACCATCCTGGAGGGAATGTGATCCATGGTAGAGAGAGACATCTACAAACACAAACTAGGTTTAGGGTTAGTGGCGATGTGATCACAGGCCCATTGCATAGACCTGGAGGGCAGTTCTTCAGGAACTGTAATTAGGGTGATGTGAGGCAGTAGCACAAGTTTTTATATCTGGACTCTTGTCCCAGATGGCCTCGGAATGCAGATGTTTTCTCACGGGTACACGGAGATTTTTCCTCTCTTAGGATCCTAGCGGCTCCCAATAGTTTAGTGGCTTTTTTGGGGAAGTGAAGAGTGCTGTTATCTATCTTAGGGGTGACCAAAAACAGGGATTCCAGAAACAGGATCTGGGTCTGTGTCCCTGAAATATCCCAACAAGGGTTAGTATTTGGTACTAGGGGCATACCAGGCCTTCAGTGCGGGATCCTGGTGGTGCAACTGAGAGGGCTTGTTTGAAAGCATGCTCAGGCTGATGGGCACATCAGTCTCTTTGTGCCCAGGATGGCTCCCGTGAGTGACTGTGGCCTCATAGGCCACGCAGCTGGTTCCCACTCTGAGGGTTGAACAACCATCCCAATAGCCAGGTTTCCTGCCATCGGGAAGGAGGAGTACTCCTGGGCATCAGTTTCCCCCATAGGCAGGGATTTGAGCTATGGTCTGTGGAGAGATGCCTGAATATCCAGGTTTAGCAGATGTGATGGCTTTGGGCCACAACAGGTCCCACCTGCAGAATATGGGGCCCACTGTCTGCGTGGCTGAATGGAGGTCGTGGCTCAGGCTGTGTCAGACAGAGCCTGAGTGCCCACGGTGGCCTATGATATTGGGGTTCCGTCAAGGGTCATGAAGATGGATCCTCATGTGGGTTTTCTTGGCAGACTCACCAAGTACTTCTTTCTGTGGGAGAGGCAGAATGCCGCTGCATCATGGCAACAGAATTTCCTATCAAGGGTCCTTGGGGACCAGGAGGGTGAGGATGGAATGGTAAACACAAACTACAGTTCAATCAAGTGCCAGTCAGAAGGCTGATTCTAACTATCCAGCACTTGAGTAAGGGTGGATGTCAGATGTTTGCTCACACTGTAGTTTGTGTCTATGATGACCGACAAATGGAGGGGTTGCACAAGAGGCCATGGAGGATTTCCCATGATGTGACTTGTGAGATGCTCCAAACAGCAAGGTTTCCTTTTACTGGACAGGGGGATTTTTGTTTGCTTGTTCTGGGGTCCCCCATATGGAAAGTTTGGGTAGCAGAGCTCTCCCACGTCGATTCCTAGAAAGCACACCCCCATGGTCCATTGCAGTTGAGGCAATGGCAGGTTCGATCTGGTGGCTTTGGGGATAGGTTCCAAGCAGCCTGAGTTGACATGGAGTTTCATGCTGTTGGATCCCAATGCTAGTTGGAATCCATGGAGAAGTTAGAATGTTGGTGTGGTCAGAGGGCCATGAAGGATTCTCCTACACTGTGACTTGGACACAGCTACCAAAAGCAAGGTATACTTCTGGGGACAGGAGGGGTTCTGTAGTGTGGCTCAGTGACCATATGTTGGAATATAAGTTGGTATTGGGTAACAGGCCCCTGGGGATAGGCACCTGAAAATCTAAGCTCTGGTATCGATGAAGTCCTAGAGGCATGTCAGGTTCAATCTTCTGACTCAAGGCCTTTGACTTGGATGTCTGCCTGGAGGCAGGGTCTCATTTTGTGTCAGAATGCACATTTGGGTCCAGAGCATTCTTCAAAATGTACTCTGCTCAGGTGCTTTTTACTTTGCTCCTAATATTCAGGAGTTTGGCAACAGTGAGGATAGAGTTTCCTTCGGGAGAGTAGGCACAGCCGTCTGGTGTGGCTCCAGAGGCCCCGTCCTGAGGGCATGTGGGCCATGGCTTTGGGGCCAGAAATCTGGAAACGCGAACTAGGGTTAGGGTGAGGGCCGAGGTGATCACAGGCCCGATCTGCAGGCCCTGAGTGCATCTCATATTGTACTGAAATTAAGGTGTCATAGAGGCAGTAGCACAGACTTTTCTGTCTGGTTTGTGTGTCCAGGACAATTGCAAAATGTAGGAGTGTTTCATGGTGCCATGGGAGATTCCTCATCTCTGGGGATTCTGCCCAGTTCCCAAGAGTTTGGTGTCTCTGGGGCAAGGGAAGACTGCTGTTTACCGTCTCAGGGGACACCCACAAGAGGGATTCCAGAGACAGATCCTTGTTCTGGGAACATGGAAAACACGAATGAAGTTGAGGATTTGGACCTAGGAACCTGGCAGGTCCGCTCTGCAGGCTGGTCCAGCTACCGAAGGAGTTTGTTTGAAAGTAGGCTCACACTGAGAGTCACAATGCCTCTTTGTGCCCAAGGAGGCTCCCACGTGTGGCCATGGTCTCATGGGCCATGTAGCTGGTTCCCACTCTGAGTGTTGGACACCCATCTCAACAGCCAGGTTTCCTGCCATCAGGAAGGAGGAGTACTTCTGTGCTTCAGGTTCCCCTATAGGCAGGGATTTGAGCTACGGTCTTGGGAGAGAGGCCTGAATACCCAGGTTTAGTAGAGATGACGGTTTCGGGTCACGGCATTTCCCACCTGCAGAATACGGGGACCACTGTCTGCATGGCTCTCTGGAGGTTGTGGCTCAGGATGTGTCAGACAGAGCCTGAGTGCCCATTGCATCCTATGATATTAGAGTGCCATCGAGGGCCATGCAGGTGGATTCTCATGTGGGGTTTCTGGGCAGAATCACCAGGTAGGACTTCTTTCTGTGGGGTAGGCAGAATGCTGCGTTGTGGCTCCAGAATTCCGTATCAAGTGGGTTTGTGGACCAGGAGGTTGATGATGGAATTGTAAACACAAGCTACGGTTCAATCAGTCTCAGACGGTAGGCAGCTCCAGTGTGCAGTGGCTGATTTGAGATATCCAGCACCTGACTAAGGGCGGATGTCAGATGCTTTCTCACGCTGGAGTTTGTGTCTATGAAGACTGACAAATGGCGTGGTGGCATCCTGAGACCATGGAGGATTTCCCAAGCTGGGGCTTGTGAGATGCTCCAAACAGCAAGGTTTCCTTCTACTGGACAGGGGGACTCTGCGTTCTTTGCTCCAGGGTCCCTCATATGGAAAGTTTGGGTAGCAGAGCAATCTCGCATGGATGCCAGGAAAGCACAACTCCATTGACCTTTGCAGCTGAGAAACATGGCAGGTTTGATCTCGTGCTTCTGGGGCGAAGTTCCAAGGGGCCTGAGTTGACATGGAGTTTCATGCTGTTGGATCACAGTGCTGGTTTGCATCCAAGGAGACGTTAAAATGTTGGGGTGGTCAGGGGCCCATGCAGGATCCTCCTACACTGAGTCTTGGACACAGCTACCAAAAGCAATGTATCCTTCTGGGAACAGGAGTAGTTCTGTTGTGTGGCTCAAGGACCACATGTTGGAATATAAGTTGGTATTGGAGAACAGGTCTCTGGCGACAGGCACCTGAAAACATAAGTTCAGGTATAGATGAAGACCGAGAAGCATGTCAGGTTCAATCTTCTGACTCAGGGCCTTTGACTTGGATGTCTACCTGAAGATAGCTCCTCATTGTGTGTCAGAAGATGCACTTGGGTCCAGAGTTTTCCTTTAAATTGAGGTGGGCTCAGGGGCTTTGTACTTTGCTCCTAATCTTCAGGGTTTTGGCAACAGTGAAGGGCAGAGTTTCCTTCGGACACGTATGCACATTTGTCCGGGGCTCCAGAGACCCCACCCTGGAGGGCATTTGGGCCTGGGCTTTGGGGACAGAAATCTGCAACCGCAAACTAGGGTTAGAGTGAGGGCCGAAGTGATCTGCAGGACCCATCTGTAGGCCCTGAGGGCAGCTCATAGTGTACTGAAATTAAGGAGTCATGGAGGCAGTAGCACAGAATTTTCTGTCTGGATAGTGTGTCCAGCATGGTCACAAAATGTATTGGAGTCTTCATGGGGCCATGGGAGATTCTTCGTCTCTGGGGATTCTACCCAGCTCCCAAGAGTTTGGTGTCTCTGGGGGAAGTGAAGATTGCTGTTTTCCGTCTCAGGGGATCACCAAAAGAGGGATTCCAGAGACAGTTTCTGGGTCTAGGCACCTGGAAAACATGAACAAGTATGAGGTTTTTGCCCTAGGGACCTGGCTGGCCTGCTCTGCAGGCTCCTGGTCCAGCTATCCAATGGGTGTGTTTGAAATCAGGCTCACACTGAAGGTCACAATGCCTGTTTATGCCCAGGGCGGCTCCCATGAGTGACTGTGGTCTCATGGGCCATGCAGCTGGTTCCCACTCTGAGGGTTGGACACCTATCTCAAAATCCAGGATTCCTACCATCGGGAAGGAAGAGTACTCCTGTACTTCAATTTCCCCCATAGGCAGGGATTTGAGCTATGGTCTGGGTAGAGATGCCTGAATAACCAAGTTGAGTAAATGTGACGGCTTCTTGCCACAGCAGGTCCCACATGCAGTATATGAGGTCCACTGTGTGCGTGGCTGACTGAAGGTCATAGCTCAGGCTGTGTCAGACAGAGCCTGAGTGCCCATGGCAGCCTAAGATATTATGGTCCCATCGAGGGCCATGCTGGTGTATCTTAATGTGGGGTTTCTTGCAAGACTCACCAGACACCACTTCTTTCTGTGGGGGAGGCAGAATGCTGCATTGTGGCTAAAGAATTCTGTATCAAGGGGTGCCTGGGTGGCTCAGTGGGTAAAAGCCTCTGCCTTCAGCTCAGGTCATGATCTCAGGTCCTGGGATCGAGCCCCGCATCTTGCTCTCTCATCCGCAGGAATCCTGCTTCCTCACCTCTCTCTCTGCCTACTTGTGATTTCTCTCTCTCTGTCAAATAAAATCTTAAAAAAAAAGAATTCTGTATCAAGAGGACATGGGCACAAGGAGGGTGAGGATGGAATTGTAAACACAAGCTACTGTTAAATGCAGTGACAAGCAGAAGGCAGTTCCAGGGTGCAGCGGCTGATACGAGATATCCAGCACGTGAGTAAGGGTGGATATCAGATGTTTTCTCACACTGGAGTTTGTGTCTATGATGACTGCCAAATGGAAGGCTGGCGTCATGAGACCATGGAGGATCTCCCCCACTGTGACTTGTGAGATGCTCCAAATAGCAATGTTTCCTTCTAGTGGACAGGTGGTGTCTGGTTTGTTTGTTAGAGGGTCCACATTATGGAAAGTTTGTGTAGTAGAGTTCTCCCTCATGGATGCCTGAAAGCACAACTCCATTGACCATTGCAGCTGAGGAACATGGCAGGTTTGATCTGGGGCCTCTGAGGCGAAGTTCCAAGAGGCCAGAGTTGACGTGGAGTTATATGCTGTTGGGTCACAATGTGGGTAGTTATGGGAGATGTTAGAATCCTGGGGTTGTCACGGTTGTCACGGGGTCAAACAGGATTCTCCTGCATTGAATCTTGGCACAGCTACCAAGAGCAAGGTATCCTTCTGGGGACAAGAGGGGTTCTGTTGTGTGGCTGAGGGACCACATGTTGAAATACAAGTTGGTATTGGAGAACAGGCCTCTGGGTACAGGAGACCGAAAACCCAAGCTAGGGTATTGATGAATTCCTAGAGGCATGTTCGGTTCAATCTTCTGACTCAAGGCCTTTTACTTGGATGTCTGTCTGGAGGCAGGTGCTCATTGTGTATCAGAATATGCACTTGGGTCCAGAGCGTTCTTTGAAATTGAGCTGGGCTCAGGTGCTTTGTATTTTGCTCCTAAGATTCATGGTTTTGGCAAACGTGAAGGGCAGAGTTTTCTTTGGGAGTGTAAGCACATTCATCTGGTGTGGCACCAGAAGTCCCATCTTGGAGGGTATGTGGGCCAGGGTTTTGGGGACAGAAATCTGCAAACGCAAACTAGGGTTAGGGTGAGGGCTGGTGTGATCCCAAGCCAAATCTGCATGGCGTGAGTGCACCTCATAGTGTACTGAAATTAAGGTGTCATGGAGGCCGTAGCACTTGCTTTTCTGTCTGGACTCTGTGTCTAGGACAGTCGCAAAATGTAAAGAATTCTTCATGGGGCCATGGGAGATTCTTTGACTCTGGGGATTCTGCCCAGCTCCCTAGAGTTTGGTGTGTCTGGGGGGAAGGGAAGACTGCTGTTTTCTGTCTCAGAGGACCCCCAAAAGAGGGATTCCAGAGACAGGTACTGGGACTGGGCATCTGGAAAACATCGAGGGTGAGGTTTTGGCCCTAGGGTCTTGGCAGGCTTGCCCTGTGTGCTCCTGGTCCAGCTACCAAGGTGGTTTGTTCGAAAGCATACTCACACTGAGAGTCACAATGCCTGTTTGTGCCCTAGGCGGCTCCCATGAGTGACTGTGGTCTCATGGGCCATGCAGCTGGTTCCCACGCTGAGGGTTGGACACCCATCGAAACAGCCAGGATTCCTGCAATCAGGTAGGAGGAGTACTCCTGTGCTTCAGTTTCCCCCATAGGCAGGGATTTGAGCTATGGTCTGGGGAGAGATGCCTGAGTAACCAGGTTGAGTAGATGTGAAGGCTTCGGGCCACAACAGGTACCACCTGCAGGATATGGAGCAAACTGTCTGTGTGGCTGACTAGAGGTCGTGGCTAAGGCTGTGTCATACTGAGCCTGAGTGCCCATGGTGGCCTATGATATTAGGGTGACATTGAGGGCTGTGCAGGTGGATCTACATGTGGGGCTTCTGGGCAGACTCACCAGGCACTTCTTCTGTCTGTGGGGTAGGCAGAATGCTGCATTTTGTCTCCAGAATTCCCTGTCAAGAAGGCTTGGTGATGAGGAGGGTGAGGAAAAAATTGTAAAAACAAGCTACTGTTAAATTAAGTGCCAAGTAAAAGGCAGTTCCAGTGTGCAACAGCTCTTTCGAGATACCAGCACCTGAGTAAGGGCTGATGTAAGATGTTTGCTTACTCTGGACTTTGTGTCTATGTTGGCCACCAAATGGAGGGGTGGCGTCACGAGGCCATGGAGGATTTCCCACACTGGGGCTTGTGAGATGTTCCAAACAGCAAGGATTCCTTGTACTGGACAGGGCGAGTCTGGTTTGTTTGCTCCACCGTACCCCATATGGAAAGTTTGGGTAGCAGAGCTCTCTAAAATGGATGCCTGGAAAGGACACCTCCATTGACCATTGCAGCTGAGGAACATGGCAAGTTCCTTCTGGTGACTCTGGGGTGAAGTTCCAAGTGGCTTGAGTAGACATGGAGTTTCATGCTGTTGGATCACAATGCTGGTTTGTATCCAGGGAGAAGTTAGAATGTTTTGGTGGTCAGGGGCCATGCAGGATTCTCCTACACTGAGTCTTGGACATAGCTACCAAGAGCAAGCTATCCTACTGGAGACAGGAGGGATTCTGTTGTGTGGCTCATGGACCACATGTTGGAATTTAAGTTGTTATTGGAGAAAAAGCCTCTGGGGACAGGCACCTAAAAATCTAATCTATGGTATCGAAGGAGTCCTAGGGGCATGTCAGGATCAATCTTCTGACTCAGGGCATTTGACATGGATGTCTGCCTGGAGGCAGGTGCTCATGCTGTGCCAGAATGCACATTTCAGTCCAGAGTTTCCCTCGCAATTGAGGTGGGCTCAGATACTTTGTATATTGCTCCTAATCTTCAGGGTTTGGGCAACAATGAAGGGCAGAGTTTCCTCTGGTGTGGTTCCAGAGGCCCCATCCTGGAGGGCATGTGGGCCAGGGCTTTGGGGCCAGAAATCTGCAAACACGAACGATGGTTAGGGTGACAGCCGAGGTGATCACAAGCCCAATATGCAGGCCCTGAGGACAATGCATCATGTACTGGAATTAAGGTGTCTTGGAGGCATTAGCACAGGGTTTTCTGTCGGGATTGTGTGCCCAGGATGGTTGCAAATGGTAGGGGTGGCTTCATGAGGTCATGGGAGATTCTTCGTCTCTGGGGATTCTGCCCAGATCCTAAGAGTTTGGTGTCTTGGGGGAAGGGAAGACTGCTGTTTTCCGTCTCAGGGAACACCCAAATGTGGGATTCCAGAGACAGGTTCTGTGCCTGGGCACAATGAAACACGAACTAGGGTAAGCATTTGGTACTAGTGACCTGGCAGGCACGCTCGGCCGGCTCCTGGTCTAGCTACCAAGGGCGTTTGTTACAAAGCAGGCTACGTTGAGGGTCACAATGCCTGTTTGTGCTCAGGGTGACTAACAAGAGTGTCTGTGGACTCATGGGCCTTGCAGCTATTTCCCACTTTGAGGGTTGGACACCGATCTCAACAGCCAGGTTTCCTGCCATCTGGAATGAGGAGTACTCTTGTGCATCAGGTTCCCCTTTAGTCAGGGATTTGAGCTATAGTCTGGGGAGAGATGCCTGAATATCCAGGTTGAGCAGATGTGATGGTTTTGGGCCAAGGCAGGTCGCACCAGCAGTTTATCGGGCCCACTGTATGCATGCCAGACTAGAGGTCATGGCTCAGGCTGTGTCAGACAGAGACTGAGTACTCCTGGTGGCCTATGATATTAGGGTGCCGTCAAGGGCAAGACAGGTGGATCCTCATGTCGGGTTTCTGGGAAGTCTCACCAGGCACTTCTTCTTTCTGTGGCGCATGAAGAATGGTGTGTTATGACTCCAGAATTCCCTATCAAGAGGGCTTGGTGACCAGGAGGGTGAGGATGGAATTGTAAACACAAGTTACAGTTAAATTCAGTGCCAAGCAAAAGGCAGTTCCAGTGTGTACTGGCTGATTTGAGATATCCAGCACCTGAGTAAGGCAGATGTCAGATGTTTGCTCATACTGGAGAATGTGTTTATGATGACCACCAAATGGAGGGGTGGCATCACGAGGCCATGGAGGATTTCCCACGCTGGGGCTTGTGAGATGCTTCAAACAGCAATGATTCCTTCTACTGGACAGGGCGAGACTGGTTTTTTTGCTTCACCATTCTCCATATGGAAAGTTTGAGTAACAGAGGTCTCCCGCTTGGATGCCTGGAAAGCACACCTCCATTGACCACTGCAGATGAGGAACATGGCAGGTTCGATCTGGTGGCTCTGGGGAAAAGTTCCTTCTGGCCTGAGTTGACATGGAGTTTCATGCTGTTGGATCACAATGCTGGTTTGTATCCAGGGAGATGTTAGAATGTTGGGGTGGTCAGGGGCCATGCAGGGTTCTCCTACATGAGTCTTGAACAAAGCTACCAAGAGCAAGGTATCCTTCTGGGGACAGGAGAGGTTCTGTAGTGTGGCTCAGGGACCACGTGTTGGTATATAAGTTGGTATGGGAGAACAGACCTCTGGGGCTGGCACCTGAAAATCTAATTTAGCCTATCGACGAAGTCCTAGGGGCATGTCAGGTCAAATCTTCTGACTCATGGACTTTGACTTGGATGTCTTCCTGGAGGCAGGTGCTCATTGTGTGTCAGAATGCATATTTCTGTCCAGTGCGTCCTTCGAAATTGACATGGGCTCAGGGGCATTTACTTTGCTCTTAATCTTCAGGGTTTGAGCAACAGTGAAGTGTAGACTCTCCTTCAGGAGGGTTGGCACAATCATCTGGTGTTGCACCAGAGGCCCCATCCTGGAGGGCATGTGGGCCAGGGCTATGGGGACAGATCTGCAAATGCGAACTAGGGTTAGGGTGAGGGCCGGGGTGATCACAGTCCCGATCTGCAGGCCCTGAGGGGAGCTCATAGTGTACTGAACTTAAGGTGTCATGGAGGGGTTGTGCAGGCTATTTTGTCTGGATTCTGTGTCCAAGACGGTCACAAAAGGTAGGGTTGGCTTCATGGGGCCATGGGATATTCTTCCTCTCTGGGTATTCCGCCCACCTCCCAAGAGTTTGGTATCTCTGGGGGAAGGGAAGACTGCTGTTTTCAGTCTCAGGGGAAGCGGAAAAGAGAGATTCCGGAGACAGTTTCTGGGTCTGGGTGCCTGGAAAACACCAACGAGGGCGAATATTTGGCAGTAGCAACCTGGTAGGCCTGCTCTGTGGACTCCTGGTGGAGCTACTGAGGGGGTTTGTTTGAAAGCAGGCTCACTCTGAGGGTCACAATGCCTGTTTGTGCCCAGGGCGTCTCCCATGATTGACCATGATCTGAAGGCCCATGCAGCTGGTTCCCACTCTGAGGGTTGGACACCCGTTTCACAGGCCAGATTTCCTGCCTTCGGCAAGGAGGAGAACACTTGTGCCTCAAGTTCCTCCATAAAAAGGGATTTGAGCTAAGTTCTGGGGACAGATGCATGAATAACCAGGTTGAGCAGAGATGATGCTTTCGGGCCACGACAGGATATGGGGCCTGCAGGATATGGGGCCCAATGTCTTGGTGGCTGACTGGAGATCGTGGATCAGGCTATGTCAGACAGAGCCTTTGTGCCCATGGTGGCCTATGATATTAGGGCATTGTCGAGGGCCATGCAGGTGGATCCTCATGAGGAGGATCTGGGCAGACTCACCAGGCACTTTTTCTTTCTACGGGGCAGGCAAAACGCTGCATTGTGCCCCCAGAATTCCCTACTAATAGGGCTTGGGGACAAGTAGAGTGAAGATGGAATTGTAAACACAAGCTATGGTTAAATACAGTGCCAAGTAGAAGGCAGTTCCAATGTGCAGTGGGTGATTCTAGAGATCCAGCACCTGAGTCAGGGTGGTTGTCCAATGTTTGTGCACACTGGAATTTGTGTCTATGATGAATGACAAATGGAAGGGTGGCGTCAAGAGGCCGTAAAGGATTTCCCACACTGAGGCTTGTGAGATGCTCCATACAGTAAGTTTCCTTGTACTGGATAGGTGGAATCTGATCTGTTTGCTCCAGGGTCCCCCATGTGGAAATTCTAGGTAGCAAAGCTCTCCGACATGGATGCCTGGAAAGCACACCTCCATTCTCCATTGCAGCTGGGGAACGTGGTAGATTCATTCTGGTGGCTGGTGCGAAGTACCAAGGGTCATGAGTTAACATGGAATCTCTTTCAGATGGGCCACACTGCTGGTTTGTTACCAGGGAGATCTTAGAATGTGCTGGTGGCTAAGGTGCGATGCAGGATTCTCCTCTTCTGAGAGTTTGGCACAAGTCGAAGAGCATGGTTACCTTGGGTACAGGAAATGTTCTGTTGTGTGGCTCAGGGACCACATGTTGTATCAAAAGTTGGTATTCCAGAATAGGCCCCTGAGGACAGATGCCTGAAAATCTAATCAAAGGTTCCAATGAGGTCTAAGGGCATGTCAGGTTCAATCTTCTGACTCAGGACCATTGACACGACTGTCTACCTGAATGTAGCTGATCAGGTTGTTTCAGACTGCGCATTTGCATCCAGAGCGTCGCCAAAATTGGGGTGGGCTCAGGGGCCTTGCAGGTGTCTCTTAGTCTGTAAGGTTTGGGCAACTGTGATAGGCACAATTTCTTTAGGGAATGCAGCCACAGTCCTGTGGTGCACATCGAGTTACCCCTTCCTGGAGGGCATGTGAGCCATGGTTTTGGGAAAGAAGTCTGCAAACACAAATTTGGTTTCGGGTTCGGGTTAGTTACGATGCGATAGCAGGCCCAATGCATAGACCTGGGGGGCAGCTCGTCAGAAACTGTAATTAGGGTGACTGGAAGACGGTAGCAGAGACATTTCTATCTTGGTTGTGTGTCCAGAATGACCTCGGGATGTAGTTGAGGTCTCATAGGTCCATGGGAGACTTCCTCTCTAAGGATCCTGGCAGCTCCCCTTAGTCTGGTGGCTTTTTTGGGGAAGGAAGAGTGTTGTTTTCCATCTTAGAGGTGTCCCAAAACAGGGATTCCAGAGACGGGATCTGGGTCTGGGCACGTGGAAAATCTCACCAAAGGTTAGGATTTGGGCCTAGGGGCGTATCAGGCCTGCAATGCGGGAACCTTGTGGTGGAACTGAGAGGGTTTGTTTGAAAGCATACTCAGGTGAGGGTCACAATGCCTGTTTGTGCCCCGGGCAGCCCTAAGGAGTTGGCGTGGTCACATTGGCCATGTACCTTGCTCCCACTTTGAGGGCTGGACACCCATCCCAACAGCCAGGTTTCCTTTCATGGGGAAGGAGTAGTACTCTATAGTGCTTCAGGTTCCCCCATTTGAAGAATTTCAGCAAAGTCTGGGGAAAGGTTCCAGAATACCAAGTATGGGTAAAGATGATGGACTTGGGCCATGACCAGTCCTACATGCTAGATATGGGGCCTGCTCTCTTGGTGACTGACACTAGGTCGGAGTTCAGGCTCTGTCAGACACAACACTAGTGTCCAGGGAAGTCTATAAATCGGGGTTCCCTCCAGGGCCGAGCAGACTGATCCTCATGTGGGGATTCTGGGCAGACTAACCAGCCACTTCTTCTTTCTATGGGGGAGGCAGAATGCTGTATTGCAGCTCCAGAATTCAATTTCAAGAGGCCTTGGGGAGCAGTAGGGTGAGAATGGAATTGAAAACACAAGCTACTATACAATTCAGTGCCAAACGGAACACATTTCCAATGTGAAGTGTCTTTTTCGATATATCCAGCACCTGCGTAAGGTGTCAAATGTCAGATGTTTGCTCACACTAGAGTTTGTGTCTATAAGGCCAACAAATGGAGGTTTGGCTTCAAGAGGCCATGGAGGATGTCCCACGCTGAGGCTTGTGAGATGCTCCAAACAGTGGAGTCTGGTTTGTTTGTTTGTTTGTTTGTTTCAGTGTCTCCCATGTGAAAAGTTTGGGTAGAAGAGCTCTCCATCATCGATGCCTGGAAAGCAAATCTCCATTGACTTTTGTAGGTGAGGTACATAGAAGGTTCATTCTAGTGGCTCTTGGGTGAAGTATCAAGGCCTTGAGTTGACATGGACTCTCTTGCAGATGGGTCACAATGCTGGTTTGTTACCAGGAAGATTTTAGAATGTGCTTGTGGCTAAGGTGTCCGGCAGGTTTCTCCTACCCTGAGGGTTTGGCACAGGTTGAAGAGCACAGTATGGTTCTGGGGACAGAAGAAGTTCTGTTGTGTGTCCCAGGGCCCACATGTTGTATCATAAGTTGGTCTTCCAGAACAGGCCTCTGAGGACAGTTGCCTGAAAACCTAATCTAGGGTTCCAATGAGGCCCTAGGGGCATGTCAGGTTCTATCTTCTGACTCAGGAGCAATTAGTTGGCTGTCTGCCTGGATGTAGGTGATAAGGGTGTTTCAGACTGTTCATTTGCATCCAGAGCGGCTGCCAGGTTTGGGGTGGGCTAAGGGACCTAGCAGGTATCTCCTAATTTGAGAGGTTTGGGCAACTATGATGGGCATTTTCCTTGGGGATGGCAGGCACAGTCCTTGGTGTGGTCCAGAGACACCTTCCTGGATGGCATGAGAGCCATGGTTTCGGGAGAGAAGTCTGCAAACACAAATTTGGGTTAGGATTAGTGGCGAGGGGATTGCAGGCCAAATACATAAACCTGGAGAGCAGCTTGTCAGGAACTGAAATTAGGGTGACTGGAAGGCAGTAGCACAGGCTTTTCAATCTGGAATGTGTGTCCAGGATGGCCTCAGAATGCAGCTGTGGCCTCATAGGTCAATGGGAGTTTTTTCCTCTCTAAGGATCCTGGCAGCTCCCCATAGTTTAGTGGCTTTTTCGGGGAAGGGAAGAGAGCTGTATTCCATCATATGGCTTCCCCATAACAGGGATTCCAGAGATGGGATCTTGGTCTGGGCGCCTGGAAAATCCCAAAAAGGCTTAGGATGTCGGCATAGGGGCATACCTGGCCTGCAATGCAGGATTCTGCTGGTGCCACTGAGAGTGCTTGTTTGAAAGCATACTCAGGGTAATGGTCACAATGCCTGTTTGTGCCCAGGGTGGCCCTCCGGAGTGGGCGTAGTCTCATTGGCCATGTTGCTGGCTCCCACTCTGAGGGATGGACAACCATCCCAACACAAGATTTTCTGTCATGGGGAGGGAGGGATTCTCTATTATGCTTCCGGTTCCCCCATTGGCAGGGATTCCATCAAAAGTCTAGGGACAGGTGACTGAATACCAAGGATGGGTAGAAATGATGGCCTTGGGCCATGGCCGGTGTCAGATGCTGGATATGGGGCCCGCTCTCTGAGTGGGTAACACTAGGTCGGGGCTCAGGCTCTGTCAGACACAGCAGTAGTGGCCAGGGCAGCCTATAAATCAGGGTTCCCTTGGGGGCCGAGCAGATTGATTCACATGTGGGGTTTTTGGGCAGACTCACCAGGCCCTTCTTCTTTCTATGGGGCAGGCAGAATGCTTTGATGTGGCTCCAGAATTCCCTATCAAGAGGTCTTGTGGACCAGGAGGGTGAGGATGGAATTTTAAACATAAGCTATGGTTAGATTCAGTGCCAAACGGAAGGCTGTTCCAGTGTGCAGCAGCTGATTTGAGACATCCAGCACCTGTGTAAGGGCAGATGTCAGATGTTTGCTTACACTGGACTTTGTGCCTATGATGACAGACAATGGTAGTGTGGAGTCAAGAGGCCATGGAAGATTTCCCACTCTGCGGCTTGTGAGATGCTCCAAAGAGCAAGGTTTCCTTCTACTGGACAGGGAGAGTTTGGTTTGTTTGCTCCAGTGTGCCCCATATGGAAAGTTTGGGTAGCAGTGCTCTCCCGCATAGATGACTGGAAAGCACACATCCATTGACCATTGCAGCTCAGGAACATGGCAGGGTCGATCTGGTAACTCTGGGACAAAGTTCTAAGAGGGCTGAGTTGACATGGAGTTTCATGCTTTTGGATCACAGTGCTGGTTTGTATCCAGGGAGAAGTTAGAATGTTTTGGTGGTCAGGGGCCATGCAGGATTCTCCTACACTGATACACGGACACAGCTACCAAGAGAAAGGTATCCTTCTGGGGACAGCAGGGGTTCTGTTGTGTGGTTCAAGGAACACATGCTGGAATATAAGTTGGTATTGAATAAAAAGCCTCTGCAGACAGGAGTCTAAACATCCAAACTAGGGTATCGATGAAGTCCTATAGTCATGTCAGGTTCAAACTTCTGACTCAGGGCCTTTGACTTGGATGTCTGCCTGGAGGCAGGGGTGTATTTGTATGTCCGAATGCGTATTTGGGTCCAGAGCGTTCTTCGAAAATGAGGTGGGCTCAGAGGCTTTGTACTTTGCTTCTCATATTCAGGGTTTGGGCAACAGTGAAGGGCAGTTTCCTTCAGGAGTGTAGGCACACTCGTCCGGTGTGGGACTGGAGGCCCCATTCTGGAGGGCATGTGGGCCAGGACTTTCGGAACAGAAGTTGCAAACGCGAACCAGTGTTAGGGTGAGGGCCGAGGTGCTCACAAGAACGATCAGCAGGCCCTGAGGGCAGCTCATAGTGTATTGAAATTAAGGTGTCATGGGGGTGGTAGCTCAGGCTTTTCTATCAGGATTGTGTGTCCAGGATGGTCCTAAAAGGTAGGGGTGGCTTCCTGAGGCCACGTGATATTCTTCTCTGGAGATTCTGCACAGCTCCCAGTGTTTGGTGTCTCTCGGAGAAGGGAAGGCTGATGTTTTTCGTCTCAGGGGACCCCCAAAATAGGGATTTGAGAGACAGGTTCTGGGTCTGGGCACCTGGAAAGCACAAACGAGGGTGAGGATTTGGCCCTAGGGACCTGGCAGGCCCAGTCTGTGGACTCCTGGTCTAGCTACTGAGGGTGTTTGTTTGATAGGAGGCTCATGCTGAGGGTCACAATGCCTGTTTGTGCCCAGGGCGTCTCCCATGAGTGGACCGAGTCTCATGGGCCATGCAGCTGGTTCCCACTCTGAGGATAAGACACCCATCTCAACAGCCAGGTTTCTGCCATCGGGAAGGAGGAATAATCCTGTGCTTCAGGTTCCCCCATAGGCAGGGATTTGAGCTACGGTCTGGGGACAGATGCCTCAATATCCAGGTTCTGTAGATATGATGGTTTCGGGCCATGGCAGGTCCACCTGCAGGATAATGGGCCCACTCTGTTGCCTAGAGTTCGTGGCTCTGGCTGTGTGAGACAGAGTCTTAGAGCCCATGATATTATGGTGCTGTCAAGGGACATGATGTGGGGTTTCTGGGCAGACTCACCAGGCACTTTTTCTTTCTGTGGGGCAGGCAGAATGTTGCATTGTGGCTCCAGAATTCCCTATCACGAGGGCTTGGGGACCAAGAAGTTAAGGATGGAATTGTTAACACAAGCTATGGTTAAATTCAGTGACAAGCAGAAGGACTTCCATTGTGCAGCAGCTGATTTGAGACATCCAGCACCTGAGTAAGGGCGGATGTCAGATGTTTGCTCATACTGGAGATTGTGTCTATGATGACCAGCAAATGGAGGGGAGGCGTCATGAAGCCTTGGAGGATTTCCCACCCTGGGGCTTGAGATGCTCGAAACATCAAGGTTTCCTTCTAATGGACTGGTGGAACCTCGTTTGTAGGCTCCAGGGTCCCCCATGTGGAAAGTTTGGGGAGCAGAGCACTCCTGCATGGATGCCTGAAAAGCCCACCTCCAGTGCCCGTTGCAGATGAAGAAATGGCAGTTTCATACTGGTGACACTGGGTTGAAGTTCAAAGTCACTGGTGTTGACGTGGAGTTTCATGTCATGGAGTTTCATGCTGTTGGATCACAATGCTGGTTTGTATCCATGGAGACGTTAGAATGTTGGGGCGTTCAGGGGCCATGCAGGATTCTCTTACACTGAGTCTTGGACACAGCTACCAAGAGCTAGATATCCTTAAGCGACAGGATGGGTTCTGTTGTGTGGCTCAGGGACCACATGTTGAAATATAAGTTGGTATTGAAGAACGGGCCACTGGGGACAGGCACATGAAAATCTAAGCTAGGGTATTGATAAAAGTCCTAGAGGCGTGTCAGGTTCAATGTTCTGGCTCAGGGCCTTTGACTTGGATGTCTGCCTGGAGGCAGGGGCTCATTGTGTGGCAGAATGCGCCCTTGGGTCCAGAATTTTTGTCGGAATTGAGGTGGTCTCACGGGCTTTGTACTTTGCTCCTAATCTTCAGGGTTGGGCAACTGTGAAGGGCAGAGTTTCCTTCGGGTGTGTAGGCAAAGTCGTCTGTTGTGGCTCCAGAGGCCCCATCCTGATGGGCATGTGGGCCAGGGCTTTGGGACAGAAATCTGCAAACGCAGGTGGTGGGTATTATAGAGGGCACGGCTTGCATGGAGCACTGGGTGTGGTGAAAAAATAATGAATACTGTTTTCCTGAAAATAAATAAATTGTAAAAAAAAAAAAAAAGAAATCTGCAAACGCGAGCGAGGGTTAGATTGAGGGCTGAGGTGATCACAGGCCTGATCTGCAGGCCCTGTTGGTAGCTCATACTGTACTGAAGTTAAGGTATCATGGAGGCGGTAGTGCAGGCTTTTCTGTCTGCATTGCTATCCTGGACTTTCGCCAAATGTGTGGTTGGCTTCATGGGCAATGGGAGATACTTCGGTTCTGAGGATTCTGCTCAGCTCGCAAGAGTTTGTTGTCTCTGGGAGAGGGGAACAATGCAGTTTTCTGTCTCAGGGAACCCCCAAAAGAGGGATACCAGAGACAGGCTCTGGGTGCGGGCTCCTGGAAAACACCTAGGAGGGTGAGTGTTTGGCCCTAGGGTGGTACATGTGCTCTCCAGGCTCCTGGTCCAGCTACCGAAGGGTTTTGTTTGAAAGCAGCATCTCGCTGAGTGTAACAATGCAAGTTTGTTCCCAGAGTGGCTCCCATGAATGGCAGTGGTCTCATGGGCCATGCAGCTGGTTCCCACTCTGAAGGTTGGACACCTATCTCAACAGCCAGGCTTCCAGCCTCAGGAAGAAGGAGTACTCTTGTGCTTCACGTTCCTCCGCAGTCAGGGATTTGAGCTAAAATCTGGGAAAGATGCTTGAATATCCAGGTTGAGTAGAGATGACGGCTTTGGGCCACAACAAGTTGGGCTATCAGAGTACCATGGATTCTCTGCCAGTTGGGCCCCACACCCCTGGGCTCATATGTGTCTTCAGTACAGGAAAGCTGAGTCCATGTTCTGAGGGAATATTGGGAACATTACTACTCTGAAACCCTCCAACCTGGCTCAGCACAGGGCACATGAGTACTCTGAACTCCAGCCAACTCAGATGTGCACAATGTGTGGAATATCTGGAGATATCAGGCAGAGAGGACATTTAACAAACAAGTAGGTACTAGGAAAAAGAATCACCACATCTCTGTATGCAGTGTTAATCCTTGGAACACTGGCCCGCAGTCCATGGACTGTCAGAAACAACTCAGCAGTGGAAAAAATAATTCCCCAGAAACCTGGCTAACCCAGAGCCCACAGACCATCAATCCTCAAACACAGCCTAGCAAAGAGACATTCAGAACTCAAGACAGAGCACCTCCCAGGAACCCAAAGACTGGGAGGTTTGGGATTCCATTTGACACTGGGCAGATGAGTCACACAGAAGCTGGGTGGACAAGGAACCTACATACCACAAGCTGCTGGCCAGCCCAGTGCAGCACAAGGCAGGGAATTCCAGAGAACAGGCTTGCTAAATTCCACGAAACAATGGGTCCTGCATCCCAGCTGGTATTGGCAAAATGATTCAATGCAACAGAAGCATTACCATGGGCCTTTGTACCCAGTGGACAAATACTCAGCTTTCCTCTAGGCGAAGCAGACATCTGGACACTAGACTCACCATGTGCCCTTGGACCAGGAGACCAACAACTCAGATGTCTTCTATGTCATGCAGGCACCTGGAAGAGCCATCTCACCACGTTCCCATTGATATGGAGACTAACAAATCTCTCTATTACACTAAGCAGGCACCTGGGCATCAGGACCACCATGTGCTCTTGGGCCTGGAGACTGATAAGTGAGCTGTCTAGTAAGCTAAGCAGTCACCATGACAGTGGGCTCACCATGGTCCCTTGGATATTGAGCCCAAGAAACGAGCTCCAGGCTAGGCCAAGCAGATAACTGGACTCAAGCCTCACCATGTGCCCTTAGACCTAGAAACCAACAACTCAGCTCTTTGCTTGGCCAAGCTGGCACCATGACATTTGGCTTACCATGTGCCCTTGGATCTGGAGACCAAAAGCTGAGCTGCCTCATGGGTAAAGCAGGCATGTTGACAGTGGGCTAACCATGTGCCCTTGGACCTGGAGACCAACAATGCAGCTCTGTGATAAGCCAAGCAGGTGACTTCAAACTGGCTCAACATGGGTCCATGGACCTGGAAACCAAAAAATCAGGTCTCTACTAGGCCAAGAACGACCTTGACTGCTGCTGCACAATGTGCCCTTAGACCTGGAGACCGAAAAGGGACCAATAATCCAAACAGACATAAAGACATGTGGCTTACCATGTGCCCTAGGACATTTAGACCAACAACTCAGCTATTTGCCTGGCCAAGGAGGCACCTTGACAAAAGGCTCACCAAGTGCCCTTGGACCAGGAGGCCAATAACTGAACTGTCTGGTGGGTTAAGCAGGCACCTTGATAGTGGGCTAAACCAGTGACCTTGGAAGTTGAGGCCAAGAAAGGAGAGCTTGGAAGGACAAGCAGACATCTAGACAGGAGGCTCATCATGTGATCCTGGACCTAAGACCCACAACTCAGCTCTTTTCTTGGCAAACTGGACACCTTGACAACAGGCTTCACATGTGTTCTTGGACCTGGAGAATGACAACTGCATTGTGATGGGCTATGCTGGCATGTTGGCAGGACCTCAAGACCAACAACACAGCTCAATATTAGGTCAAGCAGCCACTTGGACAGCAGGCTTACCATGAGACCTTGGACTTGGTGACCAATAAGGAACCCTCAGTAAGGCCAAGCACATACCTTGAAAGTGGGATCACCATGTACCCTTTTATCAGAAACAACACAGCACATTGCTAGGCCAAGAAGGCACCCGGATAGCAGGCTCACACTGTGTTCTTTAATGGCAATAAGAAACACACAATTCTGCCCCAGGCCAAGCAGACAAATAGGTAGTGGGCTCACCATGTGCCCATTGGCCAGTAGACCAAAAATTGAGCTGTCTGATAGGCCAATCAGACAGCTGGGCAGCAAGATCACCATGTGCCCTTGGACCTTGAGACAAACCCAGCTGTCTGATATGCCACGTAGGCACCTGGTAAGCAGGTGCACCATGGGCTCTTGGACCTCAAAACCATCAACTAAACTCTGTGTTCAAGCAGCTAGTAATGTTGATACAGGCTTACCATGGGCACTTGGTCCAGTAGACCAAAAAATCAGCTGTGTGCTAGACCAAGCGGGTATTGTGAATGTGGGTTGACCATATGTCCTTGGATCTGGAGACCAATAACTGAGCTGTCTGACAGGCCTACCAGGCACCTGGACAGCAATTTCACTGTGTGCCCTTGGACCTCGAGGCCAACAATGAAGATCTGCACTAGGCCAAGAAGGCAAATGGACAGCAAGTTCAGCATGTTTCCTTGGACACACATCCTTCCTTCTTCCCAGAGTACAGCACAAACATTCGGCTTTCCAGCTGGTGTCAGATTATGAGACCTCCAAACCTGCTCATCACTGCACCAATTTGTCCGATGCGGCCATGAAGACCTGGGAGCCTCCAAACTATGAGCCCTCCATCCCAGGACAGCATGGGACTAAGAAGCTACTGGGATACCAACTTGCCCCCAAAATCTATGGTGGTATGCTTTTCACCTCTGCAGAAAAGTAAGCATTTGAGTCTCTTTTTATTTTTTATGTCCTTCAGCCTGCGGTCTTTTGGGCCTCCTATCTGTGTAATATTCAATTTGGGGGAATTCTCCTCCTGAGAATAAAACTACATCATGCCCTAGGAATTGAAACAGGCCAATGGTTGGAAGACTTTTTTTCAAACTTATGGCATGAAATGAAGAGGGGTGATGGGAGGAAATTGTGGAGGAGACCCAGACCATGAATACTGTGGAGTCATTGGGGTTGAAATCTTCCAGCTGAAGGAGAAGTGTTACATCCTCAAAGGAGAGGTGGAGGCCTTAAAGAAGGAAGTGAAGAAATGCACTGAGAGGCAGGCTTAGATCCATGAGGTGGAGACATTCTTCATTCAAATGAGGGCCTTCCTGGTTATTTCTGCCTTACACGCAGTGCCCAAGTGTTAATGTTTATGCACCCACCCACTATGGCATAGAAGGGTAGTTGGGGAATAGGTGTACATCTCCCCGATTGATGGGACAGTATGAATTTGAAAAATAGCCAAATAAAGCTTTTAAAATAAAAAATTAAAAAAAAAACACAAACGTTATTATTTCTAAATAACTGGTTTACAAAAAACAACCCCTGGGTGATTGCAAAGGGAAGGCTGTTTTAGAACCACTACTATCCCTTATAATCCTTAATATTTTCCTGAGGTTAGGGTCTCCATGGCTCTGAAAATATGTTGGTTAAGCATGAAGAGTTGGCATTGAGTATAACATACCTGTCCTCAACAACTTGTTCAGACATACTAATCTTTAGAACCAAAGCAGGGAACCAGAGTTCAGCACCTTCTGCTTAGAAGGAATAAACAATCTATGTGTCTGATCACAAGTATTTCTGCATAAAGCATTGGCAGATTACAATTTTTCAGATTTTTGCTAAATTTGAGTTTGGCTCCTGATGTTATGGCTTCAGACCGTGGCCAGGAAAACAGCTGTTTATCAAGGACAGATTCATCTGTGATGCAGTCCTTGGAAGAACAAACGTGACAAGACCATGCAAGAAGGGTAGAACGACTCCAGAGGCAGGGTAAGATTTTCTTTATCTGGGTGAGTAGATTTGGGGTCAGAGCAGGAGACAGAATGGCATGAGTGGCCAGGCTGCAGGATTCATTCTGACCAAAGAAGCACTGCAGGAATTGGGGAGAAATGTGGGATTCACACTGTTTGCATTAGTTGCATGGGTGTATGCACAGAGTAAGGTGCAGTGGGAGAGAGGTGGTAACAGGTGCACCTTGGAGACACTAGGGTCTGTATGGGTATGAAGAATAGGGCCACTTCCAGAAGTCAGTACTGATCTTCTGATAAATTGGACACTGGGGTCAAAATGGAGTTGGGAGGTGAGATTCCTGGATGGCCCCTTCTGGGCTATGGTCCATCTTAGCTGCAGGGATGTGGAGTGGGAGTGTAGATGTGGTGCAAATGCCAGTCATCTGGTGTCTACATTTGACTCCAACTGAGATTGTAGGGGAAGTGCCTAGAGCTGTAGCTCCTGGGCTGAGCTCAGTAATAAGAGTGTGCCCATAGCACCTGGGAGTACACAGATGGGAACTATGAGGAAGTTTCCTCTGGGGGTCAAGATAAACTTCAAGGGAACTTGGAAAATGGGCGGCATACAAACATAAGATGGATGATGTCTGAGCTAATTTGAGGGTGCTGCTTCTAGGAGCCAATGTAGAGTCTGGAAGAGTCCAGGTCACTTAAGTGCAAAGGGATCATGGGTTGCTTTTGTGCTCCTAGCACTCAGAAACTCCTGTGATTGCCTGATCAAACCATGCTCCCTGTACTGACGGTTCCACAAACATCAAGCCCCTTCACTGACTGGCACACCAGAGTTGCTCACCCCTTCAGTTCCCATTCTTTTATTCTGAAAATGAGGGCAACATTTGTAGGAGGTGATTGTGTGAGCAGGAGGCAGGAGAAGGCAGGTTTGGGGAGAGGATACAAGGGCAGGGACAGACGCAGTCTAGAGGCAGACCCCAGAACCCTAATTTGTGGGTGTCAAACAACAGTGGAGAAGGCAGGATGGGTCTGGTGCTGGTCTTGGCAGATGCTATCCTGTGATGCCCTATAGCCCAAAGGCACAGCAAAGGCTGGATATGGAAGAGTTATCTCACACACTACCTTCCCAAATCTGATATTTTGCTTTGGGGAGAAAATATTCAAAAGGCCGGGAAAAGGGCCATTTTCCACCATTCCTTCTTCCCTTCTGCCTCAAGACTGCATGTCTTTAGGGACATTTGGAACTCCCATGACGTGGATTTCTTTATTTAGCGGTGTGATGACAGGTAGATCACTACTACAGGTAAGAAGGGAGGTAGAGACATAGATTTATAGATTCACAGAAGCCAGAGGCATTTCAGAAGAGTCCTCAGAAAGTTAAACATAGAGCTACCTATGACACAACAATTACACTACTGGGTATTTACACCAAAGATACAGATGTATTGAAAAGAAGGGTCACCTGTACCCCAATATTCATAGCAGTAATGGTCACAATAGCCAAACTGTGGAAGGGTTCAGGGTGCCCTTAAACAGACAAATCGTTAAAAACGATGTGGTCCTTATACACAATGGAATTATACAATGAAATATTACTGATCTATCAGAAAGGAGGAATATCCCACTTTTGAATCAACATGGAAGGGACTGGAGGAAATTATTCTGATTATAAGGTGTCAAGCAGAGAAAGTCAATTATCATATGATTTTACATAGTTGTAGAAAATAAGGAATAACATGGAGCACATTAGGAGAAAAAAGGGAAAATGGAAGTTAAGGGAATTGGATTGGGAGATGAACCACAAGAGAATGTAAACTCAAAAAACCATGGTTTTAGAGGGGAAGGCGTTGGGGAGATTGATGAGGCTGGTGGTGGTTATTAAGGAGGGCATTACTGAATGGACATATATATAATGTATATAACATTGTTATACTTAAACCATGAGTCTAAGAACTCTACGTCAAAAACTAATGATGTGCTGTATGGTGATTAACATTACATAATCAGATTTTTTTTTAAAGAATCACATACAGAGATCCAATCAGGTCTCAACCAATACCAATATTCTGAGAGTTTCCCCTGCATTTTTCAGACAATAATTTTTTGAAACTGGAACCCCATCAAAAAAAGGAATTTTGTTAACAAAACAGGAAACAACATGTGTTGAAGAGGATGTGGAGAAAGGGGAACCCTCTTACACTGTTGGTGGAAATGCAAGTTGGTGCAGCCTCTTTGGAGAACAGTGTGGAGATTCCTCAAGAAATTAAAAATAGAGCTTCCCTATGACCCTGCAATTGCACTCCTGGGTATTTACCCCAAAGATACAGATGTCGTGAAAAGAAGGGCCATCTGTACCCCAATGTTTATAGCAGCAATGTCCACAGTCGCCAAACTAAGGGAAGAACCAAGATGCCCTTCAACGGATGAATGGATAAGGAAGATGTGGTCCATATACACCATAGAGTATTATGCCTCCATCAGAAAGGATGAATACCCAACTTTTGTAGCAACATGGACGGGACTGGAAGAGATTATGCTGAGTGAAATAAGTCAAGCAGAGAGAGTCAATTATCATATGGTTTCACTTATTTGTGGAGCATAACAAATAGCATGGAGGACAAGGGGCGTTAGAGAGGAGTAGGGAATTTGGGTAAATTGGAAGGGGAGGTGAACCACGAGAGACTATGGACTCTGAAAAACAATCTGAGGGGTTTGAAGTGGCGGGGGGGTGGGAGGTTGGGGTACCAGGTGGTGGGTATTATAGAGGGCATGGCTTGCATGGAGCACTGGGTGTGGTGAAAAAATAATGAATAATGTTTTTCTGAAAATAAATAAATTGAAAAAAAAATAAAAAATAAAATAAAATAAAGGAATTTTGGGTATTCATCCTTTCTGATGGAGGCACAATACTCCATAGTGTATATGGACCACATCTTCCTTATCCATTCGTCCGTTGAAGGGCATCTTGGTTCTTTCCATGGTTTGGCGACCGTGGCCATTGCTGGTATAAACATTGGGGTACAGATGGCCCTTCTTTTCACGACATCTGTATCCTTGGGGTAAATACCCAACTTTTGTAGCAACATGGATGGGACTGGAAGAGATTATGCTGAGCGAAATAAGTCAAGCAGAGAGAGTCAATTATCATATGGTTTCACTTATTTGTGGAGCATAACAAATATCATGGAGGACAAGGGGTGTTAGAGAGGAGAAGTACCCCTCTTACCCCTGTTAGAGAGGGGTAAATGGGAAGGGGAGGTGAATCACGAGAGACTATGGACTCTGAAAAACAATCTGAGGGGTTTGAAGTGGCGGGGCGTTGGGAGGTTGGGGTACCAGGTGGTGGGTATTATAGAGGGCACGGATTGCATGGAGCACTGGGTGTGGTGAAAAAATAATGAATACTGTTTTTCTGAAAATAAATAAATTGAAAAAAAAATACATGCAATGTTGTCAAAAAAGAAAAAAAGAATTTTGGAAGAAATTTAAACATTTGGAGATCAAGAGCATCCTGCCAGGGAATGATTGCATGAGACAGGAAATTAAATAAGAACTTAAACATTTCTTTCCAAGTAATCAAAATGAAAACACATTGGTCAGAACCTATGGGATGCTGAAAAGTTGGTTCTTCTTTGATTTCCTGGTTGATCCAAGCATTCTTAAGCAAGGTGGTCTTCAGTTTCCAGGTGGTTGAATTCCTACAACTTTTCCTTATGGTTGAGCTCCAGTTTCAAAACATTGTGGTCTGAGAATATGCAGGGATAATCTCAATCTTTTCGTATTGGTTGAGTCCTGATTTCTGACACATAATGTGATCTGTTCTGGAGAAGGTTCCAAGTGCACTTGAGAAGAATATGTATGCTGTTGTTTGAGGGTGGAATATTGTGTATATATCTATGAGGTCCATTGGATCCAATATGTTATTCACTGCTCTTGTTTCTTTATTGATTATCTGCTTGGATGATCTATTACTGAGAGTGGCATGTTAAGATCTCCTACTATTAATGTATTTATATTAGTATGACTTTTTTATCTTGATTAACAGTTGTCTTATGTAGTTGGCTGTTCCCATATTGGGGGCATAAATATTTACAATTATTAGTTCTTCTTGGTGGATAGACCATTTAAGAATGATGTAGTGTCCTTCTGTATCTCTGACAAAAGTCTTTAGTTTAAAATCTAAATTATCTGATATGAGAATAATTACCCCAACCTTCTTTTGATGCCCATTGGCATGAAAGATGCTTCTTCATCCCTTCACTTTCAGTCTGGACGTATTCTTAAGTACAAAATGGGTCTCTTGTACATAACATGTAGATGGGTCCTGGTTTTTTTTTTTTTTTTTGGTCCTGTTGTTTTATCTAATCTCCAAGTCTGTGCCATTTTATGGGTTCATTTAGGCCATTCACATTGAGAGTGATTATTGAAAGATACGTTTTTATTGACATCATGTTATCTGTGAAGTCTTTGTTTCTGTAGATTGTCTCCATATATTTCTGTTCAAAGATATTCTTAGGATTTTTACTTTCTTATAGAACCCCCCTTAATATTCCTTTTAGTGCCAGCTTGGTGGTCACACACTCTTTTGAACTATGCCGTTCATGGAAGCTCTTTATCTCTCCATCCATTTTGAATGTCAGTCTCGCTGGTTAAAGCATTCTGCACTGCATGTTCTTCTCATTTAGTGCCCTGAATACATCTTGCCAGCCCTTTCTGAAAATAAATAAATTGAAAAAAAATACATACATTTCTGGGTCACCAGGTTTCTCTGGACAGTTCTGATGTTATTCTAATGGGTGTTACTCTCTTGTAAGAATGTAATAATCTCTTCCCCTAGCAGCTTTCAAGAGCTCCTGTCTACGATTATGATTTATCATTTTCACAATAAGCTGCCTCGAGGTCTTTCTAGATTCTATGATCATGGTGGGGGAGTACTTTCTGCCTCTAGGACATGAACGCTAGTTCCATTCACCAGGTTGGGATAATTTTCATAGTGAATTTGTTCAACTATATCCCTAGTCTTCTTTCTTTCTCCTCCTCCTCCTCAAGGATTCCAATAATTCTGATGTTGGAATGTTTCATGTCATCCTTTATTTCCATAATTCTGTTTTCATGGCTTCTAAGCTGTTTGTTCCAGGCTTCTTCCTGATCCTTTTCCTCTATCAGTTTGTCCTCTAGATCACTAATTATATCTTCTTCCTCAAATACCCTTGCTGTTACAGAATTTAGATTAGATTGGAACTCATTGAGAGCATTGTTAACATCATCCCTGGTTGCGTTCACTTCTGCCCTAATCAATTCCATTTTGTCATCCAAGGCTTTCTCCAACCTAGCCATTACCTGAATAATTGTTAGCCCAAATTCCCTTTTCACATACTGTTTATGTCCATATCCAATAGCTCTGATGGAGAGGGCACAGTCTCCGAATTGTTCCTCTGTTGGGCATTCCTCCTCCTAGTATTTTGATGAGAATTGGCTGAAGGGATGTGTAACTGAATATATCAACCTTGGTGCAGGCAATGTGCACTGTGGAACATTTCTGAGGTATTAGGGTGTCTGCACCAAAAATAAAGAAAAAGAAAAAGGAGGGAGAGTGAGAGAGGGAAAAAAATAAAAAAAAGAGTAGAGCCAGCCTGAATGGGCCCCAAAGGTAAGATTTATAAAGTACACACCCGAAACAGACAAACAGAAAGAAAAAAAAATGACAAGGGAAAAAAAAAAACTCACAGCCAAAACGAACCCCGAGTATAAGATTTATATACTACCAGAGCAAAAAACAAATACACAGAAAGAGTGAAGGAAGAAAAGATGGGAGGGTGGTTATAAATTCTCTTTATCTTGATATCTTTGTTAAAGGACTCAACTTTCCTGAGATAAAGGTGAATTAAGCTGAATTATATATATTGTTGCATTGATTGGGGAAAGGAGATTACCTTGAAGCATATCTCTATATGAATGTTAAAAAAATAAATAAATAAAATAAAAAAAAATCGGAAAGAACAAGAAAAACACAGGTAATGTATCAAAGAAGTTCAATTTAAGAAGTTATTATGGAACTTGTACTTAACCTCTCATTGTGATGGTAAATAGGTTAAAATATTTTAAAAATTGAATGAGAATAGTGGGAATGAATTAAAAATAAATGTTGTATCTATGAAGTAGTGGTGTTTGTCTTCTTGTTTTTGTTTTTATTTTTGTTTTTTGGTTGGCTTTCTGAGGGAGGGGCCTGCCTCTTGATTTTACTGTCAGTCTTGCTAGTGTTGAATCCTCCTACCCCCATCAAGTGTCTGAGCTCTGTGGAAACAGGTTTTTTAGGCTTTTGTTCTCTGGAGTTTTGGGGCTTTTTGTTTTGATTTTTTTTCTCTCTTTGGTGGCTTTTGGCGGTTCTTTGGAGGTTTAGAGAAAATCAAACTGCACCCACACCTCTGTCTCAGAGAGAAGCCTCAGTCTATTTCCCTCTAGGTGCTCCAGAGCACATAAATTTCCCCTCTGCTGCCATAGGGCATGTCCCAAGCCACGGTCTCAGGGGTCAGATGGACTCCCAATTTTACCCAAAAGCACGAAAAGTACTAGTCCAGAGAGCTGGCTTCCAGCAGCTGCCTCCACCACTACTCTCTGGCAGGTCCAGACCTCCAGAGAGGTCTCAACCAGAGATAGCACACTGAGTTTTTCACTCTGGTCTGAACTGGGAGTGTTCAGAATCTCTGGGTCCTAGAGAGCACTGTTTAGTGCCTGTGCATACCTCTCTTAGGGGAGAGGATTTTGTTGCTGGAGCTACTGTGTGCGTGCAGAGTTCAAAGGGCTATGGTTCTAGAGAGCAGTAGCTGGCATCCACAAAGACTCTTTCACATGCTCCACCACCCACACATACTCATGTGCACCAGCAGCTCAGGGACCAAGGCCTGGCTTCTTCGCTACACTCTCTCTGGCTCAGCACCAGTGGTGGTCATCCTGAGTCCCTGTTCCTAACAGGGATTAAGTCCCTGTTCCTAACTGCCTGAATCCACCAAATTCCCCTTAAGACCTTTTCCTCTTTTTGAGTGCTTGCAACCGGATTCCAAGTTAATTCTGGTCCCCAATCACAGGCACTCTCGTATTGGGGTATTACTTTCTAATGGATCACTTCTGGAGGATCCCTCCCACTTTTGTTTTTCTCCCAATATCTGCCTGAAATTTCCACTCCACTTTACCTGTCCACTGGCATCTTATCCCTCCTTAGAGATCCAGAAGTGTATAATACTAATCTCAGGCTGATTTCATGGGTGATTAGAGTTCTTTGGTAGATCATCAGCTCACTTTAGGGGACCTGTTGAAACAGCACCTTCTACTTCTCTGCCATCTTGTCTCCACCTGATAAGAGAGACAGAATCTTCAAGCAGACTGTGCCTTATGTATGCAGCCCAATGCAAAACCATGACTCTTGGGATTCAGCCAAGGAACCACACAGTCACATGAATATTTTAATGTCTGTGGGCCCTCTTGTTACACCTCTTGCCATAAGTCACTGGGATCATGGGGGGTTGGTCTGGGCTTCAACTCCTAAACCTCATGGGAGTTATAGCACTGCCTCATGGTTCCTCCTTTTCACCTAAGGGGTGTTGCCCTTGACCCGCAAGGATGACAAGAAGCCCCAGTTCAGATGTATCTTCTCTCTTTATTTCTGCAAGTCTACATACTTATATACGTTTACATGACCAATCAGCGAGCAAGGTGACCAATAAGGGGCCAAGCAATTGGGGAGAGCCAATGAGAGTCCTGTTACTATGCTGATTAAATTTGAAACAGCCAATGACTATGTTCTCCTTTAGGTGAGCTTCACCAGAACGTTCGTTGTTTACTTGCAGCGTATTTTGCTGGCAGTGAGCCAAGCGCCATCTTGTAATGGTGGGGACTTTCCCGGCTGGAGGCGGCCCCGACATCTCCCCCTTTTTTGTTTTATGGCAGAGATCGTGCCTGTCTTAGGTCGTCAGTAGCAAAAAACATCCTTACCCATCATCAGACACAAGATATCCATGATCTCTGTCCTGTCTTAGGTTGGTATGTTTCTCTACTGATCTTACCCGTCTTTGACTACAAATCTAGCATGCTTAGCCATATCTGGGGAGATGTCCCAGCCTCTGTTGACATAAGGGCTTGTACTATAGCTTGGCTCTGCTCTCGCTGCTGTGTTCTCCATTGGCAAACTTTTCTGAATAGAAGCAGAATGCCAATAAGAATGAGGACAAGAAGACAAATTGTGCCAGCCCATTGTTTGGTGAACTGGAACATATTGCTGAATGTTTGAAATAGCTCTGGGAGGGAAGCTGGTTGCACACGCGTACTATTTACTCGAGTTATCTCAGCCAGAAGGATTCGTGCGAAATTTTGAAAATTGTCAGACCAAGCACCCTGCAAATACTGGGAGAGCTGTTGGGAGACATTCTGTAAGTCACTCATATTAGTATAGGCTATGGGAGTTACACAAATTGCCGGGAAGGGTGCTATACATCTCAGTCCCAATAGGGCCCCCAATATGTCCACTTGTCTTGAGCCAAATCCACTCTCTGGTTGACTATCAGGATTCCTGCTTGCAGATGTGCATTGATCTGAGTCTGTGTTTGAAGGGCAGCTGCCGTTCCTTCTGCAAGGGTGTTCACAGCTTCCACAGTGGGTATAGTTGCAGCAAGCAAGACTGCTGCTGCCATGGCAGCTGCTGTAGATATAGCCAATGCTGTCACAATGGTGGCTGTGATACCAAAATCTCTCTTCTTTCTGGATAGCACCACCGGTAACTTGTCCTCTGGAATGGAAACTGGGATAGGAACATGGGTCATCTAGGAACCATGGAGCCGCCTTTTCCACTGTATTCAAAAAGGCCAGAGCAATTTTTGCTTTTAGTGGAGTTCCATTGGCTTTCAGCAGGTCTTTTAAAGACCCTTCCAACCGCAGTTAAGATACTTCAGATCCCATTATGAACACACAGACAACAGACGCAGACGTTAAATACACTAATTAGCACATTAACTTTTTACACGCATATACTTCAGTTGACCTTTACTCCCCGCTTTACCACGGAATTCCCACATTTGAACGTGGCCTTTACTCCCCACTTTACGGCGGAATTTCAACTATTGAACGTGGCTAATGTCCCCACTTACCTGCGGTTTCGATAAGAAAATCCCGGCTCTATGGCCGCCCCGCTTCTTATTGCGGTCTTGTGAAATCCCGGCTCTATGGCCGCCCCGCTTCTTGTTGCGGTCTTGTACAAGATTCCCACCACTTTAGTCGTGGTCCCTTCCACGCTTATCTGCAGTTTTTCTCCTTGCAAGGTTTACTTACTCGTTAACTATTCCTGGGTCTCGGCACCACTTGTCGCCCTCAACCCGCAAGGATAAGAAGCCCCGGTTCTGATGTATCTTCTCTCTTTATTTCCGCAAGTTTACACACTTATATACGTTTACATGACCAATCAGCGAGCAAGGTGACCAATAAGGGGCCAAGCAATGGGGGAGAGCCAATGAGAGTCCTGTTACTATGCTGATTAAATTTGAAACAGCCAATGACTATGTTCTCCTTTAGGCGAGCTTCACCAGAACGTTCGTTGTTTACTTGCAGCGTATTTTGCTGGCAGTGAGCCAAGCGCCATCTTGTAATGGCGGGGACTTTCCCAGCCGGAGGCAGCCCCGACAAAGGGGAAAAATGGCTCATCAATGAAGAGGAGTGAGACCCATGTGCTACAAACCAATGGGGCCAACCTGCTGGAGCAGCAAACAACTCATCTGGTACCAGTCATAAAAGAACTCAGCTATGTTGAAATGTTCCTGGTTTCATACTGAGACTTTGCCACCACCTAAGATGTGCTGGGCCTCCTGTTTTCAAGGTGAGCACTCTGTCCCTAACTGCCCAGTGGGATTTTGCCACGGCCTCATTGTGAGTTTGGAAATGTCCCAAAATTTCCTAAGCATCAGTTTTCTCCTTAGACTGGGACAGAGTTATTTTAAGGACTCACTGGGCTTTTGAAGGGAAAATTCAGATGGGCTCCTGGGGCTGTGCGCTCATTTGTACTCATTTAACATTGCTCTGCTTGTCATAATGAAGCTACTGCCTTATGGCTCACTATCATCATGGTGTTGATCCTGGCTGTTTGGCCATTTAAAAGGATATTTGAGACTCTATCTGGGGTCTGTGCCTAGGAGAAATGACAGCAGGGGCTCCCAGGGGTAAGCAGTAGGTCCAGGTCCACAAAGATATCTGTGATGGGCTAGGTAGGGCCGTTTCATTTAGCAAGCATTCAGGAAGCCCCACTCAGCACAGGGTAGCCTCTGATTGCTGACTGTGAACCCTGCACAGGGAAGACAGCACCCTGGGCTCCAGACTAGTCAGGGGTCAGACAGTGACACTGGACACAATGACAGGTAGCAACCACAGGACATTTCATGTGATGCTCCCTGGCCTCCTCTAGATATGCTTGCATTTTATTCAGTTATGATGGGGTCAGCAGATTGCAAGAGCAATGGCATATGTGAGTGAGCTTCAGCTGATGTAGACCTCCTCCCTCCTCCAGAGCAGCCAGGGGACTGGGAGTTGGAAGGACACTTGGACCCTCATCCCACAAATCTGTGATTCCTCCTTAAGGATAAACGTCCAAGAGTTTCTTCTGGATAAAGGAAAGGGCCCAGGGGAGCTGTGGGTTTGGGCACTGTGCCAGAGCATATGGGGTTGTGGGACAGCTTTAGCCCCTAACTGAGTCATTCAGAATGCATTCCACTCCAATCCTTAACTCTCTTTCAATCCTAGGACCCAGAAGAGAGGCTGTGGGAACCATACACTCAATCTGTTAGACCCTGTACACTGGGTACTCACAAGGTGGTCAGGAGACCAAACGTTGCACACCCTGTGGGAGACTAGTGTCAGTGGAAGGAGACTTACTCGTGGTACCTAGTGAAAGAGGCAGCAGTTGGGCACAGGAGCTAATGCTTGAGGTATTGGGAGGGTATTGGGAAGGCTTGGCTAGAGACAGAGTCCCTTTGTTCTTTCCTAGGTTGGATCCTCACAGAGCAGTGGTGTGAGAAGTGAGGGAAATTAAGGGGCCAGACACCACCCCTCGCTGGGTCTATGCAGTTGAATTCAAGTGGCAAGTGGGCAAGGAGACAGACTGAAGTGTGTGTCCAGCTCCCCCGAGAAGGACAGAAATGATCACACTGTTGATCAAGGACTTACACTCATAAAGGTTTTTTGCCAACCTGTTATCTGAGACCAGGCCTGTTTCAGGCATTACTGCCAGATCACAAGTGGACAAGGACTAGGACTGGTCTCTGACAGGATCTGGAAGCCCAGGGACCCAGGATCGCACAGGGGTTCCCTGGGATATTGGTTTGGGATGGTTCCCAGTCCTTTGACTCCTCTGTCCAACTGTCTATCCCCATGGCCATCTTGGCCTTCTTGAACACATGGCAAGAACAATAGCCTAAGGATTTGGTCCAGCCCCCAGAATTTCCCAGCCTGAATATGTTTCTGCTATACCTGGGGCTCAATATGCCAGCCTCAGATTTGGAGCACAATGCCCAGCTTCTGCTCTTATAGCTGCATCAGCTTGAGCCCACAGAGCAAGAGGCTGGCAGTGAGAAGGGCTGGGCTGACTGATGTAGACCTGTGGAGTAGACTGGGTGGGCCACACTGAGCAAGCCTCCATAAAGTGCAGTTGGGCTGAAAGGAATGAGTAGTCTCACATGCCTGCCCCCATGGTCTTTAGTCAGGGAGAACTCCAAGGGACTCGTTCTTGGACACAGCCAGAATGGAATGGTGGGAAAACTTTCCTTTATTTGGAAGGTACATGGGAAGTCAATCATGCTGATGATACTGTATATTCATGGAACCATAAACTAGGCCCAAAGCAGGATCCTGAATGACCTCAGGAACTCGGTCCACTCTCAATGTGGCGTCTGCAGTATCATCAGAGAAAAAGCTGGCCCATCCCATCCGTGGTGCTGGAGCTCATCCCTCAGCAAGAACAGTAACACCACCTCCCCTGGGCAGGTGGTAGTCAGGGCTCTACTTCACTCTCCTGAGATTTCAGCCCCTTTGCCAGACCTGGTAGTCCAGCGGGGTCTTGCCCATACTCCTGTGGTTCCTGAAGGGCTCAATGCAGCAGCAGTTTCGGTGGAATAACCAGCCTCAAACCCCAAGCAGCAGTTTATACTGGCTGGAACCCTATGGATGTATTCTCCTTCCCTGTATTTGCCCACCATGTAATTTTTGTGTTTTGTATATGAGATGCTTAGGGAATAAAATTATGACCATTACCGCTATTTCTGCTTCTGTGCCTTCACTTGCTAACCCATGAGGAGGTGGAAAAATACCAGCAGACTTTCTATAGGCACTCTGTAACCACACAACCCCCGCCCAGAATTGAACCTGGCAGAGTGGCTGCTCCCAGACCCCCACCCGGCTCTGGGCCGAGAGATAACAGCCATCGGGCGCCAGAGAAACACCCACCCAGAATTGGACGTGACAAAATGACTGCTCTCGGACCCCCCACCCAGCTCTGGGTGCAAGAGATAAGAACCATCTGGCACCCCATGGCTTGACAGGAAGACCCCGGCCAATCCTGAGGTGACACATACCTTAGTGGTGCCAACTAAGCAGTTTGAAGAATGACAGCCCTTTGACCTAACCAATAATCTGTTCCCAGTCTTTTCCCGCTCTGTAGCGTGCCAGTCATATTATAGTGTTCCTTTTTGATTTTCCCGTGGTATGTGGTGATTTGTTACAAGATACTATGATGTATGCTGTCTCTGCCTCCCCAAAAATAGTGTATAAAAGGTGTTGTGATCCTGAGCTCGGGACGTCTTAGCGTCACCGGCAACGAGTGCGCTGAGGTCCGGGTTCAAACTCGTAATAAACGACCCTTGCTGTTTGGCTTTGACTCTGGACTCTGGTGGACGTCTTTGGGGGGTCTCAGAATTTGGGCATAGCATATGGGATAGCCGCCCCCAGACCCATCAGATGCCTAGTCAACGGGTTGCTGAAAACCGATCAGTAAGTGAGCCGGCTCTGTCTCTGCCTCTGTCTCCTTCTCTGTCTCTGTATTGTCTGTCATTCTTGGATCCATAATCTGAATCTGTTTCCGGAAGTCTGAGGTTGGAACTTGCAAATATTCCTGGCAGACGCAATATAAGGCTGCCAGTAGGCCGGTGGGAGACGTCTTCCGGACCCCTGTCTGGGGCTGTTTACTCAGCCCATCTGGGTAGCCTCGGGGCAGCTGGAAGTGCATCTAGGTCTGATTACCCAGCCCATTCGATTAGCCACGGAGCCGCCTGAAGCGCACCAGCGAGTTGTGTTTTTGTGTTGTGTGTCCCCTGAGCCTAGGTCTGTGTACCCAGCCCATCTGAATTAGCCATGGAGCTCATTTCCTGTGTAAATGGCTATAACTGGAGCCAACTGGGGTTGGTCTAACTCGGGACAGAGACCATAGGGAATATTCCCAAGCAGCTGCCGAAACACCATTTGTTTCAGGGAGGTTTCCCTGTCTTCTCTGGCCCTACTTGGACTACTTAACCCCTTACACTCTCTTGCTGATAGGAAAACATGGTGTCTGCTCCTCTGTTGGAGTTGATCAGCTCTAAAACCAGGAATTCTTTCTCTGCCTTCTGGCAGCACTTTGTTACTTCTATCTCTCCCTTCTCATGCTTCAGCACCAACGTGTGGGCAGCCTGCATGACTAGCCTCTAGATCATGCTCCACGGCTCCTTCTCTCTTCACTGTCAAGGAGCAAGAAGAACAGCCGATCCGATCCTGGTTTGGGCAGAACGCTCGTGAGAATTGGCCGGAAAAAGCCTGGCGAACTCGCTTCGGGCGCAGCACGTCTGCCGGGCTGCCCCACTGGACCTGGCCCGGCATCAAGAGCGCTGGCGCACAAACCTCGCCGGAAGACCTCCGCGAGGCAGGCTGCGGCGAGGCCGACACCTCCAGCTCCTCGGCCTGCAGGTGTCCCGTCCTTGGGGCCGTCCCTTGGGGCCAGGGATGCCCCGAGACTCGGGCTCGAAATTTCGCCTGCTGCCCAGCCTCCTTCTTCCGGGGTCCTGTCCCTCTGTGCCTTCATCTGGGGAATCCTGATACCCGACCACGCCTCCCCCTCCCACCACTTCGCCAACGATGCATTTCGGTGCTTCGGAAAAGTCTCGGAACGAGAGAAATCTGAATGACCCAACTGAGGACAACCCCATCCTTGGGTGCCTCATCAGCCCGAAAAGCCGGAGGCACACGCCCTGCTGCCACGTGTCCTTCAACTCTGCTCCGGGAAAGCTCCCGTGAGCCGGCGCCCCTAGATGGGCCGCGTCATTTCCATGCGTTTACCGGCTGGCCGCAGCATGCCCTGGGTGAGAAAGGGCCCTAGGCCACGGAGAGCAAGGCGGTTCACAGGGCTGCCCAACGCCGGCCAATTCTCCCGAGCGTTCTGCCCAAACCGGGATCGGTTTGGGCAGAACGCTCGGGAGAATTGGCCGGAAAATGCCTTGCGAACTCGCTTCGGGAGTGACACATCTGCAGGGCCGCCCCCCGGGGCCTGCCCCGACATCGCGAGAGCTCCCTCACGAACCCCGCCAATGAACCATCCGCTAGGCAGACTGTGGCGAGGCCGATGCCTCCTGCTTCTCGGCCTGCGGGGGTACCCTAATTGGCGCCATCCCATGGGGCCAGGGCTGCTCCGAGACTCGGGCTCGAAATTTTGCCTGCTTCCCAGCCTTCCGCTTCCGGGGTCCTGTCCCTCTGTGCCTCCATCTGGGGAATCCCGAGTCCCGTGGCAATGCCTCCGCCTCCGCCTCCTGCCCCGGCAGTAACGGTGCATTTCGGCGCTTCGGACAAGCCTCGGAGCGAGAGAAACCTGCATGGCCCAACTGAGGACAGCCCCATCCTAGGGCGCCCCATCAGCCCGAAAAGACAGAGGCGCATGCGTTGCCGCCACTCGTCGGTCAGCTCTGCTCCGGGAACGCTCCGGTGCGCTGGCGCACCCTGGTGGGCCCGGTGGATTCCGTGTTTTTTCCGGGGGCAGAAGCATGCCCTGGGAGAGAAGGGGCCCTGGGCCACAGAGAGCAGGGCGGTCCGCAGGACTGCCCAACTTCGGCCAATTCTCATGAGCGCTCTGTCCAAACTGATCCAGATTTGGGCAGAACGCTTGTGAGAATTGGCAGGAAAACGCCCGGCGAAATCGCTTCAGGCGCCGCACTTCTGCACGGCCGCCTCCTTCCCCCTACCCGGGCCTGGCGTGCCATTGGCAGCCATCGCGCCCAACCCCGCCAGGAAGCCCTCCACGAGGCAGGCTGTGGCGAGGCCCACGCCTCCTGCTAATCCTCCTGCGGGGGTCCTCTCCCTGGCGCTGTTCCATGGGGCCTGGCCCGCAACGAAGCCCGGGCTCGCAGTATCGCCTGCTACCCAGCCATCTGCTTCTGGGTTCCTGTTCCTCGGTGCCTCCATCTGGGGAGCCCTGAGTCCCGCGGCCACGCCTCCCCCTCCCACACTGGCGCCAACGGTGCCTTTCGGCTCTTGGGACAACCTCACAGCAAGAGAAACCTGCATGCCCCCACTGAGGTCAGCCCCATCCTTGAACGCCTGATCCTCCCTAAAGTCGGAAGCGTAGGCCCGGCCACCACCCGTCCTTCAACTCTGCTCTGGGAACGCTCCCCAGCGCCGGGGCCTCCAGGTGGGCCACGACGTTTTCGCACGTTTTCCGGGCGGCCGACTCATGCTCCGGCGAGAAACGGCCCTGGGCCACGGAGAGCAGGGCGGTCCGCAGGGATGCCAAACGCCGGTCAGTTCTCACAAGCGTTCTGCCCAAACCAGGACGCTCGTGAGAATTGGCCGGAAAACGCCTAGCGATCTCGCTTCGGGTGTCACACGTCTGCTGCCCCCCCCCCCAAGGTCCTGGCCCGGCTTCAAGAGAGCTCGCTCATGAACCCCACAAAGGAGTCCTCCGCGGGGCAGACTGAGGCGAGGCCCATGCCTCCTGCGTCTCGGCCGGCGGGGGTCCCCTACTTGGCGCAGTCCCATGGGGCCGGGGCTGCCCCGAGACTCGGGCTCAAAATTTCCCCAGCTTCCCAGCCTTCCGCTTCCGGGTTCCTGTCCGTCTGTGCCTCCAACTTGGGAATCCTGAGTTCCGTGGCAATGCCTCCACCTCACGCCCGGCGCCAACGGTGCATTTCGGAGCATCGGACAAGCCTCGGAGCGAGAGAAACCTGCATGGCTCAACTGAGGACAGGCACATCATGGGATACCCATCAGCCGGAAAAGACAAAGGCGCACGCCCTGCCGCCACCCGCCCTGCAACTCTGCTCCGGGAACGCTCCCGTGCGCCGGCGCCCCCTGGTGGACCGCGTCGTTTCCTCAGGTTTTCAGGCGGCCGCAGCATGCACTGGGGAAGAAGGGTCTCTGGGCCACGGAGAGCCAGGCGGTCCGCAGGGCTCCCCAACGCCGGCCATTTATCACGATAGTTCTGCCAAAACCGATCCTGGTTTGGGCAGAACGCTCGTGAGAATTGGCCGGAAAACGCCCGGCGACCTCGCTATGGGCGCAGCACATCTGCAGGCCCGCCCCCTGGGGCCTGGCTTGGCATCACCAGCGCTCAGGCATGAACCTTAACAAGAAGCCCACCGTGAGGCACGATGCGGCGAGGCCGACGCCTCCTACTCCTCGGCGCTGGTGTCCCCTACTTAGCGCCGTCCCATGGGGCCAGGGCTGCCCCAAGACTCGGGCTTGATATTTCACCTGCGTCCCAGCCTTCGGCTTCCGGGGTCGTGTCCCTCTGTGCCTCCATCTGGGGAATCCTGAGTCCCTCGGCCACGCTTCCACCTCCCATTCCAGCCCCAATGGTGCATTTCGGCGCTTCGGACAAGCCTCGGAGAGAGAGAAACCTAAATGAACCAAATGGGGACAGCCACATCCTTGGGTGCCCCATCAGCCCGAAAAGACGGAGGCACATGCTCTGCCGACACTCGTCCGTCAACTCTGCTCTGGGATCGCTCCCTTGCGCTGGGGCCCCTTGGTGGGCCCCGGCGATTCCGGCATTTTCCGGGGGCCGCAGCATGCCCTGGGAGAGAAGGGGCCCTGGGCCACGGAGAGAAGCGAGGTCCGCAGGACTACCCAACGCCGGACAATTCTCACGAGCGTTCTGCCCAAAACGATCCTGGTTTGGGCAGTACGCTCGTGAGAACTGGCAGGAAAACGCCCGGCGAACTCGCTTCGGGCGCTGCACTTCTGCATGGCCGACCCCCGGGCCTGGCATGCCATTGCGAGCCATCCCGCTCCAATCCCGCCAGGAAGCCCTCCGCGAGGCAGGCTGTGGCAAGGCCAACGCCTCCTGCTAATCCTCCTGCGGGGGTCCTCTCCCTGGCCCTGTTCCATGGGGCCTGGCCCGACATGAAGCCCGGGATCGCAGTTTCCCCGCTACCCAGCCGTCTGCTTCTGGGTTCCTGTCCCTTGGTGCCTCCATCTGGGGAACCCTGAGTCCCGTGGCCACGCCTCCCCCTCCTACATTGCCACCAACGGTGCCGTTCGGCACTTCGGCCAACCTCAGAACGAGAGAAACCTGTGTGCCCCCACTGAGGTCAGCCCCATCCTTGGGCACCCGATCCTCCCTAAAGTCGGAAGTGAAGGCCCGGCCGCCACCCATCCTTCAACGCTGGTCTGGGAACGCTTCCCAGCACCGGGACCTCCAGGTGGGCCGCGACGTTTTCGCGCATTTTCCAGGCGGCCGCCCCAAGCTCCGGGCGAGAAACGGCCCTGGGCCATGGAGATCAGAGCGGTCTGCAGGGCAGCCCACAGCCGGCCAATTCTCTTTCTGCCCTGATCCCGGTTTGGGCAGAACGCTCGTGAGAATTGGCTGGAAAACGCCTTGCGAACTCACTTCGGGTGTCACAGGTCTGCAGGGCCGCCCCCCAGGGCCTGGCCCAGCATCGTGAGAGCTCGCTCACGAACCACACCAAGAAGCCCTCCGCGTGGCACACTGCGGCGAGGACGATGCCTCCTGCTTCGCGACTAGCGGGGGTCCCCTAGTTGGCGCAATCCCATGGGGCCAGGGCTGCCCCGAGACTCGGGTTCGAAATTTCGCCGGCTTCCCAGCCTTCCGCTTCCGGGTCCTGTCCCTCTGTGCCTCCATCTTGGAAATCCGGAGTCCCGTGGCAACGCCTATGCCTCAACTGGAGAGAGAGAAACCTGCATGGCCCAACGGCGGACAGCCGCATCCTTGGGTGCCTCATAAGTCCAAATAGACGTAGGCGAACGCCCTTCCACCACTCGTCCATCAACTCTGCTCCGGGAACGCTCCCCTGCGCCAGCGCCCAGATGAGGGCCCGGTAAATTCCATGCAATTTCAGGGGCTCAGCATGCCCTGGGAGAGAAGGGGCCCTGGGCCACTGAGAGCAGTGTGGTCCGCAGGACCACCCACGCAGGCCAATTCCCAAGCCGTTCCTGGTTTGGGCAGAACGCTCGTGAGAATTGGCCGGAAAAAGCCCAGCGAACTCGCTTCAGGTGCCGCACTTCTGCACGGCCGCCCCCCCGGGCCTGGCGTGCCATTACGAGCCATCCCACTCCAATCCCGCCAGGAAGCCCTCTGTGAGGCAGGCTGTTGCGAGGCCAATGCCTCCTGATAATCCGCCTGCAGGGGTGCTCTCCCTGGCCCTGTTCCATGGGGCCTGGCCCGACATGAAGCCCGGGCTCGCAGTTTCGCCTGCTACCCAGCCGTCTGCTTCTGGGTTCCTGTCCCTCGGTGCCTCCATCTGAGGAACCCTGAGTCCTGTGGCCACGCCTCCCCCTCCTACATTGCCACCAACGGTGCCTTTCGGCGCTTCGGCCAACCTCAGCACGAGAGAAACCTGTGTGCCCCCACTGAGGTCAGCCCCATCATTGTGCACACGATCCTCCCTAAAGTCGGAAACGTAGGTCCGGCCGCCACCCGTCCTTCAACTCTGGTCCGGGAACGCTTCCCAGCGCCGGGGCCTCCGGGTGTGCCGCGACGTTTTTGCGCATTTTCCGGGTGGCCGCCCCAAGCTCCGGGAGAGAAACAGCCCTGGGCCATGGAGATCAGGGTGGTCCGCAGGGCTGCCCATAGCTGGCCAATTCTCACGAGCGTTCTGCCCAAACCGATCCTGGTTTGGGCAGAACGCTCGTGAGAATTGGCTGGAAAACGCCTTGCAAACGCGCTTCGGGTGTCACAGGTCTGCAGGGCCGCCCCCCAGGGCCTGGCCCGCCATCACGAGAACTCGCTCATGAACCCCACCAAGAAGCCGTCCGCGAGGCAGAATGCGGCGAGGCCAGTGCCTCCTGCTTCTCGGCTGGTGGAGGTCCCCTAGTTGGCGCAGTCCCATGGGGCCAGGGCTGCCCCGAGACTCGGGCTCGAAATTTCGCCGGCTTCCCAGCCTTCCGCTGCCAGGTCCTGTCCCTCTGTGCCTCCATCTTGGAAATCCTGAGTCCCGTGGCAACTCTCCGCCTCACACCCCGGTGCCTACAGTGCATTTCGGCGCTTTGGACAAGCCTCGGAGCGAGAGAAACCTGCATGACCCAACTGAGGACAGCCTCATCCTTGTGCACCCCATCAGCCTGAAAAGAGGGAGGCGCACGCCCTGCCCCCACCCGCCGCTCAACTATGATCCGGGAACCCTCCCATGCGCCGGCCCACCCTGGTGGGCCGCGTCGTTTCCTCGCGATTTTCGGCGGCCGCAGCATGCCCTGGGCAAGAAGGGTCCCTGGGCCACGGAGAGCCGGGCGGTTCGCAGGGCTGCCCAATGCCAGCCAATTCTCACTAGCGTTCTGCCCAAACTAATCCCGGTTTAGTCAGAACCCTCGTGAGGATTGGCCGGAAAAAGCGCGGCAAACTCGTTTCAGGCGCAGCTCGTCTGCAGATCAGCCCCCCAGGACTTATACTGGCATGGCGAACACTCGCACACGAACCTCGCCAGGAAGCCCTTCGCGAGGCTGGCTGAGGCGAGGTCGATGCCTCCTGCTCCTCGGCGCTGGTGTCACCTACTTAGCGCCATCCCATGGGGCCAGGGCTGCCCCGTGACTCGGGCTTGATATTTCACCTGCTTCCCAGCCTTCAGCTTCCGGGGTCGTGTCCCTCTGTGCCTCCATCTGGGGAATCCTGAGTCCCTCGGCCACGCTTCCCCCTCCCATCCCGGCCCCAATGGTGCATATCGGCGCTTCGGACAAGCCTCGGAGAGAGAGAAACCTAAATGAACCAAATGGGGACAACCCCATCCTTGGGTGCCCCATCAGCCCGAAAAGATGGAGGCGCATGCCCTGCCGTCACTCGTCCGTTAACTCTGCTCTGGGATCGCTCCCCTGCACCAGCACCCCTTGCTGGGCCCCGGCGATTCCGGCATTTTCCGGGGGTCGCAGCATGCCCTGGGAGAGAAGGGGCCCCGGGCCACGGAGAGAAGGGAGGTCCGCAGGACTGCCGAACGCCGGCCTATTCTCACGAGCGTTCTGCCCAAAACGATCCTGGCAGAACGATCGTGAGAATTGGCAGGAGAAAGCCCGACAAACTCGCTTAGGGCCCCGAACTTCTACACGGCCGCCCCCCCGTGCCTGGCGTGCCATTTCGAGCCATCGCGCTCCAACCCCGCCAGGAAGCCCTCTGCGAGGCAGGCTGTGGCGAGGCCGACGCCTCCTGCTAATCCTCCTGCGGGGGTCCTCTCCCTGGCTCTGTTCCATGAGGACTGGCCCGCCACAAAGCCCAGCCTCGCAGTCTCGCCTGCTACCCGGCCGTCTGCTTCTAGGTTCCTGTCCCTCAGTGCCTCCATCGGGGGAACCCTGAGTCCCGGGGCCACGCCTCCCCTCCCACATTGCCACCAACGGTGCATTTCTGCGCTTCGGACAACCTCAGAGTGAGAGAAACACGCGTGCCCCCACTGAGGTCAAACCCGTCCTTGGGCGCCCGATCCTCCCTAAAGTCAGAAGCGTAGGCCCAGCCGCCACTTGTCTTTCAACTCTGCTCCGGGAACGCTCCCCAGTGCCGGGGCCTCCTGGTGGGCCGCGAATTTTTCGCACATTCTGGGCGACCGCCCCATGCTCCGGGCGAGAACCGGCCCTGGGCCATGGAGAACAGGGCAGTCCGCAGGGCTGTGAAACACCGGCCAATTCTCACGAGCGTTCTGCCCAAACCGATACAGGTTTATGCAGAACGCTCGTGAGAATTGGCCAGAAAACGCCTTGCGAATTTGCTTCCGGCGTCACACGTCTGCAGGGCCGCCACCCAGGGCAAGGCCAACAGCATCGCGAGAACTCGCTCACAAACCCCGCCAAGGAGCCCTCTGTGAGGCAGTCTGCGACGAGGCCGATGCCTCCTGCTTCTCGGCCGGCGGGGGTCCCCTACTTGGCGCAGTCCCATGGGGCCCGGGCTGCCCCGAGACTCGGGCTCGAATTTTCGCCGGCTTCCCAGCCTTCCGCTTCCGGGGTCCTGTCCATCTGTGCCTCCATCTTGGGACTCCTGAGACCCGTGGCATCGCCTCCAACTAACGCCCCGGCGCCTAATGTGGATTTCGGCGCTTCGCACAAGTCTCAGAGCGAGGGAAACCTGCATGAACCAACTGAGGACAGCCTCAACCTTGGGCCCCCCATCAGCCAGAAAAGATGGAGGTGCACGCCCTGCCCCACCCACCGCTCAACTCTACTCCGGGAACGCTCCCGCGTGCCGGCGCCCCCTGGTCCGCCGCATCGTTTCCTCCCGTTTTCCAGGCAGTCGCTGCATGGACTGGGCAAGAAGGGGCCCTGGGCCACGGAGAGCCGGGTGGTCCGCAGGACTGCCCAACCCCGGCCAATTCTCACGAGCGTTCTGCCCAAATCAATCCCGGTTTGGTCAGAACCCTCGTGAGGATTGGCCGGAAAACGCCCGGCGAACTCAATTCGGGCGCAGCTCTTTCGCAGGTCAGCCCCCCGGGACTTGTCCTGGCATCTCGAGCGCTCGCGCACGAACCTCTCCAGGAAGCCCTCCACGAGGCAGGCTGAGGCGAGGCCGACGCCTCCTGCTCCTCGGCGCTGGTGTCCCCTACTTAGCGCCGTCCCATGGGGCCAGGGCTGCCCCGAGACTCGGGCTTGATATTTCACCTGCGTCCCAGCCTTTGGCTTCCGGGGTCGTGTCCCTCTGTGCCTCCATCTGGGGAATCCTGAGTTCCTTGGCCACGACTAGGCCTCCCATCCCGGCCCCAATGGTGCATATCGGCGCTTCCGTCAAGCCTCGGAGAGAAAGAAACCTCAATGAACAAAATGCGGACAGCCACATCCTTGGGTGCCCCATCAGCCTGAAAAGACAGAGCGCATGCCCTGCCGCCAATTGTCCGTCAACTCTGCTCTGGTATCGTTCCCCTGCGCCGGTCCCCCCTGGTGGCCCTGGCGATTCCGCCATTTAACGGGGGCCACAGCATGCCCTGGGAGAGAAGGGGCCCTGGGCCACTGAGATCAGGGAGGTCCGCAGGACTGCCCAACGCCGGCCAATTCTCACGAGCGTTCTGTCCAAACCGATCCTGTTTGGGCAGAACGCTCGTGAGAATTGGCAGGAAAACGCCCGGCGAACTCGCTTCGGGCGCCGCACTTCTGCACGGCCGCCCCCCACCCCGGGCCTGGCGTGCCATTGCGAGCCATCGCGCTCCAACCCGGCCAGGAAGCCCTCCGCGAGGCAGGCTGAGGCGAGGCCGATGCCTCCTGCTCCTCGGCGCTGGTGTCCCATGGGGCCAGGGCTTCCCCGAGACTCGGGCTCGATATTTCACCTGCTTCCCAGCATTCGGCTTCAGGTGTCTTTTCCCTCTGTGCCTCCATCTGGGGAATCCTGAGTCCCGTGGCCACGCCTCCCCCTCCCATCCCGGCCCCAATGTTGCATTTCGGCGCTTCGGACAAGCCTCGAAGCGAGAGAAACATGCATGACCCAACTGAGGACAGCCCCATCTTGGGCGCCCCATCAACCCGAAAGTCGGAGGCGCATGCCCTGTCCCAACCTGCCGCTCAACTCTGCTCCAAGAACGCTCATGGGCGCCGGCGCCACCTGATGGGCCACGTCGTTTCCTCGCGTTTTCCAGGCGGCCGCAATATGCACTGGGAGAGAAGGGGCCCTGAGCCACGGTTTGGGCAGAACGCTCGTGAGTATTGGCCGGAAAACGCGCGGCGAACTCGCTTTGGGCTAGCTCGTCAGCAGGTCCGCCCACCAGGGCTTGTCCTGGCATCGCGAGCGCTCGCGCACAAACCCCGCCAAGGAGCCCTACGTGCGGCAGACATCGGCGAGGCCGATGCCTACTGCTTCTCGACTGGCGGGGGTCCCCTACGTGGCGCAGTCCCATGGGGCCAGGGCTGTCCCGAGACTCGGGCACAAAATTTAGCCGGCTTCCCAGCCTTCCGCTTCCGGCGTCCTATCCCTCGGTGCCTCGATCTGAGTTCTGTGGCAACGCATCTGCCTCACGCCCCGGCGCAAACGGTGCATTTCGGCGCTTCGGGCAAGCCTCGAAGCGAGAAAAACCTGCATGACCCAACTGAGGACAGGCCCATCTTGGGCGCCCCATCAACCCGAAAAGTCGGAGGCGTATGCCCTGTCCCCACCCGCCGCTCAACTCTGCTCCAAGAACGCTCCCGGGTGCCAGCGCCAGGTGATGGGCCACGTCGTTACCTTGCATTTTCCAGGCGGCCGCAGTATGCACTGGGTGAGAAGAGGCCCTGAGCCACGGAGAGCCGGGCAGTCCGCAGTTCTGCCCATCGCTGGCCAATTCTCACGAGCGTTCTGCCCAAACCAACCACAGTTTGGGCAGAACGCTTGTGAGAATTGGCCGGAAAACGCGCGGCGAACTCGCTTCAGGCTAGCTTCTCCGCAAGTCCGCCCCCCCCCGGGCTTGTCCGGGCATCGCGAGAGCTCGCGCACAACCTTCGCCAGGAAGCCCTGCGCGAGGCAGGCTTAGGCGAGGCCGACGCCTCCTGCTCCTCGGCGCTGGTGTCCCCTACTCTGCGCCATCCCATGGGGCCAGGGCTGCCCCGAGACTCAGGCTCGATATTTCACCTGCTTCCCAGCCTTCAGCTTCCGGGGACCTGTCCCTCTGTGCCTCCATCTGGGGAATCCTGAGTCCCACGGCCATGCCTCACCCTCCCATCCCGGCCCCAATGGTGCATATCGGTGCTTCGGACAAGCCTTGGAGAGAGAGAAACCTGCATGACCCAACTGCGGACAGCCCCATCCTTGGGTGCCCCATCTGCCCGAAAAGACAGAGGCGCATGCTCTGCCGCCACTCGTAAGTCAACTCTGCTCTGGGACGCTCCCCTGCGCCGGCGCCCACTGGTGGGCCCTGCGTTTCAGGCATTTTCCAGGGGCCGCAGCATGCCCTGGGAGAGAAGGGGCCCTGGGCCACGGAGAGCAGGGAGGTCTGCAAGACTGCCCAACACCGGCCAATTCAAACGAGCGTTCTGCCCAAACCGATCCTGGTTTGGGCAGAACGCTCGTGAGAACTGGCAGGAAAAGGCCTGGCGAACTTGCTTCAGGCGCCGCACTTCTGCATGGCCGCCCCCCCGGGCCTGGCGTAACAGGCGAACCATCGCGCTCCAACCCCGCCTGGAGCCTTCCGCGAGGCTGGCTGTGGCTAGGCCGACGCCTCCTGCTAATCCTCCTGCGGGTTTCCTCTCCCTTGCGCTGTTCCATGGGGCCTGGCCCGCCACGAAGCCCGGGCTCGCAGTTTCGCCTGCTACCCAGCCGTCTGCTTCTGGGTTCCTGTCCCTCGGTGCCTCCATCTGGGAAACCTTGACTCCCGCGGCCTCGCTCGCCCTCCCACACCGGCGCCAACGGTGCCTTTCGGCGCTTCGGACAACTTCAGAGTGAGAGAATCCTGCGTGCCCCCACTGAGGTCAGCCCCATCCTTGGGCGCCCGATCCTCTCTAAAGTCGGAACCGTAGGCCCGGCCGCAACCCGTCATTCAACTCTGCTCAGGGAACGCTCCCCAGCGCCGGGTCCTCCAGGTGGGCCGCGACATATTCGCGCATTCTGGGCGGCCGCCCCATGCTCAGGGCGAGAAACAGCCCTGGGCCATGGAGAGCAGGGCTGTCCGGAGGGCTGCAAAACGCCAGCCAATTCGTGAGAATTGGCCGGAAAACGCCTTGCAACCTCGCTTCGGGTGTCACAGGTCTGGAGAGCCGCCCCCCAGGGCCTGGCCTGGCATTGCTAGAGCTCACTCACGAACCCCGACAAGGAGCCCTCCGCGAAGCAGACTGCGGCGAAGCCGATGTCTCCTGCTTCTCGGCCGGCGGGGGTCCCCTACTTGGCGCAGTCCCATGGGGCCAGGGCTGCCCCGGGACTCGGGCTCGAAATTTCACCGGCTTCCTGGCCTTCCGCTTCCGGGGTCGTGTCTCTCTGTGCCTCCATCTTGGGAATCCTGAGTCCCATGGCATCACCTAGGCCTCACGCCCCAGCGCCAATGGTGCATTTCGGTGCTTCGCACAAGCCTCGGAGCGAGAGAAACCTGCATGACCCAACTGAAGACAGTCTCAGCCTTGGGCGCCCCATCAGCCTGAAAAGATGGAGGTGCACGCCCTGCCCCCACCCGCCGCTCAACTCTGCTCCGGGAACTCTCCGGTGCGCCCGCGCCCCTTGGTGGGCCGCACCGTTTCCTCCCATTTTCCAGGCTGTCGCCGCATGGACTGGGCATGAAGGGGCCCTGGGCCTCGGAGAGCCGGGCGGTGCGCAGGACTGCGAAACCCCGGCCTATTCTCACGAGCGTTCTGCTCAAATCAATCCTGGTTTGGTCAGAACCCTCGTGAGGATTGGCCGGAAAATGCGCAGCGAACTCGCTTCGGGCGCAGCTCTTTCGCAGGTCAGCCCCCCGGGACTTATCCTGGCATCTCGAGCGCTCGCGCACGAACCTCGCAAGGAAGGACCCCGCGAGGCAGGCTGATTCGAGGCCGACCTGCTCCTCGGCGCTGGTGTCCCATACTTAGCGCCGTCCCATGGGGCCAGGGCTTCCCCGAGACTCGGGCTTGATATTTCACCTGCGTCCCAGCCTTCGGCTTCCGGGGTCGTGTCACTCTGTGCCTCCATCTGGGGAATCCTGAGTCCCTCGTCCACGCCTACCCCTCCCATCCCGGCCCCAAAGGTGCATATCAGCGCTTCGGTCAAGCCTCGGAGAGAGAGAAATTTAAATGAACAAAATGCGGACAGCCACAACCTTGGGTGCCCCATTAGCCCGAAAAGACGGAGGCGCATGCCCTGCCGCTACTCGTCCGTCAGCTCTTCTCTGGGATCGTTCCCCTGTGCCGGCGCCCCCTGGTCGGCCCCGGCGATTCCGGCATTTTCCGGGGGCCGCAGCATGCCCTGGGAGAGAAGGGGCCCTGGGCCACGGAGAGCAGGGAGGTCCACAGGGCTGCCCATCGCTGGCCAATTCTCACGAGCGTTCTGCCCAAACCAACCACGGTTTGGGCAGAACGCTCGTGAGAATTGGCCGGAAAACACGCGGTGAACTCGCTTCAGGATAGTTCGTCCGCAGGTCAGCCCCCCGGGCTTGTCCTGGCATCACAAGCGCTCGCGCACAAACCTCGCCAGGAAGCCCTCTGCAAGGCAGGCTTAGGCGAAGTCGACACCTCCTGCTCCTCGGCGCTGGTGTCCCCTACTCTGTGCCGTCCCATGGGGCCAGGGCTGCCCCGAGACTCTGGCTCGAAATTTCGCCGGCTTCCCAGCCTTCCGCTTCTGGGGTCGTGTCCCTCTGTGCCTCCATCTTGGGAATCCTGAGTTCAGTGGCAACGCCTCTGCCTCAAGCCCCGGCGCAAAGGTGCATTTCGTTGCTTCGGACAAGCCTCGGAGAGAGAGAAACCTGCATGACACACCTGCGCAGAACCCCATCCTTGGGTGCCCCATCAGCCCGAAAAGACGGAGGCGCATGCTCTGCCGCCACTCGTCAGCCAACTCTGCTCTGGGAACGCTCCCATGCGCCGGCGCCCCCTGTAGGCCCCGGCGATGCCGGCATTTTCTGGGGACCTCAGCATGCCCTGGAGAGAAGGGGCCCTGGGCCAAGGGGAGCAGAGTGGTCCGCAGGACTGCCCAACCCTGGCCTTTTCTCACGAGCGTTCTGCCCAAACCGATCCTGGTTTGGGCAGAACGCTCATGAAAATTGGCCGGAAAACGCCCGGAGAACTCACTTCGGGCTCCGCATTTCTGACCGCTGCCCGCCCCCCCCCCGGGCCTGGCGTGCCATTGCGAACCATCACGCTCCAATCCTGCCAGGAAGCCCTCCGCGAGGCAGAGTGTGGCGAGGCTGACGCCTCCTGCTAATCCTCTTGTGGGGGTCCTCTCCCTGGCGCTGTTCCATGGGGCCAGGCCCACCATAAGACCCGGGTGCGCAGTTTCGCCTGCTACACAGCCGTCTGCTTCTGGGTTCCTGTCCCTCCGTGCCTCCATCTGCGGATCCCTGTGTCCCGTGCCCACACCTCCGCCTCCCACACCGGCGCCAATGGTGCCTTTCGGCGCTTCGGACAACCTCAGAGTGAGAGAAGCCTGCGTGCCCCCACTGAGGTCAGCCCAATCCTTGGGCGCCTGATCCTCCTTAAAGTGGGAAGCGTAGGCCCGGCCGCCACCCGTCCTTCATGTCTGGTCCGGGAACGCTCCCCAGCGCCGGGGTCTCTGGGTGGGCCGCGACGTTTTCACGCACTTTCCGGGTGGCCGCTCCATGCTCCGGTCGTCAAACGGCCCTGGGCCATGGAGAGCAGGGCAGACCGCAGGGCTGCGAAACACCGGCCAATTCTCACGAGCGTTCTGCCCAAACCGATCCCCGTTTGGGCAGAACGCTCTTGAGAATTGGCCGGAAAACGCCTTGTGAACTCGCTTCGGTGTCACAGGTCTGAAGGCCGCCACCCAGGGCCTGGCCCGGCATCGCGAGAGCTCGCTCACGAACCCCGCCAAGGAGCCCTCCGAGAGGCAGACTCTGGCGGGGCCGATGCCTCCTGCTTCTCGGCCGGCGGGGGTCCCCTACTTGGCGAAGTCCCATGGGGCCAGGGCTGCCCCGAGACTCGGGCTCGAAATACACCGGCTTCTCAGCCTTCCGCTTCCGGGGTCGTGTCCCTCTGTGCCTCCATCTTGGGAATCGTGAGTTCCATGGCAACGCCTCTGCCTCACCCCAGCGCCAATGGTCCATTTCGGCGCTTCGGAGAAGCTTCGAAGCGAGAGAAACCTGCATGACCCAACTGAGGACAGAACCATCCTTGGGCTACACATCAGCCAGAAAAGACGGAGGCGCAAGCCCTGCCGCAACCCACAGCTCAACTCTGCTCCGGGACCGCTCCCGTGCACGGGTGCCCCCTGGTGGGCCGCGTCGTTTCCTCGGGTTTTCAGGCAGCCGCAGCATGCCCTGGTCAAGAATGGTTCCTGGGCCACGGAGAGCTGGACGGTCCTCAGGACTGCCAAACGCCGGCCAATTCTCACGAGCGTTCTGCCCAAACCAATCCCTGTTTGGTCAGAACCCTCGTGAGGATTGGCCGGAGAATGCGCGGCCAACTCGCTTTGGGCGCAGCTCTTGCGCAGGTCAGCCCCCCGGGGCTTGTCCTGGCATCGCGAGCCCTCGCACAAGAACCTTGCCAGGAAGTCCTCCACAAGGCAGGCTGAGGCAAGGCCGACGCCCCCTGCTCCTCGGCGCTGATGTCCCATACTTAGCGCCGTCCCATGGGGCCAGGGCAGCCCCGAGACTCGGGCTTGATATTTCACATGCTTCCCAGGCTTCGGTTTCCGTGGTCGTGTCCCTCTGTGCCTCCATCGGGGGAATCCTGAGTCCCGCGGCCATGCCTCCCCCTCCCATCCCGGCCCCAATGGTGCATATCGGCGCTTCGGACAAGCCTCGGAGAGAGAGAAACCTGCATGACCCAACAGCGGACAGCCCCATCCTTGGGTGCCCCATCAGCCCGAAAAGACAGAGGCGCATGCCCTGCCACCACTCGTCCGTCAACTCTGATCTGGGAACGCTCACATACGCCGGTGCCCACTGCTGGGCCCCGGCGATTCCAGCATTTTCCGGGGGCCGCAGCATGCCCTGGGAGCGAAGGGGCCCTGGGCCACGGAGAGCAGGGAGGTCCGCAGGACTGCCCAACGCCGGCCAATTCTCACGAGCGTTCTGCCCAAACCGATCCTTGTTTGGGCAGAATGCACGTGAGAATTGTCAGGAAAACGACCCTGCAAGGCGGCCCACCCGGGCCTGGTGTGCCATTGCAAGCCATCGCGCTCCAACCCCGCCAGGAAGCCCTCCTCGAGGCAGGTGGTGGCGCGGCCAACGCCTTCTGCTAATCCTCCTGCGGGGGTCCTCTCCCTGGCGCTGTACCATGGGGCCTGGCCCGCCACGAAGCCCGGGCTCGCAGTTTCGCCTGCTACCCAGCCATCTGTTCTGGGTTCCTGTCCCTCGGTGCCTCCATCTGGGGAACCCTGAGTCCCGCGGCCACGCTCCCCCTCCCACACCGGCGCCAATGGTGCCTTTCGGCGCTTCGGACAACCTCAGAGCGAGAGAAACCTGCGTGCCCCCACTGAGGTCAGCCCCATCCTTGGGCGCCCGATCCTCCCTAAAGTCAGAAGCATAGTCCCGGCAGCCACCCGTCCTTCAACTGTGCTCCGGGAACGCTCCCCAGTGCCGGGGCCTCCTGGTCGGCCGCGACGTTTTCGCGCTTTCCGGTCGGCCGCCCCATGCTCCGTGCGAGAAACGGCCCTGGGCCATGGAGAGAAGGGCAGTCCGCAGGGCTGCGAAATGCCGGCCACGATATTTCACCTTCTTTCCAGCATTCGGCATCCGGGGTCGTGTCCCTCTGTGCCTCCATCGGGGGAATCCTGAGTCCCGCGTCCTCGCCTCCCCCTCCCATCCCGGCCCCAATGGTGCATATCGGCGCTTCGGACAAGCCTCGGAGAGAGAGAAACCTGCATGATCCAACTGCGGACAGCCCCATCCTTGGGTGCCCCATCAGCCCGAAAAGACGGAGGTGCATGCCCTGCCGCCACTCGTCCGTCAACTCTGCTTTGGGAACGCTCCCCTGTACTGGCGCCCCCTGGTTGGCCCCGGCGATGCCGGCATTTTCTGGGGGCCGCAGCATGCCCTGGGAGAGAAGGGGCCCTGAGAACGGAGAGCAGGGTGGTCCGCAGGACTGCTCAACACCGGCCTATTCTCACGAGCGTTCTGCCCAAACAGATCCTTGTTTGGGCAGAACGCTCGTGACAATTGGCAGGAAAACACCTGGCTTAATCGCTTCAGGCTCCGCACTTATGACAGGCCGCACCCCGGGCCTGGCGTGCCATTACGAGCCATCTCGCTCCAATCCCGCCAGGAAGCCCTCCGCAAGGCAGGCTGTGGCGAGGCCGACATCTCCTGCTAATCCTCCTGCGGGGGTCCTCTCCCTGGCGCTGTTCCATGGGGCCTGGCCTGCCACGAAGCCGGGGCTCGCAGTTTCGCCTGGTACCCAGCCGTCTGCTTCTGGGTTCCTGTCCCTCGGTGCCTCCATCTGGGGATCCCTGCGTCCCGCGGCCACACCTCCCCCTCCCTCTCCGGCGCCAACGGTGCCTTTCGGCGCTTCGGACAACCTCAGAGCGAGAGAAACCTGCATGCCCCCACTGAGGTCAGCCCCATCCTTGGGCGCCCGATCCTCCTTCAAGTCGGAAGTGTAGGCCCGGCCGCCACCCGTCGTTCATCTCTGCTCCGGGAACGCTCCCCAGCACCGGGGCTTCTGGGTGGGCCGAGACGTTTTCGCGCATTTTCCGGGCGGCCACCCCATGCTCTGGGCGAGAAACAGCCCTGGGCTATGGAGAGCAGGGCGGTCCGCAGGGCTACCAAACGCCGGTGAATTCTCACGCGCATTCTGGCCAAACCGATCCCGGTTTTGGCAGAACGCTCGTGAGAATTGGCCGGAAAACGCCTGGCGAACTCGCTTCGGGTGCAGCACGTCTGCACGGCCGCCCCCCGGGCCTGGCCTGGCATCGCGAGCGTTCGTGCAGGAACCTCGCCAGGAAGCCTTCCAGGAGGCAGGCTGCGGTGAGTCCGACGCTTCCTGCTCCTCGGCCATGGTATCCTCTACTTAGCGCCATCCCATGGGGCCCGGTCTGCCCCGAAACTCGGGCTCGATATTTCACTCGCTTCCCAGTCTTCGGCTTCCTGGGTCCTGTCCCTCTGTGCCTCCATCTGGGGAATCCTGAGTCCCGCAGCCTCGCCTCCCCCTCCCACCCCGGCCCCAATGGTGCATACTGGCGCTTTGGACAAGCCTCGGAGAACGAGAAACCTGCATGACCCAACTGTGGACAGCCGCATCCTTGGGTGCCTCATCAGCCGGAAAAGACGGAGGTGAAAGCCCTTCCGCCACTCGTCTGTCAACTCTGCTCTGGGAACGCTCCCCTGCGCCGGCGCCCCCTGGTGGGCCTGGTCCTTTCCATGCATTTTCCGGGGGCGCAGCATGCCCTGGGAGAGAAGGGGCCCTGGGCCACGGAGAGCAGGGCGGTCCATAGGACCGCCCAACGCCGGCCAATTCTCACGAGTGTTCTGCCCAAACCGATCCTGGTTTGGGCAGTACGCTCGTGATAATTGGCCAGAAAACGCCCGGCGAACTCGCTTCAGGCGCCACACTTCTGCATGGCTGCCCCCCCCACCCCGGGCCTGGAGTGCCATTGGGAGCCATCGCGCTCCAACCCCGCCAGGAAGCCCTCGGCGAAACAGGCTGTGGCGAGGCCGACGCCTACAGCTAATCCTCCTGCGGGGGTCCACTCCCTGGTGCTGTTCCATGGGGCCTGACCCGTCATGAAGCCCCGGCTCGCAGTTTCGCCTGCTACCCAGCCGTCTGCTTCTGGGTTCCTGTCCCTCGGTGCCTCCATCTGGGGAAACCTGAGTCCCCTGGCCACGCCTCCCCCTCCCACACTGGCGCCAACAGTGCCTTTCAGCGCTTCAGACAACCTCAGAGCGAGAGAAACCTACGTGCCCCCACTGAGGTCAGCCCCATCCTTGGGCGCCCAATCCTCCCTAAAGTCAGAAGCGTAGGCCCGGCCGCCACCCGTCCATCAACTCTGCTCCAGGAACGCTCCCCAGCACCGGGGCCTCCTGGTGTGCTGCGACGTTTTTGCCAATTTTCCGGACGGCTGGCCATTATCCGGGCGAGAAACGGCCCTGGGCATGGAGAGCAGCGCGGTCCGCAGGGCTGCCCACCGCCGGCCAATTCTCACGAGCGTTCTGCCCAAACTGATCCCGGTTTGGGCAGAACGCTCGTGAGAATTGGCCGGAAAACGCCTTGCGAACTCGCTTTGGGAGTCACACATCTGCAGGGCCGCCCCCCAGGGCCTGCCCCGGCATTCCAAGAGCTCGCTCACAAAACCCACCAAGGAGCCCTCCGTGAGGCAGAGATGTATTTCACTTGACACTTATTTCTCTAATGAGTATAACCCAAGGTCTTCTCATACTACAATGCTAATGAGGGCATTTCTGTTCATGCAATTCTACAGTGAACATCTAGTGCTGGTTATTGGAGCTTTTTTTTTCTTTTAGTTTTTGAGAAAAGCTTGTTTTATGTATGTACACTATACATGAAAGCCCAGAACAGTGAGTGATTCTGAAGATAAATAAAACTCACCTTTTCCATGATTTTGACTAGTCTTTGTTGAGAAAGAGCACCTAGACACATATACACATTTTATTATGCAAACTGTTCCTTTAATGTCTGTATGTCAATCGATGCATGATGTTAAAAGATTTGTATTTATCTTTTTTACAGTTTTGATTTTCATTCCACTTAGCTAACTTGAGATTATATTATTTTCAGGTGCACAATATGATGACTAAAGTCACTGTATTGAAATGAAGGAGACATTAAAAGGACGTTAAATTTAGCTCTTTAGGCTATTTTAACAGGTAATTATGCTATTTTCCTTCTTGGGATTTACCCCCGTGCCTATACCACCAACCCACTTCCAGAACACACCTGGTGCCAGTCCCTATGCAGAAATTCTCTTAGGGCCGGTCTCCCACTGATGATTTCCAGGGCATGCCAGTAATGCCAGAACAGTCAGGCAGCTCCTGGGCAGCATAGGGTGGTACTGAGTGTCTGCATGGGGGACGTGACAGTGGATGAGTGAGAAGCAGCAGTGGGGAGGGAAGGCAGAAACCAGAGGGGTGCAGTGAGGCAGCAGGGGCAAAGGGGGGGTGAGCGGGGAAGCAATGTCACTGTCACTGGGTCACGGTCACGGCGGCATTGGGGAGGTGCAGTGGGGTGGCAGTGGCATTGGCAGGGCACAGTGGGTCAGCAGCAGAGTGGGGGGTGTGAAGCAGGACAGTGCTGGAAAGGGGGTTAATTGTGGGGGGCGGGCAGGACCAGCAGGGCGGAGGTCTCATGGTAGTGGGGCAAGGCAGCAGCATCAGGGCAACCAAGGAAGGGGCAGTTGCCTTGTAATCACTGGCAGCAGCACCAGGCTAGCGGGCGGTGTGGCGGGGAGGGGGGCGGAGTCAGGGTGGCAAGAAGGGGTGACGTGGAGAGTAGTTGGGGAGGACTGCAGTGGCGATCTGGGGATGTGCAGTGGCACAGCAAAACCCTGAGGTATGGTAGCTGTGGGGGGCAGGGTGTGGCAGCGGGAATCAAGGGCAACTCAGTGGGGCAATGGGGCCATCAGGGCATGGGGTAGTATGTGGGGCCGTGGGGCTGCCCAAGTGGGAGGAGGTGGCAGCTAGGTGATGACCCTATGGTAGGGGGGGCGGACCCATGGGGGAGAGAGCAGGGGTCACCAGAGGCAGGTGATGGGACAGCCAGGCGGTCGTGGCACAGGGAGCTGTGGCTGTCCCACGGTGAGGCAGTTGTGTGAAAGCCAAGTGGGGCAACCCTGCAGTGACTGTTGGGGTGGGTGGAATCTAGGCAGCAGCAACCGGGAGTGGGGGTGGGGCCAGCCCTGAGGTAGAGACTCAGCAGCAGTAGCAGCGGGGCTGGTGTGGTGGGCGGGCCCAGAGTGCACGTCATGGGGGTGGGGCAGCAGCAGTTAGGATGGCGTGGTGGGCGGGCCCATTGTGTAAGTCATGGGGGCGGGGCAGCAGCACTTAGGCGGGCATAGTGGGCGGGCCCACAGCACACATCAAAGGGGCTGGGCTGCAACGGTAATTAGAGAATGGTGGGCGGGCCCCTGTGCACATGATGGGGGAGGGGCAGCAACAGTTAGGTGAGCGTGGTGGTTGGGCCGATTATGCATGTCATGGGGGCGGGGCAGCAACAGTTATGTGAGCGTGCAGGGCGGGCCCATTGTGCACGTCATGGGGGCGGGGTAGCAACAGTTATGTGAGCGTGGAGGGCGGGCCCATTGTGCACGTCATAGGGGAGGGGCAGCAACAGTTAGGTGAGCGTGGTGGGCGGGGCCATTGTGCATGTCATGGGTGCGGGGCAGGAGCAGTTAGGAGGGCGTGGTGGGTGGGATCATCCTGCATGTGAAGGGGGTGGGGCGCCGAAGCTTGGCAGAGACCAGGGGCACAGGGTAGCCACAGAGGCCCTGAAGCTGAGGTAAGGCGGGCAGTGTGAGGGACACAGCAGGGTGGCAGGGGTGCATGTGGCAGTAGCAATGTGAGCTGCGTGGGTAGGGGGGCAGATATTCAGGGTGGAAGTAGCGTGGTAATGCACCTGGCAGCGGGGAGGCAATGGAGCAGGGGGAGGGGGAATCCGTTAGGCAGTCGTGGCTTGTGGGGGGGGAGGCGGACCAGCCGGGCGTCAGTGGGACGTCAAGGTCATGGCACGGTTGGCAGGGCTGCATGGGCCTGAGGAGTTGGCAGGCAGCAGACAACACTGAGGAAGGGGGACGGGATCACAGGGGAGGGAGCAGGGGTCACCAGAAGCAGGGATGGGGGCAGACAGTAGTGGCCCTGGGAGCAGTGGGAGCTGTGTGGCACCTGTGGAGCATGGGTGGAATCTAGGCGGCCGCAGAGGCGGTGAGAGGGTGGGAGCAGCCCCAGGCAGCAGTGCAGCAGCAGTTAGGATGGCGTGGTGGGCGGGCGCATTGTGCACGGCTAGGGGGTGGGGCAGCAGCGGCGGGGTGGGTGTGGTGGGCGGGGCCATCGTGCAGGTCAAGGAGGTGGGGCAGCAACAGTGAGGAGGGCGTGGTTGGCGGGCCCAGCGTGCACGTCAATGGGTTCGGGGTAACAGTAGTTAGGAGGGCGGGGTATGCGGGTCCATCATACATATCAAGGGGACGGGCAGCACCAGTGGGGCAGGCATGGGGGGTGGGCCCATAGTACACGTAAAGAGGGTGGGGAAGCATCAGTGGGGCAGGCATGGGCGGTGGGCCCATAGTACATGTAAAGTGGACGGGGCAGCATCAGTGGGGCAGGCGTGGGGGGCGGGCCCTTTGTTTAAGTCAAGGTGGTGGGGCACCTAAGCACAGTAGAGGCTGGGACACAGGGCAACAGTGGAGTGGCGGCAGCAGTGGTAAAGAGGTATGTGGGGGGGCACAGCAGGGTGGCAAGGGTACATGAGGGGGGCAGAAAGATGGTGGCAGCATGAGGGGGGCAGGGGGGCGTGCGTGCGAAGCAGTAATGCGCTTGTCCGCGGTGAGGCAGTGGAGCAGTGGAGGGGAAAATAGGTACTCAGTCATGGTGGGTGGAGGGGAGGGACCAGCCTGGCATTAGCGAGGCGTCAGTGTCATGGTGTGGCAGGCAAGGCTGCTAAGCTCCATGGGGGTGAGGAGGTGGCAGAGAGGTTACAACAGTCTGTTCTAACTGGCGGGGCCAGCGGGGGAGGGACTGGGGGTGTCACCAGGCAGCACTGGTACAGGGAGGGGAAGCTTCTTGAGGTAAGGGGAAGCTGCGTGACACCCGAGTGGGGCAGCTGTGTGGCACCTGTTGGGATGGAATATAGGCGGCAGGGCAGGGTAGGGAGTGTGGGACCAGCCTGAGGCAGCCGCACAGTGACAGCCTGGCTGACTTACTGGGCCTGCTAATAGTGCCTGCCAACAATGTGGGGCAGTGGTGTGGTGGGTCAGGCAGCGAAGCAAGGGCCTGGATTTGCTGGGCTTGGTGCATGTCTACAGGGCGGCACCACTGATAGCAGAAGCACCGGGGACCCAGGATAGCAGCAGAGAGGCAATGGTGGTTGTAAGTGGGGGCACTGTGAACGGCGGTGCAGCGCGATGGGAGCGGTTCATGTTGTGGGGGCAGCTTGTTGGTACAAGTGCGGGAAAGGTGGAGTAGGACTCGTGGGGTGGCAGCAGCGTGGCAACAGGGGTAGAAAATCAGGAAGGCTCCGGAGTGGGGTACCGGGGTAGCACTAAATGGTAACTGCGGGGAGGGGTGGCTGGAACAGCATGGGGGCAGCGTGGCAGGTGGGGCAGCCATGCAAGTCAACAGGGCAGGGCTGCATAGGGCTGAACTATGAAGACCAGCAGCAACGGAAGACAGGGCGGCAGCAGGACATAGGGCAAGACTGAGACACAGGGCGGCAGCAGATCTGAAGCAGGGTGGTGGTAAGGGGGCAATGACAGTGAGGGCAGGGGATTGGTAGTGGGGGTGTGGGGCACCCAGCAGGGTAGAGGTGCGGGGAGAGCATAGAGGGATGGTGGCAGCAATGTGGTGGGGGCAGCAGGACAGTAATGAGCATGGTGGTGGGCGGGGTGGGAAAGCAGGACTGCACGGGTGCATGTGGGGTGGCAGGTGGATGGTGGCATGGGGTGAAGGGGGGGACAGAACCAGCTGGGAGACAGTGGCACAGAAACTGCACAGGAAGGGCATGAAGGGCGGGGTAGGGCCTTAATGCATGTCAGTGGGGACTGGACAGTGAAGGTCAGCAGTGGCCTGGGGCACAGGGTAGAAGCTTAGCAACAGCAGTGGTGGTAATGTGGACACAATGAGGGGTGTGCTGCAGACGGCCTGGTCACGAGGCGGGGGCACCCAGGATGGAGCAGCATTGGGAGAAAGCTGGAACGAGTGGGGCGGCAGCAGCAGGTCAACGGGGAGGGAATCTGGAGGCACTGGAGCAGGGATGGGGGCACGACAGGCGGTAGCATTTCGGTGGTGTTTGTTGGGACCAGCAGGGCAAGAGCATCAGGTTAATATCTGTGTGGGCAGGGCAGGTGCCCTGCACAGCTGCGGCAGCAAGGGGACAGTATGCAGTGAAGAAATGGCAATGATGGGCTCAGGCAACAGTGACTTGAGAAAGGCAGTGACTTAAGGAAGTGCAGTTGGATGGCAGCAGACCTGGAGGCGAAGCGGGGAGGGATTTGCCCGGATGTGGTTGGGAGGGACCAGCGGGGCAGCAGCTGCCTGACAGTGGCATGGCATGGCTTGGGGGCAGGGTGGGGCGGTGGAGACGGGCAGGAGCAGCAGGGTGACCATGGTAGCAGTGGTGGTGTTGTTGGAAACACAGGCACAGGCCAGTAGAAGCACTGGAGTGTGGCGCAGCAGGGTGGCAGAGTCCTGGGAGTGCACAAGGGAGTGGTAGGGCCACTTGGGGTGACAGAGCAGGGCATCTGTTGCAACACACAGGGCAGCAGGGCAGCTATGGCAAGGGTTAGCTGTTGTGGGACAAAGGGGCACTGCTGTGGAGTAGCAGGGTGGAGGGTGGCAGCACTGGTGGCAGCGTCCTGTCAGCAGTGGGGGGTGGAAGGGACAGAGGCGGGTGTGTGGGGTGCAGCAGGGTGGCAGTGGGGGGATGGCACAGTGGGGTGGCCGTGGTATGGTGTGTGGGGACCAGCCAGGCAGCAGAAGCTCAGATGGGGGGGCAGTGATTTGATAGCAGCGCTATCAAATGCTTTTTCTGCATATGTTGAAATGGTTCTATGATGTTGATCCTTCGTTTTGTGAATGCGGCACATTACTTTGATTTGTGGGACAATTTTTATGTTTATATTTATGACACATACTAGTCTGACATTTTCTTGGGGCACATTGGGAGGTTTCGATAAGGGCCATGCTAACCTCATAAAATGAGGTGGGGAGCATTCCTTCCTCTTGTTTTTCTGGCAGAGTTGGAGAAGGTTTGGTATTCATTTTTTTCCCTGTGGATGATTCATAGAATTCACCAGTGAAACCATGGGGTTCTGGACTTTTGCTTGTTGGAAGTTTTTGGTTTCTTATTTAATCTCCCTAATGGGCATTGGTCTGTTCAGAATTTCTGTTTCTTCAGGATTCAATCTTGGCAGGTTGTATGTTTCTGGGAATGTATCCTTTCTTTGGGATTATCCATCTTGTTGGGGTGTGATTGTTCATAGGACTTTCTTATGAGCCTTTGCATATCTATGGTATCAGGGAACATCTCTTTCATTTCTGAGGATGAGTCCTCTTTCTTTTTTGTTAGCTTGAGTCTGGTTGAGACTCTATAAGCTTTGTTCTTTTCAAAGACCCAGCTCTTTGTTGATCTGCTGTTCTTGTTGTTTTATTTATTTATTTTTTAAATCTTTCTGTTGTTTTTTTAGTCTGTATTTCACTTATTTCAGTTCCGATGTGTTTCTTCCTTTGTTCTACTAATGTTGGACTTCATTTGTTCTTTTTCTGTTTCCTCGACGTATATCTAGTTAGGTTGTTTATTTGAGATGTTTCTTGTTTCTTGAGTTAGGCCTGTATCACTATAAACTTCCTTCTTAGAACCACTTTTTTTAAAAGTTAGCTCTAAGGGTTACCTGTGGGGCTCGTTCTGTTAGGCATTGGACTTTGGCTCAGGTCATGTATTTAGGGTCCTGGAATTGAGCACTGCATCAGCTCTCTGGTTAGCATGGGGAGCCACTTTCACCCTCTTCTACTGCCTGCTGCTCCTTCCACTTTGCTCAGTCTCTCTCTCTCTCCCTCTGTGTCAAATAAATAAATGACATCTTCAAAAAATTAAAGTGATCTCTATGCCCAGCGTGGGGTTGAAACCCAAAACCACAAGATAAAGAGTCACAGTGTTACACTGACTAATCGGGTGCCCCATTTTAGAACCCATTTTACTGCATTCCATAACTTTTGTTAGATTGTATTATTTTTTCATTCGTATCAAAGTATTCCTGTATTCCTATTTCAGTTTGCCCATGAATTCAATTGGTTGTTCAGTAGCATGTTGTTTAGTCTCTGTGTTTATGAATTTCCAGTTTTCTTCTTGTAATTGATTTCTAGTTCTATACCACTGTGTTTGGAAAAGACGGTCGATTTTGTTTCACTCATCATTTGGGGAAATCCTAGGCTTCTGGAGTTTATTGACTTGTCTTGTGGCCTCACATATGACCTATGCTAGAGAATGTTCTAGGTGCACTTGAGAGAAGTGAATTCCATGTGCTGCTTTTGGATGGAGGGTTCTGTGTGTATCTGTCAAGTCCATCTAAGTAACGGGTTGTCTGAGGCTGATGTTTCCTTTGTGATCTTTGTCTGGATGGTGTATCATTGAGAGAAGAGTGAGGTATTAAAGTTCCCTATGGTATTAGTGTTGATTGCTTCTCTTAGGTCTGTTCGTATATGCTCTCCATATTTAGTTGCTCCACTGCTGGGTGGGTAAATATTTATAGTTATTGCATCATCTTACTGCATTAATTCCATTTTCAGTTTCTAGTGCCCTTCATTGGCTCTTGTTACAGTGTCTGGATTTTTTTTTTCTTTCTCCATTGGACTGAAAATCAGAAGATCATCTTTTAGCTCTGCAGTCATGAGCAAAGCACAGCCCTCCTCTAAGTCTGGTTTTCTTTATTTTCCTATATAAATAAACACAATAAATTCTTCTCCCAGGACCATATCCTGACTCCATTAAGAAAGTATGTATAAAAGTGCTTTGTAAACTAGGAGATACTGCCCAATAATGCAAATGATTATACAACCACCAAATGTTCAAGATTAGATTTTTAAGACATATTTATTTATTGTATAGACAGAAAGAGATTGCATGTACAAGCATATGCTAGAGAGGGGAGGGTCAGAGGGAGAGAGGGAATCCTCCAGCACAGTCCCCGCTGAGTGTGGAGCCTGGTGTGGGGCTCTCTCCCAGAAGTTGGGAACCTGATTTGAACCTAAATCAAGAGTCAGCTGTTTAACTGACTGTGCCACCCAGATACCCCCAGAATAAGATTTTTAAAAACATTTTTGAGAGCCTACTCTCATACGTATTATTCTAAGTGACCTCTATTTCATTCAAATCTAAAAACTATTATTAAATTAAAAATAGAAGCTTTTCTAAAATCAAATATTCGTAATATCCTCAGAGATGGGGAAACAGGCAGTAAAGAGGTTAAGAAGGGACACTGGGGTGGTTCAGTTGTTGAAGCTTGCCTTTGGCTCAGGACATAATCCCAGGTTCCTGGGATCAAACCCCAGTTCAGACTCCCTGCTCAGTGGGGAGTCTTCTTCTTCCTCTGTCCCTTCCCCTGCTTATGTCCCCCCTTCTCTGTCTCTCAAATAAATAATTAAATTAAAAAGGCAAGTTACTTTCTCAGTGTCATGATAAATATTAGAACTAGATACAGTCCTGAGTGTGTGATCCTCAAGAACGTGTTCTTTCATTTGTACATTTACCAAAAAATACCTAGCACTCAAAATACCATAAATTAAATTAGTTCCCCCTTTCTCCATACCCTGAGTATCGAAAGATGCGACAATTCCAGGACCCTGGCTGGCAGGGTCGGTGGAGTGTTTGACTTTTGATCTCCAGGTTATGAGTTTGAGTCATGTTGGGGGTACAGATTACTTAATTGAAAAAAAAGATCCTATATTTGGGTTTGTTTTCTTTTTCCCTTTTGACAACTTCACCCATTTCTCCCAGCTCCAACCCCAAACTTCTGCCAGACCCCATCCGTTCTGTCTGTGAGCTCACATTTTTGTTTTGGTTTTGTTCTAAGGTTCTACATGTAAGTGATTTCTAGTATTTGTCTTTCTGTCTGGCCTGTTTTATTTAGCATAATGCTTTCAAGGGCAATGATGTTGTAAATCAAAAGATTTCATCCTTTATTATGGCTGAGTAGAATTCCACTGTGTTTATCAACCACAATTTCTTTATTCATTCATCCACTGATGGCATTTAGGTTGTTTCTTTATTTTCACTGTTGTAAATAATCCTGCAGTGTACACAGGGGTGAATATACCTTTGTGAATTAGTGTTTTCATTCCCTTCAGATAAATACTCAGAAAGGGAACTCCTTGTTCCTTTGGTTGCTCTATTTCTCATTTTTTTGAGGAACTTCCATACTGTTTTCCATAATGGCCGCACCCATTTATACTCCCCGTAATGATGGCTTAGAGTTTTCCTCTACTCCACATCTTTACCAAAACTTGCTATTTCTCCTGTTTTTGATAATGGCCCTTCTGACAGGTATGAAGTAGGGCCTCATTCTGGTTTGATTTGCATTTCCCTGATGATTAATGATGAGCATCTTTTCATGTTCAAGTAGAACATCTGTATGTCTTCTTTAGGAAAATGTCTATTTGGAACTTCTCCTAATACACTAGATAACTTGTGGGGTGATACACTAGATAACTTGTGGGGGTTTTGGTGCTTTTGTGTGTTTTATTTTGTTTTGTTGTTGAGTTGCATGAGTTATTTATATTTTGAATATTAACCCCTGACTCGATATATAATTTACAAATGTTTTACCTTAGGTTACCATTTTATTTTGTTGATGGTTTCCTTTCTTGTTTGGATGTTGTATAATTGGATGTAGGCCCACACTTTGCTTCTTCGTTTATTTTTACTTTTGTATCCACTTAAAAGCAGCACTACCAAGACCTTTCATCAAGGGCCTTCCAAACCCTGTGTTTTCTACTACAGGTTTTATAGTTCCAGGACTTATATTCAATTGTTTGACCCATTTTGAGTTAATTTTTGTGTATGTTGGAAGAGTATGGTGTTGTTTTGTTCTTTTGCATGTGGCTTTCCAGTCTTCCCAGCACCATTGATAAAAGAGACTCTTTTTCCCCTTTGTTTATTCTTAGCTCCTTTGTTATAAGTTCCCGGACCATAGATGTGTGTGTTTACTTCTGGGCCCTCTCCTGTCTCCTGGTGATGTGTGTGTCTGTCGTTATGACAATGCTAGATTGTTTAGATTACTCTAGCTTTGTCATTCGTCTGAAATGAGCAAGCACGATGCCTCTAGTGTGGTTCTTCTTTCTCTAGATTGCTCTGGTATTCAGAGTCTTTTGTGGCATCATACAAATTTTTAGAAACTTTCCTCTCTTTCTGTGAAAAATGTCCTTAGAATTTTGACAGGAATTGCAATGAAACTGTAGATGGCTTAGAGAAGTATGGACATTTTACCATTATTAGTTTTTCTCACCCATGAATATGGGTGTCTCTTGGTTTATGTGTGTTGCCTTCAGTTTCTTTCCTTCCCATCTTGTCGTTTTCATCATACAAGACTTTACCTCTTGGTGAAATATATTCCTGGGTGTTTCATTCTTTTTCATGTAACTTCAGGTGGTATTATCTTCCTAATTTTCTGATGATTTGTTATTAGCATATAGAAACACAGCAGATTTTTGGGTAGTGATATTTTATCCTGCCCCCTTACTGAATTTAGTCATAGTTTGAACAATTTTTCAATGGCTTCTTTTAGGTTTTCCTTATACTCTATATCATCTGCAAGTAGTGACCATTTTACTTCTTTTTTTCCAGTTTTGATGCCTTCTGATTATCTTCTTGCATAATTGTTCTGCCTTGGATTTTCAATATTGTGTTCAACAAAAGTGGCAAGGAAAGATAGGCGATGTTCCTAATGGAGGTGATCTTAGAGGAAATAGAAACAGCTAAAACTTTTCACTATTGGATGTGATGTAATCAGTGTGGTTGTCATATATGGCCTTTTTAAAAAAATATTTATTTTATTTTATTTTATTCTATTTATTTAATTAATTTTTATTTCTTTTATTTATTCATTATTGATTTGATTTGATTTGATTGATTGATTTGAGAGAGAGATCACAAGTAGGCAGAGAGAGGAAGGAGCAGGCTCCCTGCTGAGCAGAGAACCTGATGCGGGGCTTGATCCCAGGAACCTGGGATAATTACCTGAGCTTAAGGGAGAGGCTTTGACCCCCTGAGCCACCCAAGCACCCCATATATGCCCTTTTCGGTGTTGTGGTATGTTCCTGGTCTACACACTGTTGAGAATTTTGATTGCAAACGGATATTAAGTTATGTCAAATGCTTTCCTGGATCTCAAGTTGATCACATCATTTTTATTCTTTATTTTCTTAATGTGCTGTATCACTTTGGTCAGTGTGTACCTGTAAAGCATCATTGCATTCCTGCAAGATCCCACTTGATCATAGTATATGATTTTCTCAGCATATTGGTGAACTTGAGTTGCTAGTATTTTGTTGAACATTTTTGCATATATGGTCATCAGGGATATTGGACTGTAAGACTCTTTTCTTGGGGGGTCCTCGTTTATTTTTACATTCGTTTATTTTTGCATTAGGGTTATGTTGGCCTCAGAAAATGAGTTTGGAAGCTTTCTCTTCTAGTTTTTGTAGAAGTGGGCAAATGACTGCTATGAATTTTTCCCTGAATGGTAGAATTTAGCACGAAATGCATCTGTTTCTGGAACTTGGTTTTTTGGGATATTTTAAATTGCTATGATAAGTACTGGTGTTTGATGTAAGTATTGAATCACTAAAGATGAAACTGTTTCCACATCTTGGTGGTGGGTTGGATGAAGGGGAATGAGAGTCACGGAGGCCCAGAACAAAGAGGCTCCATTTGCCAATTTGGCTGTGCCATTCTTCTCAGATGCTGGCAGAGGAGGAGGACATGGCAGAAACACGGCAGAGTGGTGGTGGCAGGGTGGTGGGAATGTGGGGTTCAAGGGGATGATGAGACTGATACATGGTCCTCCTGTCCCACCCACAGGATATCAGATCATCTACTGCCTGGCCAACAGCAAATACAGCATGTCCACCACAGTGGAGATGGGTGCCATGGTGGGGCGATTCACGGCCACTGAGCTGGTTCCAGAGTCAGTGTACATCTTTAGACTGTTGAACAAGATGAGGCAGGGCTTGGGGAGCCCCTAGAGGCCACCATCATCACCACTGACAAGCGAGGTATGGCCACAGGCCCAGGTCCACTGTCCTGGTGACACGGGGTGGACAGCTGGGCCCAATTGGGAGCCACAAACTTGCTGGATCCACAGATTCCTGGGGCAGAGCTTGCAGGGTAGTGTGACTATACAGCGTGATATTTACCAGACTGGTAGGAATGTCCCTGGAGAGGAGGTTGTCTAACTGGATCAGGGTGGCTCTGAGTCACCATGTTGGAGGGAGGCTTCCTGAAGCCAGGTGCTTTTTCTCTGATGTTCAAAACGACATGACCAGCTGAGCCAGGGGTTCTAAAACACGTTTTCTACCAAGCGATGCTAGGGAGAGATGTCTTCATGGATGCCGCTTCTTTTGCAAGCACTGGTGAAGTGCTTATTGCTCATTGTCTTGGTTTCTCCTCACCAAATTATGGGGGACAAAAGGCTGTGAGGCCCAATTCTATAGAAGATGTGGGGCACAGACAGATTCAGTCATTTACCAGGGACACAGCTGTTGAGGCAGTGATGTGAACACCCTCCACAGACACTGGGCTCCCTCTTCCCACAGCAATCTGCTGTGGATTCCCATATCAGTGAGCCCCTGCCATGTCCTCCATCCTCATTCTGGGATCTGCATCAGTGGGTTCCCTTCCCAGGGCCACCCCAAACACTCTAGGTCCTTTTTATGCCACCTGACCTTGGAGGGACCACAGGGGTTCCAGCTTAGGTCTGAGTCAGGAAAGAGCAGGGGCAGTCTGGAGTGCAGAGCAGGCACTGGACCCCCTCTCTGAGGCTGACAGGAGCCTGGGTGGCTTTCAAAACAGCATGATGCCTGCCAGTTTCTGTGCTACAACCTGCCCAAATGCCTTGATCCCTTAGAGTTCTGGCTTCAGAATGTGTGGTTCAAGGACTGCATCCCTGTTCTCTCCACATCCAGGGAGTAGGCTGTGCATTGGCCCTGCTGATGTCACAGGGTAGCACACAGGTAGTAGCTTGACCTGGCCTAACACAGGAGTGGTGTTGAGGGGAACATATGGCTTATTTACCTCCTGTGCTCTTGAATGGAGAGCCCTATCCATGCCCAGAGATATCTCCCTGGACTTTGGAGTAAAATCAAAACAACAAAATGAAAAGATCCAGGATACATTTGGGCCTATTTACCTGCAGAGTTACTCTTGGTCTGTGGCTTGCTCATCAATGTCAGAGCAGGGCTCTTACTGTAGCACAGGTAGGCTGACAACCAGTCTGACTGCAGGGTATCTGGAAATGTTGCCACCCTGGGAGAAACACATTTGCTCACAACTCAAGTGTTGTTTGTGCTGTTGTGCTGAATCCTTCTCTGATTCAACTGTGTACCATGAGAGGCTGAGTGATATGCAAAGCCTGGATTGTAGATTGTGTTGGCTTCCCTATACATCTGTCCCTAGGGGTATTTGGCTGCTGGGGAGGGGGCTGGGAGCAGGTATTTGGGTCTGATGTGCCTTGCTTTAGAAGTGCCCCCTGAGGTTGAGCATGAAGGTGGGGGCTGCAGTCCTATCTGTCACTTGGGTCCACATTGGTCACCATGATGGTTGGGTTTATGGGAGAACAGGTCCAGCAAGCCAGAGTCTGTGGATCCTCAACTGCCTGTTGACGGCCTGCAGCCAGTGCCTGGGGCACCAGGAGAGAGCCAGAGTTTCAGGGCCCAGGCATATGCTCATATTCAGGGGGGGAGGTGGTCAGGCCCAGGCAGCCACATCAGACAGCCAGATCACAGGGGGGCTGAAGCCCGGCTCTGCACTCTGTGACACATGGAGGGTTGGCATGTCTCAGGGCAATAAGCATACAGCGGGAATTCTGCCATCACCACAACCCTGAAGTAGAAGGTGTGGTGTGGAGCACAGTCAGGCACCTGGGTACAGTGTGTGTGTCTCCTAATCCAGTCTCCTTTCAAATGCTTCAGTCAGCACTTGGGCGTTCGATCAAGGGAAGCTAGCTAGGGTGCAGGAGTTCTTTCTATGGAGGCTGGCAGGTGGAATGTTGCCTTGTGGCTTGGGTGGGTGGTGGGGTTATAGACCAAAATATCCTGCTAAGCATTAAGGCTCAGGCTCTGTGCAAGGGGATTCTTGGAAGCTCCGCAGAAGAAGAATCCCATCTGCATGTTCCTGCAGCTCTGCTCCCTCTGCACAAACCTTGGATGGGTGCAAGGAGGGAGTAAGGTTGAGAAGGAGTATATTTGCTCCTTCCACGCCTATGCAGGTTACCATCTTCCAAAGAGATCCATCAAGGACATGGAACACAGAGGCTGAGTGGCCTGGTGGACTCCAGGAGAGGGTGTGCTGTGCATCCAGGGGAGAAAGGGCTAGACCTGCCTGACCATGGTGGATACAAAGTGGGTGCTAAACAGTTTTGTGGGCCTCGGGCTAGGCATGGTGTCACCATCATCCAGGAAGCCTCCATGAACACTGTTGCAAATCCTTTACAAACCCTCTGGTTTTCTCCTTGGGAGAAAATTCTAGAAGCAGAACCCTTAGCTCAGAAGATATGAGTGTGTTTGGCTTGAAGATATGGAAACTCATGGACAGGCCATGCCCTAGGGACTGAGATGCAGGTCTTGTGGCCTCTCTGCTTCCATGCTGATGTCTTGCCTTCAATGTTTGGTGAAAATATATCTCATTATGCGTGTGTCCACAGGCCTTTCATTCCTACTCTACCACTAAATGATTGTGACTTTACACCGTGATGTGTCTCATGGTGTCTTAGTGTCTGGTCATGAAAATCCTCAAACTCAACTGGGTACAGATTTGCAGAACTCATGGAAAAGCTGCATTCAAGCCAAACAAGAATTAATAAGGGGGGGGGACTGAGTGAGTTGAGGAAGATGAGCCTACCTTTGTGTCTCTTGTTTGAAACATTGCTGGTTCTTTCATCTTTATTCTTCCAGATTGAGGGAAACTGTATCAGAAAGTATCCATGATCTACAGAAATGTGATGAAATATTTCTTTGTGAGCAAATGGGAGCATTTAACTTCTCTCCCTCTCTGAACCCTCCATCATTCAGAAACTCTCAGGGAGAATTCTTTCTTCCAAGGTTCTTAGGATTATTGGCGTAGGTTCAGCACAAGTACCTTTTTCTTGTAACAGGACACCGCAGGAAACACTGGTGATTTTACCAAAGGATTGCGTGAAATGTCCAATTTGAGAGTAACGTGTATTAGACTCAGATAATGACCAGACAATTTTCAGGAATTAAGGGTGGCTTTGTGGAGCCCCTTGGAAATAGAGGCTTCACACCTCGATGACACAGCGCCCAGGAACCTTGCCAGATAAGTAGGGAAAGTTACTTGTTGGCAGGTATAGGAACCTCAGGATATTTGGGGGACCTCAAGAAGAGGAATCAACCCAAATTGACAGGTATTGCAGTCAAGTCTGATGGGAGTATCTTGGTTGGCTTTGGCTTAGACACACTACTGAAATTTCACTCTAGAGATTCCTCATGAAAAGTTCCAGCAACACAGGTTTTCAAAATCTGTATGGAATGGTCCATCACTATGCCTGCCAGGCTTAGTTAGAATAGATGATAAGAACCCATGTGTGCTTGCGGCTGCCTTCTGGCATCTAAGAAACCATCCCAAATCCGTTGAATTGAAATCCATCACCTATGTTGACTGGTACCCACTGTCACCACTGCCAGGCATTTCTGTGCCACACAATGTGTCCTGTGAAGATCTGAATCTATTTAATTCACAATCAGGTTTGGGGACCTCACCTTGGAGGCTGGCAGTGTATTCTGTTTGGGAAAATCCTATAAGAACTATACCCCAAATCGTCCCAGAATCCTCTAGAAGCTGGTTGTTGGAGGGCTTGCCCTTTGGGTCAGTAGAATAGTCGCTGGTTAGGAGTGAAACAATCTTCAATCTCCAAGGTATACTTTACATTCATTTTGGATGGTGATTAGTTGTTGGTTTTTTTATTTCTTCTTTTGAGATCCAGGGTCCATGAGAGGCGTGTCTTAGAAATGAAAGACCAGAGGCTCATTTCAGACAAATAGAGTTGTGAAAAAAGAAAGAAAGACAGACTAACTAACAGAGTCACTAATGTAGAGTAGAAAGGACACTGAGAAGGTAGAGTATATGCACATCTCCTATGGGAGTTCTGTGTCACTGAAGTTACAGGGTAGATTAATGAGAATGCTTGTCAAAAGTGAAAGAACTTTCAAAGAGAAGTAAGAAACCCTAGGATGATCATGCAAAATGCAGTTGAAATAAGGTTTCTACAGATCTCCTGTTCGGGTTCTTGGTGCAGCAGGAACTTTACTTAGACTCTCGTCACTAGTTGCAAATGGTGAGTGACCTCTGGGCCATCACCTCGCAAACATCCTCCTGCTTGGGACTGGAATAGATATCATGGAACTCCTGGTAGCCAATTTACCATGCATGTATTATTTGAAGGTCTACCAGCAGCAATGCTAAGTCTTTCAACAATTTCAGGTTCCTGTGGTTTTGGCCTCTTTGAGCTTGTGCTCTCTGTTGTAAGGGAGGAGCATGCTTTCAGTTTTGTATGACATTGTGTCTTCCCGAGTATGGGTCCTGACACCACAGCTAAATGCTATCTCTGTTTTTACTGGTGGTGCCTCAAGGATCAGGACACTTGGCCTCCTTGGCAGCATCCAATGTATCCGGCCTCTGTCTCTTCAGTGTAGATTCAAGTGCAACACATACAGGAGTGTGACCCCTGTCTTCTCCCTGATGGATGTGCATTACAGCAGTAAGTTGTCCTGGTTCTGAAACTTCCGCCTGGGTTGAGGTCCAGGGCTTGACTTGGGTGCCTCTTTTGCTGGCTTCTATCTTTCTTCTGGAGGCAAAGATACCCTCTTCTTTTTTATTAAATTGAAAATGTACCCTTAGCCAGAATATCTAGAGTTTGTTGCTTGGGGAAAACTACTTAGTGGCACATATGGAGAAGGTTCTGCAAGTCCCTGCTCCAAACAAAACATCTGAACTTCAGGTGGCTTCTGTTAGCAGAATCCTGAGTTATTGCAGGGTTATCGTATAAATGGACATTCTCTCCAAAATAGTGTTTTCTGTCAACACATTCTTTTTAGGGCCAGTAAACTAGAGTAAAGAATATTGGGCATTTTTACAAATGGATCTCTGAGTGGACATGCTTCATTTATTTATTTATTTATTTATCTATTTTGAGGGGGAGGTGTGAGAGAGAGAGGGAGACACTGGGCAGGTGTCACACACTTTGTAGAGCATGACACAGGGATTGATCGCACAATGCTGGGATCATCATCTCAGCCAAAATCAAGAGAGTCAGTAAGAAGGTCACTCACATAGAGTAGAGAAGACATGAGGAAATAGAGTGCACATCTCCTGTAGGAATTCCATATCACTGACGAATCAGGATAGATGAATGAAAACATATTTCTTTTTTCCCATGTTTTATTTTAATTTATTTTTTATTTTCAGCATAACAGTATTCATTATTTTTGCACCACACCCAGTGCTCCATGCAATCTTTGCGCTCTATAAAACCCACCACCTGGAACCCCGACCTCCCACCCCCAGCCCCTTCAAAACCCTCAGATTGTTTTTCAGAGTCCATAGTATCTCATGGTTCACCTCCCTTCCAATTTCACCCAATTCCCTTCTCCTCTCTATCTCCCCATGTCCTCCATGCTATTTGTTATGATCCACAAATAAGTGAAACCATATGATAATTGACTCTCTGCTTGACTTATTTCACTCAGCATAATCTCTTCCAGTTCAGTCCAAGTTGCTACAAAAGTTGGGTTTCGTCCTTTATGATGGAGGCATAATACCCCATAGTGTATATGGACCACATCTTCCTTATCCAGTTGTCCATTGAAGGACATCTTGGTTCTTTCCACAGTTTGGCGACCATGGCCGTTGCTGCTATAAACATTGGGGTACAGATGGCACTTTTTTTCACTACATCTGTATCTTTGGGGTAAATAGGGTCATAGGGAAGTTCTATTTTTAATTTCTTGAGGAATCTCCACACTGTTCTCCAAAGTGGCTGCACCAATTTGCATTCCCACCAACAATGTAAGAGGGGTCCCCTTTCTCCACATCCTCTCCAACACATGTTGTTTCCTGTCTTGCTGATTTGGGCCATTCTAACTGGTGTAAGGTGATATCTCAATGTAGTTCTAACTTGAATCTCCCTTATGGCTAGTGATGATGAACATTTTTTCATGTGTCTGATAGCCATTTGTATGTCTTCATTGGAGAAGTGTCTGTCCATATCTTCTGCCCATTTTTTTGATATGATTGTCTGTTTTGTGTGTGTTGAGTTTGAGGAGTTCATTATAGATCCTGGATATCAACCTTTTTTTCTGTACTGTCATTTGCAAGTATCTTCTCCCATTCCATCGGGTGCCTCTTTGTTTTATTGACTGTTTACTTTGCTGTGCAGAAGATTTTGATTTTGATGAACTCCCAAAAGTTCATCTTCACTTTTTTTTCCTTTGCCTTTGGAGACAAATCTTGGGAAAGAAGTTGCTGTGGCTGATATCGAAAGATTACTGTCTGCTTTCTCCTCTAGGATTCTGATGGATTCCTGTCTCATGTTGAGGTCTTTTATCCATTTTGAGTTTAACTTTGTGTACGGTGTAAGAGAGTGGTCGAGTTTCATTCTTCTACATATTGCTTCCCAGCTTTCCCAGCACCATATATTGAAGAGACTGTCTTTTCTCCACTGTATATTTTTTCCTGTTTTGTCAAAGATTATTTGACTGTAGTGTTGAGGGTCCATATCTGGGCTCTCTACTCTGTTTCACTGGTCTATGTGTCTGTTTTTATAACAGTACCATGCTGTCTTGGTGATCACAGCTTTGTAGTAAAGCTTGAAATTAAGTAACGTGATGCCCCCTTTTTATTTTTTTTTTCAACATTTCCTTAGCGATTCGGGGTCTCTTCTGATTCCATACAAATTTTAGGATTATTTCTTCCAGCTCTTTGAAGAATACTGGTGGAATTTTGATCGGAATAGCATTAAAAGTATAGATTGCTCTAGGCAGTATAGACATTTTAACAGTGTTTATTCTTCCGATCCAAGAGCATGGAATGGTCTTCCATCTTTTTGTGTCTTCTTCAATTTCTTTCATAAGTGTTCTGTAGTGCCTCAAGTACAGATTCTTTACCTCTTTGGTTACGTTTATTCCCAGGTATCTTATGGTTCTCGGTGCTATAGTAAATGGAATCGATTCTCTAATTTTTCTTTCTGTATTTTCATTGTCAGTGTACAAGAAAGCCACTGATTTCTGTATATTGACTTTGTATCCTGCCACGTTGCTGAATTGCTGTATGAGTTCTAGTAGTTTGGGGGAGAAATCTTTTGGGTTTTCCATATAAAGAATCATGTCGTCTGCAAAGAGAGAGAGTTTGACTTCTTCATTACCAATTTGGATACCTTTTATTTCTCTTTGTTGTCTGATTGCTGTTGCTAGGACTTCTAATACTATGTTGAACAAGAGTGGTGAGAGTGGGCATCCTTGTCGTGTTCCTGATCTCAATGGGAAGGCTGCAAGCTTTTTCCCATTGAGGATGATATTTGCTGTGGGTCTTTTATAGAGGGATTGGATGAAGTTCAGGAATGTTCCCTCTATCCCTATACTTTGAAGCTTTTAATCAGGAACAGATGTTGGATTTTGTCAAAAGCTTTTTCTGCATCAATTAAGAGGACTATGTGGTTCTTCTCTCTTCTCTTATTAATTTGTTGTATCACATTGATTGATTTGGGAATGTTGAACCATCCTTGTAGCCCAGGGATGAATCCCACCTGGTCATAGTGGATAATCTTTTTAATGTGCTGTTGGATCTTGTTTTCTATGATCTTGTTGAGAATCTTAGCAGCCATATTCATCAGTGATATTGTTCTGAAATTCTCCTTTTTGGTAGGGTCTTTGCCTGGTTTGGGGTTCAGGGTAATGCTGGCTTCATAGAAATATTCAGGAAGTTTTCCTTCTGCTTCAATTTTTTGAAACAGCTTCAGGAGAATAGGTGTTATTTCTCCTTTGAAAGTTTGGTAGAATTCCCCAGGGAATCCATCAGGTCCTGGGCTCTTGTTTTTTGGGATGTTTTTGATCACCGCTTCAATCTAGTTACTAGGTATTGGTCTAATCAGGTTGTCAATTTCTTCCTGGTTCAATTTTGGGAGTTTATAGTTTTCCAGGAATGCTTCCATTTCCTCTAGGTTGCTTAGCTTATTGGCATATAACTGTTGATAATAACTTCTGATGATTGTTTCTACTTCCTTGGTGTTTGTTGTGATCCCTCCTTTTTCATTCATAATTTTATGTGTTTGATCTTTCTCTCTTTTCTTTTGAATTAGTGTCACCAGTGGTTTATCTATCTTATTGATTCTTTGAAAAAACCAGATTCTAGTTTCATTGATACGTTCTACTGCATCTCTGGTTTCTACCTCATCGATTTCAGTTCTAATCTTGATTATTTCCCTTCTTATGTGTGTAGTTAGTTTGATTTGTTGTTGATTCCACAGTTCTTTAGGGTGTAGAGACAGCTGCTGTGCTCTGGATTTTTCAATTTTTTTGAGGGAGGCTTGGATGGCTATGTATTTCTCCCTTAGGACTGCCTTTGCTGTATCCCATAGGTTTTGGATTGAAGTGTCTTTATTCTCATTGGTTTCTATGAATTACTTCAGCTCTTCTTTGATCTGGTTGATCCAAGATGCTTCTCCATCCCTTCACTTTCAGTCTGGGTGTATCTTGAGGTTCAAAATGGGTCTCTTGTAGACAACATATGGATGGGTCCTGTCGTTTTATCCAATCTGCAACCCTGTGCCTTTTTATGGGTGCATTTAGGCCACTCACATTGAGGGTGATTATTGATAGATAGGTTTTTATTGACATCGTGTTACCTTTGAAGTCTTTCTTTGTGTAGATTGTCTCTATATTTCTGTTCAATGCTATTCTTGGGCTTTTTCCTCCTTTAAAGAAGCCCCCTTAATATTTCCTGCAGTATCGCCTTGCTGGTTGCATAGTCTTATTAGCCTTGCCGGTCTTGGAAACTCTTTATCTCTCCATCCATTTTGAATGTTCAGTCTTGCTGAATAAAGTATTCTTGGCTGCATGTTCTTCTCATTCAGTGCCCTGAATATATCTTTCCAGCCCGTTCTGGCTTTCCAGGTCTCTGTGGACAGGTCTGACATTATTCTGATGGGCTTTCCTCTGTACCTAAGGATCTTCTTTGTCCTAGCTGCTTTCAGGAGGTTCTGCCTACAATTATAATTCTTCATCCTTACTATTAGGTGTCTCGAGGACTTTCGAGAATCTGTAATCATGGGGGGAAACCTTTCTGCCTCTAGTACATAAACTCTGATTCCATTCACGAGATTGGGAAAATTTTCATAAAGAGCTCATTCCACTATATCTTCTAGACTTCTTTCTTTCTCCTCCCCTTCAGGGATTCCAATAATTCTGACATTGGAAAGTTTCATGGCATCATTTATCTCCCTGATTCTGTTTCCGTGGCTTCTAAGATGTTTGTTCCAGGCTTCCTCCCGATCCTTTCTCTGTATCTGTTTGTCCTCCAGATCACTAATTCTATCTTCTGTCTCAGTTACTCTAGTGTTGAGAGAATTTAGATTAGATTGGAACTCATTGAGAGCATTGTGAAGTTCATCTCTGCTAGCTTCCAGCTCTTCCCTAATATTGAAAACATGATCTCTGGTCGTTTTCAGTTCGGCCGTAATCAATTCCGTTTGGTCATCCATGGCTTTCTCCAACCTAGCTATTGCTTGGGTAATTGTTAGCCTGAACTCTCTTTCCAATATATTGTATATGTTGATAGCCATTAGCTCTGTTTCAGAAAGTCCATCCTCTCTATTTTTCTTCTGTTGGGCATTCCTCCTCCTAGTTATTTTGGTGAGAGATGCCTGAACGGGTGTAGCTGGGTGTATCAACTGTTGTGCAGTCAAGGTGCACCGTGGAATGCTTCTGAGCAATCAGGGTTCCCCACTCAAATGAGAGGAAAAAGAAAAGGAAAAGAAAAAAAGAGAGAGGGAGAGAGACAGGAAAGAAAAGTGAGATAAAAGAGAAGGTTTCGCCCAAATGGTCCCCAAGGTAAGATTTACAAAGTATACAAACAGACACAGACAAACAAAAAGACTGATAAAAGTATATGACAAGAGAAAAAAAAAATATATATGCAAATAAAGGAAGAACCTCGTCAAAAAGAAGAGTGTAAGATTTATATACTATCAGGACAAACACAAAACCCCAGAAGTAATGGTGGAAGAAAAAGATGGGAGAGTGGTTGTAAATTCTCAGTGTGAGTGAGGAAGTTTGTTTTGATTCGTCCTGGATGTATCTTGATATCTTTGTTAAAGGACTCAACTTTCCTAAGATAAGGGGGAATTAGGAGTTGGTTTACCTATAGGGGTGGCATTGATTGGGGAAATGGGATTACCTTGAAGTTTAACTCTATATGAATATTAGAAAATAAAAATTAAAAAAGAATAAACTAAACTTAAACTAAAATTAAAAAAAATTTTTAAATAGAAATGCAAAAGGAAAACACAGGTGTATGTATCAAAAAGTTCAGGTGAGAAGGTTATTATGGAATTTGATGTACTGCACATCTCACTGTGATGGTAAATAGGTTAAAAAATTATCTATATAATAATAAAAAATTAACCATATAAAAAAATGAACCAGAATAGTGGGATCGAATTAATAATAAAAATTATGAAGTAGTGGTGGTTGTTCTCTTGTCATTTTTTTTTCCTTTCCCAGTTGGTTTTCTGGGGGAGGGACCTGCCACATGGGTTTTCAGTCCCTGAAGTTCTCTCAGCTAAGTCTTCCCACCCCCCTCAAGGGGGTGGGATCTGAGGAAACTGGTTTTTTCAGGGTTTTGTTCTCTGGAGGTTTTTATATTTGTTCACTTTTGTTTTTATCTCTCGCCTTGACTGCTTTTGATGGTTTTTGTAGGTTTAGAGGAAAGCAAACTGCACCCGGACCTCCCTCTCAGAGAGAAGCCTCAGTCTGGCTGCAGAGCCCATATAAATCCCCCCTTGGCAGCTGGCAGAGCAGGTTCCCTGTCGCGGTCACCAGGGACTCAGGATTTTTTGCTTGTACCCAATATCATGGCAGTGGCAGCGGCAGCTGTCTGGGCAGCTCTAGACCGCCAGAGAAGTTCCAAGCAGTGATCGCACACTGAGATTTTCCCGCTGGCCTGGGCTGGGAGTGCCTCGTCTTTCCGGAGAGCACCCGACTGGCGTTTCTGTGCACCTCTCTCGGGAGGGCGCCAGGCAGGACTCGGACTCTGATGACACGGCAGGGTGCTTGCGTGGGGACTGCAAAAAGGCTGTGCTTCTGTTGGCTGGCGAGGCTCCCAGCCCTTCAAGGGAGCCAGGCGCCATGCACTCTCAGGCACGCTGGTGGTTCAGGGACCGAGACCTGGTTTCTCTGTCACACTCTCTCTGGCTCTGTGCCAGGGGTGGCTGTCCTGTGTCTGGGGACTTAAGCCCCGACCCTAACACCCCGATTCCCGCAATTTCCCCCCCGGTGATCCTTTGCTCTTTTTGAGTGCTTTCTACCAGACTCCCAAGTTAATACTGGTCCCCAGGCGCAGGGCACTCTCGTATTGGGATATTACTTTCCAACGGGTCACCTCTGGTGGCTCCCTCGCCTGTTTGTTTATCTTCCGATATCAGTCTGACTTTCCCACTCTGCTTTACCTGCCCACTGGCGTCGTCTGCTCCAGTACAGATCCAGACGTGTGTAATTCTGATATCAGGCTGATTTAGTGGGTGAGGGTCAGGGTCAGGGCTAGGATTAGGGTTTGGGTCAGGTTCACAGTCAGGGTCAGAGTTAGGGGTTAGTGTTAGGGTTAGGGTAAGGTTAGGGTTAGAGTTAGGGTGAGGGTTAGGGTTAGACATCTTTAGGGTCAGGGTTAAGGTTAGGGTTAGGGTAGGGGTCAGGGTTAGGGTTAGGTTCAGGGTAAGGTTTAGGGTCAGGCTCACAGTCAGTGTCTGGGTAAGGGTTTGTGTCAGATTAAAGGTCAGTGTCAGGGTTAGTTTTAGGGTCAGGTTCAGTGTTAGGGTCAGTGTCAACGTCAGGGTTAGGGTCAAGTTTAGGGTAAGGTCAGCTTTAGTTTAGGTTCTGGGTTAGAATCAGGGTCAGGATCAAGTTTAGTTTTAGGGTTAAGGTTCTGGTCAGGCTCACGGTCTGGGTCAGATTTAGGTTTATGGCCAGCTTCAGGGTCAGTGTTAGGTTTAGGGCTAGGTCAGAGCCAGGGTTCAGTTTTGGGTTAGGGTCAGGGTTCTGTTTAGGGTCAAGTTTAGGATCAGGGTCAGGTTTGGGCAAAGTTCGTGGTTTGGGTTATGGTTAGTGTCAGGTATAGGGTCAGAGTTAGCATGTAAGTTTTGGGTTAGGGTTAGGGTTAGAGTTATGTTGAGGGATAGGCTTAGACCGTGTTAAGGTCAGGGTCAGGGTTTTGGTTAGGGGTTAGTGTTAGTGTTAGTGTTAGCTTTAGGTTTTGTTTCAAGACCCGTGATAGGGTCAGGGTTAGCGTTACTTTTAGTGTTAGGGTTAGGGTCAGGCTCACAGGGTCAGGGTTAGTGCTAGGGTCAAGGTTAGTTCTAGGGTCAGGTTCAGGGTCACTGTTAGGTTCAGGGTTAAGTTTAGGGTCAGGGTCAGTGTCAGCGACAGTGTGTAGGTCAGGGCCAGGTTCAGTTTTATGGTCAAGGTCAGGCTTTGGTTTAGGGTCCAGGTTCGGGTCAGGGACAGGGTTAGATTTGGGTCAGTGTTAGGGTCAGGGTTAGGTTTAGGTTCAGGGTCAGGGTCAGGTTGAAGGTCAGGGCCAGGTTTGGTTTTAGTGTCAGGGTCAGGCTTTGGTTTAGGTCAAGTTTCGGTTCAGTTTCAGGGTTAAGTTCAGGGGAAAGGTTTGGGTTTGATGTTAGGGTTAGGGTTAGTAGTACGGTTATGGTTAGGGTTAGGGTTAGACAGCGTTAGGGTCAGGGTTAGGGTTTGGGTTAGGGTAGGGTTTAGTGTTACCGAGAGGGTCAGCGTTATGTTTACGTTCTGGGTCCCTATTAGGGTCAGGGTAAGGGTTACCTTTAGGGTTAGGGTTAGGGTCAGGCTCACAGTATGGTCAGGGTTAGGTTTTGGGTCAGGGTTAGGTCCGGTTCAGGGTCACGGCTAGGGTCTGGGTCAGGGTTAGGGTAAGGTAGGTTTAGGTTTAGGTTCAGGGTCCAGATCAGGGTCAGCCCCAGGCTTAGGTTTAGGGTTATGGTTCGGGTCTGGCTCATGGCCAGGGTCATGGTAGTGTCCCAGCTATGATTAGGGTGTGGGTCAGGCCCACATTCAAGATCCACGTCAGGGTTAGGGGTTAGTTTTAGGGTTAGAATTAAGGTTAGGGTTAGAGTAAGGGTCAGGGTTAGGATTAGACGTTGTTAGGGTCAGGGTTAGCCTTCGGGTTAAGGTAGGGGTCAGTGTGAGGGTTAGGTTCTGGGTTACGTTTAGGGTCAGGCTCACAGTCAGTGGCAGTGTTAGGGTTAGTGTCAGAGTAAGGTCAGGGTCAGGGTTAGGATTAGCGTCAGGATCAGTGTTAGGGTCAGGGTCATGGTCCGGGTCAGGATTAGGGTCATGGTTAGGGTAAGGTCAGCTTTACATTTAGGTTCTGGGTTAGAATTAGTGTCAGGTTCAGGGTTAGGTTTATGGTCAGGTTCACCTTCAGTGTCAGGGTTAGGGCAGTGTCAGAGTAAGGGTCAGTGTCAGTATTAGGATTAGGGTCAGGGTCCGGGTTAGGTTCAGGGGAAAGTTTTGGGTTTGGGGTTAGGGTTGGGTTAGAAGTAGGGTTATGGATTTATGGTTTAGGATTAGTGTCAGGTTTAGGATTAGGGTCAGATTAGGGTTAGAGTTAGGTTGAGGGTTAGGGTTAGACCGGGTTAGGGTCAGGGTCAGGTTTAGGGTTAAGGGTTAGTGTTAGGGTTAGGGTTAGCTTTAGGTTTCGGGTCCGGCCCGAGTTAAGGTCAGGGTCAGGGTTACATTTAGGGTTAGTGTTAGGGTCAGTCTCACAGTCAGGGTCAAGTTTAGTGTTTGGGTCAGGGTTAGGTCAGGGTCAGGGTTATGGTTAGGGTCAGGGTCAGGACCACAGTTAGGGATGAGTCATGGTTAGGGTAAGGTTAGGGTTAGGTTTAGGTTCAGGGTCCGGATCAGGTTCAGCATCAGGCTTAGATTTAGGGTTAGCATTCGGGTCAGGATAATGGTCAGGGTCATGGCCAAGGTCATTGTCAAGGCTAGGGTTATGGTTTGGGGTCAGGGATAGGGTTAGGTTCAGGGTTAGGTTTAGGGTCTGGTTCACATCAGTGTCAGGGTTAGGGTTAGTGTCAGAGTAAGGATCAGGGTTAGGATTAGGGTCTGGTTCAATGTTGGGATCAGGGTCAGGGTCAGGGTGTGGGTCATGGTTAAGGTAAGGTCAGCTTTATGTTTAGGTTCTGGGTTAGGATTAGGGTCAGGATCAGGGTTAGCTTTAGGGTTAGGGTTCTGGTCCGGCTCAAGTTCTGGTTCAGAGTGAGGTTAACAGTCATCATCAGAATCAGCGTTCGGGTCAGCGGTAGGGTCAGGGCCAGGGTTCTGTTTAGGGTCAGGGTCAGGTTTAGGCAAAGTTAAGAGTTAGGTTTATGGTCAGAGTTAGGGATAGGGTAGCGGTTGGGGATAAATTTTGGGGTTAAGGTCAATGTTAGAGTTAGGTTGAGGGTTAGGGATAGACTGGGTTAGGGTCAGGGTCAGGGTTAGGGTTAGGGGTTAGTGTTAGGGTTAGGGTAAGCGTTAGGTTATGGGTCAGGGCCCGTGTTAGGGTCTGGGTCAGGGTTATGTTTAGAGTTAGGGTTAGAGTGATGATCACAGTCAGGGTCAAGGTTACTGTTAGAGTCAGGGTTACGGTCAATATTAGGGTCAGGGTTAGGTTTGGGGTCAGGTTCAGAGTCATGGTGAAAGACAGGGCCAGGCTAATGTTGAGGGTCAGGGTCAGGCTTTGGTTAAGGTCCAGGTTCGGGTCAGGGACAGGGTTAGATTTGGGTCCGTGTTAGTGTCACAGTTAGGTTTAGGGTCAGGGTCAGGCTTTGGTTTAGGGTCAAGTTTCGGTTCAGGGTCATGGTTAGTGTTAGGGGTTAATGTTAGCGTTAGTGTCAGTGTTAGTTTTCGGGTCAGTGCCCCTGTTAGGTTCAGGGTCAGGGTTACATTTAGGGTTAGGTTTAGGGTCAGGCTCACAGTCAGGGTCAGGTTTAGTTTTAGGGTCAGGGTCAGGGTCACTGTTAAGGTCAGGGTTTGGTTTAGGGTCAGGGTAAGGGTGAAGGTCAGTGCCAGGGTCAGGTTTAGGGTCAGGCTCAGGATTTTGTTAGGGTCGAGGTTTGGTTCAGGGTCAGGGTTAGGTTCAGGGGAAAGGTTTAGGTTTGGGGTTAGAGTTAGGGTTAGAAGTAGGATTATGTTTAGGGTTAGGGTTAGACAGTGTTAGGGTAAGGGTTAGGGTTTGAGTTAGTGTAGGGGTTAGTGTTAGGGTTAGTGTCAGCATTAGGTTTAGGTTCAGGGTCCGTATTAGGGTCAGGTTTAGTGTTACATTTAGGGTTAGTGTTAGGGTCGGGCTCATAGTCACGGTCAGTGTTAGGGTTAGAGTCAGGATTAGGTCATGGTCAGGGCTAGGATTAGAATCAGGATCAGGGTTACGGTTCAGGATGAGTCAGGGTTAGGGTAAGTTCAGGGTTAGGTTTAGGTTCAGGGTCCAGATCAGGGTCAGTGTCAGGCTTAGGTAAGGCTATGGTTCGGATCAGGATCACGGTCAGGGTCATGGTCAGGGTCAGGGTCAAGTCTAGGTTTAGGGTTTGGGTCAGGCTCACCGTCAGTGTCAAGGTCAGGGTTAGGTGTTAGTGTTAGGGTTAGGGGTAGGTATAGGGTTAGAGTTAGGGTCAGGGTCAGGGTTAGACGTCATTAGGGTTATGGTTAGCGTTAGGGTAGAGTTGGGGTCAGAGTCACTGTTAGGGTCAGGGTTAGGTTTAGGGTCAGGGTCAGGGTCAGGTTCAGGGTGAAGGTCAGGGCCAGGGTCAGGTTGACGGTCAGGGTCAGGCTTTGGTTTAGGGTCCAGGTTCGGGTCAGGGAGAGGTTTTGATTTGGGTCAGTGTTAGGATCAGAGTTAGGTTTAGGGTCAGGGTCAGGCTTTGGTTTAGGGTCAAGTTTCAGTTCAGTGTCTGGGTTAGGTTAGGGGAACGATTTGTGTTTTGGTTAGGGTTAGGGTTAGAAGTAGGGTTATGGTTAGGGTTAGGGTTAGACAGCGTTACGTTCAGGGTTAGGGTTTGGGTTAGGGTAGGGGTCATTTTTGGGGTTGGGGTCAGCTTTAGGTTTAGTTTCAGGGTCTATATTAGGGTCATGATTTGGGAAACCTTTAAGGTTAGTGTTAGGTTCAGGCTCACAGTCACAGTCAGGTTTAGGGTTATGGTCATGTTTAGGTCAGCGTCAGGTTTAGATTAGGGTTACGGTCAGGGTCATGGTTAGGGATGAGTCAGGGTTAGGGTAAGGTCAGTGTTAGGTTTAGGTTAGTGTCTGGATCAGGGTCAGCGTCTGGCTTGGGTTTAGGGTTAGGGTTTAGGTCAGGATCTCGTTCAGGGTCAGGGTCAGGGCTAGGATTAGGGTTTGGATCAGGCTAACAGTCAGGGTCCATGTCTGGGTTAGGTGTTAGTGTTAGGGTTAGGGTTAGGGTTTGGCTTAGAGTTAGAGTCATGGTTAGGGTTAGACGTCATTATGGTCAGGGTTAGCATAGGGTTAGGGTCAGTGTCAGGGTTAAGTTCAGGGTTAAGATTAGGGTCCGGTTCAGTGTTAGGGTCCGCTCAGGGTCAGGGTTAGGGTCATGGTTAGGGTAAGTCAGGGTTAGGTTTAGGTTCTGGGTTAGGATTAGGTTCAGGATCCGGGTTAGGTTTATGGTTAGGGTTTGGGTCAGGTTCACAGTCTGGGTCAAGGTTAGGGTTAGTGTTAGGGTTAGGGTTAGTTTCAGGCTCACTGTCAGGGTCAGGGTCAGTCCTAGGATTTGGATATGGGTCAGGCTCACACTCAGGTTCAGGGTCTGGGTTAGGTGTTAGTGTTAGGGTTAGGGTTAAGTTTAGGGTTAGAGTTAGGGTCAGGGTTAGGGTTAGACATCGTTAGGGTCAGGGTTAGCAATAGGTTTAGGGTGTGGTCAGGGATAGGGTTAGGTTCAGGGTTAGGTTTAGTGTCAGGCTCACATCACTGTCAGGGTTAGGGTTAGTTTCAGAGTAATGGTCAGGGTTAGGATTAGGGTCTGGTTCAGTGTTAGGATTAGGGTCAGGGTCATTGTTAGTGTCATGGTTAGGGTAAGGTCAGCTTTACGTTTAGGTTCTGGGTTAGGATTAGGGTCAGGATCAGGGTTAGCATTACGGTTAGTGTTCAGGTCAGGCTCAGGGTCTGGGTCAGAGTTTGGTTTACAGTCAGGGTCCGTGTTAGGGTCACGGTTAGGGTCAGGGCCAGGGTTCTATTTAGGGTTAAGGTCAGGGTTCTGTTTAGGGTCAAGGTTCGGGTCAGGGTTAGGTGTAGACAAAGTTCAGGGTTAGGTTTATGGTCAGGGTCAGGAATAGGGTCACAGTTAGGGTTAAAGTTTGGCGTTAGGGTCAGGGATAGAGTTAGCTTGAGGTTTCGGATTAGACAGGGTTAGGGTGGTGGTCAGGGTTAGGGTTAGGGATTAGTGTTAGGGTTAGGTTAGGATTAGGGTCAGGTTCAGGGTTAGGTTTAAGGTCAGGCTCACATTCAGTGTCAGGGTTAGTGTCAGAGAAAGGGTTATGGTTAGGATTAGGGTCAGATTCAGGGTTAAGATCAGCATCAGGTTTAGGCAAAGTTCAGGGTTAGGTTTATGGTCAGGGTCAAGGATAGGGTCAGAGTTAGTGGTAAATTTTGGGTTTGGGGTTAGAGTTAGAGTTAGGTTGAGGGTTAGGGTTAGACCGGGTTAGGGTCAGGGTCAGGGTTAGGGTTAGGGGTTTGTGTTAGGGTTAGTGTCATCGTTAGGTTTTGGGTCAGGTCCCGTGTTAGGGTCACGGTCAGGGTTATATTTAGGGTTAGGGTTAGGGTCAGGCTCGCAGTCACGGTCAGGGTTAGTGTCAGGGTCAGGGTCACTGTTAGGGTCAGGGTTAGGTTCAGGTTCAGGGTCAGGGTCAGGGAAAGGCCAGTGTCAGGTTCAGGTTTAGGGTCATGGTCAGGTTTGGTTTAGGGTCAAGTTTCATATCAGGGTCAGGGATAGTTTCAGAGGAAAGGTTTGGTTAGGTTTAGGGTTAGAAGTAGGATTATGGTTAGGGTTAGGCTAATACAGTGTTAGGGTAAGTGTTAGGGTTGGAGTTGGAGTTAGCGTAGGCGTTAGTGGTAAGTGGTAAGTCAGCATAGATTTAGGTCAGGTTTCGTATTAGGGTCAGGTTTAGAGTTACCTTTAGGGTTAGTGTTAGTTTCATGCTCACAGTCACGGTCAGGGTTAGGGTTAGAGTCATGGTTAGGTCAGGGTCAGGTTTAGGATTAGGGTCAGGGTCAGGGTCAGAGTTAAGGATGAGCAGGGTTAGGGTAAGGTCAGGGTTAGGTTTGGTTTAGGGTCCGGATAATGGTCAGCGTCAGGCTTAGGTTTAGTCTTAGGGTTCAGTTCAGGATCACTGTCAGGGACAGGGTCAGGGTCACGGCTAGGGTTAGGGTTTGAGTCAGGCTCACAGTCAGGGTCAAGGTCATGGTTAGGTGTTAGTGTTTTGGTTAGCCCCGCACCTGGTCATTGACCCATCACTGCAGGGTCTCTTGATAAACCTGGGCAGAAGAGTGTGGCCCCCCCACCATATCCCACCTAGCCAGCCTTCACCTGACCCCTTATCAGCCTGCTTCTGCTTGGGTCGTCTCCAACTAGATGAGCTCTCTTTACACACACACACACACACACACACACACACACAAACACGGCGAGAAGACCGAAGCCCACACAGGTCGATCAGAAGGTTTGGGACTCTCTGACTCTGAGCCCCCCGGTATCACCTTTTGATTTTTTTTGCCAAAGGGCCAGAGGCGTCGGGGAAGCCTGACATGACCTGCCCAGTGAGGGGGCGTGTCTGGCGGGCAAGCTCTCCTCTGCCTGCATCCTCTGGGCTTCGGTAGACAGCACAAGAACATGTCGCTTCTTCAGGATGTTCCCAGAAATGAGCTGGGCAGCGTGGTTTTCTCTGGAATGTGGATGCCTGTATACGTGGGTTCCAATTCTGTTGGGCTCTGTCGAAAGGGAAGTGAGGTCACCACTGTCTGGGGGCTCCTTACCGGACTTCCTGTTCCCACCCGAACTCTCTGAGGGCGCCCCTCCCCCAGCTGCTCAAGGCTCACCCTCCACCTCATGCCCTGCCTATCCAGTGACCCCCACACATCCTCCCCTCAGTCCCTGAGAGGCCTCGGTGCAGCTGTTGTCCCTGCTAGGAGGGCACAGACCTGGGTTCAGACCGGGCTCCTGCTCCTGCCCAGGACTGTGATCCCGCACACACCCTGTGGCTCTCAGGGCCTCCCCAATCTCCCTGTCTGCACATTGGGGGTATTCTGGCTTCTTCTTCTGGGGATGTCATCAGGGGTAGGACCTCTCCATACGTTCTATCCCCGCTCTCCCAGGAGGCATGTACACACAGTTGGCAAGGCACCTGAGAGCCTGGGGCTGGGCGGGGGAATGGAACATAGCCCAAAGAGGCCTGGATCTGCTCTGGGATCTAGGCAAAGCCACCCTCCTCCTGCCCCGTGGCAAGGTTGCAAGTGCATGGCCTCTGACCTTGGTCACACAGACTTCCCGGGGCTTCCATTAGGTTGCGGTCCAAGCGCGTTGTCTGCACCCATGTGCTGGCCAGCTCCCACAGTGGTCCCCGGGCATTCCCGAATCCATCCTCCCAGTGTGAATGGCCCGTGGGACTGAGAAGGGGAAAAAATGTTTGATTGTCATTTCTATGCTGATGGAGGAAAGTCTGGGACTTCTGCTGGTTCCCTCTCTCCTGTGTTCAGTGTCTCTCTTTGTCTTTGTCTTTGTCTTTGTCTCTGTGTCTGCGTCTGTCTCTGTTTTTGTGTGTCTCACAGGAGCAGGATCTGTGGGCTCCAGGGCTGATGGGAGAAACCTCCGAAGTCTCCCTTGTCCCTGTTTCCCTCTCCTGTGCTGGTGCTTGGTTCCTTGCTATGTAAGGCCTTCTCACCCTGAGCAGAAAACTGACTCTGGAACCTCTTCCCAATGGGGATCCTGAGGCTGCCACAAGGAGGGTCCTGACCTTGGTCCCCAGGCCAGGGGCCTAGTGCTCTGCACATTCTGCAAGCCCACAATATCAGCCCACCGAACCTCCAGGCTGTCTTCTGCTCAGAAGGACCTTGAGTGAGTAGAAAACATTTTCCCAAGCCTGCTAGCACAGTGGGTATCAGATAGAGATTCAGGGCAATAGGCTCTTCTACAAGCCTTTGGGAGACTAGGGACACCCTGTCTCTATGGCCCCATTGATAGAAGTGTTAGGGGAGGCCTTCAGTGTTGTAGCCCTGTCCACACTGGGTGGTTACCTCTTCCTACTTCCAGTAGTCCAGGGTGGTGATGGACACCATGCCCCAGACACTGTCCCCACCCAGTGCCCTGCAAAGCCCCTGGGCCCCTTGGGGATCCCTTGACCATCAGCCCCTCCCGTCTCCCCTCCCCATGCTTTGGATCTTGGTCCTGGCCAGGAGTCTTGATGCCCCTGACCCCATGGCCGAGCTATTTCCAACCTCTTTCTTCTTTCCCCCTTGTTACCCACCGTTTTCCCAGGATGTCTCTGCCTCTGACCCCTAACTGGTGCACCAGGCTCAAAGACCTCCATTCCGAGAGGGCCAGGTGTGCACAGGAGACATGTACACAGCACCTGTAACATTACCCAGCCTTGTGGTGGATGTGTATGCAACCATGGCACTGTTCCCGATTGATTCCCCATGGTCCCTCACCACTGCCAGGTGGTCTGTGGCCCCATAGTCTGCTGAGCACCGAAACCATGCCTATTCTGGGAAGCAAGGCTCAGGGTACATGGCCAGGCGGGTTGGACATCTGGGGATGCAAAGGTCATCGAGTACTCCCCACCCAGCTGGCCTAGAATTCAGAATCCCTCCCAGGGTCCCGCTCAAGATGGGGTTGAACCAGAGGACTTGGAGACATCAGTGGAGGCCAAGTCAGGGCAGGGAAATCAGTGGGCCCCTTCCACTTCTCTCTCCCCCTGCTTGGTCTTCCTGGTTGTTCCCTGAGACAGAGGTCCAGCCTGTCCTTAGATTTAGCCCTGGCTTGAGTCAGTGGGTGGGAAGGAGGACAGGGAAGGTTAGGGTTTGTCTTAGGGGTTTGGGTTAGGGTGAGGGTCAGGTTCACGGTCAGGGTTAAGGTTAGAGTTAGGGTTAGGGCCAGGGTTATGTTCAGAGACAAGGTCAGGGTCAGGGCCAGGGTTAGTGTTAGGGTCAGGGCCAGGGTTCGGTTTAGGTTTAAGGTTAGGGTCAGGGTCATTGTTAGGGTCAGTGTTAGGGTCAGGGTTCAGTTTAGTGTCAGGGTCAGGGTCAGGATGAATTTTAGGGCCAGGTTCAGATTTAGGGTCAGGGTCAGGTTTTGGTTCGGGCAAGGTTCAGGTCAGGGTCATGGTTAGGTTTGGTTCAGGGTTAGGTTTGTGTTAGGGTCATGGTCAAGGTTAGGTTCAGGGGAATGATTTGGGCTTGGGGTTAGGTGTAAAATTAGAAGTAGGGTTATGTTTAGGGTTAGGATTAGATAGCATTAGGGACAGGGTTAGGGTTTGGTTTAGGGTAGGGGTTAGTGTTAAGGTTTGGATCAGCGTTAGGTTTAGTTTCAGATTCCGTAATAGGGTCAGGGTTAGGCTTACCTTTAAGGTTAGTGTTAGGGTCAGGCTCACAGTCATGGTCAGGTTTAGGGTTAAGATCAGGGTTAGGTCAGGGTCAGGGTTAGGATTAGGGCCACGGTCAGGGTCACGGTTACGGATGAGTCAGGGTTAGGGTAAGGTCAGGGTTATGTTTAGGTTCAGGTCCGGATCAGGGTCAGCATCAGGCTTAGATTTAGGATTAGGGTCCAGGTCAGGATCTCGGTCAGCGTCAAGGTCAGGGTCAGGCCTAGGGTTAGGTTTTGGGTTAGGCTCACAGTCAGTGTCAGTGTCAGGGTTAGGGCTTAGTGTTAGGGTTAGCCCCACACCTGGGTCATTGACCCGTCCGTGCAGGGTCTTAGGATAAACCCTAGGCAGAAGAGTGCAGCCCCCACACCCGATCCCACCTAGCCAGCTTTAAGCTGCGGTGTGAACATGACCTGCCCACCAGGCATCTGAACCCTCATCAGCCTAATCCTGCTCGGGGTGACTCCATCCCCGATGAACTCTCTACACACACACACACACACACACACACTCACACACACTGGGAGAAGACCTAGGACTACACGGGTAGATCAGAAGGTGTGGGACTCTCTGACTCTGAGCCCCCCGGTGTCACCTTTTGTTTCTTTTAGCCAAAGGGCAGAGGCATGGGGAAAAGTCTGACATGACCTGCCCAGTGAGGGGGCGTGTCTGGCGGGTGAGCTCTCCTCTGCTAGCATTCTCTTAGGCTTCGGTAGACAGCACAAGGACATGTCGCTTCCTTCAGGATGTGCCCAGAAATGAGCTGCGCTGGGGTGTTTTCTCTGGAATGTGGGTACCTGGATATGTGGGTTCCAATTCTGTTGGGCTCTGTCGTCAGGAAAGTGAGTTCACCACTGCCTGGGGGCTCCTTTTTTTTTTAAAGATTTTATTTATTTATCAGAGAGAGAGAGGGAGAGAGCGAGCAGAGGCAGACAGAATGGCTGGCAGAGGCAGGGGGAGAAGCAGGCTCCCTGCTGAGCAAGGAGCCCGATGCGGGACTCGATCCTAGGACGCTGGGATCATGACCTGAGCCGAATGCCTGGGGGCTCCTTAACGGACTTCCTGCTTTCACCACAATTCCCTGAGGGCTCCCCTCCCCCAGCTGCTCAAGGCAAACACTCTACCCCATGCCTGTCCATGCAGTGATACCAACACAGACTGCCCCCAATCCCTGGGAGGCCTGGGTGCAGCTTTTGTCCCCGCTGGGAGGGCACAGAGCTGGGTTCAGGCCAGGCTCCTGCTCCTGCCCAGGACTGTGAACCCGCACACACCCTGTGGCTCTCAGGGCCTCCTCAGCCTCCCTGACTGGACATGGCAGGTGTTCTGGCTTCTTCTTCTGGGGATGCCATCAGGGGTAGGTCCTCTCCATGAATTCCATCCCCGTTCTCACAGGAGTCTGGTGCACACACTTGCCAAGGCACGGGTGTGCCTGGGGATGAGCGGGGGAATGTAACATAGCCCAGAGAGTCCTGGATCTGCTCTGGGATCCAGCAAAACCACCCTCCTCCTGCCTGAATCCCATCCACCGTGACAAGGTTGCAGTGCATGGCTTCTGTCCTTGTGGACACAGACTTCCCGGGACTTCCATTAGGTTGAGGTCCAAGGGCCTCGTCTGCTCCCATGTACTGGCCAGCCCCCACAGTGGTCCACGGGCATTCCTGGATCCGTCCTCCGAGGATGGATGGCCCGTGGGACTGATAAGGGGACAAAATGTTTGGCTGTGATTTCCAAGCTGATGGAGGAAAGTCTGGCAGTTCTGCTGGTTCCCTCTCTCCTGTGTTCAGTGTCTGTCTCTGTCTCTGTCTTTGTCTTTGTCTCTGTGTCTGCGTCTCTTTGTCTCTGTGTCTGCGTCTGTCTCTGTTCATGTGTGTCTCACAGGAGTAGGATCTGTTGGCTACAGGGCTGATGGGCGAAACCGCCGGTGTCTCCCTTGTCCCTGTTTCCCTCTCCTGTGCTGGTGATTGGTTCCTTGCAAAGTAAGGCCTTCTCACCCTGAGCAGAGCACGGACTCTGGAAACTCTTCCCAATGGGGACCCTGAGGTTGCCACAAGGAGGTTCCTGACCTTGGTCCCCAGGGCAGGGGCCTAGTGCTCTGCCACATTCTGCAAGCTCACAATGTCAGTCCCCCAAGCCTCCAGGCTGTCTTCTGCTCAGAAGGACCTAGAGGGAGTAGAAAGCATGTACCCAAGACTGGGAGCACAGTGGGTCTCGGATAGAGATTCAAGGCCAACAGGCTCTTCTACAAGCCTGTGGGAGACTAGGGACACCCTGTCTCTATGGCCCCATTGATAGAAGAGTAAGGGGAGGATTCGGTGTTGTAGCTCTGTCCACACAGGGTGGTTACCTCTTCCTACTTCCAATAGTCCAGGGTGGTGATGGACACCAGACCCTAGACACTGTCCCCACCCAGTGCCCTTGCAAAGCCCATGGTCCCCTTGGGGACCCCTTGAGCATCAGCCCGTCCTGTCTCCCGCCCCATGCTTTGGATCTCGGTCCTGGTTAGGAGTCCTGATGTCCCGGACCCCATGGTTTAGCTGTCTCCCACCTCTTTCTTATTTCACCCTTTTTACCCACCATTTTCCCTTAGTGTCCACCTCTGACCCCTAGCTGGGCAGAGCGGGGTGTGTGTGTGTGTGTATGTGTGTCTTGCATGCGAGTGCTCAAACACATATGCCTCTAGCTATCTGGGGATGTCTGAAGTCATGTCCCCACATGGGATGGGGTGGGTAGCTCTCCCCAAGGATCTGAGAAGCACTCATCCTCCATGCAAACCTCATGGGAGGATTAGGGTTAGGGTTAGAGTTAGTTGAGGGTTAGGTTTAGACAGGGTTTGGGTCAGGGTTAGGGTTAGGGTTTAGTGTTAGGGTTAGTGTAAACGTTAGCTTTCGGGTCATGGCCCGTGTTAGGGTCAGGGTCAGGTTTACGTGTATGGTTAGGTTTAGAATCAGGCTCACAGTCAGGGTCAGGGTTGGTGTGAGTGTCAGGTCCTGGGTCAGTATTAGGGTGCATGTTAGGTTTGGGGTCAGGTTTTTTTTTTCAGGGTCAGGGTGACGGTCAAGGATGGGGTCTGATTTAGGTTCAGTGTCAAGTATGGTTTAGGAGCAAGTTTCGGTTCAGGGTCAGGGTTTGGTTTGGGTCAGGGTTAGGGTTAGGGTCAGGGAGAGGGTTAGGTTCAGGGGAAAGGTTAAGGTTTGGTTTTAGGGTTAGTGTTAGAAGTACAGTTAAGGGTAGGGTTAGGGTTAGACTGTGTTAGGGTCAGGGTTAGGGTTTGGGTTAGGGTAGGGTTTCGTTTCACCATTAGGTCAGCATTAGTTTTAGTTTTTGGGTCCGTACTAGGGTCAGCATTTACGGTTACATTTAGGGTTATGGTTAGCGTTAGGCTCACAGTCATGGTCAGGGTTAGGGGTAGATTCAAGGTTAGGTCAGGGTCACGCTTTCGGTTAGGGTCTGAGTCAGGTTAGTGTAGGGTCAGGGTTAGGTTTATGTTCAGGGTCCGAATCAGGGTCAGCGTTAGGCTTTGGTTTAGGTTAGGGTTCGGTCTGGTTCATGGTCAGTGTCAGGGCTGCTTGTGGTTTGGGTCAAACACATAGTCAGAGTTAGGGTCAAGGTTTTCGGTTAGTTTTTGGCTTAGGGTTAAGGTTAGGTGTAGAGTTAGGGTCAGGTTTAGGGTTAGACATTGTTAGGGTGAGGGTTACGTTAGGCTTAGGGTAGGGGTCAGGGTTAGTGTTAGGTTCAGGTTTAGATTTATGGTCAGGCTCACAGTCGGTGTCAGGTTTAGGGTTAGTGTCAGAATAATGGTCAGGGTCAGGGTTAGGATTCGGGTCAGGTTCAGTGTAAGGGTCAGGGTCAGTGTTAGAGTCATGGTTAGGATAAGGTCAGCTTTACATTTAGATTCTGGGTTATGATTAGGGTCAGGACCAGGTTAGCATTAGGTTTAGGGTTCTGGTCAGCCTCACGGACTGGGTCAGAGTTAGGTTTAAAGTTAGCGTCAGTGTCAGTGTTAGGGTCAGGTTTAGGTTCAGGTCCAGGGTTAGGTTTAGGGTGAGGTCCAGGATTCTGTTTAGTTTCAGGGTTCATTCAGGGTCAATTTAAAGCAAAGTTAAGGGTTAAGGTTAGATCAGAATCAGAAATAGGGACAGGGTTAGGGTTAAATTATGGGGGTAGGGTGAGAATTAGAGTTACTTTGAGGGTTAGGGTAAGACTGGGTTAGTGTCAGGGTCAGCGTTAGGTTTAGGGGTTAGTGGTAGGGCTAGGGTCATTGTTATGTTTCATGTCATGGTCCATGTCAGGGTGAGGGTCAGGATTACGTTTAGGGTTACAGTTAGGGTCAGAATCACAGTCAGCTTCAGGGTTAGTGTTTGGGTCAGTGTCAGTGTCACCATTAGGGTCAGGTTTAGGTTTATGGTCAGGGTCTGGGTCAGGGTCAGGGTGAAGTTCAGGGCCAGTGTCAGGTTTAGGGTCAGGATCTGGTTTTGGTTTAGGGTCCACGTTCAGCTCATGGAGAGGGATAGTTTTGGGTCAGTGCTATTGTCAGGGTTAGGTTTAGGGTCAGGGTCAGGTGAAGGTCTGGGCCGGGGTCTGGTTTATGGTCAGGGTCAGGATTTGGTTTAGGGTCAATGTTCGGTTCAGTGTCAGGGTTAGGTTTAGGGGAAAGGTTTGGGTTTGGAGTTAGGATTAGGGTTATGGTTAGAGTTAGACAGCGTAAAGGTCTGGGATAGGGTTTGGGTTAGGGTAGGGTTTAGTGTTAGGGTTAGCCTCAGCCTTAGGTTTAGGTTCATGGTCGGTATTAGATCAGGGATAGGGTTACCTTTAGGATTACGGTTAGGGTTGGGAACACATTCACGGTCAGGGTTAGGGTTAGGGTCAAGCTTAGGACTGTGTCAGGCTTTGAATTAGGGTCAGGGTCAGGGTCACTGTGAAGGTCAGTGTCAGGGTCACATAAAGGATCAGGGTGAGGCTTTGGTTTAGGGTCCAGGTTCGGGACGGGGGCAGGGTTAGTTTTGGGTCAGTGTTAGGGTCAGGGTTAGGTTTAGTGTCAGGGCAGGGTCAGGTTCAAAGTGAAGGCCAGGGCCAGAGTCAGTTTAGGGTCAGGGTCAGGCTTTGTTTTAGGGTCAAATTTCGGTTCAGGTTCAGGATTAGTTCCAGGGGAGCCGTTTGAGTTTTTGCTTAGGGTTAGGGTTAGCAGTAGGGTTATGTTTAGTTTTAGGGTTAGACAGCATAGTGTCAGGGTCAGGGGTTGGATTGGGTAGGGGTTAGTGTTAGGGTTAGGGTCAGCATTAGTTTGAGGTTCAGGGTCCTATTAGGGTCAGGGTTAGGATTACCTTTATGGTTACGGTTAAGGTTAGGCTCAAAGTTTGGTCAGTGTTAGGATTAGGGTCAGGATTTGGTTACGGTCAGGGTTATGATTAGGGTCAGAGTGAGGGTCACGATGATGGATGAGTCAGGGTTAGAGTAAGGTCAGGTTAGGTTTAGGTTCAGGGTCTGGATCAGGGTCAGCATCAGGCTTAGATTTATGATTAGGGTTTGGGTCAGTATCTCGGTAAGGGTCAGAGTAGGTCACGGCTAGGTTTAAGTTTTGGGTCTGGCTCACAGTCAGGGTCAGGGTGAGGGTCAGGGTCAGGGGTTAGTATTAGGCTTAGCGCCTCAATTGGGTCATTGACCCGTCCCTGTAGGGTCTCATGATAAACCCTGGGCAAAAGTGTGCAGCCCACACATTCACTCCCAGTATTCTGCCCTAACCTGGGGCGTGAACATGACCTGCCAACCAGGCATCAGTCCCCTCATAAGCCTGCTCCTGCTCAGGGCATCTCCACCCCCGATGATCTCTCTTTACACACACACACACACACACACACACACACACTCACACACACACACACACACACACACACACACACTCGGGGAGGAGTCCTAGGGCTACACGGGTCAATCAGAAGGTGTGGGATTCTCTGAATCTGAGCCCCTCAGTGTCACCTCGCGATTATTCTGCGAAAAGGGCCAGAGGCTCCGGGGAAGTCTGACATGACCTGCCCAGTGAGGGAACTTGTCTGGCGGGCAAGCTTTCCTCTGCCTGCACATTCTGGGATTCGGTAGACATCAGAAGAACCTGTCGTTTCCTTCAGGCTCTTCCCAGAAATGAGCTGGGCAGGGTGGTTGTCTCTGGAATGTGGGTGCCTGGATGCGGGCGTTCCATTCCGTTGGACTCTCCATTGTCCCTGTTGCCCTCTCCTGTGTTGGCGCTTGGTTCCGTGCTTAGTAAGGCCTTCTCACCCTGAGCGGAGCATGGACTCTGGAACCTCTTCCCAAACGGAACCCTGAAGCTGCAACAAGGAGGGTCCTGACCTTGGTCCCCAGGCCAGGGGCTTAATGCTCTGCATCATTCTGCAAGCTCACAATGTGAACCCCCCTATCCTCCAGCCTGTCTTCTGCTCAGAAGGACCTCGAGGGATTAGAAAGCATTTACCCAAGACTGGGAGCACAGTGGGTCTCGGATAGAGATTCAAGGCCTACATGCTCTTCTACAAGCCTGTGGGAGACTAGGGACACCCTGTAGCTATGCCCCCATTGATAAAAGTGTAAGGGGAGGCCTTCAGTGTTGTTGCTTTGTTCACACAGGTTGGGTACCTCTTCCAAACTCCAGTAGTCTAGGGTGGTGATGGACAACAGACCCCAAACACTGTCCCTACCCAGTGCCCTTACTGAGTCCCTGGTCCCCTTGGGGACCCCTTGACCATCATCCCATCCTGTCTCCCCTCCCCCGCCTTTGGATTTTGGTCCTGGCCAGGAGTCCTGATGGGCAGCTGTCCCCATGGCCGAGCTGTCTCCAACCTCTTTCTTCTTTCACCCTTTTTACCCACCATTTTCCCTTGCTGTCCACCTCTGACCCCTCGCTGGGCAGAGATGTGTGTGTGTGTGTGTGTGTGTGTGTGTGTGTTCATGCGAGTGCTCAAACACATAAGCCTCTTGCTGTCTGGTGATGTCAGAGGTCATGTCCCCACATGGGAAAGGGTGGGTAGCTCTCCCCAAGATTATTAGGAGCTCTCATCCTGCAGGCAAACCTCATGGGAGGGTTAGGGTTAGGGTTAGAGTTAGGTTGAGGGTTACGTTTAGACAGGGTTTGGGTTGGGTCAGGGTTAGGGTTAGGGGTTAGTGTTAGGGTTAGGGTCAGCATTTGGTTTCGGGTCATGGCCCCTGGTAGGGTCAGGTTCAGGTTTAAGTTTATGGTTAGGTTTAGTGTCAGACGCATAGGCAGGTTCAGTGTTAGTGTGAGCGTCAGGGTCTGGGTCAGTGTTAGGGTGAGCGTTAGGTTTAGGGTCAGCGTCAGTGTTAGGTTCAGGGTGAAGTTCATGGACAGGGTAGATTTAGGGTCATATTCAGGATTTGTTTTATTGGCAAGGTTCGGGTCAGTGTCAGAGTTAGGTTTGGTCAGGTTTAGGGTTAGGGTTAGGGTCAGTGATAGGGTTAGGTTCAGGGGAAAGGTTAGGGTTTGGTTTTAGGGTTAGGGTTAGAAATACGGTTACGGTTAGGGTTAGTGTTAGACTGTGGTAGCGTCAGGGTTAGATTTTGGGTTAGGGTAGTGTTTGGTTTTACTCGGGGTCTGCATTAGTTTTAGGTTCTGGGTCCATACTAGGGTCAGCATTTAGGGTTACATTCGGGTTAGGGTTATGGTCAGGCTCACAGTCATGGTAAGGGTTAGGGTTAGGGTTAGGGTTAAGGTTCGGGTTAGAGTTAGGGTTAGGGTTAGGGTTAGGATATGGTCAGGCTCACTGTCAGAGTCAGGGTCAGGGTTTTCATTTAGTTTTAGGCTCTGGGTTAAGGTTAGGATTAGAGTTAGGTTGAGGGTTAGAAATAGACATTGTTAGGTTCAGGATTATCATTAGGCGTAGGGTAGGCGTCAGGGTTTGGTTTAGGTTCAGTGATAGGATTATGGTCAGGCTCACAGTCAGTGTCAGGGTTAGGGTTAGTGTCAGAATAAGGGTCAGGGTCAGGGATAGGTTTGGTGTCAGGTTCAGTGTTAGGGTCAGGTTCAAGGTCAAGGTTAGTGTTAAGGTTAGGGTAAGGTCTACTTTATTTTTAGATTCTGGTTTATGATTAGGGTCAGGACTAATTTAGCATTAGGGTTAGTGTTCTGGACACGCTCACGATCTGGATTAGAGTTAGGTTTAGGGTCAGTGTCAGTGAAAGTATTAGGGTCAGGTTTAGGTCAGGGCCAGGGTTCTGTTTACGGTCAGGGCCAGGGTTCTGTTTAGGGTCAAGGTTTGGATAAGTGTCAAGTTTTGGCAAAGTTCAGTTTTAGGTTCAGGTCAGATCCAGGGATAGGTTCAGGGTTAGGTTTAAAGTATGTGGTTAGGGTGAGTATTGGAGTTAGTTTGAGGATTAGGGTTGGACCGGTTTAGGGTCAGGGTCAGCGTTAGGTTTAGGGGTTAGTTGTAGGGTTAGGGTCATTGTTATGTTTTGTGTCATGGTCCATGTCAGGGTCAGGGTCAGGGTTACGTTTAAGGTTACATTGAGGGTCAGAATCACAGTCAGCTTCAGGGTAGGGTCACCGTTAGGGTCAGGTTTAGGTTTATGGTCAGGGTCTGGGTCACGGTCAGGGTGAAGTTCAGGGCCAGTGTCAGGTTTAGGGTCAGGATCTGGTTTGGGGTTAGGGTCCACGTTCAGCTCAAGGACAGCGTTAGTTTTGGGTCAGTGCTATTGTCAGGGTTAGGTTTAGGGTCAGAGTTGGGTGAAAGTCTGGGCCGGGGTCTGGTTTATGGTCAGGGTCAGGATTTGATTTAGGGTCAATATTCGGTTCAGTGTCAGGGTTAGGTTTAGGGGAAAGGTTTGGGTTTGGAGTTAGGATTAGGGTTAGAAGTAGGGTTATGGGGGGGACAAGATGGCGGGGTACTAGGAAGAGGCGTCTTTTCAGCTGGTACCCCAAAGTGAGCTGATTACCTTCCAAAGAACTCCAATCACCCATGAAATCAGCCTGAGATCAGAATTATACACGTCTGGATCTCTACAGGGGCAGAAGACGCCAGTGAGCAGGTAACGCAGAATGGGAACGGCGGACTGATATCAGAAGATAAAAAAAGGGGGAGGGAGCCACCAGAGGGGACCGGTGCGAAAGTGATACCCCAATACGAGCGAGAGTGCCCTGCGTCTGGGGACCAGCATTAACTTGGATACTGGTTGAAAGCACTCCAAAAGAGCAAAGGATTGTGGGGGGAAATTGTGGGAATCGGGGCGGCTAGGGACAGGGGCTTAATTCCCCAGTCCCAGACGGCCTCCCCAGCATGGAGGCAGAGAGAGTGCGGCGGAGAAACCAGCTCCTGGTCCCTAAGCCACCAGCGCACCCCAGAGCTCGTGGGTTCCGTCTCCTGTGAGGGGATGGGAGCTGCGCTGGTCTGCAGAATGCGCTCTAGCCCTACCACAAAGCTTGAGATGCGCGCGCACGTCCCTCGAGCTCTCCTGGGTTACTAAGGCCCGGGGGCGTTTCTTGACCTGCGCCATTGTTTCAAAGTCTAAGCCGCGCGCGCGAAACTCTTCCCCCGACGGAGGCGCGCAAAAGCCCAGCCTGCAGCTTATGGACCAGCGCCCCGTTCTCAGTGCCCCAGACGCGCGCCCGACACACAGCCGCCCTTGAAAACAGGTGCGCGCAAGCCGGGCACTCCCAGCCTGGGCCCGTGGCAAAATCTCAGTGTGCGATTGCTGCTTGGAACCTCTCTGGCGGTCAGGAGCTCACAGACAGCCGCCACTGCCTTGGCTTTGGGGACGAGCAAAAGATCCTGCGCCCCCAGGGTCTGCAACTTGGAACCTGCGCTGCCAGCATCCAAGGGGGAATTTATTCAGCTTCTGCACCCAGACGGAGGCTTCTCTCTGAGACGGAAATCAGGGTGCGGTTTGATTTCTTTTAATACTACAAAAACCATCAAAGGCGGTCAAGGTGAGAGGAAAAAAAGTGAAGAAGCAAAAAAAAAAAAAAAAACCCGCCAGAGAACAAAAGCCTGAAAAAAACCAGTTTCCCCAGAGCCCAGCCCTTGAGGGGGGCGGGGGGACTCATCTCAGGAAACATCATTGACAGACAACCCACGTGGCAGGCCCCTCCCCCAGAAAACAAACCAAGAAAGGAAAAAAAAAAGGACTACAAGAGAACCACCACTACTTCATAGGAAAACTTGTATTATTCACTTGTTTCCACTATTCCGGTTCATATATATATATATATATATATATATATATATATATATATATTACACATAGGTAATTTTTTTAACCTATTTACCACCACAGCGAGCTGCACAGTACATCAAATTCCATAATACCTTTCTAACCTGAACTTTTTGATACATACACCTATGTTTTTCTTTTGCATTTTTATTTTTTGAATTCCTTTTTTTAAAATTTTAGTTTAGTTTAGTCTGGTATATTCCTATTTTTTTTATCCTCTAATATTCATATAGAGTTAACTTCAAAGTAATCTCCTTTCCCCAATGAATACTACCCCTATAGGTAAACCAATTTTTAATCCCCTTTATCTTAGAAAATTTGAGTCCTTTAACAAAGATATCAAGATACATCCAGGAAGAATAAAAACAACCTTCCTCGCACACACTGAGAATTTATAAGAACTCTCCCATCTTCTACCACCAGTGTTTCTGTGTTTTTTAAGTTTGTCCTGATAGCATATAAATTTTACACTTGTGGTTCTTTTTGACGAGGTTCTTTCTTTATTTGCATATATATATATATTTTTTTCTTTTTTTCTTTCTCTTGCCATATAATTGTATCAGTCTTTCTATCTCTTTTTGTTTGTCTACTTCATAAATCTTACCTTAGGGCCCATCTGGGCTGAATCTTCTCTTTCATCTTCCCTGTCTCTCTCTCTCTCTTTTATCTTTTTTTCTTCATCTTTTTCTTCTTTTCCTTTTTTTCTTTTTCTTTTTCTTTTCTTTTGTCTCTCATTTGCGTGGGGAATCCTGATTGCTCAGAAGTGTTCCAGGGTGCACCTTGGCTGCACCAGAGTTGATACATCCAGCTACATCTGTTCAGTCTTCTCCCACCAAAAGGACTAGGAGGAGGAATGCCCAACAGAAGAAAAATACAGAGGATGGACCTTTTGCAACAGAGCTAACGGCTATCAACATAGACAATATGTCGGAAAGAGAATTCAGGCTAACAATTATCCCGGCAATAGCTAGGATGGAGAAAGCCATGGATGACCAAACAGAATTGATTAGGGCCTAACTGAAAGCGACCAGACACGATGTTCACAATGTTAGGGCGGAGCTTAAAGCTACCAGGGAGGAGGTCCACAATGCTCTCAATGAGTTCCAATCTAATCTAAACTCTCTCAAAGCTAGAGTAACTGAGACAGAAGATAGAATTAGTGATTTGGAAGACAAACAGATAGAGGGAAAGGATCAGGAGGAAGCATGGAACAAACAGCTTAGATCCCACGAAAGCAGAATCAGGGAAATAAATGATGCCATGAAGCGTTCCAACGTCAGAATTATTGGAATTCCTTAAGGGGAGGAGAAAGAAAGAAGTCTAGAAGATATCGTGGAACAAGTCCTTCATGAAAATTTTCCGAATCTCGCGAATGAAATCAGCGTTCATGTACTAGAGGCGGAACGGTCTCCACCCAAGATTATACACTCCAAAAAAACATCACGACACCTGATAGTCAAATTGAGAAATTATAACTGTAGGTATAATCTCTTGAAAGCCGCCAGGGCAAAGAGGCTCCTTACTTACAGAGGGAAGCCCATCAGAATAACGTCAGACCTGTCCACAGAGACCTGGCAAGCCAGAATAGGCTGGCAAGATATATTCAGGGCACTAAATGAGAAGAACATGCAGCCAAGAATACTTTATCCAGCAAGACTGACATTTAAAATGGATGGATAGATAAAGAGTTTCCAAGACCGGCAAGGCTTAATAGACTATTCAACCACCAAGCCGATACTGCAGGAAATATTAAAGGGGGATCTAGAAAAGAGGAAAAATCCCAAGAATAGCATTGAACAGAAATATAGAGACAGTCTACAGAAAGAAAGACTTCAAAGGTAACTCGATGTCAATAAAAACGTATCTATCAATAATCACTCTCAATGTGAATGGCCTAAATGCACCCATAAAACGGCACAGGGTTGCAGATTGGATAAAACGACAGGACCCATCCATATGCTGTCTACAAGAGACCCATTTTGAACCTAAACATACACGCAGACTGAAAGGGAAGGGGTGGAGAAGCATCTTTCATGCCAATGGGACTCAAAAGAAGGCTGGGGTAGCGATTCTCATATCAGATAAATTAGACTTCAAACTAAAGACTCTAGTCAGAGATACAGAAGGACACTACATAATCCTTAAAGGGACTATCCACCAAGATGATCTAACAATTGTAAATATCTATGCTCCCAATATGGGAGCAGCCAATTACTTAAGAAAACTGTTAATCAAGATAAAGAGTCATATTGATATGAATACACTAATCGTAGGTGATCTTAACACGCCTCTTTCAGAATTAGACAGATCATCGAAGCAGAAACTCAACAAAGAAACAAGAGCATTGAATGACACATTGGACCAGATGGACCTCAGAGATATATACAGAACATTCCACCCTAAAACAGCAGAATATTCATTCTTCTCAAGTGCACATGGAGCCTTCTCCAGAATAGACCACATACTGGGTCACAAATCAGGACTCAGCCGATACCAAAAGACTGAGATTATTCCCTGCATATTCTCAGATCACAATGCTTTGAAACTGGAGCTCAATCACAAGGAAAAGTTCCGAAGGAACTCAAACACCTGGAAGCTAAAGACCACCTTGCTTAAGAATGCTTGGATCAACCAGGAGATCAAAGAAGAACTGAAACAATTCATGGAAACCAATTAGAATGAAGACACTTTGGTCCAAAACCTATGGGATACTCAAAGGCGGTCCTAAGGGGAAAATATATAGCCATCCAAGCCTTGCTCAAAAAAATTGAAAAATCCGGAACACACCAGCTGTCTCTACACCTTAAAAAACTGGAGGATCAACAACAAATCAAACCAACTCCACACATAAGAAGGGAAATCATCAAGATTAGAGCTGAGATCAATGAGGGAGAAACCAGAGATACAGTAGAACGTATCAATGAAACTAGAAGCTGGTTTTTTGAAAGAATCAATAAGATCGATAAGCCACTGGCTACACTAATCCGAAAGAAAAGAGAGAAATCCCTAATTCATAAAATTATGAATGAAAAGGGAGAGATCACAACTAACGCCAAGGAAGTAGAAACAATCCTCAGAAGTTATTACGAACAGTTATATGCCAATAAGCTTAGCATCCTAGATGAAATGGTTGCATTCCTGGAAAAATATAAACTACCAAAATTGAACCAGGAAGAAATCGACAACCTGAATAGACCGATATCTAATAACGAGATTGAATCAGTGACAAAAACCTCCCAAAAAAACAAGAGCCCAGGACCTGACGGAATCCCTGGGGAATGCTACCAAACCTTCAAAGAAGAAATAACACCTGCTCTCCTGAAGCTGTTTCAAAAAATTGAAGCAGAAGGAAAACTTCCAGACTCTTTCTATGAAGCCAGCATTACCCTGATCCGAAACCAGGCAAGGACCCTACCAAAAAGGAGAATTTCAGACCAATACCACTGATGAATATGGATGCTAGGATTCCCAACAAGATCCTAGCCAACAGGATCCAACAGCACATTAAAAAGATTATCCACCATCATCAGGTGGGATTCATCCCTGGGCTACAAGGATGGTTCAACATTCGCAAATCAATCAATGTGATACAACAAATTAATAAGAGAAGAGAGAAGAACCACATGGTCCTCTCAATTGATGCAGAAAAAGCATTTGACAAAATCCAACATCCGTTCCTGATTAAAACGCTTCAAAGTATAGGGATAGAGGGAACATTCCTGAACCTCATCAAATCTATCTATGAAAGATCCACAGCAAATATCATCCTCAATGGGAAAAAGCTTGCAGCCTTCCCATTGAGATCAGGAACAAGACAAGGATGCCCACTTTCACCACTCTTGTTCAACATAGTATTAGAAGTCCTAGCAACAGCAATCAGACAACAGAGAGAAATAAAAGTTATCCAAATTGGTAATGAAGAAGTCAAACTCTCTCTCTTCGAAGATGACATGATTCTTTACGTGGAAAACCCAAAACACTCCAACCCCAAAATACTAGAACTGATACAGCAATTCAGCAACGTGGCAGGATACAAAGTCAATGTGGAGAAATCAGTGGCTTTCTTATACACTAACAATGAAAATACAGAAAGGGAAATTAGAGAATCGATTCCATTTACTATAGCACCAAGAACCATAAGATACCTTGGAATAAACCTAACTAAAGAGGTAAAGGATCTGTACTTGAGGAACTATGGAACACTCATGAAAGAAATTGAAGAAGACACAAAAAGATGGAAGACCATCCATGCTCTTGGATCGGAAGAATAAACATTGTTAAAATGTCTATACTGCCTAGAGCAATCTATACTTTTAATGCCATTCCGATCAAAATTCCACCGGCATTCTTCAAAGAGCTGGAGCAAATAATCCTAAAATTTGTATGGAATCAGAAGAGACCCCGAATCGCTAAGGAAATGTTGAAAAACAAAAATAAAGCTGGCGGCATCACCTTACCTGATTTCAAGCTTTATTACAAAGCTGTGATCACCAAGACAGCATGGTACTGGCATAAAAACAGACACATAGACCAGTGGAACAGAGTAGAGAGCCCTGATATGGACCCTCAACTCTATGGTCAATTAATCTTCGACAAAACAGGAAAAAATATACAGTGGAAAAAAGACAGTCTCTTCAATAAATGGTGCTGGGAAAACTGGACAGCTATATGTAGAAGAATGAAAATCGACCATTATCTTACACCGTACACAAAGATCAACTCAAAATGGATAAAAGACCTCTACGTGAGACAGGAATCTATCAGAATCTTAGAGGAGAACATAGGCAGTAATCTCTTTGATATCAGCCACAGCAACTTCTTTCAAGATACGTCTCCAAAGGCAAAGGAAACAAAAGCAAAAATAAACTTCTGGGACTTCATCAAAATCAAAAGCTTCTGCACAGCAAAGGAAACAGTCAAAAAAACAAAGAGGCAACCCACGGAATGGGAGAAGATATTTGCAAATGACAGTACAGACAAAAGGTTGATATCCAGGATCTATAATGAACTCCTCAAACTCAACCGACACGAAACAGACAAACACATCAAAAAATGGGCAGAAGATATGAACAGACACTTCTCCAATCAAGAAATACAAATGGCTATCAGACACATGAAAAAATGCTCATCATCATTATCCCTCAGGGAGATTCAAATTAAAACCACATTGAGATATCACCTTACACCAGTTAGAATGGCCAAAATTAACAAAACAGGAAACAACATGTGTTGGAGAGGATGTGGAGAAAGGGGAACCCTCTTCCACTGTTGGTGGGAATGCAAGTTGGTGCAGCCTCTTTGGAGAACAGTGTGGAGATTCCTCAAGAAATTAAAAATAGAGCTTCCCTACGACCCTGCAATTGCACTCCTGGGTATTTACGCCCAAGATACAGATGTCGTGAAAAGAAGGGCCATCTGTACCCCAATGTTTATAGCAGCAATGTCCACGGTCGCCAAACTATGGAAAGAATCAAGATGCCCTTCAACGGATGAATGGATAAGGAAGATGTGGTCCATATACACTATGGAGTATTATGCCTCCATCAGAAAGGACGAATATCCAACTTTTGTAGCAAAATGGACGGGACTGGAGGAGATTATGCTGAGTGAAATAAGTCAAGCAGAGAGAGTCAATTATCATATGGTTTCACTTATTTGTGGAGCATAACCAATAGCATGGAGGAAAAGGGGCGTTAGAGAGGAGTAGGGAATTTGGGTAGATTGGAAGGGGAGGTGAATCATGAGAGACTATGGACTCTGAAAAACAGTCTGAGGGGTTTGAAGTGGCGGGGGGGTGGGAGGTTGGGGTACCAGGTGGTGGGTATTATAGAGGGCAGAGCTTGCATGGAGCACTGGGTGTGGTGAAAAAATAATGAATACTGTTTTTCTGAAAATAAATAAATTGGGAAAAAAATGTCTATACTTCCTAGAGCAATCTATACTTTTAATTCCATTCTGATCAAAATTCTACCAGCATTCTTCAAAGAGCTGGAGCAAATAATCCTAAAATTTGTATGGAATCAGAAGAGACCCCAAATTGCTAAGGAAATGTTGAAAAACAAAAATAAAGCTGGCGGCATCACCTTACCTGATTTCAAGCTTTATTACAAAGCTGTGATCACCAAGACAGCATGGTACTGGCATAAAAACAGACACATAGACCAGTGGAACAGAGTAGAGAGCCCTGATATGGACCCTCAACTCTATGGTCAATTAATCTTCGACAAAACAGGAAAAAATATACAGTGGAAAAAAGACAGTCTCTTCAATAAATGGTGCTGGGAAAACTGGACAACTATATGTAGAAGAATGAAACTCGACCATTCTGTTACACCGTACACAAAAGTAAATTCAAAATGGATAAAAGACCTCAATGTGAGACAGGAATCCATCAGAATCTTAGAGGAGAACATAGGCAGTAATCTCTTCGATATCAGCCACAGCAACTTCTTTCAAGATATGTCTCCAAAGGCAAAGGAAACAAAAGCAAAAATAAACTTTTGGGACTTCATCAAAATCAAAAGCTTCTGTGCAGCAAAGGAAACAGTCAAAAAACCAAAGAAGCAACCCACGGAATGGGAGAAGATATTTGCAAATGACAGTACACACAGAAGGTTGATATCCAGAATATATAATAAGCGCCTAAATCTCAACACACATGAAACAGGCAAACATATCAAAAAATGGGCTGAAGATATGACCAGACACTTCTCCAATCAAGACATACAAATGGCTATCAGACACATGAAAAAATGTTCATCATCACTGGTCCTCAGGGAGATTCAAATTAAAACCACATTGAGATATCACCTAATCACTTTTCTAAATTTACTCAAGCAGATATCTTTGGAGCTGTGCATTTCAATCACAATGTCATCTGCTTTGGATATATTTTCTTTTCTTTTTTTTTAACATCAGAACAGTATTAACATTTCAGTGGTGAATCCTGGCAACACATCAACATTACAAAAATGTAAGGCCATAACCTTTTATAAATTCAAAAAATTATAATAAATTATAAATTCTTTGAATGATTAGGTCAGAAAAATAAAGAATCATGGAAACTCTCTAGATAGTAAATACAACTTGCATAGAAGGACGATGTACAAAGGCCGGAGAGAGATGAAGTTTCATAGGTGAGAAGCCTGTAAAAATGTGCTCATGACCTCACCTCTTCCCCTATTACACAAAATGTCACTATTAGGTTTAATATTAGGTAAGATGTACTCCGTAATTTAGAACCAGGTGCTAGATTTTCTGAAAATGAGTGGAGGAGGAGGAATCAAGATGGCGAAAGAGTAGCAGGCTGAGATGACATTAGGTAGCAGGAGGTGAGCTAATTTATCAAACACCTACAAATCCAACAGGAGATCAAAAAGAAGAAGGTCAGCAATTCTAGAAGCAGAAAATCAACCACTTTCTGGAAGGAAGGACCTGTGGAGAAGTGAATCCAAAGCCACGGGAAGATAGACCATGGGGGGAAGGGCCAGCTCCCTGCAAGCAGCTGAGCAATGGAGCACAAAATCAGAACTTTTTAAAGTCTGTTCCCCTGAGGGACATCGCTCCAGAGGCTACGTCGGGGTGAAGCCCATGCTGGGACAGCATGTTCTCAGGTCCTGTGGGATCACAGAAGGATTGGGGGTGTCTGAGTGTCACAGAGCTTGCAGGTGTTAGAGCGGTGAAGCCAGCTACAGAGACAGAGCTGAGGAGTGAGATCTTAACTTCGGGTTACCTTAAACTGTGATCCTTGGGACAGTCAGGCCACTGCTCTTTGAGTGGGGAATCACACAAGATCCGAGGGACCCCCCTGGAAGAGCGCAGGGATCTTCTGCATTTGGAGACTCCAGAGAGGGCTGTGTGCCAGAGACAGAGAAGCTTGGCTGCAGGCTGGGTGAGCTCAGAGCATGGCCAGAGGCCAGGGAGACAGGAGTGATTGAGCGCTTTCCTCCAAGGATGCACTGAGGAGTGGAGCCCCAAGATCTCGGCTGCTCTGAGCCAGAGAGTGGGAGACAGCCATTTTCATTCCCGTCCTCCAGAACTCTGTGGAAAGCATTCAGGGAACAAAGGCTCCTGAAAGTGAACCCGAGTGGATTACTTAACCCAGCCGCTGGTAAGGGCGGTGAAATTCTGCCTTGGGCAAAGACACTTGGGAATCACTACAATAGGTCCCTCCCCCAGAGGATCAGCAATAAATCCAGCCAAGACCAAGTTCGCTTACCAAGGAGAACAGTGGAATTCCAGAGGAGGAGAAAGCAAAGCGTGGAACTCATGCCTTTCTCCCCATGATTCTTTAGTCTTGCAAAGTTAATTTAATTTTTTTAATTTTATTTTTTCTTATGCTAATTTTTTTAACTTTTTAATCTTTCCCTTTTACCATTTTAACTAGATTAACAATACCTTTCATAAAAAATACTTTTGAACCTTCCTTAATATAGTCATATTTTATCCTATATTGTATCTAACTTGATTTTTTTTATACACATAAGGTTTTCTCTTCTAAAAAAATCTGGGATACAACTTCTTCTAATAGATCAAAATATACCATAAATCAGGCACAGGGCTTTGCTCTAGTCTCCAGCCTGAGTAAATTCTCTCCACTTTTTATTCTTTATACTTCCAACCAACTTATCGAATTCCACTCCTATTTTAGAATTTTTTTAAGAAATTTCATCTTTATTGTCATATTCCATCCCTTCATCGTGTTTACCCTTATTTTGTGAATTGTGTGTGTGTGTGTGTGTGTGTGTGTGTGTGTATTTTCACTCTATAAAATTTTGGAAGGTAGTTTCTTCTAAGAGACCAAAAGACTTCCAAAATTAAGTGGGCGACTCTGTGACTCTGTTCTCTTCACCAGTCTAATATATATATTTTCTTTTTATATTTTTTCTTTTTTTCCCCTAAACTTCTTTTTATCCTCTCTCTTCCCCCCCAAGATTTGGGGTCTCTTCTGATTTAGTTAAAGCACATTTTCCTGGGGTCTTTGGCACCTTTTTAATATTTTACTCTCTCCTTAATATATTCTTATCTGGATAAAATGACAAGGCAAAAATCTCACGACGGGGGGAAAAAAACAAGAGGCAGTATCAAAGGTTGGGAACCTAATCAATACAGACATTGGTAACATGTCATATCTAGAGTTCAGAATGATGATTCTCAAGGTGCTAGATAATAGAGAAACCAAAGCCCTTTCTGGAGAGATAAAAGAACCAAAATCTAACCAAGCTGAAATCGAAAAAGCTATTAATGAGGTACAATAAAAAAATGGAGGCTCTTGCTGCTAGGAAAAATGATGCAAAAGAGAGAATTAGTGATATAAAAGACCAAATGACAGAGAATAAAGAAGCTGAGCAAAAGAGAGAGAAAAAACTACTGGACCATGAGGGGAGAATTCAAGAGATAAGTGATACCATAAGATGAAACAACATTAGAATATTCAGATTCCAGAAGAAGAAAGAGACAGAGGAGCAGAAGGTATACAAGAGAGAATTATTGTAGAGAATTTCCCCAATATGGCAAAGGGAACAAGCATCAAAATCAAAATCCAAGAGGCACATAGAACCCCTCTCAAAATCAATAACAATAGGTCCACACCCCATCATCTAATAGTAAAATTTACAAGTCTTAGTGACAAAGAGAAAATCCTGAAGGCAGCCCGGGACAAGAAGTCTGTAACTTATAAAGGTAAAAATATTAGATTGGCAGTGGACTTATCCACAGAGACCTGGAAAGCCAGAAAGAACCAGCATGATATATTCAGAGCACTGAATGAGAAAAACTTGCTGCCAAGAATGCTATATCCAGTGAGGCTATCATTGAAAATAGGAGGAGAGGAAAAAAGCTTCCAGGACAAACAAAAACTGAAAGAATTTGCAAACACCAAACCAGCTCTACAGGAAATATTGAAAGGGGTCCTCTAAGCAAAGAGAGACCCTAAAGTTAGTAGATCAGAAAGGAACAGAGACAATATACTGTAATAGTCACCTTACAGGCAGTACAATGACACTAAATTCATATCTCTCAATAGTTACCCTGAATGTAAATGGGCTAAATGCCCCCAGTCAAAAGACAAAGGTTATCAGAATGGATAAAAAACAAAAGCCATCAATATGCTGTCTACAAGAAAGTCATTTTAGACCCAAAGTCACCTCTGGATTTAAGGTGAGGGGGTGGAAAACAATTTACCATGATAATGGACATCAAAGGAAAACTGGGGTGTCAGTCCTTATATCAGATCCATTCGATTTTAAGCCAAAGAGTATAATAAGAGATGAGAAAAGACACTATAACATATTCAAAGGGTCTGTCCAACAAGAATATCTAACAATTTTAGATTTTTTTTTATTTGACAGAGAAATCACAAGTAGGCAGAGAGGCAGGCAGAGAGAGAGTGGGAAGCAGGCTCCCTGGTGAGGAGAGTTTCTGGTGTGGGGCTGGACCCCAGGACTCTGAGATCATGACCTGAGCCAAAGGCAGAGTCTTAACCCACTGAGCCACCCAGGTTCCCCGAATATCTAACAATTTTAAAAATCTGTGCCCCTAACATGGGAGCAGCCAACTATATAAACCAATTAATAACAAAATAAAAGAAACACATCAACAATAATACAATAATAGAAGGGGACCTTAACACTCCCCTCACTGAAATGGATAGATCATCCAAGCAAAAGATCAACAAGGAAATAAAGGCCTTAAATGACAAATTGGAACAGATGGACATCACATATGTATTCAGAACATTACACCCCAAAGCAACAGAATACACATTCTTCTCCAGTGCACGTGGAATATTCTCCAGAATAGATCACATCCTGGGTCATAAATCAGGTCTCAACTGGTATCAAAAGACTGGGATCATTTCCTGCATATTTTCAGAACACCATGCTCTGAGCTAGAACTCAGTCTCAAGAGGAAATTTGGAAAGACCCCAAATACATGGAGATGAAAGAGCATCCTTTAAAGAATGAATGAGTTAACCAGAAAATTAAAGAATTGAAAAAAAATCCATGAAAACTAATTATAATGAAAACACAACATTTTGAAATCTGTGGGACACAGCAAAGGCAGTCCTGAGAGGAAAATAGATAGCAGTAGAAGCCTTTCCCAAGAAACAAGAAAGATCTCAAATACACAACCTACCCATACACCTAAAGAAGCTGGAGAAAGAACAACAAAGAAAGCCTAAACCCAAAAGGAGAAGAGAAATAATAAATATCAGAGCATAAGTCAATGAAATAGAAACAAACAAACAAGCAAACAAAAATAAAACAAAACAATAAAACTAGGTTCCTTGAAACAATAAAACAATAAAGCTTTGGTTCCTTGTAAGAATTAATAAGATTGGGGCACTGGGTGGCTCAGTGGGTTAAAGCATCTGCCTTCAGCTCAGGTCATGATCCCAGGGTCCTGGGATTGAACCCCCCATTGGGCTCTCTGCTCAGCAGGAAGCCTGCTTTCCCTTCCTCTCTCTCTGCCTGCCTCTCTGTCTACTTGTGATCTCTGTCTGTCAAATAAATAAATAAAAGCTTTAAAAAAAAAGAATTAATAAGATTGAGAAACTCCTGGCCAGACTTATCAAAAAGAAAAGAGAAAGAGCCCAAATAAATTAAATCATGAATGAAAGAGGAGAGATCACAACCAACACCAAAGAAATACAAACAATTGTAAGAACATATTATGAGCAAATATACGCCAGCAAATTTGACAATCTGGAAGAAATCGATTCATTCCTAGAGACGCATAAACTACCACAATTGAACGAGGAAAAAATAGAAAACCTGAGCAGACCCATAACCAGTAAGGAGATTGAAGCAGTCATCAAAAATCTCCCTACAAACAAGAGCTCAGGGCTAGACAGCTTCCCAGCAGAATTCTACCAAACATTTAAAGAAGAATTAATTCCTATTCTCCTGAAACTGTTCCAAAAAATAGAAATGGAATGAAAACTTCCAAAATCATTTTATGAGGCCAGTGTTACCTTTATCCCAAAACCAGACAAAGATCCCATCAAAAAAGAGAATTACAAACCAATATCCTTGATGAACACAGATGCGAAAATTCTCACCAAAATACTAGCCAATAATATCCAACAGTATATTAAAAGGATTATTCACCATGGCAAGTGGGATTTATTCCAGGGCTGCAAGGTTGGTTAGACATATGCAAAGCAATCAATGTGATACAGTACATTAATAAAAGAAAGAACAAGAACCATATGTTACTCTCAATAGATTCTGAAAAAGCATTTGACAAAGTACAGCATCCTTTCCTGATCAAAATTCTTCAAAGTGTAGGGATAGAGGGCACATACCTCAATATCATCAAAGCTGTCTATGAAAAATCCACCGTGAATATCATTCTCAATGGAGAAAAACTAAAAGCTTTTCCACTAAGGTCAGGAACACGGCAGGGATATCCATTTCATCAATGCTATTCAACATATTACTAGAAGTCCTAGCCTTAGCAATCAGGCAACAAAAAGAAATTAAAGGCATCCAAATCCAAAGAAGAAGTTGACTACTACTCTTCACAGATGACATGATACTATATGTGGAAAACCCAAAAGGCTCCACTCCAAATCTGCTCAAACTTGTACAAGAATTCAGTTAAGTGTCAGGATATAAAATCAATGCACAGAAATCAGTTGCATGTCTCTACACCAACAACAGGACAGAAGAAAGAAAAATTAAGGAGTCAATCTCATTTACAGTTGCACCCAAAACCATAAGATACCTAGGAATAAACCTAACCAATGAGGCAAGGAATCTATACCTAGAAAACTATAAAGTACTCATGATAGAAATTGAGACAAAGAAATGGAAAAATGTCCCGTGCTCATGGATTGAAAAAACAAATATTGTGAAATATTGTGAAAATGCTATGCTACCTATACGTATAATGCAATCCCTATCAAAATCCCATCCATTTTGTTCAAAGAAATGGAACAAATAATCCTAAAATTTATATGGAACCAGAAAAGACCTCGAATAGCCAGAGGAATATTGAAAAAGAAAACCAACGTTGGTGGCATCACAATTCCAGACTTCAAGCTCTATTACAAAGCTGTCATCACCAAGACAGTATGATACTGGCACGAAAGCAGACACATAGATCAATGGTACAGAATAGAAAGCCCAGATATAGACCCTCAACTCTATGGTCAACTAATCTTCAACAAAGCAGGAAAGAATGTCCAATGGATAAAGGACAGTATCTTCAGCAACTTCTGTTGGGAAAATTGGACAGCCCCATGCAGAAAAATGAAATTGGACCATTTCCTTACACCACACACAAAAATAGACTCAAAATGGATGAAGGACCTTAATGTGAGAAAGGAATCCATCAAAATCTATGAGGAGAATGTAGGAAGCATCCTCTTCGACCTCATCCACAGCAACTTCTTCCTAGGAACATTGCCAAAGACAAAGGAAGCAAGGGCAAAATGAACTATTAGGACTTCATCAAGATCAAAAGCTTTTGCACAGCAAAAGAAACAGTTGACAAAACCAAAAGACAACTGGCAGAATGGGAGAAGATATTTTCAGATATCTTCTGCAAATTTGAAGATATCAGACAAAGGGCTAGTATCCAAAATCTATAAAGGGCTCAGCAAACTCAAGACCCAAAGAACAAATAATCGAATCAAGAAATGGGCAGAGGACATGAACAGACATTTCTGCAAAGAAGACATCCAGATGGCCAACAGACACATGAAAAAGTGTTCCACATCACTCGGCATCAGGGAAATACAAATCAAAACCACAATGAGATACAACCATACACCAGTCAGAATGGCTAAAATTAAGTCAGGAAATGACAGATGCTGGTGAGGATGCAGAGAAAGGGGAACCCTCCTACACTGTTAGTGGGAATGCAAGTTGGTGCAACCACTCTGGAAAACAGCATGGATTTTCCTCAAAAAATTGAAAATAGAGCTACCGTATGCCCCAGCAATGGCACTATTGGGTATTTATCCTAAATATACAAACGTAGTGATCAGAAGGGGCACGTGCATGCAAAAGTTTATAGCAGCAATGTCCATAATAGCCAAACTATGGAAAGAACCTACATGTCCTTCAACAGATGACTAGATAAGGAAGATGTGGTATATATATTTACAATAGAATACTATGCAGCCATCGAGAAATGCAATCTTGCCTTTTGTGACTACATGGATGGAACTAGAGGGTATTAATTATGCTTAGTGAAATAAGTCAGTCAGAGAAAGACAATAATGGTATGATCTCCCTGATATGAGGAAGTTGAGAGGCAACGTGGGGAGTTTGGGGGATAGGAAAAGAATAAATGAAAGAAGATGGGATCAGGAGGGAGACAAACCATAAGAGACCCTTAATCTCCCACTGAGCCACCCAGGTGCCCCAAGAGACCCTTAATTTCAAAAAACAAACTAAGGGTTGCTAGGCGGTTGGGGGTGGGGTGGGGAAAAGGTGGTTGGGTTATGGACATTGGCGAAGGCATGTGATATGGTGAGTGCTGTGAAGTGTGTACACCTGGCGATTCACATACCTGTACCCCTGGGGTTAAAAATACATTATCTCAATTGAATGCCCCTGTCAGGGCAATTAGCCATGGTTTTAAGAGGAAATAAAGGTAAAGATTGCCTTCCAAGAGAAAAAATTCATCCCAGATAACAAGTTCAATCCATTGAATTTTATGAACCTTTCCTCCATTCCATTTGAAGACAGAGTCTTCAAAAAAAAAAAAACAAAAACCAAAACAAAACAAAACAAAACAAAACAAAAAAACAAACCCAAACCTCCCACTTTGTTGATATTACATAAGACCAGGTGAGTGACTATGGCGAGAAGAGACAACCTCAGAGCAGAGTGCGCATCTGCCTTTATTTTCCTATTGAGCCTCATGTATTTGAAGCTATCGTATACTCACAATCTTAAATTCTCAAGGAGAATGCCCACGACTCATATTCCTATTTTCTGACATGACGTCTACAAAGTCCCCCTGCACGTGTTCTTTTTTCTCTGACATCCCTCTGCTCTGCTCCTCATGACCTTGAGAGACCTGTCCTTTCTCCTCACGGTGCACTTGTTCCTTCAAACGCTTCTGCTGGAGTTGAAGAGAAGCAGCAACCATGAATAAACAATGAGGAGTATGCCTTACAATACTGCCCCTTGAGCCAAGAGCTCCGGAAATACACTGAACTGAAATGGGGGGATGTCTGTTGTGGGTTTCTTTCTATGTCTGAAAGCATAGGATACATGATGATCTAAGCAACCTTATTTTGTAATGTGAAGGAGACAGATGTTACCGTGCTCTTGTGAGAATGAACCTAAGGGAAATAATTCAGTCTGTGTTTGCCCAAGGCCAGACAGTGAATTCATATAACCTGGACCAAGATCCAAATCTCCTGACTTATGGTCCAGTGCTTACAGAAAGAACACAGAGCTGTTGCTGTCATTTGATGCAACCCCTGGATGGCTATTCTCTTGCAGTTAGCTTTCTTTCCAGGTCTGGCACCAACACATTTTGTGTGTGTGTGTCAGATGAAATGTAGTGTCTGTGGTGGGTGCCTTCCCCTAATATGTAAAGGGTTAACCACAAAGGAAAGATTCTCAAGCTCAAACCTCTTAGGGCAGCTGAATGCTAAATACAGATGGTTCATTAGCCAATCCATTTTGAAATGTTTGCTATTTTTTTCCTCTCTCTTGAACTTAGGGGTTAAGGAGAAAGGTTAGAGTAAGAGGAAGGCAAACAGGGAGAATAAGAAAAAGAAGGACTTTAAGTAATGTATGATCCCTAGATGGGGTTTCACATCTTCCAAATGCATGTTTTCCTTAAGGGAAATCTTTGCTCGCAGTCAAAAGTATAGACTTTTCTAGGACTTTAGACATCATTTGGATCTGAAAATTTCATTGAACGTGAAAAGTTACATCAGAGTTTTACAGTTAGTGAAGTAACAGGTGCAGAACTAAACTGAAACAATTCATTCATTCATTCATTCATTCGTTCGTTCGTTCATTCTTTCAAGCAATCACGTTCTTACCCAGCTTTAAGCGTTCCTATGTCTGACTCCATATTACCCTTAGAATAAGGTCCAGGGTGCCTGGGTGGCTCAGTAGGTTAAGTGCCCAAGTTCAGCTCAGGTCATGATCTCAGGGTCATGAAATCAAGTCCCACAATGGGCTCTGATCTCAGTGTGCTGTCTGCTTGAGATTCTCTCCCTTCTTCTCTTCCTCTCCCCCCACTCATGTACGCTCTCTCACTTTCTCTCTCTAAAATAAAATCTTAAAAAATAACAATAAGATCCATATTCCAGGATCACATCCCCAAGCCCCAATTACTTAGTTCCTGTCTGCTCCCTTCTGCTCTGCTACCCGTTTTCTCCCCTTTTCAGGGGCCCCAATCCCTCTGGCCCTCTTTCTGTTCCTCATACCTGCCAAACTCTTTCCCTGCATGGGACCTGTTCATTCTCTGTCCCCTTTCCTTTTGGGAGATCTTCTCTTTGCTGATTTGTTCACATTGCCCTCATTTACTCGTCATTGAAGACTCAGCCTCCTTAGAGAGGCATTGCCATGCCACTGGGTCTAATCCCCACCTACTATACTTTATCATGCCATCCTGTTTTTTTTTTTTTATTTTCTCCATAGGACTGAGCACATTCATTCTTGTTTATGTACCTACTTCCTTATTGTCTCTCTCTGGTCTGAAATATGCACTCTGAGAGAACAGCAAACAGAGCTGGCTTGATTACTGTTATATCTACCATCCCTAGATACGTGCCTGACATATACCAGGTGCTTAATACATGTCTTTTGAACTAAATACTAAATGGATTTTTAAAAATATTGATGATCTATGAGACACTGAGCACTAGAAATCCAGAGAAGGAAAGGAAAGAATTCTTGCTCTAAGGAGACTCAGAGACCAGTAACTTCAGGTAGTTGGTTTTCTACTTTTCAGACACTTGTTTGGCAGTGATCACCCTGGATGCTTGGGTTCTCCATCGCAAGAGTCTATGGGGGAGGAAGGGCATCCACAGAACAGTCTTTGAGCAGGTCTGAGCTATCGGTCCCCTTTTCTTGCCCCAAGAAGGCAAAGGCAGCTGAAACCACTCTTGCTATCTTTGCCTGTGGCAACAGGAATGCTTCCATGGGCTCCCCAGCCTCTCACCTCAATCAACAACCCAAATATGAGGTTTTACACACAGCACAACTTTGAGACAAACACCCTGAAAACAGAGGGCTCAGCCAGTAAACAGGTGCTGGCCACCTGGGGAGACACTGCTTTCTCTGGGGAATTACACTGCTTTCTCTGGGTGCTGGTTCCAAAGAGAGATTAAACAGGACCCCAACCTTGAAAGCACCAGCTGAGAATACAGGAGCATGTGTACTCATTGACTGCTTCAGAAAACCAGTGGTAGAAAATATAAATCTGGTAGCACCAAGCATCTGATAGCATGGTATTTGGAGAAATTTAAAGCCTACCAACACTGCCACCTGGCAATGAATTCTTCATTTAACTTTTTTCATTATTAAGTCTAGGCTTTAATCCCAGTCCCCCTCTTTACCCATTTTCCCAAACACCTCCTTCCCCTCTGGTAATCGTCCTTTTGTTCTCTCTAATTAAGGGTAGGTTTCTTGGTTTTGCTACCCCCCTTCTTTGCTCATTTGTTTTATTTCTTTAATTCCACACATTTAAAAAAAGCCCACATATGAGTATAATTATAAGGTGTTTTTCTTTTTCTGGTTGATGTAATTCACTTAGCATAATACTCTCTAGATCCATCTATGTGGTTGAAAATGGAAAGATATTCTTTTTTTATGGGAAGTCTACATTTAATGTTAATGTTACTTCCAATCCTGTCTGGGAAACCTAATCTTTGTACTACAAGACAGGTCAACCAGATGACCACAATACATTCGTTGAAATCATGTCATCATCAAAGGAAATTCAAGAGGGTTTTCTAAATAATAAGACCCCTTGAAATAGTTTATGTCTCGCTAGTGAGTTCCTGAGCAAAAATTGATCTTGTCCAAGGCAGTGTGGCAGTCCTGAACTCAAAAGACACACCCTCTGGTTAAGGACATGAAACATCTGTCATATATGGTAGGGAGAAAGAGAGAGAGAGAGAGAGAGAGAGAGAGATCATGGTGGTGGACTGGGTATATGAACGAATCAAAATAATTTATTTTTAATTTCTGATAAAATGGGAAAGATAAGCTTCATATCTCAGTCCATTTGGGCTGCTATAACAAGTACAACCAACTGGATGACTTCAACACAGAAGTTAATTTCTCAGTGTTCTGGAGGATGTTAAGTCCCAAGATCAGGCGCTGGCAGATTTAGTGTCTGGTGGGAGAACCCTCTTCCTGACTCATAAACAGCTATCATTTCACTGTGCCCTCACATTGTGGGAGGGATAAGCAATCACTCTAGGGTCTCATTTACAAGGGCACTAAACCCAACCTGGGGGCTCCACCCTCATGACCTCAGCAGCTCCCAAAATCTTCACCTCCTAATGTCAGCATGCTCGGGTTAGGATCTCAACACACAAGTTTTGGAGGCACACAAACATTTGGTCCATAACACCATGGCTGAAAAATCCTGAGGAGGAACCCCTGCCATATGGAAGGCAAATGGTGGAATTTGGAGAAGAAACTATAGCCCAAACACACATAGAGTATGCTTTTAGAAATCAGAAATAATCTTAGAAAACTAGAAATAGAGAATGTAACTACAAACCGTTGGTGAACGAAATGGAACAAAAGTTGGCCAATCAAAAAACAAAAAACAAAACAAAACAAAAAAATACAAGCTGGATTGAGTAACATGGGAAAGGACAAAGCAAGAAAGGTAAGTTAGAAAATATAAAACAAGATCAGGGGACGTATGTCCAAACATCTTATCTGTAATAGCTATAATTAATTAAATTTTACCCATTAAATATGTTGCATAGAGTCAAAATGATAGAAAATTTAAAAAATAGGATGCAAGACATGCAGTGTGGTGCGTGCGCACGTGCATACACACACACACACACACACACACACACACACACTTGAAGTTCCAAAGGAGAGAATAACAAGAGGCAATATTCATTGATTTAAAAGCTGCACATTTTCCAGAATTAGCGAAAGACATACTCAGTCAAAGCAGGTTAAGTAAAATAAAATCAACACCTACACATATCATAGTAAAATTGTCAAAAAGCAAAGACAAGATAAGCAGCAGGTCATAAAAACAGAAAGAAAATATGGATCGCCTACACAGGAATGGTGATTAGGTTGACATCTGGCACAGGTGGGATGTGTTTAAACTATTATAGGAAAATAATTGCCAACTGTGAATAGTGTAGTTAGTGAAACCATTTTTCTAGAACAAGTGCAAAGTACAAAACAAAAACTAATAGAGTCCTCCACACAACTCCCTCGCTAATAAATTCCTTCAGGAGAAAAAGAATTTAGCCCCAAATGAAGATCTAAAATTCAAGAGGGCCATAAGCAAGGAAGTTGTTGCACTTGGGGTAAATCAAAACAATCATTAGCTATATAACTGGAACAGCAATGTTTACATGGTGGAGTGAATCAGAGATGGAAACAAAATCCTGAACAACAAGACTGTAGAAGTGATGGGAGTAGCATCCTATAATCCATCCAGTGGTTAGGAGAGTTTTAAATTTAAGTAAATATGACTGTTACAATTTCTAGATTAACCACAAATAGAAACACAACTTTTAATCTAGTAGCAGGGAAAGGAAAATAAGAGAATCTGAGCAATCTGAGCTATAGAAAGAAAGGAGAAACACATTTAAAAGAAACAAAAGAAAGAAAGGTGAGAAGTTTTCCCACACACATAAAAAAGAATTAGTGAAAACAAATTCAAAACGGTCAATAATTATATTCCAAATAAATGGAGTAAATTCTCTTGTTGAAGACAAAGATTGTTGACGTGGATAAAAAAATTCCCAATTAGATACTTTTTCAAGCAATATACCTCAACCTAAAAGTGTAAATATACGAAAATATTGATACTGAAAGCATGGAAAATATTTACCAAATAAATATGAATTAAATACCAGACAAAATGGGCTATAGTTCAAAATAGGATGGGAGATCAAGAAGAAAATTACATATGGTAAATCTTCATGAGGAAAATTCAGGAATTCTTAACCTGTATACACCTAAAAACACAACTCCAAAAGAATAAAGTAAAAATGGGCAGAAATACAAGGAGAAACTAACAAATTGACTCTCATCATGTTCAGACCATGTATACACAATCCCAAAAACCAGCACATAAAAATTGGGAGAGTGACTGGATATCATTTAGACTGACAAAAATGGCTATTTGATTGTATTCAAGCTTTGTTTACAAAACTGAATTCAGTAAAGCTAGTATGTGGGCAGATGGAATTTTATTTATTTAATTTTTTATTATTTTTTATTATGTTATGCTAGTCATCATACAGTACATCATTAGATTTTGATGTAATGTTCCAAGATTGTTTATATACAATACCATGAAATACCTGTCCTCCTTAATACCCATCACCAAGCCAACACATCTCCCACCTCCCTCCACTCTAAAACCCTCAGTTTGTTTCTCAGAGTCCACAGTCTCTCATGGTTTGTCTTCCCCTCTGATGACCTCCCCTTCATTTTTCCCTTCCTTCTCCTAATGTCTCCCATGCTATTCCTCAAGTTCCACAAGTAAGTGAAACTATATGATAATCGACTTTCTCTGCTTGACTTATTTCACTCAGCATAATCTCCTCCAGTCCCATCCATGTTGAGGCAAAAGTTAGGTATTCATCATTTCTTATGGCTGAGTAATATCCCATTCTGTATATGGACCACACCTTCGTTATCCATTTGTCTGTTGAAGAGCATCTAGGCTCTTTCCTCAGCTTGGCTATTGTGGACACGGCTGCTATGAATATTGGGGTGCACATGGCCCTTCTTTTCACTACATCTGTACCTTTGGAGTAAATACCCAGTAATGCAATTGCTGGGTCATAGGATAGCGCTATTTTCAACTTTTTGAGGAAACACTGCACGGTTTTCCAAAGCGGTGCACCAACTTGCATTCCCACCAACAGTGTAAGAGGGTTCCCCTTTCTCCATATCCTCTCCCACGTTTGTTGTTTCTTGCCTTGTTAATTTTTAATTTTGTTAATTTCTAATTTTAATTGAAATATAATTAAATTTTTATTCTGGCTGGTGTAAGGATGTACCTCAATGTGGTTTTCATTTGAATTTCCCTGATGGCTAATAATGATGAACAATTTTTCATGTGTCTGTTAGCCATTGATATATCTTCTTTGGGGAAGTGTCTACACATGTCTTCTGCCCATTTATTGACTTGATTATTTGGTTTTTTGGGTGTTGAATTTGAGAAGTTCTTTATAAATCTTGGGTATCAGCCCTTTGTCTATGGTGTCATTTGCAAATATCTTCTCCCATTCTCTGTTTTGCCTCTTCATTTAGTTGACTGTTTCCTTTGCTGTGCAGAAGCTTTTGATCTCGATGAAGTCACAAAAGGTCATTTTCACTTTTGTTTCCCTTGCTTTTACTCTATGGCCAAATAATCTTTGACAAAGCAGGAAAAAATATCCAAAGGAAAAAAAGACTGTCTCTTCAATGAATGGTGCTGGGAGAATTGGACAGCTATAACAGAAGAATGAAGCTCGACCATTCTTTCATAGCATACACAAAGACAAACTCAAAATGGATGAAAGACATCAATATGAGACAGTAATCCATCAAAATTCTAGAGGAGAATATAGGCAGTAACCTCTCTGACATGGGCCACAGCAACTTCTTTCAAGACATGTCTCCAAAGGCAAAGAAATTTTAGATAAGACTTCTTTTATTTTTTAAAAAAAAATTTATTTGACAGAGAGAGGGAGAGCTATCACAAGTAGGCAGAGAGACAGTCAGAGAGAGAGGGGGAAGCAAGGTCCCTGCTGAGCAGAGATCCCGATGTGGGTTCAATCCCAAAACTCTTGAGTTCATGACCAGAGCTAAAGGCAGAGGCTCAAGCCACTGAGCCACCCAGGTGCTTCTTAGGAGTTATTTTAGATTCCATTATAATTCTGTCATGGCTAGGATGTGAACCCATCCCACCTCACCTGAGACTCTTAAGGGCTTGTGAGCACATGTCTTGACTTGGGAGGACACCTAGGGAAAGGAGAAGAGTGATGGCAGAGGACCACCAGACAGAGGAAAAAGGAGGGAATGCAACAGTGATGAAGTTCTAGAACCAAGGTGAGGATTGGTGGGCTTGAGGTCCGGAGCCGATGACCAAGAAAGAATTCTTGAGACATCCTTGGTGCAAAATTGTGGTTTATTAAAGCACGGGGACAGGACCCATGGGCAGGAAGAGCTGCTGCCCTGGGGTTGTGAGAGATGGCAGGTTGTGTGCCTTGCCCTTGGGGGAAGGGGAGGGGAAGGGAGGTTTCAACGGAGCTTTCAAATGCTAAAGAGGGCCTACAAGGTGCCAGGAAATGGCCACCACTGGGGTCCGGCCATCTTCCAGCCTACCCGCTCCCTCCTTCACCCTTGATTCTCCTGCAAAAGAATGTATGCCCAGGTCATGTCTCCATAGGTAACCTATGCAGGAGACAGATAAAAGACCCCCACCAACTCCCTCCCAGCAGACTTCCCCCACTCTGCTTTCCAGAGTTGCAGAACCATGCCCCAGGGTGCTCACTTCCTCCCTGCCCAACTTTCCTGGCTCCCCTTCTCCTGAGCCCTGAAACTTTGCTGGAGAGTGCCTTTAATAAATCTTGTCTTGCACCCACTTCCCCTGGTGTTGTGTTTATCTCACCTATAAAACCTTACACCTGCCATTCCCCCCTCCATGGTTAAAGCTATGTTTTTTTTATTTTTTTAATTTCTTTTCAGCGTAACAGAATTCATTGTTTATGCACCACACCCAGTGCTCCATGCAATATGTGCCCTCTATAATAGCATCACTTGGCTCCGACAACCTCCCACCCACCCCTTGCCCCTGAAAATCCCTCAGATTGTTTTTCAGAGCCTATTGTCTCACATGGTTCATCTCCCCGTTCAATTTCCCTCAATTCCCTTCTCCTCTCCATCTCCCCATGTCCTCCATGTTATTTGTTATGCTCCACAAATGAGTGATACCATATGATAATTGACTCTCTCTGCTTGACTTATTTCACTCAGCATAATCTATTCCAGTCCCATCCATGATGCTACAAAAGTTGGTTATTCTTTCTTTCTGATGGAGGCATAATACTCCATAGTGTATATGGACCTCATCTTCCTTATCCATTTGTCCACTGAAGGGCATCTTGGCTTTTTCCACAGTTTGGCAACCGTGGCCACTACTGCTATAAACTTTGGGGTACATATGGCCCCTCGTTTCACTACATCTGTATCTTTGGGGTAAATACCCAGTAGTGCAATTGCAGGGTCATAGGGAGACTCTATTTTTAATTTCTTAAGGAATCTCCACACTGTTCTCCAAAGTGGTTGCACCAATTTGCATTCCTACCAACAGTGGAAGAGGGTTCCCCTCTCTCCACATCCTCTCCAACACACGTTGTTTCTTGTCTTGCTAATTTTAGCCATTCTAACTGGTGTAAGGTGGTATCGCAATATGGTTTTAATTTGAATCTCCCTGATGGCTAGTAATGATAAACATTTTTTCATGTGTCTGATAGCCATTTGTATGTCTTCATTGGAGAGGTGTCTGTTCATGTCTTCTGCCCATTTTATGACCTGATTATCTGTTTTGTGTGAGTTGAGTTTGAGAATTTCTTTATAGATCCTGGATATCAGCCTTTTGTCTGTACTGTCATTTGCAAATATCTTCTCCCATTCCGTGGGTTGCCTCTTTGTGTTTTTTTTTTTTTTTGACTGTTTCCTTTGCTCTGCAGAAGATTTTGATCTTGATGAAGTCCCAAAAGTTCGTTTTTCCTTTTGTTTCCTTTGCCTTTGGAGATATATCTTGAAAGAAATTGCTGTGGCTGATATTGAAGAGGTTACTGCCTATGTTCTCCTTTAGGATTCTGATGGATTCCTGTCTCACGTTGAGGTCTTTAATCCATTTCGAGTTTATCTTTGTGTATGATGTAAGCGAATGGCTGAGTTTCATTCTCCTACATATAGCTGTCCAATTTTCCCAGCACAATTTATTGAAGAGACTTTTTTCCACTGCATATTTTTTCCCTGCTTTGTCGAAGATTATTTGACCATAGAGTTGAGGGTCCATATCTGTGCTCTCTACTCTGTTCCACTGGCCTATGTGTCTATTTTTATGCCAGGACCATGCTGTCTTGGTGATCACAGCTTTATAGTAAAGCTTGAAATCAGGTAACGTGATGCCCCCAGTTTTGTTTTTGTTTTTCAGCATGTCCTTAGCGATTCGGGGTCTCTTCTGATTCCATACAAATTTTAGGTTTATTTGCTCCAGCTCTTTGAAAAATACTGGTGGAACTTTGATCAGAATGGCATTAAAGGTATAGATTGCTCTAGGCAGTATAGACATTTTTAACAATGTTTATTCTTCCAATCCAAAGCATGGAAGGTCTTCCATCTTTTTGTGTCCCCTTCTATTTTTTCATGAGATTTCTGTAGTTCCTCGAGTATAGATCCTTTACCTCTTTGGTAAGGTTTATTCCTAGGTATCTTATGGCTCTTGGTGCTATAGTAAATGGAATCCATTCTCTAATTTCCCTTTCTGTGTTTTCATTGTTAGTGTATAAGAAAGCCACTGATTTCTGTACATTGACTTTGTATCTTGCCACATTACTGAATTGCTGTATCAGTTCTAGTATTTTGGGGTTGGAGTGTTTTGGGTTTTCCACGTAAAGAATCATGTCATCTGCGAAGAGAGAGAGTTTGACTTCTTCATTGACAATTTGGATACCTTTTATTTCTCTTTGTTGTCTGATGGCTGTTGCTAGGACTTCTAATATTATGTTGAATATGAGTGGTGAGAGTCGGCATCCTTGTCGTGTTCCTGACCTCAACAAGAAGGCCGTGAGCTTTTTCCCATTGAGGATGATATATGCTGTGGGTTTTTCATAGATAGAGTTTATGAACTTCAGGAATGTTCCCTCTATCTCTGTACTTTGAAGCATTTTAATCAAGAATGGATGCTGGAATTTGTCAAATGTTTTTTCTGCCTCAATTGAGAGGACCATGTGGTTCTATTTTCTCTTATTGATTTGTCCTATTACACTGATGGATTTGCAAATGTTGAACCATCCTTGTAACTCAGGGATGATTCGCACCTGGTCATGGTGGATAATCTTTTTAATGTGTTGTTGGATCCTGTTTGCTAGGATCTTGTTGAGAATCTTAGTGATGAAGTTCTCGAACCAAGGTGAGGTTCGGTGGGATGAGGTTCAGAGCCAATGGCTAAAGAAAGAATTCTTAAGACGTCTCTGGTGCAAAAAGGTGGTTTATTAGAGCATGGGGACAGGACCCGTGGGCAGGCAGAGATGCGGCTGCCCAGGGCCTGTGAGGAGTGTCTGGTTATATACACAGGAGTTGGGTAGGTAAGGACAAAGGGGGTGATGTTAGTCTCTAAGGAATTTTGGAAGCAAGGTCTGTTGGACCTTGAGGGGCTAGTTATTGTTGGGAGAAAGGTTATTTGTTACTAGTAATAAAAATCTTCTTGTGAGTCCCTTTAGATGTGTATCAATGGGCCATATGCTTGGGAATGATTCTCGACATTATCTTGGCGATCTAGAGATAAAGCTTCACATTTCTCCTATCAAGTGTCCTAGTTAGTGAGATTTGGGTTTAGAAGAAATTTAACTTTATTTACATTTCTTTTTACCTCCGCCTCCTTTGGTTTCTTATGGAGGGGAGGGTGGCATTAGAGCTTGAGGAACTGAGTTATGTGTCCTTGGAAATTGGGCTACTGATAAGGTAGCTTCTTTGTTTGTAAATCTCAAGGACATTTGCAAACAAAGAGAGACTCCTGCCTTACAGGATTGTGATCTCTGCAATATAACCATTTGTTCTTCTATTACGGCAGTCAGGAGTGCCTGAGGAATGTCATACATATTACTAAGGGGAGTAGGTGGAGAGGGGGTGCAAGGCGCCAGCCCTTGCTCCCTCCTCAGCCAGCCTCCTGCTCCCTCATCATTAGCATCCATATTCATCAGTGATATTGGTCTGAAATCCTCCTTTTTGGTGCGGTCATTGCCTGGTTTGGGGATCAGGGTAATGCTGGCTTCATAAAAAGAGGCTGGAAGTTACCCTTCTGCTTCAATTTTTTGATACAGCATCAGGAGATTAGGTGTTATTTTGTCTTTGAAAGTCTGGTAGAATTCCCCAGGGAACCCTTCAGGTCTTGGGCTCTTGTTTTTCGTGAGGTTCTTGATCACTGCTTCAATCTCATTACTACATATTGGTCTACCCCAGGTTGCCAATTTCTTCCTGGTTCAATTTTGGGAGTTTATAGTTTCCAGGAATGCATTTATTTCACCTGGGGTGCTTAATGTATTGGCATATAACTGTTGATAATAACTTCTGATGATTGTTTCTACTTCCTTGTTGTTAGTTGTGACCTCTCCCTTTTCATTCATAATTTTATTAATTTGGGCTTTCTTTTTTTTCTTTTGGATTAGTGTGGCCAATGGTTTATCGATCTTATTAATTCTTTCAATAAACCAGCTTCTAGTTTTATTGATATGTTCTACTGTATCTCTAGTTTCTATCTCATTGATCTCTGCTCTAATCTTGATTATTTCCCTCCTTGTGTGTGGAATTGTCTTAATTTGTTGTTGATTCTCCAGTTCTTTTTTTTTTTTACTATTTTTCAACCTGCTTTCTTTTTTTTCCAATTTATTTATTTTCAGAAAAACATTATTCATTATTTTTTCACCACACCCAGTGCTCCATGCAAGTCATGCCCTCTATAATACCCACCACCTGGTACACCAACCTCCCACCCCCCGCCACCTCAAACCCCTCAGACTGTTTTTCAGAGTCCATAGTCTCTCATGATTCACCTCCCCTTCCAATCTACCCAAATTCCCTACTCCTCTCTAACGCCCCTTGTCCTCCATGCTATTTGTTATGCTCCACAAATAAGTGAAACCATATGATAATTGACTCTCTCTGCTTGACTTATTTCACTCAGCATAATCTCTTCCAGTCCTGTCCATGTTGCTACAAAAGTTGGGTATTCATCCTTTCTGATGGAGGCATAATACTCCATAGTGTATATGGACTACATCTTCCTTATCCATTCATCCGTTGAAGGGCATCTTGGTTCATTCCATAGTTTGGCGACTGTGGCCATTGCTGCTATAAACATTGGGGTACAAATGGCCCTTCTTTTCACGACATCTGTATCTTTTGGGTAAGTACCCACGAGTGCAATTCCAGGGTCGTAGGGAAGCTCTATTTTTAATTTCTTGAGGAATCTCCACACTGTTCTCCAAAGAGGCTGCACCAACTTGCATTCCCACCAACAGTGGAAGAGGGTTCCCCTTTCTCCACATCCTCTCCAACACATGTTGTTTCCTGTTTTGTTAATTTTGGCCATTCTAACTGGTGTAAGGTGATATCTCAATGTGGTTTTAATTTGAATCTCCCTGAGGGATAATGATGATGAGCATTTTTTCATGTGTCTGATAGCCATTTGTATTTCTTGATTGGAGAAGTGTCTGTTCATATCTTCTGCCCATTTTTTGATGTGTTTGTCTGTTTCGTGTCGGTTGAGTTTGAGGAGTTCATTATAGATTCTGGATATCAACCTTTTGTCTGTACTGTCATTTGCAAATATCTTCTCCCATTCCGTGGGTTGCCTCTTTGTTTTTTTGACTGTTTCCTTTGCTGTGCAGAAGCTTTTGATTTTGATGAAGTCCCAGAAGTTTATTTTCGCTTTTGTTTCCTTTGCCTTTGGAGACGTATCTTGAAAGAAGTTGCTGTGGCTGATATCAAAGAGATTACTGCCTATGTTCTCCTCTAAGATTCTGATGGATTCCTGTCTCACGTAGAGGTCTTTTATCCATTTTGAGTTGATCTTTGTGTACGGTGTAAGATAATGGTCGATTTTCATTCTTCTACATATAGCTGTCCAGTTTTCCCAGCACCATTTATTGAAGAGACTGTCTTTTTTCCACTGTATATATTTTCCTGTTTTGTCAAAGATTAATTGACCATAGAGTTGAGGGTCCATATCAGGGCTCTCTACTCTGTTCCACTGGTCTATGTGTCTGTTTTTATGCCAGTACCATGCTGTCTTGGTGATCACAGCTTTGTAATAAAGCTTGAAATCAGGTAAGGTGATGCCGCCAGCTTTATTTTTGTTTTTCAACATTTCCTTAGCGATTCGGGGTCTCTTCTGATTCCATACAAATTTTAGGATTATTTGCTCCAGCTCTTTGAAGAATGCCAGTGGAATTTTGATCGGAATGGCATTAAAAGTATAGATTGCTCTAGGCAGTATAGACATTTTAACAATGTTTACTCTTCCGATCGAAGAGCATGGAATGGTCTTCCATCTTTTTGTGTCTTCTTCAATTTCTTTCATGAGTGTTCTATAGTTCCTCAAGTACAGATCATTTACTTCTTTAGTTAGGTTTATTCCCAGGTATCTTATGGTTCTTGGTGCTATAGTCAATGGAATCGATTCTCTAATTTCCCTTTCTGTATTTTCATTGCTAGTGTATAAGAAAGCCACTGATTTCTGCACATTGACTTTGTATCCTGCCACGTTCCTGAATTGCTGTATGAGTTCTAGTAGTTTGGGGGTGGAGTCTTTTGTGTTTTCCATATAAAGAATCATGTCACCTGCGAAGAGAGAGAGTTTGACTTCTTCATTACCAATTTGGATACCTTTTATTTCTCTCTGTTGTCTGATTGCTGTTGCTAGGACTTCTAATACTATGTTGAACAAGAGTGGTGAAAGTGGGCATCCATGTCTTGTTCCTGATCTCAATGGGAAGGCTGCAAGCTTTTTCCCATTGAGGATGATATTTGCTGTGGGTCTTTCATAGATAGATTTGATGAGGTTCAGGAATGTTCCCTCTATCCCTATACTTTGAAGCGTTTTAATCAGGAACGGATGTTGGATTTTGTCAAATGCTTTTTCTGCATCAATGGAGAGGACCATGTGGTTCTTCTCTCTTCTCATATTAATTCGTTGTATCACATTGATTGATTTGCGAATGTTGAACCATCCTGGTAGCCCAGGGATGAATCCCACCTGATGATGGTGGATAATCTTTTTAATGTGCTGTTGGATCCTGTTGGCTAGGATCTTGTTGAGAATCTTAGCATCCATATTCATCAGTGATATTGGTCTGAAATTCTCCTTTTTGGTAGGGTCCTTGCCTGGTTCGGGGATCAGGGTAATGCTGGCTTCATAGAAAGAGTCTGGAAGTTTTCCTTCTGCTTCAATTTATTGAAACAGCTTCAGGAGAATAGGTGTTATTTCTGCTTTGAAGGATTGGTAGAATTCCCAGGGAATCCGTCAGGTCCTGGGCTCTTGTTTTTTGGGAGGTTTTTGATCACAGATTCAATCTCGTTGTTAGATATCGGTCTATTCAGGTTGTCGATTTCTTCCTGGTTCAATTTTGGTAGTTTATATTTTTCCAGGAATGCATCCATTTCATCTAGGTTGCTAAGCGTATTGGCATATAACTGTTCGTAATAACTTCTGATGATTGTTTCTACTTCCCTGGCGTTAGTTGTGATCTCTCCCTTTTCATTCATAATTTTATGAATTAGGGATTTCTCTCTTTTCTTTCGGATTAGTGTAGCCAGTGGCTTATCGATCTTATTGATTCTTTCAAAAAACCAGCTTCTAGTTTCATTGATACGTTCTACTGTATCTCTGGTTTCTCCCTCATTGATCTCAGCTCTAATCTTGATGATTTCCCTTCTTATGTGTGGAGTTGGTTTGATTTGTTGTTGATCCTCCAGTTCTTTAAGGTGTAGAGACAGCTGGTGTGTTCTGGATTTTTCAATTTTTTTGAGCAAGGCTTGGATGGCTATGTATTTTCCCCTTAGGACCGCCTTTGCTGTATCCCATAGGTTTTGGACCGAAGTGTCTTCATTCTCATTGGTTTCCATGAATTGTTTCAGTTCTTCTTTGATCTCCTGGTTGATCCAAGCATTCTTAAGCAAGGTGGTCTTTAGCTTCCAGGTGTTTGAGTTCCTTAGGAACTTTTCCTTGTGATTGAGCTCCAGTTTCAAAGCATTGTGATCTGAGAATATGCAGGGAATAATCTCAGTCTTTTCGTATTGGTTGAGTCCTGATTTGTGACCCAGTATGTGGTCTATTCTGGAGAATGTTCCGTGTGCACTTGAGAAGAATGAGTATTCTGCTCTTTTAGGGTGGAATGTTCTGTATATATCTATGAGGTCCATCTGGTCCAATGTGTCATTCAATGCTCTTGTTTCTTTATTGATTTTCTGCTTCGATGATTTGTCTAATTCTGAAAGAGGCGTGTTAAGATCTCCTACGATTAGTGTATTCATATCAATATGACTCTTTATCTTGATTAACAGTTTTCTTAAGTAATTGGCCGCTCCCATATTGGGAGCATAGATATTTACAATTGTTAGATCATCTTGGTGGATAGTCCCTTTAAGGATTATGTAGTGTCCTTCTGTATCTCTGACTACAGTCTTTAGATTGAAGTCTAATTTATCTGATATGAGAATCGCTACCCCAGCCTTCTTTTGAGTCCCATTGGCATGAAAGATGCTTCTCCACCCCTTCACTTTCAGTCTGCGTGTATCTTTAGGTTCAAAATGGGTCTCTTGTAGACAGCATATGGATGGGTCCTGTTGTTTTATCCAATCTGCAACCCTGTGCCGTTTTATGGGTGCATTTAGGCCATTCACATTGAAAGTGATTATTGATAGATACGTTTTTATTGACATCGAGTTACCTTTGAAGTCTTTCTTTCTGTAGACTGTCTCTATATTTCTGTTCAATGCTGTTCTTGGGATTTTTCCTCTTTTATAGAACCCCCCTTAATATTTCCTGCAGTGTCGGCTTGGTGGTTGCATAGTCTTTTAAGCCTTGCCGGTATTGGAAACTCTTTATCTCTCCATCCATTTTGAATGTCAGTCTTGCTGGATAAAGTATTCTTGGCTGCATGTTCTTCTCATTTAGTGCCCTGAATATATCTTGCCAGCCTCTTCTGGCTTGCCAGGTGTCTGTGGACAGGTCTGACATTATTCTGATGGGCTTCCCTCTGTAAGTAAGGAGCCTCTTTGCCCTGGCGGCTTTCAAGAGATTATACCTACAATTATAATTTCTCAATTTGACTATCAGGTGTCGTGATGTTTTTTTGGAGTGTATAATCTTTGGTGGAGACCGTTCAGCCTCTAGTACATGAACGCTGGTTTCATTCGCACGATTCGGAAAATTTTCATTAAGGACTTGTTCCACGATATCTTCTAGACTTCTTTCTTTCTCCTCCCCTTCAGGAATTCCAATAATTCTGACGTTGGAACGCTTCATGGCATCATTTATTTCCCTAATTCTGCTTTTGTGGGATCTAAGCTGTTTGTTCCAGGCTTCCTCCTGATCCTTTCTCTCTATCTGTTTGTCTTCCAGATCACTAATTCTATCTTCTGTCTCAGTTACCCTAGCTTTGAGAGAGTTTAGATTGGATTGGAACTCATTGAGAGCATTGTGGACCTCCTCCCTGGTAGCTTTAAGCTCCGCCCTAACATTGTGAACATCCTTTCTGGTCGCTTTCAGTTCGGCCCTAATCAATTCTGTTTGGTCATACATGGCTTTCTCCAACCTAGCTATTGCCTGGATAATTGTTAGCCTGAATTCTCTTTCCGACATATTGTCTATGTTGATAGCCGTTAGCTCTGTTGCAGAAGGTCCATCCTCTGTATTTTTCTTCTGTTGGGCATTCCTCCTCCTAGTCATTTTGGTGGGAGAAGACTGAACAGATGTAGCTGGATGTATCCACTCTGGTGCAGTCAAGGTGCACCCTGGAACACTTTCTGATCTCCGTCTCAGAGTGAAGCCTCAGTCTGGGTGCAAAAGCTGAATAAATTCCCCCTTGGACGATGGCAGTGCAGGTTCCAAGTTGCAGACCCTGGGGGCGCAGGATCTTTTGCTCGTCCCCAAAGCCAAGGCAGTGGCGGCTGTCTGGGTGCTCCTGTCCGCCAGAGAGGTTCCAAGCAGTGATCGCACACTGAGATTTTGCCGCCGGCCCGGGCTGGGAGTGCCCGGCTTGCGCGCACCTCTTTTCAGAGGCGGCTGTGGGTCGGGCGCGTGTCTGGGGCACTGAGAACGGGGCGCTGGTCCATAAGCCGCAGGCTGGGCTTTTGCGCGCCTCTGTCCGGGGAATAGTTTCGCGCGCACGCGGCTTAGACTTTGAAACAATGGCGCAGGTCAAGAAGCACCCCCAGGCCTTAGTAACCCAGGAGAGCTCGAGGGACGTGCGCGCGCATCTCAAGCTTTGTGGTAGGGCTAGCGCGCGTTTTGTAGACCGGCGCAGCTCCCATCCCCTCACAGGAGCCTGAACCCACGCGCTCTGGGGCACGCTGGCGGCTTAGGGACCAGGAGCTGGTTTCTCCGCCGAACTCTCTCTGCCTCCGCGCCGGGGAGGCCGTCTGGGACCGGGGACTTAAGCCCCTGTCCGTAGCCGCCCCGATTCCCACAATTTCCCCCCATAATCTTTTGCTCTTTTGGAGTGCTTTCAACCAGTCTCCACGTTAATGCTGGTCCACAGATGCAGGGCACTCTCGCTCGTATTGGGGTATTACTTTTGCACCGGTCGCCTCTGGTGGCTCCCTCCCCCTTTTGTTTATCTTCTGATATCAGTCCGCCGTTCCCATTCTGCTTTACCTGCTCACTGGCATCTTCTGCCCCTGTAGAGATCCAGACGTGTATAATTCTGATCTCAGGCTGATTTCATGGGTGATCGGAGTTCTTTAGTAGGTAATCAGCTCATCTTGGGGTACCAGCTGAAAAGACGCCTCTTCCTAGTACCCCGCCATCTTGTCCCTCCCCGATTCTCCAGTTCTTGAAGGTGTAGAGACAGCTGGTGTATTCTGGATTTTTCAGTTTTTTTGAAAGAGGCTTGGATGGCTATGTATTTCTACCTTAGGACCACCTTTGGTGTATTCCATAGGCTTTGGGCCAAAGTGTCCTCATTCTCATTGGTTTCCATGAACTCTTTTAATTCTTCTTTGATCTCCTGGTTGATCCAAGCATTCTTAGGCAAGGTGGTCTTTAGCTTCCAGGTGTTTGACTTCCTTCTGAATCTCAGTCTAATCTCACTCTTTTGGTATCCATTGAGTCCTGATTTGAGACCCAGTATGTGGTCTATTCTGGAGAAGGTTCCATGTGAACTTGAGAAGAATGAGTCTTCTGTTTTCTTAGGGTGGAATGTTCTGTATATATCTATGAGGTCCATCTGGTCCAATGTGTCATTCAATACTCTTTTTTCTTTATTGAATTCCTTTTTTTTTCCAATTTATTTATTTTCAGAAAAACAGTATTCATTATTTTTTCACCACACCCAGTGCTCCATGCAAGCTGTGCCCTCTATAATACCCACCACCTGGTACCCCAACCTCCCACCCCCCCGCCACTTCAAACCCCTCAGATTGTTTTTCAGAGTCCATAGTCTCTCATGGTTCATCTCCCCTTCCAACTTACCCAAAAGCACATACCCTCCCCAATGTCCATAACCCTACCCCCCTTCTCCCAACCCCCCTCCCCCAGCAACCCACAGTTTGTTTCGTGAGATTAAGAGTCACTTATGGTTTGTCTCCCTCCCTATCCCATCTTGTTTCATGGATTCTTCTCCTACCCACTTAAGCCCCCATATTGCATCACCACTCCCTCATATCAGGTAGATCATATGATAGTTGTCTTTCTCTGCTTGACTTATTTCGCTAAGCATGATACGCTCTAGTTCCATCCATGTTGTCGCAAATGGCAAGATTTTGTTTCTTTTGATGGCTGCATAGTATTCCATTGTGTTATATACCACATCTTCTTGATCCATTCATCTGTTGAAGGACATCTAGGTTCTTTCCATAGTTTGGCTATTGTGGACATTGCTGCTATAAACATTTGGGTGCACGTGCCCCTTTGGATCACTACGTTTGTATCTTTAGGGTAAATTCCCAGTAGTGCAATTGCTGGGTCATAGGGCAGTTCTATTTTCAACATTTTGAGGAACCTCCATGCTGTTTTCCAGAGTAGTTGCACCAGCTTGCATTCCCACCAACAGTGTAGGAGGGTTCCCCTTTCTCCGCATCCTCGCCAGCATCTGTCATTTCCTGACTTGTTGATTTTTGCCATTCTGACTGGTGTGTCTTTATTGATTTTCTGCTTCGATGATCTGTCTATTACTGAGAGAGGCATGATAAGATCTCCTACTATTATTGTATTCATATCAATATGACTCTTTATCTTAATTAGTAGTTTTCTTATGCAATTGGCTGCTCCCATATTGGGAGCATAAATATTTACAATTGTTAGAACTTCTTGGTGAATAGTTCCTTTAAGAATGATTTTGTGTCCTTCTGTATCTCTGACTACAGTCTTTAGTTTAAAATCTAATTTATCTGATATGAGAATCACTAACTCGGCCTTCTTTTGAGGCCCATTGGCATGAAAGATTCTTCTCCATACCTTCACTTTCAGTCTGGGTGTATCCTTAGGTTCGAAATGTGTCTCTTATAGACAACATATGGATGGGCCCTGTCATTTTATCCAATCTGCAACCCTGTGTCATTTTATGGGCACATTTAAGCCATTCACTTTGAGAGTGATTATTGATAAATACGTTTTTATTGACATTGAGTTACCTTTGAAGTCTTTCTTTCTGTAGATTGTCTCCATATATTTCTGTTCAATGATATTCTTGGGATTATTTCCTCTTTTATATAATCCCCCCTTAATATTTCCTGCAGTGTCAGCTTGGTGGTCACATACTCTTTTAAGCCTTGCTGGTCTTGGAAACTCTTTATCTCTCCATCCATTTTGAATGTCATCCTTGCTGGATAAGGTATTCTTGGCTGCATGTTCTTCTCATTTAGTGTCCTAATATGTCTTGCCAGCCCTTTCTGGATTTCCAGGTTTCTGTGGACAGGTCTGTTGTTATTAGTCGCGGCCAGCATGATAACACGACCAGGGTCGAGAGGGTAAGAGGATGGTGAGACGAAGATGAGATGTAAAGAGATGGGGACAGGAGGGACACAGTGGATGATGTCCAAGCAGTGCCAATTTTATTCAAGGCTGTGAGGCATTATATAGCTAACAGAAACAATCATAAGAAAGTATCTATTTTTAGCTGATTACCAAAGAATTTGCAATATGTACAGAAAACCCTTCAAGTTTCCCTATTATCTATTTCCCAAGGACTAATAGTAGTCCCTCTGATGCCAGTGGTCTCTTTCTTCAGATAACTCCTAAACCAGATGCACTATCTTCAATGTAACTTAAGACATAGTTTATGGCCTGTGCAAGGACAGCACAATCCCACAATAGTTTAATGAGCAGGCCTGTTTTGCCCCTTCCAGATAAGCACATGCAGGCATCCACATCAGCAAGTCTTAGGATCCATAGCTCAGGCCCTTTCTCAAGGGCTGCTCAACTTTCCACTCACGGGGTTATTAACCCTTGGGCTTCCAGGAGGTGCGAGTCAGGGCCTGGTTTGGTCTCTTGACTCTAGCCCAGTCTGCGGCTGCCTACAGTTATTCTTTTGGGCTTTCCTCTGTAAGTAAGGAGCTTCATTATCCTAGCTGCTTTCAAGAGATCCTGTCTACAACTATGATTCCTCATTCTTACTATCAGGTGTCCTCAGGTCTTTCTAGATTCTATAATCATGTACCTCTAGTACATGAACACTGCTTCCACTCACGAAATTGGGAAATTTTTCATGGAGGATTTGTTCCACTGTATCTTCTAGTCTTCTTTCTTTCTTTTCCCCCTCAGGGATTCCAAAAATTCTGATGTTGGAAAGTTTTATGCCATCATTTATTTCCCTAATTTTGTTTTCATGGCTTCTAAGCTGTTTGTTCCAGGCTTCCTCCTGATCCTTTCTCTCTATCTGTTTGTCCTCTAGATCACTAATTCTATCTTCTATCTCAGTTACCCTAGCTTTTACAAAATTTAGATTAGATTGGAACTCATTGAGAACATTGTGAATATCATCCCTGGTGGCTTCCAGTTCTGCCCTAATCAATTCCATTTTGCTGTCCATTGCTTTCTCCAACCTAACTACTGCCTGGATAATTGTTAGCCTGATTTCCCTTTCCAACATACTGTCTATGTTGATAGCCATTAGCTCTGTTGAAGAAGGCCCAGCCTCTAAATTTTTCTTCTGCTGGGCATTCCTCTGCCCAGTCATTTTGGTGAGAGATGGCTGAACAGATGTTGCTGGGTGTATCGACCATGGTGCAGTCAAGGTGCACCCTGGAATGCTTCTGAGCAATCAAGAGTCCCCACCCAAACAAAAGAAAAAAGACAGAGACCTGGGTGGCTCAGTTGGTTAAGCAGCTGCCTTCGGCTCAGGTCTTGATCCCGGGGTCCTGGGATCAGGTCCCACATCTGGCTCCTTGCTCGGCGGGGAGCCTTCTTCTCCCTGTGCCTCTGCCTGCCTCTTTGTCTGCCTGTGCTCGCTCGCTCTCTCTCCCTCTCTCTCTGGCAAATAAATAAATAAAATCTTAAAAAAATAGAAAAAAGAGAGAAAAAAAAGAGAGAAAGAGAGAGGGAGAGAAAGAGAGAAGAAAAAAAAAGAAAGAATAAATGAGAACACCTAGCCCCAATGGGCCCCAGGATAAGATTTATGAAGTATACAAACAAAAACAGACAAACGAAAAGATTGATAAAAGTAGATGACAAGAGAAAAATAATATGTATATATAGAAAAGAACCTCATCAAAAAGAACCACAAGTGTAAGATTTATATACTACCAGGACAAACACAAATACACAGAAACACTGGCGGAAGAAAAAGATGGGAGAGTGGTTATAAATTCTCAGTATGGGCGAGGAAGTTTATTTTGATTTTTCCTGGATGTATCTTGATATCTTTGTTAAAGGACTCAAATTTCCTAAGATAAAGGGGGATTAAAAATTGGTTTTCCTATAGGGGTAGCACTGATTGGGGAAAGGGGATTATTCTGAAGCTTAACTCTATATGAATATTAAAAATAAAAATAAAGAAGAATAAACTAAATTAAACTAAAATTTAAAAAATTTAAAAATAGAAAAGCAAAAGGAAAAGACAGGTACATGTATCAACAAGTTCAAGTTAAAAGGTTATTATGGAATTTGATGTACTGGACATCTCACTGTGATGGTAAACAGGTTAAAATATTATCTATAAAAAAAATGAACCAGAATAGTGGAATGAGTCAAAAATAAAAGTTGTATCTACAAAGTAGTGGTGGTTGTTCTCTTGTCTTTTTTTTTTTTTTTTGGTTGGTTTCTGCGGGAGGGGCCTGTTGCATGGGTTTTCAGGCAGTGTTTACTGAGTTAAGACCTCCCACCCCCATTGAGGTGGTGGACTCTGAGGAAACCGGTTTTTCAGGCTTTTGTTCTCTGGAGGTTATTTGGTTTGTTTGTTCATTTGTTTTCTCTTGCCTTGACAGATTTTGAGGCTCCTTTTTTTGGAGGTTAGAGGAAAGCAAACTGCACCCAGACCTCCGTCTCAGAGAGAAGCCTCAGACTGTTCCCCTCTGGGTAATCCAGAACACATAAATTCCCTTTTGGCCACTGGAAGAGCACGTTCCCAGTGACGGTCCCTGGGGACACAGGAAAACCTGCTTGTACCCAAAACCATGACAGTGGTAGCTGTCTGGGCAGCCCCAGACCACCAGAGAGGTCCCACGCAGTGAAAGCACACTGAGATTTTCTCGCTGGCCCAGGCTAGGAGTGCTCAGACTTTCCAGGTCCGAGAGCACCAGGCTCTCTCAGGGGAGGGTGTCGGGCATGACTCAGATTCTGGTCACGTGGCCTGTACGCATGAAGAGTGTAAAAGGCTGTGCTTCTGCCAGCTGGAGACCACAGGCACCTCTCTCAGGGGGAGGTGAGGGACATGACTCAGTCTCTAATAACACGGCACAGCACGTGCCTGGAGAGTGCAAAAAGCAGCGGTTCTGCTGGCTGTTGAAGCTCCCAGTCTCTCATGGGAGCTGCCACCCACGCACTCTCTGGCATGCTTGCAGCTCAGGGACCAAGACCTGGTTTCTTCACTGCACTCTCTCTGCCTCGGCACCGGGGTGGCTGTCCTAAGTCCGGGAATGTAAGCCCCTATCCCTAACTGCGCCAATTCCCACAATTTCTTCCCATGATCCTTTGTTCTTTTTGAGTGCTTTCAACCAGACTCCAAGATAATGCTGGTCCCCAGTGGCAGGGCACTTCCATATTGGGTTATTACTTTCCAATGGGTTGCTTCTGGTGGCTCCCTCCCCATTTTGTTTATCTTCCAATATCAGTCCAATGTTCCCACTCTGCTTTATCTGCCCACTGGTGTCTTTTGCCCCCGTAGAGATCCAGAAGTGTATAATTCTAATCTCAGGCTGATTTCATGGGTGATCAGATTTATTTGGTAGGTAATCAGCTCACTTTAGGGTATAGGTTGAAACGGCACCTCCTCCTACTTCCCCACCATCTTGTCTCCCCAAATACCTGCCATTCTTAACATTAGTCATCTAGTCAACCCATCCCCCTACTCCCCTCCCCTCTAAAACCCTCAGTTTGTTTCTCAGACTCTGTAGTCTCTGATGGTTTGTCTCCCCCTCCGATTCTCCTCAATTCACTTTTCCTTTGCTTCTCCTAATGTCCTCCATGTTAATCCTTATGTTCCCCAAAAAAGCGAAACCACACGATAGTTGACTTTCTCTGCTTGACTTATTTCACTCAGCATGTTCTCCTACAGTAACATCATTTCTGGTATTCATCCTTTCTGATAGCCGAGTAATGTACCATTGTATGTATGGACCACATCTTTTACCGATTCATCTGTTGAAGGGCATCTCGGCACTCTCCACAGTTTGGCTTTTGTGGACATTGCTGCCAAGTTCCTTTTATTTTGTAGTAGGGAAAGTGTAATATAACTAAGTCTATTGCACTGGCTACTCTAAAATGACAGGATACACTTATTGAGCATGCATGGGACTTTCTCCAGAATAGACCACCCACTAGGGTACAAATCAGGGCTCAACCAATACCAAAAGATTGAGATTATTCCCTGCATATTCTAAGACAACAATGCTTTGAAACTGGAACACAACCACATGAAAAAAGTTTGGAAGGAATTCAAACACTTGGAAACTAAAGAACATCCTTCTCAAGAATGGCTGGATAAACCAAAAAATCAAAGGAGAACTTAAAAAATACATGGAAACCAATGATAATGAAGACACATTGGTCTAAAACCTATGGGAGGGGGAGGAGTCAAGATGGCGGAGAAGTAGCAGGCTGAGACTACCTCAGCTAGCAGGAGATCAGCTAGAGAGCTTATCTAAAGATTGCAAACACCTGAAAATCCATCGGCAGATCAAAGAGAAGAAGAACAGCAATTCTAGAAACAGAAAAACAACCACTTTCTGAAAGGTAGGACTGGCGGAGAAGTGAATCCAAAGCGACGGGAAGATAGACCCCGGGGGGAGGGGCCGGCTCCCGGCAAGAGACAGAGCAATGGAGCACAAAATCAGGACTTTTAAAAGTCTGCTCTGCTGAGGGACATCGCTCCGGAGGCTAAACCGGGGTGAAGCCCACACGTGTTCGGCGTGACCTCAGGTCCCGTGGGGTCACAGACGGATCGGGGGTGTCTGAGTGTCGCAGAGCTTGCGGATATTGGAACGGGAAAGCCGGCTGCAGAGACAGAGCCGACAGTAAGCTCGCAGCTCGGAGTTGCCTTGAACCGGTCACAGGCTCGGTGAGCTCGGAGCACGGCCGGAGGCTAGGCAGACGCGAGTTACTAGGAGCTGTTCGCTGAGGGCACACAGGGGAGCGGGGCCCCGGGCTCTCGGCTCCTCCGGGCCGGAGACCAGGAGGCCGCCATTTGTGTTCCCGTCCTCCGGAACTTTACGGAAAGCGCTCAGGGAACAAAAGCTCCTGAAAGCAAAGCCAAGCAGATCACTCAGCCCCGCCCCTGGTAAGGGCGGTGTAATTCCGCCTGGGGCAAAGACAATTGAGAATCACTAAAACAGGCCCCTCCCCCAGAAGATCAACAAGAAATCCAGGCAAGACCAAGTTCACCTACCAAGGAGTGCAATTTCAATAGCAAGGAGAGAGCAGCAGAATTCCAGAGGAGGAGAAAACAAACCACAGAACTCATGGCTTTCTGCCTGTGATTTTTTAGTCTTACAGTTAATTTAATTTTTTTCTTTTTCATTTTTTTTCACTTCTTCTGCTAAAAATTTTTATAACTTTTACCCTTTTCTTTTTTAACGTTTTTTAACTAGATTATCTAATATATATATATATATTTTCTTTTTTATACTTTTCTTTATTCATTTTCTTTTTTTTAATTCTTTTTTTTCTTTCTTTCTTTTTGAACCTCTTTTTATCCCCAAATCAGAAGAGATCCTAATCTCTTCAATCATTTTTTTTCTTAATTCTTTTTTAAATTCTTGATTGAATTTTTAATTCAATCTCTTTTTTTAAATTCTTTTCTTATTTTTTTTCTTTCTTTCTTTTTGAACCTCTTTTTATCCCCAAATCAGAAGAGATCCCAATCAGAAGAGATTGGGAGATCCCAATCAAAGGAGATCCAATCAGAGGAGATCCCTCACCCAATCGTGAGGGAGGAGAAATCCCCCCTCACGATTTGGGATCTCTTCTGATTTGGTTAAAGCATATTTTCCTGGGATTGTTGCCACCCTTTTTGTATTTTACTTGCTCCTTCATATACTCTTAGCTGGACAAAATGACAAGGCGGAAAAATTCACAACAAAAAAAAGAACAAGAGGCAGTACCAAAGGCTAGGGACCTAATCAATACAGACATTGGTAATATGTCAGATCTAGAGTTCAAAATGACAGTTCTCAAGGTTATAGCCGGGCTTGAAAAAGGCATGGAAGATATTAGAGAAACCCTCTCCAGAGATATAAAAGCCCTTTCTGGAGAAATAAAAGAACTAAAATCCAACCAAGTTGAAATCAAAAAAGCTATTAATGAAGTTCAATCAAAAATGGAGGCTCTCACTGCTAGGATAAATGAGGCAGAAGAAAGAATTAGCGATCTAGAAGACCAAATGACAGATAATAAAGAAGCTGAGCAAAAGAGGGACAAACAGCTACTGGACCATGAGGAGAGAATTCGAGAGATCAGTTACACCATAAGACGAAACAACATTAGAATAATTGGGATTCCAGAAGAAGAAGAAAGAGAGAGGGGATCAGAAGGTATACTGGAGAGAATTATTGGGGAGAATTTCCCCAATATGGCAAAGGGAACGAGCATCAAAATTCAGGAGGTTCAGAGAACGCCCCTCCAAATCAATAAGAATAGGCCCACACCCCGTCACCTAATAGTAAAATTTACAAGCCTTAGTGACAAGGAGAAAATCCTGAAAGCAGCCCGGGAAAAGAAGTCTGTAACATACAATGGTAAAAGTATTAGATTGGCAGCTGACTTATCCACAGAGACCTGGCAGGCCAGAAAGAGCTGGCATGACATTTTCAGAGCACTAAACGAGAAAAACATGCAGCCAAGAATACTATATCCACCAAGGCTATCATTGAAAATAGAAGGAGAGATTAAAAGCTTCCAGGACAAACAAAAACTGAAATAATTTGCAAACACCAAACCAGCTCTACAGGAAATACTGAAAGGGGTCCTCTAAGCAAAGAGAGAGCCTACAAGTGGTAGATCAGAAAGGAACAGAGACAATATACAGTAACAGTCACCTTACAGGCAATACAATGGCACTAAAATCACATCTCTCAATAGTTACCGTGAATGTTAATGGGTTAATGCCCCAATCAAAAGACACAGGGTATCAGAATGGATAAAAAAGCAAAACCCATCTATATGTTGCCTCCAAGAAACCCATTTTAAACCCGAAGACACCTCCAGACTTAAAGTGAGGGGGTGGAAAAGAATTTACCATGCTAATGGACATCAGAAAAAAGCAGGAGTGGCAATCCTTATATCAGATCACTTAGATTTTAAGCCAAAGACTATAATAAGAGATGAGGAAGGACACTATATCATACTCAAAGGGTCTGTCCAACAAGAAGATCTAACAATTTTAAATATCTATGCCCCCAACGTGGGCGCAGCAAACTATATAAACCAATTAATAACAAAATCAAAGAAACACATCAACAATAATACAATAATAGTAGGGGACTTTAACACTCCCCTCACTGAAATGGACAGATCATCCAAGCAAAAGATCAACAGGGAAATAAAGGCCTTAAATGATACACTGGATGAGATGAACATCACAGATATATTCAGAACATTTCATCCCAAAGCAACAGAATACACATTCTTCTCTAGTGCACATGGAACATTCTCCAGAATAGATCACATCCTCGGTCCTAAATCAGGATTCAACCAGTATCAAAAGATTGGGATCATTCCCTGCATATTTTCAGACCACAATGCTCTGAAGCTAGAACTCAACCACAAGAGGAAGAATGGAAAGAACACAAATACATGGAGACTAAACAGCATCCTTCTAAAGAATGAATGGGTCAACCGGGAAATTAAAGAAGAATTGAAAAAAATCATGGAAACAAATGATAATGAAAATACAACAGTTCAAAATCTGTGGGACACAACAAAGGCAGTCCTGAGAGGAAAATATATAGCAGTACAAGCTTTTCTCAAGAAACAAGAAAGGTCTCAGGTACACAACCTAACACTACACCTAAAGGAGCTGGAGAAAGAACAAGAAAGAAACCCTAAGCCCAGCAGGAGAAGAGAAATCATAAAGATCAGAGCAGAAATCAATGAAATAGAAACAAAAAAAAAAAACAATAGAACAAATCAACCAAACTAGGAGCTGGTTCTTTGAAAGAATTAATAAAATTGATAAACCCTTGGCCAGACTTATCAAAAAGAAAAGAGAAAGGACCCAAATAAATAAAATCATGAATGAAAGAGGAGAGATCAAAACTAACACCAAAGAAATACAAACTATTATAAGAACATACTATGAGCAACTCTACGCCAACAAATTTGACAATCTGGAAGAAATGGATGCATTCCTAGAAACATATAAACTACCAAAATTGAACCAGGAAGAAATAGAAAGCCTGAACAGACCCATAACCAGTAAGGAGATTGAAACAGTCATTAAAAATCTCCAAACAAACAAAAGCCCAGGGCCAGACGGCTTCCCGGGGGAATTCTACCAAACATTTAAAGAAGAACTAATTCCTATTCTCCTGAAACTGTTCCAAAAAATAGAAATGGAAGGAAAACTCCCAAACTCATTTTATGAGGCCAGCATCACCTTGATCCCAAAACCAGACAAGGATCCCATCAAAAAAGAGAGCTATAGACCAATATCCTTGATGAACACAAATGCAAAAATTCTCACCAAAATACTAGCCAATAGGATTCAACAGTACATTAAAAGGATTATTCACCACGACCAAGTGGGATTTATCCCAGGGCTGCAAGTTTGGTTCAACATCCGCAAATCAGTCAATGTGATACAACACATCAATAAAAGAAAGAACAAGAACCATATGATACTCTCAATAGATGCTGAAAAAGCATTTGACAAAGTACAGCATCCCTTCCTGATCAAAACCCTTCAAAGTGTAGGGATAGAGGGCACATACCTCAATATCATCAAAGCCATCTATGAAAAACCCACTGCAAATATCATTCTCAATGGAGAAAAACTGAAAGCTTTTCCACTAAGGTCAGGAACACGGCAGGGATGTCCATTATCACCACTGCTATTCAACATAGTACTAGAAGTCCTAGCCACAGCAATCAGACAACAAAAGGAAATTAAAGGCATCCAAATCGGCAAAGAAGAAGTCAAATTATCACTCTTCGTCGATGATATGATACTCTATGTGGAAAACCCAAAAGACTCCACTCCAAAACTGCTAGAACTTATACAGGAATTCAGTAACGTGTCAGGATTTAAGATCAATGCACAGAAATCAGTTGCCTTTCTCTACACCAACAACAAGACAGAAGAAAGAGAAATTAAGGAGTCAATCCCATTTACAATTGCACCCCAAACCATAAGATACCTAGGAATAAACCTAACCAAGAGGCTAAGAATCTATACTCAGAAAACTATAAAGTACTCATGAAAGAAATTGAGGAAGACACAAAGAAATGGAAAAATGTTCCATGCTCCTGGATTGGATGAATAAATATTGTGAAAAAGTCTATGCTACCTAAAGCAATCTACACATTTAATGCAATTCCTATCAAAGTACCATCCATCTTTTTCAAAGAAAGGGAACAAATAATTTTAAAATTTATATGGAACCAGAAAAGACCTCGAATAACCAAAGGGATATTGAAAAACAAAGCCAAAGTTGGTGGCATCACAATTCCGGACTTCAAGCTTTATTACAAAGCTGTCATCATCAAGACAGCATGGTACTGGCACAAAAACAGACACATAGACCAATGGAACAGAATAGAGAGCCCAGAAATAGACCCTCAACTCTATGGTCAACTAATCTTCGACAAAGCAGGAAAGAATGTCCAATGGAAAAAAGACAGCCTCTTCAATAAATGGTGTTGGGAAAATTGGACAGCCACGTGCAGAAAAATGAAATTGGACCATTTCCTTACACCACACACAAAAATAGATTCAAAATGGATTAAGGACCTCAATGTGAGAAAGGTATCCATCAAAATCCTTGAGGAGAACACAGGCAGCAACCTCTTCGACCTCAGCCGCAGCAACATCTTCCTAGGAACATCGCCAAAGGCAAGGGAAGCAAGGGCAAAAATGAACTTTTGGGATTTCATCAAAATCAAAAGCTTTTGCACAGCAAAGGAAACAGTTAACAAAATCAAAAGACAACTGACAGAACGGGAGAAGACATTTGCAAACGACCTATCAGATAAAGGACTAGTGTCCAAAATCTATAAAGAACTTAACAAACTCAACACCCAAAGAACAAATAATCCAATCAAGAAATGGGCAGAGGACATGAACAGACGTTTCTGCCAAGAAGACATCCAGATGGCCAACAGACACATGAAAAAGTGCTCCATATCACTCGGCATCAGGGAAATACAAATCAAAACCACAATGAAATATCACCTCACACCAGTCAGAATGGCTAAAATCAACAAGTCAGGAAATGACAGATGCTGGCGAGGATGCGGAGAAAGGGGAACCCTCCTACACTGTTGGTGGGAATGCAAGCTGGTGCAACCACTCTGGAAAACAGCATGGAGGTTCCTCAAAATGTTGAAAATAGAACTGCCCTATGACCCAGCAATTGCACTACTGGGAATTTACCCTAAAGATATAAACGTAGTGATCCAAAGGGGCACGTGCACCCGAATGTTTATAGCAGCAAAGTCCACAATAGCCAAACTATGTAAAGAACCTAGATGTCCATCAACAGATGAATGGATCAAGAAGATGTGGTATATATACACAATGGAATACTATGCAGCCATCAAAAGAAACGAAATCTTGCCATTTGCGACAACATGGATGGAACTAGAGTGTATCATGCTTAGCGAAATAAGTCAAGCGGAGAAAGACAACTATCATATGATCTCCCTGATATGAGGGAGTGGTGATGCAACATGGGGGCTTAAGTGGGTAGGAGAAGAATCCATGAAACAAGATGGGATAGGGAGGGAGACAAACCATAAGTGACTCTTAATCTCACGAAACAAACTGTGGGTTGCTGGGGGAGGGGGGTTGGGAGAAGGGGGGAAGGTTATGGACATTGGGGAGGGTATTGCTTTTGGGTAAATTGGAAGGAGAGATGAACCATGAGAGACTATGGACTCTGAAAAACAGTCTGAGGGGTTTGAAGTGGCGGGGGGGTGGGAGGTTGGGGTACCAGGAGGTGGGTATTATAGAGGGCACAGCTTGCATGGAGCACTGGGTGTGGTGAAAAAATAATGAATACTGTTTTTCTGAAAATAAATAATTGGAAAAAAAATAGAAATCTAGATAGGATGTAGCAGACAGCGAGATCGGGAATTCCTAAGCTGATTCGGTGTAATAGATGCTGGTACTGGAAAGGACTACAGTGACTAACTGGCACAATTCATTTCTAACACAGAACACCACTGTCACAAACTCTCTGTTTAAATACTTCAGCTGAAAAAAAAAAAATGTCAAGTTCTGGTTCCATTCAAAAAAAAAAAAAAAAAAAAGATGGAAAACAGCACTCTTCCCTTCCCCGAGAAAGCCACAAAACAATGCGAGCCGCCAGGATCTTTAGAGTGGAAAAAATCTCCAATGGACCCACGAGTCCACACCTGCATTCCGAGGCCATCCTGGACACACAATCCAGATACAAAAGCCTGTGCTATCACCTTCGAGTTACCCAATTACAGTTCCTGACGATCTGCCCTCCAGGTCTATGCATGGGGCCTGTGATCACCTCGCCACTCACCCTAATCCTAGTTTGTGTTTGCAGACTTCTCTCCAAAAACCATGACTTACATGCCCTCCAGGATGGGGTTTCTGTGGCCACATCACAAGAATGTGCCTGCCATCCCCAAGGAAATTGTGCCGTCAAAGTTGCCCAACCCCACCAGATGGGAGAAATATGCAAGGCCCCTGAGCCCACCCCAATTTTGGAAGCCACTCTGGACTCAAATGCTCAGTATGAAACACCTTGATCAGCTACATCCAGGAAGACAACCAAGTCAATGTGCCTGAGTCCGATGTTTGAACCTGACATGACCCTAGTACTTCATTAGAACCCTAGATTAGGTTTTCAGGCACCTGTCCTCAGATGCCTGTTCTGGAATACCAACTTATGATACAACAAGTGGTCCCTGAGCCACACAATAGAACATCTCCTGTCCCCAGAAGGAAACTGTGCTCTTGGACCTGTTTTAAACACTCAAGGTAGATGAATCCTGCACGGCCCCTTACCCACCAGCACATTCTAAGATCTCCCTGGTAACAAACCAGCATTGTGACCCATCTTCATGAGACTCCATGTCAACTCAAGGCCTTGGTAATTCGCCTTAGAGCCAACAGAACGAAACTGCCATGTTCCTCTGCTGCAATGGTCAATGGAGGTGTGCTTTCCAGGCATCCATATGGGAATGCTCTGCTACACAAACTTTCCTCATGGGGGACCCTGGAGAAAACAAACCAGAATCCCCCTGTCCAGTTGAAGGCAACCTTGCTGTTTGGAGCAGCTCACAAGCCCCAGCACGGGAAATCCTCCATGACCTTTTGATGCCACCCTCCATTTTTTGGTCATCATAGACACAAACTCTTGTGTGAGCAATTGGCTGACATCCGCACTTACTCAGGTGTTGGGTATAAGCAATCAGCCACTGCACACTGGAACTGCCTTCTGTTTGGTAATGACTTTAACAGTTGCATGTGTTTACCATTCCATCTTCACCTCCTGGTCCACAAGCCCTCTTGATAGGGAATTCTGGAGCAACAACGCAGCATTCTTCCTGCCCCCAAGAAAGAAGAATTGCCTGGTGAGTCTGCCCAGAAACCCCACATGGGGATTCACCTGCAGGGCCCTCGAGGACACCCTAATATCTTGGGCCACCATGGGAACTAAGGCTCTCTCTACAGAACCTGAGCCATGACCTCCAGTCAGCCACCCAGAAAGTGGGCCCCATTTCCTGCAGGTCGGAATTGTTGTGGCCCAAAGCCGTCATCTCTACTCAACCTGGATATTCAAGCCTCTGTGCCCAGTCCATAGCTCAAATCCCTGCCTATGGGGTACCTGAAGCACAAGGGTACTCCTCCTTCTTGATAGCAGGAAATCCAACTGTTGGGATGGGGGTCCAACCCTCAGAGTGGGAACCAGCTGCATGGACATGAGACCACGGCCACACATGGGAGCCGCCCTGGACACAAACAGGCATTGTGACCATCAGTGTGAACCTGCTCCCAAACAAATCCCCACGGTAGCTGGACCAGGAGCCAGCAGAGTGGGACATCCAGGCCCTTAGGGGCAAATCCTCACCATTGTTGGTGTTTTTCAGTCACTTAGACCCAGAAACTGTCCCTGGAATCCCTCTTGTGCTGTCCATTGAGACAGAAAACAGCAGTCTTCCCTTCCTCCAGAGACTGCAAATTCTTGGGAGATGGGCAGAATCCTCAGAGATGAAGAATGTTCCATGGCCCCATGAAGCCACCCCTACATTTTGCGACAGTTCTGGACACACAATCCAGACAGAAAAGTCTGCCCAACTGTCTCAATGACACCTTAATTTCACTACACAATAAGCTGCCCTCAGAGCCTGCAGATCGGGGCTGTGATCACCTCGGGCCTCACCCTAATGCTAGTTCACGTTTGAAGCAAATAGCATGGAGGACAAGGGGCATTAGAGAAGATTTCTGTCTCCAAAACCGGGTCACACATGCCCTCCAGCATGGGGCCTCTGGAGCCACACCAGACGACTGTGCCTACCCTCCCAAAGGAAACTCTGCCCTTCACTGTTGCCCAAACCCTGAAGCTTAGGAGGAAAGTACAAAGCCCCTGAGCCCACCTCAATTTCCAAGAACGGTCTGGACCCAAGTGTACATTGTGACACATAGTGAGCACCTGCCTCTAGGCAAACATCCAAGTCAAAGGCCCTGAGTCAGAAGATTGAACCTGAGGACTTTAACCCGAGAAGATTGAACCTGATTCTAGGACTTCATTGATGCCCTAGCTTAGGTTTTCAGGCACCTGTCCCGAGAGGACTGTTCCCCCATACCACCTTATATTCCAACATGTTGTCCCTGAGCCACACAACAGACCCCTCTTGTCCCAGAAGGATACCTTGCTCTTGATAGCTGTGTCCAAGACTCAGTGTATTAGAATCCTGCATTAGAATCCATCCCAACATTCCAGTGTCTCCCTGGATACAAACCAGCATTGTGATCGAACAGCATCAAACTACATGTCAACTCAGCCCCCTTGGAACTTCACCCCAGAGCCACCAGATCGAACCTGCCATGTTCCTGAGCTGCAGTGGTCAATGGAGCCATCCATGGTCAATTCCAGCCATCCATGAGGGAGAGCTCTGTTACCAACCTTTCCATATGGTGGACCCTGGAGAAAACAAACCAGACTCCCCCTGTCCAGTAGAAGAAAACCTTACTGTTTGGAGCATCTCGCAAGCTACAGAGTGGGAAATCCTCCATGGCCTCTTGACGCAAACCCACCATTTGTCCGTCATCCTAGACACAAACACCAGTGTGAGCAAATATCTGACATCCACCCTTACTCAGGTGATGGAGGTCTCGAATCAGCCGCTGCATGCTGGAAGTGCCTTCTGCTTGTCACTGATTTGAACCGTAGCTTGTGCTTTTAATTCCATCCTCACCCTCCTGGTCCCCAAGCCCTCTTGTTAGGGAATTCTGTAGCCACAACGCAACATTCTGCCTTCCCCATAGAAAGAAGAAGTGCCTGGTGAGTCTGCCCAGAAATCCCACCTGCTCGGCCCTCGATGGCACCTTAATATCTTAGGCCGCCATGGGCTCTCAGGCTCTGTCTGACACAGTCTGAGCCACGACCTCCAGGCAGCCATGCAGACAGTGGGCCCCATATACTGCAGGTGGGACCTGCTATGGCCGGAAGCCGTCACCTCTATTCAACCTGGGTATTCAGGCATCTTTCCCAAACCGTAGCTCAAATCCCTGCCTATGGGGGAACCTGAAACACAGGAGTATCCTTATTCCGGATGGCAGGAAAACTGGTTGTTGAGATGGGCACTAAGACTCTGTCTGACACAGTGTGAGCCATGACCTAGAGTCATCCATGCAGATAGTGGGCCCCATATCCTTCAGGTTGGACTTGTCATGGCCTAATGCCGTCATCTCTAATCAACCTGGATATTCAAGCATCTTTCCCAGATTGTAGCTCAAATCCCTGACTAGGGAGGAACCTGAAGCACAAGAGTACTCCTCCTTCCCGAAGGTAGGAAGCCTGGCTGTTGATATAGGTGTCCAACCCTCAGAGTGGAAACCAGATGCATGACCCATGAGACCACTGCCACACATGGGAGCCACTCTGGGAACAAACTTGCATTGTTACCCTCAGTGTGAGGCTACTTTCAAACAAAACCCTTCGGTAGCATGACCAGGAGTCTGCAGCACACGCCTACCATTTTAGGGCCAAACACTCACCCTTGTAGGTGTTTTCCAGGCGTCCACTCCCAGAACCTGTCACTGGAATCCCTCTTTTGGGGGTTCCCTGAAATGGAAAACAGCAGTGTTCCCTTCTCCCAGATACAACAAACTCTTGGGAGCTGAGCAGAATCCCCAGAGCTGAAGTATACCCCATGGCCCCATGAAGCCAACCCTACATTTTGTGAAAGTCCGGGACAAACAGTGCAGACAGAAAAGCCTGCACTACCGCCTCTATGATGCCTTAACTTCAGTACATTATGAGGTTCCAACAGGACCTGCAGATCGGGCCTGTGATCACCTCAGCCCTCAACTAACCCTAGTTCGCGTTTGCAGATTTCTGTCCCAAAGACCTGGCCCACATGCCCATCAGGATGGGGCCTCTGGAGCCGCACCAGACAACTGTGCCTACACACCCGAAGGAAACTCTGCCCTTCACAGTTCCCCAATCCCTGACGATTAGGAGCAAAGTACAAAGCCCGTGAGCCCACCTCAATTCTGATGAAAACCCTGGACCCAAGGGCACATTCTGACACACAATGAGCCCCTGCCTCCAGGCAGACATCGAAGTCAAAGGCCCTGAGACAGAAGATTGAACCTGACATGCCTCTAGAACTTTATCAATACCCTAGCTTAGATTTTCAGGTGCCTGTCCCCAGAAGCCTGTTCTTCAATACCAACTTATATTCCAACACATGGTCCCTGAGCCACACCACAGAACCCCTTCTGTCTCTTAAGGATATCTTGCTCTTGGTAGCTGTGTCCATGAATCAGTGTAAGAGAATCCTGCATGGCCCCTGACTGCCCCAACATTTTAATGTCTCCCTGGATACATTCCAACATTTTGATCCAACAGCATGAAACTCCATGACATGAAACTCCATGTCAACACCAGCGACTTTGAACTTTGCCCCAGCGTCACCAGTACGAAACTGCCATTTCCTCATCTGCAATGGACACTGAGGTGGGCTTTCCGGGCATCCGTGCAGAAGTGCTCTGCTCCCCAAACATTCCACATGGGACCCTGGAGCATACAAATGAGGCTCCACCAGACCATTAGAAGGAAACCTTGATGTTTGTAGGATCTCACAAGCCCCAGGGTGGTAAATCCTCCATGGATTCATGACGCCTCCCCTCCATTTGTCGGTCATCATAGACACAAACTCCAGTGTGAACAAACATCTGACATCCTCCCTTACTCAGGTGCTGGATGTCTCGAATCAGCCACTGCACAATGAAAATGCCTTTCGCTTGGCATTGAATTTAACCACACCAACATTCTAACGTCTCCCTGGATACAAACCAGCATTGTGATCCAACAGCATGAAATTCCATGTCAACTCAGGCTGCTTGGAACTTCGCCCCAGAGACACCAGATCGAACCTGCCATGTTCCGTGGCTTCAGTAGTCAATGGAGTTGTGCTTTTCAGGCATCCATGTGGGAGAGCTCTGCACCCAAACTTTGCATATGGGGGACACTGGAGCAAACAAACCAGATTCCCCCTGTCCAGTAGAACGAAACCTTGCCATTCAGAGCATTTCACAAGCTCCAAGGTGGGAAATCCTCCATGGCCTCATGACCCCACCCCTCCAATTGGTGGTCATTATAGACACAAACTTCAGTGTGAGCAAGCATCTGAAATCTGCCCTTACTCAGGTCCTGGATACCTCGCATCAGCCGCTGCACACTGGAACTGCCTTCTGCTTGGCACTGAATTGAGCCGTAGATTGTGTTTACAATTCCATCTTCAACTTCCTCGTCCCCAATCCCTCTTGATAGGGAACTTTGGAGCCACAGCACAGCATTCTGCCTACCACAAAAAAAGAAGACATACCTGTTGAGTCTGCCTGAAACCCCACATGAGGATCCACCTGCCTGTCCCTCAATGGCACCTTAATATCATAGGCCGCTATGGGCACTCAGACTCTGTCTGACACAGCCTGAGCCATGACCTCCAGACAGCCACGCAGACAGTGGGCCCAATATCCTGCAGGTGGGACCTGCCATAACCCAAAACCATTATCTCTACCCAACATGGTTATTCAGGCTCTTTCCTAGACTGTAGCTCAAATCCCTGCCTATGGGGGAACCTGAAGCACAGGAGTACTCCTCATTCCAGATGGCAGGAAACCTGGTTGTTGAGATGGGTGTCCAACCCTCAGAGTGGGAACCAGCTGCATGGCCGATGAGACCACGGTCTCTCATGGGAGCCACCCTGGGCACAAACAGGCATTGGGCCCCTAAGCCTGGGCATGCACTCAAACCAGGCCTCTCAGGTGCACCACCAGGATACCGCATTGCAGGCCTGGTACTCCCCTCGTCCCAAATACTAACACTTGGTGGGATATTCCAGGCACCCAGACCCAGAGCTCGTCTCTGGAATCCCTATTTTGAGGCACCCTTAATATGGAAAACAGCCCTATTCCCTTCCGCAAAAAGGCCACCAAACTATTGGGAGCTGCTAGAATCCTTAGAGAGGATAAATCGCCCATGTATCCATGAGACAACATCTACATTCCAAGGCCATCCGGGACACACAGTCCAGACATAATAGCCTGTGCTACCACATTCGTGTCACCCTCTTTAGAGTTCCTGATGAGCTGCTCTCCAGGTCTACACTTTGGGCCTGTGATCACCTCGACACTCACCCTAACCCAAGTTTGTCTTTGCAGACATCTCTCCCAAACCATGGCTCACATGCCCTCCAGGATCTCGCCTTTGGAGACACACCACTGTACTGTGCCTGCCATTCCCAAGGAAACTTTGCCCATTCACAGGTGCCCAAAACGTCTAGATTAGGAGAAACCTGCAAGGTCCCTGAGCCCACCCCAATATTGGAGGACACTCTGCATGCAAATGCGCATTCTGAAACACCCTGATTCCCTACGTCCAGGCAGACACCCAAGTCAATGGTCCTGAGTCAGAATATTGAATCAGACATGCCCCTAGGACTTCATTGGAACCCTCCATTAGTTTTTCAGGCATCTGTCCTCAGAGGCCTATTTTGGTGGGATGTTCCAGGGTCCCAGACCCAGAACCCATCTCTGAAATCCCTGTTTGGGGGCATCTCTAAGATGGAAAACAGCACTCTTATCTTCCCCCAAAAATCCACCAAACTATAGGAAGCCCCCAGGATCCTTAGAGAGGAAAAGTCTCCCATGGACCCATGAGACCTCACCTACATTCCGAGGTCATTCTGGACACACAATCCAGATAGAAAAGTCTGTGCTACCGTCTTCCAGTCACCCTAATTACAGTTCCTGATGAGCTGTCCCCAGGTCTATGCATTTGACATGTAATCACCTCGTGACCAACCTGAACCCAAATTTGTGTTTGCAGATCTCTCTCCCAAAACCATGGCTCACATGCCCTCCAGGATGGGGTCACTCCAGGTGCACCACAGGACTGTGGCTGCATTCCCCAAGGAAACTGCGCCTATCACAGTTGCCCAAACCTTACAGATTCAGAGAAACCTGCAAGGCCCCTGAGCCCACCCCAATTCTGGCGGCCTGAAACACCCTGATCAGCTACATTTCAGGTAGACAGCCACGTCAATGGTCCTGAGTCAGAATATTGAACCTGACATGCCCTTGGACCTCATTGGAATCCTTGATTAGGTTTTCATGCATCTGTCCTCAGGGGCCTATTCTGGAATACCAACTTATGATACAACATGTGGTCCCTGAGCCACACAACAGAACATTTCCTGTCCCAAGAAGGAAACCGTGTTCTTCGAACTGTGCCAAACCCACAGAAGAGGAGAATCTTGCACCGTACCTTAGCCACCAGTACATTCTCAGATCTCCCTGGTAACAAACCAGCAGTGTGACCCATGTGAAAGAGATTCCATGTTAGCTCATCGCCCTTGGTACTTCACACCAGAGCCACCAAAATGAACCTGCCATGTTCCTCAGCTGCAATGGAGAATGGAGGTGTGATTTCCAGGCATCCATGTCGGAGAACTTTGCTACCCAGAATTTCCACATGAGGGACCCTGGAGCAAACAAATCAGATTCCACCTGTCCAGTAGAAGGAAACCTTGCTGTTTGGAGAATCTCACAAGCCTCAGGGCAGGAAATCCTCTGTGGCCTCTTGACGCCCTCCCTCCATTTGTCAGTCATCATAGACACGAACTCCAGTGTGAGCAAACATTGGACAATCGCCCTGACTCAGGTGCTGGATCTCTCAAATCAGCCACTGCACATTGGAACTGCCTTCAGCTTGGCACTGAATTTAACCATAGATTCTGTTTACAGTTCCATCCTCACCCTACTTGTCCCCAAGCCCTCTTAATAGGGAATTCTGGGGACACAATGCAGCATTTTGCTTGCCCCATAGGAAAAAAAAAAAAAAAGGTGCCTGGTGAGTCTTCCCAGATCGCCCACATGAGGATCCACCTGCATGGCCCTCGACAACATCCTAATATCATAGGCCACCATGGGCACTAATGCTCTGTCTGACATAGCCTGATCCACGACCTCCAGTCAGCCAGCTAGACATTGGGCCCCATATCCTGCAGGTGGGACCTGCCATGGGCCGAAGCCGTCATCTCTGCTAAACCTGGTTATTCAGGCATATGTCCACAGAACTTAGCTCAAATCCCTTCCTATGGGGGAACTTGAGTCACAAGTGTTCTCCTCCTTCCTGATGGCAGGAAATCTGGCCTGTGATATGGGTGTCCACCCCTCAGAGTGTGAACCAGCTGCATGGGCCTTGAGACCATGGTCACTCATGGGAGACGCCCTCGGCACAAACAGGCATTGTGACCCTCAGCTTGATCCTGCTTTCAAACAAACCCCCTCAGTAGCTGCACCAGGAGTCCATAGAGCCGGCCTACCAGGTTACTATGGCAAAATCCTCTCCCTTGTTGGTGTTTTCCAGGTGCCCACACCCAGAAACTGTCTCCGGAATCTCTCTTTTCTAGTTCCCCTGAGACTGAAAACAGCAGTCTTACCTTCCCCCAGAGATACCAAATTCTTGGGAGCTGGACAGAATACCCAGAGAAGAAGAATCTCCCATGGCCCCATGAAGCCACCCCTCTATTTTGCGACCGTCCTGGTCACAGGATCCAGACAAAATAGCCTGCACTACTACCTCCATGACACCTTAATTTCAGTACACTATGGGATGCCCTCAGGGCCTGCAGATAGGAGCTGTGATCACCTCGGGCCTCACCTAACCCTAGTTCGCATTTGCAGATCTGTCTCCAAAGCCCTGGCCCACATGTGCTCCCGGATGGGGACTCTGGTGCAATACCAGATAATTGTGCCAACCCTCCCGAAGAAGACTCTACACTTCACTGTTGCCCTAACCTTGAAAATTAAGAGCAAAGTAAATGCCCCTGAGCCCATGTCAATTTCGAAGGACTCGCTGGACCGAAATGCGCATTCTGACACACAATGAGCACCTGCCTCCAGGCAGACATCCAAGTCAAAGGTCCTGAGTCTGAAAATTTGACCTGACATGCCCCTAGGACTTCATAGATACCCTAAATTATATTTTCATGTGCCAGCCCCAGAGGTCTGTTCTCCAATACCAACTTATGTACCAGCATGTGGTCCTTGAGCTACACTACAGAATCCCTCCTGTCCCCAGAAGGATACCTTGCTCTTGGTAGCTTTGTCCAAGACACAGTAGGAGAATCCTGCATGGCCCCTGACCACCCCAACATTCTAACATTTCCCTGGATACAAACCAGCATTGTGATCCAACAGCATGAAAGTCCATGTCAACTCAGGCCAGAAGGAACTTTTCCCCAGAGCCACCAGATCGAACCTGCCATGTTCCTCATCTGTAGTAGTCAATGGAGGTGTGCTTTCCAGGCATCCCATGTGGGAGAGCTCTGTTACCCAAACTTTCCTTATGGGGTACGGTGGAGCAAACAAACCAGACTCACCCTTTCCAGTACAAGGAATCCTTGCTGTTTGGAGCACTTCATAAGCCCTAGGGTGGGAAATCCTCCATAGCCTCGTGACACCACTGTTCCATTTGGTGGTCATCATAAACACATACTCCAATATGAGTAAACATCTGACATCTGCCTTACTCAGGTGCTGGATATCTTGAATCAGCCACTACACACTGAAACTGCCTTCTGTTTGGCACGGAATTTAACTGTACCTTGTGTTTTCAATTCCATCATCACCCTCCTGGGCCCCAAGCCCTCTTGATAGGGAATTCTGGAGCCACAATGCAGCATTCTTCATGCCCCACAGAAAGAAGAAGTGCCTGGTGAGACTTTCCAGATACCCCACATGAGGATCCACCTGCCTGGCCCTTGATGGCACCCTAATATCATAGGCCACCAAGAGCACTCAGGCTCTGTCTGACACAGCCTGAGCCATGACCTCTGGTCTGGCACGGGGACAGTGGGCCCCCTAAACTGCTGGTGGGACATGCCTTGGCCCAAAGCCGTCACATCTGCTCAACCTGTATATTCAGGCATCTCTCCCCAGACTGTACCTTAAATCCCTGAATACGGGGGAACCTGATGCACAAGACTACTCCTCATTCCAGATGGCAGGAAACCTGGCTGTTGAGATTGGTGTCCAACCCTCAAAGTGGGAAATAGCTGCAAGCCCCATGAGACCACGGCCACTCTTGGTAGCCTCCCTGAGCACAAACAGGCATTGTGACCCCCAGCGTGAGCCTTCTTTAAAATAAACGCCCTTGGTAGCTAGACCAGGAGCCCTCCGAGCGTGCCTGCAAGGTCCCTAGTACCAAATGCTTACCCTAGTTCGTGCTTCATTGCACCCAGTCACAGAACCTGTCTCTGGAATCCCACATTTGGGACTTCCTTGAGACGGAAAACAGCAGTCAACCCTTCCCCCAGAGAGACCAAACTCTTAGGAGCTGGGCAGAATCCCCAGAGACAAAGAATCTTTCATGGCCTCATGAAGTCACCCCTACAATTTGCAACCGTCCTAGACATACAATCCCAACAGAAAAGCCTGTGCGAACGCCTCCAAGACACCTTAATTTCAGTGTACTATGCACTGCCCTCAGGGCCTGCATATCGGGCCTATGATAACCCCGGCTTTCACCCTAACCCTAGTTCGTGTTTGCAGATTTCTGTCCCCAAAGCCCTGGCCCACATGCCCTCCAGGATGGGGCCTCTGGAGCCACACCTGACGACTGTGCCTAACCTCCGGAAGAAAAATCTGCCCTTCATTGTTACCCAAATCCTGAAGATTAGGAGCAATATACATAGTAACTGAGCTCACTTCAATTGCGAGGAAAACTGTGGACCGAAATGTGCCTTTTGGCACACCAACGAGCACCTGCCTCCAGGCAGACATCAAAGTCAAAGACCCTGGGTCAGAAGATTGATCCTGACATGCCCCTAGGACTTCATTGATACCATAGATTAGATTTTCAGGCGCCTGTTCCCAGCGTCCTTTTCTCCAATATCAACTTAAATTCCAACATGTGGTCCGTGAGCCACACAACAGAATCCCTCCTTTCTCCAGTAAGATAGCTTGCTCTTGGTAGCTATGTCCAAGATTCAGTGCAGGAGAATCCTGCATGGCCCCTGACCACCCCAACATTCTAACGTCTCCCTGGATACAAACCATCATTATGATCCAACAGCATGAAACTCCATGTCAACTCAGGCCCCTTGGAACTTCACCACAGAGTCACCTGATGGAGCCTGCCATGTTCCTCAGCTGCAATGGTAAATAGAGGTGTGCTTTCCAGGCATCCATGCAGGAGAGCTCTGCTACCCAAACTTTCCTAACCCTAACCCTAACCCTAACCCTAACCCTAACCCTAACCCTAACCTGGCCCTACCCTAACACGGACCATAACACTGACCCAGACACTGAACGTAAACCTAACTCTGACCCAGACCGTGAGCCTCACCAGAACCCTAACCCAAATGCTAACCCTGATCCTGACCCTAATCTTAACCCAGAATCTAAATGTAAAGCTGACCTTACCCTAACCATAATTCTAAACCAGACCCTGACCCTGAACCTAACACTGAAACTGATGCTAATCCTAACCCTGACCCTGACGCTTATTCTGACACTAACCCTAACCCTGACACTGACTGTGTGCCTGACCACAAACCTAACCCTGAACCTTACACTAACCCTGACCCCTACCCTAAGCCTAACGATAACTCTGGCTAACAATGTCTAAACCTAACTCTGACGCTAACTCTAACCCTAACCTTAACCCTATCCTGAAAACTAACTGAAAACCCGGACCCTGACCCTGACTGTGAGCCTTACCCAACCCCTAACCAGCCCTGACCCTGACCTTGACCCTGACCATGAGCCAGACCTGAACCCTAAACGCCTATAGCTGACCCTGATACGGACCCTGAACCTAAACCTAACCCTTACCTTACACTAACCCTGACTCAGACCCTAACCGAGACACTGACCCTGACCTAACCTTGTCCCTAGACCTAACCCTGACCATGACTAAGAGCCTGAACCTAACACTAACCCTAAATGTAACCATAAACGGTGACCTTAATACGGAACCAGATGCTAAAACTAATGCAGACTCTAATGGTAAAACTAAACACTACACTAAGCCAAATTGTAACCCTGAGCCTAACTTAGTCTAACCCTTTCCATAACGTATCCCTACTTCTAACCCTAACCCTAACACCAAACGCTAACCTTTCCCTTGAACCTAAACCTGACCCTAAATTTAACCCTAACCCTAACCCTGACCCAAGCCTAACCCTACCCTGACCCGAACATTACTCCTAAACCAAAACCGGACCCTAAACCTAAATCTGACCCTGTCCCTGACCTTCACCCTGACCCTGACACTTACCCTTACAGTAAATCTAACCCTCACCCTAACACTGACCCAGAACCTGACCCTAACACTAAGCCTGACCCTAAACCTAACCATAAACGTAAAGCTGACCCTGACCCTAACACGGGCCATGACCCAGTACCTAACGCTGAACCTAACCCTAGCAATAACCCCTAACCCTAACCCTGACCCTGACCCAAACCCTGTCTAAACCTAACCCTCAACCTAACTCTAACCCTAAACCTAACGCTACCATGAGGTTTGCCCGGAGTATGAGAACTCCTCAGATCCTTGGGGAGAGCTACCCACCCCATCCCATGTTGGGACATGAACTCGGACATCCCCAGACAACTAGAGGCATATGTGTTTGAGCGCTCGCATGCACAGACACACAGACACACACACACAAACACACACACACACACACACACACACACACACACACATACAAACAACCACACACCCTGCTCTGCCCAGCTAGGGGTCAGAGGTGGACACCAAGGGAAAATGGTGGGTAAAAAGGGTGAAAGAAGAAAGAGGTTGGAGACAGCTCGCCTATGGGGTCAGGGGCATCAGGACTCCTGGCCAGGACCGAGATCCAAAGCATGGGGAGGGGAGACAGGAAAGGCTGAGGGTCAAGGGGTCCCCAAGGAGCCCAGGGCCTTTGCAAGGGCACTGGGTGGGGACAGTGTCTGGGGTCTGGTGTCCATCACCACCCTGGACTACTGGAAGTAGGAAGAGGTAACCACCCTTTGTGGACACGGCTACAACACCGAAGGCCTTCCTTTACTCTTCTATCAATGGGGCCATAGAAACAGGTATCCCTAGTCTCCCACAGGCTTGTAGAAGAGCCTGTTGGCCTTGAATCTCTGTCCGAGATCGACTGTGCTCCCAGTCTTGGGTAAATACTTTCTAATCCCTCGAGTTCCTTCAGAGCAGAAGACAGCCTGGAAGTTCGGGGGGCTGACATTGTGAGCTTGTAGAATGTGGCAGAGCACTAGGCCCCTGCCCTGGGGACCAAGGTCAGGACCCTCCTTGTTGCAGCCTCAGGGTCCAAATTGGGAAGAAGTTCCAGAGTCAGTGCTCTGTTCAGGGTGAAAAGGCCTTACTTAGCAAGGAACCAAACACCAGCACAGGAGAGGAAAACCGGGACAATGGAGACACTGGAGGTTTCGCCCATCAGCCCTGGAGCCCAGAGATCCTGCTCCTGTGAGACACACACGAACAGAGACAGATGCAGATGCAGACACAGAGACAAAGACAAAGACAGAGACAGAGACAGACAATGAACACAGGAGAGAGGGAACCAGCAGAAGTGCCAGACTTTCCTCCATCAGCTTGGAAATGACAGCCAAACATTTTGTGCCCTTATCAGTCCCACGGGCCATCCCTCCTGGGAGGACGGATATGAGAATGCCCGCGGACCACTATGGGGACTGGCCAGTACATGGGCACAGACAAGGACCTTGTCCTCAACCTAATGGAAATCCCGGGAAGTCTGTGTCCACAAGGTCAGAAGCCATGTACTGCAACCTTACCGCAGCGGATGGGATATAGTCAGGAGGAGGGTGGTTTTGCTGGATCCCAGAGCAGATCCAGGGCTCTCTGTGCTATGTTCCATTCCCCCGCCCATCACCAAGCACACCCGTGCCTTGGCAAGTGTGTGCACCAGACTCCTGGTAGAGCAGGGATGGAACGCATAGAGAGTGCCTAGCCCTGATGGCATCCCCAGAAGAAGAGACAGAACACCTCCAATGTGCAGACAGGTAGACTGAGGAGTCCCTGAGAGCCACAGGATGTGTGCAGGCTCACAGTCCTGGGCAGGAGCAGGAACCCGGTCTGAACCCAGCTCCGTGCCCTCCCAGCAGAGACAACAGCTGCACCCAGGCCTCACAGGGGTTGGGGGGAGGCTGTGTGTGGGTCACTGGATGGACAGGGAATGGGGTGGAGTGTGAGCCCTGAGCAGCTGGGGTAGGGGCGCCCTCAGGGAGCTCTGGATGGGAGCAGGAAGTCCAGTAAGGAGGTCCCAAGCAGTGGTAACCTTACTTTCCTGATGACAGCGCCCAACGGAATTGGAACCCACGTATCCAGGCACCCACATTCCAGAGAAAACCACCCTGCCCATCTCATTTCTAGGCACAGCCTGAAAAACGACATGTTCTTGTGCTGTCTACCGAAGCCCAGAGAATGCAGGGAGAGGAGAGCTCGCCCGCCAGACAAGTCCCCTCACTGGGCCAGTCATGTCAGGCTTCCCCGATGTCTCTGGCCCTTTTGGCAAAAAGAATTGCAAGGTGACACCGGGGGGGCTCAGAGTCAGAGAGTCCCACACCTTCTGATTGACCCGTGTATCCATAGGTCTCCTCCCCGTGTGTGTGTTTGTGTGTGTGTGTGTCTGTGTCTGTGTCTGTGTGTGTGTGTGAGTGTGTGTGTGTGTGTAAAGAGAACTCATCGGGGTTGGAGATGCCCCGAGCAGGAGCAGGCTTATGAGGGGTCCGATGCCTGGTTGGCAGGTCATGTTCACGCCCCAGGTTAAGGTAGGCTAGGTGGGAGCGGGTGTGGGAACTGCACCCTGTTGCCCAGGGTTTATCCTGAGACCCTTCAGGCACGGGTCAATGAACCAGGTGCAGGACTAACACTAACACTGACCCCTGACCCTGACCCTGACTGTGAGCCTGACCCAAAACCTAACCCTAGTCCTGACACTGACCCTGACCTCGACCGAGATCCTGATCTGAAACCTAACCCTAAATCTAAGAGTGATGCTGACCCTGATCTGGACCCTGAACCTAAACCCAACCGGACCTTACTCTAAACCTGACTCATCCCTAACCTTGACCCTGACTCTGACCCTAATCATAACCCTGACCCTAACCAAACCAAATCCTGACCCTAAATCTAACACTGACCGAACTTAGCGCCTGACCCTAACCGTAACCCTAAAGTTAACCCTAACCCTGACCTGAATAAGGACACTGAATCTAAACCTAATGCAGACCCTAACCCTAGCACTAACCCCTACTTTAACCCAAACCCTAACACTGACCCTACGCTGTCTAACCCTAACACTTAACATAACCCTACTGCTAACCCTAACCCTAACCAAAAACTCATTCGTTCCTCTGAAACTTACCCTGACCCTGAACCGAAACTTGACCCTAAAACACAGCCTGACCCTGAAACTAAAATGACACTGGCCCTGACCTTCACCCTGACCCTGACCCTGACCCTGAACCTGACTCTAAACCTAACCCGGACCCGAACACTGACCCAAAACTAACCCTGCCCCTGACCCGAACCTGGAACCTAAAGAAAAGCCTCACTCTGACCCTAAATCTAACCCAGGCCCTGACCGTCACGCTGACGCTGACCCTAACCCTGACACTAATCCTAAGCCTGACCCTACCCTTACCCAGACCATGTCTGTGAGCTTGACCCTAACCATCATCCTAAAGGTAACCCTAACCCTGACCCAATACAGACCCTGAACCTAAACCTAATGCAGATGCTAAACCTAACACTAACCCCTACCTTAACCTAAACATTAACCCTGACCTTAACGCTGCCTCACCCTAACCCTAACCATAACCCTTGTTCTAACCCTAATCCTAACCCTAAACACAAACCTTTCCCCTAACCTAACCCTGACACTGAACCGAACATTGACCCAAAAACAAATCCTGACCCTGACCATAAACCGGACCCTGGCCCAGACCTTCATCTGATCTGACCCTAAACCTAACCCTGACAATAGCACTGACCCAAAACTAACCCTGTCCTTGAACTGAACGTGGAATCTAAACCAAAACCAGATCCTGACCCTAAACCTGACACTGGCCCTGACCTTCACCCTGACCCTGACCCAGACCCTGACCATAAACATAAACCTTACCCTAAGAGTGACCCTAACACTAACCTGGAACCTAAACGTGAGTATGACCCTAACTCTAACCCTAAACGTAACCCTGACCCTGACCCTAAGACGGGCCATGATGCAAAACATAACGATGACCTTAACCCTAAAACTAACCCCTAACCCTAATGCTGACACTGACCCTAACCCCGTCTAACCCTAACCCTTAAACTAAATGATTCTCACCCTAACCCCATACTTTAACCCTAACCCTGACCCTATCCCTGACCCTGACCATAACCCTAACCGTGAACTTTGTCTAAACCGGACCCTGATCCTAACTGTTACCCTAAACAGAACCCTGACCCTGACCCTAAACCAAACCCTGACCCTAGCCCAGGCCATAACACTGACACTGACGCTGATCATAAAACTAACTCTGACCCAGACCGTGAGCCTGACCAGAAAATTAACCCTAAAGCTAACCATGATCCTGAACCTAGTCATAACCCAGAATCTAAATGTAAAGCTGACCTTAACCTAACCATAACCTAACCCTGACCCTGACCCTGAACCTAACACTGAACCTGACCCAAATCCTAACCCTGACCGTTACCCTTACTCTGACACTATCCCTAACCCTGACAATGACTGTGAGCCTGACAATAAACCTAACCCTGAACCTAACCCTAACCCTGTCCCCTACCCTAAGCCTAACGATAACCCTGACCCTAACAATGTCGAACCCTAACCCTGACACAAACTCTAACCCTATCCTTAACTCTAACCCTAAAACTAACCAAAAACTCTGACCGAACCCTGACTGTGAACCTGACACCAACCCTACGCAGCCCTGACCCTGACCCTGACCTTGAGCCTGACCCGAACGCTACCCCTAACCAAAAGCCGAACGCTGACCCTGATTCAAACACTGAACCTAAACCGAACCCTGACCTTACACTAACCCTGACTCAGACCCTAACCGAGACCCTGACCCAGACCTAAACTTGACCCTAACCATAAACCATATCATGACAGTGAGCCTGACCCTACCCCTAGCACTAAATGTAACCCTAAACTCTAACCCTAATACGGAACTTAAACTAACACTGACCTAATGGTAAAACTAAACCTACCCTAACCCAAACCCTAACCCTGAACCTAACACAGTCTAACCCTAACCCTAACCATAACCCTACTTCGAACCCTAACCCTAACACCAAACCCTGAACTTTCTCCTGAACCTAACCCTGACCCTGAACCTAACCCTTACCCTAACCCTGACCCAAACCTAAACCTGACACTTACCCGAACCATGAACCTAAACCAAAACCTAACCTGACCCTACATCTGATGCTGTCACTGACCTTCACCCTGACCCTGATACTGACCCTGACCATAAACTTAACCCTCACCCTAACACTGACCCAGACCCTGACACTAACACTAACCCTGACCTTGACTGTGAGCCTGACCCTAAACATAACCATAAACGTAAACCTGACCCTGAACCTAACATGGGCCATGACCCGAAACCTAATGCTGACCCTAAACTTAACACTAACCCCTAACCCTAACCCTGACCCTGACCCAAACCCTGTCTAATCCTAACACTCAACCTAACTCTAACCCTAACCCTAACCTGAAAACAAAGCCTGACCCTGACCCTAAACTGACTCTGACCCTGACCCTGACTCTAAACCTAACCCTGACACTAACACTGACCCAAAACTAACCCTGCCCCTGACACGAACCTGGATCCTAAACCAAAGCCTCACCCTGACCCTAAATCTGACCCTGGCCCAGACCTTTACCCTGACCCTGACCCTGACCCTAGTCCTAAGACTGACCCAGTCCTAAGCCTGACCCTAACCCTAACCCTGAACTTAACACTAACACTAACTCTGACCCAGACCTTGAGCCTGACCAGAACCCTAACCCAAAGCTAACCATGATACCGACTATAATCACAACCCAGAATCTAAACGTAAAGCTGACATTATCCTCACCATGACCCTAACACTGACCTTGACCCTGACCCTAACACTGAACCTGACCCTGATCCTAACCCTGACCCTGACCCTTACTCTGACACAAACCCTAACCCTAACACTGACTGTGAGCCTGACCATAAACCTAACCCTAACCTAACCCTAACCCTGACCCCTACCTTAAGCCTAACGATACCCTGACCATAACAATGTCTAACCATAACCCTGACCCTAACTCTAACCCTAACATTAACCCTAAAACTAAAACTAACCGAAAACCCGGACCCTGACCCTGACTGTAAACCTGACCCAAACCTAAACAGCCCTGACCCGCACCCTGACCCTGACCATGCGTCAGACCCGAACCCGCACCTAAACCAAAGCCTAACGCTGACCCTATTTGGAACCTGAACTTAAACCTACCCCTGACCTTACACTAATCCTGATTCAGACCCTAACCAAGAGCCTGACCCTGACCTAACCTTGACCCTAACCCAAACCCGGACCTTGACTGTGAACTTGACCCTAACCCTAAGCCTAAAGGTATCCCTAGCGCTCACCCTAATATGAACCGAGTACCTAAAACTAATGCTGACCCTACCGGTAAATCTAAACCCTATCCTAACCCAAACCCTAACACTGAATCTAACATAGTCTAACCCTAACACTAAACATAACGCTACTTCTAATCCTAACCCTAACACCAAACGCTAACCTTTCCACAGAACCTAACCCTGACCTTGAAAATAACCCTAACCCTAACCCTAACCCTGAACCAAACCTAACCCAGACCCTTATCTGAACCTTGCCCCTAAACCAAAACATGACCCTGACCCTAAATCTGACCCTGTCCCTGACCTTCACCCTGACCCTGACACTGACCCTGACCCTAAACCTAAACATCACCCTAACACTGAACCAGAACCTGACCTTAACACTAACCCTGCCCTGACTGTGAGCCTGACCCTAAACCTAACGATAAACGTAAACCTGACGCTGACCCTAACACGGGACAGGACTTGAAACCTAATGCTGACCCTAACCCTAACACTAACCCCTAACCATTACCCTGACACAAACCCTGTATAAACATAACCCTGATCCTAAGTCTAACCCTAAACCAAACTCTCCCATGAGGTTTGCCTGGAGGATGAGAGCTCCTCAGATCCTTAGGGAGAGCTACACACCCCATCCAATGTGGGAACATGATCTCGGACATCCCCAGACAGCTAGAGGCATATGTGTTTGAACGCTCGCATGCACAGACACACACACAGACACACACACACACACACACACACACACACACACAAACAGCAACACACACCCCGCTCTGCCCAGCTAGGGGTCAGAGGTGGACACCAAGGGAAATGTTGGATTAAAAGGGTGAAAGAAGAAAGAGGTTAGAGACAGCTCGGCCATGGGGTCAGGGGCATCAGACCTCCTGGACAGGACCGAGATCCAAAGCATGGGGAGTGGAGACAGGACGAGTTGATGGTCAAGGGGTCCACAAGGGGTCCAAGGGCTTAGGGCACTGGGTGGGGAAAGTGTCTGGAGAGGTAACAAACCTGGGTGGACAGAGCTACAACACCGAAGGCATCCCCTTACTCTTCTATCAATGGAGCTATAGAGAATGGGTGTCCCTAGTCTCCCACAGGCTTCTAAAAGAGCCTGTTGGCCTTGAATCTCTATCCGAGACCCACTGTGCTCCCAGTCTTGGGTACATGTTTTCTACTCCCTCGAGGTCCTTCTGAGCAGAAGACAGCCTGGAGGCTCGGGGGGCTGACATTGTGAGCTTGCAGAATGATGCAGAGCACTAGGCCCCTGGCCTGGGGACCAAGATCAGGACCCTCCTTGTTGCAACTTCAGGGTCCCCATTGGGAAGAGGTTCCAGAGTCCATGCTCTGCTCAGGGTGAGAAAGCTTACTTACCAAGGAACCAAGCACCAGCACAGGAGAGTCAAACAGGGACAAGGGATACAACGGTGGTTTCATCCATCAGCCCTGGAGCCCACAGATCCTGCTCCTGTGAGATACACCAAAACAGAGACAGACCCTGACACAGAGATAAAGACAAAGACAAAGACAGAGACAGACGCTGAACACAGGAGAGAAAGAACCAGCAGAAGTGCCAGACTTTCCTCCATCAGCTTGGAAATGACAGCCAAACATTTTGGGCCCCTATCAGTCCCACGGACCATTCCTCCAAGGAGGACGGATGCGGGAATGCCCGTGGACCACTATGGGAGATGGCCAGTACATGGGCGCAGACAAGGCCTTTGGACCTCAAGCTAATGGAAGTCCCGGGAAGTCTGTGTCCACAAGGTCAGAAGCCATCACTGCAACCTTGCCACGGGGAATGGGATACAGGCAGGAGGAGGGTGGTTTTGCTGGATCCCAGAAGAGATCCAGGCCTCTGAGGGTTATAGTCCATTCCCCCGCCCATCACCAAGCACACCTGTGCCTTGGCAAGTGTGTGCACCAGACTCCTGGGAGAGCGGGGATGGAACTCTTGGAGAGGGCCTACCCCTGATGGCATCCCCTGAAGAAGAAGCCAGAACACCCCCAATGTGCAGATGGGGAGACTGAGGAGGCCCTGAGAGTCACAGGATGTGTCTGGACTTACAGTCCTGGGCAGGAGCAGGTGCCCGGTATAACCCCAGCACTGTTCCCACCCAGCAGAGACAACAGCTGCACCCAGGCCTCCCAGGGGTTGGGGGGAGGCTGTGTGTGGGTCACTGGATGGACAGGGCATGGGGTGGAGTGTGAGCCCTAAGCAGCTGGGGTAGGGGCGCCCTCAGGGAGCTCTGGATGGGAGCAGGAAGTCCGGTAAGGAGCCCCCAGGCAGTGGGGACCTTACTTCCCTGATGACAGAGCCCAACGGAATTGGAATCCACGTATCCAGGCACCCACATTCCAGGGAAAACCACCCTGCCCAGCTCATTTCTGGGCACAGCCTGAAGGAAGCAACATGTTCTTGTGCTGTCTACTGAAGCCCAAAGAATGCAGGCAGAGGAGAACTCGCCCGCCAGACAAGTCCCCTCACTTGGCAGGTCATGTCACGCCTCCCTGACGCCTCTGGCCGTATTGGCAAAAAGAATCGCAAGGTGAAACCGAGGGGTTCAGAGTCAGAGCCCAAAACCTTCTGATTGACCCGTGTAGCCCTAGGTCTCCTCCCCGTGTGTGTGTGTGTGTGTGTGTGTGTGTAAAGAGAGCTCATCGGGGGTGGAGATGTCCCGAGCAAGAGCAGGCTTATGAGGTGTCCGATGCCTGGTAGGCAGGTCATGTTCACGCCCCAGTTTAAGGCAGGCTAGCTGGAACCGGGTGTGCTGCTGCACCCTTTTGCCCAGGATTTATCCTGAGACCCAGAAGGGACTGGTCAATGACCCAGGTGCGGGGCTAACACTAACACTAACCCCTGAACCTGACCCGGACCCTGACCCTGACCCTGAATGTGAGGCTGATCCAAAACCTAACCCTAGCCCTGACCCTGACTCTGACCCTGATTGAGATCCTGACCCAAACCCTAATCCTAAATCTAAGCCTAATGCTGACCCTGATCCAGACCCTGATCCTGAACCTAACCTGACCTACTCTAACCCTGACTCATCCCTAACCGTGACCCTGACTCTGACCCTAATCATAACCATGACCCTAACCAAATCCTGAACCCAATCCTAACACTGACAGTACTTTGAGCCTGACCTTAAACGTAACCCTAACGGTATACCTAACCTGACCCTAATAAGGACACTTAACCTAAACCTAACGCTGACCCTAACCCTAACACTAACCCCTACACAATCCAACCCCTAATCCTGACACTTTGCTGTCTAACGCTAAACTAAACAAAACACTACTGCTAACCCTAAACCTAAACAAATACTCAAACCGTTCCCATGAAACTAACCCTGACCCTGAACCGAAATTTGACTCTAAAACAAAGCCTGACCCACTTTAAACTGACTCAGGCCCTGAATCTCTATCCGAGACCCACTGTGCTCCCAGTTTTGGGTCAATGCTTTCTAATCCCTTGAGGTCCTTCTGAACAGAAGACAGCCTGGTGGCTCAGGGGGCTGACATTGTGAGCTTGCAGAATGATGCAGAGCACTAGAACCCTGGCCTGGGGACCATGGTCAGGACCCTCCTTGTTGCAGCTTCAGGGTCCCCTTTGGGAAGAGATTCCAGAGTCCGTGCTCTGCTCAGGATGAGAAGGCCTTACTAAGCACAGAACCAAGCACCAGCACAGGAGAGGGAAACAGGGACAATGGAGAGCCTAACGGAATTGGAACGCTCGTATCCAGGCACCCACATAATAGAGAAAACCACCCTGCCCAGCTCATTTCTTGGAACAGCCTGAAGGAAACGACAGATTCTTCTGGTGTCTAACGAAGCCCAGAGAATGAAGGCAGAGGAGAGCTCGCCCACCAGACAAGTTCCCTCACTGGGCAGGTCATGTCACGCTTCCCCGGAGCCTCTGGCCCTTTTGGCAAAATAATCGCGAGGAGACAACGAGGGGCTCAGATTCAGAGAATCCCACACCTTCAGATTGACCCGTGTAGCCCTAGGACTCCTCCCCGAGGGTGTGTGTGTGTGTGTGTGTGTGTGTGTGTGTGTGTGTAAAGAGAGATTATCGGGGGTGGAGATGCCCTGAGCAGGAGCAGGCTTATGAGGGGACTGATGCCTGGTTGGCAGGTCATGTTCACGACCCAGGTTAGGGCAGACTGGTGGGATCGAATGTGGGGGCTGCACACTTTTGCCCAGGGTTTATCCTGAGACCATACAGGGACGGGTCAATGACCCAGTTGCGGGGCTAAGCCTAATACTAACCCCTGACCCTGACCCTGAACCTGACCCTGAGTGTGAGCCAGACCCAAAACTTAAAACTAGCCGTGACCCTACTCTGACCCTTACCGAGATACTGACCCAAACCCTAATCATAAATCTAAGCCTGATGCTGACCCTGATCCAGACCCTGAACCTAAACCTAACCTGACCTTACTCTAACCCTGACTCATCCATCATCGTGACCCTCACTCTGACCCTAATCATAACCCTGACCGTAACCAAATCCTGACCCTAATCCTAACACTGACCAAACTTTGAGCCTAACCGTAACCGTAACCCTAAAGGTAATCCTAACCCTGACCCTAATAGGACCCTGAACCTAAAACTAACGCTGACCCTAACACTAACCCCTACCCAAAACAACCCCAACCCTGACACTACGCTGTCTAACCCTAAAACTAAACATAACCTTACTGCTAACCCTAATCCTAACCAAAAACTCAAACGGCTTCCCTGGAACTAAACCTGACCCTGAACCGAAATTTGACCCTAAAACAAAGCCTGACCCTGACCCTAAACTGACTCTTGACCTGACCTTCACTTTGACCCTGACCCTGACCCTAACTCTAAACCTAAACCTGACCCTAACACTGACCCAAAACTAACCCTGCCCCCGTCACGAAACTGGACCCTAAACCAAAGCCTCACCCTGACCCTTTACCTGACCCGGGCCCTGACCTTCACAGTGACCCTGGCCCTGACCCTAATCCAAAGCCTGACACCCGCTTAAGATTGACCCTAAGCCTAACCCTGCCCGTGAATGTGTTCCCAACCCTAACCGTAATCCTAAAGTTAACCCTATCCCTGATCTAATACCGACCATGAACCTAAACCTAATGCTGAGGCTAACCCCAACACTAAACCCTACCCTAACCCAAACCTTAACCCAGACCTTTCCGCTGTCTAACTCTAACCATAACCCTACTTCTAACCCTAATCCTAACTCCAAACCCAAACCTTTCCCCTAAACCTAATCCTGACACTGAATGGAACATTGACCCTAAACTAAATCCTGACCCTGACCATAAACCAGACCCCGGCCCAGACCTTCACCTGACCCTGACCCTAAACCTAACTCTGACAATAGCACTGACCCAAAACTAACCCTGTCCTTGAGCTGAACGTGGACCCTAAACCAAAACCAGGTCCTGACCCTAAACCTGACACTGGCCCTGAACTTCACCCTGACCCTGACCCAGACCCTGACCATAAGCCTAAACCTGACCATAACGGTGACCCTGACCCAGACCTAAACACTAACCCTGAAGCTGACTGTGATTCTGACCCTAACTGTAACCTTAAACGTAACCCTGACCCTGACCCTGACATGGACCATGACACAAAACATAACAATGACTCTAACCCTACAACTAACCCCTAAACCTAATGTTGACCCTGACCCTAAACCTGTCCAACCCTAATCCTCAAACTAACTCCAATACTCACACTAACCTGACCCTGAACCTATCCCTGAATCTGACCTGAACCTAACCCTGAACTTTGCTGAAACTTGACACTTATTCGAACCTTGACCCTAAACAGAACCCTGGCCCTGACCCTAAACAGAACCCTGGCCCTGACCTAAACCTGACCCTAATACTTTCACTGACACTGACCATAAACCGAACTCTGACCCAGACCGTGAGCGTGTCCAGAACACTAACCCTAATGCTAAATTAGTCCTGACCCTAATCATAACCCAGAATCTAAAACCTAAAGCACACCTTACCCTAACCTTGACCATAACCCTGACCTTGAAACTGACCCTAACACTGAACCTGACACCAAACCTATCCCTGACCCTGACAGTTATTCTGACACTAACCATAAACGTAACACTGACTGTGAGCCTGACCATAAACCTAACCCTGAACCTAAACCTAACCCTGACCCTACCCTATGCCTAACGATAATCCTGAACCTAACAATGTCTAACTCTAACCCTGAACCTAACTCTAATCCTAACCTTAACCCTAAGCGTAAAACTAACTGAAAACCCAGACCCTGACTCTGACTGTGAGGCTGACCATAACCTAATACTAAACCAAACCCTAACCCTAACTCTAACCCTAACCTTAACCCTAACCCTAACCCTAACCCTAACCCTGACCATGACTGTGAGCCTGACCCTAATCCTAACCCTAAATGCTGACCCTAGTATGGACCCAGAACCTAAAACTAATGCTGACCCTGACGGTAAAACAAAACCCTACCCTAACCCAAACCCTAACCTGACCCTAACACAGTCTAACCCTACCCTAAACCGAACCGTACTTCTAACCCTAACCCTAAAACCAAACCCTAACCTTTCCCCTGAAACTAACCCTCTCCCTGACCCTAACCTTAACCCTAACCCTAACCCTAAACCTGACCAAACCTAACTCTGACACTGACCAGAACCTTCCCAATAAAACAAATCCTGAATATGACCCTAAATCTATACCTGTCCATGAGCTTCACCCTGAACCTAACACTGACGCTGACCCTAAACCTAACGCTCACCCTAACACTGACCCAGACCCTGACGCTCACACTAACACTAACCCTGCCTGTGCGCCTGACACTAAACCTAACCATAAACTTAAACCTGAACCTGACCCTAACAGGGGCCATGACCCAAAACCTAAAGCTGACACTAACCCTAACACTAACCCCTAAACCTAACCCTGACCCAGACCCAAACCCTGTCTAAACGTAACCCTCCACCTAACTCTAACCCTAACCCTAACCCTCCCATGAGGTTTGCCTGAAGGATGGGAGCTCCTCAGATCCTTGGGGAGAGCTACCCACATTTTCCCATGTGGGGACATGACCTCAGGATCCCCAGACAGTAAGAGGCATATGTATTTGAGCGCTCGCATGAACACACACACACACACACATACACACACACACACACACACACACACACACACACACACATCTCTGCCCAACGAGGGGTGAGAGGTGGACACTAAGGGAAAATGGTGCGTAAAAAGGGTGAAAGAAGAAAGAGGTTGTTGACAGTTCGGCCATGGGGTCAGGGGCATCAGGACTCCTGGCCAGGAATGAAATCCAATGGCGGGGGAGGGGAGACAGGATGGGATGATGGTCAAGGGGTCCCCAAGGGGACCAGGGGCTTTGAAACGGCACTGGGTAGGGACAGTGTTTGGGGTCTGGTGTCCATCACCACCCTGGACTACTGGAGGTTGGAAGAGGTAACCAACCTGTGTGAACAAAGCAACAACACTGAAGGCCTCCCCTTACTCTTTTATCAATGTGGCCATAGAGACAGGGTGTCCCTAGTCTCCCACAGGCTTGTAGAAGAGCCTGTAGGCCTTGAATCTCTATCCGAGACCCACTGTGCTCCCAGTCTTGGGTAAATGCTTTCTAATCCGTCGAGGTCCTTCTGAGCAGAAGACAGGCTGGAAGCTCAGGGGTCTGACATTGTGAGCTTGCAGAATGATGCAGAGCACTAGGCCCCTGGCCTGGGGAACAAGGTCAGGACCCTCCTTGTTGCAGCTTCAGGGTCCCCTTTGGGAAGAGGTTTCAGAGTCCGTGCTCTGCTCAGGGTGAGAAGGCCTCACTAAACACGGAACCAAGCACCAGCACGGGAGAGGGAAACAGGGACAATGGAGAGCCCAACAGAAATGGAATGCAATATCCAGGCACCCACATTCCAGAGAAAACCACCCTGCACAGCTCATTTCTGGGAAGAGCCTGAAGGAAACGACAGGTTCTTCTGCTGTGTACCGAATCCCAGAGAATGCAGGCAGAGGAGAGCTCGACCACCAGACAAGTTCCCTCACTGGGCAGGTCATGTCAGGCTTCCACTTCGCCTTTGGAACTTTTGGCAAAATAATCGCGAGGAGACACCGAGGGGCTCAGATTCAGAGAATCCCACACCTTCTGATTGACCCGTGTAGCCCTAGGACTCCTCCCCGTGTGTGTGTGTGCGTGTGTCTGTGTGTCTGTGTGTGTCTGTGTGTGTAAAGAGAGATCATCGGGGGTGGAGATGCCCTGAGCAGGAGCAGGCTTATGAGGGGACTGATGCCTGGTTGGCAGGTCATGTTCACGACCCAGGTTAGGGCAGACTAGTGGGAGCGAATGTGGGGGCTGCACCCTTTTGCCCAGGGTTTATCCTGAGACCCTACAGGGACGGGTCTATGACCCAGTTGTGAGGCTAAGCCTAATACTAACCACTGACACTGAACCTGACCCTGACCCTGAGTGTGAGCCAGACTCTAAACTTAAACCTAGCCGTGACCCTACTCTGACCCTTACCGAGATACTGACCCAAATCCTAATCATAAATCTAAGCCTGATGCTGACCCTGATCCAGACCCTGAACCTAAACCTAACCTGACCTTACTCTAACCCTGACTCATCCATAACCGTGACCCTGACTCTGACCCTAATCATAACCCTGACCCTAACCAAATCCTGACCCTAATCCTAACACTGACCAAACTTTGAGCCTAACCTTAACCGTAACCCTAAAGGTAATCCTAACCCTGACCCTAATAGGACCCTGAACCTCAAACTAATGCTGACCCTAACCATAACACTAACCCCTACCCAAAACAACCCCAACCCTGACACTACGCTGTCTAACCCTAAAACTAAACATAACCATATTGCTAACCCTAACACTAACCAAAACCTCAAACGGCTCCCCTGGAACTATACCTGACCCTGAACCGAAATTTGACCCTAAAACAAAGCCTGGCCCTGACCCTAAACTGACTCTCGCCCTGACCTTAACTATGACCCTGACCCTGACCCTGAATCTAAACCTAACCCGGACCCTAACACTGACCCAAAACTAACCCTGCCCCGGTCTAGAACCTGGACCCTAAACCAAAGCCTCACCCTGACTCTTTATCGGACCCTGGCCCTAAAATTCAAAGTGACCCTGACCCTGACACTAATCCAAAGCCTGACACCCTCCTAAGCTTGACCCTAAGCCTAAACGTGACCGTGAATGTGTTCCCAACCCTAACCGTAATCCTAAAGTTAACCCTATCCCTGATCTAATACCGACCATGAACCTAAACCTAATGCTGAGACTAACCCTAACACTAAACCCTACCCTAACCCAAACGCTAAACCAGATCTTTCCGCTGTCTAAATCTAACCATAACCCTACTTCTATCCCTAATCCTAACTCCAAACCCAAACCTCTCCCCTAAACCTAACCCTGACACTGAACGGAACATTGACCCTAAACCAAATCCTGACCCTGACCATAAACCAGACCCCGGCCCAGACCTTCACCTGACCCTGACCCTAAACCTAACCCTGACAATAGCACTGACCCAAAACTAACCCTGTCCTTGAGCTGAACGTGGACCCTAAACCAAAACCAGGTCCTGACCCTAAACCTGACACTGGCCCTGAACTTCACCCTGACCCAGACCCTGACCCAGACCCTGACCATAAACCTAAACCTGACCATAACGGTGACCCTGACCCTGACCCAAACACAAACCCTTAATCTGACGGTGATTTTGACCCTAACTGTAACCTTAAACGTAACCCTGACCCTGACCCTGACATGGACCATGACACAAAACATAACAATGACCCTAACCCTACAACTAACCCCTAAACCTAACGCTGACCCTGACCCTAAACCGGTCCAACCCTAATCCTCAAACTAACTCCAATACTCACCCTAACCCCATACTTTAACCCTAACCCTGAACCTATCCCTGAATCTGACCTGAACCTAACCCTGAACTTTGCCGAAACTTGACACTTATCCGAACTTGACCCTAAAAAGAACCCTGGCCCTGACCCTAAACAGAACCCTGGCCCTGACCTAAACCTGACCCTAATACTTTCACTGACACTGACCATAAACCGAACTCTGACCCAGACCGTGAGCGTGTCCAGAACACTAACCCTAATGCTAAATTAGTCCTGACCCTAATCATAACCCAGAATCTAAACCTAAAGCAGACCTTACCCTAACCTTGACCATAACCCTGACCTTGAAACTGACCCTAACACTGAACCTGACACCAAACCTATCCCTGACCCTGACCTTTATTCTGACACTAACCCTAACCCTGACACTGACTGTGAGCCTGACCATAAACCTAACCCTGATCCAAAACCTAACCCTGACCCCTACCCTACGCCTAACGATAATCCTGAACCTAACAATGTCTAACTCTCCCTAAACCTAACTCTAATCCTAACATTAACCCTAAGCCAAAAACTAACTGAAAACCCTGACCCTGACTCTATGAGCCTGTCATAACCTAACCCAAACCCTAACCCTAACACTAACCCTAACCTTAACCATAACCCTAACCCTAACCCTAACCCTGACCATGACTGTGAGCCTGACCCTACCCTAACCCTAAATGTAACCATAAATGCTGACCCTAGTATGGACCCAGAACCTAAAACTAATGCTGACCCTGACGGTAAAACAAAACCCTACCCTAACCCAAACCCTAACCTGACCCTAACACAGTCTAACCCCAACCCTAACCATAACCGTACTTCTAACCCTAACCCTAAAAACAAACCCTAACCTTTCCCCTGAAACTAACCCTCTCCCTGACCCTAACCCTAACCCTAACCCTAAACCTGACCAAACCTAACTCTGACACTGACCCGAACCTTGCCAATAAAACAAATCCTGAAGATGACCCTAAATCTATCCCTGTCCATGAGCTTCACCCTGAACCTAACACTGACGTTGACCCTAAACCTAACGCTCACCCTAACACTGACCCAGACCCTGACGCTCACACTAACACTGACCCTGCCTGTGTGCCTGACACTAAACCTAACCATAAACTTTAATCTGAACCTGACCCTACCAGGGGCCATGTCCCGAAATGTAACGCTGACTCTAACCCTAACACTAACCACTAAACCTAACCCTGACCCAGACCCAAACCCTGTCTAAACGTAACCCTCAACCTAACTCTAACCCTAACCCTAACCCTCCCATGAGGTTTGCCCGCAAGATGAGAGCTCCTCAGATCCTTTGGGAGAGCTACCCACCCTTTCCCATGTGGGGACAAGACCTCGGACATCCCCAGACAGCAAGAGGCTTATGTGTTTGAGCGCTCGCATGCACACACACACACACACCCACACACCCATCTCTGCCCAGCGAGGGGTCAGAGGTGGACACCAAGGGAAAATGGTGCGTAAAAAGGGTGAAAGAAGAAAGAGGTTGGAGACAGCTCGGCCATGGGGTCAGGGGCATCAGGACTCCTGGCCAGGAATGAAATCCAAAGGCAGGGGAGGGGAGACAGGATGGGATGGTGGTCAAGGGGTCTCCAAGGGGTCCAGGGTCTCAGCAAGGGCACTGGGTAGGGACAGTGTTTGGGGTCTGGTGTCCATCACCACCCTGGACTACTGGAGGTTGGAAGAGGTAACCAACCTGTGTGAACAAAGCAACAACACTGAAGGCCTCCCCTTATTCTTCTATCAATGGGGCCATAGAGACAGGGTGTCCCTAGTCTCCCACAGGCTTGTAGAAGAGCCTGTTGGCCTTGAATCTCTATCCGAGACCCACTGTGCTCCCAGTCTTGGGTAAATACTTTGTAATCCGTCGAGGTTCCTTCTGAGCAGAAGACAGCCTGGAGGCTCGGAGGGCTGACATTGTGAGCTTGCTGAATGATGCAGAGCACTAGGCCCCTGGCCTGGGGACCAAGGTCAGGACACTCCTTGTTGCAGCTTCAGGGTCCCCTTTGGGAAGAGGTTCCAGAGTCCGTGCTCTGCTCAGGGTGAGAAGGCCTTACTAAGCACAGAACCAAGCACCAGCCCAGGGACAATGGAGAGCCCAACGGAATTGGAACACACGTATCCAGGCACTCACATTCCAGAATATTCAGGCGCCCACGTATTCAGGCACCCACTGACCAAAGTCAGTGTCAGGGTTAGGGTTAGTGTCAGAATAAGGGTCAGGGTCAGGGATAGGTTTGGTGTCAGGTTCAGTGTTAGGGTCAGTTTCAAGGTCAGGGTTAGGATCAAGGTTAGGGTAAGGTGTGCTTTAGGTTTAGATTCTGGGTTGTGATTAAGGTCAGGACTAATTTAGCATTAGGGTTAGTGTTCTGGACACGCTCACGGTCTGGGTCAGAGTTCGGTTTATGGTCAGTGTCAGTGAAAGTATTAGGGTCAGGTTTAGGTCAGGGCCAGGGTTCTGTTTAGGGTCAGGGCCAGGGTTCTGTTTAGGGTCAAGGTTCGAATAAGTGTCAAGTTTCAGCAAAGTTCAGGGTTAGGTTCAGGTCAGATTCAGGGATAGGTTCAGGGTTAGGTTTAAAGTATGGGGTTAGGGTGAGTATTGGAGTTAGTTTGAGGATTAGGGTTGGACCGGTTTAGGGTCAGGGTCAGCATTAGGTTTAGGGGTTAGTTGTAGGGTTAGGGTCATTGTTATGTTTTGTGTCATGGTCCATGTCAGGGTCAGGGTCAGGGTTACGTTTAAGGTTACAGTTAGGGTCAGAATCACAGTCAGCTTCAGGGTTAGTGTTTAGGTCTGGGTCAGGGTCACCGTTATGGTCAGGTTTAGGTTTATGGTCAGGGTCTGGGTCAGGGTCAGGGTCAGGGTGAAGTTCAGGGCCAGTGTCAGGTTTAGGGTCAGGACCTGGTTTTGGTTTAGGGTCCACGTTCAGCTCAAGGACAGGGTTAGTTTTGGGTCAGTGCTATTGTCAGGGTTAGGTTTAGGGTCAGGGTCAGGTGAAGGTCTGGGCCGGTGTCTGGTTTATGGTCAGGGTCAGGATTTAGTTTAGGGTCAATTTTCCATTCAGTGTCAGGATTAGGTTTAGGGGAAAGGTTTGGGTTTGGAGTTAGGATTAGGGTTAGAAGTAGGGTTATGGTTAGAGTTGGACAGCGTAAAGGTCTGGGTTAGGGTTTGGGTTAGGGTAGGGTTTAGTGTTAGGGTTAGCCTCAGCATTAGGTTTAGGTTCATGGTCGGTATTAGATCAGGGATAGGGTTAACTTTAGGATTACGGTTAGGGTTGGGAACACATTCATGGGCAGGGTTAGGCTTAGGGTCAATCTTAAGAGGGTGTAAGGCTTTGGATTAGGGTCAGGGTCAGGGTCACTGTGAAGGTCATGTCCCGGGTCAGGTAAAGGGTCAGGGTGAGGCTTTGGTTTAGGGTCCAGGATCGTGATGGGGGCAGGGTTAGTTTTGGGTCAGTGTTAGGGTCAGGTTTAGGTTTAGAGTTAGGGTCAGGGTCAGGGTCAAAGTGAAGGTCAGGTCAAGAGTCAGTTTAGGGTCAGGGTCAGGCTTTGTTTTAGGGTCAAATTTCGGTTCAGGGTCAGGTTTAGTTCCAGGGGAGCCGTTTGAGTTTTTGGTTAGGGTTAGGGTTAGCAGTAGGGTTATGTTTAGTTTTAGGGTTAGACAGCGTAGTGTCAGGGTTGGGGTTGTTTTGGGTAGGGGTTAGTGTTAGGGTTAGGGTCAGAGTTAGTTTTAGGTTCAGGGTCCTATTAGGGTCAGGGTTAGGATTACCTTTAGGGTTACGGTTAAGGTTAGGCTCAAAGTTTGGTCAGTGTTAGGATTAGGGTCAGGATTTGGTTAGGGTCAGGGTTATGATTAGGGTCAGAGTCAGGGTCACGGTTATGGATGAGTCAGGGTTAGAGTAAGGTCAGGTTAGGTTTAGGTTCAGGGTCTGGATCAGGGTCAGCATCAGGCTTAGATTTACGATTAGGGTTTGGGTCAGTATCTCGGTAAGTGTCAGAGTAGGGTCACGGCTAGGTTTAAGTTTTGGGTCAGGCTCACAGTCAGGGTCAGGGTCAGTTTCAGGGTCATGGGTTAGTATTAGGCTTAGCCCCGCCACTGGGTCATTGACCCGTCCCTGTAAGGTCTCAGGATAAACCCTGGGCAAAAGGGTGCAGCCCCCACATTCGCTCCCACCAGTCTGCCCTAACCTGGGTCGTGAACATAACCTGCCAACCAGGCATCAGTCCCCTCATAAGCCTGCTCCTGCTCAGGGCATCTCCACCCCCTATAATCTCTCTTTACACACACACACACACACACACACACACACACACACACACACCCTCGGGGAGGAGTCCTAGGGCTACACGGGTCAATCTGAAGGTGTGGGATTCTCTGAATCTGAGCCCCTCGGTGTCACCTCGCGATTATTTTGCCAAAAGGGCCAGAGGCGCCGGTGAAGCCTGACATGACCTGCCTAGTGAGGGAACTTGTCTGGCGGGCGAGCGCTCCTCTGCCTGCATTCTCTGGGATTCGGTACACAGCAGAAGAATCTGTCGTTTCCTTCAGGCTCTTCCCAGAAATGAGCTGGGCAGGGTGGTTTTCTCTGGAATGTGGGTGCCTGGATATGTGCGTTCCAATTCCGTTGGGCTCTCCATTGTCCCTCTTTCCCTCTCCTTGGCTGGTGCTTGGTTCTGTGCTTAGTAAGGCCTTCTCATCCTGAGCAGAGCACGGAGTCTGGAACCTCTTCCCAAAGGGTACCCTGAAGCTGCAACAAGGAGGGTCCTGACCTTGTTCCCCAGGCCAGGGTCCTAGTGCTCTGCATCATTCTGCAAGCTCACAATATCAGCCCCCTGAGCCTCCAGCCTGTCTTCTGCCCAGAAGGACCTCGAGGGATTAGAAAGCATTTACCCAAGACTGGGAGCACAGTGGGTCTCGGATAGAGATTCAAGGCCTACAGGCTCTTCTACAAGCCTGTGGGAGACTAGGGACACCCTGTCTCTATGGCCCCGTTGATAAAAGATATGGGGAGGCCTTCAGTGTTGTTGCTTTGTTCACACAGGTTGGTTACCTCTTCCAATCTCAAGTAGTCAAGGGTGGTGATGGACACCAGACCCCAAACACTGTCCCTACCCAGTGCCCTTTCAAAGCCCCTGGTCCCCTTGGAGACCCCTTGACCATCATCCCATTCTGTCTCCCCTCCCTCGTGTTTGGATTTCATTCCTGGCCAGGAGTCCTGATGCCCCTGACCCCATGGCCGAGCTGTCTCCATCCTCTTTCTTCTTTCACCCTTTTTACCCACTATTTTCCCTTGGTGTCCACCTCTGACCCCTCGCTGGGCAGAGATGGTGTGTGTGTGTGTGTGTGTGTGTGTGTGTGTCTGTGTGTGTGTTCATGCGAGCGCTCAAACACATAAGCCTCTTACTGTCTGGGGATCCTGAGGTCATGTCCCCACATGGGAAAGTGTGGGTAGCTCTCCCCAAGGAACTAAGGAGCTCTCATCCTTCAGGCAAACCTCATGGGAGGGTTAGGGTTAGGGTTAGAGTTAGGTTGAGGGTTATGTTTAGACAGGGTTTGGGTCTGGGTCTGGGTCTGGGTTAGGGTTAGGGCTTAGTGTTAGGGTTAGTGTCAGTATTCGTTTTCGGGTCGTGGCCCCTGTTAGGGTCAGGTTTAGGTTTAAGTTTATGGTTAGGGTTAGTGTCAGGCGCACAGGCAGGGTCAGTGTTAGTGTGAGTGTCAGGGTGTGGGTCAGTGTTAGGGTGAGGTTTAGGTTTAGGGTCAACGTCAGTGTTAGGTTCAGGGTGAAGCTCATGTACAGGGATAGATTTAGGGTCATATTCAGGATTTGTTTCATTGGCAAAGTTCGGGTCAGTGTCAGAGTTAGGTTTGGTCAGGTTTAGGGTTAGGGTTAGGGTTAGGGTCAGGGAGAGGGTTAGTTTCAGGGGAAAGGTTAAGGTTTGTTTTTAGGGTTAGGGTTAGAAGTACGTTTATGGTTAGGGTTAGGCTTAGACTGTGTTAGGGTCAGCGTTAGGGTTTGGGTTACGGTAAGGTTTTGTTTTACCGTTAGGATCAGCATTAATTTTAGGTTCTGGGTCCATACTAGGGTCAGCATTTAGGGTTAAATTTAGGGTAAGCGTTAGGGTCAGGCTCACAGTTTGGTCAGGTTAGGGTTAGGGTTATGGTTAGGGTTAAACTTCGGGTTAGAGTTAGTGTTTGGGTTAGGGTTAGGTTTAGGGTCAGGGTTAGGATTAGGTTTATGGTCAGGCTCACAGTCAGAGTCAGGGTCAGTGTTTTCATTTAGTTTTAGGCCTGAGTTAAGGTTAGGGTTAGAGTTAGGTTCAGGGTTAGGGTTAGACATTGGTAGGGTCAGGGTTATCGTTAAGCGTAGGGTAGGGGTCAGGGTTAGGGTTAGGTTCAGGGTTAGGTTTATGGTCAGGCTCACAGTCAGTGTCAGGGTTAGGGTTAGTTTCAGAGTAAGGGTTAGGGTCAGGGATAGGTTTGGTGTCATGTTCAGTGTTACGGTTAGGGTCAAGGTCAGGATTAGGGTCATGGTTAGGATAAGGCCTGCTTTATGTTTAGATTCAGGGTTATGATTAGGGTCATGACTTAGTTTTGCATTAGTTTTAGTGTTCTGGTCAGTCTCACGGTCTGGGTCAGAGTTAGGTTTATGGTCAGTGTCAGTGAAAGTATTAGGGTCAGGTTTAGGATAAGGGCCAGGGTTCTGTTTAGGGTCAGGGCCAGGGTTCTGTTTAGGGTCAAGATTCGGATAAGTGTCAACTTTTGGCAAAGTTCAGGGTTAGGGTCAGGTCAGATTCAGGGATAGGTTCAGGGTTAGGGTTAAAGTATGGGGTTAGGGTGAATATTAGAGTTAGTTTGAGGATTAGGGTTAGACTGGTTTAGGGTCAGGGTCAGCGTTAGTTTTACGGGTTAGTTGTAAGGTTAGAATCATTGTTATGTTTTGTGTCATGGTCCATGTCAGGGTCAGGGTCAGGGTTACTTTTATGGTTACAGTTAGGCTCAGAATCACAGTCAGCTTCAGGGTTAGTGTTAGGGTCAGGGTAGGGTCACCGTTAGGGTCAGGTTTAGGTTTATGTTCAGGGTCTGGGTCAGGGTCAGGGTGAAGTTCAGAGCCAGTGTCAGGTTTAGGGTCAGGATCTGGTTTTGGTTTTGGGTCCACGTTCAGCTCAAGGACAGGGTTAGTTTTGGGTCAGTGCTATTGTCAGGGTTAGGTTTAGGGTCAGGGTCAGGTGAAAGTCTGGGCCGGGGTCTGGTTTATGGTCAGGGTCCGGATTTGGATTAGGGTCAATATACGGTTCAGTTTCAGGATTAGATGTAGGGGAAAGGTTTGGGTTTGGTGTTAGTATTAGGGTTAGAAGTAGGGTTATGGTTAGGGTTAGGGTTAGACAGCCTTAAGGTTAGGGTTAGTTTTTGGGTTAGGGTAGGGTTTAGTATTAGGTTTAGCCTCAGCATTAGGTTTAGGATCATGGTTGGTATTAGATCAGGGATAGGGTTACCTTAGTGATTGCGGTTAGGGTCGGGAACACAGTCACGGTCAGGGTTTGGGTTAGGGTTAGGGTCAGGCTTAGGACTGTGTCAGGCTTTGAATTAGGGTCAGTGTCAGGGTCAGGGTGAAGGTCAGGGCCAGGGTCAGATAAAGGGTCACGATGAGGCTTTGGTTTAGGGTCCAGGTTCGGGTCAGGGGCAGGGTTAGATTTGGGTCAGTGTTAGAGTCAGGGTTAGGTTTAGAGTCAGGGTCAGGGTCAGGGTCAAAGTGAAGGTCAGGGCCAGAGTCTATTTAGGGTCATGTCAGGCTTTGTGTTAGGGTCAAATTTTGGTTCAGGGTCATGGTTAGTTTCAGGGGAATGGTTTGAGTTTTTGGTTAGGGTTAAGGTTAGCAGTAAAGTTATGTTTAGTTTTAGGGTTAGACAGCGTAGTGTCGTGATTAGGGTTTGGGTTGGGTAGGGGTTAGTGTTAAGGTTAGGGTCAGCGTTAGGTTTAGGTTCAGGGTCCTTATAGGGTCAGGGTTAGGGTTACCTATAGGGTTACAGTTAAGGTCAGGCTCAAAAGTCAGTGTTACGGTTAGGTTCAGGATTTGGATAGGGTCAGGGTTATGATTAGGGTCAGAGTCAGGGTCATGGTTAGGGATGAGTCATGGTTAGAGTAAGGTCAGGTTAGGTTTAGGTTCAGGGTCTGGATCAGGGTCAGCATCAGGCTTCGATATATGATTAGGGTTTTTGGTAGGATCTCGGTCAGAGTCAGTGTCAGGGCTAAGGTTAGGTTTTGGGTCAGGCTCACAGTCAGGGTCAGGGCCAGGGCCAGGGTCCGGGGTTAGTATTAGGGTTAGCCCCACACTTGGGTAATTGACCCGTCCCAGCAGGGTTTCTGGATATACCCTGGCAAATGGGTCCAGCCCCCTCATTCGCTTCCACCTAGTCTGCCCTAACATGGGGCGTGATCATGACCTGCCAACAAGGCATCGGATCCCTCAAAGCCTGCTCCTGCTCAGGGCATCTCCATCCCCGATGATCTCTCTTTACACACACACACACACACACACACACAACACACAGACACACACACGGGGAGGAGTCCTAGGTCTACATGGGTCAATCAGAAGGTGTCAGATTCTCTGACTCTGAGCCCCTCTGTTTCACCTTGCTATTATTTTGTCAAAAGGGCCAGAGGCGACAGGGAAGCCTGACATGACCTGCCCAGTGATGGAACTTGTCTGGCGGGCGAGCTCTCCTCTGCCTGCATTCTCTGGGCTTCGGTAGACAGCACAAGAACATGTCGTTTCCTTCAGACTGTACCCAGAAGTGAGCTGGGCAGTGTGGTTTTCTCTGGAATGTGGGTGCCTGGATACGTGGGTTCCAATAACGTTGGGCTCTGTCGTCAGGGAAGTAAGGTCAACCCTGCCTGGGGGCTCCTTACGGGACTTCCTGCTCCCATCCAGAGATCCCTGAGGGCACCCCTCCCACAGCTGCTCAGGGCTCACACTCCACCCCATGCCCTGTCCATCCAGTGACCCACACAGCCTCCCCCCAACCCCTGGGAGACCTGGGTGCTGCTGTTGTCTCTGCAGGGAGGGCACAGAGCTGGGTTCAGACCGGGCTCCTGCTCCAGCTCATGCCCAGGACTGTGAGCCCGCCCACATCCTGTGGCTCTCAGGACCTCCTCGGTCTCCCCGTCTGCATATTGGGGGTGTTCTGGCATCTTCTTCTGGGAACGCCTTCAGGGGTAGGCCCTCTCCATGCGTTCCATCCCTGCTCTCCCAGGAGTCTAGTGCACACACTTGGCAAGGCACGGGTGTGCCTAGGGATTGGCAGGGGAAAGGAACATAGCCCAGAGAGGCCTGGATCTGCTCTGGGATCCAGCAAAACCACCCTCCTCCTCCCTGTATCCCATCCCACCTGGCAAGGTTGCAGTGCATGGCTTCGGACCTTGTGGACACAGACTTCCTGGGACATCCATTAGGTTGAGGTCCAAGGGCCTCGTCTGTGACCATGTACTGGCCAGCCCCCACAGTGGTCCGCGGGCATTCCCGCATCCGTCCTCCTAGGATGGATGTCCCGTGGGACTGGTAAGGGGACAAAATGTTTGGCTGTCATTTGCAAGCTGATAGAGGAAAGTTGGCAGTTCTGCTTGTTCCCTCTCTCCTGTGTTCAGTCTATCTCTGTCTATGTATTTGTCCTTGTCTCTGTGTCTGCGTCTGTCTCTGTTTTTGTGTGTCTCACAGGAGCAGGATCTGTGGGCTCCAGGGCTGATGGCTGACCCAGAAACCACCGGTGTCTCCCTTGTCCCTGTTTCCCTCTCCTGTGCTGGTGCTTGGTTCCTTGCTAAGTAAGGCCTTCTCACCCTGAGCAGAGCACTGACTCTGGAACCTCTTCCCAATGGGGACCCTGAGGCTGCCACAAGAAGGGTCCTGACCTTGGTCCCCAGGCCAGGGGCCTAGTGCTCTCCATCATTCTGCAAGCTCACAATGTCAGCCCCCGAGCCTCCAGGCTGTCTTCTGCTCGAAGGACCTCGAGGGAGTAGAAAGCATTTACCCAAGACTGGGAGCACAGTCGGTCTCGAATAGAGATTCAAGGCCAACAGGCTCTTCTACAAGCCTGTGGGAGACTAGGGACACCCTGTCTCTATGGCCCCATTGATAGAAGAGTAAGGGGAGGCCTTCAGTGTTGTTGCTTTGTTCACACAGATTGGTTACCTCTTCCAACCTCAAGTAGTCCAGGGTGGTGATGGACACCAGACCCCAAACACTGTCCCTACCCAGTGCCCTTTCAAAGCCCCTGGTCCCCTTGGGGACCCCTTGACCATCATCCCATCCTGTCTCCCCTCCCCCGCCTTTGGATTTCATTCCTGGCCAGGAGTCCTGATGCCCCTGACCCCATGGCCGAGCTGTCTCCAACCTCTTTCTTCTTTCACCGTTTTTACCCACCATTTTCCCTTGGTGTCCATCTCTGACCCCTCGCTGGGCAGAGCTGGGTGTGTGTGTGTGTGTGTGTGTGTGTGTGTATGTGTGTGTGTGTTTCGCTGTTTGTGTGTGTGTGCATGCGATCTCTCAAACACATATGCCTCTTGCTGTCTGGGGATGTCCGAGGTTATGTCCCCACATGGGAAAGGGTGGGTAGCTCTCCCCAAGGATCTGAGGAGCTCTCATCCTGCAGGAAACCTCATGGGAGGGGTAGGGTTAGGTTTAGAGTTAGGTTGAGGGTTACGTTTAGACAGGGTTTGGTTCTGGGTCAGGGTTAGGGTTAGGGGTTAGTGTTAGCATTAGGGTCAGCGTTAGTTTTCGGGTCATGGCCCCTTTTAGGGTCAGGCTCAGGTTTAAGTTTATGGTTAGGTTTCGTGTCAGGCGCACAGGCAGGATTAGGGTCCGATTTTGGGTCAGGGTGAGGCTTTGGTTTCGGGTCTAGGTTCGGGATAGGGGCAGGGTTAGTTTTGGGTCAGTGTTAGGGTCAGGGTTAGGTTTAGAGTCAGGGTCAGGGTCAGAGTCTAAGTGAAGGTCATGGCCAGAGTCAGTTTAGCGTCAGGGTCAGGATTTGTTTTAGGGTCAAATTTTGGTTCGGGGTCAGGGTTAGTTCCAGGGGAACCATTTGAGTTTTTGTTTATGGTTAGGGTTAGCAGTAGGGTTATGTTTAGTTTTAGGGTTAGACAGCGTAGTGTCAGGGTTGGGGTTGGGTTGGGTAGTGGTTAGTGTTAGGGTTAGGTTCAGCATTAGGTTTAGGTTCAGGGTCCTTATTAGGGTCAGGGTTAGGGTTACCTTTAGGGTTACGGTTAAGGTTAGGCTCAAAGTTTGGTCAGTGTTAGGATTAGGTTCAGGATTTGGTTAGGGTGAGGGTTATGATTAGGGTCAGAGTCAGGGTCACAGTTAGGGATGAGTCAGGGTTAGAGTAAGGTCAGGTTAGGTTTAGGTTCAGGGTCTGGATCAGGGTCAGCATCAGGCTTAGATTTATGATTAGGGCATGCGTCAGTGTCTCGGTAAAGGTCAGAGACAGGATCACGTCTAGGTTTAAGTTTTGAGTCAGGCTCACATTCAGGATCAGGGTCAGATTCAGGGTCAGGGGTCAGTATTAGGGTTAGCCCCGCCACTGGGTCATTGACCCGTCCCTGTAGGGTCTCAGATAAACCCTTGGCAAAATATTGCAGCCCCCACATTCGCTCCCACCTAGTCTGCTCTAACCTGGGGTGTGAACATGACCTGCCAACCAGGCATCAGTCCCCTTATAAGTCTGCTCCTGATGAGGGCATCTCCACCCCCAATGATCTCTCTTTACACACACACACACACACACACACACACACACACACACACATTTGGGGAGGAGTCCTAGGGTTATACGGGTCAATCAGAAGGTGTGGGATTCTCTGACTCTGAGCCCCTCTGTGTCAACTTGCAATTATTTTTCCAAAAGGGCCAGAGGCGTCGGGGAAGCCTGACATGACCTCCAGTGAGGGGACCTGTCTGGCGGGCGAGCTCTCCTCTGCCTGCATTCTCCTCGCTTCAGTAGACAGCACAAGAACATGTCGTTTCCTTCAGGCTGTGCCGAGATATGAGCTGTGCAGGGTGGTTTTCTCTGGAATGTGGGTTCCTGGATATGTGGGTTCCAATTCCGTTGGGCTCTGTCGTCAGGGTGTAAGATCAACAATGCCTGGGGGATGCTTACGGGACTTCCAGCTCCCATTCTGAGATCCCTGAGGGCACCCCTCCCACAGCTGCTCAGGGCTCACACTCCACCCCATGCCCTGTCCATCCAGTGACCCACACACAGCCTCCTCCGAACCCCTGGGAGGCCTGGGTGCTGCCGTTGTCTCTGCAGGGAGGGCACAGAGCTGGGTTCAGACCGGGATCCTGCTCCCACCCAGTACTGTGAGCCTGCAAACATCCTGTGGCTCTCAGGGCCTCCTCAGTCTCCGTGTCTGCACATTTGGGGTGTTCTGGCATTTTCTTCTGGGCATGCCTTCAGGGGTCGACCCTCTCCATGCGTTCCATCGCTGCTCTCCCTGGAGTCTGGTGTACACACTTGCCAGGCACGGATGTTCCTGTGGATGGGTGGGCGAACGGAACATAACTCAGAGAAGCCTCGATCTGCTCTTGGATCCAGCAAATCCACCCTCCTCCTGCCTGTATTCCATCCCCCGTGGCAAGGTTGCAGTGGCATGGCTTCAGACCTTGTGGACACAGACTTCCCGGGACATCCATTAGGTTGAGGTCCAAGGGCCTCGTTGCGCACATATACTGGCCATCCCCCACAGTAGTCCGCCGGCTATCTCGCATCCGTCTTGCTAGGATGGATGGCCTGTGGGACTGATAAGGGGACATAATGTTTGGCTGTCATTTCCAAGCTGATGGAGGAAAGACTGGCACTTCTGTTGGTTCTTTCTCTCCTGTGTTCAGTGTCTGTCACTGTCGTTGTCTTTGTCTTTGTCTCTGTGTCTGCGTTTGTCTCTGATTTGGTGTGACTCACAGGAGCAGGATCTGTGGGCTGCAGGGCTGATGGATGAAACCGCCGTTGTCTCCCTTGTCCCTGTTTCCCTCTCCTGTGCTGGTGCTTGGTTCCTTAGTAAGTAAGGCATTCTCACCCTAAGCAGAGCACTGACTCTGGAACCTCTTCCCAATGGGGACCCTGAAGCTGCAACAAGGAGGGTCCTGACCTTGGTCCCCAGACCAGGGTCCTAGTGCTCTACCAAATTCTGCAAGCTCACAATGTCAGCTCCCGAGCCCTCAGGCTGTCTTCTGCTAGAAGGACCTCGAGGGAGTAGAAAGCATGTACCCAAAACTGGGAGCACAGTGGGTCTCAGATAGAGATTCAAGGCCAACAGGCTCTTTTACAAGCCTGTGGGAGACTAGGGACACCCTGTCTCTATGGCCCCATTGATAGAAGAGAAAGGGGAGGCCTTCGTTGTTGTAGCTCTGTCCACAGAGGGTGGTTACCTCTTCCTACTTCCAGTAGTCCAGGGTGGTGATGGACACCAGACCCCAGACACTGTCCCCACCCAGTGCCCTTGCAAAGCTCTTGGGCCCCTTGGGGACCCCTAGACCATCAACTCATCCTGTCTCCACTCCGCATGCTTTGGATCTCAGTCCTGGCCAGGAGGTCTGATGCCCCTGACTGCATGACCGAGCTGTCTCCAACCTATTTCTTTTTTCACCGTTTTTACCCACCATTTTCCCTTGGTGTCCACCTCTGACCCCTCGCTGGGCAGAGCGGTCTGTGTGTGTGTGTGTGTGTGTGTGTCTGTGTGTCTGTGTGTCTGTGCATGGGAGCGCTCAAACACATATGCCTCTACCTGTCTGGTGATGTCCGTGGTTATGTCCCCACATGGGATGGGGTGATTAGCTCTCCCCAAGGATCTGAGGAGCTCTCATCCTCCAGGCAAACCTCATGGGAGGTAGGGTTAGAGTTAGTTTGAGAGTTAGGTTTAGACAGGGTTTGGGTCAGGGTCAGGGTTAGGGTTAGGGGTTTGTGTTAGGGTTACGTTCAGCCTTAGGTTTCTGGTCATGGCCCGTGTTAGGGTCCGGGTCACCTTTACGTTTATGCTTAGATTTAGGGTCTGGCTCACAGTCAGGGTCAGGGTTAGTGTGAGGGTCAGATTCTGGGTCAGTGTTAGGGTGAGGGTTAGGTTTAGGTTCAGGGTTAGTGTCAGTGTCAGGTGAAGGTCAGGGACAGGGTCAGGTTTTAGGTCAGGGTCAGGTTTTGGTTTACGGGCAAGGTTCGTATCAGGATGAGGATTATGTTTGGGTCAGGGTTAGGGTTAGGGTTAGGGTCAGGGTTAGGTTCAGGGTAAGGTTAGGGTTTGGTGTTAGGGTTAGTGTTCGAAGTAGGGTTAGCGTTAGACTTTGTTAGGGTCAGGGTTAGGGTTTGGGTTAGGGTAGGGTTTAGTTTTACCATTAGGGTCAGCATTAGTTTTAGGATCTGGGTTCGTATAAGGGTCAGGGTTTAGGGTTACTTTTAGGATTAGGTTTAGGGTCAGGCTCACAGTCAAGGTCAGGGTTCTGCTTAGTGTCAAGATTAGGTCAGCGTCAGACACTCGGTTAGGGTCTGAGTCAGGATTAGTGTAAGGTCAGGGTTAGGTTTAAGTTCAGGGTCCAAATCAGTGTCAGCGTTAGCCTTTAGTTTAGGTTTAGGGTCGCGTCTGGCTTATGGTCAGGGTCATGGTGAGGTTCAGGGCTGGTTAGGTTTGGGTCAGGTTCACAGTCAGGTTCAGGTTCAGGGTTTTCGGTGAGATTTAGGGTTAGGGTTAATGTTAGGGTTAGAGTGAGGGTCAGGGTTAGGGGTAGACATTGTTAGGGTCAGGGTTACCGTTAGGCTTAAGGTAGGGGTCAGGGTTAGTGTTAGGTTAGGGTTAGGTTTATGGTCAGGCTCACAGTCAATGTCAAGGTTAGTGTTTGTGTCAGAAAAAGGGTCAGTGTCAGGGTTAGGATAGGGTGAGGTTCAGTGTTCGGGTTATGGTCAAGTTCAGGGTTAGGGTCAGACTTAGGATAAGGTCAGCTTTACGTTTAGATTCTGGGTTAGTCAGGATCATGTTTAGCTTTGGGTTACGGTTCTGGTCAGGCTCACGATCTGGGTCAGAGTTAGGGTTAGGGTCAGGGTTAGGGTTAGGGTCAGGCATAGGACTGGGTCAGGCTTAGGATTAGGGTCAGGGTCAGGGTCAGGATGAAGGTCAGGGCCAGGGTCCGATTTCGGGTCAGCGTGAGGCTTTGGTTTCGGGTCCAGGTTCGGGACTGGGGCAGGGTTAGTTTTGTGTCAGTGTTAGGGTCAGGGTTAGGTTTAGAGTCAGGGTCAGGGTCAGAGTCAAAGTGAAGGTCAGGGCTAGAGTCAGTTTATAGTTAGGGTCAGGCTTTGTTTTAGAGTCAAATTTTGGTTCAGGGTCAGGGTTAGTTTCAGGGGAACGGTTTGAATTTTTGGTTAGGGTTAGGGTTAGCGTAGGGTTATGTTAAGTTTAGGGTAGGACACCATAGTGTCAGGGTTAGGGGTCGGTTGGGTCGGGATTAGTGTTAGGGTTAGGGTCAGCGTTAGGTTTAGGTTAAGTCTCCTTATTAGGGTCAGGGTTAGGATTACCTTTGGGGTTACTGTTAAGGTCAGGCTCAAAGTACGGTCACTTACAGGGTTAGGGTCAGGATTTGGTTAGGGTCAGGGTTATGATTAGGGTCAGAGTCAGGGTCACGGTTAGGGATGAGTCATGGTTAGAGTAGGTCAAGTTAGGTTTAGGATCAGGGTCTGGATCAGGGTCAGCATCAGGCTTAGATTTAGGATTAGGGTTTGGGACAGTATCTCGTTCAGGGTCAGAGTTAGAGTCAGGGCTAGGGGGTTAGGTTTTCGGTCAGGCTCACAGTCAGGGTCAGTGTCAGGGTAGGGGTCAGGGGTTAGTGTTAGTGTTAGCCCCAAACCTGGGTCATTGACCTGTCCCTTCAGGTCTCAGGATAAACCCTGGTCAAAAGGGTGGAGCGGCACACCTGCTCCCAGCTAGCCTGCCTTAACCTGGGGCGTGAACATAACCTGCCAACCAGGTATCGGACCCCTCATAAGCCTGCTCTTGCTCGGGACATCTCCACCTCTGATGAGCTCTCTACATACACACACACACACACACGCACACACACACACGGGGAGGAGATCTAGGGCTACACGGATCAATCAGAAGGTTTGCGACTCTGACTCTGAACCCCTCGGTTTCACCTTGCAATTCTTTTTGCCAATACGACCAGAGGCGTCAGCAGGCCTGACATGACCTGCCCAGTGAGGGGACTTGTCTTGCTGGCGAGCTCTAATCTGCCTGCATTCTCTGGGCTTCGGTAGAAAGCACAAGAACATGTCACATCCTTCAGGCTGTGCCCAGAATTGTGCTGGGCAGGGTGGTTTTCTCTGGAATGTGGGTGCCTGGATACGTGGGTTCCAATTCCATTGGGCTCTGTCGTCAGGGAAGTAAGGTCACCACTGCCTGGGGGCTCCTTACCAGACTTCCTGCTCCCATCCAGAACACCCTGAGGGCGCCCTAACCAAGCTACTCAGGGATCACACTCCACCCCATACCCTGTCCATCCAGTGATACACACACAGCCTCCCCCCAAATCCTGGGAGGCCTGGGTGCATCTGTTGTCTCCACTGGGAGGGAACAGAGCAGGGTTTAGACTGGGTTTCTGCTCTTGCCCAGGACTGTGAGCCCCGACATATCCTGTGACTCTCAGGGCCTCCTCAGTCCCCCGTCGACACATTGGGGTTGTTCTGGCTTCTTCTTCAGGGGATGCCATCAGGGGCAGGCCCTCTCCACGCGTTCCATCCCCGCTCTCCCAGGAGTCGGGTGCACAATCTTGCCTAGGAACGGGTGTGCTTTGTGATGAGCAGGGGAATGGAATATAGCCCACAGAGGCCTGGATCTCCACTGGGATCCAGCAAAACCACCCTCCTCCTGCCTGTATTCCATCCCCCGTGGCAAGGTTGCTGTGCATGGCTTCTGACCTTGTGCACCCAGACTTCCCGGGACTACCATTAGTTTGAAATCCAAGGCTTCGTCTGCGCCCATGTACTGGCCAGCCTCCATAGAGGTCCGCGGGCATTCCCGCATCCGTCCTCCTAGGAGGGATGGCCCGTGGGACTGAAAACGGGACAAAATGTTTGGCTGTCATTTCCAAGCTGATGGAGGAAAGTCTGTCACGTCTGCTGGTTCTTTCTCTCCCGTGTTCAGTGTCTGTCTCTGTCTTTGTCCTTGTCTTTGTCTCCGTGCCAGGGCCTGTCTCTGTTTTGGTGTGTCTCACAGGAGCAGGATCTGTGGGCTCCAGGGCTGATGGACGAAACCGCCATTGTCTCCCATGTCCCTGTTTCCCTCTCCTGTGCTGGTACTTGGTTCCTTGGTAAGTAAGGCCTTCTCAACCTGAGCAGAGCACGGACTCTGGAACCTCTTCCCAATGGGGACCCTGAGGCTGCAACAAGGAGGGTCCTGACCTTGGTCCCCAGGCCAGGGGCCATGTGCTCTGCCACATACTGCAAGCTCACAATGTCAGCCCCCCGAGGCCTCAGGCTTTCTTCTGCTCAGAAGGACCTCGAAGGAGTAGAAAGCATGTACCCAAGACTGGGAGCACAGTGGGTCTCGGATAGAGATTCAAGGCCAACAGGCTCTTTTACAAGCCTGTGGGAGACTAGGGACATCCTGTCTCTATGGCCCCATTGATAGAAGAGTAAGGGGAGGCTTTCGGTGTTGTAGCTCTGTCCACACAGGGTGGTTACCTTTTCCTACTTCCTGTAGTCCAGGGTGGTGATGGACGCCAGACCCCAGACACTGTCCCCTCCCAGTGCCCTTGCAAAGCTCTTGAGCCCCTTGGGCACCCCTACACCATCAACTCGTCCTGTCTCCACTCCCCATGCTTTGGATCTCAGTCCTGGCCAGGAGGTCTGATGCCCCTGACCGCATGGCCGAGCTGTCTCCAACCTCTTTCTTCTTTCACCCTTTTTACCCACCATTTTCCCTTGGTGTCCACCTCTGACCCCTCGCTGGGCAGAGCCGTCTGTGTGTGTGTGTGTGTGTGTGTGTGTGTGTCTGTGTGTCTGTGCATGGGAGCGCTCAAAGACATATGCCTCTCCCTGTCTGGTGATGTCCGAGGTTATGTCCCCACATGGGATGGGGTGATTAGCTCTCCCCAAGGATCTGAGGAGCTCTCATCCTCCAGGCAAAGCTCATGGGAAGGTTAGTGGTAGGGTTAGAGTTAGGTTGAGAGTTCAGTTTAGACAGTTTTTGTGTCAGGGTCAGGGTTATGGTTAGGGGTTTATGTTAGGGTTAGGTTCAGCGTTAGGTTTCTGGTCATGGCCCGTGTTAGGGTCAGGGTCAGCTTTACGCTTATGCTTAGATTTAGGGTCTGGATCACAGTCAGGGTCAGCGTTAGTGTGAGGGTCAGGTTCTGCGTCAGTGTTAGGGTGAGGGTTAGGTTTAGGGACAGGGTTAGTGTCAGGGTCAGGTGAAGGTCAGGGACACCGTCAGATTTTTTGTCAGGGTCAGGTTTTGGTTTAGGGGCAAGGTTCGTGTCAGGAAGAGGGTTATGTTTGGGTCAGGGTTAGGGTTAGGGTCAAGGTTAGGTTCAGGGTAAGGTTATTCTTTGGTGTTAGGGTTATTGTTAGAACTAGAGTTATGGTTAGGGTTAGCATTAGACTGTGTTAGGGTCACAGATAGGGTTTGGGTTAGCATTAGACTGTGTTAGGGTCACGGTTAGGGTTTGGGTTAGGGCAGGGTTTAGTTTTACCATTAGGGTCTGTATTAGTTTTAGGATCTGGGTCCGTATAAGGGTCAGGGTTTAGGGTTACATTTAGTGTTAGTTTTAGGGTCAGGCTCACAGTCACGGTCAGGGTTCTGCTTAGTGTCAAGATTAGGTCAGCGTCAGACACTCAGTTAGGGACTGAGTCAGGATTAGTGTAAGGTCAGGGTTAGGTTTAAGTTCAGGGTCCAAATCGGTGTCAGCGTTAGTCTTTGGTTTAGGTTAGGGTCGGGTCTGGCTCATGGTCAGTGTCATGTTGAGGTTCAGGGCTGGTTAGGGTTGGGTCAGGTTCACAGTCAGGTTCAGGGTCAGGTTTTTCGGTGAGATTTAAGGTTAGGGTTAATGTTAGGTTAATGTTAGAGTGAGGGTCAGGGTTAGGGTTAGAAATTGTTTGGGTCAGTGTTATCATTAGGCTTAAGGGAGGAGTCAGGGTTAGGATTAGGTTAGGGTTAGGTTTATGGTCAGGCTCACAGTCAGTGTCAGGGTTAGGGTTTGTGTCTGATTAAGGGTCAGGGTCAGGGTGAGGATTAGGTTCAGGTTCAGTGTTAGGGTCAGGGTCAAGGTCAGGTTTAGGGTTATGGTTAGGATAAGGTCTGCTTTATGTTTAGATTCTCGGTTATGATTATAGTCAAGATCATGGTTAGCTTTGGGTTAGGGTTCTGGTCAGACTCACGGTCTTGGTCTGAGTTAGGGTTAGGTTTAGTGTCAGGATTATGGTTAGGGTCACACTAAGGACTATGTCAGGCTTAGGATTAGGGTCAGGGTCAGGGTCAGCCTGAAGGTCAGGGCCAGGTTCCGTTGTAGCGTCAGGGTGAAGCTTGGTTTCGGGTCCAGGTTCGGGAGAGGGGCAGGGTTAGTTTTGGGTCAGTGTTAGGGTCAGGGTTAAGTTTAGAGTCAGGGTCAGGGTCAGAGTCAAAGTGAAGGTCAGGGCCAGAGTCAGTTTAGGGTCCGGGTCAGGCTTTGTTTTAGGGTCAAATTTTGGTTCAGGATCAGGGTTAGTTTCAGGGGAACGGTTTGAGTTTTTGGTTAGGGTTAGGGTTAGCGTAGGGTTATGTTTAGTTTAGGGTAGGACACCATAGTGTCAGGGTTAGGGTTGGATTGGGTCGGCCTTAGTGTGAGGGTTAAGGTCAGCGTTAGGTTTAGGTTAAGAGTCCTTATTAGGGTCAGGGTTAGGGTTACCTTTAGGGTTATGGTTAAGGTCAGGCTCCAAGTACAGTTAGTGTTAGTGTTTGGGTCAGGATTTGGTTAGGGTCAGTGTTTTGATTAGGGTCAGAGTCAGGGTCATGGTTAGGGATGAGTCAGGGTTAGAGTAGGTCAGGTTAGGTTTAGGATCAAGGTCTGGATCAGGGTCAGCATCAGGCTTAGATTTAGGATTAGGGTTTGGGTCAGGATCTCGGTCAGGGTCAGAGTCAGGGTCAGGGCTAGGGTTAGGTTTTCGGTCAGGCTCACAGTCAGGGTCAGGGTCAGGGTCAGGGGTTAGTGTTAGGTTTTTTCCCGCAACTGGGTCATTTACCAGTCCCTTCAGGTTCTCAGGATAAACCCTGGGCAAATGGGTGCAGCGTCACACCCGCTCCCTGCTAGCCTGCCTTAACCTGGGGCGTGAACATGACCTGCCAACCAGGCATCGGCCCCCTCATAAGCCTGCTCCTGCTCGGGACATCTCCTTCCCCGATGAGCTTTCTTTACACACACACAAACACACACACACACACACACACACACACACACACACACGGGGAGGAGATCTGGGGCTACACGGGTCAATCAGAATGTTTAATGTTTGCGACTCTGACTCTAAACCCCTCGGTTTCACCTTGCGATCCTTTTTGCCAATACGGCCAGAGGCGTCAGGGAGGCCTGACATGACCTGCCCAGTGAGGGGACTTGTCTGGCGGGCGAGCTCTCTTCTGCCTCCATTCTCTGGGCTTCGGTAGACAGCACAAAAACATGTCGTTCCCTTCAAGGTGTGCCCAGAAATGAGCTGGGCAGGGTGGTTTTCTCTGGAATGTGGGTGCCTGGATACGTTGGTTCCAATTCCGTTGGGCTCTGTCATCAAGGATGTAAGGTCACCACTGCCTGAGGGCTCCTTACCGGACTTCCTGCTCCCATCCAGAGCTCCCTGAAGGTGCCCCTACCCCAGCTGCTCAGGGCTCATACTCCACCACATGCCCTGTCCATCCAGTGACCCACACAGCCTCCCCCCAACCCCTGGGAGGCCTGGGTGCAGCTGTTGTCTCCGCTGAGAGGGAACAAGGCTGGGATTAGACCGGGTTCCTGCTCCTGCCCAGGACTGTGAGCCAGGACAAATCCTGTGACTCACAGGGCCTCCTCAGTCTCCCCGTCTGCACATTGGGGGTGTTCTGGCTTCTTCCTCAAAGAAAGTCATCAGGGGTAGGCCATCTCCATGTGTTCCACCCCCGCTCTCCCAGGAGTCTGGTGCACACTTTTGGTAAGGCACGGGTGTACTTGGTCCTGAGCAGGGGAATGGAATATAGCACACAGAGGCCTGGATCTGCACTGGGATCCAGCAAAACCACCCTCCTCCTGCCTGTATCCCATCCCCCGTGGCAAGATTGCAGTGCATGGCTTCTGACCTTGTGGACACAGACTTCCCGGGAATTCCATTAGGTTGAGGTCCAAGGGCCTCGTCTGCGCGCATGTACTGGCCAGCCCCCATAGTGGTCCGTGGGCATTCCCGCATCCGTCCTCCTATGAGGGATGGCCCGTGGGAATGATAAGGTGACAAAATGTTTCACTGTCATTTCCAAGCTGATGGAGGAATGTCTGGCACTTCTACTGGTTCTTTCTCTCCTGTGTTCAGTGTCTGTCTCTGTCTTTGTCTTTGTCTTTGTCTCTGTGTCAGGGTCTGTCTCTGTTTTGGTGTGTCTCACAGGAGCAGGATCTGTGGGCTCCAGGGCTGATGGACGAAACCGCCGTTGTCTCCCTTGTCCCTGTTTCCCTCTCCTGTGCTGGTACTTGGTTCCTTGGTAAGTAAGGCCTTCTCACCCTAAGCAGAGCACGGACTCTGGAACCTCTTCCCAATGGGGACCCTGAAGCGGCAACAAGGAGCGTCCTGACCTTGGTCCCCAGGCCAGGGGCCTAGTGCACTGCACATTCTGCAAGCTCACAGTGTCAGCCCCCCGAGACTCCAGGCTGTCTTCTGCTCAGAAGGAACTCGAGGGAATAGAAAGCATATACCCAAGACTGGGAGCACAGTCCATCTCGGATAGACATTCAAGGCCAACAGGCTCTTTTACAAGCCTGTGGGAGACTAGGGACACCCTGTCTCTTTGGCTCCATTGATAGAATAGTAAGGGGAGGCTTTCGGTGTTGTAGCTCTGTCCACACAGGGTGGTTACCTCTTCCTACTTCCTGTAGTCCAGGGTGGTGATGGACACCAGACCCCAGACACTGTCCCCACCCAGTACCCTTGCAAAGCCCTTGGGCCCCTTGGGGACCCCTTGACCATCAGCTCGTCCTGTCTCCACTCCCCATGCTTTAGATCTCGGTCCTGGCCAGGAGTCCTGACCCCTGACCCCATGGCCGTGTTCTCTCCAACCTCTTTCTTCTTTCACCCTTTTTACCCACCATTTTCCCTTGGTGTCCATCTCTGACCCCTAGCTGGGCAGAACAAGGTGTGTGTGTGTGTGTTTGTGTGTGTGTGTGCATGTGAGCGCTCAAACACTAATACCTCTATCTTTCTCGCGATGTCGGAGGTTATGTCCCCACATGGGATGGGGTGATTAGCTCTCCCCAAGGATCTGAGGAGCTCTCAACCTCCAGGAAAACCTCATGGGAGGGTTAGGGGTCTGGTTAGTGTTAGGTTGAGAGTTAGGTTTAGGCAGGGTTTGGTTCAGGGTCAGGGTTAGGTTTAGGGGTTTGTGTTAGGGTTAGGGTCAGCATGACGTTTCTGGTCATGGCCCGTGTTAGGGTCCGGGTCAGCTTTATGTTTATGGTTATATTTAGGGTCTGGCTCACAGTCAGGGTCAGGGTTAGTGTGAGGGTCAGGTTCTGGGACAGTATTAGGGTGAGAGTTAGGTTTAGGGTCAGGGTCAGTGTCAGGGTCAGGTGAAGGTCAGGGACAGGGTCAGATTTTGGGTTAGGGTTAGGTTTTGGATTACGGGCAAGTTTCGTGTAGGATGAGGGTTATGTTTGGGTCCGGGTTAGTGTTAGGGTTAGGGTCAGGGTTAGGTTCAGCGTAAGGTTAGGGTTTAGTGTTAGGGTTAGTGTTAGAAGTAGGGTTATGGTTAGGGTTAGCGTTAGACTGTGTTAGGATCACGGTTAGGCTTTGTGTTAGGGTAGGGTTTCGTTTTACCATTAGGGTCAGCATTAGTTTTAGGTTCTGGGTTCGTATAAGGGTCAAGGTTTAGGGTTACATTTAGCGTTAGGTTTAGGGTCAGGCTCACAGGCAATGTCAGGGTTCGGGTTAGGGTCAAGGTTAGGTCAGGGTCAGACTCTCGGTTAGGGTCTGAGTCAGGGTTAGTGTAAGGTCAGGTTTAGGTTTAAGTTCAGGGTCCGAATCAGTGTCAGCGTTAGGCTTTGGTTTTGGATAGGGTCGGGTCTGGCTCATGGTCAATGTCATGGTGAGGTTCAGGGCTGGTTAGGTTTGTGTCAGGTTCACAGTCAGGGTCTGGGTCAGGGTTTTCCGCGAGATTTAGGGTTAAGGTTAACTTTAGGGTTAGAGTGAGGGTCATGGTTAGAGTTAGACATTGTTAGGGTCAGGGTTATCGTTAGGCTTAAGGTAGTGGTCAGGGTTAGGTTTAGGTTAGTTTTAAGTTTATGGTCAGGCTCACAGTCAGTGTCAGGGTTAGGGTTAGTGTCAGAGTAAGGGTTAGGGTCAGGGTAGGATTAGGGTCAGTTTCAGTGTTAGGGTCAGGGTTAGAATCATGGTTAGGATAAGGTCTGCTTTACGTTTATATTCTGGGATATGATTATAGTCAGGATCATGGTTAGCTTATGGTTAGGGTTTTGGTCAGGCTCGCGGTCTTGGTCTGAGTTAGGGTTAGGGTTGGGTAAGGGTTACGGTTAGGGTCAGGCTTAGGACTGGGTCAGGCTTAGGATTAGGGTCAGGGTCAGGGTAAGGTGAAGGTCCGGGCCAGGGTCCAATTTAGGTTCAGGGTGTGGCTTTGGTTTCGGGTCCAGGTTCGGGACCGGGGCAGGGTTAGTTTTGGGTCAGTGTTAGGGTCAGGGTTTGGTTTAGTGTCCTGATCGGGGTCAGAGTCAAAGAGAAGGTCAGGGCCAGGGTCAGTTTAGGGTCAGGGTCAGGCTTTGTTTTAGAGTCATATTTCGGTTCAGGGTCAGGGTTAGTTTCAGGGGAACTGTTTGAGTTTTTGGTTAGGGTTAGTGTTAGCAATAGGGTTATGATTAGTTTTAGGGTTAGACAGTATAGTGACAGGGTTCGGTGTTGGATTGGGGAGGTGTTAGTGTAGAGTTAGGGTCAGCGTCAGGTTTAGGTTAAGTTTCCTTATTAGGGTCAGGTTAGGGTTACCGTTAGGATTAGGTTTAAGTTCAGGCTCAAAATACGGTCAGTGTTAGGGTTAGGGTCAGGATTTGGTTATGGTCAGGGTTATGATTAGGGTCAGAATCATGGTCATGGTTAGAGATGAGTCAGGGTTTGAGTAGTTCAGGTTAGGATTAGGATCAGTGTCTGGATCAGGGTCAGCATCAGGCTTAGATTAGGATTGGGGTTTGTGTCAGGATCTCGGTCAGGGTCAGAGTCAGGGTCAGCGCTAAGGTTAGGCTTTGGATCAGGCTCAAAGTCAGGGTCAGGGTCAGGGTCAGGGTCAGAGTCACTGGTTAATGTTAGTGTTAGTCCCGCACCTGGGTCATGGACCAGTCCCTTCAGGGTCTCAGGATAACCACCCCCCACACACACACACACACGGGGAGGAAACCTAGGGCTACACGGGTCAATCAGAATGTTTGGGACTCTGACTCTGAACCCCTCGGTTTCACCTTGCGATTCTTTTTGCCAATACGGCCAGAGGCATCAGGGAGGCCTGACATGACCTGCCCAGTGAGGGGACTTGTCTGGCGGGCGAGTTCTCCTCTGCCTGCATTCTCTGGGCTTCGGTAGAAAGCACAAGAACATGTCGCTTCCTTAAAGCTGTGCCCAGAAATGAGCTGGGCAGGGTGGTTTTCTCTGGAATGTGGGTGCCTGGATACGTGGGTTGCAATTCCGGTGGGCTCTGTCGTCAGGGAAGTGAGGTCACCACTGCCTGGGGGCTCCTTACCGGAATTCCTGCTCCCATCCAGAGCTCTGTGAGGGCGCCCTTACCACAGCTGCTCAGGGATCACACTCCACCCCATGCCCTGTCCATCCAGTGACCCACACACAGCCTCCCCCCAACCCCTAGGAGGCCTGGGTGGAGCTATTGTCTCCGCTGGGAGGGAACAGAGCTGGGGTTAGACCCGGTTCCTGCTCCTGCCCAGGACTGTGAGCCCGGACACATCCTGTGACTCTCAGGGTCTCCTCAGTCTCCCCATCTGCACATTGGGGGTGTTCTGGCTTTTTCTTCAGGGGATGCCATCATGGGTAGGCCCTCTCCATGGATTCCATCTCCGCTCTCCCAGGAGTCGGGTGCACAAACTTGCCTAGGAACGGGTGTGCTTGGTCATGAGAGGGTGAATGGAATATAGCCCACAGAGGCCTGGATCTCTACTGGGATCCAGCAAAACCACCCTCCACCTGCCTGTATCCCATCCCCCGTGGCAAGATTGCAGTGCATGGCTTCTGACCTAGTGGACACAGACTTCCCGGGACTTCCATTAGGTTGAGGTCCAAGGGCCTCGTCTGCGCACATGTACTGGCCAGCCCCCACAGTGGTCTGTGGGCATTCCTGCATCCGTCCTCCTAGGAGGGATGGCCCGTGGGACTAATAAGGGGACAAAATGTTTGGCTGTCATTTCCAAGCTGATGGAGGAAATTCTGGCAATTCTGCTGGTTCTTTCTCTCCTGTGTTCAGTGTCTGTCTCTATCTTTGTCTTTGTCTTTGTCTCTGTCAGGATCTGTCTCTGTTTTGGTGTGTCTCACAGGAGCAGGATCTGTGGGCTCCAGGGCTGTTGGACGAAACCGCCGTTGTCTCCCTTGTCCCTGTTTCCCTCTCCTGTGCTGGTACTTGGTTCCTTGGTAAGTAAGGCCTTCTCACCCTAAGCAGAGCACGGACTCTGGAACCTCTTCCCAATGGCGACCCTGAAGCTGCAACAAGGAGGGTCCTGACCTTGGTCCCCAGGCCAGGGGCCTAGTGCTCTGCCACATTCTGCAAGCTCACAATGTCAGCCCCCCGAGATTCCAGGCTGTCTTCTGCTCAGAAGGACCTCGAGGGAGTAGTAAGCATGTACCCAAGACTGGAAGCACAGTGGGTCTTGGATAGAGATTCAAGGACAACAGGCTCTTTTACAAGCCTGTGGGAGACTAAGGACACCCTGTCTCTATGGCCCCATTGATAGAAGTGTAAGGGGAGGCCTTCCGTGTTGTAGCTCTGTCCACACAGGGTGGTTACCTCTTCCTACTTCCAGTAGTCCAGAGTGGTGATGGACACCAGACCCAAACACTGTCCCCACCCAGTGCCCTTCCAAAGCCCTTGGGCCCCTTGGGGACCCCTTGACCATCAGCTCGTCCTGTCTCCACTCCCCATGCTTTGGATCTCGTTCTGGCCAGGAGTCCTGATGCCCATAACCCCATGGCCGAGCTGTGTCGAACCTCTTTCTTCTTTCACCCTTTTTACCTACCATTTTCCCTTGGTGTCCACCTCTGACACCTAACTGGGCTGAGCGGGATGTGTGTGTGTGTGTGTGTGTGTGTGTGTGTGCACGGGAGTGCTCAAACACCTATGCCTCTATCTGTCTGGTGATGTCCGAGGTTATGTCCCCACATGGGATGGGGTGAGTAGCTCTCCCCAAGGATCTGAGGAGCTCTCATCCTCCAGGCAAACCGCATGGGAGTGTTGGGGCTAGGGTTAGAGTTAGTTTGAGAGTTAGAGTTAGACAGGGTTTGGTTCAGGGTCTGGGTTAAGGTTATGGGTTTGTGTTAGGGTTAGGGTTTTGTGTCATGGCCCGTGTTAGGGTCAGGGTCAGCTTTACGTTTATAGTTAGATTTAGGGTCTGGCTCACAGTCAGGGTCAGGGTTAGTGTGAGGGTCAAGTTCTGGGTCAGTGTTAGTGTGAGGGTTAGGTTTAGGGTCATGGTCAGTGTCAGTGTCAGGTGAAGGTCAGGGACAGGGTCAGATTTTTGGTCAGGGTCAGGTTTTGGTTTAGGGGCAAGTTTCGTGTCAGGATGAGTATTATGTTTGGGTCAGGGTTAGGGTTAGGGTTAGGGTCAGGGTTAGGTTCAGGATAAGGTTAGGGTTTGGTGTTCGGGTTAGTGTTAGAAGTAGGGTTATGGTTAGGGTTAGCATTAGACTGTGTTAGGGTCAGGGTTAGGATTTGGTTAGGGTAGGTTTTAGTTTTACCATTAGGGTCAGCATTAATTTTAGGTTCTGGGTCCGTATAAGGGTCAGGATTTAGGGTTATATTTATGGTTAGTTTTAGGATCAGGCTCACAGTCAAATTCAGGGTTCAGGTTAGGGTCAAGTTTAAGTCTTGTTCAGACTCTCATTTAGGGTCTGAGTCAGGGTTAGTGTAAGGTCAGGGTTAAGTTTATGTTCAGGGTCCGAATCAGTGTCAGCGTTAGGCTTTCGTTTAGGTTAGGGTAGTGTCTGGCTCATGGTCAGGGTCCTGTTGAAGTTCAGGGCTGGTTAGGTTTCGGTCAGGTTCACATTCAAGGTCAGGGTCAGGGCTATCAGTGAGATTTATGGTTAGGGTTAATGTTAGGGTTAAAGTGAGGGTCAGGGTTAGGGTTAGACATTGTTAGGGTCAGGGTTAAAGTTAGGCTTAAGGTAGGGGTCAGGATTAGGGTTAGGTTACAGTTAGGTTTATGGTCAGGCTCACAGTCAGTGTCATGGTTAGGGTTTGTGTCTAAGTAAGGGTCAGGGTCAGGGTTAGAATTAGGATCAGGTTCAGAGTTAGGTTCAGGGTCAAGGTCAGGGTTAGGGTCATGGTTAGGATAAGGTCTGGTTTACGTTTAGATTCTGGATTTTGATTATAGTCAGGATCATGGTTAGCTTTGGGTTAGGGTTCTAGTCAGGCTCACGGTCCGGGTCTGAGTTAGGGTTAGGGTTAGGTCAGGGTTAGGGTTAGGGTCAAACTTAGTACTGGGCAGGCTTAGGATTAGGGTCAGGGTCAGGGTCAGTTGAAGGTCAGGGCCAGGGTCCGATTTAGGGTCAGGGTGAGGCTTTCGTTTCGGGTCCAGGATCGGGACAGGGACATGGTTAATTTTGGGTCAGTGTAGGGTCAGGGTTAGGTTTAGAGTCAGGGTCAGGTTCAGAGTCAAAGTGAAGATCAGGGCCAGTCAGTTTAGGGTCAGGGTCAGGCTTAGGTTTTTTTTTTTTTTCCCCCAATTTATTTATTTTCAGAAAAACAGTATTTGTTATTTTTTCACCACACCCAGTGCTCCATGCAAGCTGTGCCCTCTATAATACCCACCACCTGGTACCCCAACCTCCCACCTCCCCGCCACTTCAAACCCCTCAGACTGTTTTTCAGAGTCCATAGTCTCTCATGGTTCACCTCCCCTTCCAATTTACCCAAATTCCCTACTCCTCTCTAAGCCCCTTGTCCTCCATGCTATTGGTTATGCTCCACAAATGAGTGAAACCATATGATAATTGACTCTCTCTGCTTGACTGATTTCACTCAGCATAATCTCTTCCAGTCCCGTCCATGTTGCTACAAAAGTTGGATATTCGTCCTTTCTGATGGAGGCATAATACTCCATAGTGTATATGGACCACATCTTCCTTATCCATTCATCCCTTGAAGGGCATCTTGGTTCTTTCCATAGTTTGGCGACTGTGGCCATTGCTGCTATAAACATTGGGGTAAAGATGGCCCTTCTTTTCACGACATCTGTATCTTTGGGGTAAATACCCAGGAGTGCAATTGCAGAGTCGTAAGGAAGCTCTATTTTTAATTTCTTGAGGAATCTCCACACTGTTCTCCAAAGAGGCTGCACCAACTTGCATTCCCACCAACAGTGTAAGAGGGTACCCCTTTCTCCACATCCTCTCCAACACATGTTGTTTCCTGTTTTGTTAATTTTGGCCATTCTAACTGGTGTAAGGTGATATCTCAATGTGCTTTTAATTTGAATCTCCCTGAGGGCTAATGATGATGAACATTTTTTCATGTGTCTGATAGCCATTTGTATGTCTTGATTGGAGAAGTGTCTGTTCATATCTTCTGCCCATTTTTGATGTGTTTGTCTGTTTCGTGTGGGTTGAGCTTGAGGAGTTCATTATAGATCCTGGATATCAACCTTTTGTCTCTACTGTCATTTGCAAATATCTTCTCCCATTCCGTGGGTTGCCTCTTTGTTTTTTTGACTGTTTCCTTTGCTGTGCAGAAGCTTTTGATTTTGATGAAGTCCCAGAAGTTTATTTTCGCTTTTGTTTCCTTTCCCTTTGGAGACGTATCTTGAAAGATGTTGCTGTGGCTGATATCAAAGAGATGACTGCCTATGTTCTCCTCTAAGATTCTGATGGATTCCTGTCTCACGTTGAGGTCTTTTATCCATTTTGAGTTGATCTTTGTGTACGGTGTAAGAGAATGGTCGAGTTTCATCCTTCTACATATAGCTGTCCAGTTTTCCCAGCACCATTTATTGAAGAGACTGTCTTTTTTCCACTGTATATTTTTTCCTGTTTTGTCAAAGATTAATTGACCATAGAGTTGAGGGTCCATATCAGGGCTCTCTACTCTGTTCCACTGGTCTATGTGTCTGTTTTTATGCCAGTACCATGCTGTCTTGGTGATCACAGCTTTGTAATAAAGCTTGAAATCAGGTAAGGTGATGCCGCCACCTTTATTTTTGTTTTACAACATTTCCTTAGCGATTCGGGGTCTCTTCTGATTCCATACAAATTTTAGGATTATTTGCTCCAGCTCTTTGAAGAATGCTGGTGGAATTTTGATCGGAATGGCATTAAAAGTATAGATTGTTCTAGGCAGTATAGACATTTTAACAATGTTTGTTCTTCCGATCCAAGAGCATGGAATGGTCTTCCATCTTTTTGTGTCTTCTTCAATTTCTTTTATGAGTGTTCTATAGTTCCTCAAGTATAGATCCTTTACCTCTTTAGTTAGGTTTATTCCTAGGTATCTTATGGTTCTTGGTGCTATAGAAAATGGAATCAATTCTCTAATTTCCCTTTCTGTATTTTCATTGTTAGTGTATAAAAAAGCCACTGATTTCTGCACATTGACTTTGTATCCTGCCACGTTGCTGAATTGCTGTATGAGTTCTAGTAGTTTGGGGGTGGAGTCTTTTGGGTTTTCCATATAAAGAATCATGTCATCTGCGAAGAGAGAGAGTTTGACTTCTTCATTACCAATTTGGATACCTTTTATTTCTCTCTGTTGTCTGATTGCTGTTGCTAGGACTTCTAATACTATGTTGAACAAGAGTGGTGAAAGTGGGCATCCTTGTCTTGTTCCTGATCTCAATGGGAAGGCTGCAAGCTTTTTCCCATTGAGGATGATATTTGCTGTGGGTCTTTCATAGATAGATTTGATGAGGTTCAGGAATGTTCCCTCTATCCCTATACGTTGAAGCGTTTTAATCAGGAACGGATGTTGGATTTTGTCAAATGCTTTTTCTGCATCAATTGAGAGGACCATGTGGTTCTTCTCTCTTCTCATATTAATTTATTGTATCACATTGATTGATTTACGAATGTTGAACCATCCTTGTAGCCCAGGGATGAATCCCACCTGATCATGGTGGATAATCTTTTTAATGTGCTGTTGGATCCTGTTGGCTAGGAGCTTGTTGAGAATCTTAGCATCCATATTCATCAGTGATATTGGTCTGAAATTCTCCTTTTTGGTAGGGTCCTTGCCTGGTTTGGGGATCAGGGTAATTCTGGCTTCATAGAAAGAGTCTGGAAGTTTTCTTTCTGCTTCAATTTTTTGAAACAGCTTCAGGAGAATAGGTGTTATTTCTTCTTGGAAGGTTTGGTAGAATTCCCCAGGGAATCCGTCAGGTCCTGGGCTCTTGTTTTTTGGGAGGTTTTTGATCACTGCTTCAATCTCGTTGTTAGATATCGGTCTATTCAGGTTGTCGATTTCTTCCTGGTTCAATTTTGCTAGTTTATATTTTTCCAGGAATGCATCCATTTCATCTAGGTTGCTAAGCTTATTGGCATATAACTGTTCGTAATAACTTCTGATGATTGTTTCTACTTCCTTGGCGTTAGTTGTGATCTCTCCCTTTTCATTCATAATTTTATGAATTTGGGATTTCTCTCTTTTCTTTCGGATTAGTGTAGCCAGTGGCTTATCGATCTTATTGATTCTTTCAAAAAACCAGCTTCTAGTTTCATTGATACGTTCTACTGTATCTCTGGTTTCTCCCTCATTGATCTCAGCTCTAATCTTGATGATTTCCCTTCTTATGTGTGGAGTTGGTTTGATTTGTTGTTGATCCTCCAGTTCTTTAAGGTGTAGAGACAGCTGGTGTGTTCTGGATTTTTCAATTTTTTTGAGCAAGGCTTGGATGGCTATATATTTTCCCCTTAGGACCGCCTTTGCTGTATCCCGTAGGTTTTGGACCGAAGTGTCTTCATTCTCATTGGTTTCCATGAATTGTTTCAGTTCTTCTTTGATCTCCTGGTTGATCCAAGCATTCTTAAGCAAGGTGGTCTTTAGCTTCCAGGTGTTTGAGTTCCTTAGGAACTTTTCCTTGTGATTGAGCTCCAGTTTCAAAGCATTGTGATCTGAGAATATGCAGGGAATATTCTCAGTCTTTTGGTATCGGTTGAGTCCTGATTTGTGACCCAGTATGTGGTCTATTCTGGAGAAGGTTCCGTGTGCACTTGAGAAGAATGAGTATTCTGCTGTTTTAGGGTGGAATGTTCTGTATATATCTATGAGGTCCATCTGGTCCAATGTGTCATTCAATGCTCTTGTTTCTTTATTGATTTTCTGCTTCGATGATCTGTCTAATTCTGAAAGAGGCGTGTTAAGATCTCCTACGATAGTGTATCCATATCAATATGACTCTTTATCTTGATTAACAGTTTTCTTAAGTAATTGGCTGCTTCCATATTGGGAACATAGATATTTACAATTGTTATATCATCTTGGTGGATAGTCCCTTTAAGGATTATGTAGTGTCCTTCTGTATCTCTGACTACAGTCTTTAGTTTGAAGTCTAATTTATCTGATATGAGAATCGCTACCCCAGCCTTCTTTTGAGTCCCATTGGCATGAAAGATGTTTCTCCACCCCTTCACTTTCAGTCTGCGTGTATCTTTAGGTTCAAAATTGGTCTCTTGTAGACAGCATATGGATGGGTCCTGTCGTTTTATCCAATCTGCAACCCTGTGCCGTTTTATGGGTGCATTTAGGCCATTCACATTGAAAGTGATTATTGATAGATACGTTTTTATTGACATCGAGTTACCTTTGAAGTCTTTCTTTCTGTAGACTGTCTCTATATTTCTGTTCAATGCTGTTCTTGGGATTTTTCCTCTTTTCTAGAACCCCCCTTAATATTTCCTGCAGTGTCGGCTTGGTGGTTGCATAGTCTTTTAAGCCTTGCCGGTATTGGAAACTCTTTATCTCTCCATCCATTTTGAATGTCAGTCTTGCTGGATAAAGTATTCTTGGCTGCATGTTCTTCTCATCTAGTGCCCTGAATATATCTTGCCAGCCTCTTCTGGCTTGCCAGGTCTCTGTCGACAGGTCTGACATTATTCTGATGGGCTTCCCTCTGTAAGTAAGGAGCCTCTTTGCCCTGGCAGCTTTCAAGAGATTATACCTACAATTATAATTTCTCAATTTGACTATCAGGTGTCGTGATGTTTTTTTGGAGTGTATAATCTTTGGTGGAGACCGTTCAGCCTCTAGTACATGAACGCTGGTTTCATTCGCGAGATTCGGAAAATTTTCATTAAGGACTTGTTCCACGATATCTTCTAGACTTCTTTCTTTCTCCTCACCTTCAGGAATTCCAATAATTCTGACATTGGAACTCTTCATGGCATCATTTATTTCCCTAATTCTGCTTTTGTGGGATCTAAGCTGTTTGTTCCAGGCTTCCTTCTGATCCTTTCTCTCTATCTGTTTGTCTTCCAGATCACTAATTCTATCTTCTGTCTCAGTTACACTAGTTTTGAGAGAGTTTAGATTGGATTGGAACTCATTGAGAGCATTGTGGACCTCCTCCCTGGTAGCTTTAAGCTCCGCCCTAACATTGTGAACATCTTGTCTGGTCGCTTTCAGTTCGGCCCTAATCAATTCTGTTTGGTCATCCATGGCTTTCTCCAACCTAGCTATTGCCTGGATAATTGTTAGCCTGAATTCTCTTTCCGACATATTGTCTATGTTGATAGCCGTTAGCTCTGTTGCAGAAGGTCCATCCACTGTATTTTCCTTCTGTTGGGCATTCCTCCTCCTAGTCATTTTGGTGGGAGAAGACTGAACAGATGTAGCTGGATGTATCCACTCTGGTGCAGTCAAGGTGCACCCTGTAACACTTTCTGATCTCCGTCTCAGAGAGAAGCCTCAGTCAGGGTGCAGACGCTGAATAAATTCCCCCTTGGACGCTGGCAGTGCAGGATCCAAGTTAAAGATCCTGGGGGCGCAGGATCTTTTGCTCGTCCCCAAAGCCAAGGCAGTGGCGGCTGTCTGGGAGCTCCTGACCACCAGAGAGGTTCCAAGCAGCGATCGCACACTGAGATTTTGCCGCTGGCCCGGGCTGGGAGTGCCCGGCTTGCGCGCACCTGTTTTCAGAGGCGGCTGTGTGTCGGGCGCGCGTCTGGGGTACTGAGAACGGGCTGCTGGTCCGTAAGCCGCAGGCTGGGCTTTTGCGCGCCTCTGTCCGGGGAAGAGTTTCGCGCGCACGCGGCTTAGACTTTGAAACAATGGCGCGGGTCAAGAAGCACCCCTGGGCATTAGAAACCAAGGAGAGCTGGAGGGACATGCGCGCGCATCTCAAGCTTTGTGGTAGGGCTAGTGCGCGTTCTGCAGACCAGCGCAGCTCCCATCCCCTCACAGGAGCCGGAACTCCCGCGCTCTGTGGCACGCTGGCGGCTTAGGGACCAGGAGCCGGTTTCTCCACCGCAATCTCTCTGCCTCCGCGCCGGGGAGGCCGTCTGGGACCGGGGACTTAAGCCCCTGTCCCTTGCCGCCCCGATTCCCACAATTTGCCCCCGCGATCCTTTGCTCTTTTGGAGTGCTTTCAACCAGTCTCCAAGTTAATGCTGGTCCCCTGACGCAGGGCACTCTCGCTCCTATCGGGGTATTACTTTTGCACCGGTCGCCTCTGGTGGCTCCCTCCCCCTTTTGTTTATCTTCCGATATCAGTCTGCTGTTCCCATTCCGCTTTACCTGCTCACTGGCGTCTTCTGCCCCTGTAGAGATCCAGACGTGTATAATTCTGATCTCAGGCTGATTTCATGGGTGATCGGAGTTCTTTGGTAGGTAATCAGCTCACTTTGGGGTACCAGCTGAAAAGACGCCTTTTCCTAGTACCCCGCCATCTTGTCCCCCCTAGGGTCAGGCTTAGTTTTAGGGTCAAATTACGGTTCAGGGTGAGGGTTTGTTTCATGGGAACGGTTTGAGTTTTTGTTTTTGGTTAGGCTTAGCAGATGGGTTAAGTTTAGTTTTAGGGTTAGACAGCATAGTGTCAGGGTTAGGCGTTGGATTGGGTAGGGGTTAGTGTTAGGGTTAGGGTCAGTGATAGGTTTAGGTTAAGGGTCCTTATTAGGGTCAGGGTTAGAGTTAACTTTAGGGTTACGGTTAAGGTCAGGCTCAAAGTACGGTCAGAGTTAGGGTTAGGGTCAGGATTTAGTAGGGTCAGGGTTATGAATAGAGTCAGAGTCAGGGTCACGGTTAGGGATGAGTCAGGGTTAGAGTAGGTCAGGTTAGGTTTAGGATCAGGGTCTGGATCAGTGTCAGCATCAGGCTTAGATTTAGGATTAGGGTTTGGGTCAGGATATCAGTCAGGGTCAGAGTCAGGGTCAGGGCTAGGGTTAGGTTTTGGGTCAGGCTCACAGTCAAGGTCAGGGTAAGGGTTAGTGTATGGGTCAGTTGAAGGTCAGGGACAGGGTCAGATTTTGGGTCAGGGTCAGGTTTTCGTTTAGGGGCAAGTTTCGTGTCAGGATGAGGGTTATGTTTGGGTCAGGGTTAGGGTTAGGGTTAAGGTTAGGGTCAGGGTTAGGTTCAGGATAAGGTTAGGGTTTGGTGTTAGGGTTAGCTTTAGAAATAGGGTTATGGTTAGGGTTAGTGTTAGACTGTTCTAGGGTCAGGGTTAGGGTTTGGTTTAGGGTAGGGTTTAGTTTTACCATTAGGGTCAGCATTAGTTTTAGGTTCTGGGTTCATATAAGGGTCAGGGTTTAGGGTTACATTTAGCGTTACGTTTAGGTTCAGGCTCACAGTCAAGGTCAGGGTTCGGGTTAGGGTCAAGGTTAGGTCAGGGTCAGACACCCACTTAGGGTCTGAGTCATGGTTAGTGTAAGGTCAGGGTTAGGTTTAAGTTCAGGGTCCAAATCTGTGTCAGCATTAGTCTTTGGTTTTGGTTAGGGTCGGGTCTGGCTCATGGTCACGGTCATGGTGAGGTTCAGGGCTGGTTAGGTTTGTGTCAGGTTCACATTCAGGGTCAGGGTCAGGTTTTTCGGTGAGATTTAGGTTTAGGGTTAATGTTAGGGTGAGAGTGAGGGTCAGGGTTAGGGTTAGACATTATTAGGGTCAAGGTTACCGCTAGGCTTAAGGTAGTGGTCAGGGTTAGGGTTAGGTTAGGGTTAGGTTTATGGTCAGGCTCTCAGTCAGTGTCAGGGTGAGGTTTGTGTCAGAGTAAGGGTCAGGGTTAGGATTAGGGTCAGGATCAGAGTTAGGGTCCGGGTCAAGGTCAGGGTTAGGGTCATGGTTAGGATAAGGTCTGCTTTACGTTTAGATTCTGGATCATAGATCGCTTTGGTTTAGGGTACTGGTCAGGCTCACGGTCTGGGTCTGAGTTAGGGTTAGGTTTAGGGTCAGGGTTAGGGTTAGGGTCAGGCTTAGGACTGGGTCAGGCTTAGGAATAGGGTCAGGGTCAGGGTCAGGGTCCTATTTAGGGTCAGGGTGAGGCTTTGGTTTCAGGTCCAGGTTTGGTACAGGGGCAGGGTTAATTTTGGGTCAGTGTTAGGGTCAGGGTTAGGTTTAGAGTCAGGGTCAGGGTCAGAGTCCAAGTGAAGAGCAGGGCCAGAGTCAGTTTACTGTCAGGGTCAGGCTTTGTATTAGGGTCAAATTTCTGTTCAGGGTCAGGGTTAGTTTCAGGGGAGCAGTTCGAGTTTTTGGTTAGGGTTAGGGATAGGGTTAGCAGTAGGGTTATGTTTAGTTTTAGGGTTAGACATCATACTGTCAGGGTTAGGGGTTGGATTGGGTAGGGGTTAGTGTTAGGGTTAAGGTCAGCGTTAGGTTTAGGTTAAGGGTCCTTATTAGGGTCAGGGATAGGGTTACCTTTAGGGTTACGGTTAAGGTCAGGCTCAAAGTACGATCAGTGTTAGGGTTAGGGTCAGGATTTGGTTAGGGTCAGGGTTATGATTAGGGTCAGAGTCAGGGTCACGGTTAGGGGTAAGTCAGGGTTAGAGTAGCTCAGGTTAGGTTTAGGATCAGGGGCTGGATCAGTGTCAGCATCAGGCTTAGATTTAGGATTAGGGTTTGGGTCAGGATATCAGTCAGGGTCAGAGTCAGGGTCAGGGCTAGGGTTAGGTTTTGAGTCAGGCTCACAATCAAGGTCAGGGTAAGGGTTAGTGTATGGGTCAGTTGAAGGTCAGGGACAGGGTCAGATTTTGGTTCAGGGTCAGGTTTTCGTTTAGGGGCAAGGTTCGTGTCAGGATGAGGGTTATGTTTGGGTCAAGGTTAGGGTTAGGGTTAAGGTTAGGGTCAGGGTTAGGTTCAGGGTAATGTTAGGGTTTTGTGTTAGGGTTAGCTTTAGAAATAGGGTTATGGTTAGGGTTAGTGTTAGACTGTTTTGGGGTCAGGGTTAGGGTTTGGGTTAGGGTAGGGTTTAGTTTTACCATTAGGGTCAGCATTCGTTTTAGGTTCTGGGTTCATATAAGGGTCAGGGTTTAGGGTTACATTTAGCGTTACGTTTAGGTTCAGGCTCACAGTCAAGGTCAGGGCTCTGGTTAGGGTCAAGGTTAGGTCTGGGTCAGATACTCGCCTAGGGTCTGAGTCAGGTTTAGTGTAAGATCAGGGTTAGGTTTAAGTTAAGGGTCCGAATCAGTGTCAGCATTAGTCTTTGGTTTAGGTTAGAGTCGGGTCTGGCTCATGGTCACGGTCATGGTGAGGTTCAGGGCTGGTTAGCTTTGGGTATGGTTCACATTTTGGGTCAGGATCAGCGTTTTTGGTGAGATTTAGGGTTAGGGTTAATGTTAAGGTTAGAGTGAGGGTCAGCGTTAGGGTTAGATATTGTTACAGTCAGGGTTAACGTTAGGCTTAAGGTAGGGGTCAGGGTTAGGGTTAGGTTAGGGTTAGGTTTATGGTCAGGTTCTCAGTCAGTGTCAGGGTGAGGTTTGTGTCAGAGTAAGGGTTAGGGTCAGGGTTAGGATTTGGGTCAGGTTCAGAGTTAGGGTCCGGGTCAAGGTCAGGGTTAGGGTCATGGTTAGGATAAGGTCTGCTTTACGTTTAGATTCTGGGTTATGATTATAGTCAGGATCATGGATCACTTTGGTTTAGGGTACTGGTCAGGCTCACGGTCTATGTCTGAGTTAGGGTTAGGGTTAGGGTCAGGGTTAGGGTTAGGGTCAGGCTTAGGACTGGGTCAGGCTTAGGAATAGGGTCAGGGTCAGGGTCAGGGTGAAGGTCAGGGTCAGGGTCCGATTTAGGGTCAGGGTGAGGCTTTGTTTTAGGGTCCAGGTTCTCGACAGGGGCAGGATTAGTTTTGGGTCAGTGTTAGGGTCAGGGTTAGGTTTAGAGTCAGGGTCAGGATCAGAGTCAAAGTGAAGTTCAGGGCCAGAGTCAATTTAGTGTCAGGGTCATGCTTTGTTTTAGGGTCAAATTTCATTTCAGGGTCAGGGTTTGTTTCAGGGTAACGGTTTGAGTTTTTGGTTAGGGTTAGGCTTAGCAGTAGGGTTATGTTTAGTCTTAGGGTTAGACAGCATAGTGTCAGGGTTAGGGGTTGGACTGGGTAGGGGTTAGTGTTAGGGTTAGGGTCAGCGTTAGGTTTAGGTTAAGGGTCCTTATTAGGGTCAGGGTTAGGGTTACCTTTAGTGTTATGGATAAGGTCCGGCTCAAAGTACGGTCAGTGTTAGGGTTAGGGCCATGATTTTGTTAGGGTCAGGGTTATTATGGTCTGATTATGGTGAGAGTCAGGGTCACGGTTAGGGATGAGTCAGGGTTAGAGTAGGTCAGGTTAACTTTAGGATCAGGGTCTGGTTCAGGGTCAGCATCAGGCTTAGATTTAGGATTAGGGTTTGGGTCAGGATCTCAGTCAGGGTCAGAGTCAGGGTCAGGGCTAGGGTTAGGTTTTGGGTCAGGCTCACAGTCAGGGTCAGGGTCAGGGGTTAGTGTTAGGGTTAGCCCCGCACCTGGGTCATTGACCAGTCCCTTTAGGGTCTCACGATAAACCCTGGGCAAAAAGGTGCAGCAGCACACGCGCTCTCAGCTAGCCTGCCTTAACCTGGGGCGTGAACATGACCTGCCTACCAGGCATCGGACACCTCATAAGCCTTCTCCTACTCCGGACATCTCCACCCCCGATGAGCTCTCTTTACACCCACACACACACACACACACACACACTCACACACGGAGAGTAGACCTAGGGTTACACGGGTCTGTCAGAAGTTGTGGGACTCTCTGACTCTGAGCCCCTCGCTTTCACCTTGTGATTCTTTTTGCCAATACATCCAGAGGCGTCGGGGTGGCCTGACATGACCTGCCCAGTGAGGGGACTTGTCTGGCGGGCGAGCTCTCCTCTGCATGCATTGTCTGGGCTTCGGTAGAAAGCACAAGAACACGGCATTTCCTTCAGGCTGTGCCCAGAAATGAGCTGGGCGGGGTGGTTTTCTCTGGAATGTGGGTGCCTGGATACGTGGGTTCCAATTACGTTGGGCTCTGTCGTCAGGGAAGTAAGGTCACCACTGCCTGGGGGCTCCTTACGGGACTTCCTGCTCCCATCCAGAGCTCCCTGAGGGCATCCCTACCCCAACTGCTCAGGGCTCACTCTCCACCACATGCCCTGTCCATCCAGTGACCCACACACAGCCTCCCCCCAACCCCTGGGAGCCCTGGGTGCAGCTGTTGTCTCTGCTGGGAGGGAACAGAATTGGGGTTAGTCCGGGTTCCTGCTCTTGCCCAGGACTGTGAGCCCCGACATATCCTGTGACTCTCAGGGCCTCCTCAGTCCCCCGTCCACACATTGGGGTTGTTCTGGCTTCTTCTTCAGGGGATGCCATCAGGGGTAGGCCCTCTCCATGAGTTCCATCCCTGCTCTCCCAGGAGTCGGGTGAACATACTTGCCAAGGCACGGGTGTGCTTGGTGATGGGCGGGGGTATCTAATATAACCCACAGAGGCCTGGATCTCCTCTGGGATCCAGCAAAACCACCCTCCTCCTGCCTGTATCCCATCCCCCGTGGCATGGTTACAGTTCATGGCTTCTGACCTTGTGGACACAGATTTCCCGGGACTTCCATTAGGTTGAAGTCCAAGGTCCTCGTCTGCGCCCATGTACTGGCCAGCCCCCATAGTGGTCCGCGGGCATTCCCACATCCGTCCTCCTAGGAGGGATTGCCCGTGGGACTGATAAGGGGACAAAATATTTGGCTGTCATTTACAAGCTGATGGAGGAAAGTCTGGCACGTCTGCTGGTTCTTTATATTCTGTGTTCAGTGTCTGTCTCTGCCTTTGTCTTTGTCTCTGTGTCAGGGTCTGTCTCTGTTTTGGTGTGTCTCACAGGAGCAGTGTCTCTGGGCTCCAGGGCTTCTGGACGAAACCGCCGTTGTCTTCCTTGTCCCTGTTTCCCTCTCCTGTGCTGGTGCTTGGTTCCTTGGTAAGAAAGGCCTTCTCACCCAGAGCAGAGCACGGACTCTGGAACCTCTTCCCAATGGGGACCCTGAAGCTGCAACAAGGAGGGTCCTGACTTTGGTCCCCAGGGCAGGGGCCTAGTGCTCTGCCACATTCTGCAAGCTCACAATGTCAGCCGCCCGAGCCTCCAGGCTGTCTTCTGCTCAGAAGGACCTCGAGGGAGTAGTAAGCATGTACCCAAGACTGGAAGCACAGTGGGTCTTGGATAGAGATTCAAGGACAACAGGCTCTTTTACAAGCCTGTGGGAGACTAGGGACACCCTGTCTCTATGGCCCCATTGATAGAAGAGTAAGGGGAGGCCTTTGGTGTTGTAGCTCTGTCCACACAGGGTGGTTACCTCTTCCTACTTCCAGTAGTCCAGGGTGGTGATGGACACCAGACCCCAGACACTGTCCCCACCCAGTGCCCTTCCAAAGCCCTTGGGCCCCTTGGGGACCCCTTGACCCTGAGCTCGTCCTGTCTCCACTCCCCATGCTTTGGATCTCGGTCCTGGACAGGAGTCCTGATGCCCCTGACCCCATGGCCGAGCTGTCTCCAACCTCTTTCTTCTTTCACCCTTTTTACCCTCCATTTTCCCTTGGTGTCCATATCTGACCCCTAGCTGTGCAGAGCGGGGTGTGTGTTTGTATGTGTTTGTGTGTGTGTGTTTGTGTGTTTGTGCATAGGAGTGCTCAAAACATATGCCTCTATCTCTCTGTTGATGTCTGAGGTTATGTCCCCACATGGGATGGGGTGAGTAGCTCTCCCCATGGATCTGAGAGGTCTCATCCTTGAGGCAAACCTCATGGGTTGGTTAGGGGTAGGGTTAGAGTTATGTTGAGAGTTAGGTTTAGACAGGGTTTGGGTCAGGGTCAGGGTTATGGTTAGGGGTTTGCGTTAGGGTTAGGGTCAGCTTTAGGTTTCGGGTCATGGCCCGTGTTAGGCTCATGGTCAGCTTTACGTTTATGGTTAGATTTAGGGTCTGGCTCACAGTCAGGGTCAGGGTCAGTGTGAGGGTCAGATTCTGGGTCAGTGTTAGGGTGAGGGTTAGGTTTAGTGTCAGGGTCAGGTGAAGGTCAGGGACAGTGTCCGATTTTGGGTCAGGGTCAGGTTTTGATTTAGGGGCAAGGTTCGTGTCAGGATGAGGGTTATGTTTGGGTCAGGGTTAGGGTTAGGGTTAGGGTCAGGGTTAGGTTCAGAGTAAGGTTATGGTTTGGTGGTAGGGTTAGTGTTTGAAGTAGGGTTATTTTTAGGGTTAGCGTTAGACCGTGTTAGGGTCAGGGTTAGGGTTTGGATTAGGGTAGGTTTTAGTTTACCACTAGGGTCAGCATTAGTTTTAGGTTCTGGGTCCGTATAAGGGTCCGGATTTATGGTTACATTTAGGGTTAGGTTTAGTGTCAGGCTCACAGAGTCAGGGTTCGGGTTAGGGTCAAGGTTAGGTCAGGGTCAGACTCTCGGTTAGGGTCTGAGTCAGGGTTAGTGTAAGGTCAGGGTTCGGTTTACGTTCAGGGACCGAATCCGTGTCAGCGTTAGACTTTGATTTAGGTTTGGGATCGGGACTGGCTCAGGGTCAGGGTCATGGTGAGGTTCAGGGCTGGTTAGGTTTGGGTCAGGTGCACAGTCAGGTCAGGGTCAGAGTTTTCGGTGAGATTGAGGGTTAGGGTTAATGTTAGGGTTAGAGTGAGTGTCAGGGTTAGGGTTAGACATTGTTAGGGTCAGGGTTATCGTGAGGCTTAAGGTAGGGGTCCGGGTTATGGTTAGGTTAGGGTTAGGTTTATGGTCAGGCTCACAGTCAGTGTCAGGTTTAGGGTTTGTGTCAGAGTAAGGGTCAGGGTTAGGATTAGGGTCAGGTTCAGTGTTAGGTTCAGGGTCAAGGTCAGGGTTAGGGCCATGGTTAGGATAAGTTCAGCTTTACGTTTAGATTCTGGGTTATGATTATAGTCAGGTTCTAGGTTAGCTTTGGGTTAGCGTTCTGGTCAGGCTCACGATCTAGGTCAGAGTTAGGGTTAGGGTTAGTGTCAGGTTTAGGGTTAGGGTCAGGCTTAGGACTGGGTCAGGCTTAGGATTAGGGTCAGGGTCATGGTCGGGTTGAAGGTCAGGTCCACGGTCAGATTTATGGTCAGGGTGAGGCTTTGGTTTAGGGTCCAGGTTCGGGACAGGGGCAGGGTTAGTTTTGGGTCAGTGTTAGGGTCAGGGTTAGGTTTAGAGTCAGGGTCACGGTCAGAGTCAAAGTGAAGGTCAAGGCCAAAGTGAGTTTAGGGTCAGGTCAGGCTTTGTTTTAGGGTCAAATTTCGGTTCTGTGTCAGGGTTAGTTTCAGGGTAATGGTTTGAGTTTTTGGTTAGGGTTAGGGTTAGAAGTAGGGTTATGTTTAGTTTTAGGATTAGACAGCATAGTGTCAGGGTTAGGGGTTGGATTGGGTAGGGGTTAGTGTTAGGGTTAGGGTCAGCTTGAGGTTTAAGTTAAGGGTCCTTGTTATTGTCAGGATTATGGTTCCTTTAGGGTTACGGTTAAGGTCAGTCTCAATGTACGGTCACTTACAGTGTTAGGGTGAGGATTTGGTTAAGGTCAGGGTTATGATTAAAGTCAGAGTCAGTGTCACAGTTAAGGATGAGTCAGGGTTAGAGTAGCTCAGGTTAGGTTTAGGATCAGGGTCTGGATCAGGGTCAGCATCAGGCTTAGTTTTAGATTAGGGTTTGTGTCAGGATCTTGGTCAGGGTCAGAGTCAGGGTCAGGGCTAGTGTTAGTTTTTGGTTTAGGCTCACAGTCAGAATCAGGATCAGGGTCTGTGTCTGGGTCAGGGTTGAAGGTCAGGGTTAGCCCCGCACCTGGGTCATTGACCAGTCCCTGTAGGGTCTCAGGATAAACATTGGGCAAAATGGTGCAGCAGCACAAATGCTCCCAGCTAGCCTGCCTAAACCTGGGGCGTGAACATGACCTGCCAACCAGGTATCGGACCCCTCATAAGCCTGCTCCTGCTCGGGACATCTCCACCTTCGATGACCTCTCTTTACACACACACACACACACACACACACACACACACACACGGGGAGGAGACCTAGGTCTACAGGGTTCAATCAGATGTTTTTGGACTCTGACTCTGAACCCCTCAGTTTCCCCATGCGATTCTTTTTGCCAATACGGCCACAGGCGTCAGGGAGGCCTGACATGACCTGCCCAGTGAGGGGACTTGTCTGGCGGGCGAGCTCTCCTCTGCCTGCATTCTCTGGGCTTCAGAAGACAGCACAAGAACATGTCGCTTCCTTCAGGCTGTGCCCAGAAATGAGCTGGGCAGGGTGGTTGTCTCTGGAATGTGGGTGACTGGATATGTGGGTTCCAATTCCTTTGGGCTCTGTCGTCAGGGAAGTAAGGTCACCACTGCCTGGGGGCTCCTTACCGGACTTCTTGCTCCCATCCAGAGCTCCCTGAGGGTGCCTCTACCCCAGCTGCTCAGGGCTCAAACTCCACCCCATGCCCTGTCCATCCAGTGACCCACACACAGCCTCCCCCCAACCCCTGGGAGGCCTGGGTGCAGCTGTTGTCTCCGCTGGGAGGGAACAGAGCTGGGGTAAGACCGGATTCCTGTTCCTGCCCAGGACTGTGAGCCCGGACACATCCTGTGACTCTCAGGGCCTCCTCAGTCTCCCCGTCTGCACACTGGGGGTGTTCTGGCTTCTTCTTCTGGGGATGCCACCGAGGTAGGCCCTTTCCATACCTTCCATTCCCGCTCTCAGGAGTCTGGTGCACACATTTGGCAAGGCACTGGTGTGCTTGGTGATGGGCGGGGGAATGGAATATAGCCCAGAGAAGCCTGGATCTCCTGTGGGATCCAGCAAAACCACCCTCCTCCTGCCTGTATCCCATCCTCCGTTGCAAAGTTTCAGTGCATGGCTTCTGACCTTGTGGACACAGACTTCCCGGGACTTCCATTAGGTTGAGGTCCAAGGGCCTCGTCTGCACACATGTACTGGCCAGCCCCCACAGTAGTCCGCGGGCATTCCTGCATCCGTCCTCCTAGGAGGGATGGCCCGTGGGACTAATAAGGGGACAAAATGTTTGGCTCTCATTTCCAAGCTGCTGGAGGAAATTCTGGCACTTCTGCTGGTTCTTTCTCTCCTGTGTTCAGTGTCTGTCTCTGTCTCTGTCTTTGTCTTTGTCTTTGTTTCTGTGTCAGGGTCTGTCTCTGTTATGGTGTGTCTCACAGGAGCAGGATCAGTGGGCTCCAGGGCTGATGGACGAAACTGCCATTGTCTCCCTCGTCCCTGTTTCCCTCTCCTGTGCTGGTGCTTTGTTACTTGGTAAGTAAGGCCTTCTCACCCTGAGCAGAGCATGGAATCTGGAACCTCTACCCAATGGGGACCCGGAAGCTGCATCAAGGAGGGTCCTGACCTTGGTCCCCAGGCCAGGGGCCTAGTGCTCTTCCACATTCTGTAAGCTCACAATGTCAGCCCCCCGAGCCTCCAGGCTGTCTTCTGCTCAGAAGGACCTCGAGGGAGTCCCAAGACCTGGAACACAGTGGGTCTCGGATAGAGATTCAAGGCCAACAGGCTCTTTTACAGGCCTCTGGGAAACTAGGGACACTCTGTCTCTATGGCCCCATTGATAGAAGAGTAAGGGGAGGCCTTCTGTGTTGTAGCTCTGTCCACATAGGGTGGTTACCTCTTCTTACTTCCAGTAGTCCAGGGTTGTGATGGACACCAGACCCCAGACACTGTCCCCACTCAGTGCCCTTGCAAAGCCCTTGGGCCCCTTGGGGACCCGTTGACCATCAGCTCGTCCTCTCTCCACTCCGCATGCTTTGGATCTCAGTCCTGGCCAGGAGGTCTGATGCCCCTGACCGCATGGCTGAGCTGTCTCCAACCTTTTTCTTCTTTCACCCTTTTTACCCACCATTTTCCCTTGGTGTCCACATCTGACCCCGAGCTGGGCAGAGCGGGGTGTGTGTGTGTGTGTGTGTGTGTGTGTGTGTGTCTGCATGTCAGCGCTCAAACACATATGCCTCTATCTCTCTGGTGATGTCCGTGGTTATGTCCCCACATGGGATGGGGTGAGTAGCTCTCCCCAAGGATCTGAGGAGCTCTCATCCTCCAGGCAATCCTCATGGGAGGGTTAGGGGCAGGGTTAGAGTTAGGTTGAGAGTTAGCTTTAGACAGGGTTTGGGTCAGTGTCAGGGTTAAGGTTAGGGGTTTGTGTTAGTGTCAGCGTTAAGTTTTGGGTAATGGCCCGTGTTAGGGTCAGGGTTAGCTTTACGTTTATGGTTATATTTAGGGTCAGGCTCACATTCAGGGTCTCGATAGTGAGAGGGTCAGGTTCTGGGTCAGTGTTAGGGTGAGAGTTATGTTTAGGGTCAGGGTCAGTGTCAGGGCCAGGTGAAGGTCAGGGACAGGGTCAGATTTTGGGTCAGGGTCAGGTTTTGGTTTACGGGCAAGGTTCGTGTCAGGATGAGGATTATGTTTGGGTCAGGGTTAGGGTTAGTGTTAGGGTCAGGGTTAGGTTCAGGGTAAGGTTAGTGTTTGGTGTTAGGGTTAGTGTTAGAAGTAGGGTTATGGTTAGGGTTAGCATTAGACTGATCTAGTGTCAGGGTTAGGGTTTGGGTTAGGGTAGGGTTTAGTTTTACCGTTAGGTTCAGCTTTAGTTTTAGGTTCTGGGTTCATATAAGGGTCAGGGTTTAGGGTTACATTTAGGGTTAGGTTTAGGTTCAGGCTCACAGTCAAGGTCAGGGTTCGGGTTAGTGTCAAGGTTAGGTCAGGGTCAAATTCTCGGTTAGTGTCTGAGTCAGGGTTAGTGTAAGGTCCGGGTTAGGTTTAAGTTCAGGGTCCGAATCAGTGTCAGCGTTAGGCTTTGGTTTAGTTTCGGGTTCGGGTCTGGCTCATGATCAGGATCATGGTGAGGATCAGGGCTGGTTAGGTTTGGGTCAGGTTCACAGTCAGGGTCAGGGGCAGGTTTTTCGGTGAGATTTAGGGTTAGGGTTAATGTTAGGGTTAGAGTGAGTGTCAGGGTTAGGGTTCGACATTGTTAGGGTCAGGGTTATCGTTAGGCTTAAGGGAGGAGTCAGGGTTAGGGTTAGGTTAGGGTTCGTTTATGGTCAGGCTCACAGTCAGTGTCAGGTTTAGTGTTTGTGTCATATTAAGGGTCAGGGTCTGGGTTAGGATTAGGATCAGGTTCAGTGTTAGCGTCAGTGTCAAGGTCAGGTTTAGGGTTATGGTTAGGATAAGGTCAGCTTTACGTTTAAACTCTGGGTTATGATTATAGTCAGGATCATGTTTAGCTTTGGGTTAGGGTTCTGGTCAGGCTCACGATCAGGGTCAGAGTTCGGTTTACGGTTAGGGTCAGGGTTAGGGTTAGGGTCAGGCTTAGGACTTGGTCTGGCTTAGGATTAGGGTCAGAGTCAGGGTCAGGGTGAAGGTCAGGGTCAGGGTCAGAGTTTGGGTCAGGGTCAGGTTTTGGTTTAGGGGCAAGGTTCGTGTCAGGATGAGGATTATGTTTGGGTCAGGGTTAGGGTTAGGGTTAGGGTTAGGGTTTGGGTTAGGATCAGTGTTAGGATCAGGGTAAGGTTAGGGTTTGGTGTTAGGGTTAGTGTTAGAAGTAGCGTTATGGTTAGGGTTAGCGTTAGACTGTGTTAGGGTCAGGGTTAGTGTTCGGGTTAGGGTAGGGTTTAGTTTTACCTTTAGGGTCAGCGTTAGTTTTAATTTCTGGGTCCGTATTAGGGTCAGCATTTAGGGTTACATTTAGTGTTTTTTTTAGGGTCAGGCTCACAGTCAAGGTCAGGTTTAGGGTTAGGGTCAAGGTTTTGTCAGGGTCAGGCTCTCGGTTTGCGTCTTAATCACGGTTAGTGTAAGGTCAGGGTTAGGTTTAAGTTCAGGGTCCAAATCAGGGTCGGCGTTAGGCTTTGGTTTAGTTTAGTGTTCGGGTCTCCCTCATGGTCGGGGTCAGCGTGAGTGTCCGTGCTGTTTAGGTTGGGTCATGCTCACAGTCAGGGTTATTATCAGGGTTTTCGGCTAGTTTTAGGGTTAGAGTTAATGTCAGGGTTAGAGTTAGTGTCAGGGTTAGGGTTAGACATTGCAGGGTCAGGAATATCGTTAGACTTAGGGTAGGGGTCATTGTTAGTGTTAGGTTCAAGGTTAGGTTTATGGTCAGGCTCACCGTCAGTGTCAGGGTTAGGGTTAGTGTCAGAGTAAGGGTCAGGGTCAGGGTTAGGATTTGGGTCAGGTTCAGTGTTATGGTCAGTGTCAGGGTCAGGGTTAGGGTCATGTTTAGGGTAAGGTCAACTTTACGTTTAGATTCTGGGTTATGATTACAGTCAGGATCAGGGTTAGCTTTAGGGTTAGGGTTCTGGTCAGGCACACGGTCTGGGTCAGAGTTAGGTTTCTGGTCAGTGTCAGTGTCAGTGGTAGAGTAAGGTTTAGGATCAGGGCCAGGGTTTGGTATAGGGTCAGGGTCAGGGTTCTGTTTAAGGTCAACTTTCGGATCAGGGTCAAGTTTAGGCAAAGGTTAGGGTGAGGGTTTTGGTCAGTGTCAGGGATAGGGTCAGGGTTAGGGTTAAAGTATGGGGTTAGGGTGAGAATTAGAGTTAGTTTGAGGGTTAGGGTTAGACTGGGTTGGGTCAGGGTCAGCATTAGGGTTAGGGGCTAGTTGTAGGGTTAGGGTCATCGTTATGTTTTGCGTCATGGCCCGTGTTAGTGAAAGGTCCGTGATACGTTTAGGGTTAGAGTTAGGGTCAGACTCACAGTCAGGGTCAGGGTTAGTGTTAGGGTCAGGGTCAGGTTCACTGTTAGAGTCAGGTTTAGGTTTATGGTCAGGGTCTGGGTCAGGGTCAGTGTAAAAGTCTGGGCCAGTGTCAGGTTTAGCGTCAGGATCTGGTTTTGGTTTAGGGTCCACATTCAGCTCAGGGACAAGGTTAGTTTTGGGTCAGTGCTATTGTCAGGATTAGGTTTAGGGTCAGGGTCAGGTGATGGTCTGAGCCTGTGTCAGGTTTATGGTCAGGGTCAGGATTTGGTTTAGGGTCAATGGTCAGTTCAGAGTCAGGGTTAGGTTTAGGGGAAAGGTTTGTGGTTGGGTTTAGGATTAGGGTTAGAAGTAGGGTTATGGTTAGGGTTATGGTTAGACAGCATTAAGGTCAGGGTTAGGGTTTGGTTTAGGGTAGGGGTTAGTGTTTGGGTTAGCGTCAGTATTAGGTTTAGTTTCAGGGTCAGTATTAGGTCAGGGTTAGGGTTAACTTTAGGATTACGGTTAGGGTCGGGCTCACAGTCACGGTCAGGTTTAGTGTTAGGGACAGGCTTAGGTCAGGGTCAGCCTTAGGATTAGGGTCAGGGTGAAGGTCAAGGCCAGGGTCAGATTTAGGGTCAGGGTGAGGCTTTGGTTTAGGGTCCAGGTTCGGATCAGGGGCAGGGTTAGTTTTGGGTCAGTGTTAGGGTCAGGGTTGGTTTAGAGTCAGGGTCAGGGTTAGGGTCAAAGTGAAGGTCAGGGCCAGGGTCAGTTTAGGGTCAGGGTCAGGCTTTGTTTTAGGGTCAAATTTCGGTTCAGGGTCAGGCTTAGTTTCAGGGGAACAGTTTGAGTTTTTGGTTAGGATTAGGGTTAGCAGTAGGGTTATGTTTAGTTTTAGGGTTATACAGCGTAGTGTCAAGGTTAGGGGTTGGATTGGGTAGGGGTTACTGTTAGGGTTAGGGTCAGCATTAGGTTTAGGTTCAGGTTCATTATTAGGGTCAGGGTTAGGGTTACCTTTAGGGTTACGGTTAAGGTCAGGCTCAAAGTTCGGTCAGTGTTAGGGTTAGGTTCAGGATATGGTTAGGGTGAGGGTTATGATTAGGGTAAGAGTCAGGGTCACGGTTAGGGATGAGTTAGGGTTAGAGTAGTTCAGGTTAGGTTTAAGATCAGGGTCTGGATCAGGGTGAGCATCAGGCTTAGATTTAGGATTAGGGTTTGGGTCAGGATCTCGGTCATGGTCAGAGTCAGGGTCACGGCTTGGGTTAGGTTTTGTGTCAGGCTCACTGTCAGGGTCAGGGGTTAGTGTTAGGGTTAGCCCCGCAACTGGGTCATTGACCAGTCCCTTCAGGGTCTCACGATAAGCCCTGGGCAAAAGGTTGCTGCCCCCACACCCACTCCCACCTAGCCTGCCTTAACCTGGGGCGTGAACATGACCTGCCAACCAGGGCATCGGACCCCTCATAAGCTTGCTCGTGCTCGGGGCATCTCCACCCCCGATGACCTCTCTTTACACACACACACACACACAAACACACGGGCAGGAGACCTAGGGCTACACGGGTCAATCAGAAGTTGTGGGACTCTCTGACCTGAGCCCCTCGGTGTCACCTTGTGATTCTTTTTGCCAATACGACTAGAGGCGTCAGGGAGGCCTGACATGACCTGCTCAGTGAGGGGAGTTTTCTGGCGGGTGAGCTCTCGTCTGCCTGCATTCTCTGGGCTTCAATAGACAGCACAAGAACATGTCATGTCCTTCAGGCTGTGCCCAAAAATGAGCTGGGCAGGGTGGTTTTCTCTGGAATATAGGTGCCTGGATAGGTGGGTTCCAATTCCATTGGGCTCTGTCTTCATGGAGGTAAGTTCACCACTGCCTGGGGGCTCTTTCCCGGATTTGCTGCTCCCATCCAGAGCTCCCTGAGTGCGTCCCTACCCCAGCTGCTCAGGGCTCACACTCCACCCCATGCCCTGTCCATCCAGTGACCCACACACAGCCTCCCCCCACCGCTGGGAGGCCTGAGTGAAGCTGTCGTCTCCGCTGGGAGGGCACAGAGCTGGGTTCCGACCAGGCTCTTGCTCCTGCCCAGGATTGTGAGCCCGCACACATCCTGTAGCTCTCAGGGCCTCCTCAGTCTCCCCGTCTGCACTTTGGGGGTGTTCTGCCTTCTTCTTCAAGGGATGAAATCAGGGGTAGGCCCTCTCCATGAGTTCCATCCCTGGTCTCCCAGACTCTGGTTCACACACTTGGGAAGGCACAGGTGTGCCTGAGGATGGGCGGGGAATGGAACATAGTCCAGAGAGGCCTGGATCTGCTCTGAGATCCAGCAAATTCACCCTCCTCCTGCCTGTATCCCATCCCACGTGGCAAGGTTGCAGTGCATGGTTTCTGACCTTGTGGACACAGACTTCCCGGGACTTCCATTAGGTTGAGGTCCAAGGGCCTCGTCTGCGCCCATGTACTGGCCAGACCGACAGTGGTCCCCGGGCCTTTCTGCATGCGTCCTCCTAGGAGGGATTGCCCGTGGGACTGATAAGGGGACAAAATATTTGGCTGTCATTTCCAAGCTAATGGAGGAACATCTGGCACTTCTGCTGGTTCCCTCTCTCCTTTGTTCTGTGTCTGTCTCTGTCTTTGTCTTTGTCTCTTTGTCTGCGTCTGTCTCTGTTTTTGTGTGTCTCACAGGAGCAGGATCTGTGGGCTCCAGGGCTGATGGACGAAACCGCCGGTGTCTCCCTTGTCCCTGTTTCCCTCTCCCGTGCTGGTGCTTGGTTCCTTGCTAAGTAAGGCCTTCTCACCCTGAGCAGAGCACGGACTCTGGAACCTCTTCCCAATGGCGACCCTGAAGCTGCAACAAGGAGGGTCCTGACCTTGGTCCCCAGGCCAGGGGCCTAGTGCTCTGCATCATTCTGCAAGCTCACAATGTCAGCCCCCGAGCCTCCAGGCTGTCTTCTGCTCAGAAGGACCTCGAGGGAGTAGAAAGCATGTACCCAAGACTGGGAGCACAGTGGGTCTCGGATAGAGATTCAAGGCCAACAGGCTCTTCTACAAGCCTTTGGGAGTCTAGGAACACCCTGTCTCTATGGCCCCATTGATAGAAGTGTAAGGGGAGGCCTTCGGTGTTGTTGCTCTGTCCACACAGGGTGGTTACCTCTTCCTACTTCCAGTAGTCCAGGGTGGTGATGGACACCAGGCCCCAGACACAGTCCCCACCCAGTGCCTTTGCAAAGCCCGTGGTCCCCTTGGGGACCACTTGACCATCAGCTCGTCCTGTCTCCACTCCCCTTGCTTTGGATCTCAGTCCTGGCCAAGTGTCCTGATGCCCCTGACCCCATGGCCGAGCTGTCTCCAATTTCTTTCTTCTTTCACCCTTTTTACCCATCATTTTCCCTTGATGTTCACCTCTCATCCCTAGCTGGGCAGAGCGGTGTGTGTGTGTGTGTGTGTGTGTGTGTGTGTGCGTGCACATGCGTGAGCTCAAACTCATATGTCTCTAGTTTTCTCGGGATGTCCGATGTCATGTCCCCAGATGGCATGGGGTGGGTAGCTCTTCCCAAGCATCTGAGGAGCTCTCATCCTCCAGGCAATGCTCATGGGAGGGTTAGGGGTAGGTTTAGAGTTAGGTTGAGGGTTAGGTTTAGTCCAGGTTTGGGTCAGGGTCAGGGTTAATGTTAGGGGTTCGTGTTAGGGTTAGGGTCAGTGTAATGTTTCGGGTTATGGCCCGTGTTTTGGTCACGGTCAGGTTTACGTTTATGGTTAGGTTTAGGGTCCGTCTCACAGTCAGGGTCAGGGTAAGTGTGAGGGTCAGAGTCTGGATCAGTGTTAGGGTGAGGGTTAGGATTAGGGTCAGGGTCAGTGTCAGGGTCTGTGTGAAGATCAGAGACAGGGTCAGATTTAGGGTCACGGTCAGGTTTGGGTTTACGGGCAAGGTGCGGGTCAGGGTCAGGTTTAGGTTTGGGTCATGATTAGGGTTGGTGGGGGGGACAAGATGGCGGGGTACTAGGAAGAGGCGTCTTTTCAGCTGGTACCCCAAAGTGAGCTGATTACCTACCAAAGAACTCTGATCACCCATGAAATCAGCCTGAGATCAGAATTATACACGTCTGGATCTCTACAGGGGCAGAAGACGCCAGTGAGCAGGTAAAGCGGAATGGGAACAGCGGACTGATATCGGAAGATAAACAAAAGGGGGAGGGAGCCACCAGAGGCGACCGGTGCGAAAGTAATACCCCGATAGGAGCGAGAGTGCCCTGCGTCTGGGGACCAGCATTAACTCGGAGACTGGTTGAAAGCACTCCAAAAGAGCAAAGGATCGCGGGGGCAAACTGTGGGAATCGGGGCGGCTAGGGACAGGGGCTTGAGTCCCCGGTCCCAGACGGCCTCCCCGGCGCAGAGGCAGAGAGAGTGCGGCGGGGAAACCGGCTCCTGGTCCCTAAGCCGCCAGCGCGCCCCAGAGCGCGGGGTTCCGGCTCCTGTGAGGGGATGGGAGCTGCGCCAGTCTGCAGAACGCGCGCTAGCCCTACCACAAAGCTTGAGATGCGCGTGCACGTCGCTCCAGCTCTCCTGGGTTTCTAAGGCCCTGGGGCGCTTCTTGACCCGGGCCATTGTTTCAAAGTCTAAGCCTCCCGCCCGCGAAACTCTTCCCCGGACAGAGGCGCGCAAAAGCCCAGCCTGCGGCTTACGGACCAGCGCCCCGTTCTCAGTGCCCCAGACGCGCGCCCGACCCACAGCCGCCTCTGAAAAGAGGTGCGCGCAAGCCGGGCACTCCCAGCCCGGGCCGGCGGCAAAATCTCAGTGTGCGATCGCTGCTTGGAACCTCTCTGGCGGTCGGGAGCTCCCAGACAGCCGCCACTGCCTTGGCTTTGGGGACGAGCAAAAGATCCTGCGCCCTCAGGGTCTTTAACTTGGAACCTGCACTGCCAGCATCCAAGGGGGAATTTATTCAGCTTCTGCACCCAGACTGAGGATTCTGAGACGGAGATCAGGAAGTGTTCCAGGGTGCACCTTGACTGCACCAGAGTTGATACATCCAGCTACATCTGTTCAGTCTTCTCCCACCAAAATGACTAGGAGGAGGAATGCCCAACAGAAGAAAAATACAGAGGATGGACCTTCCGCAACAGAGCTAACGGCTATCAACATAGACAATATGTCGGAAAGAGAATTCAGGCTAACAATTATCCAGGCAATAGCTAGGTTGGAGAAAGCCATGGATGACCAAACAGAATTGATTAGAGCCGAACTGAAAGCGACCAGACAGGATGTTCACAATGTTAGGGCGGAGCTTAAAGCTACCAGGGAGGAGGTCCACAATGCTCTCAATGAGTTCCAATCCAATCTAAACTCTCTCAAAGCTAGGGTAACTGAGACAGAAGATAGAATTAGTGATCTGGAAGACAAACAGATAGAGAGAAAGGATCAGGAGGAAGCCTGGAACAAACAGCTTAGATCCCACGAAAGCAGAATTAGGGAAATAAGTGATGCCATGAAGCGTTCCAACGTCAGAATTATTGGAATTCCTGAAGGGGAGGAGAAAGAAAGAAGTCTAGAAGATGTCGTGGAACAAGTCCTTCATGAAAACTTTCCGAATCTCGCGAATGAAACCAGTGTTCATGTACTAGAGGCTGAACGGTCTCCACCCAAGATTATACACTCCAAAAAAACATCATGACACCTGATAGTCAAATTGAGAAATTATAATTGTAGGTATAATCTCTTGAAAGCTGCCAGGGCAAAGAGGCTCCTTACTTACAGAGGGAAGCCCATCAGAATAACGTCAGACCTGTCCACAGAGACCTGGCGAGCCAGAAGAGGCTGGCAAGATATATTCAGGGCACTAAATGAGAAGAACATGCAGCCAAGAATACTTTATCCAGCAAGACTGACATTCAAAATGGATGGACAGATAAAGAGTTTCCAAGACCGGCAAGACTTAAAAGACTATGCAACCACCAAGCCGATACTGCAGGAAATATTAAGGGGGGTTCTATAAAAGAGGAAAAATCCCAAGAATAGCATTGAACAGAAATATAGAGACAGTCTACAGAAAGAAAGACTTCAAAGGTAACTCGATGTCAATAAAAACGTATCTATCAATAATCACTCTCAATGTGAATGGCCTCAATGCACCCATAAAACGGCACAGGGTTGCAGATTGGATAAAACGACAGGACCCATCCATATGCTGTCTACAAGAGACCCATTTTGAACCTAAAGATACACGCAGACTGAAAGTGAAGGGGTGGAGAAGCATCTTTCATGCCAATGGGACTCAAAAGAAGGCTGGGGTAGGGATTCTCATATCAGATAAATTAGACTTCAACCTAAAGACTGTAGTCAGAGATACAGAAGGACACTACATAATCCTTAAAGGGACTATCCACCAAGATGATATAACAATTGTAAATATCTATGTTCCCAATATGGAAGCAGCCAATTACTTAAGAAAACTGTTAATCAAGATAAAGAGTCATATTGATATGAATACACTAATCGTAGGTGATCTTAACACGCCTCTTTCAGAATTAGACAGATCATCGAAGCAGAAAATCAATAAAGAAACAAGAGCATTGAACGACACATTGGACCAGATGGACCTCATAGATATATACAGAACATTCCACCCTAAAACAGCAGAATACTCATTCTTCTCAAGTGCACACGGAACCTTCTCCAGAATAGACCACATACTGGGTCACAAATCAGGACTCAGCCGATACCAAAAGACTGAGATGATTCCCTGCATATTCTCAGATCACAATGCTTTGAAACTGGAGCTCAATCACAAGGAAAAGTTCCGAAGGAACTCAAACACCTGGAAGCTAAAGACCACCTTGCTTAAGAATGCTTGGATCAACCAGGAGATCAAAGAAGAACTGAAACAATTCATGGAAACCAATGAGAATGAAGACACTTCGGTCCAAAACCTATGGGATACAGCAAAGGCGGTCCTAAGGGGAAAATATATAGCCATCCAAGCCTTGCTCAAAAAAATTGAAAAATCCAGAACACACCAGCTGTCTCTACACCTTAAAGAACTGGAGGATCAACAACAAATCAAACCAACTCCACACATAAGAAGGGAAATCATCAAGATTAGAGCTGAGATCAATGAGGGAGAAACCAGAGATACAGTAGAACGTATCAATGAAACTAGAAGCTGGTTTTTTGAAAGAATCAATAAGATCGATAAGCCACTGGCTACACTAATCCAAAAGAAAAGAGAGAAATCCCAAATTCATAAAATTATGAATGAAAGGGGAGAGATCACAACTAACACCAAGGAAGTAGAAACAATCATCAGAAGTTACTACGAACAGTTATATGCCAATAAGCTTAGCAAACTTGATGAAATGGATGCATTCCTGGAAAAATATAAACTACGAAAATTGAACCAGGAAGAAATCGACAACCTGAATAGACCGATATCTAATAACGAGATTGAAGCAGTGATCAAAAATCTCCCAAAAAACAAGAGCCCAGGACCTGACGGATTCCCTGGGGAATTCTACCAAACCTTCCAAGAAGAAATAACACCTATTCTCCTGAAGCTGTTTCAAAAAATTGAAGCAGAAGGAAAACTTCCAGACTCTTTCTATGAAGCCAGCATTACCCTGATCCCCAAACCAGGCAAGGACCATACCAAAAAGGAGAATTTCAGACCAATATCACTGATGAATATGGATGCTAAGATTCTCAACAAGATCCTAGCCAACAGGATCCAACAACACATTAAAAAGATTATCCACCATGATCAGGTGGGATTCATCCCTGGGCTACAAGGATGGTTCAACATTCGTAAATCAATCAATGTGATACAACAAATTAATAGGAGAAGAGAGAAGAACCACATGGTCCTCTCAATTGATGCAGAAAAAGCATTTGACAAAATCCAACATCCGTTCCTGATTAAAACGCTTCAACGTATAGGGATAGAGGGAACATTCCTGAACCTCATCAAATCTATCTATGAAAGACCCACAGCAAATATCATCCTCAATGGGAAAAAGCTTGTAGCCTTCCCGTTGAGATCAGGAACAAGACAAGGATGCCCACTTTCACCACTCTTGTTCAACATAGTATTAGAAGTCCTAGCAACAGCAATAAGACAACAGAGAGAAATAAAAGGTATCCAAATTGGTAATGAAGAAGTCAAACTCTCTCTCTTCGCAGATGACATGATTCTTTATATGGAAAACCCAAAAGACTCCACCCCCAAACTACTAGAACTCATACAGCAATTCAGCAGCGTGGCAGGATACAAAGTCAATGTGCAGAAATCAGTGGCTTTCTTATACACTAACAAGGAAAATACAGAAAGGGAAATTAGAGAATCGATTCCATTTACTATAGCACCAAGAACCATAAGATACCTGGGAATAAACCTAACTAAAGAGGTAAAGGATCTATACTTGAGGAACTATAGAACACTCATGAAAGAAATTGAAGAAGACACAAAAAGATGGAAGACCATTCCATGCTCTTGGATCGGAAGAATAAACATCGTTAAAATGTCTATACTGCCTAGAGCAATCTATACTTTTAATGCCATTCCGATCAAAATTCCACCGGCATTCTTCAAAGAGCTGGAGCAAATAATCCAAAAATTTGTATGGAATCAGAAGAGACCCCGAATCGCTAAGGAAACGTTGAAAAACAAAAATAAAGCTGGCGGCATCACCTTACCTGATTTCAAGCTTTATTACAAAGCTGTGATCACCAAGACAGCATGGTACTGGCATAAAAACAGACACATAGACCAGTGGAACAGAGTAGAGAGCCCTGATATGGACCCTCAACTCTATGGTCAATTAATCTTCGACAAAACAGGAAAAAATATACAGTGGAAAAAAGACAGTCTCTTCAATAAATGGTGCTGGGAAAACTGGACAGCTATATGTAGAAGAATGAAACTCGACCATTCTCTTACACCGTACACAAAGATCAACTCAAAATGGATAAAAGACCTCAACGTGAGACAGGAATCTATCAGAATCTTAGAGGAGAACATAGGCAGTAATCTCTTCGATATCAGCCACAGCAACTTCTTTCAAGATACGTCTCCAAAGGCAAAGGAAACAAAAGCGAAAATAGACTTCTGGGACTTCATCAAAATCAAAAGCTTCTGCACAGCAAAGGAAACAGTCAAAAAAACAAAGAGGCAACCCACGGAATGGGAGAAGATATTTGCAAATGACAGTACAGACAAAAGGTTGATATCCAGGATCTATAATGAACTCCTCAAACTCAACCCACACGAAACAGACAAACACATCAAAAAATGGGCAGAAGATATGAACAGACACTTCTCCAATCAAGACATACAAATGGCTATCAGACACATGAAAAAATGCTCATCATCATTAGCCCTCAGGGAGATTCAAATTAAAACCACATTGAGATATCACCTTACACCAGTTAGAATGGCCAAAATTAACAAAACAGGAAACAACATGTGTTGGAGAGGATGTGGAGAAAGGGGAACCCTCTTACACTGTTGGTGGGAATGCAAGTTGGTGCAGCCTCTTTGGAGAACAGTGTGGAGATTCCTCAAGAAATTAAAAATAGAGCTTCCCTACGACCCTGCAATTGCACTCCTGGGTATTTACCCCAAAGATACAGATGTCGTGAAAAGAAGGGCCATCTGTACCCCAATGTTTATAGCAGCAATGGCCACAATCGCCAAACTATGGAAAGAACCAAGATGCCCTTCAACGGATGAATGGATAAGGAAGATGTGGTCCATATACACTATGGAGTATTATGCCTCCATCAGAAAGGACGAATATCCAACTTTTGTAGCAACATGGACGGGACTGGAAGAGATTATGCTGAGTGAAATCAGTCAAGCAGAGAGAGTCAATTATCATATGGTTTCACTCATTTGTGGAGCATAACCAATAGCATGGAGGACAAGGGGCGTTAGAGAGTAGTAGGGAATTTGGGTAAATTGGAAGGGGAGGTGAACCATGAGAGACTATGGACTCTGAAAAACAGTCTGAGGGGTTTGAAGTGGCGGGGGGGTGGGAGGTTGGGGTACCAGGTGGTGGGTATTATAGAGGGCACAGCTTGCATGGAGCACTGGGTGTGGTGAAAAAATAATGAATACTGTTTTTCTGAAAATAAATAAATTGGGGAAAAAAAAAAAAGAAAAAATAAATAAATAAAATATCTTAAAAAAAAAAAAAAAAAAAGAGGAGGAAGCAAAAAAAAAAATGATTAGGGTTGGTGTTAGGGTCAGGGTCAGGTTTAGGTTCAGGGGAAACATTAGGGTTTGGTGTTATGGTTAGGGTTAGAATTGGGGTTATGTTTAGGATTAGGGTTAGACTGTGTTAGGTTCAGGCTTAGGGTTTGGGTTAGGCTAGGGTTTATTTTTACCATTAGGGTCAGTGTTAGTTTTAGGTTCTGGGTCCGTATTAGGGTCAGCATTTAGGGTTACATTTAGGATTAGGTTAAGTTTCAGGCTCACAGTCATGGTCAGGGTTAGGGTGTAGGTAATGTTCAGGCTCTCGGTTAGGTTGAGTCCGGGTTAGTGTATGGTCAGGGTTTGGTTAAATTCAGGGTCTGAGTCAGGGTCAGCTTTAGGCTTTTGTTTAGTTAAGGGTTAGGGTCTGCCACATGGTCAGGTTCAGGGTGAGTGTCAGGGCTGGTTATGTTGGGTCAGGCTCACAGTCAGGTTCAGGTTCAGGTTTTTCGGTTTGTTTAACGGTCTAGTTAATGTCAGGGTTATAGTTAGGGTCAGGGTTAGGGTTAGATATTGTTAGGGTCAGGGATATCGTTAGGCTTAGGGTAGGGGTCAGGGTTAGGTTTAGGTTCAGGGTTAGATTTATGGTCAGGCTCACAGTCTGTGTCAGGGTTAGGGTTATTGTCAGATTTAGAGTCAGGGTCAGGGTTAGGATTAGGGTCAGGTTCAGTGTTAGGGTCAGAATCAGGGTCAGGTTTAGGGTCATGGTTAGTATAAGGTCAGCTTTACATTTATATTCTGGGTTATGATTAGGGTCAGGATCAGTGTTAGCTTTAGGCTTAGGGTTTTTGTCTGCCTCACGGTCTGGGTCAGAGTTAGGTTTATGGTCAGTGTCAGTGTCAGTGTTAGAGTAAGGTTTAGGGTCAGTTCCAGGGTTCGGTTTAGGGTCAGGGTCAGGGTTCTATTTAGGGTCATCTTTCGGATCAGGGTCAAGTTTAGGCAAAGTTTAGGGTTAGGGTTATAGTCAGGGTCTGGAATAGCACCAGGGTTAGGGTTAAAGTATAGGGTTAGGGTGAGAATTAGAGTTAGTTTGAGGGTTAGGGTTAGACCGTGTTGGGTCAGGGTCAGCGTTAGTGTTAGGGGCTAGTTGTAGGGTTAGGGTCATCGTTATGTTTCGCGTCATGGCCCGAGTTAGGGTCAGGGTTAGGGTTACGTTTAGGGTTCGAGTTAGGGTCAGACTCACCGTCATGCTGAGGGTTAGGGTTTTGGTCAAGGTTATATCAGGGTCAGGGTCTTTTAGGGTCTAAGTCAGGGTTAGTGTAAAGTCAGGGTTAGGTTTGGGTTCAGGGTCCGAATTAGGGTCAGCGTTAGGCTTTGGTTTAGGGTTAGGGTTAGGGTTAGGGTTCGGGTCAGGTTCATGGTCTGGGTCAGGGTCAGCATCAGGGCTGGTTAGGTTGTGGGTCAGGCTCACAGTCAGGTTCAGGGTCAGAGCTTTCGGTTAGTTTTAGGGTTCGGGTTAAGGTTAGGGTTAGAGTTAGGGTAAGTGTTAGGGTGAGACATTGTTAGGGTCAGGGTTATCGTTAGGCTTTGGGTAGGGGTCACGGTTAGGGTTAGGATCAGGTTTAGGTTTATGGTCAGACTCACAGTCAGTGTCATGGTTAGGTTTAGTGTCAGAGTAAGGGTCAGGGACATGGTGAGGATAAGGTCAGCTTTATTTTAGATTCTGGGTTATGATTAGGTCAGGATCAGTGTTAGCTTTAGGGTTAGGCTTCTGGTCAGGCTCACGATCTGGGTCAGAATTAGGGTTAGGGTTAGGGTTAGGGTTAGGGTTAGGTTCAGGGGTTAGTATTAGGGTTTGCGCCGCACCTGGGTCATTGACCAGTCCCTGCACGATCTAAGGATAAACCCTGGGCAAAAGGGTGCAGTCAGCACACACACTCCCACCTAGCCTGCCTTAACCTGGGGCGTGAACATGACCTGCCAACCAGGCATCGGACCCTTCATAAGTCTGATCCTGCTCGGGGCACCTCCACCTCCAATGAGCTCTCTTTACACACACACACACACACACACACGCACACACACACACACACACACACGCACACACACACACACACACACACACATACACACGGGGAGGATACCTATAGGTACATGGGTCAATCTGAAAGTGTGGGACTCTCTGACTCTGAGGCCCCCCGGTGTCACCTTGCGATTTTTTGCCAAAAGGGCAAGAGACGTCGGGGAAGCCTGACATGACCTGCCCAGTGAGGGGACTTGTATGGTGGGCGATCTCTCCTCTGCCTGCATTCTCTGGGTTCGGTAGAGAGCACAAGAACATGTCGTTTCCTTCAGGCTGTGCCCAGAAATGAGCTGGTCAGGGTGGTTTTCACTGGAATGTGGGTGCCTGGATATGTGGGTTCCAATTCCGTTGGGCTCTGTCTAAGGTCACCACTGCCTTGGGGCTCATTCCCAGACTTTCTGCTCCCATCCATCCCATCTGCTCTCCCTGAGGGCGCCCCATCCTCAAACTGCTCAAGGCTCACACACCACCCCATGCCCTGTCTATCCAGTGACCCACACACAGCCTCCCCCCAAGAACTGGGAGGCTTGGGTGCAGCTGTTGTCTCCGCTGGGAGGGCACAGAGCTGGGGTTAGACCCGGTTCCTGCTCCTGCCCAGGACTGTGAGCCCGCACACATCCTGTGGCTCTCAGGGCCTCCTCAGTCTCCCCGTCTGCACATTGGGGGTGTTCTGGCTTCTTCTTCTGGGGATGCCATCAGGGGTTGGCCCTCTCCATGCGTTCCATCTCTGCTCTCCCAGGAGCCTGGTGCACACACTTGGCAAGGCAAGGGTGTGCCTGGGGATGGGCGGGGGAATGGAACATAGCCCAGAGATGCCTGGATCTGCTCCTGGATCCATCAAAACGACCCTACTTCTGCCTGTATCCCATCCCCCGTGGCAAGGGTGCAGTGCATGGCTTCCAACCTTGTGGACACAGACTTCCCGGTACTTCCATTAGGTTGAGGTCCAAGGGCCTCGTCTGCGTCCATGTACTGGCCAACCCTCACAGTGGTCTGCGGGCATTCCCGGATCCGTCCTCCTACGATGGATGGCCCGTGGGACTTATAAGGGGACAAAATGTTTGGCTGTCATTTCCAAGCTGATGGAGGAAAATCTGGCACTTCTGCTGGTTCCCTCTCTCCTGTGTTCAGTGTCTGTCTCTGTCTCTGTCTTTGTCTTTGTCTCTGTGTCTGCGTCTGCGTCTGTCTCTGTTTTTGTGTGTCTCACAGGAGCAGGATCTGTGGGCTCCAGGGCTGATGGGCGAATCCTCCGGTGTCTCCCTCGTCCCTGTTTCCCTCTCCTGTGCTGGTGCTTGGTTCCTTGTTAAGTAAGGCCTTCTCACCCTGAGCAGAGTACTGACTCTTCAACTTCTTCCCAATGAGGACCCTGATGCTGCAACAAGGAGGGTCCTGACTTTGGTCCCCAGGCCAGGGGCCTAGTGCTCTGCCACATTCTGCAAGCTCTTAATGTCAGCCCCCCGAGTCTCCAGGCTGTCTTCTCCTCAGAAGGACCTCTAGGGAGTAGAAAACATGTACCCAAGACTGGAAGCACAGTTGGTCAGAGATAGAGATTCAAGGCCAACAGGCTCTTCTACAAGCTTGTGTGAGACTAGGAACACCATATCTCTATGGGCCTATTGATAGAAGAGTAAGGGTAGGCCTTCAGTGTTGTAACCCTGTCCACACAGTATGTTTACCTCTTCCCACTTCCAGTAGTCCAGGGTGGTGATGGACACCATACTCCAGACACTGTTCCCACCCAGTGCCCTTTCAAAACCCCTGGGCCCCTTGGGGACCCCTTGACCATCAGCCCGTCTTGTCTCCCCTCCCCATGCTTTGGATCTCGATCCTGTCCAGGAGTCCTGATGCCCCTGACCCCATGACCGAGCTGTCTCCAACCTCTTTCTTCTTTCACCCTTTTTACCCACCATTTTCCCTTGGTGTCCACCTCTGACCCCTACCTGGGCAGAGTGGGGTGTGTGTTTGTGTATGTGTGTGATTGTGTGTGTGTGTGTGTGTGTGTGTGTGCATGTCAGCGCTCAAACACATATACCTCTAGCTGTCTGGGGATGTCCGAGGTCATGTCCCCACATGAGATGGGGTGGGTAGCTCTCCCCAAGGATCTGAGAAGCTCTCCTCCTCCAGGCAAATCTTATGGGAGGTTTAGGGTTAGCGTTAGAGTTAGGTTGATGGTTAGGTTTAGACAGGGTTTGGGTCAGGGTCAGGTTTAGGGTTAGGGGTTAGTGTTAGGATTAGGGTCAGCGTTAGGTTTCGGGTCATGGCCCTTGTTAGGGTCAGGGTCAGGTTTACGTTTATGGTTAGGTTTAGGATCAGGCTCACCGTCAAGGTCAGGGTTAGTGTTAGGGTCCGTATCTGGGTCAGTGTTAGGGTGAGGGTTAGGTTTATGGTCAGGGTCAGGGTGAAGGTCAGGGACAGGGTCAGATTTAGGGTCAGTGTCAGGTTTTGATTTAGGGGCATGGTTCAGGTCAGGTTCAGGGTTAGGTTTGGGTCAGGTTTAGGGTTAGGTTTAGGGTCAGGGTCAGCGTTAGGTTCAGGGGAAAGGTTAGGATTTGGTGTTAGGGGTAGGGTTATAAGTAGGGTAATATTAGGTTTAGGGTTAGACTGTGTTAGGGTCAGGTTAGGGTTTCGATTATGGTAGGGTTTAGTTTTACCGTTAGTGTCAGCGTTAGTTTTAAGTTTGGGTCCGTATTTGGGTCAGTGTTTAGGGTTACATTTAGGGTTAGGGTTAGGATCAGGCTCACAGTCATGGTGAGGTTTAGGGTTATGGTCAAGGTTAGGTCAGGGTCAGGGTTTAGCGTCTAAGTCAGGGTTAGTGTAAGTTCAGGGTTAGGTTTAGGTTCAGGGTCTGAATCTGGGTCAGCGTTAGGCTTTGGATTAGGCTTAGAATCCGAGTCAGGTTCATGGTCAGGGTCACGGTCAGCGTCAGGGCTGGTTAGGTTTTGGGTCAGGCTCACAGTCAGGTTCAGGGTCAGAGTTTTCATTTAGTTCTAGGGTTAGGATTAAGTTTAGGGTTCGAGTTTGGGTCACGGTTAGGGTTAGACATTGTTAGGGTCAGGGTTATCATTAGGCTTAGGGTAGGGGTCAGGGTTAGGATTAGGTTCAGGGTTAGGTTTATGGTCAGGCTCACAGTTTGTGTCAAGGTTAGGTTTAGTGTCAGAGTAAAAGTCAGGGTCAGGGTTAGGATTAGGTTCATGTTCAGTGTTAGGGTCAGGGTCAGTGTCAGGATTAGGGTCATAGTTAGGATAAGGTCAGCTTTACGTTTAGATTCTGTGTTATGATTAGGGTCCGGATCAGGGTTAGCGTCAGGTTTAGGGTACTGGTCAAGCTCATGGTTTGGGACAGACATAGGTTTATGGTCAGCGTCAGTGTCAGTGTTAGGGTCAGGGTTAGGGTCAGAGCTTGGGTTCGGTTTATGGTCTGGGTCAGGTTTCTGTTTAGGGTCAAGGTTAGGATCAGAGTCAAGTTTTGGCAAAGTTCAGGGTTTGGGTTATGGTCAGGGTCAGGGATAGGGTCAGGTTTAGTGTTAATGGATAGGGTTAGGGTAAGAATTAGAGTTAGTTTGAGGGTTTAGGGTTAGACAGGGTTAGGGTCAGTGTCAGCGTTAGGGTTAGGGGTTAGTTGTAGGGTTAGGGTCATCGTTATGTTTCGCATCATGGCCCGTGTTAGGGTCAGGGTCAGGGTTACATTTAGGGTTAGAGTTAGGGTCAGACTCACAGTCAGGCTCAGGTTTAGTGTTAGGGTCAGGGTCAGGTTCACTGTTAGGGTCAGGTTTAGGTTTATGGTCAGGGTCTGGGTCAGGGTCAGGGTGAAAGTCAGGGCCATGGTCAGGTTTAGGGTCAGGATCTGGTTTTGAATTATGGTGCACGTTCAGATCAGGGACAGGGTTAGTTTTGGGTCAGTGCTATTGTCAGCGTTAGGTTTAGGGTCAGGGTCAGGTGAAGGTCTGGGCCAAGGTCCGGTTTATGGTCAGGGTCAGGATTTGGTTTAGGGTCAATGTTCGGTTCAGTGTCAAGGTTAGGTTTAGGGGAAAGGTTTGTGTTTGGGGTTAGCACTAGGGTTAGAAGTAGGGTTATGGTTAGGGTTAGGGTTAGACAGCAATAAGGTCAGGGTTTGGGTTTGCGTTAGCGTATGGGTTAGTGTTAGAGTTAGCGTCATCATTAGGTTTAGGTTCACATTCGGTATTAGTTCAAGGTTAGGGTTACCTTTAGGATTACAGGTAGGGTTAGGCTCACAGTCATGGTAAGGGTTCGGGTTAGTGTCAGGCTTAGGTCAGGGTCAGGCTTAGGATTACGTTCAGAGTCAGGGTCAGGGTGAAGGTCAGGCCCAGGGTCAGATAAAGGGTCAGGGTGAGGCTTTGGTTTAGGGTCCAGGTTCAGGTCAGTGTCAGGGTTAGGTTTGGGTCAGTGTTAGGGTCAGGGTTAGGTTTAGAATCAGGGTAATGGTCATGGTCAGGGTGAAGGTCAGGGCCAGGGTCAGATTTAGGGTCAGGGCGAGGCTTTGGTATAGGGTCCAGGTTCGGGTCAGGGGAATGGTTAGTTTTGCGTCAGTGTTAGTGTCAGGGTTAGGTTTAGAATCAGGGTCAGGGTCATGGTCAGGGTGAAGGTCAGGGCCAGAGTCAGTTTAGGGTCATGGTCAGGCTGTGTTTTAGGGTCAAGTTTCAGATCAGGGTCATGGTTAGTTTCAGGGGAACTGTTTGAGTTGTTGGTTAGGGTTAGCAGTAGGGATATGTTTAGTGTTAGGGTTAGACAGTGTAGGGTAAGGGTTATTGTTTGAATTAGGGTAAGGGTTAGTGTTAGCGTTAGGGTCAGCATTAGGTTTAGGTTTAGGGTCCTTATTAGGGGCAGGGTTAGAGTTACCTGTATGGTTACGGTTAGGGTCAGGCTCAAAGATCGGTAAGTGTTAGGGTTAGTGATAGGATTTGGTTAGGGTCAGGGTAATGATAAGGGTCAGAGTCATAGTCATGGTTAGAGATGAGTTAGGGTTAGAGTAATGTTAGGTTAGGTTTAGCTTCAGGGTCTGGATCAGGGTCAGCCTCAGACTTAGATTTAGTGTTAGAATTCGGGTCAGGATATCGGTCAGGGTCAGGGTCAGGGTCACGGCTAGGGTTAGGTTTTGGGTCAGGCTCACATTCAGGGTCAGGGTCAGGGTCAAGGTCAGGGTCATGGGTTAGTTTTAGGGTTAGACCCGCACCTGGGTCATTGACCAGTCCCTGCAGAGTCTCAGGATAAGCCCTGGGCAAAATGATGCAGCCCCCACACCTGCTTCCACCTAGCCTGTCTTAACCTGGGGCGTGAACATGACCTGCCAACCAGGCATCGGACCCTTCATAAGCCTGCTCCTGCTCAGGGCATCTCCACCCCTGATGAGCTCTCTTTACACACACACACACACACACACACACACACACACACACACTCACACACGTGGAGGAGACCTACGGCTACACGGGTCAATCAGAAGGTGTGAGAGTCTCTGACACTGAGCCCCTGGGTGTCACCTTGCGGTTCTTTTTGCCAAAAGGGCCAGAGCCGTCAGGGAAGCCTGACATGATCTGCACAGTGAGGGGACTTGTCTAGGGGGCAAGCTCTCCTCTGCCTGCATTCTCTGGGCTTCGGTAGACAGCACAAGAAAATGTCATTTCCTTCATGCTGTGCCCAGAAATGAGCTGTGCAGGGTGGTTTTCTATGGAATGTGGGTACCTGGATACGTGGGTTCCAATTCCGTTGGTCTCTGTCGTCAGGATTGTAAGGTCACCACTGCCTGGGGGCTTCTTACCGGACTTCCTGCTTCCATCCAGCGCTCCCTGAGGGCTCCCCTCCCCCAGCTGCTCAAGGCTCACACTCCACCCCATGCCCTGTCCATCCAGTGACCCACACACAGCCTCCCCCCAAGACCTGGGAGGCCTGAGTGCAGCTATTGTCTCCGCTGGGAGGGCACAGAGCTGGGTACAGACAGGGCTCCTGCTCCTTCCCAGGACTGTGAGCCCGCACACATCCTGTGGCTGTCACGGCCTCCTCAGTCTCCCCGTCTGCACATTGGAGGTGTTCTGGCTTCTACTTCTGGGGATGCCATCAGAGGTAGGCCCTTCTCCATGTGTTCCATCCCCGCTCTGCCAGGAGTCTGGTGCACACACTTGGCAAGGCAAGGGTGTACCTGAGGATGGGCGGGGGAATTGGACATAGCCCCGAGAGGCCTGGATCTGCTCTGGGATCCAGCAAAACCACCCTCCTCCTGCCTGAATCCCATCCCCGGTGGCAAGGTTGCAGTGCATGACTTCTGACCTTGAGGACACAGACATGTGTCTGTGTCCAAATGGGAATTCCATTTGGTTGAGGTCCAAGGGCCTCGTCTGCTCCCATTCACTGGCCAGCCCCCACAGTGGTCCGTGGGCATTCCCGCATCCATCCTCCTAGGATGGATGGCCCGTGGGACTGATACAGGGGCAAAATATTTGGCTGTCATTTCCATGCTGATGGAGGAAAGTCTGGCACTTCTGCTGGTTCCCTCACTCCTGTGTTCAGTGTCTGTCTCTGTCTCTGTCTTTGTTTTTGTCTCTGTGTCTGTGTCTGCGTCTGTCTTTTTTTGTGTGTGTCTCATAGGAGCAGGATCTGTGGGCTCCAGGGCTGATGGGCAAACCCTCCGGTGTTTCCCTTGTCCCTGTTTCCCTCTCCTGTGCTGGTGCTTGGTTCCTTGGTAAGTAAGGCCTTCTCACCCTGAGCAGAGCACTGACTCTCGAATCTCTTCCCAATGGGGACTCTGAGGCTACAACAAGAAGGGTCCTGACCTTGGTCCCAGGCCAGGGGCCTAGTGCTCTGCCACATTCTGGAAGCTCACAACGTCAGCCGCCCGAGTCTCCAGGCTCTCTTCTGCTCAGAAGGACCTCGAGGGAGTAGAAAGCTTTTACCCAAGACTGGGAGCACAGTAGGTCTCAGATAGAGATTCAAGGCCAACAGGCCCTTCTACAAGCCTGTGTGAGACTAGGGACACCCTGTCTCTATGGCCCCATTGATAGGGTGGTTACATCTTCCTTCTTCCAGTAGTCCAGGGTGGTGATGGACACCAGACCCCAGACACTGTCCCCACCCAGTGCCCTTGCAAAGCCCCTGGGCCCCTTGGGCACCCCTTCACCATCAGCTCGTCCTGTCTCCCCTTCCCATGCTATGAATCTCGGTCCTGGCCACAAGCCCTGATGCCCCTCACCCCATAGCCGAGCTGTCTCCAACCTCTTTCTTCTTTCACCCTTTTTACCCACCATTTTCCCTTGGTGTCCACCTCTGACCCCTAGCTGGGTAGAGCGGGGTGTGTGTGATTGTGAGTGTGTGTGTGTGTGTGTGTGTGTGCGTGTCTGTGCATGCAAGCGCTCAAACACATATGAGTCTAGCTATCTGAGGATGTCCGAGGTCATGTTCCCACACAGGATGTGGTGGGTAGCTCTCCCAAGGATCTGAGGAGCTCTCATCCTCCAGGCAAACCGCATGACAGGGTTAGGGTTAGGGGTCAGTTAGGTTGAGGGTTAGGTTTAGTCAGGGTTTGGGTCAGGTCAGGGTTAGGGTTAGGGGTTAGTGTTATGGTTAGGGTCAGCATTAGGTTTTGGGTCATGGCCCGTGATAGAGACAGGGTCAGGTTTACGTTTATGTTTAGGTAGGGTCTGGCTTACAGTCAGGGTCAGGGTTAGTGTTAGGGTCAGGAATGGGTCAGTGTTAGGGTGAGGGTTAGTTTTAGGGTCAGGGTCCGTGTCAGGGTCAGGGTGAAGATCAGGGACAGGGTCAGATTTAGGGTCAGTGTCACGTTTTGGTTTAAGGGCAAGTTTCAGTTCTGGGTCAGGGTTAGGTTTGGGTCAGGGTTAGGGTTAGGGTCATAGTCAGGGTTAGGTTCAGGGGAAAGGTTAGGGTTTGGTGTTAGGGTTAGGGTTAGAAGTAGGGTTATGGTTAAGGTTAGGGTTAGACTGTCTTAGGGTCAGGGTTAGGGTTTCGGTTAGAGTCAAGGTTAGGATCTGGGACAGGTTTAGGCAAAGTTCAGGGTTATGGTTATTGTCAGTATCAGGGATAGGGTTAAAGGATAGGGTTAGGGTGAGATTTAGAGTTAGTTTGAGCGTTAGGGTTAGACCAGGTTAGAGTCAGGGTCAGCGTTAGGGTTAGAGGTTAGTTGTAGTTTAGGGTCATCGTTATTTTTTGCATCACGGCCCGTTTAGTGTCAGGGTCAGGGTTACGTTTAGGGTTAGAATTAGGGTCAGATTCACAGTCTGTGTCAGGGTTAGTGTTAGGGTCAGGGTCAGGGTCACTGTTAGGGTCAGGTTTCGGTTTATGTTCAGAGTCTGGGTCAGGGTCAGGGTGAAGTTCAGGGCCATTCTCAGGTTTATGGTCAGGATCTGGTTTTGGTTTAGCGTCCACGTTCTGGTCAGCAACAGAGTTAGTTTTGGGTCAGTGCTATTTTCAGGGTCAGGTTTAGGGTCAGGGTCAGGTGAAGGTCTGGGCCAGGGTCCAGTTTATGGTCAAGGACAGGATTTGGTTTAGGGTCAATGTTCGGTTCAGTGTCAGGGTTAGGTTTAGGGGAAAGGTTTGTGTTTGGGGTTAGGATTAGGGTTAGAAGTAGGGTTATGGTTAGGGTTAGGGTTAGAAAGTGTTAAGGACATATTTAGGGTTTGGTTTAGGGTAGGGGTTAGTGTTAGGGTTAGCATCAGAATTAGGTTTAGGTTCAAGGTCGGTATTAGGTCAGGGTTAGGGTTACCTTTAGAATTACGGTTAGGGTCAGGCTCACAGTCACGTTCAGGTTTAGGGTCAGGGTCAGGTTCAGGCTTAGGTCAGGGTCAAGCTTAGGATTAGGGTCAGGGTCAGTGTCAGTGTGAAGGTTTGGGCCAGGGTTAGAATTATGGTCAGGGTGAGGCTTTGTTTTAGGGTCCAGGTTCAGGTCAGGGGCAGGGTTAGTTTTGGGTCAGTGTTAGTGTCAGTGTTAGGTTTAGAGTCAGTGTCAGGGTCAGGGTAAGGGTGAAGGTCAGGGCCAGAGTCAGTTTAGGGTCATTGTCAGGCTGTGTTTTAGGGTCAAGTTTCAGTTCAGGGTCAGGCTTAGTTTCAGGGGAACGGTTTGAGTTTTTGGTTAGGGTTAAGTTTAGCAGTAGGGTTATGATTATTGTTAGGGTTATACAGCGTAGGGTCAGGGTTAGGGTTTGAGTTAGGGTAGGGGTTAGTGTTAGGGTTAGGGTCAGCGTTAGGTTTAGGTTCAGTGTCCTTATAGGGCCAGGGTTAGGGTTTCGTTTAGGGTTACGGTTAGGGTCAGGTTCAAAGATCGGTCATTGTTAGGGTTAGTGTTAGTATTTGGTTAGGGTCAGTGTAATGATTACGGTCAGAGTCAGAGTCACATTTGGGGATGAATAAGGGTTAGAGTAAGGTCAGGATAGGTTTAGGTTCAGGGTCCGGATCAATGCCAGCATCAGACTTACATTTAGTGTTAGGTGTCGGGTCAAGATCTCAGTCAGGGTCAGGGTCAGGGTTAGGGTTAGGTTTTGGGTCAGGCTCACAGTCAGGGTCAGGGTAAGGGTCAGGTTCAGTGTTTAGTCTTAGTGTTATGCCTTCACCTGGGTCATTGACCCATCACTGCAGGGTCTCAGGATAAACCCTGGGCAAAGGGGAGCAGCCCCCACACCAGCTCCCACATAGCCTGCCTTAACCTGGGGCGTGAACATGACCTGCCAACCAGGCATCGGACCCCTCATAGGCCTGCTCCTGCTCGGGGCATCTCCACCCCTGATGTGCTCTTTTTACACACATACACACACACACACACACACACACACACACACACATCACATATACATGTGGAGGAGACCTATGGGTACACGGGTCAATCAGAAGTTGTGGAACCCTCTGACTCTGAGCTCCCTGGTGTCACCTGTGATACTTTTTGCCAAAAGGGCCAGAGAAGTCAGGGAAGCCTGACATGACCTGCCCAGTTAGGGCCTTGTCTGGGGGGCGAGATCGCCACTGCCTGCATTCTCTGGCCTTCGGTAGAGAGCACAAGAACATGTCGTTTCCTTCATGCTGTGCTCAGAAATGAGTTGCGTAGGGTAGTTTTCTATGGAATGTGGGTATGTGGATACGTGGGTTCCAATTCCGTTGGGTTCTGTCGTCAGGATTGTAAGGTCACCACTGCCTGGGGGCTCCTTACCGGACTTTCTGCTCCCATCGAGAGCTCCCTGAGGGCGCCCCTCCCCCAGCTGCTCAAGGCTCACACTCCACCCCATGCCCTGTCCATCCAGTGACCCACACAGCCTCCCCCCAAGAACTGGGAGGCCTGGGTGCAGCTATTGTCTCCGCTGGGAGGGCACAGAGCTGGGTTCAGACCGGGCTCCTGCTCCTGCCCAGGACTGTGAGCCCGCACTCATCCTGTGGCTCTCAGGGCCTCCTCAGTCTCCCCGTCTGCACATTGGCGGTGTTCTGGCTTCTTCTTCTGGGGATGCCATCAGAGGTACGCCCTTCTCCATGTGTTCCATCGCCGCTCGGCCAGGAGTCTGGTGCACACACTTGGCAAGGCAAGGGTGTGCCTGAGGATGGGTGGGAGAATGGAATATAGCCCCGAGAGGCCTGGATCTGCTCTGGGATCCAGCAAAACCACCCTCCTCCTGCCTGAATCCCATCCCCCGTGGCAAGGTTGCAGTGCATGGCTTCTGACCTTGTGGACACAGACATCCCGGGAATTCCATTTGGTTGAAATCCAAGGGCCTCGTCTGCGCCCATTCACTGGCCAGCCCCCACAGTGGTCCGCGGGCATTCCCGCATCCATCCTCCTAGGATGGATGACCCGTGTGACTTATAAGGGGACAAAATGTTTGGCTGTCATTTCCAAGCTGATGGAGGAAAGTCTGGCACTTCTGCTGGTTCCCTCTCTCCTGTGTTCAGTGTCTGTCTCTGTCTCTGTCTTTGTCTTTGTCTTTGTCTCTGTGTCTGCGTCTGCGTCTGTCTCTGTTTTTGTGTGTCTCACAAGAGCAGGATCTGTGGGCTCCAGGGCTGATGGACGAAACCGCCGTTGTCTCCCTTGTCCCTGTTTCCCTCTCCTGCGCTGGTGCTTGGTTCCACGCTATTTAAGGCCTTCTCACCCTGAGCAGAGCAATGACTCTGGAATCTCTTCCCAAAGAAGACCCTGAGGCTGCAACAAGGAGGGTCCTGACCTTGATCCCCAAGCCAGGGGCCTAGTACTCTGCCACATTCTGCAAGCTCACAATGTCAGCCCCCCAAGCCTCCAGGCTATCTTCTGCTCAGAAGGACCTCGAGGGAGTAGAAAGCATGTACCCAAGACTGGGAGCAGAGTGGGTCTCAGATAGAGATTCAAGGCCAACAGGCCCTTCTACAAGCCTGTGTGAGACTAGGGACACCCTGTCTCTATGGCCCCAATGATAGGGTGGTTACCTCTTCCTTCTTCCAGTAGTCCAGGGTGGTGATGGACGCCAGACCCCAGACCCCAGACACTCTCCCCACCAGTGCTCTTGCAAAGCCCTTGGGCCCCTTAGGGACCCCTTGACCATCAGCCCATCCTGTCTCCCCTCCCCATGCTATGGATCTCGGTCCTGGCCAGGGGTTCTGATGCCCCTGACCCCATGGCCGAGCTGTCTCCAACCTCTTTCTTCTTTCACCCTTTTTACCCACCATTTTCCCTAGGTGTCCACCTCTGACCCCTAGCTGTGTAGTGCGGGGTGTGTGTCAGTATGTGTGTGTATGTCTGTGTGTGTGTGTGTGTGTGTGTGTGTGCATGCGAGTGCTCAAACACATATGAGTCTAGCTGTCTGAGGATTTCCGAGGTCATGTTCCCACATGGATGGGATGGGTAGCTCTCCCAAGGGTCTGAGGAGCTCTCATCCTCCCAGCAAACCACATGACAGGGTAGGGATAGGGTTCCGTTAGCTTGAGGGTTAGGTTTAGTCAGGGTTTGGGTCAGGGTCAGGGTTAGGGTTAGGGGTTAATGTTATGGTTAGGGTCAGCATTAGGTTTTGGGTCATGGCCCATGATAGGGACAGGGTCAGGTTTACGTTTATGGTTAGGTTTAGGGTCTGGCTTACAGTCAGGGTCAGGGTTAGTGTTAGGGTCAGGAATGGGTCAGTGTTAGGTTGAGGGTTAGTTTTAGGGTCAGGGTCCGTGTCAGGGTCACGGTGAAGATCAGGGACAGGCTCAGATAGGGTCAGCGTCACGTTTTGGTTTAAGGGCAAGGTTCAGGTCATGGTCAGGGTTAGGTTTGGGTCAGGGATAAGGTTAGGGTCCGGGTCAGGGTTAGGTTCAGGGGAAAGGTTAGGGTTTGGTGTTAGGGTTAGGGTTAGAAGTAAGGTTATTTTTAGGATTAGGGTTAGACTGTGTTAGGGTCAGGGTTAGTGTTTGTGTTAGGTTAGGGTTTAGTTTTACCTTAGAGCCAGCGTTAGTTTTAGGTTCTGGGTCCGTATTAAGGTCAGCGTGTAGGGTTACATTTAGGGTTAGGGTTATGGTCAGGCTCACACTTATGTTCAGGGTTTGGGTTAGTGTCAAGTTTAGGTCAGGGTCAGGGTCTCGGTTAGGGTCTGATTCAGGGTTAGTGTAAGGTCAGGGTTAGGTTTAGGTTCAGGATCTGAATCAGGGTCAGTGTTAGGCTTTGGTTTAGGCTTACAGTTCAGGTCAGGCTCATGGTCAGGTTCAGGGTCAGCGTCAGGGCTTGTTAGGGTTTGGGTCAGGCTCAAAGTCAGGGTCAGGGTCAGAGTTTTCGGTTGGTTTTAGGGTTAGGTTTAAGGTTAGGGTTAGAGTAGGATCACGGTTACAGTTAGACATTTTTATGGTCAGGGTTATCGTTAGGCTTAGGGTAGGGGTCAGGTTTAGGGTTAGGCTCAGGGTTAGGTTTATGGTCAGGCTCACAGTTTGTGTCAAGGTTAGGTTTAGTGTCAGAGTAAAAGTCAGGGTCAGGGTTAGGATTAGGGTCAGGTTCAGTGTTAGGGTCAGGTTCAGGGTCAGGGTTAGGGTCATGGTTAGGTTAAGGTCAGCTTTACGTTTAGTTTTGGGGTTATGATTAGGGTCAGGATCAGGCTTAGCTTTAGGGTTAGGGTTAGGGTTCTGGTCAGGCTCACGGTCTGAGTCAGAGTTAAGATTATGGTCATCGTCAGTGTCAGTGTTAGGGTCAGTGTTAGGGTCAGCGCCAGGGTTCGGTTTAGGGTCAGGGTCAGGGTTCGGTTTAAGGTCAAGGTTAGGATCAGGGTCAGGTTTAGGCAAAATTCAGGGTTAGTATTATGGTAAGGGTCAGGGATAGGGTCAGGTTTGGGTTAAAGGATGGGGTTAGGGTAAGAATTAGAGTTAGTTTGAGCGTTAGGGTTAAACCGGTTTAGGGTCTGGGTCAGCGTTAGGGTTAGGGGTTAGTTGTAGTTTAGGGTCATCGTTATTTTTTGCATCATGGCCCGTGTTAGGGTCAGGTTTCGTGTTACATTTAGGGTTAGAATTAGGGTCAGACTAACAGTCAGGTGCAGGGTTAGTGTTAGGGTCAGGGTCAGGGTCACCGTTAGGGTCAGCTTTCAGTTTATGGTCAGAGTCTGGGTCAGGATCAGGGTGAAGGTCAGGGCCAGTGTCAGGTTTAGGGTCAGGATCTGGTTTTGGTTTAGGGTCCACGTTCAGGTCAGGGACAGGGTTAGTTTTGGGTCAGTGCTATTGTCAGGGTCAGGTTTAGGGTCAGGGTCAGGTGAAGGTCTGGTCCAGGGTCCGGTTTATGGTCAGGGTCAGGATTTGGTTTAGGGTCAATGTTCGGTTCAGTGTCAGGGTTAGGTTTAGGGGAAAGGTTTGTGTTTGAGGTTAGGATTAGGGTTAGAAGTAGGGTTATGGTTAGGGTTAGGGTTAGACAGTGTTAAGGACATGTTTAGGGTTTGGGTTAGGGTAGGGGTTAGTGTTAGGGTTAGCATCAGAAATAGGTTTAGGTTCAGGGTCGGTATTAGGTCAGGGTTAGGGTTACCTTTAGGATTACGGTTAGGGTCAGGCTCACAGTCACGTTCAGGGTTAGGGTTAGGGTCAGGCTTAGGTCAGGGTCAGGTTTAGGATTAGGGTCAGGGTCAGGGTTAAGGTCAGGGCCAGAGTCAGATTTAGGGTCAGTGTGAGGCTTTGGTTTAGGGTCCAGGTTCATGTCAGGGGCAGGTTTAGATTTGGGTCAGTTTTAGGGTCAGGCTTAGGATTAGGATCCGTGTCAGGGTCAGCGTCAGGGTGAAGGTCAGGGCAAGAGTCAGTTTAGGGTCAGGGTCAGGCTGTGTTTTAGGGTCAAGTTTCAGTTCAGGGTCAGGCTTAGTTTCAGGGGAACGGTTTGAGTTTTTGGTTAGGGTTAAGTTAGCATTAGGGTTATGTTTAGTGTTAGGCTTAGACAGCGTAGGGTCAGGGTTAATGTTTGAGTTAGGGTAGGGGTTAGTGTTAGGGTTAGGGTCAGCGTTAGGTTTAGGTTCAGTGTCCTTATTAGGGGCAGGGTTAGGGTTTCCTTTAGGGCTACGGTTAGGGTCAGGCTCAAATATCAGTCAGTGTTAGGGTTAGTGTTAGGATTTGGCTTGGGTCAGTGTAATGATTACGGTTAGAGTCAGAATCACTTTTGGGGATGAGTAAGGGTTAGAGTAAGGTCAGGTTAGGTTTAGGGTCAGGGTCCGGATCAGGGTCAGCATCAGGCTTAGATTTATTGTTAGGTGTCGGGTCAGGAGCTCAGTCAGGGTCAGGGTCAGGGCTAGGGTTAGGTTTTGGGTCAGGCTCACAGTCAGTGTCAGGGTCAGGGTCAGGTTCAGTGTTTAGTCTTAGTGTTATGCCCATACCTGGGTCATTGACCCGTCACTGCAGGGTCTCAGGATAAATCCTGGGCAAAAGGGAGCAGCCCCCACACCTACTCTCACATAGCCTGCCTTAACCTGGGGTGTGAACATGACCTGCCAACCAGACATCGGACCCCTCATAAGCCTGCTCCTGCTCAGGGTGTCTCCATCCCCAGTGAGCTCTCTTAAACACACACACACACACACACACACACACAACCACAGAGACATACACACACAGACACACAAACACATACACACGGGGAGGAGACCTATGGGTATTCGGGTCAATCGGAAGGTGTGGGACTCTCTGACTCTGAGCCCCCCGGTGTCACATTGCGATTCTTTTTGCCAAAAGGGCCAGAGGCATCGGCGAAGCCTGACATGACCTCCCCAGTGAGGGGACTTGTCTGGCAGGCGAGCTCTCCTCTGCCTGCATTCTCTGGGCTTAGGTAGACAGCACAAGAACATGTTGTTTCCTTCAGGGTGTGCCCAGAAATGAGCTGGGCAGGGTGGTTTTCTCTGGAATGTGGGTGCCTGGATCGGTGGGTTCCAATTCCGTGGGGCTCTGTTGTCAGGGAAGTAAGGTCACCACTGCCTGGGGGGCTCCTTACTGGACTTCCTGCTCCCATCCAGAGCACCCTGAGGGCGCCCCTCCCCCAGCTGCTCAATGCTCACACTCCACTCCATGCCCTGTCCATCCAGTGAACCTCACGCAGCCTCCCCACAACTCCTGGGTGGCCTGGGTGCAGCTTTTTTCTCCGCTGGGAGGGAACAGAGCTTGGTTCAGACCAGGCTCCTGCTCCTGCCCTGGACTGTGAGCCCGCACACATCCTGTGTCTCTCAGGTCCTCCTCAGTCTCCCCGTCTTCACATTGGGGGTGTTCTGGCTTCTTCTTCTGGGGATGCCAACAGGGGTAGGCCCTCTCCATGCTTTCCATCCCCGGTCTCCCCGGAATCTCGTGCACACACTTGGCAAGGTATGAGTGTGACTGGGGATGGGTGGGGGAATGGAACATAGCCCAGAGCTGCCTGGATCTGCTCTGGGGTCCAGCAAAACCACCTCCTCTTGCCTGAATCCCATCCACCGTGGCAAGGTTGCAGTGCATGGCTTCTGACCTTTAGGACACAGACTTCCCGTGACTTCCATTAGTTTGAAGTCCAAGGGCCCATGTACTGGCCAGCTCGCATAGTTGTCCGCGGGCATTCCCGCATCCATCCTCCTAGGATGGATGGCCCTTGGGACTGATAAGGGTACAAATTGTTTGGCTGTCATTTCCAAGCTGATGGAGGAAAATCGGGCACTTCTGCTGGTTCCCTCTCTCCTGTGTTCAGTGTTTGTCTCTGTCTCTGTCTTTGTCTCTGTGTCTGTGTCTATCTCTGTTTTTGTGTGTCTCACAGGAGCAGGATCTGTGGGCTCCAGGGCTGAGGGCGAAACCCCCAGTGTCTCCCTTGTTCCTGTTTCCCTCTCCTGTGCTGGTGCTTGGTTCCTTGCTAAGTAAGGCCTTCTCACCCTGAGCAGAGCACTGATTCTGGAACCTCATCCCAATGCGGACCCTGAGGCTGCAACAAGGAGGGTCCTGACCTTGGTCCCCAGGCCAGGGGCCATGTGCTCTGCCACATTCTGCACTCTCACAATGTCAGCCCCCCGAACCTCCAGGCTATCTTCTGCTCAGATGGACCTCGAGGGAGTAGACAGCATTTACACAAGACTGAGAGCACAGTGGGTCTCAGATAGAGATTCAAGGCCAATAGGCTCTTCTACAAGCCTGTGGGACACTAGAGACACCCTGTCTCTATGGCTCCATTGATAGAAGATGAAGGGGAGGCTTTCGGTGTTGTAGCTCTGTCCACACAGGGTGGTTGCCTTTTCTTTCTTCTAGTAGTCCAGGGTGGTGATGGACACCAGACCCCAGACACTGTCCCCACCCAGTGCCCTTGCAAAGCCCATGGGCCCCTTGGGGACCCCTTGACCATCAGCTCGTCCTGTCTCCACTCCCCATGCTTTGAATCTCAGTCCTGGCCAGGAGTCCTGTTGCCCCTGACCCCATGGCCGAGCTGTCTCCAACCTCTTTCTTCTTTCACCCTTTTTACCCACCATTTTTCCTTGGTGTCCACCTCTGACCCCTAGCTGGGCAGAGCGGGGTGTGTGTGAGTGTCTGTGTATGCGAGCGCTCAAACAATATGCCTCTAGCTGTCTGGTGATGTCCGAGGTCATGTCCCCACATGGGATGCGGTGGGTAGCTCTCCCCAAGGATCTGAGGAGCTCTCATCCTCCAGGCAAATTCATGGGAGAATAGGGTTAGGGTTAGAGTTAGGTTGATGGTTAGGTTTAGACAGGGTTTGGGTCAGGGTCAGGGTTACGGTTAGGGGTTAGTGTTAGGGTTATGTTCTGCGTTAGGTTTCGGGTCATGGCCCGTGTTAGGGCCAGGTTCAGGTTTACGTTTATGGTTATGTTTAGGGTCAGGCTCACAATCAGGTTCAGGCTCACAGTCATGGTCAGGCTTAGTGTTAGGGTCAGGATCTGTGTCAGTGTTAGGGTGAGGGTACGTTTAGTGTCAGGGTCAGTGTCAGGGTCAGGGTGAAGGTCAGGGACAGGGTCAAATTTAGGGTCAGCGTCAGGTTTTGGTTTAGAGGCATGGTTGGGTTCAGGGTCAGGGTTAGGTTTGGGTTAGGGTTATTGTTAGGGTTAGGGTCAGGGTCAGGGTTAGGTTCCGGGGAAAGGTTAGGGTTTGGTGTTATGTTTAGGGTTAGAAGTAGGAATATGGTTATGGTTAGGGTTAGACTCAGTTAGGGTTAGAAGTAGGATTTGGCTTAGGGTACTGTTTAGTTTTACCGTTAGGGTCATCATTAGTTTTAGGTTCTGGGTCCGTATTAGGGTCAGGATTTAGGGTTACATTTAGGGTTAGGGTTAGGTTCAGGCTCACCGTCATGGTCAGGGTTAGGGTTAGGGTCAAGGTTACGTCAGGGTCAGGGTCTAGGTTAGGGTCTGAGTCAGGGTTAGGTTTATGTTCAGGGTCCGTATCAGGGTCAGCTTTAGGCTTTGGTTTAGGGTTAGAGTTCGGGTCAGGCTCATGGTCAGGGTCAGAGTCAGGGTCAGGGATGGTTAGGTTTTGGGTCAGGCTCACATTCCTGGTCAGGGTCAGGGTTTTTGGTTAGTTTTAGGGTTAGGGTTAAGGTTAGGTTTAGAGTTAGGTTCAGGGTTAGGGTTAGACATTGTTAGCGTCATGGTTATCGTTAGGCTTATGGTCGGGGTCAGGGTCCAGGTTAGGTTCAGGGTTAGGTTTATGGTCAGGCTCACAGTCAGTGTCAGGGTTAGGGTTAGTGTCAGAGTAAGGGTCAGGGTCAGGGACAGTTTTAGGGTCATGGCTAGGGTAAGGTCAGCTTTACGTTTATATTCTGGGTTATGATTAGGGTCAGGATCACGGTTAGCGTTAGGGTTAGGGTTCTGGTCAGGCTCACTGTCTGGGTCAGAGTTAGGTTTACGTTCAGGGTCAGGGTCAGTTTTATGGTCAGTGTTAGGTTTAGGGCCAGGTTTAGGCAAAGTTCAGTATTAGGGTTATGGTCAGGGTCAGGGATAGTTTCAGGGTTAAAATTAGGGATTAGGGTTAGTATTAGAGTTAGGTTGAGGGTTAGGGTTAGACCGGGTTAGGTTCAGGTTCAGGGTTATGGTTAGGGGTTAGTGTTAGGGTTAAGGTCAGCATAAGGTTTCGCGTCAGGGCCCCTGTTAGGGTCTGGGACAGGGTTACTTTTAGGGTTACGATTAGGGTCAAGCTCACAGTCACGGTCAGGGTTAGTGTGAGGATCAGGGTCAGGATCACTGTTAAGGTCAGGGTTACGTTTAGGGTCAGTGACAGGGTCAGGTGAATGTCAGGGTCAGGTTCACGTTCATGCTCAGGGTCAGGCTTCGGTTTAGGGTCCAGGTTCGAGTCAGGGTCAGGGTTAGATTCAGAGGAAAGTTTTGGTTTGGGGTTCAGGTTAGGGTTAGAAGTAGGGATATGCTTACAGTTATGGTTAGACAGCGTTAGGATCAGGGTTAGGGTTTGGGTTAGGGTAGGGGGTAGTGTTATTGTTAGGGTCAGCACTAGGTTTAGTTTCTGGGTTCGTATTAGTGTCAGGGATAAGGTTACATAAGGTTAGGGTTTGGGTCAGGCTCAGTCACAGTAAGGAAATAGGGTTATGGTAAGGGTTAGATCAAGTCAGGGTTAGGATTAGCGTCAGGGTCAGGGTCACGGTTAGGGATGAATCAGGTTTAGAGTAAGGTCAGGGTTAGGTTTAGGTTCATGATCCGGATCAGGGTCAGCGTCAGGCTTAGGTTTAGGGTTAGGGTTCGGGTCAGGATCACGGTCATGTTCAGGGTCACGACTGGGTTGGGGTTTAGGTCAGGCTCACATTCAGGGTCAGTGTTAGGATTAGGCGTTATTGTTAGGTTTAGCCCACCACCTGGGTCAATGACCCATCCCTACAGGGTCTCAGGATAAACCCTGGGCAGAAGGGTGCAGCCCCCACACCAGCTCCCTCCTAGCCATACTTAACCTGGGTGTGAACATGATCTGCCCACCAGACATCTGAATCCTCATCAGCCTGATCTTGCTTGGGGCGTCTACACCCCTGATGAGCTCCCTTTAAACACACACACACACACACACACACACACACACACTCACACACACACACGGGGAGGAGACCTAGGGCTACACAGTTGATCAGAAGGTTTGGGACTCTCTGACTCTGAGCACCCCGGTTTCACATTTTGGTTCAATTTGCCAAAGGGCCAGAGGCATCAGGGAAGCCTGGCATGACCTGCCGAGTGAGGGGACGTGTCTGGCGGGCGAGCTCTCCTCTGCCTGCATCCTCTGGGCTTCGGTAGACAGCACAAGAACATGTAGCTTCCTTCAGGATGTGGCCAGAAATGAGCTGGGCAGGGTGGTTTTCTCTGGAATTTGGGTGCCTGGATCGGTGGGTTCCAATTCCATTGGGCTCTGTCTTCAGGGAAGTGAGGTCACCACTGCCTGGGGGCTCCTTACCATATTTCCTGCTCTCATCCAGAGCTCCCTGAGGGCGCCCCTCCTCCAGCTGCTCAAGTATCACCCTCCACCCCATGCCCTTTCCATCCAGTGACACCCACACAGCCTCCCCCCAGCCCCTGGGAGTCCTGGGTGCAGCTGTTTTCCCTGCAGGGAGGGCACAGATCTGGGTTCAGACCGGGCTCCTGCTCCTGCAAGGACTGTGAGTCCGCACACACCCTCTGGTTTCAGGACTTCCCCAGTCTCCCCGTCTGCACATTGGGTGTGTTCTGACTTCTACTTCTAGGGATGCCATCAGGGGTAAGCACTCTCCATGCGTTCCATCCCGCTCTCCCAGGAGGCAGGTACATACACTTGGCAAGGCACGGGTGTGCCTGGGGCTGGGCTGGGGAATGGAAAACAGCCCAGAGAGGCCTGGATCTGCTCTGGGATCCAGGCAAAGCCACCCTCCTCCTGCCTGTGTCCCATCCCCCGTGGCAAGGTTGCAGTGCATGGCTTCTGACCTTGGTGACACAGAGTTCCCAGGGCTTCCATTAGGTTGAGGTCCAAGGGCCTCGTCTTCACCCATGTGCTGGCCAGGCCCCACAGAGGTCCCCGGTCATTCCTGAATCCGTCCTCCCAGGTTGAATTGGCCCGTGGGCCTGAGAAGGGGACAAAATATTTGGCTGCCAATTCCAAGCTGATGAAGGAATGTCTGGCACTTCTGCTGATTCCCTCTCTCCTGTGTTCAGTGTCTGTCTCTGTCTCTGTCTCTGTCTTTGTCTTTGTCTCTGTGTCTGCGTCTGCGTCTGTCTCTGTTTTTTTGTGTTTCACAGGAGCAGGGTCTGTGGGCTCCAGGGCTGAAGGGCGAAACCTCCGGTGTCTCCCTTGTCCCTGTTTCCCTCTTCTGTGCTGGTGCTTGGTTCCTTGCTAAGTAAGGCCTTCTCACCCTGAGCAGAGCACTGACTCTGGAACCTCTTCCCAATGGGGACCCTGAGGCTGCAACAAGGAGGGTCCAGACCTTGGTCCCCAGGCCAGGGGCCTAGTGCTCTGCCACATTCTGCAAGCTCACAGTTTCAGCCCCCCGAGCCTCCTGGCTGTCTTCTGCTCAGAAGGACCTAGAGGGAGTAGAAATCTTTTTCCCAAGACTTGGAGCACCGTGGGTCAGGGATCGAGATTCAGGGCCAACAGATTCTTCTACAACCTTGTGGAAGACTAGGCACACCCTGTCTCTATGGCCCCATTGATAGAAAAGTAAGGGGAGGCCTTTGGTGTTGTAGCTCTGTCCACACAGGGTGGTTACCTCTTCCTACTTCCAGTAGTCCAGGGTGGTGATTGACCCCAGACCCCAGACACTGTCCCCACCCAGTGCCCTTGCAAAGCCCCTGTGCCACCTGGGGACCCCTTGACCATCAGCCCGTCCTGCCTCCCCTCCCCATGCTTTGGAACTCAATCTTGGCCAGGAGTCCTGATGCCCTTAACCCCATGGCCAAGCCATGTCTCCTACCTCTTTCTTCTTTCCCCCTTGTTACCCACCATTTGCCCCGGGTTTCTCCACCTTTAACCCCTAGTTGGGCTGATCGGGGTGTGCGTGTGTGTGTGTGTTTGTGTGTGTGTATGTGGTCGCTCAAACACATATGCCTCTGGTTGTCTGGGGATGCCTGAGGCCATGTCCCCACATGTGATGGGGTGGTTGTCTCTCCCCAAGGATCTGAGGAGCTCTCACCGTCCAGTCAAACCTCATGGGAGAGTCAGGTATTGCCTAGGACTGGAGAGAAGCTCTGCTCCTTGGACTCTGTACCTGTCTTTTATCCTGGGCCAGTAGCTGCCTCTTTTGAACGCAGATTCTCAACTGTCCCTGAGCGATGGACATGGAAATGCTTGAACTGGGCGTTCCTCCATGGGTAGGTGGAGGTGGAGAATAAGTGCACCAGGCACAAAGACCTCCATTCCGAGAGGGCCAGGTGTGCACAGGAGACAAGGCACACAGCACCTGTACCATAACCCAGCCTTGTGGTGGATGTGTACACCATCATGGAGCTGTCCTTGACGGGTCCCTCATGTTCCCTCACCTCTGCCAGGTGCTCTGTGACCCCAAACTCTGCTGATCCCCGGAACCATACCTATCCTGGGAAGCAAGGCTCAGGGTGCGTGGCCAGGCGGGTTGGACATCTGGGGATGCAAAGGTCATCGAGTACCCCCCACCCAGCTAGCCTGGAATTCAGAATCCTTCCAGGGTCCTGCTCAAGGTGGGGTTGAGCCAGAGGACTTGGATACATCAGGGGAAGACAAGTCAGGGCAGGGAAATCAGTGGGCCACTTCAACTTCTCCCTCTCTCTGCTTGGTCTTCCTGGTTGTTCCCTGGGACAGAGGTCCAGCCTGTCCTTGGATTTAGCCCTGGCGTGAGTCAGTGGGTCGGAAGGAGGCAGGGAAGGTTAGGGTGTGGTTTAGGGGTTTGGGTTAGGGTGACGGTTACTGTTAGGGTCAGGGTCAGGTTCAGGGTCAGGGTTAGGGTTAGAGTTAGGGTAAGGGTCAGGGTTAGGGTCAGGGATGGGTTTAGGGTCAGGGTCATGGTTCGGTTTAGGTTCAATGTTAGGTTCAGGTTCAGTGTTAGTCAAAGTTAAGGGCTAGGGATAGGATCAGGGTGAGGAATGGGGTCAGGGATAAGGTTAAATTTAGTGGTTAGGGTTAGGGTTAAAGTTAGGTTGAGGGTTAGGTTTAGACAGTGTTTGCGTCAGGGTTATGGTTAGGGATTAGTATTAGGGTTAGGGTCAGCATTAAGTTTCATGTCATGGCCCGTGGTTGGTCAGGGTCAGGTTTACATTTAGGGTTAAGTTTAGGATCAGGCACGCAATCAGGATCAGGATTAGTGTTAGTGTCTTCCTGCTCCCACCAGAGCTCCCTGAGGATGCCCCTCCCCCAGCTTCTCAAGGCTCACACTCTACCCCATGCCCTGTCCATCCAGTGACCCACACACAGCCTCCCCCCAGCCCCTGGGGGGCTTGGGTGCAGCTGTTATCCCCACTGGGAGGGCACAGTGTTGGGTTCACACCGGGCTCCTGCTCCTGCCCTTGACTGTGAGCCCGCACACACCCTGTGGCTCTCAGGGCCTCCACAGTCTCCCCATCTGCACTTTGGGGGTTTTCTGGCTTCTACTTCTAGGGATGCCATCAGGGGTAGAATCTCTCCATACATTCCAACCCCCTCTACCAGGAGGCTGGTGCACAAACTTGGTAAGGCAGGGTGAGCTTGGGGCTGGGCAGCGGAATGGAACACAGCCCAAAGAGGCCTGGATCTGCTCTGGGATCTAGGCAAAACCACCCTCCTCCTGCCTGTGTCCCATCCCCATGGCAAGGTTGCAGTGCATGGCTTCTACCTTGGTGACACAGACTTCCCAGGGATTCTATAAGTTGAGGTCCAAGGGCCTTGTCTGCGCCCATATGCTGGCCAGTCCCCACAGTGGTCCCCGGGCATTTCTGAATCCGTCCTCCCAGGGTGGATGGCCCATGGGACTGAGAAGGGGACAAAATGTTTGGCTGTCATTTCCAAGCTGATTGAGGAAAGTCTGGCACATCAGCTGGTTCCCTGTCTCCTGTGTTCAGTGTCTGTCTCTGTCTTTGTCTTTCTCTCCGTGTCTGTGTCTGCGTCTGTCTCTGTTTTTGTGTGTCTCACAGGAGCAGGATCTGTGGGCTCCAGGGCTGATGGGCGAAATCTCCGGTGTCTTCCTTGTCCCTGTTTTCCTCTCCTGTGCTGGTGCTTGGTTCATTGCTATGTAAAGCCTTCTCACCCTGAGCAGAGCACTGACTCTGGAACCTCTTCCCAGTGGGGACCCTGAGGCTGCAACAAGGAGGGTCCTGACCTTGGTCCCCAGGCCAGGGGCCTAGTGCTCTGCCACATTCTGCAAGCTCACATTGTCAGTCCCCCGAGCTTCCAGGCTGTCTTCTGCTCAGAAGGACCTCGAGGGAGTAGAAAGCATTTACCTGAGACGGAGCACAGTGGGTCTCAGATAGAGATTCAAGGCCAACAGGCTCTTCTACAAGCCTGTGGGAGTCTAGGGACACCCTGTCTCTATGGCCCCATTGATAGAAGAGTAAGGGGATGCCTTTGGTGTTGTAGCCCTGTCCACACAGGGTGGTTACCTCTTCCTACTTCCAGTAGTCCAGGGTGATGATGTACACCAGGCCCCGTACACTGTTCCCTCCCAGTGCCCTTGCAAAGCCCCTGGGCCCCTTGGAGACAAGGTCAGGGTCAGGGCCAGGGTTAGTGTTAGGGTCAGGGCCAGGGTTCGGTTTAGGTTTAAGGTTAGGGTCAGGGTCAGTGTTAGGGTCAGTGTTAGGGTCAGGGTTCAGTTTAGTGTCAGGGTCAGGGTCAGGATGAAGTTCAGGGCCAGGTTCAGATTTAGGGTCAGGGTCAGGTTTTGGTTCGGGCAAGGTTCAGGTCAGGGTCAGGGTTAGGTTTGGTTCAGGGTTAGGGTTAGTGTTAAGGTCATGGTCAGGGTTAGGTTCAGGGGAAAGGTTTGGGTTTAGGGTTAGGGTTAGGGTTAGAAGTAGGGTTATGGTTAGGGTTAGGGTTAGACAGAGTTAGGGTCATGGTTCGGGTTTGGGTTAGGGTAGGGGTTAGTGTTACGGTTAGGCTTAAGGGTAGGGTTAGAGTTAGTGTCAGGTTTTGTGTTAGACGTCGTTAGGGTCAGAGTTGGTATTAGGTTTAGGGTAGGAGTCAGGGTTAGGGTTAGGTTTAGGGTCAGGCTCACAGTCAGTGTCAGGGTTACGGTTAGTGCCAGAGTAAGGGTCAGGTTTAAGATTAGGGTCAGGTACAGTGTTAGGATTAGGGTCAAGGTCAGGTTTAGCGTCATGGTTAGGGCATGGTCAGCTTTATGTATAGGTTCTGTGTTAGGATTAGGGTCAGCATCAGGGTTAACTTTAGGTTTAGGATTCTGGTCCGACTCACGGTCTGGGTCAGAGTAGGTTTGCGGTCCAGATCAGGGTCAGTTTTAGGGCGAGGGTTAAGGTCAGTGCCTGGATTCGGTTTAGGGTCAGGGTCAGGCTTCTGTTTAGGGTCAAGGTTACGTTCAGGGTCAGACATAGGCAGAGTTCAGGGATAAGGTTATGGTCAGGGTCAGTGATAGCTTCTGGGTTAGGGTTAAATTTGGCGTTATGGATTGGTCAGGGTCAGGCTTCTCTTTAGGGTCAAGGTTACGTTCAGGGTCAGGTTTAGGCTAAGTTCAGGCAGAGGGTTATGGTCAGGGTCAGTTTTAGGGTCTGGGTTCGGATTAAATTTGGGGTTAGGGTTAGGGTTAGTGTTAGTTTGAGGGTTAGGTTTAGACCGGGTTAGGGTCAGAGTCAGGGTTATGGTTAGGGGTTTGTGTTAGTGTTAGGGTCAGCTTTAGGTTTCGGGTCAGGGCCTGTGTTAGGGTCAGGTCAGGGTTACATTTAGGGTTAGGGTTAAGGTCAGGGTCACTGTCAGTGTCAGGGTTAGGGTTAGGGTGAGGGTCAGGGTCACTCTTAGGGTCAGGGTTAGGTTCAGGGTCAGGGTGAAGGTCAGGCCCAGGTTCAGGTTGAGGGTCAGTGTCAGACTTTTGTTTAGGGTCAAGGTTTGGTTCAGGGTCAGGGTTAGGTTCAGGGGAAACGTTTGGGTTTTGTGTTAGGGTTAGGGTTAGAAGTGGGGTTAGGGTTAGGGTTAGGGTCAGACAGTATTAGGGTAAGGGTTAAGGTTTGGGTTAGGTTAGGGGTTAATGTTAGGGTTAGGGTCAGTGTTAGGTATAGGTTCAGGGTCCATATTAGGATCAGGGTTAGGGTTACCTTTAGGGTTAGGGTTAGGGTCAGCTCACTGTCACTGTCAGGGTTAGGATTAGGGTCATGGTTACATCAGGGTGAGGGTTAGGATTAGAGTCAAGGTCAGGGTCATGGTTAGGGATCAGTCATGGTTAGGGTAGGGTCAGTGTTAGGTTTAGGTTCAGGGTGGATCAGGGTCAGCGTCAGGCTTAGGTTTAGGCTTAGTGTTCAGGCCAGGATCATGATCTGGGACAGGGTCAGGGTTATGGCTAGGATTATGGTTTGGATCAGTCTCACAGTCCTGGTCCTGGTCAGGGTTAGGGTTAGTGTTAGGATTAGGGTTACGTTTAGGGTTAGTGTTAGGTCAGGGTTAGGGTTAGACGTCATTAGGGTCAGGGTTAGCATTAGGGTTAAGGTAGGGGTCAGGGATAGGTTTAGGTTCAGGGTTAGGTTTGCGGCCAGGCTCACATCCTCTTCAGGGTTAGGGTTTGTGTCAGAGTAAGGGTCAGGGTCAGTGTTTAGATTAGGTTCGGTTTCTGTGGTGGTGTCAGGGTCTGGGTCAGGGTTAGAGTCTTGGTTAGGGTAAGGTCAGCTTTACGTTTAGGTTCTGGGTTAGGATTACGGTAAATCAGGGTTAGCTTTAGGTTTACGGTTCTGGTCAGACTCACGGTCTGGGTCAGAGTTAGGATTACGGTAGGGTCAGGGTAAGCTTTAGGGTCAGCGTTCGGGTCAGGGCCAGGGATCGGTTTAGGGTCAGGGTAAGGTTTCTGTTTAGAGTCAAGTTTAGGTTCAGGGTCAGGTATAGGCAAAGTTCAGGGTTAAGGTTATGGACAGGGTCAAGGATACTGTCACGGTCAGTGTTAAGGTTTCTGGTTAGGGTTAGGGTTAGAATTAGGTTGAGGATTATGTTTATTCCGTGTTAGGGTCAGGGTCAGGGTTTTGGTTAGGGGTTAGTGTTAGGGTTAAGGTCAGCATTAGGTTTTTGGTCAGGGCCCATGTTAGGGTCTGTTTCAGGGTTACATTTAGGATTAGGGTTAGGGTCAAGTCACTGTCAGGGTCAAGGTCACTGTGAGGGTCAGGATTAAGTTTAGGGTCTGGGTCAAAGTCAAGGTCAGGGTGAAGGTCAGGGCCAGGGTCAGGTTGAGGGTCAGCGTCAGACTTTGGTATAGGGACCAGGTTCGAGTTAGGGACAGGGTTAGATTTGGGTCAGTGTTAGGGTCAGGGTTAGGTTTAGGGTCCGGGTCAGGGTAAGGGTCAAGGTGAAGGTCAGGGCCAGGATCAGGTTTAGGGCCAGGGTCAGGCTTTGGTTTAGGGTCAATTTTCGGTTCAGGGTCAGGGTTAGGTTCAGGGGAATGATTTGGGCTTGGGGTTAGGTGTAAAATTAGAAGTAGGGTTATGTTTAGGGTTAGGATTAGACAGCATTAGGGACAGGGTTAGGGTTTGGTTTAGGGTAGGGGTTAGTGTTAAGGTTTGGATCAGCGTTAGGTTTAGGTTCAGATTCCGTAATAGGGTCAGGGTTAGGCTTACCTTTAAGGTTAGTGTTAGGGTCAGGCTCACAGTCATGGTCAGGTTTAGGGTTAAGATCAGGGTTAGGTCAGGGTCAGGGTTAGGATTAGGGCCACGGTCAGGGTCACGGTTACGGATGAGTCAGGGTTAGGGTAAGGTCAGGGTTATGTTTAGGTTCAGGTCCGGATCAGGGTCAGCATCAGGCTTAGATTTAGGATTAGGGTCCAGGTCAGGATCTCGGTCAGCGTCAAGGTCAGTGTCAGGCCTAGGGTTAGGTTTTGGGTCAGGCTCACAGTCAGTGTCAGTGTCAGGTTTAGGGCTTAGTGTTAGGGTTAGCCCCGCACCTGGGTCATTGACCCGTCCCTGCAGGGTCTTAGGATAAACCCTGGGCAGAAGAGTGCAGCCCCCACACCCGATCCCACCTAGCCAGCTTTAACCTGCGGTGTGAACATGACCTGCCCACCAGGCATCTGACCCCTCATCAGCCTAATCCTGCTCGGGGCGACTCCATCCCTGATGAACTCTCTTTACACACACACACACACACACACACACACTCACACACACACACTGGGAGAAGACCTAGGACTACACGGGTTGATCAGAAGGTGTGGGACTCTCTGACTCTGATCCCCCCGGTGTCACCTTTTGATTCTTTTAGCCAAAGGGCAGAGGCATGGGGAAAGTCTGACATGACCTGCCCAGTGAGGGGGCGTGTCAGGCGGGTGAGCTCTCCTCTGCTAGCATTCTCTAGGCTTCAGTAGACAGCACAAGGACATGTCGCTTTTTTCAGGATGTGCCCAGAAATGAGCTGGGTTGGGGTGTTTTCTCTGGAATGTGGGTGCCTGGATATGTGGGTTCCAATTCTGTTGGGCTCTGTCGTCAGGAAAGTGAGGTCACCACTGCCTGGGGGCTCCTTTTTTTTTTTTTAAGGATTTTATTTATTTATCAGAGAGAGAGAGAGGGAGAGAGCGAGCACAGGCAGACAGAATGGCAGGCAGAGGCAGAGCGAGCAGCAGGCTCCCTGCTGATCAAGGAGCCCGATGCGGGACTCGATCCCAGGACGCTGGGATCATGACCTGAGCCAAATGCCTGGGGGCTCCTTAACGGACTTCCTGCTTTCACCACAATTCCCTGAGGGCTCCCCTCCCCCAGCTGCTCAAGGCAAACACTCCACCCCATGCCTGTCCATGCAGTGATACCAACACAGACTGCCCCCAATCCCTGGGAGGCCTGGGTGCAGCTGTTGTCCCCGCTGGGAGGGCACAGAGCTGGGTTCAGGCCGGGCTCCTGCTCCTGCCCAAACTGTGAACCCGCACAAACCCTGTGGCTCTCAGGGCCTCCTCAGCCTCCCTAACTGGACATGGCGGGTGTTCTGGCTTCTTCTTCTGGGGATGCCATCAGGGGTAGGTCCTCTCCATGAGTTCCATCCCCGTTCTCACAGGAGTCTGGTGCACACACTTGCCAAGGCACGGGTGTGCCTGGGGATGAGCGGGGGAATGGAACATAGCCGAGAGAGTCCTGGATCTGCTCTGGGATCCAGCAAAACCACCCTCGTCCTGCCTGAATCCCATCCACCGTGACAAGGTTGCAGTGCATGGCTTCTGTCCTTGTGGACACAGACTTCCCGGGACTTCCATTAGGTTGAGGTCCAAGGGCCTTGTCTGCTCCCATGTACTGGCCAGCCCCCACAGTGGTCCACGGGCATTCCTGGATCCGTCCTCCGAGGATGGATGGCCCGTGGGACTGATAAGGGGACAAAATGTTTGGCTGTGATTTCCAAGCTGATGGAGGAAAGTCTGGCAGTTCTGCTGGTTCCCTCTCTCCTGTGTTCAGTGTCTGTCTCTGTCTCTGTCTTTGTCTTTGTCTCTGTGTCTGCGTCTGCGTCTGTCTCTGTTCGTGTGTGTCTCACCGGAGTAGGATCTGTGGGCTCCAGGGCTGATGGGCGAAACCGCCGGTGTCTCCCTTGTCCCTGCTTCCCTCTCCTGTGCTGGTGATTGGATCCTTGCTAAGTAAGGCCTTCTCACCCTGAGCAGAGCACGGACTCTGGAAACTCTTCCCAATGGGGACCCTGAGGCTGCCACAAGGAGGGTCCTGATCTTGGTCCCCAGGGCAGGGGCCTAGTGCTCTGCCACATTCTGCAAGCTCACAATGTCAGTCCCCCGAGCCTCCAGGCTGTCTTCTGCTCAGAAGGACCTCGAGGGAGTAGAAAGCATGTACCCAAGACTGGGAGCACAGTGGGTCTCGGATAGAGATTCAAGGCCAACAGGCTCTTCTACAAGCCTGTGGGAGACTAGGGACACCCTGTCTCTATGGCCCCATTGATAGAAGAGTAAGGGGAGGCTTTCGGTGTTGTAGCTCTGTCCACACAGGGTGGTTACCTCTTCCTACTTCCAGTAGTCCAGGGTGGTTATGGACACCAGACCCCAGACACTGTCCCTACCCAGTGCCCTTGCAAAGCCCCTGGTCCCCTTGGGGACCCCTAGACCATCAGCCCGTCCTGTCTCCCTCCTCATGCTTTGGATCTCGGTCCTGGTTAGGAGTCCTGATGCCCCTGACCCCATGGCCGAGCTGTCTCCCACCTCTTTCTTCTTTCACCCTTTTTAACCACCATTTTCCCTTAGTGTCCACCTCTGTCCCCTAGCTGGGCAGAGCGGTGTGTGTGTGTGTGTGTGTGTGTGTGTGTGTGTGTGTGTTTATGTGTGTCTTGCATGCGAGCGCTCAAACACATATGCCTCTAGCTATCTGGGGATGTCTGAAGTCATTTCCCCACATGGGATGGGGTGGGTAGCTCTCCCCAAGGATCTGAGAAGCTATCATCCTCCATGCAAACCTCATGGGAGGATTAGGGTTAGGGTTAGAGTTAGTTGAGGGTTAGGTTTAGACAGGGTTTGGGTCAGGGTTAGGGTTAGGGTTTAGTGTTAGGGTTAGTGTCAACGTTAGGTTTCGGGTCATGGCCCGTGTTAGGGTCAGGGTCAGGTTTACGTGTATGATTAGGTTTAGAATCAGGCTCACAGTCAGGGTCAGGGTTGGTGTGAGTGTCAGGGCCTGGGTCAGTATTAGGGTGCGGGTTAGGTTTAGGGTCAGGGTTTGTGTCAGGGTCAGGGTGACGGTCAGGGACGGGGTCTGATTTAGGTTCAGTGTCAGGTATGGTTTAGGGGCAAGTTTCGGTTCAGGGTCAGGGTTTGGTTTGGGTCAGGGTTAGGGTTAGGGTCAGGGAGAGGGTTAGGTTCAGGGGAAAGGTTAGGGTTTGGTTTTAGGGTTAGTGTTAGAAGTACAGTTACGGTTAGGGTTAGGGTTAGACTGTGTTAGGGTCAGGGTTAGGGTTTGGGTTAGGGTAGGGTTTCGTTTCACCATTAGGGTCAGCATTAGTTTTAGGTTCTGGGTCCGTACTAGTGTCAGCATTTATGGTTACATTTAGGGTTATGGTAAGGGTTAGGCTCACAGTCATGGTCACGGTTAGGGGTAGATTCAAGTTTAGGTCAGGGTCACGCTTTCGGTTAGGGTCTGTGTCAGGGTTAGTGTAAGGTCAGGGATAGGTTTATGTTCAGGGTCCGAATCAGGGTCAGCGTTAGGCTTTGGTTTAGGTTAGGGTTCGGTCTGGTTCATGGTCAGGGTCTGGGTCAGGGTCAGGGCTGCTTATGGTTTGGGTCACACTCATAGTCAGGGTTAGGGTCAGGGTTTTCGGTTAGTTTTTGGCTTAGGGTTAAGGTTAGGTGTAGAGTTAGGGTCAGGTTTAGGATTAGACATTGTTAGGGTGAGGGTTATCGTTAGGCTTAGGGTAGGGGTCAGGGTTAGTGTTAGGTTCAGGTTTAGGTTTATGGTCAGGCTCACAGTCGGTGTCAGGGTTAGGTTTAGGGTTAGTGTCAGAGTAATGGTCAGGGTCAGGGTTAGGATTAGGGTCAGGTTCAGTGTAAGGGTCAGTGTCAGTGTTAGGGTCATGGTTAGGATAAGGTCAGCTTTACGTTTAGATTCTGGGTTATGATTAGGGTCAGGACCAGGTTAGCATTAGGTTTAGGGTTCTGGTCAGGCTCACGGACTGGGTCAGAGTTAGGTTTAAGGTCAGCGTCAATGTCAGTGTTAGGGTCAGGTTTAGGGTCAGGTCCAGGGTTAGGTTTAGGGTGAGGGCCAGGATTCTGTTTAGGTTCAAGGTTCAGATCAGGGTCAAGTTAAGGCAAAGTTAAGGGTCAAGGTTAGATCAGAATCAGAAATAGGGTCAGGGTTAGGGTTAAATGATGGGGTTAGGGTGAGAATTAGAGTTACTTTGAGGGTTAGGGTAAGACTGGGTTAGGGTAAGGGTCAGCGTTAGGTTTAGGGGTTAGTGGTAGGGTTAGGGTCATTGTTATGTTTCGTGTCATGGTCCTTGTCAGGGTCAGGGTCAGGATTACGTTTAGGGTTACAGTTAGGGTCAGAATCACAGTCAGCTTCAGGGTTAGTGTTTGGGTCAGGGTCAGGGTCACCGGTAGGGTCAGGTTTAGGTTTATGGTCAGGGTCTGGGTCAGGGTCAGGGTGAAGTCCAGGGACAGTGTCAGGTTTAGGGTCAGGATCTGGTTTTGGTTTAGGGTCCACATTCAGCTTACGGACATGGATAGTTTTGGGTCAGTGCTATTGTCAGGGTTAGGTTTAGGGTCAGGGTCAGGTGAAGGTCTGGGCCCGGGTCTGGTTTATGGTCAGGGTCAGGATTTGGTTTAGGGTCAATGTTCGGTTCAGTGTCAGGGTTAGGTTTAGGGGAAAGGTTTGGGTTTGGAGTTAGGATTAGGGTTAGAAGTAGGGTTATGGTTAGAGTTAGACAGCGTAAAGGTCTTGGTTAGGGTTTGGGTTAGGGTAGGGTTTAGTGTTAGGGTTAGCCTCAGCATTAGGTTTAGGTTAATGATCGGTATTAGATCAGGGATAGGGTTAACTTTAGGATTACAGTTAGGGTTGGGAACACATTCAAGGTCAGGGTTAGGCTTAGGGTCAAGCTTAGGAGGGTTTCAGGCTTTGGATTAGGGTCAGGGACAGGGTCAATGTGAAGGTCAGGGTCAGGGTGAGGCTTTGGTTTAGGGTCCAGGTTTGGGACGGGGGCAGGGTTAGTTTTCGGTCAGTGTTAGGGTCAGGGTTAGGTTTAGAATCAGGGTCAGGGTCAAGGTCAAAGTGAAGGTCAGGGCCAGAGTCAGTTTAGCGTCAGGGTCAGGCTTTATTTTAGGGTCAAATTTCGGTTCAGGGTCAGGTTTAGTTCCAGGGGAACCGTTTGAGTTTTTGGTTAGGGTTAGTGTTAGCAGTAGGATTATGTTTAGTTTTAGGGTTAGACAACGTAGTGTCACGGTTGGGGTTCTTTTGGGTAGGGGTTAGTGTTAGGGTTAGGGTCAGTGTTAGTTTGAGGTTCAGGGTCCTATTAGGGTCAGGGTTAGGATTATCTTTAGGGTTACGGTTAAGGTTAGGCTCAAAGTTTGATCAGTGTTAGGATTAGGGTCAAGATTTGGTTAGGGTCAGGGTTATGATTAGGGTCAGAGTCAGGGTCACGGTTATGGATGAGTCAGGGTTAGAGTAAGGTCAGGTTAGGTTTAGGTTCAGGGTCTGGATCAGGGTCAGCATCAGGCTTAGATTTATGATTAGGGTTTGGGTGAGTATCTCCGTAAGGGTCAGAGTAGCGTCACGGTTAGGTTTAAGTTTTGGGTCTGGCTCCCAGTCAGGGTCAGGGTCAGGGTCAGGGGTTAGTATTAGGCTTAGCGCCGCATCTGGGTCATTGACCCGTCCCTGTACGGTCTCAGGATAAACCATGGGCAAAAGAGTGCAGCCCACACATTCGCTGCGACCTGTCTGCCCTAACCTCGGGCATGAACATGACCTGCCAACCAGGCATCAGTCCTCTCATAAGCATGCTCCTGCTCAGGGCATCTCCACCCCCGATGATCTCTCTTTACACACACACACACACACACACACACACACACTCGGGGAGGAGTCCTAGGACTACACGGGTCAATCAGAAGGTGTGGGATTCTCTGAATCTGAGCCCCTCGGTGTCACCTCGCGATTATTTTGCCAATGGGCCAGAGGCGACGGGGAAGCCTACATGACCTGCCCAGTGAGGGAACTTGTCTGGCGGGCGAGCTCTCCTCTGCCTGCATTCTCTGGGCTTCGTAGACAGCAGAAGAACCTGTCGTTTCCTTCAGGCTGTTCCCAGAAATGAGCTGGGCAGGGTGGTTTTCTCTGGAATGTGGGTGCCTGGATACGTGCGTTCCAATTCCGTTGGGTTCTCCATTGTCCCTGTTTCCCTCTCCTGTGCTGGTGCTTGGTTCCGTGCTTATAAGGCCTTCTCACCCTGAGCAGAGCACGGACTCTGGAACATCTTCCCAAAGGGAACCCTGAAGCTGTAACAAGGAGGGTCCTGACCTTGGTCCCCAGGCCAGGGGCCTAGTGCTCTGCATCATTCTGCAAGCTCACTATGTCAGCCCCCCGAGCCTCCAGCCTGTCTTCTGCTCAGTAGGACCTCGAGGGATTAGAAAGCATTGACCCAAGACTGGGAGCACAGTGGGTCTCAGATAGAGATTCAAGGCCTACAGGCTCTTCTACAAGCCTGTGGGAGACTAGGGACACCCTGTCTCTATGGCCCCATTGATAAAAGAGTAAGGGGATGCCTTCAGTGTTGTTGCTTTGTTCACACAGGTTGGTTACCTCTTCCAACTCCAGTAGTCAGGGTGGTGATGGACACCAGACCCCAAACACTGCCCCTACCCAGTGCCCTTGCTGAGCCCCTTCTCCCCATTGGGACCCCTTGACCATCATCCCATCCTGTCTCCCCTCCCCCACCTTTGTATTTCGTTCCTGGCCAGGAGTCCTGATGGCCAGCTGTCCCCATGGCCGAGCTGTCTCCATCCTCTTTTTTTCTTTCACCCTTTTTACCCACCATTTTCCCTTGGTGTCCACCTCTGACCCCTCGCTGGGCAGAGATGTGTGTGTGTGTGTGTGTGTGTGTGTGTGTGCAAGCGAGCGCTCAAACACATATGCCTCTTGCTGTCTGGGGATGTCCGAGGTCATGACCCACATGGGAAAGGGTGGGTAGCTCTCCCCAAGGATCTGAGGAGCTCTCATCCTGCAGGCAAACCTCATGGGAGGGTTCGGTTAGGTTTAGAGTTAGGTTGAGGGTTACGTTTAGACAGGATTTGGGTCTGGGTCAGGGTGATGGTTAGGGGTTAGTGTTAGGGTTAGGGTCAGCGTTAGATTTCGGGTCATGGCCCCTGGTAGGGTCAGGTTCAGGTTTAAGTTTATGGTTAGGTTTAGTGTCAGGCTCACAGGCAGAGTCAGTGTTACTGTGAGCGTCAGGGTCTGGGTCAGTGTTAGGGTGAGGGTTAGGTTTAGGTTCAGCGTCAGTGTTAGGTTCAGGGTGAAGCTCATGGACAGGGATAGATTTAGGGTCATATTCAGAATTTATTTTATTGGCAAGGTTCGGGTCAGTATCAGAGTTAGGTTTGGTCAGGTTTAGGGTTAGGGTTAGGGTCAGGGAGAGGGTTAGGTTCAGGGGAAAGTTTAGGGTTTGGTTTTAGGGTTAGGGTTAGAAGTACTGTTACGGTTAGGTTTAGGGTTAGACTGTGTTAGCGTCAGGGTTAGAGTTTGGGTTAGGTTATGGTTTCGCTTTACTCATGGTCAGCATAGTTTTAGGTTTTGGGTCCATACTAGTGTCAGCATTTAGGGTTACATTTAGGGTTAGGGTTAGGGTCAGGCTCACAGTCATGGTCAGGGTTAGGTTTAGGGTTAGGGTTAGGATATGGTCAGGCTCACAGTCAGAGTCAGGGTCAGGGTTTTCATTTAGTTTTAGGATTAGGGTTAAGGTTAGGATTAGAGTTAGGTTCAGGGTTATCATTAGGCATAGCGTAGGGCTCAGGGTTAGGTTTAGGTTCTGGGTTAGGTTTATGGTCAGGCTCACATTCAGTGTCATGGTTAGGGTTAGTTTCAGAATAAGCTTCAGGGTCAGGGATAGGTTTGGTGTCAGGTTCAGTGTTAGGGTCAGTTTCAAGGTCAGGGTTAGGGTCAAGGTTAGGGTAAGGTCCGCTTTAGGTTTATATTCTTGGTTATGATTAGGGTCAGGACTACTTTATCCTTAGGATTAGTGTTCTGGACACGCTCACGGTCTGGGTAAGAGTTTGGTTTATGGTCAGTGTCAGTGAAAGTATTAGGGTCAGGTTTAGGTCAGGGCCAGGGTTCTGTTTAGCGTCAAGGCCAGGGTTCTGTTTAGGGTCAAGGTTCGGATAAGTGTCAATTTTCGGCAAAGTTCGGGGTTTGGTTCAGGTCATATTTCGGGGCTAGTTTCTATGTTAGGTTTAAAGATGGGGTTAGGGTGAGTATTGGAATTAGTTTGAGGATTAGGGTTGGACCGGTTTAGGGTCAGGGTCAGCGTTATGTTTAGGGGTTAGTTGTAGGGTTAGGGTCATTGTTTTGTTTTGTGTCATGGTCCATGTCAGGGTCAGGGTCAGGGTTACGTTTAAGGTTACAGTTAGGGTCAGAATCACAGTCAGCTTCAGGGTTAGTGTTTGGGTCAGGGTCAGGGTCACCGTTAGGATCAGGTTTAGGTTTATGGTCAGGGTCTGGGTCAGGGTCAGGGTGAAGTTCCGGGCCAGTGTCAGGTTTAGGGTAAGGATCTGGTTTTGGTTTAGGGTCCACGTTCAGCTCAAGGACAGGTTTAGTTTTGGGTCAGTGCTCTTGTCAGGGTTAGGTTTAGGGTCAGGGTCAGGTGAAGGTCTGGGCCGGGGTCTGGTTTATGGTCAGGGTCAGGATTTGGTTTATGGTCAATGTTCGGTTCAGTGTCAGGGTTAGGTTTAGGGGAAAGGTTTGGGTTTGGAGTTAGGATTAGGGTTAGAAGTATGGTTATGGCGGGGGGACAAGATTGCGGGGTACTAGGAAGAGGCGTCTTTTCAGCTGGTACCCCAAAGTGAGCTGATTACCTACCAAAGAACTCCGATCACCCATGAAATCAGCCTGAGATCAGAATTATACACGTCTGGATCTCTACAGGGGCAGAAGACGCCAGTGAGCAGGTAAAGCGGAATGGGAACGGCAGACTGATATTAGAAGATAAACAAAAGGGGGAGGGAGCCACCAGAGGCGACTGGTGCGAAAGTAATACCCCAATACAAGCAAGAGTGCCCTGCATCTGGGGACCAGCATTAACTTGGAGACTGATTGAAAGCACTCCAAAAGAGCAAAGGATTCCGGGGGGCAATTGTGGGAATCGGGGCGGCTAGGGACAGGGGCTTAAGTCCCTGGTCCCAGACGGCCTCCCCGGAGCGGATACAGAGAGAGTGCGGCGGAGAAACCAGCTCCTGGTCCCTAAGCCGCCAGCGCGCCCCAGAGAGCGTGGGTTCCGGCTCCTGTGAGGGGATGGGAGCTGCGCCAGTCTGCAGAACGCTTGCTACCCCTACCACAAAGCTTGAGATGCGCGCGCATGTCCCTCGAGCTCTCCTGGGTTATAAAGGCCCGGGAGCGCTTCTTGACCTGTGCCATTGTTTCAAAGTCTAAGCCGCGCGCGCGTGAAACTTTTCCCCGGACAGTGGCGCGCAAAAGCCCAGCCTGCGGCTTACGGACCAGCGCCCCGTTCTCAGTGCCCCAGACGCACGCCCGACCCACAGCCGCCTCTGAAAAGAGGTGCGCGCAAGCCGGGCACTCCCAGCCCGGGCCGGTGGCAAAATCTCAGTGTGCGATCGCTGCTTGGAACCTCTCTGGCGGTCAGGAGCTCCCAGACAGCCGCCACTGCCTTGGCTTTGGGGACGAGCAAAAGATCCTGCGCCCCCAGGGTCTGCAACTTGGAACCTGCGCTGCCAGCGTCCAAAGGGGAATTTATTCAGCTTCTTCAGCCAGACTGAGGCTTCTCTCTGAGACGGAGATCAGGTTGCGGTTTGATTTCTTTTAATACTACAAAAACCATCAAAGGCAGTCAAGGTGAGAGGAAAAAAAGTGAACAAGCAAAAAAAAAAAAAAAAACCGCCAGAGAACAAAAGCCTGAAAAAAACCAGTTTCCCCAGAGCCCACCCCCTTGAGGGGGCGGGGGGACTCAACTCAGGAAACATCATTGACTGACAACCCACGTGGCAGGCCCCTACCCCAGAAAACAAACCAAGAAAGAAATAAAAAAGGACAAGAGAACCACGACTACTTCATAGGAAAACTTGTATTATTCACTCGTTTCCACTATTCCGGTTCATATATATATATATATATATATATCCTCTAATATTCATATAGAGTTAACTTCAAAGTAATCCCCTTTCCCCAATCAATACTACCCCTATAGGTATACCAATTTTTAATCCCCTTTATCTTAGGAAATTTGAGTCCTTTAACAAAGATATCAAGATACATCCAGGAAGAATCAAAACAACCTTCCTCGCACACACTGAGAATTTATAAGAACTCTCCCATCTTCTTCCACCAGTGTTTCTGTGTTTTTTGAGTTTGTCCTGATAGGATACAAATTTTACACTTGTGGTTCTTTTTGACCAGGTTCTTTCTTTATTTGCATGCATATATATATATATATATATATATATATATATATATATATATATATATTCTTTTCTTCTTTCTCTTGCCATATAATTGTATCAGTCTTTCTATCTCTTTTTGTTTGTCTACTTCATAAATCTTACCTTGGGGCCCATCTGGGCTGAACCTTCTCTTTCATCTTCCCTTTCTTTCCTGTCTCTCTCTCTCACTCTCTTTTATCTTTTTTTCTTCTTCTTTTTCTTCTTTTCCTTTTATTCTTTTTCTTTTTCTTTTCTTTTGTCTCTCATTTGGGTGGGGAATCCTGATTGCTCAGAAGTGTTCCAGGGTGCACCTTGGCTGCACCAGAGTTGATACATCCAGCTACATCTGTTCAGTCTTCTCCCACCAAAATGACTAGGAGGAGGAATGCCCAACAGAAGAAAAATACAGAGGATGGACCTTCTGCAACAGAGCTAACAGCTATCAACATAGACAATATGTCGGAAAGAGAATTCAGGCTAACAATTATCCAGGCAATAGCTAGGTTGGAGAAAGCCATGGATGACCAAACAGAATTGATTAGGGCCGAACTGAAAGCGACCAGACAGGATGTTTACAATGTTAGGGCAGAGCTTAATGCTACCAGGGAGGAGGTCCACAATGCTCTCAATGAGTTCCAATCTAATCTAAACTCTCTCAAAGCTAGTGTAACTGAGACAGAAGATAGAATTAGTGATCTGGAAGACAAACAGATAGAGAGAAAGGATCAGGAGGAAGCCTGGAACAAACAGCTTAGATCCCACGAAAGCAGAATCAGGGAAATAAATGATGCCATGAAGCGTTCCAACGTCAGAATTATTGGAATTCCTGAAGGTGAGGAGAAAGAAAGAAGTCTAGAAGATATCGTGGAACAAGTCGTTCATAAAAATTTTCCGAATCTCGAATGAAACCAGCGTTCATGTGCTAGAGGCTGAATGGTCTCCACCCAAGATTATACACTCCAAAAAAACATCACGACACCTGATAGTCAAATTGAGAAATTATAATTGTAGGTATAATCTCTTGAAAGCCGCCAGGGCAAAGAGGCTCCTTACTTACAGAGGGAAGCCCATCAGAATAATGTCAGACCTGTCCACAGAGACCTGGAAAGCCAGAAGAGGCTGGCAAGATATATTCAGGGCACTAAATGAGAAGAACATGCAGCCAAGAATACTTTATCCAGCAAGACTGACATTCAAAATGGATGGAGAGATAAAAAAGAGTTTCCAAGATCGGCAAGGCATAAAAGACTATGCAACCACCAAGCCGATACTGCAGGAAATAGTAAGGGGGGGTTCTATAAAAGAGGAAAAATCCCAAGAATAGCATTGAACAGAAATATAGAGACAGTCTACAGAAAGAAAGACTTCAAAGGTAACTCGATGTCAATATAAACGTATCTATCAATAATCACTCTCAATGTGAATGGCCTAAATGCACCCATAAAACGGCACAGGGTTGCAGATTGGATAAAACGACAGGACCCATCCATATGCTGTCTACAAGAGATCCATTTTGAACCTAAAGATACACGCAGACTGAAAGTGAAGGGGTGGAGAAGTATCTTTCATGTCAATGGGACTCAAAAGAAGGCTGGGGTAGCGATTCTCATATCAGATAAATTAGACTTCAAACTAAAGACTGTAGTCAGAGATACAGAAGGACACTACATAATCCTTAAAGGGACTATCCACCAAGATGATCTAGCAAATGTAAATATCTATGCTCCCAATATGGGAGCAGCCAATTACTTAAGAAAACTGTTAATCAAGATAAAGAGTCATATTGATATGAATACACTAATCGTAGGAGATCTTAACACGCCTCTTTCAGAATTAGACAGATCATTGAAGCAGAAAATCAATAAAGAAACAAGAGCATTGAATGACACATTGGACCAGATGGACCTCATAGTTATATACAGAACATTCCACCCTAAAACAGCAGAATACTCATTCTTCTCAAGTGCACACGGAACCTTCCCCAGAATAGACCACATACTGGGTCACAAATCAGACTCAACCGATACCAAAAGACCGAGATTATTCCCTGCATATTCTCAGATCACCAATGCTTTGAAACTGGAGCTCAATAACAAGGAAAAGTTCCTAAGGAACTCAAACACCTGGAAGCTAAAGACCACCTTGCTTAAGAATGCTTGGATCAACCAGGAGATCAAAGAAGAACTGAAACAATTCATGGAAACCAATGAGAATGAAGACACTTCGGTCCAAAACCTATGGGATACAGCAAAGGCGGTCCTAAGGGGAAAATATATAGCCATCCAAGCCTTGCTCAAAAAAATTGAAAAATGCAGAGCACACCAGCTGTCTCTACACCTTAAAGAACTGGAGGATCAACAACAAATCAAACCAACTCCACACATAAGAAGGGAAATCATCAAGATTAGAGCTGAGATCAATGAGGGAGAAACCAGAGATACAGTAGAACGTATCAATGAAACTAGAAGCTGGTTTTTTTGAAAGAATCAATAAGATCGATAAGCCACTGGCTACACTAATCCGAAAGAAAAGAGAGAAATCCCAAATTCATAAAATTATGAATGAAAAGGGAGAGATCACAACTAACGCCAAGGAAGTAGAAACAATCATCAGAAGTTATTACGAACAGTTATATGCCAATAAGCTTAGCAACCTAGATGAAATGGATGCATTCCTGGAAAAATATAAACTAGCAAAATTGAACCAGGAAGAAATCGACAACCTGAATAGACCGATATCTAACAACGAGATTGAATCACTGATCAAAAACCTCCCAAAAAACAAGAGCCCAGGACCTGACGGATTCCCTGGGGAATTCTACCAAACCTTCCAAGAAGAAATAACACCTATTCTCCTGAAGCTGTTTCAAAAAATTGAAGCAGAAGGAAAACTTCCAGACTCTTTCTATGAAGCCAGCATTACCCTGATCCCCAAACCAGGCAAGGACCATACCAAAAAGGAGAATTTCAGACCAATATCACTGATGAATATGGATGCTAAGATTCTCAACAAGATCCTAGCCAACAGGATCCAACAGCACATTAAAAAGATTATCCACCATGATCAGGTGGGATTCATCCCTGGGCTACAAGGATGGTTCAACATTCGCAAATCAATCAATGTGATACAACAAATTAATATGAGAAGAGAGAAGAACCACAAGGTCCTCTCCATTGATGCAGAAAAAGCATTTGACAAAATCCAACATCCGTTCCTGATTAAAACGCTTCAACGTATAGGGATAGAGGGAACATTCCTGAACCTCATCAAATCTATCTATGAAAGACCCACAGGAAATATCATCCTCAATGGGAAAAAGCTTGCAGCCTTCCCATTGAGATCAGGAATAAGACAAGGATGCCCACTTTCACGACTCTTGTTCAACATAGTATTAGAAGTCCTAGCAACAGCAATCAGACAACAGAGAGAAATAAAAGGTATCCAAATTGGTAATGAAGAAGTCAAACTCTCTCACTTCGCAGATGACATGATTCTTTATATGGAAAACCCAAAAGACTCCACCCCCAAACTACTAGAACTCATACAGCAATTCAGCAACGTGGCAGGATACAAAATCAATGTGCAGAAATCAGTGGCTTTCTTATACACTAACAATGAAAATACAGAAAGGGAAATTAGAGAATCGATTCCATTTACTATAGCACCAAGAACCATAAGATACCTTGGAATAAACCTAACTAAAGAGGTAAAGGATCTGTACTTGAGGAACTATAGAACACTCGTGAAAGAAACTGAAGAAGACACAAAAAGATGGAAGTCCATTCCATGCTCTTGAATCGGAAGAATAAACATTGTTAAAATGTCTATACTGCCTAGAGCAATCTATACTTTTAATGTCATTCCGATCAAAATTCCACCGGCATTCTTCAAAGAGCTGGAGCAAATAATCCTAAAATTTGTATGGAATCAGAAGAGACCCCGAATCGCTAAGGAAATGTTGTAAAACAAAAATAAAGGTGGCGGCATCACCTTACCTGATTTCAAGCTTTATTACAAAGCTGTGATCTCTAAGACAGCATGGTACTGGCATAAAAACAGACACATAGACCAGTGGAACAGTGTAGAGAGCCCTGATATGGACCCTCAACTCTATGGTCAATTAATCTTTGACAAAACAGGAAAAAATATACAGTGGAAAAAAGACAGTCTCTTCAATAAATGGTGCTGGGAAAACTGGACAGCTATATGTAGAAGAATGAAACTCGACCATTCTCTTACACCGTACACAAAGATCAACTCAAAATGGATAAAAGACCTCAACGTGAGACAGGAATCTATTAGAATCTTAGAGGAGAACATAGGCAGTAATCTCTTTGATATCAGCCACAGCAACTTCTTTCAAGATACGCCTCCAAAGGCAAAGGAAACAAAAGCGAAAATAAACTTCTGGGACTTCATCAAAATCAAATGCTTCTGCACATCAAAGGAAACAGTCAAAAAAACAAAGAGGCAACCCACGGAATGGGAGAAGATATTTGCAAATGACAGTACAGACAAAAGGTTGATATCCAGGATCTATAATGAACTCCTCAAACTCAACCCACACGAAAAGGACAAACACATCAAAAAATGGGCAGAAGATATGAACAGACACTTCTCCAATCAAGACATACAAATGGCTATCAGACACATGAAAAAATGCTCATCATCATTAGCCCTCAGGGAGATTCAAATTAAAACCACATTGAGATATCACCTTACACCAGTTAGAATGGCCAAAATTAACAAAACAGGAAACAACATGTGTTGGAAAGGATGTGGAGAAAGGGGAACCCTCTTAACCTGTTGGTGGGAATGCAAGTTGGTGCAGCCTCTTTGGAGAACAGTGTGGAGATTCCTCAAGAAATTAAAAATAGAGCTTCCCTATGACCCTGCAATTGCACTCGTGGGTACTTACCCAAAAGATACAGATGTCGTGAAAAGAAGGGCCATCTGTACCCCAATGTTTATAGCAGCAATGGCCACAGTCGCCAAACTATGGAAAGAAACAAGATGCCCTTCAACGGATGAAAGGATAAGAAAGATGTGGTCCAATTACACTATGGAGTATTATGCCTCCATCAGAAAGGATGAATACCCAGCTTTTGTAGCAACATGTACGGGACTGGAAGAGATTATGCTGAGTGAAATAAGTCAAGCAGAGAGAGTCAATTATCATATGGTTTCACTTATTTGTGGAGCATAACAAATAGCATGGAGGACAAGGGACGTTAGAGAGGAGTAGGGAATTTGGGTAGATTGGAAGGGGAGGTGAATCATGAGAGACTATGGACTCTGAAAAACAGTCTGAGGGGTTTGAAGTGGCGGGGAGGTGGGAGGTTGGGGTACCAGGTGGTGGGTATTATAGAGGGCACAGATTGCATGGAGCACTGGGTGTGGTGAAAAAATAATGAATTCTGTTTTTCTGAAAATAAATAAAGTGGAAAAAATAGAAGTAGGGTTATGGTTAGAGTTAGACAGCGTAAAGGTCTGGGTTAGGGTTTGGGTTAGGGTAGGGTTTAGTGTTAGGGTTAGCCTCAGCATTAGGTTTAGGTTCATGGTCGGTATTAGATCAGGGATAGGGTTAACTTTAGGATTACGGTTAGGGTTGGGAACACATTCACGGTCAGAGTTAGGGTTAGGTTCAAGCTTAGGAGGGTGTCAGGCTTTGGATTAGGGTCAGGGTCAGGGTCACTGTGAAGGTCAGTCCCAGGGTCAAATAAAGGGTCAGGGTGAGGCTTTGGTTTAGGGTCCAGGTTCAGGACGGGGGCAGGGTTAGTTTCGGGTCAGTGTTAGGGTCAGGGTTAGATTTAGAGTCAGGGTCAGGGTCAGGGTAAAAGTGAAGGTCAGGGCCAGAGTCAGTTTAGCGTCAGGGTCAGGCTTTGTTTTAGGGTCAAATTTCGGTTCAGGGTCAGGTTTAGTTCCAGGGGAGCAGTTTGAGTTTTTGGTTAGGGTTAGGGTTAGCAGTAGGGTTATGTTTAGCTTTAGGGTTAGACAGGGTAGTGTCAGGGTTGGTGTTGTTTTGGGTAGGGGTTAGTGTTAGGGTTAGGGTCAGCGTTGGTTTGAGGTTCAGGGTCCTATTAGGGTCAGGGTTAGGATTACCTTTAGGGTTACGGTTAAGGTTAGGCTCAATGTTTGGTCAGTGTTAGGATTAGGGTCAGGATTTGGTTAGGGTCAGGGTTATGATTAGGGTCAGAGTCAGGGTCACGTTTATGGATATGTCAGGGTTAGAGTAAGTTCAGGTTAGGTTTAGGTTCAGGGTCTGGATCAGGGTCAGCATCAGGCTTAGATTTATGATTAGGGTATGGGTCAGTATCTCGGTAAGGGTCAGAGTAATGTCACGGCTAGGTTTAAGTTTTGGGTCTGGCTCCCAGTCAGGGTCAGGGTCAGGGTGAGGGTCAGGAGTTAGTATTAGGCTTAGCCCCGCAACTGGGTCATTGACCCGTCCCTGTAGGGTCTCAGGATAAACCCTGGGCAAAAGGGTGCAACCCCCACATTCGCTCCCACCAGTCTTCCCTAACGTGGGGCGTGAACATGACCTGCCAACAAGGCATCAGTCCCCTCAGAAGCCTGGTCCTGCTCAGGGCATCTCCACCCCCGATGATCTCTCTTTACACACACACACACACACACACACACACACACACACACTCGGGGAGGAGTCCTAGGGCTACACGGGTCAATCAGAAGGTGTGGGATTCTCTGAATCTGAGCCCCTCGGTTTCACCTCGCAATGATTTTGCCAAAAGGGCCAGAGGCGACGGGGAAGCCTGACATGACCTGCCCAGTGAGGGAACTTATCTGGCGGTCGAGCTCTCCTCTGCCTGCATTCTCTGGGCTTCGGTAGACAGCAGAAGAACCTGTCGTTTCCTTCAGGCTGTTCCCAGAAATGAGCTGGGCAGGGTGGTTTTATCTGGAATGTGGGTGCCTGGATACGTGCGTTCCAATTCCGTTGGGCTCTCCATTTTCCCTGTTTCCCTCTCCTGTGCTGGTGCTTGGTTCCGTGTGTAGTAAGGCCTTCTCACCCTGAGCAGAGCACAGGCTCTGGAACCTCTTCCCAAAGGGGACCCTGAAGCTGCAACAAGGAGGGTCCTGACCTTGGTCCCCAGTCCACAGGCCTAGTGCTCTGCATCATTTTGCATGTTCACAATGTCAGCCCCCGAAGCCTCCAGCCTGTCTTCTGCTCCGAAGGACCTCGAGGGATTAGAAAGCATTTACCCAAGACTGGGAGCACAGTGGGTCTCGGATAGAGATTCAAGGCCTACAGGCTCTTGTACAAGCCTGTAGGAGACTAGGGACACCCTGTCTCTATGGCCCCATTGATAAAAGAGTAAGGGGAGGCCTTCAGTGTTGTTGCTTTGTTCACACAGGTTGGTTACCTCTTCCAACCTCCAGTAGTCCAGGGTGGTGATGGACACCAGACCCTAAACACTGCCCCTACCCAGTGCCCTTGCTGAGACCCTGGTCCCCTTGGGGACCCCTTGACCATCATCCCATCCTGTCTCCCCTCCCCCGCCTTAGGATTTCGTTCCTGGCCAGGAGTCCTGATGGCCAGCTGTCCCCTTGGCCGAGCTGTCTCCAACCTCATTCTTCTTTCACCCTTTTTACCCACCATTTTCCCTTGGTGTCCACCTCCGACCACTCGGTGGGCAGAGATGGGTGTGTGCGTGTGTGTGTGTGTGTGTGTGTCTGTGTGTGTACATGCGAGCGCTCAAACACATATGCCTCTTGCTGTCTGGGGATGTCCGAGGTCATGTCCCCCACATGGGAAATGGTAGGTAGCTCTCCCCAAGAATCTGAGGAGCTCTCATCCTGCAGGCAAACCTCATGGGAGGGTTAGGGTTAGGTTTAGAGTTAGGTTGAGGGTTACGTTTAGACAGGGTTTGGGTCTGGGTCAGGGTTAGGGTTAGGGGTTAGTGTTAGGGTTAGTGTCAGCGTTAGGTTTCGGGTCATGGCCCCTGGTAGGGACAAGTTCAGGTTTAGGTTTATGGATAGGTTTAGTGTCAGGCGCACAGGCAGGGTCAGTTATGTGTGAGCGTCAGGGTCTGGGTCAGTATTAGGGTGAGGGTTAGTTTTAGGGTCAGCGTCAGTGTTAGGTTCACGGTGAAGCTCATGGACAGGGATAGATTTAGGGTCATATTCAGGATTTGTTTTATTGGCAATGTTCGGGTCAGTGTCAGAGTTAGTTTTGGTCAGGTATAGGGTTAGGGTTAGGGTTAGGGTCAGGGAGAGGGTTAGGTTCAGGGGAAAGGTTAGGGTTTGGTTTTAGGCTTAGGGTTAGAAGTACGGTGACGGTTAGGGTTCGGGTTAGATATGTTAGGGTCAGGGTTAGGGTTTGGGTTAGGGTAGGGTTTCGTTTTCCCGCCAGGGTCAGCATTAGTTTTAGGTTCTGTGTCCATACTAGGGTCAACATTTAGGGTTACATTTAGGTTTAGGGTTAGGGTCAGGCTCACAGTCATGGTCAGGGTTAGGGTTAGGTTTAGGGTCTGGGTTAAGGTTAGGGTTAGAGTTAGGGTTAGGTTTAAGGTTAGGTTTTTGTCAGGCTCACAGTCAGAGTCAGGGTCATGGTTTTCAGTTAGTTTTAGGCTTAGGGTTAAGGTTAGGATTAGAGTTAGGTTCAGGGTTAGAGTTAGACATTGTTAGGTTCAGGATTATCGATAGGCGTAGGTAGGGGTCAGGGTTAGGTTTAGGTTCAGTGTTAGGTTTATGGTCAGGCTCACAGTCAGTGTCAGGGTTAGGGTTAGTGTCAGAATAAGGGTCAGGGATAGGTTTGGTGTCAGGTTCAGTGTTAGGGTCAGGTTCTAAGTCAGGGTTAGGGTCAAGGTTAGGGTAAGGTCTACTTTATGTTTAGATTCAGGGTTATGATTAGGTTCAGGACTAATTTAGCATTAGGGTTACTGTTCTGGACACGCTCACAGTCTGGGTCAGAGTTAGGTTTATGGTCACTGTCAGTGAAAGTATCAGGGTCAGGTTTAGGTCAGGGCCAGGGTTCTGTTTAGGGTCTGGGCCAGGGTTCTGTTTAGGGTCAAGGTTCGGATAAGTGTCAAGTTTCGGCATAGTTCAGGGTTAGGTTCAGGTCAGATTCAGGGATAGGTTTAGGGTTAGGTTGAAAGTATGTGGTTAGGGTGAGTATTGGAGTTAGTTTGAGGATTAGGGTTGGACCGGTTTAGGGGCAGGGTCAGCGTTAGGTTTAGGGGTTAGTTGTAGGGTTAGGGTCATTTTTATATTTTGTGTCATAGTCCATGTCAGGGTCAGGGTCAGGGTTACGTTTAAGGTTACAGTTAGGGTCAGAATCACAGTCAGCTTCAGGGTTAGTGTTTGGGTCAGGGTCAGGGTCACCGTTAGGGTCAGGTTTAGGTTTATGGTCAGGGTCTGGGTCAGGGTCAGGGTGAAGTTCAGGGCCAGTGTCAGGTTTAGGGTCAGGATCTGGTTTTGGTTTAGGGTCCACGTTCAGCTCAAGGATATGGTTAGTTTTGGGTCAGTGCTATTGTCAGGGTTAGGTTTAGGGTCAGGGTCAGGTGAAGGTCTGGGCCGGGGTCTGGTTTATGGTCAGGGTCAGGATTTGGTTTACGATCAATGTTCAGTTCAGTGTCAGGGTTAGGTTTAGGGGAGAGGTTTGGGTTTGGAGTTAGGATTAGGGTTAGAAGTAGGGTTATGGTTAGAGTTAGACAGCGTAAAGTTCTGGGTTAGGGTTTGGGTTAGGGTAGGGTTTAGTGTTAGGGTTAGCCTCAGCATTAGGTTTAAGTTCATGGTCAGTATTAGATCAGGGATAGGGTTAACTTTAGGATTACGGTTAGGGTTGGGAACACATTCACGGTCAGGGTTAGGCTTAGGGTCAAGCTTAGGAGGGTGTCAGGCTTTGGATTAGGGAGAGGGTCAGGGTCACTGTGAAGGTCAGGGCCAGGATCAGATAAAGGTTCAGGGTGAGGCTTTGGTTTAGGTTCCAGGTTTGGGACGGGGGCCGGGTTAGTTTTGGGTCAGTGTTAGAGTCAGGGTTAGGTTTAGAGTCAGAGTCAGGGTCAGGGTCAGAGTAAAGGTCAGGTCCAGAGTCAGTTTAGGGTCTGGGTCAGGCTTTGTTTTAGGGTCAAATTTCGGTTCAGGGTCAGGTTTAGTTCCAGGGGAACCATTTGAGTTTTTGGTTAGGGTTAGGGTTAGCAGTAGGGATATGTTTAGTCTTAGGGTTATATAGCGTAGTGTTAGGGTTAGGGTCAGCGTTAGTTTGAGGTTCAGGGTCCTATTAGGGTCAGGGTTAGGATTACCTTTAGGATTACGGTTAAGTTTAGGCTCAAAGTTTGGTCAGTGTTAGGATTAGGGTCTAGATTTGGTTAGGTTCAGGGTTATGATTAGGGTCAGAGTCAGGGTCACGGTTATGGATGAGTCAGGGTTAGAGTAAGTTCAGGTTAGGTTTAGGTTCAGGGTCTGGATCCGGGTCAGCATCAGGCTTAGATTTATGATTAGGGTTTGGGTCAGTATCTCGGTAAGGGTCAGAGTAGGTCACGGCTCGGTTTAAGATTTGGGTCTGGCTCACAGTCAGGGTCAGGTCAGTGTAAGGGGTTTGTATTAGGCTTAGACCTGCAACTGGGTCATTGACCCGTCCCTGTAGGGTCTCAGGATAAACCCTGTGCAAAAGGGTGCAGCTCCCACATTCGCTCCCACCAGTCTGCCCTAACCTGGGGCGTGAACATGACCTGCCAGCCAGGCATCAGTCCCCTCATAAGCCTGCTCCTGCTCAGGGCATCTCCACCCCCGATGATCTCTCTTTACACACACACACACACACACACACACACACACACACACACACACACTCGGGGAGGAGTCCTAGGGCTACACGGGTCAATTAGAAGTTGTGGGATTTTCTGAATCTGAGCCCCTCATTTACACCTCGCGATTATTTTGCCAATGGGCCAGAGGCGAAAGGGAAGTCTACATGACCTGCCCAGTGAGGGAACTTATCTGGCGGGCGAGCTCTCCTCTGCCTGCATTCTCTGGGCTTCGGTAGACAGCAGAAGAACCTGTCGTTTCCTTCAGGCTGTTCCCAGAAATGAGCTGGGCAGGGTGGTTTTCTCTGGAATGTGGGTGCCTGGATACGTGCGTTCCAATTCCGTTCGACTCTCCATTGTCCCTGTTTCCTTCTCCTGTGCTGGTGCTTGGTTCCGTGCTGAGTAAGGCCTTCTCACCCTGAGCAGAGCACGGATTCTGGAACCTCTTCCCAAAGGCGACCCTGAAGCTACAACAAGGAGTGTACTGACCTTGGTCCGCAGGCCACAGGCCTAGTGCTCTGCATCATTCTGCAAGCTCACTATGTCAGCCCCCCGAGCCTCCAGCCTGTCTTCTGCTCAGAAGGACCTCGAGGGATTAGAAAGCATTTACCCAAGACTGGGTGCACAGTGGGTCTCGGATAGAGATTCAAGGCCTACAGGCTCTTCTACAAGCCTGTGGAAGACTAGGGACACCCTGTCTCTATGGCCCCATTGATAAAAGAGTAAGGGGAGGCCTTCAGTGTTGTTGCTTTGTTCACACAGGTTGGTTACCTCTTCCAACCTCCAGTAGTCCAGGGTGGTGATGGACAACAGACCCCAATCACTGTCCCTACCCAGTGCCCTTGCTGAGCCCCTGGTCCCCTTGGGGACCCCTTGACCATCATCCCATTCTGTCTCCCCTCCCCCGCCTTTGGATTTCTTTCCTGGCCAGGAGTCCTGATTGCCAGCTGTCCACATGGCCGAGCTGTCTCCAACCTCTTTCTTCTTTCACCCTTTTTACCCACCATTTTCCCATGGTGTCCACCTCTGACCCCTCGCTGGGCAGAGATGGGTTTGTGCGTGTGTGTGTGTGTGTCTGTGTCTGTGTCTGTGTTTGTGTGTTTGTGTGCATGTGAGCGCTCAAACACATATGCCTCTTGCTGTCTGGGGAAGTCCGAGGTCATGTCCCCACATGGGAAAGGGTGGGTAGCTCTCCCCAAGGATCTGAGGAGCTCTCATCCTGCAGGCAAACCTCATTGGAGGGTTAGGGTTCGGGTTAGAGCCGGTTGAGAGTTACGTTTAGACAGCGTTTGGTTCTGGGTCAGGGTTAGGTTTAGGGGTTAGTGTTAGGGTTAAGGTCATCGTTACGTTTCGGGTCATGGCCCCTGGTAGGGTCAGGTACAGGTTTAAGTTTATGGTTAGGTTTAGTGTGAGGCACACAGACAGGGTCAGTGTTAGTGTGAGCATCAGGTTCTGCGTCAGTCTTAGGGTGAGGGTTAGGTTTAGGGTCAGCCTCAGAGTTATGTTCAGGGTGAAGCTCATGGACAGGGATAGATTTAGGGTCATATTCAGGATTTGTTTTATTGGCAAGGTTCGGGTCAGTGTCACAGTTAGGTTTGGTCAGGTTTAGGGTTAGGGTTATGGTTAGGATCAGGGAGAGGGTTAGGTTCAGGGGAAAGGTTAGTGTTTGGTTTTAGGGTTAGGGTTAGAAGTACAGTTAGGGTTAGGGTTTGGGTTAGACTGTGTTAGGGTCAGGGTTTGGGTTTGTGTTAGGGTAGGGTTTCGTTTTACCGTCAGGGTCAGCATTAATTTTAGGTTGTGGGTCCATACTAGGGTCAGCATTTAGGGTTACATTTAGGTTTAGGGTTAGCGTCAGGCTCACAGTCATGGTCAGGTTTAGGGTTAGGGTTAGGTTTAGGGTCTGGGTTAAGGTTAGGATTATAGTTAGGGTTAGGGTTAGGGTTAGGTTATGGTCAGGCTCACAGTCAGAGTCTGGGTCAGGGTTTTCAGTTAGTTTTAGGCTTAGGGTTAAGGTTAGGATTAGAGTTAGGTTCAGGATTAGAGTTAGACATTGTTAGGTTCAGGATTATCGATAGGCGTAGGGTAGGGGTCAGGGTTAGGTTTAGGTTCAGGGTTAGGTTTATGGTCAGGCTCACAGTCAGTGTCAGGGTTAGGGTTAGTGTCAGAATAAGGGTCAGGGTCAGGGATAGGATTGGTGTCAGGTTCAGTGTTAGGGTCAGATTCAAGGTCAGGGTTAGGGTCAAGGTTAGGGTAAGGTCTACTTTATGTTTAGATTCAGGGTTATGATTAGGGTCAGGGCTAATTTAGCATTAGGTTATTGTTCTGGACACGCTCACAGTCTGGGTCAGAGTTAGGTTTATGGTCAGTGTCAGTGAAAGCATTAGGGTCAGGTTTAGGTCAGGGCCAGGGTTCTGTTTAGGGTCTGGGCCAGGGTTCTGTTTAGGGTCAAGGTTCGGATAAGTGTCAAGTTTCGGCGTAGTTCAGGGTTAGGTTCAGGTCAGATTCAGGGATAGGTTCAGGGTTAGGTTTAAAGTATGGGGTTAGGGTGAGTATTGGAGTTAGTTTGAGGATTAGGGTTGGACCGGTTTAGGGTCAGGGTCAGCGTTAGGTTTAGGGGTTAGTTGTAGGGTTAGGGTCATTTTTATATTTTGTGTCATAGTCCATGTCAGGGTCAGGGTCAGGGTTGCGTTTAAGGTTCCATTTAGGGTCAGAATCACAGTCAGCTTCAGGGTTAGTGTTTGGGTCAGGGTCAGGGTCACCGTTAGGGTCAGGTTTAGGTTTATGGTCAGGTTCAGGATGAAGTTCAGGGCCAGTGTCAGGTTTAGGGTCAGGATCTGGTTTTGTTTTAGGGTCCACGTTCAGCTCAAGGACAGGTTTAGTTTTGGGTCAGTGCTCTTGTCAGGGTTAGGTTTAGGGTCAGGGACAGGTGAAGGTCTGGGCCGGGGTCTGGTGTATGGTCAGGGTCAGGATTTGGTTTAGGGTCAATGTTCGGTTCAGTGTCAGGGTTAGGTTTAGGGGAAAGGTTTGGGTTTGGAGTTAGGATTAGGGTTAGAAGTAGGGTTATGGTTAGAGTTAGACAGCGTAAAGTTCTGGGTTAGGGTTTGGGTTAGGGTAGGGTTTAGTGTTAGGGTTAGCCTCAGCATTAGGTTTAGGTTCATGGTCGGTATTAGATCAGGGATAGGGTTAACTTCTGATTACGCTTAGGGTTGGGAACACATTCAAGGTCAGGGTTAGGTTTAGGGTCAAGCTTCGGAGGGTGTCAGGCTTTGGATTAGGGAGAGGGTCAGGGTCACTGTGAAAGTCAGGGCCAGGGTCAGATAAAGTGTCAGGGTGAGGCTTTGGTTTAGGGGCCAGGTTCGGGACGGGGGCAGGGTTAGTTTTGGGTCAGTGTTAGGTTCAGCGTTAGGTTTAGAGTCAGGGTGAAGGTCAGGGTCAAAGTGAAGGTCAGGGCCAGAGTCAGTTTAGAGTCAGGGTCAGGCTTTGTTTTAGGGTCAAATTTCGGTTCAGGGTCAGGTTTAGTTCCATGGGAGCCGTTTGAGTTTTTGGTTAGGTTTAGGGATAGCAGTAGGGATATGTTTAGTCTTAGGGTTAGACAGCGTAGTGTTAGGGTTAGGGTCAGCGTTAGTTTGAGGTTCAGGGTCCTATTAGGGTCAGGGTTAGGATTACCTTTAGGGTTACGGTTGAGGTTAAGCTCAAGGTTTGGTCAGTCTTAGGATTAGGGTCAGGATTTTGTTAGGGTCAGGGTTATGATTAGGGTCAGAGTCAGGATCACGGTTATGGATGAGTTACGGTTACAGTAAGGTCACGTTAGGTTTAGTTTCAGGGTCTGGATCAGGGTCAGCATCAGGCTTAGATTTAGGATTAGGGTTTGGGTCAGTATCTCGGTAAGGGTCAGAGTAGGGTCACGACTAGTTTTAAGTTTTGGGTCTGGCTCAAAGTCAGGTTCAGTTTCAGGGTCAGGGTCAAGGGTGAGTATTAGGCTTAGCCCCGCAACTGGGTCATTGACCCGTCCCTGTAGGGTCTCAGGGTAAACCCTGGGCAAAAGGGTGCAGCCCCCACATTCGCTCCCACCAGTCTCCCCTAACTTGGGGCGTGAACATGACCTGCCAACCAGGCATCAGTCCCCTCATAAGCCTGCTCCTGCTCAGGGTATCACCACACCCGATGATCTCTCTTTACACACACACACACACACACACACACTCGGGGAAGAGTGCTAGGGCTACACGGGTCAATCAGAAGTTGTGGGATTCTCTGAATCTGAGCCCCTCGGTGTCACCTCGCGATTATTTTACCAATGGGCCAGAGGTGACAGGGAAATCTACATGACCTGCCCTGTGAGGGAACTTTTCTGGCGGGCGAGCTCTCCTCTGCCTGCATTCTCTGGGTTTCGGTAGAAAGCTGAAGAACCTGTCGTTTCCTTCAGCTGTTCCCAGAAATGAGCTGGGCAGGGTGGTTTTATCTGGAATGTGGGTGCCTGGATACGTGCGTTCCAATTCCGTTGGGTTCTCCATTGTCCCTGTTTCCCTCTCCTGTGCTGGTGCTTGGTTCCGTGTGTAGTAAGGCCTTCTCATCCTGAGCAGAGCACAGACTCTGGAACCTCTTCCCAAAGGGGACCCTGAAGCTGCAACAAGGAGGGTCCTGACCTTGGTCCCCAGGCCACAGGCCTAGTGCTCTTCATCATTCTGCAAGCTCACTATGTCAGCCCCCCGAGCCTCCAGCCTGTCTTCTGCTCAGAAGGACCTCGAGGGATTAGAAAGCATTGATCCAAGACTGGGTGCACAGTGGGTCTCGGATAGAGATTCAAGGCCTACAGGCTCTTCTACAAGCCTGTGGGAGACTAGGGACACCCTGTCTCTATGGCCCCATTGATAAAAGAGTAAGGGGAGGCCTTCAGTGTTGTTCCTTTGTTCACACAGGTTGGTTACCTCTTCCAACCTCCAGTAGTCCAGGGTGGTGATGGACACCATACCCCAAACATTGTCCCTACCCAGTGCCCTTGCTGAGCCCCTGGTCCCCTTGGGGACCCCTTGACCATCATCCCATTCTGTCTCCCCTCCCCCGCCTTTGGATTTCGTTCCTGGCCAGAAGTCCTGATGGCCCGCTGTCCCCATGGCCGAGCTTTCTCCAACCTCTTTCTTCTTTCACCCTTTTTACCCACCATTTTCCCATGGTGTCCACCTCTGACCCCTCGCTGGGCAGAGATGTGTGTGTGTGTGTGTGTGTGTGTGTGTGTGTGTTTGTGTGTGTGTGTGTGTGTGTGTGCATGTGAGCGCTCAAACACATATGCCTCTTGCTGTCTGGGGATGTCCGAGGTCATGTCCCCACATGGGAAAGGGTGGGTAGCTCTCCCCAGTGATCTGAGGAGCTCTCATCCTGCAGGCAAACCTCATGTGAGGGTTAGGGTTAGAGTTAGAGTTAGGTTGAGAGTTACGTTTAGACAGGGTTTGGGTCTGGGTCAGGGTTAGGGTTAGGGGTTAGTGTTAGGGTTAAGGTCAGCATTACGTTTCGGGTCATGGCCCCTGGTAGGGTCAGGTTCAGGTTTAAGTTTATGGTTAGGTTAGTGTGATGCACACAGGCAGGGTCAGTGTTAGTGTGAGCATCAGGTTCTGCATCAGTCTTAGGGTGAGGGTTAGGTTTAGGGTCCGCCTCAGAGCTAGGTTCAGGGTTAGGTTGAGAGTCAGGGTCAGGGTCAGGGTCAAAGTGATGGTCAGGGCCAGATTCAGTTAGGGTCAGGGTCAGGCTTTGTTTTAGGGTCAAATTTTGGTTCAGGGTCAGGTTTAGTTCCAGGGCAGCCGTTTGAGTTTTTGGTTAGTGTTAGGGTTAGCAGTAGGGTTATGTTTAGTTTTAGGGTTAGACAGCGTAGTGTCAGGGTTTGTGTTGTTTTGGGTAGGGGTTAGTGTTAGGGTTAGGGTCAGCGTTGGTTTGAGGTTCAGGGTCCTATTAGGGTCAGGGTTAGGATTACCTTTAGGGTTACGGTTAAGGTTAGGCCCAAAGTTTGGTCAGTGTTAGGATTAAGGTCAGGATTTGGTTAGGGTCAGGGTTAGGATTAGGTTCAGAGTCAGGGTCACGGTTATGGATGAGTCAGGGTTAGAGTAATGTCAGGTTACGTTTAGGTTCAGGGTCTGGATCAGGGTCAGCATCAGGCTTAGATTTATGATTAGGGTTTGGGTCAGTATCTCGGTAAGGGTCAGAGTAATGTCACGGCTAGGTTTAAGTTTTGGGTCTTGCTCAAAGTCAGGGTCAGGGTCAGGGGATAGTATTAGGCTTAGCCCCACAACTGGGTCATTGACCCGTCCCTGTAGGGTCTCAGGGTAAACCCTGGGCAAAAGGGTGCAGCCCCCACATTCGCTCCCACCAGTCTGCCCTAACCTGGGGCGTGAACATGACCTCCCATCAAGCATCAGTCCCCTCATAAGCCTGCTCCTGCTCAGGGCATCACCACACCCGATGATCTCTCTTTACACACACACACACACTCACACACACACACACACACACAAGCACACTCACTCGGGGAGGAGTCCTAGGGCTACACAGGTCAATCAGAAGGTGTGGGATTCTCTGAATCTGAGCCCCTCGGTGTCACCTCGTGATTAATTTGCCAATGGGCCAGAGGCGACGGGGAAGCCTACATGACCTGCCCAGTGAGGGAACTTGTCTGGCGGGCGAGCTCTCCTCTGCCTGCATTCTCTGGGTTTCGGTAGACAGCAGAAGAACCTGTCGTTTCCTTCAGGCTGTTCCCAGAAATGAGCTGGGCAGGGTGGTTTTCTCTGGAATGTTGTTGCCTGGATACGTGCTTTCCAATTCCGTTGGGCTCTAGGTTGTCCCTGTTTCCCTCTCCTGTGCTGGTGCTTGCTTCCGTGCTGAGTAAGGCCTTCTCACCCTGAGCAGAGCATGGACTCTGGAACCTCTTCCCAAAGGGGATCCTGAAGCTGCAACAAGGAGGGTCCTGACCTTGGTCCCCAGGCCAGGGGCCTAATGCTCTGCATCATTCTGCAAGCTCACAATGTGAAACCCCCAAGCCTCCAGCCTGTCTTCTGCTCAGAAGGACCTCGAGGGATTAGAAAGCATTTACCCAAGACTGGGAGCACAGTGGGTCTCGGATAGAGATTCAAGGCCTACAGGCTCTTGTACAAGCCTGTAGGCGACTAGGGACACCCTGTCTCTATGGCCCCATTGATAAAAGAGTAAGGGGATGCCTTCAGTCTTGTTGCTTTGTTCACACAGGTTGGTTACCTCTTCCCATCTCCAGTAGTCCAGGGTGGTGATGGACACCAATCCCCAAACACTGTCCCTACCCAATGCCCTTGCTGAACCCCTGGTCCCCTTGGGGACGCCTTGACCATCATCCCATCCTGTCTCCCCTCCCCGCCTTTGGATTTCCTTCCTGGCCAGGAGTCCTGATGCCCCTGACCCCATGGCCAAGCTGTCTCCAACCTCTCTCTTCTTTCACCCTTTTTACCTACCATTTTCCCATGGTGTCCACCTCTGACCCCTCGCTGGGCAGAGATGGGTGTGTGCGTGTGTGTGTTTGTGTGTGTGTGTGTGTGTGTGTGTGTGTGTGCATGCGAGTGCTCAAACACATATGCCTCTTGCTGTCTGGGGATGTCCGAGGTCATGTTCCCACATGGGAAAGGGTGGGTAGTTCTCCCCAAGGATCTGAGGAGCTCTCATCCTGCAGGAAACCTCATGGGAGGGTTAGGGTTAGGGTTAGAGTTAGGTTGAGGGTTACGTTTAGGCAGGATTTGAGTCTGGGTCAGATTTAGGGTTAGGGGTTAGTGTTAGGGTTAGGGTCAGTGTTGGGTTTCGGGTCATGGCCCCTGCTAGGCTCAGGTTTAGGTTTAAGTTTAAGGTTAGGTTTAGTGTCAGGTGCACAGGCAGGGTCAGTGTTAGGGTGAGGGTTAGGTTTAGGGTCAGTGTCAGTGTTAGGTTCAGGGTGAAGCTCATGGACAGGGATAGATATAGGGTCATATTCTGGATTTCTTTTATTTGCAAGGTTCGGGTCAGTGTCAAAGTTCGGTTTGGTCAGGTTTAGTATTAGGGTTAGGGTTAGGGTCAGGGAGAGGTTTAGGTTCAGGGGAAAGGTTAGGGTTTGGTTTTTGGGTTAGGGTTAGAAGTACGGTTATGGTTCGGGTTAGGGTTAGATTGTGTTAGGGTCAGCATTAGGGTTTGGGTTAGGGTAGGGTTTCGTTTTACCGTCAGGGTCAGCATTAGTTTTAGGTTCTGGGTCCATACTAGGGTCAGCATTTTGAGTTAAATTTAGGGTTAGGGTTAGGGTCAGGCTCAAAGTCATGGTCAGGTTTAGGGTTAGGGTTAGAGTTAGGGTTAGGGCTAAGGATAGAGTTAGGTTATGGTCAGGCTCACAGTCAAAGTCAGGGTCAGGGTTTTCAGTTAGTTTTAGGCTTAGGGTTAAGGTCAGGATTAGAGTTAGGTTCAGGGTTAGAGTTAGACATTGTTAGGTTCAGGATTATCGTTAGGCGTAGGGTAGGGTTCAGGGTTAGGTTTAGGTTCAGGGTTAGGTTTATGGTCAGGCTCACAGTCAGTGTCAGTGTTAGGGATAGTGTCAGAATAAGGGTCAGGGTCATGGATAGGTTTGGTGTCAGGTTCAGTGTTAGGGTCAGGTTCAAGGTCAGGGTTAGGGTCAAGGTCAGGGTAAGGTATGCTTTATGTTTAGATTCTGGGTTATGATTAGGGTCAGGACTAATTTAGCATTAGGGTTAGTGTTCTGGACATGCTCACGGTCTGGGTCAGAGTTAGGTTTATGGTCAGTGTCAGTGAAAGTATTAGGGTCAGGTTTAGGTCAGGGCCAGGATTCTGTTTAGGGTCAAGGTTCGGATAAGTGTCATGTTTCGGCAAAGTTCAGGGTTAGGTTCAGGTCTGATTCAGGGATAGGTTCAGGGTTAGCTTGAAAGTATGGGGTTAGGGTGAGTATTGGAGTTAGTTTGAGGATTAGGTTTGGACCGGTTTAGGGTCAGGGTCAGTGTTAGGTTTAGGGGTTAGTTGTAGGGTTAGGGTCATTGTTAAGTTTTGTGTCATGGTCCATGTCAGGGTCAGGGTCAGGGTTACTTTTAGGGTTACAGTTAGGGTCAGAATCACAGTCAGCTACACGATTAGTGTTTGGGTCAGGGTCACCGTTAGGGTCAGGTTTAGGTTTATGGTCAGGGTCTAGGTCAGGGTCAGGGTGAAGTTCAGGGCCAGTGTCAGGTTTAGGGTCAGGATCTGGTTTTGGTTTAGGGTCCACGTTCAGCTCAAGGACAGGTTTAGTTTTGGGTCAGTGCTCTTGTCAGGGTTAGGTTTAGGTCAGGGTCAGGTGAAGGTCTGGGCCGGGGTCTGGTTTATGGTCAGGGTCAGGATTTGGTTTATGGTCAATGTTCGGTTCAGTGTCAGGGTTAGGTTTAGGGGAAAGGTTTGGGTTTGGAGTTAGGATTAGGGTTAGAAGTAGGGTTATGGTTAGAGTTAGACAGCATAAAGTTCTGGGTTAGGGTTTGGGTTAGGGTAGGGTTTAGTGATAGGGTTAGCCTCAGCATTAGGTTTAGGTTCATGGTCAGTATTAGATCAGGGATAGGGTTAACTTTAGGATTACGGTTAGGGTTGGGAACACATTCACGGTCAGAGTTAGGGTTAGGGTCAAGCTTAGGAGGGTGTCAGGCTTTGGATTAGGGTCAGGGTCAGAGTCAGTGTGAAGGTCAGGGCCAGGGTCAGAATAAGGGTCAGGGTGAGGCTTTGGTTTAGGGTCCAGGCTCGGGATGGGGGCAGGGTTAGTTTTGGGTCAGTGTTAGGGTCAGGGTTAGGATTAGAGTCAGGGCATTGTCAGGGTCAAAGTGAAGGTCAGGGCCAGAATCAGTTTAGGGTCAGGGTCAGGATTTGTTATAGGGTCAAATTTCGGTTCAGGGTCAGGTTTAGTTCGAGGGGAACCGTTTGAGTTTTTGATTAGGGTTAGGGTTAGCAGTAGGGTTATGTTAAGTTTTAGGGTTAGACAGCGTAGTGTCACGGTTGGCGTTGTTTTGGGTAGGGGTTAGTGCTAGGTTAGGGTCAGAGTTAGTTTGAGGTTCAGCGCCCTATTAGGGTCAGGGTTAGGATTACCTTTAGGGTTACGATTAAGGTTAGGCTCAAAGTTTGGTCAGTGTTAGGATTAGGGTCAGGATTTGGTTAGGGTCAGGATTAGGATTAGGGTCAGAGTCAGGGTCACGGTTATGGATGAGTCAGGGTTAGAGTAATGTCAGGTTAGGTTTAGGTTCAGGGTCTGGATCAGGGTCAGCATCAGGCTTAGATTTATGATTAGGTTTTGGGTCAGTATCTCGGTAAGGGTCAAAGTAGGGTCACGGCTAGGTTTAAGTTTGGGTCTGGCTCAAAGTCAGGGTCAGGGCCGGGGTCAGGGTCAGGGTTTAGTATTAGGTTTAGCCCCACACTTGGGTCATTGACCCGTCCCGCATGGTCTCAGGATATACCCTGGCAAAAGGGCCCAGTCCCCACATTCGCTTCCACCTAGTCTGCCCTAAACTGGGGCATGATCATGACCTGCAAACCAGGCATCGGATACATCATAAGCCTGCTCCTTCTCAGGGCATCTCTATCCCCTATGATCTCTCTTTACTCACACACAGAGACACACACACGAGGAGGAGTCCTAGCTCTAAATGGGTCAATCAGAAGGTGTGAGATTCCCTGACTCTGAGCCCCTCGGTTTCACCTTGCGGTTATTTTGCCAAAAGGTCCAGAGGCAACGAGTAAGCCTGACATGACCTGCCCAGTGAGGGAACTTGTCTGGCGGGCGAGCTCTCCTCTGCCTGCATTCTCTGGGCTTCGTTAGACAGCACAAGAACATGTCGTTTCCTTCAGACTGTGCCGAGAAGTGAGCTGGGCAGTGTGGTTTTCTTTGGAATGTGGGTTCCAATTCCGTTGGGTTCTGTCGTCAGGGAAGTAAGGTCAACCCTGCCTGGGGGCTCCTTACGGGACTTCCTGCTCCCATCCAGAGATCCCTGAGGGCACCCCTCCCACAGCTGCTCAGGGCTCACACTCCACCCCATGCCCTGTCCATCCAGTGACCCACACACAGCCTCCCCCCAACCCCTGGGAACCCTGGGTGCTGCTGTTGAATCTGCAGGGAGGGCACAGTGCTGGGTTCAGACCAGGCTCCTGCTCCTGCCCAGGATTGTGAGCCTGCACACATCCTGTGGCTCCCAGGACCTCCTTGGTCTCCCCGTCTGCACATTGGGGGTTTCTGGCATCTTCTTCTGGGAACGCCTTCAGGGGTAAGCCCTCTCCATGCGTTCCATCCCCACTCTCCCAGGAGTCTGGTGCACACACTTGGCAAGGCACAGGTGTGCCTAGGGATGGACAGGGGATAGAAACATAGCCCAGAGAGGCCTGGATCTGCTCTGGGATCTAGCAAAACCACCCTCCTCTTCCCTGTATCCCATCCCACGTGGCAAGGTTGCAGTACATGGCTTCTGACCTCGTGGACACAGACTTCCTGGGACATCCATTAGGTTGAGGTCCAAGGGCCTCGTCTGCGCCCATGTACTGGCCAGCCCACACAGTGGTCCTCGGGCATTCCCGCATCCGTCCTCCTAGGATGGATGGCCCGTGGGACTGATAAGGGGACATAATGTTTGGCTGTCATTTCCAAGCTGATGAAGGAAAGTTGGCAGTTCTCCTTGTTCCCTCTCTCCTGTGTTCAGTGTCTATCTCTGTCTATGTCTTTGTCCTTGTCTCTGTGTCTGCGTCTGTCTCTGTTTTTGTGTGTCTCACAGGAGCAGGATCTGTGGGCTCCAGGGCTGATGGCTGACCCAGAAACCACCGGTGTCTCCCTTGTCCCTGTTTCCCTCTCCTGTGCTGGTGCTTGGTTCCTTGCTAAGTAAGGCCTTCTCACCCTGAGCAGAGCACTGACTCTGGAACCTCTTCCCAATGGGGACCCTGAGGCTGCCACAAGAAGGGTCCTGACCTTGGTCCCCAGGCCAGGGGCCTAGTGCTCTGCATCATTCTGCAAGCTCACAAGGTCAGCCCCCGACCTCCAGGCTGTCTTCTGCTCAGAAGGACCTCGAGGGATTGGAAAGCATTTACCCAAGACTGGGAGCACAGTCGGTCTCGGATAGAGATTCAAGGCCTACAGGATGCTCTACAAGCCTGTGGGAGACTAGGGACACCCTGTCTCTATGGCCCCATTGATAGAAGAGTAAGGGGAGGCCTTCAGTGTTGTTGCTTTGTTCACACAGGTTGGTTACCTCTTCCAACCTCCAGTAGTCCAGGGTGGTGATGGACACCAGACCCCAAACACTGTCCCCACCCAGTACCCTTTCAAAGCCCCTGGTCCCCTTGGAGACCCCTTGACCATCATCCCATCCTGTCTCCCCTCCCCCGCCTTTGGATTTCCTTCCTGGCCAGGAGTCCTGATGCCCCTGCCCCCATGGCCAAGCGGTCTCCAACCTCTTTCTTCTTTCACCGTTTTTACCCACCATTTTCCCTTGGTGTCCACTTCTGACCCTTCGCTGGGCCGAGCTGTGTGTGTGTGTGTGTGTGTTTTTGTGTGTGTGTGTGTGTGTGTGTGTGTGTGTGTGCATGCGATCTCTCAAACACATATGCCTCTTACTTTCTGGGGATGTCCGAGGTCATGTCCCCACATGGGAAAGGGTGGGTAGCCCTCCCCAAGTATCTGAGGAGCTCTCATCCTGCAGGCAAACCTCATGGGAGGGTTAGGGTTAGGGTTAGAGTTAGGTTGAGGGTTACGTTTAGACAGGGTTTGGTTTAGGGTCAGGGTTCGGTTTAGGGGTTAGTGTTAGGGTTAGGGTCAGCGTTAGGTTTCGGGTCATGGCCCCTTTTATGGTCAGGTTCAGGTTTAAGTTTATGGTTAGCTTTAGTGTCAGGCGCACAGGCCGGGTCAGTGTTAGTGGGAGGGTCAGTGTCTGGGTCAGTGTTAGGGTGAGGGTTAGATTTAGGGTCAGTGTCAGTGTTAGGTTCAGGGTGAAGGTCATGGACAGGGATAGATTTAGGGTCATATTCAGGATTTTTTTTCCAATTTATTTATTTTCAGAAAAACAGTATTCATTATTTTTTCACCACACCCAGTGCTGCATGCATGCTGTGCCCTCTATAATACCCACCACCTGGTACCCCAACCTCCCACCCCCCCGCCACTTCAAATCCCTCAGATTGTTTTTCAGAGTCCATAGTCTCTCATGGTTCATCTCCCCTTCCAATTTACCCAAAAGCACATACCCTCCCCAATGTCCATAACCCTACCCCCCTTCTCCCAACCCCCCTCCCCCCAGTAACCCACAGTTTGTTTCGTGAGATTAAGAGTCACTTATGGTTTGTCTCCCTCCCTATCCCATCTTGTTTCATGGATTCTTCTCTTACCCACTTAAGCCCCCATGTTGCATCACCACTCCCTCATATCAGGGAGATCATATGATAGTTGTCTTTCTCCGCTTGACTAATTTCGCTAAGCATGATACGCTCTAGTTCCATCCATGTTGTCGCAAATGGCAAGATTTTGTTTCTTTTGATGGCTGCATAGTATTCCATTGTGTATATATACCACATCTTCTTTATCCATTCATCTGTTGATGGACATCTAGGTTCTTTCCATAGTTTGGCTATTGTGGACATTGCTGCTATAAACATTCGGGTGCACGTGCCCCTTTGGATCACTACGTTTGTATCTTTAGGGTAAATTCCCAGTAGTGCAATTGCTGGGTCATAGGGCAGTTCTATTTTCAACATTTTGAGCAACCTCCATGCTGTTTTCCAGAGTGGTTGCACCAGCTTGCATTCCCACCAACAGTGTAGGAGGGTTCCCCTTTCTCCGCATCCTCGCCAGCATCTGTCATTTCCTGACTTGTTGATTTTAGCCATTCTGACTGGTGTGAGGTGATATCTCATTGTGGTTTTGATTTGTATTTCCCTGATGCCGAGGGATATGGAGCACTTTTTCATGTGTCTGTTGGCCATCTGGATGTCTTCTTTGCAGAAACGTCTGTTCATGTCCTCTGCCCATTTCTTGATTGGATTATTTGTTCTTTGGGTGTTGAGTTTGTTAAGTTCTTTATAGATTTTGGACACTAGTCCTTTATCTGATAGGTGGTTTGCAAATATCTTCTCCCATTCTGTCAGTTGTCTTTTGGTTTTGTTAACTGTTTCCTTTGCTGTGCAAAAGCTTTTGATTTTGATGAAATCCCAAAAGTTCATTTTTGCCCTTGCTTCCCTTGCCTTTGGCGATGTTCCTAGGAAGATGTTGCTGCGGCTGAGGTCAAAGAGGTTGCTGCCTGTGTTCTCCTCAAGGATTTTGATGGATTCCTTTCTCACATTGAGGTCCTTAATCCATTTTGAATCTATTTTTGTGTGTGGTGTAAGGAAATGGTCCAATTTCATTTTTCTGCACGTGGCTGTCCAATTTTCCCAACAGCATTTATTGAAGAGGCTGTTTTTTTTCCATTGGACATTCTTTCCTGCTTTGTCGAAGATTAGTTGACCATAGAGTTGAGGGTCTATTTCTGGGCTCTCTATTCTGTTCCATTGGTCTATGTGTCTGTTTTTGTGCCAGTACCATGCTGTCTTGATGATGACAGCTTTGTAATAGAGCTTGAAGTCCGGAATTGTGATGCCACCAACTTTGGCTTTCTTTGTCAATATCCCTTTGGCTATTCGAGGTCTTTTCTGGTTCCATATAAATTTTAAAATTATTTGTTCCATTTCTTTGAAAAAGATGGATGGTACTTTGATAGGAATTGCATTAAATGTGTAGATTGCTTTAGGTAGCATAGACATTTTCACAATATTTATTCTTCCAATCCAGGAGCATGGAACATTTTTCCATTTCTTTGTGTCTTCCTCAATTTCTTTCATGAGTACTTTATAGTTTTCTGAGTATAGATTCTGTGCCTCTTTGGTTAGGTTTATTCCTAGGTATCTTATGGTTTGGGGTGCAATTGTAAATGGGATTGACTCCTTAATTTCTCCTTCTTCTGTTTTGTTGTTGGTGTAGAGAAATGCAACTGATTTCTGTGCATTGATCTTATATCCTGACACTTTACTGAATTCCTGTACAAGTTCTAGCAGTTTTGGAGTGGAGTCTTTTGGGTTTTCCACATAGAGTATCATATCATCTGCGAAGAGTGATAATTTGACTTCTTCTTTGCCGATTTGGATGCCTTTAATTTCCTTTTGTTGTCTGATTGCTGAGGCTAGGACTTCTAGTACTATGTTGAATAGCAGTGGTGATAATGGACATCCCTGCCGTGTTCCTGACCTTAGTGGAAAAGCTTTCAGTTTTTCTCCATTGAGAATGATATTTGCAGTGGGTTTTTCATAGATGGCTTTGATGATATTGAGGTATGTGCCCACTATCCCTACACTTTGAAGGGTTTTGATCAGGAAGGGATGCTGTATTTGTCAAATGCTTTTTCAGCATCTATTGAGAGTATCATATGGTTCTTGTTCTTTCTTTTATTGATGTGTTGTATCACATTGACTGATTTGCGGATGTTGAACCAACCTTGTAGCCCTGGGATAAATCCCACTTGGTCGTGGTGAATAATCCTTTTAATGTACTGTTGAATCCTATTGGCTAGTATTTTGGTGAGAATTTTTGCATCTGTGTTCATCAAGGATATTGGTATATAGCTCTCTTTTTTGATGGGATCCTTGTCTGGTTTTGGGATCAAGGTGATGCTGGCCTCATAAAATGAGTTTGGGAGTTTTCCTTCCATTTCTATTTTTTGGAACAGTTTCAGGAGAATAGGAATTAGTTCTTCTTTAAATGTTTGGTAGAATTCCCCCGGGAAGCCATCTGGCCCTGGGCTTTTGTTTATTTGGAGATTTTTAATGACTGTTTCAATCTCCTTACTGCTTATGGGTCTGTTCAGGCTTTCTATTTCTTCCTGGTTCAATTTTGGTAGTTTATATGTTTCTAGGAATGCATCCATTTCTTCCAGATTGTCAAATTTGTTGGCGTAGAGTTGCTCATAGTATGTTCTTATAATAGTTTGTATTTCTTTGGTGTTAGTTGTGATCTCTCCTCTTTCATTCATGATTTTATTTATTTGGGTCCTTTCTCTTTTCTTTTTGATAAGTCTGGCCAAGGGTTTATCAATTTTATTAATTCTTTCAAAGAACCAGCTCCTAGTTTGGTTGATTTGTTCTATTGTTTTTTTGGTTTCTTTTTCATTGATTTCTGCTCTGATCTTTATGATTTCTCTTCTCCTGCTGGGCTTAGGGTTTCTTTCTTGTTCTTTCTCCAGCTCCTTTAGGTGTAGGGTTTGGTTGTGTACCTGAGACCTTTCCTGTTTCTTGAGAAAAGCTTGTACCGTTATATATTTTCCTCTCAGGACTGCCTTTGTTGTGTCCCACAGATTTTGAACCGTTGTATTTTCATTATCATTTGTTTCCATGATTTTTTTCAATTCTTCTTTAATTTCCCGGTTGACCCATTCATTCTTTAGAAGGATGCTGTTTAGTCTCCATGTATTTGTGTTCTTTCCAAACTTCCTCTTGTGGTTGAGTTCTAGCTTCAGAGCATTGTGGTCTGAAAATATGCAGGGAATGATCCCAATCTTTTGATACCGGTTGAGTCCTGATTTAGGACCGAGAATGTGATCTATTGTGGAGAATGTTCCATGTGCACTAGAGAAGAATGTGTATTCTGTTGCTTTGGGATGAAATGTTCTGAATATATCTGTGATGTCCATCTCATCCAGTGTATCATTTAAGGCCTTTATTTCCCTGTTGATCTTTTGCTTGGATGATCTGTCCATTTCAGTGAGGGGAGTGTTAAAGTCCCCTACTATTATTGTATTATTGTTGATGTGTTTCTTTGATTTTGTTATTAATTGGTTTATGTAGTTGGCTGCGCCCACGTTGGGGGCATAGATGTTTAAAATTGTTAGATCTTCTTGTTGGACAGACCCTTTGAGTATGATATAGTGTCCTTCCTCATCTCTTATTATAGTCTTTGGCTTAAAATCTAATTGATCTGATATAAGGATTGCCACTCCTGCTTTTTTCTGATGTCCATTAGCATGGTAAATTCTTTTCCACCCCCTCACTTTAAGTCTGGAGGTGTCTTCGGGTTTAAAATGGGTTTCTTGGAGGCAACATATAGATGGGTTTTGTTTTTTTATCCATTCTGATACCCTGTGTCTTTTGATTGGGGCATTTAGCCCATTAACATTCAGGGTAACTATTGAGAGATATGATTTTAGTGCCATTGTATTGCCTGTAAGGTGACTGTTACTGTATATTGTCTCTGTTCCTTTCTGATCTACCACTTGTAGGCTCTCTCTTTGCTTAGAGGACCCCTTTCAGTATTTCCTGTAGAGCTGGTTTGGTGTTTGCAAATTCTTTCAGTTTTTGTTTGTCCTGGAAGCTTTTAATCTCTCCTTCTATTTTCAATGATAGCTTAGCTGGATATAGTATTCTTGGCTGCATGTTTTTCTCGTTAGTGCTCTGAAAATATCATGCCAGCTCTTTCTGGCCTGCCAGATCTCTGTGGATAAGTCAGCTGCCAATCTGATACTTTTACCATTGTATGTTACAGACTTCTTTTCCCGGGCTGCTTTCAGGATTTTCTCTTTGTCACTAAGGCTTGTAAATTTTACTATTAGGTGATGGGGTGTGGGCCTATTCTTATTGATTTTGAGGGGCGTTCTCTGAACCTCCTGAATTTTGATGCTCGTTCCCTTTGCCATATTGGGGAAATTCTCCCCAATAATTCTCTCCAGTATACCTTCTGATCCCCTCTCTCTTTCTTCTTCTTCTGGAATCCCAATTATTCTAATGTTGTTTCGTCTTATGGTGTCACTTATCTCTCGAATTCTCCCCTCATGGTCCAGTAGCTGTTTGTCCCTCTTTTGCTCAGCTTCTTTATTCTCTGTCATTTGGTCTTCTATATCGCTAATTCTTTCTTCTGCCTCATTTATCCTAGCAGTGAGAGCCTCCATTTTTGATTGAACTTCATTTATAGCTTTTTTGATTTCAACTTGGTTAGATTTTAGTTCTTTTATTTCTCCAGAAAGGGCTTTTATATCTCTGGAGAGGGTTTCTCTAATATCTTCCATGCCTTTTTCAAGCCCGGCTAGAACCTTGAGAATTGTCATTTTGAACTCTAGATCTGACATATTACCAATGTCTGTATTGATTAGGTCCCTAGCCTTCGGTACTGCCTCTTGTTCTTTTTTTTGTTGTGAATTTTTCCGCCTTGTCATTTTGTCCAGCTAAGAGTATATGAAGGAGCAAGTAAAATACTAAAAGGGTGACAACAATCCCAGGAAAATATGCTTTAACCAAATCAGAAGAGATCCCAAATCATGAGGGGGGATTTCTCCCCCCTCACGATTTGGTGAGGGATCTCCTCTGATTGGGATCTCCTTTGATTGGGATCTCACAATCTCTTCTGATTAGGATCTCCGGATCTCTTCTGATTGGGATCTCTTCTGATTGGGATCTCTTCTGATTTGGGGATAAAAAGAGGTTCAAAAAGAAACAAAGAAAAAAAAGAAAAAAAGAATTAAAAAAAGAGATTGAATTAAAAATTCAATCAAGAATTTAAAAAAGAATTAAGGAAAAAAAAGATTGAAGAGATTAGGATCTCTTCTGATTTGGGGATAAAAAGAGGTTCAAAAAGAAAAAAAGAAAATAAAAGAATTAAAAAAAAGAAAATGAATAAAGAAAAGTATAAAAAAGAAAAATATATATATATTAGATAATCTAGTTAAAAAAACGTTAAAAAAGAAAAGGGTAAAAGTTATAAAAAATTTTAGCAGAAGAAGAGAAAAAAAAATGAAAAAGAAAAAAATTAAATTAACTGCAAGACTAAAAAATCACAGGCAGAAAGCCATGAGTTCCGTGGTTTGTTTTTTCCTCCTCTGGAATTCTGCTGCTGTCTCCTTGGTATTGAAACTGCACTCCTTGGTAGGTGAACTTGGTCTTGCCTGGATTTCTTGTTGATCTTCTGGGGGAGGGTCCTGGTGTAGTGATTCTCAAGTGTCTTTGCCCCAGGCGGAATTACACCGCCCTTACCAGGGGCCGGGCTGAGTGATCTGCTCGGCTTTGCTTTCAGGAGCTTTTGTTCCCTGAGCGCTTTCCGTAGAGTTCCGGAGGACGGGAATACAAATGGCGGCCTCCTGGTCTCCGGCCCGGAGCAGCCGAGAGCCCAGGGCCCCGCTCCCCTGTGCGCCCTCAGCGAACAGCTCCTAGTAACTCACGTCTGCCTAACCTCCGGCTGCGCTCTGAGCTCACCGGGCTTGCGACCGGTTCAAGGCAACGCCGAGCTGCGAGCTTACTGTCGGCTCCGTCTCTGCAGCTGGCCTTCCCGTTCCAATACCCGCAAGCCCTGCGACACTCAGACACCCCCGATCCTTCTGTGACCCCGCGGGACCTGAGGTCACGCCGACCCCGTGTGGGCTTCGCCCCGGTTTAGCCTCCGGAGCGATGTCCCTCGGCAGAACAGACTTTTAAAAGTCCTGATTTTGTGCTCTGTTGCTCCGCCGCCGCTTGCCGGGAGCCGGCCCCCCTCCGGGGTCTATCTTCCCGTCGCTTTGGATTCACTTCTCCGCCAGTCCTACCTTTCAGAAAGTGGTTGTTTTTCTGTTTCTAGAATTGCTGTTCTTCTTCTCTTCGATCTGCCGATGGATTTGCAGGTGTTTGCAATCTTTAGATAAGCTCTCTAGCTGATCTCCTGCTAGCTGAGGTAGTCTCAGCCTGTTACTTCTCCGCCATCTTGACTCCTCCAGGATTTGTTTTATTGGCAAGGTTTGGGTCACTGTCAGAGTTAGGTTTGGTCAGGTTTAGGGTTATGGTTAGGGTCAGGGAGAGGGTTAGGTTCAGGGGAAAGGTTAGGGCTTGCTTTTAGGTTTAGGGTTAGAAGTACGGTTACGGTTAGGGTTAGGGTTAGACTGTGTTAGGGTCAGCGTTAGGGTTTGGGTTATGGTAGGGTGTAGTTTTATCGTTGGGAGCAGCCTTAATTTTAGGTACTGGGTCCATACTAGGGTCAGCATGTAGGGTTACATTTAGGGTTAGGGTTAGGGTCAGGCTCACAGTCATGGTCTGGGTTAGGGTTAGGGTTAGGGTTAGGGTTAAGCTTAGGGTTAGAGTTAGGGTTAGGCTTAGGGTTAGGGTTAGTGTTAGGTTTATGTCAGGCTCACAGTCAGAGTCAGGGTCAGTGTTTTCAGTTAGTTTTAGGCCTGGGTTAAGGTTATGGTTAGAGTTAGGTTCAGGGTTAGGGTTAGACATTGTTAGGGTCATGGTTATCGTTAGGCGTAGCGTATGGGTCAGGGTTAGGGTTAGGTTCAGGGTTAGGTTTATGGTCAGGCTCATAGTCAGTGTCAGGGTTAGGGTTAGTTTCAGAGTAAGGGTCATGGTCAGGGATAGGTTTGGTGTCATGTTCAGTGTCACAGTTAGGGTCAAGGTCAGGATTAGGGTCATGGTTAGGATAAGGCCTGCTTTATGTTTAGATTCTGGGTTATGATTAGGGTCATGACTTAGTTTAGCATTAGGTTTAGTGTTCTGGTCTGGCTCACGGTCTGGGTTAGAGTTAGGTTTATGGTCAGTGTCAGTGAAAGTATTAGGGTCAGGTTTAGGGTCAGGGCCAGGTTCAGTTTAGGGCCAGGTCCAGGGTTCTGTTTGGGGTCAAGATTCGGATCAGGGTTAAGTTTTGGCAAAGTTCAGGGTTAGGGTCAAGTCAGATTCAGGGATAGGTTCAGGGTTAGGTTTAAAGTATGGGGTTAGGGTGAGAATTAGAGTTAGTTTGAGGATTAGGGTTAGACTGGTTTAGGGTCAGGTCAGTGTTAGTTTTATGGGTTAGTTGTAGGATTAGAATCATTGTTTTGTTTTGTGTCATGGTCCATGTCAGGGTCAGGGTCAGGGTTACTTTTAGGGTTACAGTTAGGCTCAGAATCACAGTCAGCTTCAGGGTTAGTGTTAGGGTCAGTGTAGGGTCACCGTTAGGGTCAGGTTTAGGTTTATGGTCAGGGTCTGGGTCAGGGTCAGGGTGAAGTTCAGAGCCAGTGTCAGGTTTAGGGTCAGGATCTGGTTTTGGTTTAGGGTCCACGTTCAGCTCAAGGACAGGTTTAGTTTTGGGTCAGTGCTATTGTCGGGGTTAGGTTTAGGGTCAGGGTCAGGTGAAGGTCTGGGCCGGGGTCCGGTTTATGGTCAGGATTTGGTTTAGGGTCAATATACAGTTCAGTTTCAGGATTAGATTTAGGGGAAAGGTTTGTGTTTGGAGTTGGGCTTAGGGTTAGAAGTAGGGTTATGGTTAGGGTTAGGGTTAGACAGCCTTAAGGTTAGGGTTATGTTTTGGGTTAGGGTAGGGTTTAGTATTAGGTTAGCCTCAGCATTAGGTTTAGGATCATGGTTGGTATTAGATCAGGGAAATGGTTACCTTAAGGATTGCGTTTAGGGTCGGGAACACAGTCACGGTCAGGTTTAGGGTTTGGGTCAGGGCCAGGCTTAGGACTGTGTCAGGCTTTGAATTAGGGTCAGGGTCATGGTGAAGGTCAGGGCCAGGGTCAGATAAAGGTCATGAAGAGGTTTTGGTTTAGGGTCCAGGTTCGGGTCAGGGGCAGGGTTAATTTTGGGTCAGTGTTAGAGTCAGGGTTAGGTTTATAGTCAGGTCAGGGTCAAAGTGAAGGTCAGGGCCAGAGTCTGTTTAGGGTGAGGGTCAGGCTATGTTTTAGGGTCAAATTTTGGTTCAGGGTCATGGTTAGTTTCAGGGGAATGGTTTGAGTTTTTGGTTAGGTTTAGTGTTAGCAGTAAAGTTATTTTTAGTTTTAGAGTTAGACAGCGTAGTGTCATGTTTAGTGTTTTGGGTGGGTAGGGTTAGTGTTAGGGTTAGTGTCAGCGTTAGGTTTAGGTTCAGGGTCCTTATAGGGTCAGGGTTAGGGTTACCTTTTAGGGTTACGGTTAAGGTCAGGCTCAAAGTTGGGTCAGTGTTACGGTTAGGTTTAGGATTTGGATAGGGTCAGGGTTATGATTAGGTTCAGAGTCAGGGAAACGGTTGGGGATGTGTCAGGGTTAGAGTAAGGTCAGGTTAGGTTTAGGTTCAGGGTCTGGATCACGGTCAGCATCAGGCTTAGATTTATGATTAGGGTTTTTGGTAGGATCTCGGTCAGAGAAAGTGTCAGGGCTAGGGTTAGGTTTTGGGTCAGGCTCAGGGCCAGGGTCAGAGTCAGGGGCCAGGGTCAGGGTCAGGGTTTAGTATTAGGGTTAGCCCCACACTTGGGTCATTGACCCGTCCCTGCATGGTCTCAGGATATACCCTGGCAAAAGGGTCCAGCCACCACATTCGCTCCCACCTAGTCTGCCCTATCCTGGGGCATGATCATGACCTGCCAACCAGGCATCATATCCCTCATAAGCCTGCTCCTGCTCAGGGCATCTCCATCCCCGATGATCTCTCTTTACACACACACACACACACACACACACACACACGAGGAGGAGTCCTAGGTCTAAATGGGTCAATCAGAAGGTGTGAGATTCTCTGACTCTGAGCCCCTCGGTTTCACCTTGCGGTTATTTTGCCAAAAGGACCAGAGGCGACGGGTAAGCCTGACATGACCTGCCCAGTGAGGGAACTTGTCTGGCGGGCGAGCTCTCCTCTGCCTGCATTCTCTGGGCTTCGTTAGACAGCACAAGAACATGTCGTTTCCTTCAGACTGTGCCGAGAAGTGAGCTGGGCAGTGTGGTTTTCTCTGGAATGTGGGTTCCAATTCCGTTGGGTTCTGTCGTCAGGGAAGTAAGGTCAACCCTGCCTGGGGGCTCCTTACGGGACTTCCTGCTCCCATCCAGAGATCCCTGAGGGCACCCCTCCCACAGCTGCTCAGGGCTCACACTCCACCCCATGCCCTGTCCATCCAGTGACCCACACACAGCCTCCCCCCAACCCCTGGGAACCCTGGGTGCTGCTGTTGAATCTGCAGGTAGGGCACAGAGCTGGGTTCAGACCGGGCTCCTGCTCCTGCCCAGGACTGTGAGCCTGCACACATCCTGTGGCTCTCAGGACCTCCTTGGTCTCCCCGTCTGCACATTGGGGATTTCTGGCATCTTCTTCTGGGAACGCCTTCAGGGGTAAGCTCTCTCCATGCGTTCCATCCCCGCTCTCCCAGGAGTCTGGTGCACACACTTGGCAAGGCACAGGTGTGCCTAGGGATGGGCAGGGGAAAGAAACATAGCCCAGAGAGGCCTGGATCTGCTCTGGGATCCAGCAAAACCACCCTCCTCCTCCCTGTATCCCATCCCACGTGGCAAGGTTGCAGTGCATGGCTTCTGACCTCGTGGACACAGACTTCCTGGGACATCCATTAGGTTGAGGTCCACGGGCCTCGTCTGCCCCCATGTACTGGCCAGCCCCCACAGTGGTCCGCGGGCATTCCCGCATCCGTCCTCCTAGGATGGATGTCCCGTGGGACTGATAAGGGGAAATAATGTTTGGCTGTCATTTCCAAGCTGATGAAGGAAAGTTGGCAGTTCTCCTTGTTCCCTCTCTCCTGTGTTCAGTGTCTATCTCTGTCTATGCCTTTGTTCTTGTCTCTGTGTCTGCGTCTGTCTCTGTTTTTGTGTGTCTCACAGGAGCAGGATCTGTGGGCTCCAGGGCTGATGGCTGACCCAGAAACCACCGGTGTCTCCGTTGTCCCTGTTTCCCTCTCCTGTGCTGGTGCTTGGTTCCTTGCTAAGTAAGGCCTTCTCACCCTGAGCAGAGCACTGACTCTGGAACCTCTTCCCAATGGGGACCCTGAGGCTGCCACAAGGAGGGTCCTGACCTTGGTCCCCAGGCCAGGGGCCTAGTGCTCTGCATCATTCTGCAAGCTCACAATGTCAGCCCCTGACCTCCAGGCTGTCTTCTGCTCAGAAGGACCTCGAGGGATTGGAAAGCATTTACCCAAGACTTGGAGCACAGTCGGTCTCGGATAGAGATTCAAGGCCTACAGGATGCTCTACAAGCCTGTGGGAGACTAGGGACACCCTGTCTCTATGGCCCCATTGATAGAAGAGTAAGGGGAGGCCTTCAGTGTTGTTGCTTTGTTCACACAGGTTGGTTACCTCTTCCAACCTCCAGTAGTCCAGGGTGGTGATGGACACCAGACCCCAAACACTGTCCCCACCCAGTGCCCTTTCAAAGCCCCTGGTCCCCTTGGGGACCCCTTGACCATCATCCCATCCTGTCTCCCCTCCCCCGCCTTTGGATTTCCTTCCTGGCCAGGAGTCCTGATGCCCCTGCCCCCATGGCCAAGCGGTCTCCAACCTCTTTCTTCTTTCACCGTTTTTACCCACCATTTTCCCTTGGTGTCCACTTCTGACCCTTCGCTGGGCAGAGCTGGGTGTGTGTGTGTGTGTGTGTTTGTGTGTGTGTGTGTGCATGCGATCTCTCAAACACTTTTGCCTCTTGCTGTCTGGGGATGTCCGAGGTCATGTCCCCACATGGGAAAGGGTGGGTAGCTCTCCCCAAGGATCTGAGGAGCTCTCACCCTGCAGGCAAACCTCATGGGAGTGTTAGGGTTAGGGTTAGAGTTAGGTTGAGGGTTACGTTTAGACAGGGTTTGGTTCTGGGTCAGGGTTAGGGTTAGGGGTTAGTGTTAGGGTTAGTGTCAGCGTTAGGTTTCGTGTCATTGCCCCTGGTTGGGTCAGGTTCATGTTTAATTTTATGGATAGGTTTAGTGTCAGGCGCACAGGCAGGGTCAATGTTAGTGGGAGGGTCAGGGTCTGGGTCAGTGTTAGGGTGAGAGTTAGATTTAGGGTCAGTGTCAGTGTTAGGTTCAGGGTGAAGGTCATGAACAGGTATAGATTTAGGGTCATATTCAGGATTTTTTTATTGGCAAGGTTTGGGTCAGTGTCAGAATTAGGTTTGGTCAGGTGTAGGGTTATGGTTAGGGTCGGAGAGAAGGTTAGTTTCAGGGTAAAGGTTAGGGTTTGGTTTTAGGTTTAGGGTTAGAAGTACGGTTACGGTTAGGGTTAGTGTTAGACTGTGTTAGGGTCAGAATTAGGGTTTGGGTTACGGTGGGGTTTTGTTTTACCATTAGGATCAGCATTAATTTTAGGTCCTGGGCCCATACTAGGATCAGCATTTAGGGTTACATTTAGGTTTACGGTTAGGGTCAGGCTCACTGTCATGGTCAGGTTTAGGGTTAGGGTTAGGGTTAGGGTTAAACTTAGGGTTAGAGTTAGGGTTAGGCTTAGGGTTAGGGTTAGGTTTATGGTCAGGCTCACAGTCAGAGTCAAGGTCAGTGTTTTCAGTTAGTTTTAGGCTTATTGTTAAGTTTAGGGTTCGATATAGGCTCAGGGTTAGGGTTAGACATTGTTAGGTTCAGGGTTATCGTTAGGCGTAGCGTAGGGATCAGGGTTAGGGTTAGGTTCAGGGTTAGGTTTTTGTTCAGGCTCACAGTCAGTGTCAGGGTTAGGGTTAGTGTCAGAATAAGGGTCAGGGTCAGGGATAGGTTTGGTGTCATGTTCAGTGTCACAGTTAGGGTCAAGGTCAGGATTAGGGTCATGGTTAGGATAAGGCCTGCTTTATGTTTAGATTCTGGGTTATGATTAGGGTCATGACTTAGTTTAGCATTAGGGTTATTAGTGTTCTGGTCTGGCTCACGGTCTGGGTCAGAGTTAGGTTTATGATCAGTGTCAGTGAAAGTATTAGGGTCAGGTTTAAGGTCAGGGCAAGGGTTCAGTTTAGGGTCAGGGCTAGGGTTTTGTTTAGGGTCAATATTCGGATCAGGGTCAAGTTTTGGCAAAGTTCAGGGTAAGGGTCACGTCAGATTCAGGGATAGGTTCAGGGTTAGGGTTAAAGTATGGGGTTAGGGTGAGAATTAGAGTTAGTTTGAGGATTAGTGTTAGACTGGTTTAGGGTCAGGGTCAGGGTCAGCGTTAGTTTTATGGGTTAGTTGTAGGGTTAGAATCATTGTTAAGTTTTGTGTCATGGTCCATGTCAGGGTCAGGTTCAGGGTTACTTTTAGGGTTAGAGTTAGGGTCAGAATCACAGTCAGCTTCAGGGTTAGTGTTAGGGTCAGTGTAGGGTCACTGTTAGGGTCAGGTTTAGGTTTATGTTCAGGGTCTGGGTCAGGGTCAGGGTGAAGTTCAGGGCCAGTGTCAGGTTTAGGGTCAGGATTTGGTTTTGGTTTAGGGTCCACGTTCAGCTCAAGGACAGGGTTAGTTTTGGGTCAGTGCTATTGTCAGGGTTAGGTTTAGGGTCTGGGTCAGGTGAAGGTCTGTGCTGGGTCTGGTTTATGGTCAGGGTCAGGATTTGGTTTAGGGTCAATGTTCGGTTCTGTGTCAGGGTTGGGTTTAGGGGAAAGGTTTGGGTTTGGAGTTAGGATTAGGGTTAGAAGTAGGTTATGGTTAGAGTTAGCGTAAATTTCTGGGTTAGGGTTTGGGTTAGGGTAGGGTTTAGTGTTAGGGATAGCCTCAGCATTAGGTTTAGGTTCATGGTCAGTATTAGATCAGGGATAGGGTTACCTTTAGGATTACGGTTAGGGTTGGGAACACATTCACGGTCAGGGTTAGGGTTAGGGTCAAGCTTAGGACTGTGTCAGGCTTTGAATTAAGGTCAGGGTCAGGGTCAGGGTGAAGGTCAGGGCCACGGTCAGATAAAGGGTCCGGGTGCGTCTTTGGTAGGGTCCAGCTTCGCTTCAGTGGCAGGGTTAGTTTTGGGTCAGTGTTAGAGTCAGGGTTAGGTTTAGAGTCACTTTCATGGTCAGGGTTAGGATTAGGGTTAGGGTTAGGGTCCGATTTTTGGTCAGGGTGAGGCTTTGGTTTCGGTCCAGGTTCGGGATGGGGGAAGGTTAGTTTTGGGTCTGTTTTAGGGTCAGGGTAAGGTTAGAGTCAGGGTCAGGGTCAGAGTCTAAGTGAAGTTCAGGGCCAGAGTCAGTTTAGGGTCAGAGTCAGGCTTTGTTTTAGGGTCAAATTTTGGTTCAGGGTCAGGGTTAGTTCCAGGGGAACCGTTTGTGTTTTTGATTAGGGTTAGGGTTAGCAGTAGGGTTATGTTTAGTTTTAGGGTTAGACAGCGTAGTGTCAGGGTTGGGGTTGGGTTGGGTAGTGCGTAGTGTTAGTGTTAGGTTCAGCGTTAGGTTTAGGTTCAGGGTCCTTATTAGGGTCAGGGTTAGGGTTACCTTTAGGGTTATGGTTAAGGTTAGGATCAAAGTTGGGTCAGTGTTAGGATTAGGTTCAGGAATTTTTTAGGGTCAGGGCTATGATTAGGGTCAGAGTCAGGGTAACGGTTATGGATGAGTCAAGGTTAGAGTAAGGTCAGGTTAGGTTTAGGTTCAGGTTCTGGATCAGGGTCAGCATCAGGCTTAGATTTATGATTAGGGTTTGGTTCAGTGTCTCGGTAAGTGTCAGAGACAGGATCACAGCTAGGTTTAAGTTTTGGGTCTGGCTCACAGTCAGGGTCAGGGTCAGAATCAGGGTCAGGGGTTAGTATTAGGTTTAGCCCCGCAACTGTGTCATTGACCCATCCCTCAAGGGTCTCAGGATAAACCCTGGGCAAATTGGTGCAGCCCCCACATTCGCTCCCACCTAGACTCCTCTAACCTGGGGTGTGAACATGACCTGCCAACCAGGCATCAGTCCCCTTATAAGCCTGCTCCTGATGAGGGCATCTCCACCCCTGATGATCTCTATTTACACACACACACACACGCACACACACACACACAAACACACACACACACACACTTGGGAAGGAGTCCTAGGGCTAACGGGTCAATCAGAAGGTGTGGGATTCTCTGACTCTGAGCCCCTCGGTGTCAACTTGCAATTATTTTGCCAAAAGGGCCAGAGGCGACGGGGAAGCCTGACATGACCTCCATTGAGGGGAACTGTCTGGCGGGCAAGCTCTCCTCTGCCTGCATTCTCCTCGCTTCAGTAGACAGCACAAGAACCTGTCGTTTCCTTCAGGCTGTTCCCAGAAATGAGCTGGGCAGGGTGGTTTTCTCTGGAATGTGGGTTCCTGGATACGTGGGTTCCAATTCCCTTGGGCTCTGTCGTCAGGGTGTAAGATCAACAATGCCTGGGGGATGCTTATGGGACTTCCTGCTCCCATCCTGAGATCCCTGAGGGCACACCTCCCACAGCTACTCAGGGCTCACACTCCACCACATGTCCTGTCCATCCAGTGACCCACACACAGCCTCCCGCCAACCCCTGGGTGGCCTGGGTGCTGCTGTTGTCTCTGCAGGGAGGGCACAGAGCTGGGTTCAGACCGGGCTCCTGCTACTGCTCCCGCCTAAGACTGTGAGACTGTAAACATCCTGTGGCTCTCAGGGCCTTCTCAGTCTCCGCGTCTGCACATTGGGGGTGTTCTGGCATTTTCTTCTGGGCATGCCTTCAGGGGTCGGCCCTCTCCATGCGTTCCATCGCCGCTCTCCCAGGAGTCTGGTGCACACACTTGCCAAGGCACGGATGTTCCTGAGGATGGGCGGGTGAATGGAACATAGGCCAGAGAAGCCTCGATCTGCTCTGGGATCCAGCAAATCCACCCTTCTCCTGCCTGTATCCCATCCCCCGTGGCAAGGTTGCAGTGGCATGGCTTCAGACCTTGTGGACACAGACTTCCCGGAACATCCATTAGGTTGAGGTCCAAGGGCCTCGTCTGCACGCATAGACTGGCCATCGCCCACAGTAGTCCGTGGGCCATCTCGCATCCGTCTTGCTAGGATGGATGGCCTGTGGGACTGATAAGGGGACAAAATGTTTGGCTGTCATTTCCAAGCTGATGGAGGAAAGACTGGCACTTCTGCTGGTTCTTTCTCTCCTGTGTTCAGTGTCTGTTTCTGTCGTTGTCTTTGTCTTTGTCTCTGTGTCTGCGTTTGTCTGTTTTGGTGTGACTCACAGGAGCAGGATCTGTGGGCTCCAGGGCTGATGGGCGAAACCGCCGGTGTCTCCCTTGTCCCTGTTTCCCTCTCCTGTGCTGGTGCTTGGTTCCTTGGTAAGTAAGGCCTTCTCGCCCTAAGCAGAGCACGGACTCTGGAACCTCTTCCCAATGGGGACCCTGAAGCAGCAAGAAAGAGGGTCCTGACCTTGGTCCCCAGGCCAGGGGCCTAGTGCTCTGCCACATTCTGCAAGCTCACAATGTCAGCCCCCTGAGCCTCCAGGCTGTCTCCTGCTCAGAAGGACTTCCAGGGAGTTCAAAGCATGTACTCAAGACTGGGAGCACAGTGGGTCTCGGATAGAGATTCAAGGCCAACAGGCGCTTTTACAAGCCTGTGGGAGACTAGGGACACCCTGTCTCTATGGCCCCATTGATAGAAGAGTAAGGTGAGGCCGTCAGTGTTGTAGCTCTGTCCATACAGGGTGGTTACCTCTTCCTACTTCAAGTAGTCCAGGGTGGTGATAGACACCAGACCCCAGACACTGTCCCCACCCAGTGCCCTTGCAAAGCCCTTGGGCCCCTTTGGTACCCCTTGACCATCAGCTCATCCTCTCTCCACTCCCCATGTTTTGAATCTCGGTCCTGGCCAGGAGTCCTGATGCCCCTGACCCCATGGCGGAGTTTTCTTCAACCTCTTTCTTCATTCACCCTTTTTACCCACCATTTTCCCTTGGTGTCCACCTCTGACCCCTAGCTGGGCAGAGCGGGTGTTTGTGTGTGTAGATGTGTATGTCTGTGCATGGGAGCGCTCAAACACATATGCCTCTATCTGTCTGGCGATGTCCGAGGTTATGTCCCCACATTGCATGGGGTGAGTAGCTTTCCCCAAGGATCTGAGGAGCTCTCATCCTCCAGGCAATTCTCATGGGAGGTTTAGGGGTAGGGTTAGAGTTAGGTTGAGAATTAGGTTTAGACAGGGTTTGGGTCAGGGTCAGGGTTAGGGTTAGGTGTTTGTGTTAGGGTTAGGGTCAGCTTTAGGTTTCGGGTCATGGCCCGTGTTAGGGGAAGGGTCAGCTTTACCTTTATGGTTAGATTTAGGGTCTGGCTCACAGTGAGGGTCAGGGTTAGTGTGAGGTTCAGATTCTTGGTCATTGTTAGGGTGAGGGTTAGGTTTAGGGTCAGGGTCAGTGTCAGGGTCATGGTGAAGATCAGGGACAGGGTCAGATTTTGAGTCAGGGTCAGGTTTTGGTTAGGGACAAGGTTCGTGTCAGGATGATTGTTATATTTGTGTCAGGGTTAGGGTTAGGTTTAGGGTTAGTGTCAGGGTTAGATTCAGGGTAAGGTTAGGGTTTGGTGTAAGGGTTAGTGTTAGAAGTAGGGTTATGAATAGGGTTAGCATTAGACTTTGTTAGGGTCAGTGTTAGGGTTTGGGTTAGGGTAGGGTTTAGTTTTACCATTGTGTCAGCATTAGTTTTAGGTTCTGGGTCCGTATAAGGGTCAGGGTTTAGGGTTACATTTAGGGTTAGGTTTAGGGTCAATCTCACAGTCAAAGTCAGTGTTCGGGTTAGGGTCAAGGTTAGGTCAGAGTCAGACTCACGGTTAGAGTCTGAGTCAGTGTTAGTGTAAGGTCAGGGTTAGGGTTCTGGTCAGGCTCACGGTCTGGTTCTGAGTTAGAGTTAGGGTGAGGGTTAGGGTTAGGGTCACACAGGACTGGGTTAGGCTTAGGATTAGGGTCAGGGTCAGGGTCAGGGTGAAGGTCAGGGCCAGGGTCCGATTTGGGGTCAGGGTGAGGCTTTGGTTCTGGTACAGGTTCGGGAGAGGTGCAGCGTTAGTTTTGGGTCAGTGTTAGGGTCAGGGTTAGGTTTAGAGTCAGGGTCAGGGTCAGAGTCAAAGTGAAGGTCAGGGCTAGAGTCAGTTTAGGGTCAGGGTCAGGTTTTGTTTTAGGGTCAAATTTCGGTTCAGGGTCAGGGTTAGTTTCAGGGGAACGGTTTGAGTTTTTGGTTAGGGTTAGTGTTAGCAGTAGGGTTATGTTTAGTTTTAGGTTTAGACAGCATAGTGTCAGGGTTACGGGTTGGGTTAGGTAGGGATTAGAGTTAGGGTTAGGGTCAGCATTAGGTTTAGGTTAAGGGTCCTTATTAGGGTCAGGGTTAGGGTTACCTTTAGGCTTAAGGTTAAGGTCAGGCTCAAAATACGGTCAGTGTTAGGATTAGGGTCAGGCTTTGGTTGGGGTCAGGGTTATGATTAGGGTCAGAGTCAGGGTCACGGTTAGGGATGAGTCAGGATTAGAGTAGGTCAGGTTAGGTTTAGGATCAGGGTCTGGATCAGGGTCAGCATCAGGCTTAGATTTAGGATTAGGGTTTGGGTCAGGATCTCGGTCAGTGTCAGAGTCAGGTTCAGGACTAGGGTTAGGTTTTGGAACAGGCTGAAAGTCAGGGTCAGGGTAAGGGTTTAGTGTTAGGGTTGGCCCTGCACCTTGATCAAGGTACAGTCCCTGCATGATTTTAGGATAAACCCAGGGAAAACAGGTGCAGCGGCACACCCGCTCCCAGCTATCCTGCCTTAACCTGGGACGTGAACATGACCTGCCAACCAGGCATCGGACCCCTCATAAGCCTGCTCCTGCTCCGGACTCTCCACACCAGATGAGCTCTCTTTACACAGACACACAAACACACACACAAACACACACACACACACACACACACACACACACAGGGAGGAGACCTAGGGTTACACGGGTCAATCAGAAGGTTTGCGACTCTGACTCTGAATCCCTCGGTTTCACCTTGTGATTCTTTTTGCCAATACGGCCAGAGGCGTCAGGGAGGCCTGACATGACCTGCCCAGTGAGGGGACTTGTCTGGCGAGCGAGCTCCCCTCTGCCTGCATTCTCTGGGCCTCGGTAGACAGCACAAGAACATGTCGCTTCCTTCAGGCTGTGCCCAGAAATGAGCTGGGCAGGGTGGTTTTCTCTGGAATGTGGGTGCCTCGATACGTGGGTTCCAATTCCGTTGGGCTCTGTCGTCTGGGAAGGAGGGTCACCACTGCCTGGGGGCTCCTTACCGGACTTCCTCTCCCATCCAGAGCTCGCTGAGGGCGCCCCTAACCCAGCTGCTCAGGGCTCACACTCCACCCCATGCCCTGTCCATCCAGTGACCCACACACAGCCTCCCCCCAAACCCTGGGATGCCTGGGTGCAGCTGTTGTCTCCGCTGGAAGGGAACAGAGCTGGGGTAAGACCGGATTCCTGTTCCTGCCCAGGACTGTGAGCCCGGACACATCCTGTGACTCTCAGGGCCTCTCTCAGTCTCCCTGTCTGCACATTGGGGGTGTTCTGGCTTCTTCAGAGGATGCCATCAGGGGTAGGCCCTCTCCATGCGTTCCATCCCCGCTCTCCCAGGAGTCTGGTGCAAACACTTGCCAAGGCACAGGTTTGCTTGGTGATGGGTGGGGGAATGGAATATAACCCACAGAGGCCTGGATGTCCTCTAGGGTCCAGCAAAACCAACCTCCTCCTGCCTGTATCCCATCCCACGTGGCAAGGTTGCAGTGCATGGCTTCTGACCTTGTGGACACAGACTTCCTGGGACTTCCATTGGGTCGAGGTACAAGGGCCTCATCTGCGCCCATGTACTGGCTAGCCCCCATAGTGGTCTGCGTGTTTCCCGCATACATCCTCCTAGGAGGGATGGCCCGTGGGACAGATAAGGGGACAAATTGTTTGACTTTCATTTCCAAGCTGATGGAGGAAAGTCTGGTACTTCTGCTGGTTCTTTCTTTCCTGTGTTCAGTGTCTGTTTCTGTATTTGTCCTTGTCTTTGTCTCCGTGTCAGGGTCTGTCTCTGCTTTGATGTGTCTCACAGGAGCAGGATCTGTGGGCTCCACGGCTGATGGACGAAACCGCCGTTTTCTCCCTTGTGCTGTTTCCCTCTCCTGTGATGGTGCTTGGTTCCTTGGTAAGTAAGGCCTTCTCACCCTGAGCAGAGCACTGACTCTGGAACCTCTTCTCAATGGGGACCCTGAAGCTGCAACAAGGAGGGTCCTGATCTTGGTCCCCAGGCCAGGGGCCTAGTGCTCTGCCACATTCTGCAAGCTCACAATGTCAGCCCCCCGAGCCCTTAGGCTGTCTTCTGCTCATAAGAACCTCGAGGGAGTAGAAAGCATGTACCCAAGACTGGGAGCACAGTGGGTCTCGGATAGAGATTCAAGGCCAACAGGCTCTTTTACAAGCCAGTGGGAGACTAGGGACACCCTGTCTCTATGGCCCCATTAATAGAAGAGTAAGCAGAGGCCTTCAGTGTTGTAGCTCTGTCCACACAGGGTGGTTACCTCTTCCAACTTCCAATAGTCCAGGGTGGTGATGGACACCAGACCCCGTACACTGTCCCCACCCAGTGCCCTTGAAAAGCCCTTGGGCCCCTTGGGGACCCCTTGACCATCAGCTCGTTCTGTCTCCACTCCCCATGCTTTGGATCTTGGTCCTGGCCAGGAGTCCTGATGCCCCTGACCCCATTGCCGAGCTGTCTCCAACCTCTTTCTTCTTTCACCCTTTTTACCCACCATTTTCCTTTGGTGTCCACCTCTGACCCCTAGCTGGTTAGAGCGGTCTGTGTGTGTGAATGTGTGTGTGTGTGTGTGTGTATGTGTGTGTGTGTGTGTGTCTGTGCATGGGAGCGCTCAAACACATATGCCTCTGTCTGGTGATGTCCGAGGTTCTGTCTCCACATGGAATGGGGTGAGTAGCTCTCCCCAAGGATCTGAGGAGCTCTCATCCTCCAGGCAAACCTCATGGGAGTATTAGGAGTCTGGTTAGAGTTAGGTTGAGAGTTAGTTTTAGACAGGTTTTGGGTCAGGGTCACGGTTAGGGGTAGGGGTTTGTGTTAGGGTAGGGTCAGCGTTAGCTTTCGGGTCATGGCCCGTGTTAGGGTCAGGGTCAGCTTTATGTTTATGGTTAGATTTAGGGTCTGGCTCACAGTCAGGGTCAGGGTTAGTGTGAGGGTCAGGTTCTGGGACAGTGATAGGGTGATGGTTAGGTTTAGGGTCAGGGTCATTGTCAGGGTCTGGTGAAGGTAGGGACAGGGTCAGATTTTGGGTCAGGGTCAGGTTTTGGTTTAGGGGCAAGGTTTGTGTCAGGATGAGGGTTATGTTTGGGCCAGGGTTAGGGTTAGGAATAGGGTTAGTTTCAGGGTTAAGTTCTGGGTAAGGTTATGGTTTGGTGTTAGGGTTAGTGTTAGAATTAGGCTTATGTTTAGTGTTAGCGTTAGACTGTGTTAGGGTCAGGGTTAGGGTTAGAGTATGTTTTAGTGTTACCATTAGGGTCAGCATTAGTTTTAGGTTATGGGTACGTATAAGGGTCAGAGTTTAGGGTTATATTTAGCATTAGGTTTAGGGTCAGGCTCACAGTCAAGGTCAGGTTTCAGTTTAGGGTCAAGGTTAGGTCAGGGTCAGACACTCGGTTAGGGTCTGAGTCAGGGTTAGTGTAAGGTCAGGGTTAGGTTTAAGTTCAGGGTCCAAATCTGTGTCAGTGTTAGGCTTTGGTTTAGGATAGGGTCTGGTCTGGCTCATGGTCAGGATCATGGTGAGGTTCAGGGCTGTTTAGGTTTGGGTCAGGTTCACAGTCAGGGTCAGGGTCAGGGTTTTCAGTGAGATTTAGGGTTAGGGTTAATGTTAGGGTTAGAGTGAGGGTCAGGGTTAGGGGTAGACATTTTTAGGGTCAGGGTTAGGGTTAGGTTAGGTTTAGGTTTATGGTCAGGCTCACAGTCAGTGTCAGGCTTAGGGTTTGTGTCAGAGTAAGTGTCAGGGTCAGGGTTAGGATTAGGGTTTAGGTTTAGTGTTAGGGTCAGGGTCAAGGTCAGGGGTAGGGTCATGGTTAGGATAATGTCTGCTTTACGTTTAGATTCTTGGTTTTGATTATAGTCAGGACCATGGTTAGCTTTGGGTTAGGGTTCTGGTCAGGCTCACGGTCTGGGTCTGAGTTAGGGTTAGGTTTAGGGTCAGGGTTAGGTTTAGGGTCACATAGGACTGGGTCAGGCTTAGGAGTAGGGTCAGGGTCAGGGTGAAGGTCAGGGCCAGGGTCCAATTTAGGGTCAGGGTGAGGCTTTGGTTTCGGGTCCAGGTTCGGGACTGGGGCAGTGTTAGTTTTGTGTCAGTGTCAAGGTCAGGGTTAGGTTTAGATTCAGGGTCAGGGTCAGTGTCAAAGTGAAGTTCAGCGCCAGAGTAAGTTCACGGTCAGGGTCAGGCTTTGTTTTAGGGTCATATTTCGGTTCATGGTCAGGGTTAGGTTCAAGGGAACGGTTTGAATTTTTGGTTAGGGTTAGGGTTAGCAGTAGAGTTATGTTTAGTTTTAGGGTTATACAGCATAGTGTCAATGTTAGGGGTTGGGTTGGGTAGGGGTTAGTGTTAGGGTTAGGGTCAGCATTAGGTTTAAGTTAAGGGTCCTTATTAGGGTCAGGATTAGGGTTACCTTTAGGGTTACGGTTAAGGTCAGGCTAAAGAACGGTCAGTGTTAGGGTTAGGGTTAGGATTTTGTTAGGGTCAGGGTTATGATTAAGGTCAGAGTCAGGGTCACGGTTAGGGATGAGTCAGGGTTAGAGTAGGTCAGGTTAGGTTCAGGATCAGGGTCTGGATCAGGGTCAGCATTAGGCTTAGATTTAGGATTAGGGTTTGGGTCAGGATCTCATCAGGGTCAGAGTCAGGGTCAGGGCTAGGGTTAGGTTTTGGGTCATGCTCACAGTCAGGGTCAGGGTCAGGTGTTGTGTTAGGGTTAGCCCTGCACCTGGGTCATTGACCAGTCCCTTCAGGATTTCAGGATAAACCCTGGGTAAAAGGGTGCAGCGGCACACCCGCTCCCTGCTAGCCTGCCTTAACCTGGGGCGTGAACATGACCTGCCAACCAGGCATAGGACCCCTCATAAGCTTGCTCCTGCTCGGGACATCTCCACCCCTAATGAGCTCTCTTTACACACACAAACACAAACAAATGGGGAGAGGATCTTGGGCTACACGGGGCAATCAGAAGTTGTGGGACTCTCTGTCTCTGAGCCCCTCGGTGTCACCTTTTGATTCTTTTGCCAATACGGCCAAAGGCATCGGGGATTCCTGGCATGACCTGCCCAGTGAGGGGACTTGTCTGGCGGTTGAGCTCTTCTCTGCCTGCATTCTCTGGGCTTCGGTAGACAGCACAAGAACATGTCGTTTCCTTCAGGCTATGCCCAGAAATGAGCTGGGCAGGGTGGTTTTCTCTGGAATGTGGGTGCCTCGATACCTGGGTTCCAATTCCGTTGGGTTCTGTCGTCAGGGAAGTAAGGTCACCACTGCCTGGGGGCTCCTTACCGGACTTCCTGCTCCCATCTAGAGCTCGCTGAGGGCGCCCCTACCCCAGCTGCTTCGGGCTCACACTCCACCCCATGCCCTGTCCATCCAGTGACCCACACACAGCCTCCCCCCAACCCCTGGGAGGCCTTGGTGCAGCTGTTGTCTCCGCTGGGATGGAACGGAGCTGGGTTCAGACCGGGTTCCTGTTCCTGCCCAGGACTGTGAGCCCGGACCCATCCTGTGACTCTCAAGGCCTCCTCAGTCTCCCCGTCTGCACATTGGGAGTGTTCTGGCTTCGACTTCAGGGGATGCCACCTTGGTAGGCCCTCTCCATGCGTTCCATCCCCGCTCTCCCAGGAGTCTGGTGCACAAAATTGCTAAGGCACGGGTGTGCTTTGTGATGCCTGGGGAATGGAAGATAGCCCAGAGAGGCCTGGATCTACTGTGGGATCTAGCAAAGCCCCCCTCCTCCTGCCTGTATCCCATCCCCTGTGGCAAGGTTGCACTGCATGGCTTCTGACCTTGTGGACACAGACTTTCCAGGACTTCCATTAGGTTGAGGTCCAAGGGTCTCGTCTGCACCCATGTACTGGCCAGTCCCCATAGTGGTCGCGGGCATTCCCGCATCCGTCCTCCTAGGAGGGATGGCCTGTGGGACTGATAATGGGACAAAATGGCTGGCTGTCATTTCCAAGCTGATGGAGGAAAGTCTGGCACTTCTGCTGGTTCTTTCTCTCCTGTATTCAGTGTCTGTCTCTGTCTTTGTCTTTGTCTCTGTGTCAGCGTCTGTGTTTGTTTTGGTTTTTCTCACAGGAGCAGGATGTGTGGGCTCCAGGGTTGATGGACGAAACCACCGTTGTCTCCCTTGTCCCTGTTTCTCTCTCCTGTGCTCGTGCTTGGTTCCTTGGTAAGTAAGGCCTTCTCACCCTGAGCAGAGCACGGACTCTGGAACCTCTTCTCAATGGGGACCCTGATGCTGCAACAAGGAGGGTCCTGACCTTGGTCCCCAGGCCAGGGGCCTAGTGCTCTGCATCATTCTGCAAGCTCACAATGTCAGCCCCCGAGTCTCCAGGCTGTCTTCTTCTCAGAAGGACCTCGAGGGAGTAGAAAGCATGTACCCAAGACTGGGAGCACAGTGGGTCTCGGATAGAGATTCAAGGCCAACAGGATCTTTTACAAGTCTGTGGGAGACTAGGGACACCCTGTCTCTATGGTCTCATTGATAGAAGTGTAAGGGGACGCCATGGGTGTTGTAGCCCTGTCTACACAGGGAGGTTACCTCTTCCTCCTTCCAATAGTCCAGGGTGGTGATGGTCACCAGACCCCCTACACTGTCCCCACCCAGTGCCCTTGCAAAGCCCTTGGGCCCCTTGGGGACCCCTTGACCCTCATCTCATCCTGTCTCCACTACCCATGCTTTGGATCTTGGTCCTGGCCAGGAGTCCTGATGTGCCTGACCCCGTGGCTGTGCTGTCTCCAACCTCTTTCTTCTTTCACACTTTTTACCCACCATTTTCCCTTGGTGTCCACCTCTGTCCCCTAGCTGGTCAGATCGCGGTGTGTGAGTGTGTGTGTGTGTGTGTGTGTGTGCATGGGAGCGCTCAAACACATATGCCTCTATCTGTCTGGTGATGTCCGAGGTTCTGTCTCCACATGGAATGGGGTGAGTAGCTCTCCCCAAGGATCTGAGGAGCTCTCATCCTCCAGGCAAACCTCATGGGAGGGTTAGGGGTTGGGTTAGAGTTAGGTTGAAAGTTAGGCTTAGACAGGGTTTGGGTCAGGGTCAGGGTTACAGTTAGGGGTTTGTGTTAGGTTTAGTGTCAACGTTAGGTTTCAGGTCATTGCCCGTGTTAGGGGCAGGGTCAGCTTTATGTTTATGGTTAGATTTAGGGTCTGGCTCACAGTCAGGGTCAGGGTTAGTGTGAGGGTCAGGTTCTGGGACAGTGATAGGGTGATGGTTAGGTTTAGGGTCAGGGTCAGTGTCAGTGTCAGGGTAAAATTCAGGGACAGGGTCAGATTTTGGGTTAGGGTCAGGTTTTGGTTTAGGAGCAAGGTTCGTGTCAGGATGAGAGTTATGTTTGGGTCAGGGTTAGGATTTGGGTTAGGGTTAGTCGCAGGGTTAGGTTCAGGGTAAGGTTAGGGTTTGGTGTTAGGGTTAGTGTTAGAAGTAGGGTTAGCTTTAGGGTTAGCGTTAGACTGTGTTATGGTCAGGGTTAGTTTTTGGGTTAGGGTAAGGTTTAGTTTTACCATTACGGTCATCATTAGTTTTAGGTTCTGGGTCCATATAAGGGTCAGAGTTTAGGGTTACATTTAGGGTTAGATTTAGGGTCAGGCTCACAGTCTAGGTCAGGGTTTGAGTTAGGGTCAAGTTTAGGTCAGGGTCTGACTCTCCGTTAGGGTCAGAGTCAGGGTTAATGTAAGGTCAGGTTTAGGTTTAAGTTCAGGTTCCGAATCAGAGTCAGCGTTAGGCTTTGGTTTAGGTAAGGGTTTGGGTCTGGCTCATGGTCAGGGTAATGGTGAGGATCAGGGATGGTTAGGTTTGGGTCAGGTTCACAGTTAGGGTCAGGGTCAGGGTTTTTGGTTAAATTTAGTGTTAGGGTTAATGTTAGGGTTAGAGTGAGGTCAGGGTTAAGGTTAGACATTGTTAGGGTCAGGGTTATCATTAGGCTTAAGGTAGTGGTCAGGTTTAGCTTTAGGTTAGGGTTAGGTTTATGGTCAGGCTCACAGTCAGTGTCAGGGTTAGGGTTTTTGTCAGATTAAGGGTCAGGGTCAGGGTTAGGATTAGGGTCAGGTTCAGTGTTAGGGTCAAGGTGAACATCAGGTTTTGGGTCATGGTTTTGAAAAGGTCAGCTTACGTTTAGATTCTGGGTTATGATTATAGTCAGGATCATGGTTAGCTTTGGGTGAGGGTTCTGCTCAGGCTCCCGATCTGGGTCAGAATTAGGGTTAGGGTAGGGTCAGGGTTAGGGTTAGGGTCAAATTAGGACTTGGTCAGGCTTAGGATTAGGCTCAGGGTCAGTGTCAGGGTGAAAGTCAGGGCCAGGGTCAGATTTAGGGTCAGGTTGAGGCTTTGTTTTAGGGTCCACGTTCGGGACAGAGGCAGGGTTAGTTTTGAACTTGTGTTAGGGTGAGCGTTTGGTTTAGATTCAGGGTCACGGTCAGAGTCAAAGTGAAGGTCAGGGCCAGAGTCAGTTTAGGGTCAGGGTCAGGCTTTGTTTTAGGGTCAAATTTCAGTTCAGGGTCAGGGTTTGTTTCAGGGGAAGGGTTTGAATTTTTGGTTAGGGTTAGTGTTAGCAGTAGGGGTATGTTTAGTTTTAGGGTTAGACAACATAGTGTCAGCGTTAGGGGGTCGGTTGGGTAGGGGTTAGTGTTAGGGTTAGGGTCAGCGTTAGGTTTAAGTTAAGGGTCCTTATTAGGGTCAGGGTTAGGGTTACCTTTAGGGTTACGGTTAAGGTCAGGCTCAAAGTACGGTCAGATTTAAGGTTAGGGTCAGGATTTGGTTAGGTTCACGGTTATGATTAGGGTCAGAGTCAGGGTCACGTTTAGGGATGAGTCAGGGTTAGAGTAGGTCAGGTTAGGTTTAGGATGAGGGTCTGGATCAGGGTCAGCATCAGGCTTAGAGTTAGCATTAGGTTTTGGGTCAGGATCTCTGACAGAGTCAGAGTCAGATTCAGGGCTAGAATTAGGTTTTGGGTCAGGCTCACAGTCAGGGTCAGGGTCAGGGTCAGGGGGTTGTGTTAGGGTTAGCCCCGCAACTAGGTCATTGACCAGTCCCTTCAGGGTCTCAGGATAAACCCTGGGCAAAAGGGTACAACAGCACACTTCCTCCCAGCTAGCCTGCCTTAACTTGGGGCGTGAACATGACCTGCCAACCAGGCATCGGACACTTCATATGCCTGGTCCTGCTCGGGACATCTCCACCCTCGATGAGCTCTCTTTACACACACACACACACACACACACACACGGGGAGGAGAACTAGGTCTACACGGGTCAATCAGAAGGGTTGGGGCTCTGACTCTGAACCCCTTGGTTTCACCTATTGATTCTCTTTGCCAATACGGCCGGAGGCGTCAGGGAGGCCTGACATGACCTGCCCAGAGAGGGGACTTGTCTGGCGGGCAAGCTCTCCTCTGCCTGCATTCTCTGGGCTCCGGTAGACAGCACAAGAACATGTCGCTTCCTTCAGGTTGTGCCCAGAAATGAGCTGGGCAGGGTGGTTTTCTCTGGAATGTGGGTGCCTGGATACGTGGGTTCCAATTCCGTTGGGCTCTGTCATCAGGGAAGTAAGGTCACCACTGCCTGTGTGCTTCTTACCGGACTTCCTGCTCCCATTCAGAGCTCCCTGAAGGCGCCCCTACCGCAGCTACTCAGGGCTGTCACTCCACGCTATGCCCTGTCTATCCAGTGACCCACAAACAGCCTCCCCCCAACCCCTGGGAGGACTAGGTGCAGCTGTTGTCCCCGCTGGGAGGGAACAGAGCTGGGGTAAGACCGGATTCCTGTTCCTGCCCAGGACTGTGAGCCCGGACACATCCTGTGACTCTCAGGGCCTCCTCAGTCTCCCCGTCTGCACATTGGGGGTGTTCTGGCTTCTTCTTCAGGGATTGCCGTCAGAGGTAGGCCCTCACCATGCGTTCCATCCCCGCTCTCCCAGGAGTCTGGTTCACACACATGCCAAGGCACGGGTGTGCTTGTTGATCGCGGGGGAATGGTATATAGCCCACAGAGGCCTGGAACTCCACTGAGATAAAGCAAAACCACTCTCCTCCTGCCTGTATACCATCCCCCGTGGCAAGGTTGCAGTGCATGGCTTCTGACCTTATGGACACAGACTTCCCGGGACTTCCATTAGGTTGAGGTCCAAGGGCCTCGTCTGCGCCCATGTACTGGCCATCCCCCATAGTGTTGCGCGGGCATTCCCGCATGCGTCCTCCTAGGAGGGATGGCCCGTGGGACTGATAAGGGGACAAAATATTTGGCTGTCATTTCCAAGCTGATGGAGGAAAGTCTGGTACTTCTGCTGGTTCTTTCTCTCCTGTATTCAGTGTCTGTCTCTGTCTTTGTCTTTGTCTTTGTCTTTGTCTCTTTGTCAGGGTCTGTGTCTGCTTTGGTGTGTCTACAGGAGCAGGATCTGTGGGCTCCAGGGCTGATGGACGAAACCGCCGTTGTCTCCCTTGTCCCTGTTTCCCTCTCCTGTGCTGGTGCTTGGTTCCTTGGTAAGTAAGGCCTTCTCACCCTGAGCAGAGCACGGACTCTGGAACCTCTTCACAATGGGGACCCTGAAGCTGCAACAAGGAGGGTCCTGACCTTGGTCCCCAGGCCAGGGGCCTAGTGTTCTGCCACATTCTGCATCTCACAATGTCAGCCCCCCGAGCCTCCAGGCTGTCTTCTGCTCAGAAGGACTTCGAGGGAGTAGAAAGCATATACCCAAGACTGGGAGCACAGTGGGTCTCGGATAGAGATTCAAGGCCAACAGGCTCTTTTACAAGCCAGTGGGAGACTAGGGACACCCTGTCTCTATGGCCCCATTGATAGAAAAGTAAGGGGAGGCCTTCGGTGTTGTAGCTCTGTCCACATAGGGTGGTTACCTCTTCCTACTTCCTGTAGTCCAGGGTGGTCTTGACATCAGACCCCAGAAACTGTCCATACCCAGTGCCCTTGTAAAGCCCTTGGGCCCCTTGGGGACCCCTTGACCATCAGCTCATCCTGTTTCCACTCCCCATGCTTTGGATCTCGGTCCTGGCCAGGAGTCCTGATGCCCCTGACCCCATGGCTGAGCTGTCTCCAACTTCTTTCTTCTTTCACCCTTTTTATCCACCATTTCCCTTGGTGTCCACCTCTGACCCCTAGCTGGGCAGAGCGGGTGTTTGTGTGTGTGTGTGAGTGTGTGTGTGTCTGTGCATGGGAGCGCTCAAACACATATGCCTCTATCTGACTGGTGATGTCCGAGGTTATGTCCCCACATGGGATGGGGTGATTAGCTCTCCCCAAGGATCTGAGGAGCTCTCATCCTCCAGGCAAACCTCGTGTGAGGGTTATGGGTACGGTTAGAGTTAGGTTGAGAGTTAGGTTTAGTCAGGGTTTGGGTCAGGGTCAGGGTTAGGGTTAGGGGTTTGTGTTAGGGTTAGGGTCAGCGTTAGGTTTCTGGTAATGGCCTGTGTTATGGTCAGGGTCAGCTTTACGTTTATGGTTAGATTTAGGGTCTGGCTCACAGTCAGGGTCAGGGTTAGTGTGAGGGTCAGGTTCTGGGACAGTATTAGGGTGAGGGTTAGGTTTAGGGTCAGGGTCAGTGTCAGTGTCAGGGTCAGGTGAAGGTCAGGGACAGTTTCAGATTTTCGGTCAGAGTCAGGTTTGGTTTAGGGGCAAGGTTTGTGTCAGGATGAGGGTTATGTTTGTGTCAGGGTTAGGGTTAGGGTTAGGGTCAGGGTAGGTTCAGGGTAAGGTTAGGGTTTGATGTTAGTGTTAGTGTTATAAGTAGGGTTATGGTTAGGGTTAGTGTTAGACTGTGGTAGGGTCAGTGTTAGGGTTTGGTTTAGGGTAAGGTTTAGTTTTACCATTAGGGTCAGCATTGGTTTTAGGTTCTGGGTCCGTATAAGGGTCAGGGTTTAGGGTTTCATTTAGGGTTAGGTTTAGGGTCAGGCGCACAGTCAGGGTCAGGGTTCGTATTAGGGTCAAGGTTAGGTCAGGGTCAGTCTCTCGTTTAGGGTCTGAGTCAGGGTTAGTGTAAGGTAGGTTAGATTTAAGTTCAAGGTCCGAATTAGTGTCAGCGTTTGTTTTTGTTTAGATTAGGGTTGGGTCTGGCTCATGGTCAGGGTCATGGTGAGATTCAGGGCTGGTTAGGTTTGGGTTTGGTTCACATTAAGGTTCAGGGTCAGGGTTTTCGGTTAGATTTAGGGTTAGGGTTAATGTTAGGGTTAGAGTGAGGGTCAGGGTTAGGGTTAGACATTGTTAGGGTCAGGGTTATCGTTAGGCTTAAGGTAGGGGTCAGGGTTAGGGTTAGGTTAGGGTTAGGATTATGGTCAGGCTCACAGTCAGTGTCAGGGCTAGGGTTTGTGTCTAGTAAGGGTCAGGGTTAGGGTTAGGGTTAGGGTTACGGTTAGGGTTAGGGTTAGGTTTAGGTTAGTGTTAGATTTATGGTCAGGCTCACAGTCAGTGTCAGGGTTAGGGCTTGTGTCTGAGTAAGGGTCAGGGTCATGATTAGGATTAGGGTCAGGTTCTGTGTTAGTGTCAGGGTCAAGGTCTGGTTTACCGTCATGATTAGGATAAAGTCTGCTTTACGTTTAGATTCTGGTTTATGATTATATTCAGGATCATGTTTAACTTTGGGTTAGGATTCTGATCAGGCTCACCGTCTGGGTCTGAGTTAGGGTTAGGGTGTGGGTCAGGCTTAGGGTTAGGGTCAAGCTTAGGACTGGGTCAGGCTTAATATTAGGGTTAGTGTCAGGGTCAGGGTGAAGGTCAGGGCCAGGGTCGCATTTAGGTTCAGGTTGAGGCTTTGGTTTCGGGTGCAGGTTCGGGACAGGGGCAGTGTTAATTTTGGGTCAGTGTTAGCGTCAGGGTTAGGTTTAGAGTCTGGGTCAGGGTCAGAGTCCAAGTGAAGATCAGGGCCACAGTATGTTTACGGTCAGGGTCAGGCTTTGTTTTAGGGTCAAATTTCGGTTCAGGGTCAGGTTTAGTTTCAGGGTAACGGTTTAAATTTTGGTTAGGGTTAGGGTTAGCGTAGGGTTATGTTTGGTTTTAGGGTTAGACAGCATAGTGTCAGGGTTAAGGGTTGGATTGGGTAGGGGTTAGTCTTAGGGTTAGGGTCAGCGTTAGGTTTAGGTTGCGGGTCCTTATTAGGGTCAGGTTTAGAGTTAACTTTAGGGTTACGGTTAAGGTCAGCTCAAAGTACGGTCAGATTTAGGGTTAGGGTCAGGATTTGGTTATGGTCAGGGTTATGATATGATCAGAGTCAGGGTCACGTTTAGGGATGAGTCAGGGTTAGAGTAGGTCAGGTTAGGTTTAGGATCAGGGTCTGGTTCAGGGTCAGCATCAGGCTTAGATTTAAGATTAGGGTTTGGGTAAGTGTCTGCTTGGCCCTCACGGGAAACCCAATTTATAGGTACATTTGCCACTACTGCTGTGTCTAATAGAGCCTGAGCCCCGACCTCTTGCCAGCCACCCAGATAGCCGGGCCCATATCCAGCATGTGAGACCAGAGATGGCCCATGGCCGTCATCTCTAACCATCCTTAGCATTCAGTCATCTGTCCCCAGACCTTTGCCGGAATCCCTGCCAATGGGGGACTCTGAATCACAATAGAAAATTCCTATTTCCCCAAGGCAGGAAACGTGGCTTTTGGGATGGGTTTCCAACCCTCAGAGTGGGAACCAGATACATGGCCAATGAGACCACGCCCACTCCTGAGGGTTGCCCTGGGGGCAAACAGGCATTGTGACCCTCAGCTTGAGCATGCTTTCAAGCCAGCCCTCTCAGTTGCACCACCAGGATCGGGCTTTGAAGGCCTGGTATGCCCCTAGACCCAAATCCTAAACCTTGGTGGGATTTTTCAGGCGCCCAGACCCAGAGCCCATCTCTGGAATCCCTATTTTGGGGCACACGTAAGTTGGAAACCATCACTTTTCCCTTCCATAAAGAAGCCACCAAATTACAGGGAGCCAGCAGGTTCCATAGAAAGGAAAAGTCTCCCATGGATCCATGAGGCCACACGTGCATTCGGAAGCCATCCTGGACACACAATCCAGATATAAAAGCCCGTGTTACCACTTTTGAGGCACCCTAATTACAGTTCCTGATGAGCTGTTCTCCAGGTCTATGCATTGAGCCTGTGATCACCTCTCCTCTAACCCTAACACGAGTTTGTTTATGCATATTTCTCACCCAAAACCATGGCTCACGTGCCCTCCAGGATGGGGTCTCTGTAGTCACACCAGAGGACTGTGCCTGCAATCCCCAAAGAAACTATGGCTGTCACATTTGCCCATACCCTCCAGTTTAGGAGAAACCTGCAAGGCCCCTGAGCCCATCCCAATATTGTAGGCCGGACTGGTTGCAAATGCCCAGTCTGAAACACCCTGATCACCTCCATCGAGGCAGACACCCAAGTCAATGGGCCTGAGTCAGATGATTGAACCTGACATGCCCCTAGGACCTCATTGGATCCCTAGATTAGGTTTTCAGACATTTTTCATATGTTCTGGAATACCAATTTAGGGCACAACATGTGGTCCCTGAGCCACACAACAAAGCATCTCCTGTCCCTAGAAGCCAATCGTCCGCTTGGACCTGTATAAAACCCTCAGGGTGGGAGAATCCTGCATGGCCCCTTAGCCACCAGCACAATCTAAGATCTATCTGGTAACAAACCAGTATAGTGAAACATCTGTAAGAGATTCCATGTCAGCTCCAGGCCTTGGTACTTTGCCCCAGAGGCAACAGAAGGAACATGCCATGATCCCCAGGTGCAATGATTAATGGACGTGTGCTTTCCAGGCATCCATGCAGGAGAGCTCTACTACCCAAACTTTCCACATGGAGGACTGTGGAGCAACCAAATCAGAGTCCACCTCTCCCGTAGCAGGAATCCTTGCTGTTTGGAGCATCTCACAAGCCTCAGTGTGTGGAATTCTCCGTAGCCTCTTGACACCACTCCTCCATTTGTCATGTCATAGACACAAACTCCAGTGTGAGCAAATATCTGACATCCCCCCTTACTCAGGTGCTGGCTATCTCCTATAAGTCACTGCCCTTTGGAACTGCCTACCGCTTGGCACTGAATTGAACCATAGCTAGTGTTTACAATTCCATCCTCACCTGACTGGTCCCCAAGCCCTCTTGATAGGGAATTCTGGAGCCACAATGCAGCATTCCTCCTTCCCCAAAGAAGAATTGCCTGGTGAGACTGTCCAGAAACCCCACATGAGGATCATCTGCTCAGCCCTCGAGGATCCCAGATTTATCAGCTGCCCTGGCCAGTAGTGCTGTGTCTGACAGATCCTGAGCCATGACTTCGTGTCAACCACCCAGTGATTGGTTTCCATATCCAGCATGTGAGACTGGCCATGGCTCAATCCGTCCTCTCTACCCATCCTTGGTATCCGGGCATCTCTCCCAAAACCTTTGCTGGAATCCCTGCCAGTGGGGGAACCTGAAGCTCAATAGCTAACTGCTCCTACCCCATGGCATGCAACCTAGATGTTGGGATGGGTGTCCAAACTTCAGAGAGGGAGCCAGCTATATGGGCAATGAGACCATGCCCACTCCTATGGGTCGCTCTGGAGATAAACAGGCATTGTGACCCTCAACCTGAGCATGCTTTCAAATAAGCCCTCTCTATTGCACCACCAGAACCCCGCCTTTCGGGACTGGTATGCCCCTAGGCCCAAATCCTAACCCTTGGTGGGAATCTCTTTGTGCCCAAACCCATCTCCAGAATCCCTGTTTTGGGGAACCCCTAAGATGGAAAACAGCAATCTCCCCTTCCCTGAGAAAGCCACCAAACTATTGGGAGCCACCAGGATCCTTAAGGAAGAAAAATCTCCCATGGACCCATGAGACAACACCTGAATTCTGAGGCCATCCAAACACACAATCCAGATAGGAAAGCCTGAGCTACTGCCTTCCAATCACCCCAATTACAGTTCCTAACGAGCTCTCCTCCAGGTCTATGCATTGGGCCTGTGATCACCTCACCACTAAGCCTATCCTGAGTTTGAGTTTGCAGTCTACTCTCCCAAAACCATGGCTCATACGTCCTCCAGGATGGGGTTTTTGGAGCCACACCACAGGACTGTGCCTGCCATCCACAAGGAAAATTTGCATGTCCCAGTTTCCCAAACCATCTAGATTAGGAGAAACCTCAAAGGCACCTGGGCCCACCGCCATATTGGACGCTGCTCTGTACACAAATGCACAGTCTGAAACAACCTGATCACCTACATCTGGCAGACGCCAAAGTCAATGGTCCTGAGTCAGAAGATTAAACCTGACATGCCCCTAGGACCTCACTGGAATCCTAGATTAGGTTTACAGGTATTGTCCTCAGAGGCTTGTTCTAGAATACCAACTTATGATATAACATGATATTACAAGAACAGCTCCTGTCCCCAGAAAGAAACCGTGCTCTTTGACCTCTGTCAAACCCTCCGGGTAATAGAATCCTGCTTGACCCCTTAGCACCAGGGCATTCTAAACGTTCCTTGGTAAAAAACCAACATTGTAACCCATCTGAAAGAGATTCCATGTTAACTCATTGCCCTTGGTACTTCGCACCAGAGCCACCAGAACAAACCTGCCATGTTCCTCAGCTGCAATGGAGAATGGAGGTTTGCTTTCCAGGTATCCATGCGATAGTGCTCTGCTACCCAAACTTTCCACATGGGGGAACCTAGAACAAACAAACCAGGCTCCACATGTCCAGTAGATGGAAACCTTGCTATTTGGAGCATCTCACAAGCCTCAGTGTGGGAAATCCTCCATGGCTTCTTGACGCCAACACTCCATTTGTCTATCATCATAGATTCAAACTCCAGTGTGAGCAAACATCTGACAACCGCCCTTACTCAGGTGCTGATTTCTCAAATAAGGCACTACATATTGGTACTGCCTTCCGCTTGGCACTGAATTGAACCACAGCTTGGTTTTACAATTCCATCCTCAACCTACTGGTCTCCAAGCCTTGTTTAGAGGGAATTCTGGAGACAAAGTGCAGCATTCTCCCTTCCCCATAGAAAGAAGAAGTGCCTGGTGAGTCTTCCCAGAAACCCCACATGAGGATCAATCTGCTTAGCCCTCGAGGGGACCCCAATTTATAGGCTTCCCTGGCCCCTAGTGCTGTGTCTGACAGAGCCTGAGCCCCGACCCTATGTCTTCCACCCAGAGGATGGGACCCATATCTAGCCTGCAGACCGGCCATGGCTCAAGTCCGTCATATCTTCCCATCCTTGGTATTCAGGCATCTGTCCCCAGTCTTTTGTTGGAGTCCCTGTCAATGAAGGAACTTGAAGCACAATAGAGAACTCCTCCTTCCCCTTGACAGGAAACCTGGCTGTTGGGATGGGTGTCCAACCATCAGTGTGAGAGCCAGCTGCATTGCCAATGAGACCACACCCACTCCTGAGGGCCGCCCTGGGATCAAACAGGTATTGTGACCCTCAGCCTGAGCATGCTTTCAGACAAGCACTGTCAGTTTCACCACCAGGATCCTGCTTTGCCAGCCTTGTACACCCCTAGGCCCAAATCCTAACCCTTGGTGAGATTTTCCAGGTGCCCATACCCAGTTTGCATCTCTGGAATTTCTCTTTTGGGGCACCCCTTAGATGGAAAACAACACTCTTCTCTTCCCCGAAAAAGCCACCAAAGTATTGGGAGCTGCCAGGATCCTTAGAGAGGAAAAATATCCCATGGACCCATGAGACCACACCTGCAATCCAAGGCCATCCTGGACACACGATGCGGATAGAAAAGCCTGTGCTACCTCTTTCAAGTCACCCTAAGTACAGTTCCTGATGAGCTGCCATCGAGGTCTATGCATTGGGCCTGTGATCACCTCGCCACTAACCCTAACCAGAGTTTATGTTTGCAGATTTCTCTCCCAAAACCATGGCTCAAATGGCCTCCAGGATGGGGTCTCTGGAGCAGGACTGTGCCTGTCATCCCCAAGGAAAATTTGTACATCACAGTTTCCCAAACCCTCCAGATTAGGAGAAACCTGCAAGGCCCCTAAGCCCAACACAATATTGGAGGCTGCTCTGGAAATAAATGCGTATTATGAAAATCCATGATCACCTACATCTGGAAGACACTCAAGTCATTGATCCTGAGTCAGAAGATTGAAACTGACATGACCCTAGGACCTCACTGGAACCTTAGATTAGGTGTTCAGGCATTTGTCCTCAGAGGCCTGTTCTGGAATACCAACTTATGATACAACATGTGATTCCTGAGCCACAGAACAGAACATCTCCTGTCCCCATAAGGAAACCATGCCCTTCGACCTGTGTCAAACCCTCCAGGTGGGAGGATCCTACAATGCCCCTTAGCCATCAGGACATTCTAAGATTTCCTTGGTAACAAACCAGCATTGTGAACCATCTGAAAGAGATTCCATGTTAATTCATCGCCCTTGGTATTTCACACCAGAGCCACCAGAACAAACCTTCCGTATTCCTCAGCTGCAATGGACAATGGAGGTGGGCTTTCAAGCAGCCATGCGGGAGAGCTGTACTACCCAAACTATCCACATGGAGGACACTGGAGCAAACAAACCAGACTCCCTAACTCCAGTAGAAGAAAGCCTTGCTGTTTGGAGAATCTCACAAGAGTCAGTGTGGGATATCCTCCCTGGCTTTTTGATGCCACCCTTCCTTTAGTCTGTCATAATAGATACAAACTCCAGTGTGAGCAGACATCTTACATCTACCCTTACTCAGATGCTGGATATCTCGAATCAGCCGCTGCACACTGGCGCTGCCTTCTGCTTGTCACTGAATTTAACCGTAGCTTGTGTCTATAATTCTATCCTCACCCTCAAGGTCTCCATGGCCTCTTAATAGGTAATTCTTGAGCCAAATCAGAGCATTCTGCCTTCCTCATAGAAGGAAGAAGTGCCGGTCAGTCTTCCAAGAAAGCCCACATGAGGATCAGTCTGCTCAACCCTTGAGGGAGCCCCGATTTGTAGGCGGCCCTGGCCACTAGTGCTGTGTCTGACAGGGCCTGAGCCCCGACTTCATGTCAGCCACCAAGAGACCGGGGACCATATCCAGCATGTGAGACTGGCCATGGCTCAAGTCCGTCATCTCTACCCATCCTTGGTATTCAGGCATCTATCCTGGACGTTTGCTGGAATCCCGGTCAATGGGGGAACCTAGAGCAAAATAGAAAATTCCTCCTTCCCAATGGCAGGAAACCTGCCTGTTGGGATGGGTGTGCAACACTCAGAGTGGGATCCAGTGGTATCACCAATGAGATCACGCCCACTCCTGAGGGCCGCCCTGGGATCAAACAGGCATTGTGACCCTCAGCCTTAGCATGTTTTCAAACAACCCCTCTCAGTTTCACCACCAGGATCCCGCATTGTAGGCCTGGTATGCCCCTAGGCCCAAATCCTAACCCTTGGTGGGATTTTCTAGGCACCCTGACCCAGTGCCCGTCTATGTAATTTCTATTTTGGACCACCCCTAAGATGGAAAGCAGCACTCTTCCCATCCCCGAAAAAGCCACTAAACTATTGGGAGCAACCAGGATCCTTAGAGAGGTAAAGTCTCCCATGGACCCATGAGACCATACCTACATTCCGAGGCCTTCCTGGACACACAATCCAGATAGAAAATCCTTTGCTACTGTCTTCAAGTCACCCTAATTACAGTTCCTGCCGAACTTCCCTCCAGGTCTATGCATTGAGCATGCGATCACCTTGCCACTAACCCTAACCTGAGTTTGTGTTTGCAGAATTCTCTCCCAAAACCATGTCTCAAATGCCCTGCTGGATGGGCTCTCTAGAGCCACATCACAGGAATGAGCCTACCATTGCCAAGGAAAATTTGCCCATCACAGTTTCCCAAACCCTCCAGAATAGGAGAAACCTGCAAGGCCCCTGGGCCCACCCCCTTATTGGAGGTTGCTCTGGTCATAAATGCACAGCCTGTACACCTGATCACCTATATCCAGGCAGACAACCAAGTCAATGTTCCTGAGTCAGACAATTGAACCTGACATGGCCCTAGGACCTCATTGGAACCCTAGATTAGGTTCCAGGCATCTGTACTTAGGAATGGGTCACAATGCTGAATTGTTACCAGGGAGATCTTAGAATGTGCTGGTGGCTAATGTGCCCGGAAGCATTCTCCTACACTGAGTGTTTGGCACAGGTTGAAGAACACAGTTTCCCTGGAATACCAACTTATGATAGAACATGTGGTCCTTGAGCCACACAACAATACATCTCCTGTCCCCAAAAGGAAACTGTGCTCTTGGAACTGTGTCAAACCCTCAGGGTTGGAGAATCCTGCATGGTACCTTAGTCACCAGCACATTCTAAGATCTCCATGGTAACAAACCAGCATTGTGACCCATCTGCAAGAGATTCAGTGTCAACTCAAGGCCTTGGTACTTTTCCCCAGAGCCACCAGAAGAAACCTGCCATGTTCCTGAGCTGCAATGGTCATTGTGGGTGTGCTTTCCAGGCATGCATGCGGAAGAGATCTGATCCCAATCTTTCCACATGCGGGACGCTGGAGCTAGCAAACCAGACTCCCCCTTTCTGGTAGAAGGAAAGCTTGCGATTTGGAGCATTTCACAAGCCCCAGCGTGGGCTTCCTCCAGCGTAGGAAATCCTCCATGAGGATGGAGTCCTCCATGACTCCATTTGTCAGTCATCATAGACACAGACTCCAGGGTGAGCAAACATCTGACATCCGCCCTTACTCAGGTGCGCGGTATCTCGAATTAGCCTCTGCACATTGGAACTCCCTTCCACTTGGCACTGAATTGAACTGTAATTTTTGCTGACAATTCCATCCTCAACCTACGGGTCACCAAGCCCTCTTGATGAGGAATCTGGAGCCACAACGCAGCATTTTGCCTTCCCCATAGAAAGAAGAATTGCCTGGACAGTCTGCCCAGAAACCCCACATGAGAATCTATCTGCTTGGCACTCGAAGGAATTCTGATTTATAGGCTGTCCTGGCCACTAGTGCTGTGTCTGACAGAGTCTAAGCCACGACCTAGTGTCAGCCACCCAGAGAGCTGGCCCCATATCCAGCATGTGAGGCTGGCCATGACCCAAGGTCATCATCTCTATCCATCATTGGATTCAGGCACCTTTCCCTAAACATTTGCTGGAATACCTGCCAATAGGAGAACATGATGCACAAAAGAGAACTCCTCCTTCCCCATGACAGGAAACATGGCTGTTGGGATGTTTGTCAAAACCATATGATGGGGGGGGGACAAGATGGCGGGGTACTAGGAAGAGGCGTCTTTTCAGCTGGTACCCCAAAGTGAGCTGATTACCTACCAAAGAACTCTGATCACCCATGAAATCAGCCTGAGATCAGAATTATACACGTCTGGATCTCTACAGGGGCAGAAGACGCCAGTGAGCAGGTAAAGCGGAATGGGAACAGCGGACTGAGATCGGAAGATAAACAAAAGGGGGAGGGAGCCACCAGAGGCGACCGGTGGGAAAGTAATACCCCGATACGAGCGAGAGTGCCCTGCGTCTGGGGACCAGCATTAACTCGGAGACTGGTTGAAAGCACTCCAAAAGAGCAAAGGATCGCGGGGGCAAACTGTGGGAATCGGGGCGGCTAGGGACAGGGGCTTGAGTCCCCAGTCCCAGACGGCCTCCCCGGCGCGGAGGCAGAGAGAGTGCGGCGGGGAAACCGGCTCCTGGTCCCTAAGCCGCCAGCGTGCCCCAGAGCGCGGGGTTCCGGCTCCTGTGAGGGGATGGGAGCCGGTCTGCAGAACGCGCGCTAGCCCTACCACAAAGCTTGAGATGCGCGTGCACGTCGCTCCAGCTCTCCTGGGTTTCTAAGGCCCTGGGGCGCTTCTAGACCCGGGCCATTGTTTCAAAGTCTAAGCCTCGCGCCCGCGAAACTCTTCCCCGGACAGAGGCGCGCAAAAGCCCAGCCTGCGGCTTACGGACCAGCGCCCCGTTCTCAGTGCCCCAGACGCGCGCCCGACCCACAGCCGCCTCTGAAAAGAGGTGCGCGCAAGCCGGGCACTCCCAGCCCCGGCCAGCGGCAAAATCTCAGTGTGCGATCGCTGCTTGGAACCTCTCTGGCGGTCAGGAGCTCCCAGACAGCCGCCACTGCCTTGGCTTTGGGGACGAGCAAAAGATCCTGCGCCCCCAGGGTCTTTAACTTGGAACCTGCACTGCCAGCATCCAAGGGGGAATTTATTCAGCTTCTGCACCCAGACTGAGGCTTCTGAGACGGAGATCAGGAAGTGTTCCAGGGTGCACCTTGACTGCACCAGAGTTGATACATCCAGCTACATCTGTTCAGTCTTCTCCCACCAAAATGACTAGGAGGAGGAATGCCCAACAGAAGAAAAATACAGAGGATGGACCTTCCGCAACAGAGCTAACGGCTATCAACATAGACAATATGTCGGAAAGAGAATTCAGGCTAACAATTATCCAGGCAATAGCTAGGTTGGAGAAAGCCATGGATGACCAAACAGAATTGATTAGAGCCGAACTGAAAGCGACCAGACAGGATGTTCACAATGTTAGGGCGGAGCTTAAAGCTACCAGGGAGGAGGTCCACAATGCTCTCAATGAGTTCCAATCCAATCTAAACTCTCTCAAAGCTAGGGTAACTGAGACAGAAGATAGAATTAGTGATCTGGAAGACAAACAGATAGAGAGAAAGGATCAGGAGGAAGCCTGGAACAAACAGCTTAGATCCCACGAAAGCAGAATTAGGGAAATAAGTGATGCCATGAAGCGTTCCAACGTCAGAATTATTGGAATTCCTGAAGGGGAGGAGAAAGAAAGAAGTCTAGAAGATGTCGTGGAACAAGTCCTTCATGAAAACTTTCCGAATCTCGCGAATGAAACCAGCGTTCATGTACTAGAGGCTGAACGGTCTCCACCCAAGATTATACACTCCAAAAAAACATCACGACACCTGATAGTCAAATTGAGAAATTATAATTGTAGGTATAATCTCTTGAAAGCTGCCAGGGCAAAGAGGCTCCTTACTTACAGAGGGAAGCCCATCAGAATAACGTCAGACCTGTCCACAGAGACCTGGCAAGCCAGAAGAGGCTGGCAAGATATATTCAGGGCACTAAATGAGAAGAACATGCAGCCAAGAATACTTTATCCAGCAAGACTGACATTCAAAATGGATGGAGAGATAAAGAGTTTCCAAGACCGGCAAGACTTAAAAGACTATGCAACCACCAAGCCGATACTGCAGGAAATATTAAGGGGGGTTCTATAAAAGAGGAAAAATCCCAAGAATAGCATTGAACAGAAATATAGAGACAGTCTACAGAAAGAAAGACTTCAAAGGTAACTCGATGTCAATAAAAACGTATCTATCAATAATCACTCTCAATGTGAATGGCCTCAATGCACCCATAAAACGGCACAGGGTTGCAGATTGGATAAAACGACAGGACCCATCCATATGCTGTCTACAAGAGACCCATTTTGAACCTAAAGATACACGCAGACTGAAAGTGAAGGGGTGGAGAAGCATCTTTCATGCCAATGGGACTCAAAAGAAGGCTGGGGTAGCGATTCTCATATCAGATAAATTAGACTTCAAACTAAAGACTGTAGTCAGAGATACAGAAGGACACTACATAATCCTTAAAGGGACTATCCACCAAGATGATCTAACAATTGTAAATATCTATGCTCCCAATATGGGAGCAGCCAATCACTTAAGAAAACTGTTAATCAAGATAAAGAGTCATATTGATATGAATACACTAATCGTAGGTGATCTTAACACGCCTCTTTCAGAATTAGACAGATCATCGAAGCAGAAAATCAATAAAGAAACAAGAGCATTGAACGACACATTGGACCAGATGGACCTCATAGATATATACAGAACATTCCACCCTAAAACAGCAGAATACTCATTCTTCTCAAGTGCACACGGAACCTTCTCCAGAATAGACCACATACTGGGTCACAAATCAGGACTCAGCCGATACCAAAAGACTGAGATGATTCCCTGCATATTCTCAGATCACAATGCTTTGAAACTGGAGCTCAATCACAAGGAAAAGTTCCGAAGGAACTCAAACACCTGGAAGCTAAAGACCACCTTGCTTAAGAATGCTTGGATCAACCAGGAGATCAAAGAAGAACTGAAACAATTCATGGAAACCAATGAGAATGAAGACACTTCGGTCCAAAACCTATGGGATACAGCAAAGGCGGTCCTAAGGGGAAAATATATAGCCATCCAAGCCTTGCTCAAAAAAATTGAAAAATCCAGAACACACCAGCTGTCTCTACACCTTAAAGAACTGGAGGATCAACAACAAATCAAACCAACTCCACACATAAGAAGGGAAATCATCAAGATTAGAGCTGAGATCAATGAGGGAGAAACCAGAGATACAGTAGAACGTATCAATGAAACTAGAAGCTGGTTTTTTGAAAGAATCAATAAGATCGATAAGCCACTGGCTACACTAATCCAAAAGAAAAGAGAGAAATCCCAAATTCATAAAATTATGAATGAAAGGGGAGAGATCACAACTAACACCAAGGAAGTAGAAACAATCATCAGAAGTTACTACGAACAGTTATATGCCAATAAGCTTAGCAACCTTGATGAAATGGATGCATTCCTGGAAAAATATAAACTACCAAAATTGAACGAGGAAGAAATCAACAACCTGAATAGACCGATATCTAATAACGAGATTGAAGCAGTGATCAAAAATCTCCCAAAAAACAAGAGCCCAGGACCTGACGGATTCCCTGGGGAATTCTACCAAACCTTCCAAGAAGAAATAACACCTATTCTCCTGAAGCTGTTTCAAAAAATTGAAGCAGAAGGAAAACTTCCAGACTCTTTCTATGAAGCCAGCATTACCCTGATCCCCAAACCAGGCAAGGACCATACCAAAAAGGAGAATTTCAGACCAATATCACTGATGAATATGGATGCTAAGATTCTAAACAAGATCCTAGCCAACAGGATCCAACAACACATTAAAAAGATTATCCACCATGATCAGGTGGGATTCATCCCTGGGCTACAAGGATGGTTCAACATTCGTAAATCAATCAATGTGATACAACAAATTAATAGGAGAAGAGAGAAGAACCACATGGTCCTCTCAATTGATGCAGAAAAAGCATTTGACAAAATCCAACATCCGTTCCTGATTAAAACGCTTCAAAGTATAGGGATAGAGGGAACATTCCTGAACCTCATCAAATCTATCTATGAAAGACCCACAGCAAATATCATCCTCAATGGGAAAAAGCTTGCAGCCTTCCCGTTGAGATCAGGAACAAGACAAGGATGCCCACTTTCACCACTCTTGTTCAACATAGTATTAGAAGTCCTAGCAACAGCAATCAGACAACAGAGAGAAATAAAAGGTATCCAAATTGGTAATGAAGAAGTCAAACTCTCTCTCTTCGCAGATGACATGATTCTTTATATGGAAAACCCAAAAGACTCCACCCCCAAACTACTAGAACTCATACAGCAATTCAGCAGCGTGGCAGGATACAAAGTCAATGTGCAGAAATCAGTGGCTTTCTTATACACTAACAAGGAAAATACAGAAAGGGAAATTAGAGAATCGATTCCATTTACTATAGCACCAAGAAGCATAAGATACCTGGGAATAAACCTAACTAAAGAGGTAAAGGATCTATACTTGAGGAACTATAGAACACTCATGAAAGAAATTGAAGAAGACACAAAAAGATGGAAGACCATTCCATGCTCTTGGATCGGAAGAATAAACATCGTTAAAATGTCTATACTGCCTAGAGCAATCTATACTTTTAATGCCATTCCGATCAAAATTCCACCGGCATTCTTCAAAGAGCTGGAGCAAATAATCCAAAAATTTGTATGGAATCAGAAGAGACCCCGAATCGCTAAGGAAACGTTGAAAAACAAAAATAAAGCTGGCGGCATCACCTTACCTGATTTCAAGCTTTATTACAAAGCTGTGATCACCAAGACAGCATGGTACTGGCATAAAAACAGACACATAGACCAGTGGAACAGAGTAGAGAGCCCTGATATGGACCCTCAACTCTATGGTCAATTAATCTTCGACAAAACAGGAAAAAATATACAGTGGAAAAAAGACAGTCTCTTCAATAAATGGTGCTGGGAAAACTGGACAGCTATATGTAGAAGAATGAAACTCGACCATTCTCTTACACCGTACACAAAGATCAACTCAAAATGGATAAAAGACCTCAACGTGAGACAGGAATCTATCAGAATCTTAGAGGAGAACATAGGCAGCAATCTTTTCGATATCAGCCACAGCAACTTCTTTCAAGATACGTCTCCAAAGGCAAAGGAAACAAAAGCGAAAATAGACTTCTGGGACTTCATCAAAATCAAAAGCTTCTGCACAGCAAAGGAAACAGTCAAAAAAACAAAGAGGCAACCCACGGAATGGGAGAAGATATTTGCAAATGACAGTACAGACAAAAGGTTGATATCCAGGATCTATAATGAACTCCTCAAACTCAACCCACACGAAACAGACAAACACATCAAAAAATGGGCAGAAGATATGAACAGACACTTCTCCAATCAAGAAATACAAATGGCTATCAGACACATGAAAAAATGCTCATCATCATTAGCCCTCAGGGAGATTCAAATTAAAACCACATTGAGATATCACCTTACACCAGTTAGAATGGCCAAAATTAACAAAACAGGAAACAACATGTGTTGGAGAGGATGTGGAGAAAGGGGAACCCTCTTACACTGTTGGTGGGAATGCAAGTTGGTGCAGCCTATTTGGAGAACAGTGTGGAGATTCCTCAAGAAATTAAAAATAGAGCTTCCCTACGACCCTGCAATTGCACTCCTGGGTATTTACCCCAAAGATACAGATGTCGTGAAAAGAAGGGCCATCTGTACCCCAATGTTTATAGCAGCAATGGCCACAGTCGCCAAACTATGGAAAGAACCAAGATGCCCTTCAACGGATGAATGGATAAGGAAGATGTGGTCCATATACACTATGGAGTATTATGCCTCCATCAGAAAGGACGAATATCCAACTTTTGTAGCAACATGGACGGGACTGGAAGAGATTATGCTGAGTGAAATCAGTCAAGCAGAGAGAGTCAATTATCATATGGTTTCACTCATTTGTGGAGCATAACCAATAGCATGGAGGACAAGGGGCGTTAGAGAGTAGTAGGGAATTTGGGTAAATTGGAAGGGGAGGTGAACCATGAGAGACTATGGACTCTGAAAAACAGTCCGAGGGGTTTGAAGTGGCGGGGGGGTGGGAGGTTGGGGTACCAGGTGGTGGGTATTATAGAGGGCACAGCTTGCATGGAGCACTGGGTGTGGTGAAAAAATAATGAATACTGTTTTTCTGAAAATAAATAAATTGGGAAAAAAAAAAAAAAAAACCATATGATGGGAGACAACTTCTTGGACAATGAGATCACCCCACCTCCTGAGGGCCACCCTGGGTACAAACAGGCATTGTAACCCTCAGCCTGAGCATGCTTGCAAACAAGCGCTCTCAGTGGCATAGCCAGAATCCCTCATTGCAAGCCTGGTACGCCCCTAGGCCCAAATAATAACCCTTGGTGTGATTTTCCAGGCACCCAGTCTCAGCGCCCGTCTCTGGGATCCCTGTTTTGGGGCAACCCAATGACGGAAAACAGCACACTTCCTGTCCCTGAAAAAGCCACCAAACTTGGGGAGCTGCCAGGATCCTAAGAGGGGAAAAATCCCCCATGGACCCGTGAGACCACACCTGCATTCCGAGGCCATCCTGCAAACACAATCCACATAGAAAATCCTGTGCTACCGCCTCCGAGTCACCCTAATTACATTTCCTCACGAACTACCCTCCAGGTGTATGCACTGGGCCTGCGATCACCTCGCCACTAACCCTAACCCGAATCTGTGCTTGCAGACTTCTTTCCCAAAACCATGGCTCACTTGCCTTCCAGGATGGTGTCTCTGGAGCCAGAGCACAGGGCTGTGCCTGCCATCCCCAAGGAAACTGTTCCTGTCTCAGTTGCCCAAATATTTCAAATTTGGAGAAACCTGCAAGGCCCCAGACCCCACCTCAATATTGACGGCCTCTCTGCACGCAATGCCCAGTCGGAAAGACCCTGATCACCTATATCCAGGCAGACACCCAAGCCAATGGTCCTGAGTCAGAAGTTTGAAACTGACATAACTCTAGGACCTCATTGGAACCCTAGATTAGGTTTCCAGGCATCTGTCCTCAGTGAACTTTCTGGAATACCAACTTATGATACAACATGTGATCCCTGAGCCCCACAACAGAAGATATCCTGTCCCCAGAAGGAAACCGTGCTCCTTGACCTCTGCCAAACCCTCAGAGTAGAAGAATCCTGCACGTCACCTTAACCAACAGCACATTCTAAGATCTCCCTAATAAGAAACCACCATTGTGACCCCTCTGCAAGAGATTCAATATCAACTCAAGGCCTTGATACTTCGCCCCAGAGCCACCAGTTGGACCTGCATGTTCCTCAGCTGCAATGATCAATGGAAGTGCGCTTTCCAGGCATCGATGTGGGAGAGCTCTGCTACCCAAACTTTCCACATGGGGGACCTGGAGCAAACAAACTAGACTCCACCTGTCCAGTCGAAGGAAACCTTACTGTTTGGAGCATCTCACAAGCCTCAGAGTGGGAAATCCTTCATGGCCTCTTGACATCACCCCTCCATTTGTCTGTCATCATAGATACAAACCCCAGTGTGAGCAAACATCTGACATCCACCTTTAGGTGCTAGATATCCCGTATAAGACACTGCACAAAGGAACTGCCTTCTGCTTGGCAATAAATTGATCCACAGCTTATGTTTACAGTACCATCCTCACCCTACTGGTCCCCAAGCTCTCTTGATAGGAAATTCTGGAGCTACCATGCAGCATTCTTCCTTCCCCATAGAAAGAAGAAGTGCATGGTGTGTTTGCCCAGAAACCCCACATGAGACTCAATCTGATTGGGCTTCAAGGGAACCCCGATTTATAGGCTTTCTGGCCACTAGTGCTGGGTCTGACAGAGCCTGAGCACTTAAGTAGTGTCAGCAAACCTGAGAGCGGGCAACATATCCAGCATGTGAGACTGGTCACGGACAAAGTCTGTCATCTCTACCCATCCTTGGTGTTCAGGCACCTGTCCCCAGATTTTGCTGGAATCCCTGCCAATGGGGGAACCTAAAGCACAATAGAGAACTCCTCCTTCCCATGGCAGGAAACCTGGCTGTTGGGATGGGTGTCCAACCTTCAAAATGGGAGCCAGCTGCAAGGCCAATGAAAGCATGCCCACTCCTGAGGGCCACGCTGGGCACAAACAGGCATTGTGAACCTCAGCCTGAGCATGTTTTCAAAGAAGCCCTCTCAGTTGCACCATCAGGAAACCACATTGCAGGCCTGGTATGCCCCTCGGCCCAAATCCTAAGCCTTGTGGGATTTTCCAAGCACCCTGACCCAGAGCCCATCGCTCGAATCCCTGTTTTGGTGCAGGCATAAGATGGAAAACAGCACTATTCCCTTTGGCGAGAAAGCCTCCTAACAATGGGAGCCGCCAGGATCTTTAGAGCAGAAAAATATCCCATGGACCCATGAGTCCACACCTGCATTCTGAGGTCATCCTGGGCACACAATCCAGATATAAAAGCCTGTGTTACCACCTTAGAGTCACCCGATTTATGATTCCTGATGAGCTGACCTCCAGGTCTATGCATTGGGTCTGCGATCACCTCACTACTAACACTAAGCCGAGTTTGTGTTTGCAGACTTCTCTCCCAAAACCATGATTTACATGCCTTCCAGGATAGGGTCTGTGGATCCACACCACAGGACTGTGCCTGCCATCCCCAAGGACATTGTGCCCTCAAAGTTGCCCAAACCCACCAGATGGGAGAAATCTGCAAGGCCCCTGAGCCCACCCCAATTATGGAGGCTGCTCTGGAATCAAATGCGTAGTCTGAAACACCCTGATCACCTACATCCAGGAAGACACAAAGTCAATGGGCCTGAGTCAGATGATTGACCCTGACATGCTCCTAGTACTTCATTGGAACCCTATATTAGGTTTTCAGCCACCTGTCCTCAGAGGCCTGCTCTGGAATACCAACTTATGATTCAACATGTGGTACCTGAGCCACAAAACAGAATATGTCCTGTCCCCAGAAGGAAATCGTGCTCTTGGACCTGTGTCAAGCCCTCAGGGTAGATGAGTCCTTCACAGTCCCTTAGCCACCAGCACATTCTAAGATGTCCCTGGTAACAAACCAGCATTGTGACCCATCTTCATGAGACTACATGTCAACTCAAGGCCTTGGTACTTCACCTTAGAACCACCAGAATGAACCTGCCCTGTTCCTCTGCTGCAATGGTCAATGGAGGTGTGCTTTCCAGGCATCAATATGGGAGTGCTCTACTACAGAAACTTTCCTCATGGGGGACCCTGGAGCAAACAAACCAGAATCCCCCTGTCCAGTTGAAGGAAACCTTATTGTTTGGAGCAACTCACAAGCCCCAGTGTGGGGAATCCTTCATGACCTCTTGACACCACCCTCCATTTGTTGGTCAGCATAGACACAAAGTCTTGTGTGAGCAAACAGTTGGCATCCACACTTATTCAGGCGTTGGATATATCCAATCAGCCGCTGCACACTGGAACTGCCTTCTGCTTTATAATGACATTAATAGTTGCATGAGTTTACCATTCAATCTCCACCCTCCTGGTCCACAAGCCCTCTTGATAGGGAATTCTGGAGCAGCAAGGCAGCATTCTCCCTGCCCCAAGAAAGAAGAATTGCCTGGTGATTCTGCCCAGAAACCCCACATGAGGATCCACCTGCAGGGCCCTCGACGACACCCTAATATCTTAGACCACAATGGGAACTAAGGCTCTCTCTGACAGAGCCTGAGCATGACCTCAAGTCAGCAATACAGATAGTGGGCCCCATTTCCTGCAGGTGGGACTTGTGGCCCAAAGCCGTCATCTCTACTCAACCTGGATATTCAAGGCTCTGTGCCCAGTCTGTAACTCAAATCCCTGCCTATGGGGTACCTGAAGCACAACCGTACTCCTCCTTCCTGATGGCAGGAAATTTGGCTGTTGGGATGGGTGTGCAACCCTCAGGGTGCTAACCAGCTGCATGGACATGAGACCACGGACACACATGGGAGCCTCCCTGCGCACAAACAGGCATTGTGACCATCAGCATGAACCTGCTTCCTAACAAACCCCCACGATAGCTGGACCAGGAGCCCGCAGAGTGGGATAACCAGGCCCCTAGAGGCAAATCCTCACCCTCATTGGTGTTTTTCAGTCACCTAGACCCAGAAACTGTCCCTGGAATCCCTCTTGTGGGGGTCCATTTAGATGGAAAACAGAAGTCTTCCCTTCCACCAGAGATAGCAAATTCTTGGGAGATGGGCAGAATCCCAAGAGATGAAGAATGTTCCACGGTCCCATGAAGCCACCCCTACATTTTGCGACCATTCTGGACACACAATCCAAACAGAAAAGCCTGCCCAACTGCCTGGACGACACCTTAATTTCACTACACAATGAGTTGCCCTCAGAGCCTGCAGATCGGGGCTGTGATCACCTTGGGCCTCACCATATGCTAGTTCATGTTTTTAGATTTTTGTCTCCAAAAACCTGTCGCACATGCCCTCCAGGATGGGGGCTCTGGAGCCACACTGGACGATGGTGCCTACCCTCCCTAAGGAAACTCTGCCCTTCACTGTTGCCCAAACCCTGAAGCTTAGGAGCAAAGTACAAAGCCCCTGAGCCCACCTCAATTTCCAAGAATGGTCTGGACCCAAGTGTACATTGTGACACACAGTGAGCACCTGCCTGCAGGCAAACATCCAAGTCAAAGGCCCTGAGTCAGAAAATTGAACCTGACATGCCCCTAGGACTTCATCAATGCGCTAGCTTGGGTTTTCAGGCACCTGTCCGGCTGGGCTGGCCACTAGTGCTTTGTCTGACAGAGCCTGAGCCCCGACCTAGTATCAGCTAACCAGAGAGCAGAGCCCATAACCAGCATGTGAGACTTAACATGGCCAAAGTCCATCATCTCTACCCATCCTTGGTATTCTGGCATCTGTCCCCAGACCTTTGCTGGAATGCCTGCCAATGGGGGAACCTGAAGGACAAGAGAGAACTGCTCCATCCCCATGGCAGGAAATGTGGTTGTTGGGAAGGGTGTCCAACCCTCAGAGAGGGAGCCAGCTGCACAGTCAATGAGACCACGCCCACTCTTGAGGTTCACTCTGGGGACAAACAGGCATTGTGACCCTCGGCCTGAGCATTCTTTCAAACAAGCCCTGTCAGTTGCACCACCAGGATCCCCCATTGCAGGCCAGATACGCCCCTAGGCCCAAATCCTAACCCTTGGTCAGATCTTCCCTGCGCCCAGACCCAGAGCCTGTCTCTGGAATATGTTTTGGGTAACCCCTAAGATGGAAAAGAGCACTCTTCCCTTCCCCGAAAAAGCCACCAAACTATTGGGGGCTGCCAGGATCCTCAAAGAGGAAAAGTGTCTCATGGACCCCTGAGACCACACCTGCATTCCGAGGTCATCCAGATAAAAAACCCTGTGCTACCGTTTTCGAGTCACCCTAATTACAGTTACTGATGAGCTGCCTTCCAGGTCTATGCTTTGGGCCTGGTATCATCTCGCCACTAACCCTAACCCGAGTGTAATTGCAGATTTCTCTCCATTACCATGGATCACATGCCCTCTAGGATTGTTTCCCTAGAGCCACACCACAGGACTGTGCCTGCCATCCCCAAGGAAATTTTGCCTGTCACATTTGCACCAACCCTCCACATGAGGAGAAACCTGAAAGGCCCCTGAGCCCACCCCAATATTGGAAGCCATTCTGGACGCAAATGCACAGTATGCACTGATTACCTACATGCAGTCCAACACCAAGTTAATGGTCCTGAGTCAGAAGATTGAACCTGACATGCTCCTAGGACCTCATTGGAACCCTAGATTAGGTTTTCAGGCATCTGTCCTCAGTTGACTGTCCTGGAATAACATCTTATGATACAACATGTGGTCCTTGGGCTACACAACAGAACTTCTTCTGTCCCCAGAAGGTAACCGTGCCCTTTGACCTGTGTCAAATCCTCAGGTTATGAGAATACTGCATGATCCCTTATCCACCAGCACATTCTAAGATCTCCCTGGTAAGAAACCAGCATTGTGACACATATGCAAGAGATTCCATGTCAACTCAAGGCCTTGGTACTTTGTGCCAGAGGAACCTGTCATGTTCCTCAGCCGCAATGGTCTATGGAGGTGTGCATCTAGGTATCCATCTGGTGCAAACTCTGCTACCTAAACATATCAGACTCCAGTGTGAGCAAACATCTGACATCCACCCTTACTCAGGTGCTGAATATCTCATTCGTTGGCCATCATAGATACAAACTCCAGCGTGAGCACATATTTGACCCGGGCCCATGCTCCGGTGCTAGAGATCTCGAAACAACTGCTGCACATTGGAATGGCCATGTGCTTGGTACTGAGCTTAACCGTAACTTGTGTTTTCAGACTTCTGTTCTCACACATCTCGCCTATAAGCCCTGCATACTGGGAAGGTTGGAGCCAAAAAGCAGCCTTCTGCCTGCCCAACAGAAAGAAGTACTGCCCTATGGGACTGCGCAGAAACCCCACATGAGGATCCACCTGCACGGTCCTCTATGACACCCCAATATCTTAGACCACCCTGTGTAGTAATGCTCTGTTTGACACAACTTGAGCCCCAAACTCCTGGCAGCCACCCAAATAGCGGGCCCCTATCCTGCAGGTGGGTCCTGGCTTTACCTGAGTCCTTCATCTCGAATCACCCTGGGTATTCTGGTACTTGTCCCAGAACATAGCTCAAATTCCTGCCCATGGGGTACCCAGTAGCACAGAAGAGTACTCCTCCTTCCCCATGGCAGGAAAACTAAATGTTGAGATGGTTGTCCAACCCTCAGATTGGGATCCAGGTGCACAATGCTGCTTGGTGTCCAGGGAGACTTTAGAATGTGGAGGTGGCTCTGGGGACATGCAGGATTCTCCTACACTTAGTACTGGACCCTATTCCCAAGAGCCAGTTTTCCTCCTCGGGACAGGAGGTATTCTGTTGTATGGCTAGGTACCACATTTTGGGCTCTATATTGGATTTCTAAAACAGGCCTCTGGGGACAGTGGCCTGAGAACCTAAGCTAGTGTTCCTTTGATGTCCTAGGAGCATGTCAGGTTCAATCTTCGGACTCAGAGCCATTGACCTGCGTGTCTTCCTGGAGGTAGGAGTTGAGGGTGTGTCTGACTGTGCATTTTCTCCAGAGTGCCCTATGAAATTAGGGTGGGCTCAGGGAATGTGCAGGTTTCTCCTAAATTGGAGGGTTTGGGCCACTGAGACGGACAGAGTTTTCTCGGGATTGCAGGCCCATTGATGCTTGGTGGTTGTGGAGGCCCCATCCTGGAGGCATGTTGGTCAGGGATTTGCAACCTACATCTTCAGAAACAAACTCGGGTAAGGGTTAGGGGCGAGGGGATGGGACGCCATATCTGCAGACCCTGAGGGCAGTTCCACAGGATTTGACATTCAGGGGGCTTGGAGGCAGTAGCACAGGCTTTTCTGTCTGGATTGTGTGTCTAGGATGGCCACGGAATGGACTGGTGACCTCATGGGTCCATGGGAGATTCTTCCTATCTGGGGATTCTGCCCTCCTCCCAAGAGTTTCGTGTCTTTTGGGGGGAAGGGAAGAGTGCTGTTTTCTGTCTCAGGATTCCCGGCCAAACAGGGATACCAGAGATGGGTTCTGGGTCCGCGCGCCTTGATACCCCAACAAGGATTAGGATTTGGGCCTATGGGAATGAGAAGCCTGCTTTGTTTGCTCCCAGTCATGCTCCTTAGGGGGCTTGTTTGAAAGCGTTCTCAGTCTGAGGGTCACAAGGCATGTTTGGGCCCAGCTGCCCATCCTGAGTGGGCATGGTCTCATGTGCCATGCAGCTGGCTCCCACTCTGAGGGTTGGACAACCATCTCAACATCCATGTTTACTGCCATGGGGAAGGAGGTGAACTCTTTCGTTCTTCAGGTTCCGCCATGGGCAGAAATTTGAGCTGTTTGGGGACAGGTACCTGAATACCCAGGTTGTTTGAGATGATGGCCTCGGGCCAAGGCAGGTTCCACCTGCAGCATATGGGCCCAATATCTGGGTGGCTGACAGGAGGTCGGGGCTCAGGCTGTGTCAGACAGATCATTAGTGCACAGAGCTTCCTATGATATTGGGGTGCTTTTGAGGGCCATGCAGGTAGATACAAATGTGGGGTTTCTGGGAAGACCCATAGGGCTCTTCTTTCTGGTTGGCAGGCCGAAGGCTGTTGCAGCTTCAGTATTCCAAATATTGAGTGCTTGCAGGTATGGAGTGTGAGGATGGAACTGTGAAAACAGCAGTTACGGTTAAATTCAGGGCCGAGTGCATGGCAGTTCTAATGTACAGTGGCTGTTTCGAGATCTCCAGCACCTGAGTAAGGGCGAGTTTCAAATGTCTACTCACGCTGGAATTTCTATCCATGATGGCCAAGGAATGGTGGGGTCACCTCAAGAAGCCTTGGAGGCTTTCCCAAGCTCGAGCTTGTGAGCTGCTCCTAACAGCAAGGTGTCCTTTTGTGAGACAGCAGAAATCCGGTTAGAGAGCTCCAGGGTCCCCCATATGGAAATATTCAATAGTAAAGCTCTCTGAATGGATGCCTGGAAAGCCCACCTCGTTTTAACAGTGCAGCCGAGGAACAGGCCAGGCTTGATCCGCTGGCTCTGGGTTCGTAGTTCCAAGTGATCTTAGCTGACGGAGGTTCTCAGTCTGATGAGTCTCAATGCTGCTTGCTGTCCAGGGAGACCTTAGAATGTGGCACATCTCTGGAGTCATGCAGGATTCTTTTACACTGAGACTTGGACCCTGTTCCTGCTGGGGTCCGTGATCAATGGAACGAGACTGATTCAAAGCGAAGGCCAAGCAAAGCTTAATTTTGCGCCAAGCATCAAGAATCAAAGTGAATGGTCAGGGCTGTCTCTTAGGAAAAGGTGATGACGACGACCCCAGCAAGACCACTCCCAACATGGCCGCTCTGGACGAGGCCTCTCCCCAGACGAGGCTTCTCCTGACCTGACCACTCACCGAAGTGGCCTCATGTCGAGGAAGCCAGTCCCGGAATGAAGCTGCTCCCCGGAATGACGCTGCTCCCGCAAGGCCGCTTGGCAATGCCACAGCTTGGGGTGGCGGGGTCACTGGCAGTGGGGCCACTGGCAGCTTTCTTGGCTCTTACAGCTCTGACAAGAGCTCTGACAGCTCTGACAGCTCTTACATGAGCTCTGACGGCTCTGGAGGCTCTTACAACTCTTACAAGAGCTCTGAACAATCTTACAGCTCTTACAAGAGCTCTGATGGCTCTGACAACTCTGACAGCTCTCCTGGCTCTGATGACTCTCCTACTCCTCGATGGCTCTCCTTCTTCTCCGACAGATCTCCTTCATCTCCGACGACTCTCCTTCTTCTTCTCCGATGACTCTCCTTATTCTTCTAGGACGACTCTCCTACTCCTCCTCAGCCTTAGCCTTGCAGACTAACCTTTATAGGGATGGTTGAGCCCCGCCCACACACAGGTGGCCAAAGGAATTTAAACTCACTTTAGTAAATATATGTGCACACCTATGATTGGAAGTCTTCACCTGGCCTGACTCGCCCTTGTATCTAGGCTTTGCAAGTAAGTTCTTCTGGGAGGGACAAGGTCAGTCTAAGTTCACTGCAACAAAATGGCTCCATCTATCCAACCAGGCCCTTACACTCTCCACTTTTCTTTGGATATTAGTCAAATCCTTCACTTTTCAGCCAGGTCTATGATATATTGAGCATGTAAGACTAACATTTTATCGCTCTAATTTTTTTTTTTTTGGTCCAAATGACATTAGGGCGTTTATAATACAGGGGCCAAAAAGTAACAGTAGTACACAGTTGCCTGATAAGTTAGCCATTCAATGCTTTGTATAACCTTTTCCATTTTTTTCTAATTCCGTTCATCTAATTTGTCACCTATACTTTACGTAAAGAGGTCACAATAGGAGCAAGGAAAGGAGATCCACCCATCCACCACCAGTCTCCAGAATTAGTTCTGTCAAGGTCTCTTTAGGAGTCCGGTTCATTCTCTCTACTTGCCCAGAATTCTGGGGCCGATAGGCACAATGTTGTTTCCAATTTGTGCCCACGGCCGTGGCCAATGCCTGTGAGAGTGAACTCACAAATGCAGAGCCATTGTATGACCCAATCACGAGAGTTAGCCCAAACCTAGGAGCTATTTCTTCTAGTAGCTTTTTGGCTACCACTCCTGCTGTCTCATGTTTGGTGGAAAAAGCCTCTACCCAGCCTGAAAAGGTATTTATAAAAACTAGCATAAACTTGTGCCCATATTTTCCAGGTTTCATTTCTGTAAAATCTATTTCCCAATAAATTCCTGGTTCCTTACCTCTCTTTTCCCTCTTCTCATTCTAGTTCCTCCCACATTAACTGCCTGGCATTGAACACATCAATCAACTATATGCTGAACCATACACCATAATTTAGAAACCTGGAATTGTGGGCGTCTGGGTGGCTCAGTGGGTTAAGCTGCTGCCTTCGGCTCAGGTCATGATCTCAGGGTCCTGGGATCGAGTCCCGCATCGGGCTCTCTGCTCGGCAGGGAGCCTGCTTCCCTCTCTCTCTCTCTGCCTGCCTCTCCATCTACTTGTGATTTCTCTCTGTCAAATAAATACATAAAATCTTAAAAAAAAAAAAAGAAACCTGGAATTGCTTGCCTATAAGGTCCTTGAGTTTGCGTATCCCCAAATGAGTACCCTGATATATCTGGTCTACTAACTTCTTACCTAGTTTTTGAGGAAGAATTATTTTTTCCTGCTTTAGTCTTAGCCCAGTCCCCTTCACAGTCCAATTTAACCCATTTCTGTAAATACCTTAAATCTTCTTCTGAATAGTTCGGTTTTTCTGGTAGAGCTAGATCCAAAAGTGAAAGCAGTTCTTGCACTGTTTCTCGGGCTGCCTGCTTTGCGTCTTGATCTGTTAAGTGGTTTCCTTTTGAAATCAGATCAGTCCCCTTTTCGTGTTCTGGGAAATGCAAAACAGCCACCTCTTTTGAGTCCCAAATAGCCTGGAGGAGAGCCAATATCTCTCCTCTGTTTTTAATTCCTTTTCCTTCTGCTGTTAATAGGCCCCTTTCTTTATAAATAGCCCCGTGCATATGGAGAGAAGCAAAGGCATACCTGCTGTCCCTACAGATGTTGGCGGTTTTAGCTTTGGCCATCTGCAGTGCCTTAATGAGTGCAATCAGTTGCGCTTTTTGTGCTGAAGTTCCATGTGACAGGGCTGCTGTACAGAGTTTCTGCTCAGGAGAAACCACCACAGCCCCTGCAAACCTCTTTCCATTGACCATGTAGCTACTCCCATCTGTGAACAGAGTCATCTCGGCATCGGGGAAGGGAATGTCTCTGAGATCTGGCCTTATTCCTGTGACTTGGTTTAGGACCTCCCCACCGTAGTGTGGATGGTCAGCTAACTCCTCTGGCAGCAGTGCGGCTGAATTTAGCACCGCCGGGGGCTGGAACTTCACTCTTGGTTCGTTGAGGAGAAGGGCCCGATACCCCGTCACTCGGGCGTTCATCATCCATTGGTCTGGTGGAGTCTGGAGAAGGCCCTCAATAGCGTGTGTCATGGTTACTATGAGATTTTGACCCAGAGTCAATTTACTTGCATCCTTGACCAGGAGGGCCATTGCAGCAATTATGCGAAGGGGGAAAACCAGCTGCTACTGGATCTAGTTTCTTGCTAAGATAGGCTACTGGCCTTCACCAAGGCCCAAGAGTCTGAGTTAAAATTCCTTTGGCCACCCCTGCTTTTTCATCAACATATAATTGGAAGGCCTTGGTAATATCTGGTATGGCCAATACTGGGGCACTCAGTAAGGCTGTTTGTAATTCCTGAAATGCTCCATCTGCCTTAACTGTCCACTTTATCATAGTGAGCACTCCTTTTGCCAGTTTGTAGAGAGGTCGGCAATCTCCACAAACCACGGTATCAACAGACTACAGTATCCCTCCATCCCAAGAATCTCCCTTACTTCTCGGGACGTGGTGGGGTGGGGGTATCGGGTGATCACCTGTTTCCTTGACTCAGACAGTGTACATACTCCCTCATGGAGATCAAAGCCTAGACAGAGCTGTCCTTTATTCACTGACACCTGATACCCTTTTTCCTGCAGAGTCTGTAAGATAACTCTCGTCCTCCGCAAACATAACTCATAGTACTCAGCAGCTATTAGCAAGTAATCAATGTACTGTAACAGAGTGACTCCTAGGTTGGAGGTTCTGTACTCATGCAAATCCTTGTGTAGGGCCTCATTGAAGATAGTGAGCGAATTTTTGAACCCTTGGGGAAATCTTGTACAGGTGAGCTGGCCTTGAAACCCTTTCTGTCGGTCGGACCACTCAAAAGCATAAAGGGGCTGAGATTACCTTGCTAAAGATATACAGAAAAATGCATCCTTGAGATCTAAGATGGTATGCACAGTTATTTTAGGGCCCAGGAGGAAGAGTAGGGTGTAGGGGTTAGGCACCATTGGGTGGATATCTTCAACCCATTTATTAACTTCCTGCAAGTCCTGGACAGGTTGGTACCCCCCTGTCTCGGCCTTTTAAACGAGCAGCAAAGGTGTGTTCCATGGAGATTTGTAAGGAACTAGGATTCCCTCTCCTTGGAGGTGGTTAATGTGTTTTCTGATCCCTTCCTTTGCTTCCCGGGGAAGGGGGTACTGCCAAACGTGAATAGCCGTAGCTGCCGCCTTTAATTGTACCACCACTGGAGGTTGTTCCTTGGTCAATCTAGGGGCTTCCCTTCTGCCCAGACCTGGGAAACTTATCCTGTAGGATATGGAGAAGGTGCCCCCCCGCTTTGTTTCCTCTGGTTTTGAGACTGGCTTGTAAAGGAGGTATTCATCTACTGCTGCCATAAACACTTGTACAGTGGGTTGTCTCAAGGTTACAGTCAAGTCTCCTTCCAAGAAATGAATGCCAGCTCTTAACTTGTGGAGGATATCTCTTCCCATCAAATTATATGGGGCATTAGGGAGGACCAAAAATCGATGTTTAACTACTCCCGAGGCCAAATTTAAAGTCCTTTCTGTTGTCCATTAATGTCTCGCTGTGTCATTTGCTCCTTGTACCCAAACTTCCTCTCCAAGTAGTTTTCCCATAGGTTTAAGTAATGATGAAAATTGGGCTCCCGTTTCCACCAAAAAAATCCACTGATTTCCCCTCCACTTCAATTTTTACCCAAGGTTCAGGAAGGGGCTCCGAACCATGGCCCCTTCAATCACTGGTGGCAAGCATTGCTGTCTTCCTTTTAGGGCACTTCCTGTGGCAATGTCCTTTTCCCTTACAGTAAGCTCACTGATCTGAATCTAAGTCTTCCCGCCTTTCTTCTCTGTGCTTAGGCTTTTCCTTCCATTTACTATACCCTACCGTCTCCGCCACGCCTCATGTAAGGCCAAAGCCTTAACCAATTTTTTTGTCTGTTTTTCGTCCTCTTGTGCACTCTGTTGTTGTTGTTAAACACCTTTTCTGCTATTCCCACTAACTCAGCCATATTCTTCCCTTAAAATCCCTCAATTTTCTGAAGTTTCCTCCTTATATCTGGGGCTGACTGACTGGCAAATGCAAGATTCATTGCCCTCTGATTTTTGGGTGCCTCAGGATCGAACGGGATATACATTTTATAGGCTTCAATTAGCCTTTCTAGTAAAGCTCCTGGAGTCTCATTTTTACCTTTAATCACTGTACTAATTTTAGATAAATTTATGGGTCTCCTTGTAGCTGCATGGAGGCCTCCCAGTAGAGACTTCCCATAGAAATGTAAGCTCTCCTTGCCTTTATCTGAGTTTGGATCCTAGTCGGGGGGATCCCTCGGACAGTAGTCCTCCATTCAGCAGGGATCGAGGTCCCTGCCACATTTCTCTTTTATCACCTTATGGGTTTCTCGCATGATGTGAACCCGCTCTTCCCCGTTAAAGAGACCCATAAGGAGCTGTTGAACATCCAACCAGGTACGTTGATGAGTAAGAGATATAGTCTCCAAGAGGCTAAATAAATCCTGAGGGTGGTCAGAAAAGGATTTGTGTTGGGTCTTCCAGTTATAGATGTCAGAAGAGGAGAAAGGGATATAGCTTAGGTAGGGCCGCCCTCTCCCATCTGGTAGAGCAACCTCACGAAGAGGCAGCATTGGCATGGACAGTACCGGTGAGGCAAAGGGAGGCAGAGGGGGATAGAGGAAAGGGGAAAGGTCATGGCAGTCTCTCTGCTTGGTGGTTCCATAGGTGGACCCCAACCGTGTACAAGGTGGATGGTAAAGACATTTCAGGACCGACAGTTAGATTTAGAGAACAAATAAGGCGGGGGGATTCCGTATCTTCCATATCCAATGGAGGTCGAACAGTCTTCTTCCGTGGTTCCCTCTCATCTGTCTGTTCTGGTTTTGGTGCTCCAACCTGCCTTAGAGGGAGAGAAATGATTTCGTTAGCAAGGGGAAGGTGGGACTTGAGCCATGACAGCGGCTCTTCTATCAGATATCACCAGTCCACAATGTATGGTATTTGGTCTCGATGCAGATCAAAGACCTCACTCAGGGTAGAATAGATCTGAGTCAAGGCAAACGTTCCTTCTGGCGGCCACCCTGTGGAGAAAGTGGGCCACTCTAATGGCAGTGTTTTTAGTTTTCCCAGGTAAACCTTGTCACCTGAGTGGCTTTACCTTGAAGATCCTTGAAATGTTCAAGAACAAGACCTAGAGGTGTCACAGGCCCCTTACTCCCCATTTGTCCCATTTCTCCAAATACAACAAATAGCACAACAGACAACAACAACAACAACAAAAAAAAAAAAAAAAAAAAAAAAAACAAGGCTAAGACAACTGCAGACCCAGTTATTCCCATCCAGAGCCTGCTGCTGGTGGGGACTTTCTTAGTCCCTTGCAAACACAACAAACCACACAACAGACAACAAAAGAACCAGGCAAAGACAACCACAGACCCAATGATTCTTACCCAGAATCTGCCACTGGTGGGCGCTTTCTTTATCCCTCAACCTGCTAGGGGGACTCGAACCCCTCAACTCTCTGGGGGACTTGAACCACCCGAACGTCTAGGGAGACTTGAACAGCCCCTCCACCCAGGAGGACTTAAATCCCCTGACTGCTGAGGGGGACTGGAACCCTTTGTTGATGTGCCAGCAGAGGCATGGGGCATCCGCGCATCCACTCCAGCCCTGGAGAGCATGGCTGCATGCAGCTTCTCCCCAGTGGGTTATACCCTGGAACTCCAACCAGACAGATAGACAGGATCCCAATAGCCAAGATTCAAATACCCAAGATCCCAATACCTCCTGAGGCTTTTCCCAAAAATCCCATTGCTGGCTTAGTTCTTGTAGTTTGATTCTGGACAAGCCCCCAATGTTGGGATCCGGGATCAAAGGAATGAGACTGATTCAAAGCGAAAGACAAGCAAGGCTTTATTTCACTCCAAGCATCAAGAATCAAAGTGAAAGGTCAGGGCTGTCTCTTAGGAAAAGGTGACGATGACGACTCCAGCAAGGCCACTCCCAACGTGACCACTCTGGACAAGGCCTCTCACCAGATGATGCTGCTCCTCACTAGGCCGCTCACCAAGGCGGCCTCACGTCGAGGAAGTCAGTCCCAGAATGAAGCTGCTCCCTGGAATGACGCTGCTCCCGCAAGGCCTCTCAGAGAGGTCACTGCTCACGGCAGTGGGACTGCTGTTGGCCAGGCCGTTGGTGGCTCTCATGGCTCTTACAACTCTGACAAGTGCTCTGATAGCTCTGACAGCTATTACAAGAGCTCTGACGGCTCTGACAGCTCTGACAGCTCTTACAAGAGGTCTGATGGCTCTGACAGCTCTGACAGCTCTCCTGGCTCTGATGACTTTGCTACTCCTTTGACAGCTCTCCTTCTTCTTCATTGATGGCTCTCCTTCTTCTTCTATGATGACTTTCCTTCTTCTTCTCTGAAGATTCTCCTTCTTCTTCTCGGACGACTCTCCTACTCCTCCGACGACTCTCCTATTCCTCCCCAGCCTCAGCCTCACAGACTAACCATTTTAGGGGTGGTTGAGCCCCGCCCACACACAGGTGGCCAATGGGATTTAAACTCACTTCAGTAAATATATACACGACCTTCTAATTAGATGTCTTCACCTGGCCTGAAACGCCATTGTATTTAGGTTTTGCAAGTAAGTTCCTCTGGGAGGGGCAGTGATAATCTAAGTTCACTGCAACAAAATGGCTCCTTCTGGAGAAACAGACCCTTACTGTTCCCAAGAGCCAGGTTTCTTCCTCAGAACAAGAGGATTTCTGTTGTATGGCTCAGGGACCACATGTTAGACTATATGTTGGTGTTCCAGAACAGGCCTCTGAGGACAGAGGTCTGAAAACCTAAGCTAGGGTTCTGATGAGGCCTAGGGGCATGTCAGGTTCAATCTTCAGACTCAGGGCCAATCATGAGCATGTCTTCCTGGAGGCAGGTGCTAGGGTGTGTCAGACTGTTCATTTTCTCCAGAGCGGGCTATGAAATTAGGGTGAGCTAAGGTGACTTTCAGGTTTCTCCTAATCTGGAGGGTCTGGGGCACTGAGACGGGTAGAGTTTCCATGGAAGAGCAGGCCCAGTGATGCTATGTGGTTAAGGAGGCCCCATCTTGGAGGGCAGGTTGGTCAGGGATTTGGGACCAAAATCTTCAGAAAGAAACTTGGGTAAGTGTTAGGGGCGAGTGGATGGCAGGCTCTATCTGCAGACCCTGAGGGCAGTTCCTCGGGATTTGAAAATTGGGTGGCTGGGAGGCAGTAGCACAGGCTTTTTTGTCTGAATTGTGTGTCTAGGATGGCCACGGAATGGACTGGTGGCCTCATGGCTCCATGGGAGATTCTTCCTATCTGGGGATTTTGCTGGGACCCAAGAATTTGGTGTCTTTCTGGGGGAAGGGAAGAGTGCTATTTTTTATCTCAGGAGTCCCGGACAAACAGGTATCCCAGAGATGGGTTCTGGGTCTGGGTGACTTGATAAGCCCTGCGAGGTTTAGGAATTGGGCCTATGGGCATGAGAAGCCACTCTGCGGGCTCCTAGTCATGCTCCCGAGGGTGCTCGTTTGAAAAGGCTCTCAGACTGAAGGTCACAATGCCTGTTTGTGTTCCGCTACCTCTCCTGAGTGACCATGGCCTCATGCGCCATGCAGCTGGTCCCACTCTGAGGTTTGGACAACCATCTCGATATCCAGTGTCCTGCCATGGGGAAGGAGGCATACTCTTTTGTGCTTCAGGTTCCCCCATGGGCAGGAATTTGAGCTACATTCTGGTTACAGGTACCTGAATACCCAGGATGGTTCGAGATGATGGCCTCGGGCCAAGGCAGGTCCCAACTGCAGAATATGGGGCCCGCTCTCTGGGTGGCTGACAGGAGGTCGGGACTCGGGCTGTGTCACACAGATCATTAGTGCACAGGGCGGCCGTTGAAATTGGGTTGCTATTGAGGGCCGTGCAGGTTGATCCTCATGTGGGGTTTCTGGGCAGACATATAGGGCACTTCTTCTTTCTGGTGGGCAGGCAGAAGGCTTTGCTTTGGCTGCAGAATTCCCATAAGGAGGGTTTGCAGGTGTGGACTTTGAGGACGGAAGTCTGAAAACACCAGCTACAGTTAAGTTTAGAGCTGAATGCATGGCAGTTCCAATGTGCAGCAGCTGTTTGAGATCTCCAGCACCAGAGAAAGGGCAAGTTTCAGATGTCTACTCACGCTGGAGTTTGTATGCCTGATGGTCAACAAATGGTGAGGTGGCCTCAAGAATCCTTGGAGGCTTTCCCAAGTGGGAGGTTGTGAGCTGTTCTAAATATCAAGGTGTCCTTCCGCAGGACAAAAAAGTCCAGTTAGAGGACTCCAGGGTCCCCCATATGGAAAGATTCGACAGAAGAGCTCTGTGAATGGATGGCTGGAAAGCACAACTCATTTTATCATTGCAGCTGAGGAACAGGGCAGGCTTGATCCGAAGGCTCTGGTTTGAGGTTCCAAGTGATCTGGGTTGAGGGGGTTCTCAGTTAGATGGGTCACAATGATGCTTGGTGTCCAGGGAGACCTTAGAATGTGTCAGTGGCTCTGGGGCCATGCTGGATTCTCCTACACTGAGGGTTGGACCCAGTTCCCAAGAGCCAAGATTCTTTCTTGGGACAGGAGGGGGTCTGTTGTATGGCTCAGGGACCACATGTTGCACCATATTTTGGTTTTCCAGAACAGGCCTTTCAGGACCGAGGCCTGAAAACCTAAGTTAAGGATTCTATGAGGTCCTCTTGGCATGTCAGTTTCACTCTTCGGAGTCAGGGCCTTTGACCTGTGTGTCTTCCTGGAGGTAGGTGCTGAGGGTGTTTCAGACTGTGCTTTTTTTTCCCAGAGTGGCCTATGAAATTGGGATGGGCTCAGGGACCTTGGAGGTTTCTCCTAATGTTGAGGCTTTGGGCAACTGAGATGGACAGTGTTTCCTCGGGAGAGCAGGCCCAGTGATGCGACCTGGTTTTGGAGGCCTCATCCTGGAGGGCATGAGGGTCAGGGCCTTGGGACTGAAGTCTTCAGACCTAAACTCGGGAAAGGGCTGGGGCGAGGTGATGGCTAGCCATATCTGCAGAACCTGAGGTCAGCTCATAGGGATTTGAAATTCAGGCAACTGGGATGCAGTAGCAGAGGATTTTCTGTCTGGATTGTGTGTCTAGGATGGCCACAGAATGGACGGGGGCCTCATAGGTCCATGGGAGATTCTTCCTATCTGGATTCTTTCCGACTCCAAAGAGTTTGGTTTCTTTCTGGGGAAAGGAAGAGTGCTGTTTTCTGTCTCAGGAGTCCTGCCCAAACAGGGATTCCAGACTCGGGTTCTGGGACTGGGCTCTGCCTAACCCAAACAAGAGTTAAGATTTGGGCCTAGGGGCATGACAGGCCTGCTTTGTGGGCTTCTGCTCCAACTCCAGAGGGAGCGTGTTTGAAAGGGGTCTCGCTGAGGATGACAATGCCTGTTTGTGCCCAGGGCGGCTCCAATGATTGGCCGTGGTCTCATGGGTCATGGAGTACCTTCTCACTCTGATGGTTGGACACCCATCTCAACAACAAGGTTTCCTGCCATCGGGTAGGAGGAGTTTCTTGTGCTTCAGGTTCCTCCATAGGCAGAGATTTGATCTACAGTCTGGGGACAGAGGTCTGATTATCCAGGTTGAGTAGAGATGATGGCTTCAGGCCATGGCAGGTATCACCTGAAGGATGGGGGGCCCACTATCTGGGTGGCTGACTGGAGGTCGTGCCTAAGGCTGAGTCAGACAGAGCCTTAATGCCCATTGTGGCCTAAGATATTAGGGGTTGTCGAGGGCCATGCAAGTGGATTCTCATGTGGGGTTTCTTGGCAGATTCACCAAGCACTTCTTTCTATGGGGAAGGCAGAATGCTGCATTGTGGCTCCAGAATTCCCTATTCAGAGAGCTAGGGACCAGTAGGGTGAGGATGGAATTGTAAAACCAAGCTACGGTTAAATTCAGTGCCAAGCAGAAGGCAGTTCCAGTGTGCAGCAGCTGATTCGACATATCCAGTACCTGAGTAAGGGCAGATGTCAGATGTATGCTCACACTGGAGATTGTGTCTATGATGACCGAAAACTGGAGGGGTGGTGTCAAGAGACCATCGAGGATTCCCCACTCTGGGGTTTGTGAGATGCTCCAAACAACAAGGTTTCCTTCTACTGGACAGGGAAGTCTGGTTTGTTTGACCCAGGGTCCCCCATATGGAAACAAACCAGACTCCCCCATATGGAAACTTTGGGTAGCAGAGCTCTCTGAATGGATGCCTGGAAAGCACACCTCCATTGACCGTTGCAGGTGATGAACATGGCAGGTTCGAACTGGTGGCTCTGGGGCGAAGTTCCAAGTTGCTGAGTTGACATGGAGTTTCATGCTGTTGGATCACAATGGTCATTTGTATCCAAGGAGATGTTAGAATTTTGGGGTTTTCAGGGTCCATGCAGGATTCTCCTAGACTGAGTATTGAACACAGCTACCAAGAGCAAGGTATCCTTCTGGGGAAAGGAGGGGTTCTGTTATGTGGTGCAGGGAGCATATGTTGGAATATAAGCTGGTATTGGATAACAGGACTCTGGGGACCGGCGCCTGAAAACCTAAGCTAAGGTATCGATGAAGTCCTAGGGGCATGTCAGGTTGAATCTTCTGACTCAGGGTCTTTGACTTGGATGTCTGTCTAGAGGTAGGTGCTCATTGTGTGTCAGAATGTGCATTTGGGACAAGAGCATTCTTCAAAATTGAGGTGTTCTCAGGGGCTTTGTACTTTGCTCATAATTTTCAGGGTTTTGGCGACAGTGAAGGGCAGTGTTTCCTTCGGGAAGCTAGGCAAAATCCTCTGATGTGACTCCAGAAGCCCCATCCTGGAGGACAAGTGGGCCAGGGTTGTGGGGACAGGAATCTGCAAAATTGAACTAGGGTTAGGGTGAGGGCCGAGGTGTTCACAGGTCCAGTCGGCAGGACCTGAGGGCAGCTCATAGTTTACTGAAATTAACGTGTCATCGAGGCGGTAGCACAGGCTTTTCTGTCAGTATTGTGTGTCCAGGATGGTCGCTAAAGGTAGGGGTGGCTCCATGGGGCCATTGGAGAGTCTTCATCTATGGGGATTCTGCCCAGCTCCCAAGAGTTTGTTGTCTCTGGGGGAAGGAAAGGGTGCTGTTTTCCGTCTCAGGGGACCTCCAAAAGAGGCACTCCAGAGACAGGTTCTGGGTGTGGGCGCCTGGACAACCCCTACGAAGGTGAGGAATTGGCCCTGGGGACCTGGCAGGCCCACTCTGCAGGCTCCTGGTCCAGCTACCGAGGGGGGTTGTTTGAATTAAGGCTCACACTGAGGGTCACAATGCCTGTTTGTGTCCCAGAGTGGCTCCCAGGAGTGGCCGTGGTCTCATGGGCCATGCAGCAGGTTCCCACTCTGGGGGTTTGACACGCATCTCAACAGCCAAGTTTCCTGCCATCGGGAAGGAGTACTCTTGTGCTTCAGGATCCCCCATAGGCAGGGATTTGAGCTACGGTCTGGGGATAGATGTCTGATTATCCAGGTTGAGTCGAGATGATGTCTTCGGGCCATGGCAGGTCCCACCTGCAGGATATGGAGCACACTGTCTGTTTGGCTGACTGGAGGTCGTGGCTCATGCTGTTTCAGACAGAGCCTTAATTCCCATGGCGACCTATGATATTAGGGTTCCATGAAGGTGGATCCTCAAGTGGGGTTTCTGGGAAGACTCAGCAGGCACTTCTTCTTTCTATGGGGCAGGCAGAATGCTGCGTTGTGGTTCCAGAATTGCCTATCAAGACGGCTTGAGGACCAGGACAGAGAAGATAGAATTGTAAACCCAAGCTATGGTTCAATTTAGGGCAAAGTGGAAGGCATCTCCAGGGTGCAACTGCTGATTAGAGATATCCATCACATGAGTAAGGGTGGATGTCAGATGTTTGCTCACACTGGTGTTTTTGTCTATGATGACCGACAATTGGAGGGGTGGTGTCAAGAGTCCATGGAGAATTTCCCACGCTGGAGCTTGTGAGATGCTCCAAACACCAAGGTTTCCTTCTAGTGGACAGTGAAGTCTGTTTTGTTTGCTCCAGTGTCCTCCATATGTAAAGTTTGGGTAGCAGAGCTCACCTGCATGGATGACTGGAAAGCACACCTCCATTGACCATTGCAGCTGAGGAACATGGCAGGTTCGATCTGGTTGCTCTGCGGCGAAGTTCCAAGGGGCATGATTTGACATGGAGCTTCATACTGTTGCATCACAATGCTGGGTTCTATCCAGGGAGACTTGGAATATTGGGGTGGTCAGGGGCCATGAAGGATTCTCCTACACTGAATCTTGGACACAGCTACCAAGAGCAAGGAATCCTTCTTGGGACAGGAGGGGTTCTGTTGTGTGGCTCAGGGACCACATGTTGGAATAAAAGTTGGTATTGGAGAACAAGTCTCTGGGGACAGGCGCCTGAATACTTAACCTAGGGTATCGATGAAGTCCTAGGGACATGCCAGGTTCAATTTTCTGACTCAGGGCCTTTTACTGGGATATCTGCCTGGAGGCAGGTGCTCATTTTTTTATCAGAATGTGCATTTGCATCCAGATCATTCTTTGAAATTGAGGTGGGCTCAGGGCCTTTGTACTTTGCTCCTTAACTTCATGCTTTGGACAGCAGTGAATGGCAGGGTTTCCTTCGGGATGGTAGGCGCAGTTGTCTGGTGTGGCTCCAGAGGCCCCATCGTGGAGTGCTTGCTTACCAGGCCTTTGGGGACAGGAATCTGCAAACATGAACTAGGGTTAGGGTGAGGGCTGAGGTGATCACAGGCCTAATCTGCAAGCCCTGAGGGCAGCTCATAGGGTACTGAAATTAAGGTTTCATGGAGGAGGTAGCACAGGCTTTTCTGTCGAGATTGTGTGTCCAGGACGTCCAGGATGTCGCAAAAGGTAGGGGTGGCTTCATGGGTCCATGGGAGATTCTACGTCTCTGGGGACTCTGCCCAACTCCCAAGAGTTGTTGTCTCTGGGGGATGGGAAGAGTGCTGTTTTCCATCTCAGGGAACCCCCGAAAGAGAAATTCCAGTGGCAGGTTCTGCATCTGGGTGCCTGGAAAACACCGACCCGACGAGGGTGAGGATTTGGCCCAAGGGACCTGGCAGGTCTGCTCTGTGGGCTCCTGGTACAGACACCGAGGGGGTTTATTTGAAAGCAGGCTCACACTGAGGGTCACAATGCCTATTGGTGCCCAGTGCGGCTCCCAGGGGTGACCACAGTCTCATGGGCCATGCAGATGTTTCCCACTCTGAGGGTTGGACATCCATCTCAACAGCCAGGTTTCCTGCCATTGGGATGTAGGAGTACTCTTGTGCTCCATGTTCCCACTATAAGCAGGGATTTAAACTACGATTTGCGGACAGATGCCTGAATATCCAGGTTGAGTGGAGATGATGGCTTCGGGCCAAACAGGTCCCTCCTGCAGGATATGGGGGCCACTGTCTGCATTGCTGTATGGAGGTCGTGGCTCAGGCTGTTTCAGACAGAGTTTTAGTGCCCGTGGCCGCCTATAATATTAGGATGCCATAGAGGGCCATGCAGGTGGATCCTCATGTGGGGTATCTGGGCTGACTCACCAGGCAATTCTTCTTTCTATGGGCCAGGGATAATGTTGTGTTGTGGTTCCAGAATTCCCTGTCAAGAGGGCTGGTGACCAGGCGGGTGAGAATGGAATTGTAAACCCAAGTTATTATATTCAGGGCCAGGTGGAGGGTATTTCCAGGCTGCAACTGCTGATTCGAGGTATCTAGCACCTGTGTAAGGGAGGATGTCAGATATTTGCTAACACTGGAATTTGTGTCTATGATTACCAACAAATGGAGGGGTGTCGTCAAGAGGTCATTGAGGATTTCCCACCCTGGGGCTTGTGAGATTCTCCAAACCGCAAATTGTCCTTCCACTGGACTGGGGGAGTCTGGTTTGTTTGCTCCAGGTTCCCCTATATGGAAAGTATGGGTAGCAGAGCTCTCCCTCAGGGATGCCTGGAAAGCATGCCTCCAGGACCATTGCAGCTGAGAAACATGGCAGGTCCGATCTGTTGGCTCTGGGGCGAAGTTCCAAGGGGCCTGAGTTGACATGGAGTTTCATGCTGTTGAAGAACAATGCTGGTTTGTATCGAGGGAGACGTTGGAATGTTAGGGTGGTCAGGGCCCATGCAGGATTCTCCTACACTGAATCTTGGACACAGCTACCAAGCGCAAGGTTACCTTCTGGGGACAGGAGGGCCTCTGTTGGGTGACTCCGAGAACACATGTTGGAAGATAAGTTGGTATTGGAGACCAGGGCTCTGGGGACAGGCGCCTGAAAACCTAAGCTAGGGTATCATTGAAGTCCTAGGGGCATGTCAGGTTTAATCTTCTGACTCAGGGCCTTTGATCTGGAAGTCTGCATGGAGGCAGGTGCTCATTGGGTATCAGAATGCACATTTGGGTCCAAAACATTATTTGAATTTGAAGTGGGTTCAGGGGCTTTGTAATTTGCTCCTAATCTTCAGGGTTTGGGCAACAGTGAAGAGCAGATTTTCTTTCGGGAGGGTAGGCACAGTCTTCCGGTGTAGCTCCAGAGTCCCCATACTGGAGGGCATGTGGGCCAGGGCATTGGTGACAGGAATCTGAAAACATGAACTACTGTTAGGGTGAGGGATGCAGTGATCACAGGCCCAATCTGGAGGCTCTGAGGGCAGCTCAAACTGTAGTGAAATTAAGGTGTCTTGGAGGGGGTAGTGCAGGATTTTCTGTCAGGATTGTGTGCCCAAAACGGTCGCAAAAGTTAGGGGTGTCTTCATGGGCCTAGGTGAGATTCTTCATCTCTGGGGATTCTGCTCAGCTCCCAAGAGTTTGGTGCCTCTGAGTGAAGGGAAGACAGTTCTTTTCCATCTCAGGGGACCCACAAAAGAGGGATTCCAGAGTCAGGTTCTGGGTCTGGGTGACTGGAAACACCAACGAGGGTGAGTATTTGGCCGTAGCTACCTGGGAGGCTTGCTCTGCGGGCTCCTGGTCCAGCTACCAAGGGGGGTTGTTTGAAAGCAGGATCATGCTGAGGGTCACAACGCCTGTTGGTGCCCAGGGCAGCTCTGAGGAGTGGTCGAGGTCTCATGGGCCATGCATCTGGTTCCCACTCTGAGGGTTGGACACCCATCTCAACAGCCAAGTTTCCTGCCATTGGGAAGGAGGAGTAGTCTTGTGCTTCAGGTTCCCCCATCATCAGGGATTTGAGCTACGGCCTGAAAATCCAGGATGAGTTGAATGTTGGTCATGGGAGGTCCCACCTGAAGGATACGGTGACCACTGTCTGCGTGGATAAATGGAGGTCGTGGCTCAGGCTGTGTCAGACAGAGCCTTAGTGCCCATGGTGGCCTATGATAGGGTGCTATCGAGGGCCATGAAGGTGGATCACATATGGGGTTTCTTGGCAGACACACCAGGCAATTCTTCTTTTTATGGGGCAGGAAGAATGCTGCCTTGTGGCTCCAGAATTCCCTAACAAGAGTGCTTGGGGACCAGGAGCGTGAGGATGGAATTGTAAACCCAAGGTATGATAAAACTCAGGGCCAAGTGGAAGGCAGTTCCAGTGTGCCGTGGCTGATTCGAGCTATCCAGCACTTGAGTAAGGGGGATGTCAGATATTTGCTCACACTGGAGTTTGTGTCTATGATGACCAACAATTGGAGGGGTAGCTCAAGAGGCCATGGAGGATTTCCCACGCTGGGGCTCGTGAGATGCTCCAAACACCAAGGTTTCCTTGTACTGGACAGGGGGAGTCTGGTTTGATTGCTCCAGGTTCCCCCATATGGAAAGTTTGGGTAGCAGAGCTCTCCTGCATGGATGACTGGAAAGCACACCTCCATTGACCATTGCAGCTGAGGTACATGACAGGTTCGATCTGGTGGCTCTGCGGCAAAGTTTCAAGGGACCTGAGTTGGCATGGAGTTTCATACTGTTGGATCACAATGCTTGTTTCTATTCAGGGAGTCTTGGAATGTTGTGTGGGGGGGGTCAGGGGCAATGCAGGATTCTCCTACACTGAGTCTTGGACACAGCTACCAAGAGCAAGGAATCCTTCTTGGAACAAGAGGGGTTCTGTTCGGTGGCTCAGGGAGCACATGTTGGAATATAAGTTGGTATTGTAGAACAGGCCTCTGGGGACAGGTACCTGAAAACCTAAGCTTGTGTATCAGTGAAGACCTGGGGGCATGTCACGTTCAATCTTCTGATTCAGGGTCTTTGACTTGGATGTCTGCTGGAGGTAGGTATTCATTGTGTATCAGAATGCGCATTTGGGTCCAGAGCTTTCTTTGAAATTGAGGTGGATTCAGGGGGTTTGTACTTTGCTCCTAATCTTCAGGGTTCTGGTAACAGTGAAGGGCAGAGTTTCCTTAGGGAGAGTAGGCACAGCCGTGTGGTGTGGCTACAGAGGCCCCATCCTGGAGGGCATGTGGGCCAGGGCTTTGGGGACAGGAATCTGCAAACACGAAGTAGGTTAAGGTGAGGTCTGAGGTGGTCACAGGCCTGATCTGTCAGGGACGGCTCTCATAGTGTACTGAATTTAGGTGTCATGGAGGCGGTAGCGCAGGGTTTTCTCTCAGCATTGTGGGTCCAGGACGGTCACAAAAGGTAGGGGTGTCTTCATGGGACCATGGGAGATTCTTCATCTCTGGGGATTCTGTCCAGCTTCCAAGAGTTTGGTGTCTCTGGGGGAAGGGAGACTGTTGTTTTCCGTCTCAGGAGACCCCCAAAAGAGGGATTCCAGAGACAGATTCTGGGTCTGGGTGCCTGGAAAACACTAATGATGGTGAGGATTTGGCCCTAGGGACCTGGCAGGCCCGCTCTTTGGGCTCCTGGTCCAGTAACCGAGAGTGTTTGTTTGAATGCAAGCTTACGGTGAGTGTCACAATGCCTGTTTGTGCCCAGAGCAGCTTCCAGGAGTTGCCGTGGCTTCACAGGCCATGCAGCTGGTTCACACTCTGAGGGTTGGACACCCATCTCAACAGCCAGGTTTCCTGACTTCAGGATGTAGGAGTACTCTTGTGCTTCAGGTTCCCCCACAGTCAGGGATTTGAGCTACGGTCTGGGGATAGATGCCTGAATATCCAGGTTGAGTAGAGATGACGGCTTCGGGAAATGGCAGGTCCCACCTGCAGGATATGGGGCCTACTGTCTGCGTGGATGACTGGAAGTCGTGGCTCAGGCTGTGTCAGACAAAGCCTTAGTGCCCATGGCGGCCTAAGATTTTAGGGTGCTATAGAGGGCCATGCAGTGGATCCTCTTGTAGGGTTTCGGTGCAGACTCACCAGGCACTTCTTCATTCTATCGACAGACAGAATGCTGCCTTGTGGCTCCAGAATTCCCTGTCCAGAGGGCTTGGGGACCAGGAGGGTGAGGATGGAATTGTAAACCCTAGCTACGGTTAAACTCAGTGCCAAGCGAAAGGCAGTTCCAGTGTTCAGTGGCTGATTCGAGCAATGCAGCACCTGAGTAAGGATGGATGTCAGATGTTTGCTCACTCAGGAGTTTTTGTCTATGATCACCAACAATTGGAGGGGTGGCTTCAAGGAGCCATGGAGTATTTCCCACGCTGGGGCCCATGAGATCCTCCAAACTGCAAGCTTTCCTTCTACTGGAAAAGTCAACTCTGGTTTGTTTGCTCCAGGGTCCCCCATATGGAAAGTTTGGGTAGCAGAGCTCTCCCGCATGGATGACTGGAAAGCACACCTCCATAGACCATTGCAGCTGAGGAACGTGGCAGGTTCGATCTGGTGACTCTGGGGCGAAGTTTCAAGGGACCTAATTTGACATGGGGCTTCATGCTGTTGGATCCCAATGCTGGTTTCTATACAGGGAGACTTGGAATGTTGGGGGCATCAGGGGCCTTGCAGGATACTCCCACCCTGAGTCCTGGACACAGCTACCAAGAGCAAGGTATCCTTCTTGGGACAGGAGGGATTCTGTTTGTGTGGCTCAGGGACCACATGTTGGAATATAAGTTGGTATTAGAGAACTGGACTCTGGGGACAGGCACATGAAAACCTAAGCTAGGGTATTGATGAAGTCCTAGGGACATGTCAGGTTCAATCTTCTGACTCAGAGTCTTTGACTTGGATGTTTGCCTAGATACAGGTACTCATTGTGTGTCAGAATGAGAATTTGGGCCCAGAGCATTTTTTTGAAATTGATTTGGGCTCAGGGGCTTTGTACTTTGCTTCTAATCTTCAGGTTTTTGGTAACAGTGAAAGGCAGAGTTTCCTTTTGGAGGGTAGGCACAATCGTCTGGTGTGACTAAAGAGGCCCCATCCTGGAAGGCTTGTAGGCCAGGGCTTTGGGGACAGGAATCTGCAAACACGCACTGGGGTTAGGCTGAGGGTCGAGGTGATCACAGGCCCGATCTACAGGCCCTGACGGTGCTCATAGTGTACTGAAATTAAGGTGTTATGGAGGCGGTAGCGCAGGGTTTTCTGTCGGGATTGTCATCCAGGACGGTCACAAAAGGTAGGGGTGTCTTCATGGGACCATGGGAGATTCTTCGTCTCTGGGGATTCTGCCCAGCTACCAAGAGTTTGGTGTCTCTGGGGGAAGGGAGACTGTTGTTTTCCATCTCAGGAGACCCCCAAAAGAGGGATTCCAGAGACAGTTTCTGGGTATAGATGCCTGTAGAACACCAACGAGGGTGCAGATTTGGCCCTAGGGATATGACATGCCTGCTCTGCGGGCTTCTGCTGCAGTTACTTTGGGTGCTTGTTTGAAAGCAGGCTCTTGCTTAGGTTCACAATGCCTGTTTGTGCCCAGAGCGGCTCCCAGGAGTTGCCGTGGTCTCATGGGCCATGCAGCTGGTCCCCCATCTGAGGTTTGGACACCCGTCATAACAGCCAGGTTTCCTGCCATCAGGATGTAGGAATTTTCTTGTGCTTCAGGTTCCCCGATAGTCAAGGATTTGAGCTATGGTCTGGGGAGAGATGACTGAATATCCAGGTTGAGTAGAGATGATGGCTTTGGGAAACGGCAGGTTCCACCTGCAGGATATGGGGTCCACTCTCTGTGTGGCTGACTGGAAGTCGTGACTCAGGCTGTGTCAGACAGTGCTTTAGTGCCCATGGCGGCCTCTGATATTAGGGTGCTGTCGAGGGCCATGCAGGTGGATCCTCATGTGGGGTTTCTGGGCAGACCCACCAGGCACTTCTTCTTTCTATGGGACAGGCAGAATGCTGCCTTGTGGCTCCAGAATTCCCTGACAAGAGGGCTTGTGGACCAGTGGGAGAGGATGGAATTGTAAACACAAGCTATTGTTCAGTTCAGTGCCAATCGGAAGGCAGCTCCAATGTGCAGAGGCTTATTTGAGATATCTAGCACCTGAGTAAGGGCAGGTGTCAGATGTTTGCTGACACTGGAGTTTGGGTCTATTATGACCAACAAATGGAGGGGTAGTGGCCAGGGCAGCCTATAAATCGGGGTTTCCTCGAGGGCCTTGCAGATTGATCCTCATGTGGGGTTTCTGGGAAGTTTCATCAGGAAGTTCTTCTTTCTATGGGGAAAGCAGAATGCTTTTTTGTTTCTCCAGAATTACCTATCAAGAGGGCTTGGGGACCAGTAGGTTGAGGATGGAATTGTATACAGAAGCTATTGTTAAATTCAGTGCCAAGCAGAAGGCAATTCCAATGTGCAGCAGACCATTCGAGATATCCAGCATGTGAGTAAGGGCAGATGTCAGATATTTGCTCACACTGGAGATTTTGTCTATGGTGACTGACAAATGGAGGGATGGAGTCAAAAGGCCATGGAGGATCTCCCACGCTGAGGCTTTTGAGATGCTCCAAACAGCAAGGTTTCCTTCTACTAGACAGGTGGAGTCTGCTTTGTTTGCTCCAGGTTCCCGCAGGTGGAAAGTTTGGGTAGCAGATCTTTCTCTCATGGATGCGTGAAAGCACACCTCCCTTGACCGTTGCACCTGAGTAACATTTTGGGTTCATTCTGTTAGCTCTGGGGCGAAGTACCAAGGCCTTGAGTTGAAATGGAACCTCTTGCAGTTGGGACATGGAATCTCTTGCAGCAACAAACAATGATGGTTTGTTACAAAAGACATCTTAGAATGTGCTGTTGTCTAATGGGCCATGCAGGATTCTTCTACCCTGAGGGTTTGACACAGGTTCAAGAGCACGGTTTCCTTCTGGGGACAGGAGATGTTCTGTTGTGTGGCTCAGGGACAACATGTTGTATCATAAGTTAGCATTCCAGAAGAGAACTCGGAGGACAGATGCTTGAAAACCTAATCTAGTGTTCCAATGAGGTCCTAGGGGCATGGCAGGTTCAATCTTCTGACTCAAGGCCATTGACCTGGTTGTCTGCCTGGATTAAGGTGATCACAGTGTTTCAGACACTGCATTTGTGTCCAGAGCGGCCTCCAGTATTGGGGAGGGCTCAGGGTCTTGCAGGTTTCTCCTCATCTGGAGGGTTTGGGCAACTGTGACGAGCACAGTTTCCTAGAGATGGCAGGCACAGTCCTGTGGTGTGGCTCCAGAGAACCCAATGCGCAGACCTGGAGGGCAACTCGTCAGTAACTGTAATTAGGGCGACTCAAAGGCAGTTGCACAGACTTTCCTATCTGCATTGTGTGTCCAGGATAGCCTTGGAATGCAGGTGTGGTCTCATGGGTCAATGGGAGATTTTTTGTGTCTAAGGAACCTGGCGGCTCCCAGTAGTTTGGTGGCTTTTTTGGATAAGGGAAGAGTGCTGTTTTCCATCTTCGGGGTGCCCCAAAACAGGGATTCCAGAGATAGTCTTTGGGTCTGGGTGCTAGGAAAATCCCACCAAGGGTTAGTATTTGGGCCTAGGAGAGAACTAGGCCTGTAATGTGTGATCCTGTTTATGCAACTGAAAGGGCTTGTTTAAAAGCATGCTTAGGCTGAGGGTCACAATACCTGTTTGTGCCCAGTGAAGCCCTCAGGAGTGGGGGTGGTATCATTGGCCATGCACATGAGACCTCATGAGGATTGGACCCCCATTGCAACCGCCAGGTTTCCTACCATGGGGAAGGAGGAATTCTCTATTGAGCTTCAGGTTTTTCCATTGGCAGGGATTCCAGCAAGCGTCTGGGGACAGAAGCCTGAATACCATGGACGGGTAGAGATGACAGACTTGGGCCATGGCTGGTCTCACATGCAGGATATGGGCCTCAATCTCTGTGTGGCTGACACTTGTTCGGGGCTCAGGCTCTGTCAGACTCAGCACTAGTGTCCAGGGCACCCTATAAATCGGGGTTCCCTGGAGGGCTGAGGAAATTGATCCTCATGTGGGGTTTCTGAGCAGACTCACCAGGCACTTCTTTTTTTTTTTTTTTTTTATGGGTAAGGCGGGTGCTGCATTGTGGCCCCAGAATTCCCTATCAAGAGGGCTTGTGGATCTGTAGGGTGAGGAAGGAAATCTAAACACAAGCTATGGTTCAATTCACTGCCCAGCAGAAGTCAGTTCCAATGTTTAGCGGCTTATTCGAGATGTCCAGCACCTGAGTAAGGGCGGATGTTTGCTCACACTGAAGTTTTTGTCTATAGTGACCGACAAACAGAGGGGTGGCGTCAAGAGGACATGGAGGATTTTCCACACTGAGGCTTTCAAATGCTCCAAACAGCAAGGTTTCCTTCTACTGGACAGGTGGAGTCTGGTTTGTTTGCTTCAGGGTCCCCCATGTGGAAAGTTTGGGTAGCAGAGCTCTTTTGCATGGATGCATGGAAAGCACACCTCCCTTGACCATTGCAACTGAGGAACATGGAAGGTTAGCTCTGGTGGCTCTGGGGTGAAGGACCCAGGCCTTGAGTTGACATGGACTCTCTTGAAGATGGGTTACTATGCTTGTTTGTTACCAGGCACATCTTAGAATGTGCTGGTGGCTAAGGAGCCATGCAGGATTCGCCTATCCTGAGGGTCTGGCACAGGTCAAAGGGCACGGTTTCCTTCTAGGGACAGGAAATGTTCAGTTGTATGGCTCAGGGACAACATGTTGTATCATAACTTGGTATCCCAGAACATGCCTATGATGACAGATGCCTGAAAACCTAATTGAGGGTTCCAATGAGGTCCTAGGGTCATGTCACATTCAATCTTCTGACTCAGGACCATTGACTTTGATGTCCGTCTGGATGTAGGTGATCAGGGTGTTTCAGACTGCGCATTTGTGTCCAGAGTGGCCTCCAATACTGCGGTGGACTCAGGGGCCTTGCAGGTTTCTCCTCATCTGGAGGGTTTGGGCAACTGTGATGGGCACAGTTTCCTTAGGGATGGCAGGCACAGTCCTGTGGTGTGGCTCCAGAGACCCCATCCTGGAGGGCATGTGAGCCATGGTTTTGGGAGAGAAGTCTGCAAATACAAACTTGGGTTTGGGTTAGTGGCAAGGTGATCGTAGGCCCAATGCATAGCCCTGGTCAGCAACTTGTCAGAAACTGTAATAAGGGTGACTTGAAGGCACTAGCACAGGCTTTTCTATCTGGATTGTGTGTCCAACATGGCCTCAGAATGCAGGTGTGGTCTCATGGGTCCATGGGATATTTTACGTGTCTATGTCTCCAGGTGGCTCACAGTAGATTGGTGGCTTTTTTGGGGAAGGGAAAAGTGCTGTTTTCTGTCTTTGGGGTGCGCAAAGACAGGTATTCTAGAGATGGTCTTTGGTTCTGGGTGCCTGGAAAATCCCACCAAGGGGTTGGATTTGGGCTTAGGGGTGTATCAAGACTGTTATGAGGGATCCTGTTGGTACAATTGAGAGGACTTGTTTAAAAGCATGCTCAGGCTGAGGGTCAAGATGCCTGCTGGATTTTGTGTCCATGATGTCCCCTTCATGAAGTGAGGGCCTCATGAGGCCAAGGAGGTTTTCCCACGCTGAGTTTGTGAGTTGCTACAAACCACAAGTTTTCCTTCTACAGGAGAGTCATGTCCTTTTGGATGGCTCCAGATGTCCCATAAGGAAAGACTGGAGAGCAGGGTTTGAAGGATGGATGCCTGTATACCATACCTCGCATTCCCATTGGCTAATAGTGACAATAAATGTTTGATCTGCTGGGAATGGAGTGAGCTACCCAGGGGGTTGAGCTGAAATGGACTCTACTGAGAATGGGTCATAATGTGGGTTTTTGTCCATGGAGACGTTGGAATATGCTGATGGCTCAGGGGCCCTACAGAATTCTCTTACACAAAGAGTTTGACACAGCTCCAACAAGAAAGCTCCCCATGTGGAGATGAGAGAGGTTCTGTTTGGTGCCTCATAAAAGCCCCCTATGCTGGTCTTCGCAACCTGTCCTCTGAGGAGAGACACCTGGAAACCAAAACTAGGGTTCAGATTCGGGCCTAGGGACCTGTCCGAGTCAATCTTCTGTCTCTGGGGACACTCTCTGAGCGTCTAAGTGGAGATAGATGTTCAGCTTGTGTCAGAGTTCCCCTCTTAGTCCAGGGCGGCATACACTATTGGGATGGCCTTGGGGTCCTTGGAGGTTTCTCCTAATCTGTAGGGTTGTTGCCAATGGATTGGGCACAATTTCCATGGAGAGGAGAGGCACAGTCCTGCATTGTGGCTCCAGAGACCCCAGCCTGGAGAGTGTGTGGGCCAGACCTGTGGGGACAGACATCTGAACACATAAACTCGGCTTAGGTTTGGTGCCGAAGGTATAAAAGGCAGGGTCTACAGACCATGAGGGGAGCTCCTTGGGTTATGAAAGAAGGATGAGTGGGAAGTGGTCGCTCAGGCTCTTGTCTCTGGATGTTGTGTCCAGGATAACTGTGGAATATAGGGGTGGCCTCATTGGCTATGGATGAGTCTCCATCTCTGGGGTTTTGGCCTAGCTCCCTAGAGTTTGGGGTCATTTTGTGGGAAGGGTGGAGTCCTGTTGTCTGGCTCAGGTGTCTCTCCAAGAGAGGGATTCCAGAGTAGAGCTTTGGGTATGGGCGATTGGGAAACACGAAATCTGGTGAGGATTGGGAGCCTGGAGGCATGGCAAGCCCCATATGCGGGCTCTTGGTCCAGGCCCTGAGATGCCTTACTTGAACATGGAGCTCTCGCAGAGGATTACAATGCGAGTTTGTGCCCAAGGGGGCACTCAAGTTTGTGTGTGGTCTCATGGGCCATGAAAGTTTCTCCTACCCTGAAGGTGTGACTCCATGCTAACAGCAAGCTTGACTGCCATGGGGAAGGAGGAGTTCTGATTTGTGCTTCAGGTTCCCACCTGTGCAGGGCTTGGATACAATTTCGAGGTTCAGATGTCTGAAAAGCCAGTTTGGGAAGAGATGACGGCCCAAGGCCATGGAGTGTCCGAAGTACTGAGTGTACGGCCAGCTGGCCTCGGACGTCTGGCCTCAGGCTGTGTCAGACAGAGCAGTAGTGCCCCAGGCAGCCTATCCAGTTGGGGTGTGGTTTAGGGCAGAGCAGGTTGATCCCCATTTGGGGTTTCTAGGCAGCCCTATAGGGCAACGTTTTTCTTCTGGTGGGCAGGCAGAGAGCTGCATTGTGGTTCCAGAATTCTCAATCTAGAGGGCTTGTTTGCCAGGAGTATGAGATAGGAAGTCTGAAAACACAAGCTATGGTTAGGTTTGGGGCCAATGGCACGGCAGGCCCACACTACAGAGGCTTAATCAAGTTCTCCTGCATCTGAGGTCAGGGCAAGTATCAGATGTTGCCTCAGGCTGGAGTTTGGGTTCATGACGGCCCCCTCCTGAAAGGGTTGGGGGCATCATGAGACCAGGGAGGTTTCCCTACACTGGGAGCTGTGAGCTGCTCCAAACCCCAAGGTTTCCTTCTGAGGGACAGTCGAGTCCTATTGTATGGTTCCAGGACGCCCCTTATGGATAGACTCGAGAGCAGGGGTCTAAGGAAAGGATGCCTGGAAATGCCACCTCACATTACCATTGGCTGTGTGGTACAAGCAAAGTCCATCTGCGGGCTCTTGGGCAAGCTACCCGGAGGGCTGAGTTGAAATGTCCTCTCCTGAGGATGGGTCATAATGTGGGTTGGTGGCCGTGGAGACCTTGGAATGTGGCGGTGGCTCAGGTACTCTGCGGGATTCTCCAACCCGAAGGGTGACACAACTCCAAAAAGATGTTTCCCATGTAGAGACAAGAGATGTTCTGTTTGGTGCCTTAGGAAAGCCCCATATGCTGGTTTTCAAACCCAGGCCTCCAAGGAGTGACACCTGGAAACCAAAGCAAGAGTTCAGATTAGGGCCTAGGGGTCTGTCTGGTTCAATCTTCTGTCTCTGTGGACATCTGTCTGAGTGTCTGCTGGAGGTGGGTGCTCAGCTTGTGTCATAATGCCCCTGTTTGTCCAGGGAAGTTTACAGTAGTGGGATGTCCTCAGTGGCCTTGAGGTTTCTCCTATTCTGTAGGGTTGTGGCCAATGGAATGGACACAATTTCCTAGGACAGAGCAGGCACACTCTTGTGGTGTGGCTCCAGAGGCCTCAACCTGGAGGGTATGTGGGCCAGGGCTGTAGGGACAGACAACAGTAAACATAATCTCGGCTCAGGTTTGGGGCCAAGGGTATAGCGTGCCCAATCTACAGAACATGAGGGGAGCTCCTCAGGATATGAAAGGAGGGCCAGTGAGAGGCGGTCGCTCAGGCTTTTGTCTTTAGATGTTGTGTCCAGAATGGCCATTTAATGAAGGGGTGGGCTCATGGGCCATGGATGAATCTCCCTCTCTGGTGATTTGCCTAGCTCCTAAGAGTTTGGGGTCATTCTGTGGGAAGGGAGGAGTCCTGTTTTCTGCCTCAGGTATCCCTGCAATAGAGGGATTCTAGAGTAGAGCTGTGGGTAATGGCGACTGGAATATACAAGCTCTGGTTAAGCCTGGGGGCCTATGGGCATGGCTAGCCCCTTATTTGGTCTCTTGGTCCAGCCACTGAGAGGCGTCCTTGAATCAGGGGCTCACGTTGAAGGTCATAATGCATGTTTGTGCCCAAGGGGGCCCACAAACATGGGCGTAGCCTCATCAGCCATGCAGGTTTCTCCTACACTGAAGATTTGACACCATGACAACAGCAAGGTTTCCTGCCATGGGGAAGGAGGAGCTCTGACTTGTGCATCAGGTTCCCCCCTGTGCAGAGATTGGAGATAACGTCTAGGTTCCAATGGCTGAAAACCAGGTTGGGAAGGGATGATGGCCTAAAACTGGCGGGTCCGATGTGCTGGGTGTGTGGCCAGTTGTCTAGGTGTCTGTCAGAATGTCTGGGCTCAGGCTGTGTAAGAAAGAGCATTATTGCTTAGGGTAGCCTATGCAATTGGAGGATTGCTGAGGCCCGAGCAGGTTTATCCTCATCTGGGCTTTCTGGGCAACCCCATAGGCAATGTTTTTCTTCTGGTGGGCAGGCAGAGTGCTTCATTTGTCCCTAGAATTCCCAATTGGGAGGGATTGTGGGCCAGGAGTGTGAGGACAGAAGTCTGAAAACACAAGCTACGGTTAGGTTTGGGGCCAAGGGCATGGCAGGACCACTCTGCAGAGGTTGAATCGAGATCTCCTGTATCTGAAATGAGGGCGATGATCAAACGTTGGCTGAGGCTGGAGTTTGTGTCCATCATGGCCCCTTCATAAAGCGGTGGCCTCATGAGGCCAAGGAGGTTTTCCCATGCTGAGTTTGTGAGTTGCTACAAACCACAAGTTTTCCTTCTGTGGGACAGTTGAGTCCTTTGGATGGCTCCAGATGTCCCATATGGAAAGATTAGAGAGCAGGGTTCAAAGGATGGATACCTGTACACCTTACCTCGCATTCCCATTAGCTATTAGCAACAAGACATATTTGATCTGCTGGCTCTGGGGCGAGCTACCCAAGGGATTGAGTTGAAATGGACTCTTCTGAGGATACGTCATAATGTGTGTTTTTGTCCATGGAGACCTTGGATTGTGCTGGTGGCTTAGGGGCCCTGAGTATTTTCCTACCTGAAGGGTTTGACACAACTCCAAGAGGAAAGCTCCCCATGTGGAGACGAAAGAGGTTCTGTTTGGTGCCTCACAAAATCCCCATATGCTGGTCTTTTCAACCAGTCCTCTGAGGAGAGACACCTGGTAGCCAAAGCTAGGGTTCAGATTCGGGACTAAGGGCCTGTCCAATTCAATATTCTGTCTCTGGGGACACTGTCTGAGCGTCTAAGTGGAGATATATTCTCAGCTTGTGTCAGAGTGTCCCTCTTAGTCCAGGGTGGCCTACATTATTGGGACGGTCTTGGGGACCTTGAAGGTTTCTCCTAACTGTAAGGTTGTTGCCAATGGATTGGGCACAATTTCCATGGAGAGGACATGCATAGTGGTGCAGTGTGGCTCCAGAGGCCCAATCTGGAGGGTGTGTGGGCCAGGCCTGTCGGACAGACTTCTGAAAACACAAATTCGGCTTAGGTTTGGCGCCGAGGGTATGGCAGGCTGGATCTACAGACCGTGAGGGGAGCTCCTCGGGTTATGAAAGAAGGGAGAATGGGAGGCGGTCGCTCAGGCTTTTGTCTCTGGATTTTGTGTCCAGGATAGCCATTGAATGTAGGGGTAGCTGCATTGGCTATGGATGAGTCTCCATCTCTGGGGATTTGGCCCAGCTCCCAAGAGTTTGGGGGTCATTTTGTGGAAGGGTGGAGTCCTGTTGTCTGGTTCAGGTGTGTCTCCAAGAGAGGGATTCCAGGGCAGAGCCCCAGGTATGGGCGACTGGGAAACTCCAAATTGCGTGAGGAATTGGAGCACACAGGCTTGGCAAGCCCCATATGCAGGCTCTTGGTTCAGGCCCTGAGAGGACTTACGTGAACAGGGGGCTCATGCAGAGGGTCACAATGCGAGTTTGTGCCCAAGGCGGCACTCAAGTTTGGGCGTGGTCTCATGGGCCGTGAAAGTTTCTCCTACCCTGAAGGTGTGACTCCATGCCAAAAGCAAGCTTGGCTGTCATGGGGAAGGAGGAGTTCTGATTTGTGCTTCAGGTACCCACCTATGCAGGGCTTGGATATGATGTCTAGGTTCAGATATCTGAAACCCAGGTTGGGAAGTGATGACGGCCCAAAGCCATGGCGTGTCTGATGCTCTGTGTGTGCGGCCTGCTGTCTCCTTGTCTGTCGGGACGTCTGGCCTCAGGCTGTGTCCGAGAGAGCAGTAGTGCCCCAGGCAGCCTATCGAATTGGGGTGCGGTCGAGGGCCGAGAAGGTTGGTTCCCATTTGGGGTTTCTGGGCAACCCCATAGGGCAATGTTTTCCTTCTGTTGGCAGAAAGAGGGTTGCATTGTCGTTCCCGAATTCTCAATCTGAGGGCTTGTTTGTCAGGAGGGTGAGATAGAAAATCTGAGAACACAAGCTATGGTTAGGTTTGGAGCCTAGGGCATGGCAGTCCCACTCTGCAGAGGCTGAATCTAGTTCTCCTGTCTCTGAGGTCAGGGCGAGTATCAGGCCTTACCTCAGGCTGGAGTTTTTGGCCCCTTCCTGAAGGGGTTGGGGGTGTTATGAGACCAGGGAGGTTTTCCTAGACTGGGAATTGTGAGCTGCTCCAAACCTCAAGGTTTCCTTCTATGGGACAGTCGAGTCCTTTTGGATGGTTCCGGCATGCCCCATACGGAAGACTCGAGAGCAGGATTCTAAGCTTGGATGCCTTGAAACGCCACCTCACATTCCCATTGGCTCGTCAGGTAAGGCATGTTCCATCTGCTGGCTCTTGGGCGAGATACCCAGAGGGCTGAGTTGAAATGGACTCTCCTGAGGTTGGGTCATAATGTGAGTTTGTGGTCATGGAGACCTTGGAGTGTGACAGTGGCTCAGGTACTCTGCAGGATTCTCCAACCCTAATGATCTGGAACAGCTCCAACAAGGATGCTTCCCATATGGAGATGAGAGGTGTTCTGTTTGGTGCCTCAGGAAAGCCCCATATGCTGGTCTTCGAACCCAGGCCTCTGAGCAGTGACACCGGGAAACCAAGCAAGAGTACTAATTAGGGCCTTGAGGGCTGTTTGGTCTCTGAGGACATCTATTTGCTTGTCTGTGTGGAGGTAATTTATCAGCTTGTGTCAGTGTGCCCCACTTAGTCCAGGGAGACCTACACCATTGGGATGACCTTGGGGTCCTTTTAGTTTTCTCCTAATCTCTAGGGTTGTGGCCAATGGATTGGGCAGAATTTTCTCGGAGAGGACAAGAACAGTCATTTGTTGTGGCTCCAGAGACCCTAGCGTAGAGGGTGTGTGGGCCAGGGCTGTGGGTACAGACATCTGAAAACAAAACCTCGGCTCAGGTTTGATTCCAAGGGTATGACAGGCCCAATCTACTGACTATGATGGGAGCCCCTTGGGATATGAAAGAAGGGTGAATGTGAGGGGGTAGCTCAGTCTTTTCTCTATGGATTTTGTGTCAAGGTTGGCCTAGGAATAAAGGGGTGCCTTATTGTCCCTGGACGTTTTTCCCTCACTGGGGATTTTTGCCCTGAACTCAATAGTTTCGGTCACTCTGTCAGTAAGGATAGTCCTGTGTACTGTCTCAGGTGTCCCTGAACAAGATGGATTCTAGAGCAGAGGCCTGGGCACGTGTGCCTGGATAACCTGAGCTTTGGTTAGGTTTTGGGCCTAGGGTCATGACAAGCTCGATATATCGTGGGTGCAGCCACTGAGATGTCTTATTTGGGATCATGCTGAGTGTCACAATGTCTGTTTGTGCCCAAGGCTACCCTTATGTATGATCATGGCCTCAAAGGCCATGCAGGTTTATCCTACTCTGAGCGTTTGACTTTGATACCCTTCAGCATCCCAACAGCACTGTTTCTTGCCATGGCAAAGGAAGAGTTCTGTTTGGTGCATTAGGATCCTCAAGTTCCAGTGATTTGAGATAAGGTCTCAATTCTGATGTCTGATAACTCAGTTTGGGAAGTGATGACAGACTAGGGCCATTGTGGATCCAATCTGCTTGATATGTGTCCAGATGTCTGGGTGTCTGAAGGGAGGTCTGGGCTCAGGCTGTGTTAAACAGAGCATTACTACACAGGGCTTCCAAGGAAATTGGGCAGCGTTCGAGGCTGTGCATGTTGATCCTCACTTGGGGTTTCTGAGCAGCCCCATTGGGCAATTTTTTCTTCTGGTGCGCAGGCAGAGTACAGCACTGCAACTCCAGAATGCCCAATATGGAGGACTTCCCTTCCAGTGTGTGTGGACAAAAGTCTAAAAGCACTAGCTTGCGTTAATTCAAATATGGTGGTGACTCTGGGACCCTGCAGGATTCTCCTAAACTGAGGGTTTTACACAGCTCCAATTAACAACGTTTCCTTTTGTGGACAGGTGGTTTTCTGTGGCTCAGGGGATTCCTCTATGTTCGTATCTGTGACCAGGCCTCTGAAGACAGCTTCCTGGAAACGTAAGCTAGGGTACAGATGAGAGCCTAGGGGCATGTGAGTTTCAATCTTCTTTCTGTGGGTCCATCTACCTGGGTGTCTGACTGGAGGTGGGTGCTCAGGGTGTGTCAGACTGGGCATTTTGGTCCAGGGCATCCTAGGAAATTGGGGTGGCCTCGGGGGCCTTGCAGGTTTCTCCTAATCTGGAGGGTTTGGGCAACTGTATAGGGCACAGTTTTCTTCGGAAGGCCAGGCACAGTCTTGTCTGAAAATACAAACTCAGGCTAGGACTAGTGTCAAGGGTATGGCAGGTGTGATCTGTATACCCTGAGGCAAGCTCCTTGGGATCTGAAATTAAGGCTTTAATACTTTGGTATCATTCTGAGGGAAAGGAGGGCAACCTTGTTGATGAAACCCGAACCTGAACACTAATACATATCTGTCCCTGACCTGAGACCCAACCTCCAGTCCGCCACCCAGGTACCTGGCCCCATACTCAACAGATTGAACATGCCATGCCTCTAGTCCTTAATGCTAAAGATAGGTTTGGTGTTCAGGCATCCAATACCAGAGTCCTGGTCTCAAATCCCTGCATATGGGGACCCTTGAGTTATACAATAGGCCCTGAAATCTCTCCGAGAATGAATCCGTACTATTAGGAGCTGTACAAAACCCTAGAGCAGGAGAAACCTCCATGGCTCCTGGAGACCACGCACAGATTTGGCAGCCCTAATAGTCACAAATTCTACTCTGGTCTTAGCGAATGTCTAACTTTATATTCTTGGGAGATAGTCAGCATCAGAAGGTTTGGGATCCATATCCTACACCCTAACTATACATCTAGCTTATATTTTCAGAATTATATCCCTTGAGTCCTGGAAAGCAAGACCTCCAGATTGGGGACTCCTGAGCCACCCCACTGGACTCTTCTTGCCCTCAAGAGGGAAATTGTGCTCTATGGAGCAGAACAAAATACGTAGATATGGCCAACAGGGCCACCCACTTTTATGGTACATGATCCTACACATTCTGTCTCTTAGCCTTAGCCCTGACCTCCAGTCATCCACCCACATAGCTGGTCCCAGATTCATCAAATCAGACCTGTCCCTAATTGTAACCCTTGGTTCAGTTTTCAGGCATCCATACCCAAAGCCCTTCTTTTGATTCCCTCCACATGGGGATATCTGTGCCATACAATGGGACTCCACATCTCTGCTGGAATGAAACCATATCATTTGGAGCTGGGAAACAACCCCCCCAGAGCAGAAGAAACCTCCCTGGCCCAAGGAGGCCACACACATATTTGGAAACCCTAGTAGACCAAAATTCTAGTCTGGTCTGAGGGAATGCCTGACATTCACCCTAACATCACATTCAGGGGAGCCTGACTCAGCATCTACAGATAGGGGATCCATGCCCTACACCATAACCATACACTGAGCTTAGGTTTTCAGAATTCCATGCCTTGAGTGCTGGAATGAAAGCCATCCAGATTGGGGACTCTGGAGCCACCCCACTGGACACTTCTTGCCCTCAAGAGGGAAATTGTGCCCTATGGAGCTTCACAAAATACGTAGATATGGGCAAATGTACAAGAACCCAAATGCCACCCCACTTTCGTTCTCTACCCTGTACACTAATGTGCAGTCTGACACAACCTGAGTCCCATCCTCCAATCAGTCCCCAGAACAGATGGACAGAAAGCCTTCATATTGAACCTGCCATGGCCCGCTGTCCTAATCTTAACCCTAGATTGATGTTTCAGGCATCCATAGCCAGAGCCCTCCTCACCAATCCCTCCACATTGGGGACACCTGAAAAACAGTACAGAACTCCTCCTGCCCCCCAGAAGGAAACCTTGCTCTTTGGAGGTATGTACAACCCTTAGATTTGGAAGAAATCGGCATTGCCCCTGAAGCCACACCAACTTTTACAGGCCACCCTGGACCCAAACACCCATTGTCACCCTTAGCCTGAACCCCACTTTCAACAAAGCCCCATGAGTAGCTCACCCTTGAGAAAGGATTTGGGGTCTGCCATGCAACTACGACCTAACCCTAAACATAGGTGGGGATTTCAGGCATCCATAACCAGTACCGTGCTCTCAAATACCTCCATATGGGGGAACCCTGAGCCATAAAACAGGACACCACCAATTCTGCACAACAGAAAAAACATTTTGTAACTCACAAAAACCCCAGAGTGGAAGGACACTCCATGGCCCAATGAGCACATCCTGACATTTGGTGGATCACGTGGACAGAAACTCCAGCTTGAGCATAACTCCTGTTATTAGACTTAACCTTAGAACCCTGGGACTACTTCTAAGCATCTGTAGATTAGACCTGTCATGCCCTAGGACCTAACCCTAAACCTAGCATGGGTTTTCAGACTGCCATCTGAAAGCCCACCAGATAAAGAACTTTTGAGCCACACCATGGGACTCTGCCTGACTTCCAGATAGAAACTGTGTTCATTGGAGATGAACAAACCCCCCAGATTAGGAGAAAACTGTACAGCCAATGAGGCCACACTCATTTATGGAACCCTACAATGGAATTTAATACACATTCTGTCCCTCCACCTGAGCCCTACCCTCCAGTCAGCCACCCTCGTTGCTGGCACCAGAGACAGCAGATCAGTCCTGCCATGCACATAGTCCCCTAAATCTAACCCTAGGTTGGATATTCAGCCATCCATACTCTCAGCCCGGCTCTAGAATCCCTCCATACAGGGAACCATGCAACAGGATTCCCTTTCTCTCCCAGAATGAAATCATACTATTTGGAGCTGAGCAAATCCCCCAGAGCAAGAGAAATCTCAATGACCCCATGATGCCATCCTCATATTCCACAGCATTAATGAACACAAATTTTTGTCTGGTCTGAGTGAATGCCTGACACTTACCCTAACTTCAGAATCTAGGGAGCTCACCTCAGCATCTACAGATTGGGGATCCATGCCCTACACCCCAACCATACACTGAGCTTGAGTTTTCATAATTCCATCCCTTGAGTCCTGGAATGCAATCTCTCAAGGCTGGGGACTCTGGTCTTCTGAGCTGTTCGTTCCAGGCTTCCCCCTGATCCTTTCTCTCTCTCTGTTTGTCCTCCAGATCACTAATTCTATCTTGTCTCAGTATCTATCTATCTGTCTCATAGAAGATAGAAGATAATTCTATCTTCTGTCTCACTAAACTGCTCTAGCGTTGAGATAATTTAGATTAGATTGGAACTCATTGAGAGCATTGTGAAGCTTATCCCTGGTAGCTTTCAGCTCTTCCCTAATATTGAAAACATGATCTCTGATCGTTTTCAGTTCAGCCCTATTAATTTCCGTTTGGTCACCCATGGCTTTCTCCAACCTAGCTAATGCTTGGATAATTGTTAGCCTGAATTATCTTTCTGACATATTGTCTATGTTGATAGCTGTTAGCTCGGTTGCAGAAGGTCCATCCTCTGTATTTTTCTTCTGTGGGGCATTCCTCCTTCTAATCATTTTGGTGCGAGAATGCTGAATGGGTGTAGCTGGATGTATCGACTGTGGTGCAGTCAAGGTGCACCCTGGAACGCTTCTGAGCAATCAGGGTTCCCCACCCAAATGAGAGGAAAAAGAAAAGGAAAAGAAAAAACGAGAGAGGGAGAGAGACAGGAATGAAAGGTGAGAAAAAAGAGTAGGTTTAGCCCAAATGGGCCCCAAGGTAAGATTTATGAAGTATACAAACAAACACAGAAAAACAAAAAGACTGATAAAAGTATATGACAAGAGGAAATATATATATATATATATATATATATATATATATATATATATATATGTATATGCAAATAAAGGAAGAACCTCGTCAAAAAGAACCCCAAGTGTAAGATTTACATACTATCAGGACAAATAGAAAAGCAGAGAAACACTGGTGGAAGAAACAAGATGGGAGAGTGGTTATAAATTCTCAGTATGGATGACGAAGGTTGTTTTTTTTTTTTTAAAGATTTTATTTATTTATTTGACAGACAGAGATCACAAGTAGGCAGAGAGGCAGGCAGAGATAGAGGAGGAAGTGGGCTCCCTGCTGAGCAGAGAGCCCGATGCGGGACTCGATCCCAGGACCCTGAGATCATGACCTGAGCCGAAGGCAGTGGCTTAACCCACTGAGCCACCCAGGCATCTTGATATCTTTGTTAAAGGACTCAACTTTCCTAAGATAAAGGGGATTAAAAATTGGCTTACCTATCGGGGTAGTATTGATTGGGGAAAGGGGATTACTTTGAAGTTTAACTGTATATGAATATTAGAAAATAAAAATAAAAAAGGAAAAAACTAGACTAAATTAAACTAAAATTAAAAAAAGGAAATTTAAAAAATAGAAATGCAAAAGAAAAACACGGGTGTATTTATCAGAAAGTTCAGGTTAGAGGGTTATTATGGAATTTGATGTACTGGACAGATCACTGTGATGGTAAATAGGTTAAGAATTATCTATATAAAAGAAATGAACCAGAATAGTGGGAACAACTTAAAAATAAATGTTGTACTATGAAGTAGTCATGGTTGTTCTCTTGTAGTCTTTTGTTTTGTTTTGTTTTGTTTCCTGGTTGGTTTTCGGTGGAAGGGGCCTGCCAGGTGAGTTTTCAGTCAATGATGTTCCCTGAGTTAAGTCCTCCCAACCCTCTCAAGGGGGTGGGCTCTGAATAGAGCGGTTTTTTCAGGCTTTTGTTCTCTGGAGGTTTTTATGTTTGTTCACTCTTTTTTTTTTTTTTTCCTCTCGCCTTGACCGCTTTCAGTGGGTTTTGTAGGTTTAGAGGAAAGCAAACTGCAACCTGACCTCCCTCTCAGAGAGAAGCCTCAGTCTGCCTGCAGAGCCCACATAAATTCCCCCTTGGCCGCTGGCAGAACAGCGTCTGTGTCGTGGTCCTTGGGGATGCAGGATCTTCTGTTTGTACCTAAAACCACGGCAGTGTTGGCTGTCTGAGCAGCTCCAGACTGCCAGAGAGGTTCCAAGCAGTGATCGCACACTGAGATTTTCTCACTGGCCTGGGCTGGGAGTGCCTGTCTTTCTGGGTCTAAGAGCACCCAGCTTGCATGCACCTCTCTCAGGGTAGGCTGTGGGTCGCGCGCATATCTTAGGCTCTGAGAGCGGGGCGCAGGTCCAAAAGCACCAGGCTGGGCCTTCATGCATCTCTCTAAGAGGGGAGTTTGGGGCACACCTCTCAGGCTCTGAAACAATGGCGCAGGTCTAGGAGCACCTCTCTCACGGGAGGGTGAGGGGCATGCGTGTCTTAGGTTCTGTAGCAGTGCTTGACATTCTGCCATCTGGCGTGCCTCCCAGCCCCTCACAGGAGCCAGACCCCACACAATCTCGGGTGTGCTGGCGGCTCAGGGACCAAGACCTGTTTTCTCCCCCAAACTCTCTCTGGCTCAGCGCCAGAGGAGGCTGTCCTGGGTCCAGAAAGTTAAGCCCCTGTCCCTAGCTGACCAGATTCCCACAATCTGCTCCCTACTCCGGCGATCCTTTGCTCTTTTGGAGTGCTTTCAACCAGTCTCCATGTTAATGCTGGTCCCCAGAAGCAGGGCACTCTCATATTTAAATTATTACTTTCCAATCGGTCGCCTCTGATGGCTCCCTTTTGTTTATCTTCCGAAATCAGTCCGACATTCCCACTCTGCTTTACCTGCCCACTAGTGTCTTCTGCCCCTGTAGAGATCCAGACGTGTATAATTCTGATCTCAGGCTAATTTCATGGGTGATTGGAGTTCTTTGGTAGGTACTCAGCTCACTTTAGGGTACAGGTTGAAAAAGCGCCTCCTCCTACTTCCCTGCCATCTTGTCTCCACCCTATCCTAATAATTTTTGAAAATTATTTAATGTACGTAAAGACTGCATTCTCAAAGAGATTTTTTAAAAAAATTATTTATTTATTTGAAAGAGAGATCACAGTAGGCAGAGAGGCAAGCAGAGTGAAAGGAAGGAAAGCAGGCTCCCGGCTGAGCAGAGAGCCAAATGCAGGACTCGATCCCAGGATCCTGAGATCATGATCTGAGCCAAAGGCAGCAGCTTAACTTACTGAGACACCCAGGCGCCCTCTTAAAGAGATTTTTTTGAGGGCAAATTCTATTATTCTCAATGATGTAACCCAAATATTCAAACGGTTCCATTTTTGTAAGTTTTCAGGAGCTATAATTAAATTATATTGTTGTAGTTGATTAATTAAAAAGACAAAATCACTTTGTAAAATGTCATCTGTTTCATCTGCCAATAAAATATCATCCATAAAATGTATGCAATAAACCACTCGTTTGAATTGTACTTGAAACGGGGCAATTGCAGGCGATACAAATCTTGACACAGGGTGGGGCTATTAGCCATACCTTGGGGCAAAACTTGCCACTGAGATCACTTAGCAGGCTCCTTATGATCAGTACTAGGAATAGTAAAAGTGAACTGTTCACAATCCTGAGGGGCTAGAGGAATAGTAAAAAAGCAATCGTTTAAATCTAATATTATCAATTTATATTGAAGAGGAATAGCTGATGGTGTAGATAAACCAGGCTGAAGGGGCCCCATAGGTTTCATGGTAGAATTTATGGCTCTCAGTTCCTGTAATAACCTCCAGTTTCCTGATTTTTTCCTTTTATTTTAGATTTTTTTAATTTATTTATTTTCAGAAAAACATTATTCATTATTTTTTCACCACACCCAGTGCTCCATGCAATCCGTGCCCTCTATAATACCCACCACCTGGTACCCCAACCTCCCACCCCCCCGCCACTTCAAACCCCTCAGATTGTTTTTCAGAGTCCATAGTCTCTCGTGGATCACCTCCCCTTCCAATTTACCCCAACTCCCTTCTCCTCTCTAACACCCCTTGTCCTCCATGCTATTGGTTATGCTCCACAAATAAGGGAAACCATATGATAATTGACTCTCTCTGCTTGACTTATTTCACTCAGCATAATCTCTTCCATTCCCGTCCATGTTGATACAAAAGTTGGGTATTAATCCTTTCTGATGGAGGCATAATACTTCATAGTGTATATGGACCACATCTTCCTTATCCATTCATCCGTTGAAGGGCATCTTGGTTCTTTCCATAGTTTGGCGACCGTGGCCATTGTTGCTATAAACATTGGGGTACAGATGGTCCTTTTTTTCACGACATCTGTATCTTTGGGATAAATACCCAGGAGTGCAATGGCAGGGTCATAGGGAAGCTCTATTTTTAATTTCTTGAGGAATCTCCACACTGTTCTCCAAAGAGGCTGCACAAACTTGCATTCCAACCAACAGTGTAAGAGGGTTCCCCTTTCTCCACATCCTCTCCAATACAAGTTGTTTCCTGTATTGTTAATTTTGGCCATTCTACCTGGTGTAAGGTGATATCTCAATGTGGTTTTAATTTGAATCTCCCTGAGGGCTAATGATGATGCACATTTTTTCATGTGACTGATAGCCATTTGTATGTCTTGATTGGAGAAGTGTCTGTTCATATCTTCTGCCCATTTTTTGATATGTTTGCCTGTTTCATGTGTGTTGAGTTTGAGGAGTTCATTATAGATCCTGGATATCAACCTTTTGTCTGTACTGTCATTTGCAAATAAATTCTCCCATTACGTGGGTTGCCTCTTTGATTTTATAACTGTTTCCTTACCTGTGCAGAAGCTTTTGATTTTGATGAAGTCCCAAAAGTTTATTTTCACTTTTGTTTCCTTTGCCTTTGGAGACATATCTTGAAAGAATTTGCTGTGGCTGATATCGAAGAGATTACTGCCTGTGTTCTCCTCTAGGATTCTGATGGATTCCTGTCTCACGTTGAGGTCTTTTATCCAGTTTGAGTTGATCTTTGTGTATGGTGCAAGAGAATGGTCGAGTTTCACTCTTCTACATATAGCTGTCCAGTTTTCCCAGCACCATTTATTGAAGAGACTGTCTTTTTCCACTGTATATTTTTTCCTGTTTTGTCGAAGATTAATTGACCATAGAGTTGAGGGTCCATAGATGGCCTCTGTACTCTAATCCACTGGTCTATTCATCTGTTTTTATGCCAGTACCATGCTGTCTTGGTGATCACAGCTTTGTAATAAAGCTTGAAATCCGGTAACGTGATGCCGCCAGCTTTATTTTTGTTTTTCAAAATTTCCTTAGCAATTAGGGGTCTTCTGATTCCCTACAAAATTTTAGGATTATTTGCTCCAGCTCTTTGAAGAATGCCAGTGGAATTTTGATCAGGATGTCATTAAAATTATAGATTGCTCTAGACAGTATAGACATTTTAACAATGTTTATTCTTCCGATCCAATAGCATGGAATGGTCCTCCATCTATTTATGTCTTCCTCAATCTCTTTCATGAGTGTTCTGTAGTTCGTCGAGTACAGATCCTTTACCTCTTTGGTTAGGTTTATTCCCAGGTATCTTATGGTTCTTGGTGCTAAAGTAAATGGAATCGATTCTCTAATTTCCCTTTCTGTATTTTCATTGTTAGTGTATAAGAAAGCCACTGATTTCTGCACATTGACTTTGTATCCTGCCACGTTGCTGAATTGCTGTATGAGTTCTAGTAGTTTGGGGGTGGAGTCTTTTGGGTTTTCCATATAAAGAATCATGTCATCTGCAAAGAGAGAGAGTTTGACTTCTTCATTACCAATTTTGATAACTTTTATTTCTCTTTGTTGTCTGATTGCTGTTGCTAGGACTTCTAATACTCTGTTGAACAGGAGTGGTGAAAGTGGGCATCCCTGTCTTGTTCCTGATCTCAACGGGAAGGCTGCAAGCTTTTTCCCATTGAGGATGATATTTGCTGTCGGTCTTTCATAAATAGATTTGATGAGGTTCAGGAATGTTCCCTCTATCCCTATACTTTGAAGCGTTTAAATCAGGAACGGATGCTGGATTTTGTCAAATGCTTTTTCTGCATTAATTGAGAGGACCATGTTGTTCTTCTCTCTTCTCATATTAATTCGTTGGATCACATTGATTGATTTGCGAATGTTGAACCATCCTTGTAGCCCAGGGATGAATCCCACCTGATCATGGTGGATAATATTTTTAATGTGCTGTTGGATCCTGTTGGCTAGGATCTTGTTGAGAATCTTTGCATCCATATTCATCAGTGATATTTGTCTCAAATTCTCCTTTTTGGTAGGGTCTTTGTCTGGTTTGGGGATCAGGGTAATGCTGGCTTCATAGAGAGTCTGGAAGTTTTCCTTCTGCTTCAATTTTTTGAAACAGCTTCAGGAGAATAGGTGTTATTTCATCTTTGAATTTTTGGTAGAATTCCCTAGGGAATCCATCAGGTCCTGGGCTCTTGTTTTTTGGGAGGTTTTTGATCACTGCTTCAATCTCATTATCAGATATCGGTCTATTCAGGCTGTCGATTTCTTCCTGGTTCAATGTTGGTAGTTTATATTTTTCCAGGAATGCATCCATTTCATCTAGGTTGCTAAGATTATTGGCATGTAACTGTTGATAATAACTTCTGATGATTGTTTCTCCTTCCTTGGTGTTAGTTGTGATCTCTCCCTTTTCATTCATAATTTTATGAATTTGGGCTTTCTCACTTTTCTTTTGGATTAGTGTGGCCAATGGTTTATCGATCTTATTGATTCTTTCAAAAAACCATCCTCTACTTTCATTGATACGTTCTACTTTATCTCTGGTTTCTACCTCATTGATCTCAGCTCTACTCTTGATGATTTTCCTTTTTATGTGTGGAGTTAGTTTGATTTTTCATTGATTCTCCAGTTCTTCAAGGTGTAGAGAGAGCTGTTGTGTTCCAGATTTTTCATTTTTTTTTGAGGGAGGCTTGGATGGTTATGTATTTTCCCCTTAGGACCGCCTTTGCTGTATCCCATAGGTTTTGGACCGAGGTGTCTTCATTTTCATTGGTTTCCATGAATTGTTTCAGTTCTTCTTTGATCTCCTGGTTGATCCAAACATTCTTAAGCAAGGTGGTCTTTAGCTTCCAGGTGTTTGAGTTCCTCCTGAACTTTTCCTTGTGATTGAGCTCCAGTTTCAAAGAATTGTGATCTGAGAATATGCAGGGAATAATCTCAGTCTTTTGGTATAGGTTGGGTCCTGATTTGTGACCCAGTATGTGGTCATTTCTGTAGAAGGTTCCATGTGCACTTGAGAAGAATGAGTATTCTGTTGTTTTAGGGTGGAATGTTTTGTATATATCTATGAGGTCCATCTGGTCCAATGTGTCATTCAATGCTCTTGTTTCTTTATTGATTTTCTGCTTCGATGATCTGTCTAATTCTGAAAGAGGCGTGTTAAGATCTCCTACTATTAGTGTATTCATATCAATATGACTCTTTATCTTGATTAACAGGTTTCTTAATTAATTGGCTGCTCCCATATTGGGAGCATAGATATTTACAATTGTTAGATCATCCTGGTGGATAGTCCCTTTAAGGATTATGTAGTGTCCTTCTGTATCTCTAACTACAGTCTTTAGTTTGAAGTCTAATTTATCTGATATGAGAATCGCTACCCCAGCCTTAGTTTGAGACTCATTGGCATGAAAGATGCTTCTCCTTCCCTTCACTTTCAGTCTGCGTGTATCATTAGGTTCAAAATGGGTCTTTGTAGACAACATATGGATGGGTCCTGTCATTTTATCCAATCTGCAACTCTGTGCCATTTTATGGGTGCATTTAGGCCATTCACATTGAGAGTGATTATTGATAGATATGTTTTTATTGACATCGAGTTACCTTTGAAGTCTTTCCTTCTGTAGACTGTCTCTATATTTCTGTTCTATGCTATTCTTGGGATTTTTCCTCTTTTATAGAACCCCCTTAATATTTCCTGCAGTGTCGCCTTGGTGGTTGCATAGTCTTTTAAGCCTTGCCGGTCTTGAAAACCCTTTATCTCGCCATCCATTTTGAATGTCAGTCTTGCTGGATAAAGTATTCTTGGCTGCATGTTCTTCTCATTTAGTGCCCTGAATATATCTTGCCAGCCTCTTCTGGCTTGCCAGGTCTCTGTGGACAGGTCTGACGTTATTCTGATGGGCTTCCCTCTGTAAGTAAGGATCCTCTTTGCCCTGGCGGCTTTCAAGAGATTATACCTACAATTATAATTTCTCAATTTGACTATCAGGTGTTGTGATGTTTTTTTTTTTTTTGGAATGTATAATCTTGGGTGGAGACCGTTCAGCCTCTAGTACATGAATGTTGGTTCCAGTTGCGAGATTAGGAAAATTTTCATGAAGGACTTGTTCCACTATATCTTCTAGACTTCTTTCTTTCTTCTCCCCTTCAGGGATTCCAATAATTCTGATGTTGGAACGCTTCATGGCATCATTTATTTCCCTGATTCTGTTTTCGTGGTTTCTAAGCTGTTTGTTCCAGGCTTCCTTCTGATCCTTTTTCTCTATCTGTTTGTCTTCCAGATCACTAATTCTATCTTCTGTCTCAGTTACCCTAGCTTTCAGAGATTTTAGATTAGATTAGAAATACTTGAGAGCATTGTGGACCTCCTCCCTGGTAGCTTTAAGCTCCACCCTAACGTTGTGCTTATCCTGTCTGGTCTCTTTCAGCTAGGCCCTAATCAATTCTGTTTGGTCATCCATGGCTTTCTCCAACCTAGCTATTGCCTGGATAATTGTTAGCCTGAATTCTCTTTCCTACATATTGTCTATGTTGATAGCCGTCAGCTCTGTTGCAGAAGGTCCACCCTCTGTATTTTTCTTCTGTTGGGCATTCCTCCTCCTAGTCATTTTGGTGGGAGAAGACTGAACAGATGTAGCTGGATGTATCAACTCTGGTGCATTCAACGTGCACCCTGGAACACTTCTGAGCAATCAGGATTCCCCACCCAAACGACAGACAAAAGAAAAGAAAAAGAAGAAAAAAAAAAGAAAAGAACAAAAAGAAAAAAAAGAGAGAGAGAGAGAGAGAGACAGGAAAGAAAGGGAAGATGAAAAAGAAGGTTCAGCCCAGATGGGCCCCAAGGTAAGATTTATGAAGTAGACAAACAAAAAGAGATAAAAAGACTGATACAAGTATATGACAAGATAAAAAAATATATATATTTGCAAATAAAGAAAGAACCTCGTCAAAAAACCACAACTGTAAAATTTATATGCTATCAGGACAAACACAAAGAACACAGAAACACTGGTGGAAGAAGATGGGAGAGTTCTTATAAATTCTCAGTGTGAGCGAGGAAGGTTGTTTTGATTCTTCCTGGATGTATCTTGATATCTTTGTTAAAGGACTCAACTTTCCTAAGATAAAGGGGATTAAAAATTGTTTTACCTATAGGGGTAGTATTGATTGGGGAAAGGGGATTACTTTGAAGTTTAACTCTATATGAATATTAGAGGATAAAAATAAAAAGGAATAAATTTGACTAAACTAAACTAAAATTTTAAAAAAGGAATTAAAAAATAAAAATTCAAAAGAAAACCATAGGTGTATGTATTCAAAAGTTCAGGTTAGAAAGGTATTATGGAATTTGATGTACTGTACAACTCACTGTGATGGTAAATAGGTTTAAAAAATTACCTATGTGTCGGGTGCCTGAGTGGCTCAGTGGGTTAAGCCACTGCCTTTGGCTCAGGTCATGATCTCAGGGTCCTGAGATCGAGTCCCACATCAGGCTCTCTGCTCAGCAGGGAGCCTGCTTCCCTCTATCTTTCTCTCTCTGCCTGCCTCTCCGTCTACTTGTGATCTCTGTCAAACAAATAAATAAAATCTTAAAAAAAAATAAAAAATAAAAAATAAAAAAAATTACCTATGTGTAAAAAAAAAAATAGAACCGGAATAGTGGGAACGAGTGAACAGTACAAGTTTTACTATGAAGTAGTGGTGGTTCTCTTGTAGTCCTTTTTTTTTTCTTTCTTTCTTGGTTTGTATTCTGGGGGATGGGCCTGCCACGTGGGTTGTCAGTCAATGATGTTTCCTGAGCTAAGTCCTCCCACCCCCCTCAAGGGGGTGGGCTCTGAGGAAACTGGTTTTTTTCAGGCTTTTGTTCTCTGGCGGTTTTTAATGCTTGTTCCCTTTTTTTTCCTCTCACCTTGACCGTCTTTGATGGTTTTTGTAGTATTAGAGGAAATCAAATCGCACCCTGATCTCCCTCACAGAGAGAAGCCTCAGTCTGGGTGCAGAACCTGAATAAGTTCCCCTTTGGCCGCTGGCAGAGCAGGTTCCAATTTGCAGACCCTGGGGGCACAGGATCTTTTGCTCGTACCCAAAGCCAAGGCAGTGGCGGCTGTCTGGGAGCTCTCGACTGCCAGAGAGGTTCCAAGCAGCAATCGCACACTGAGATTTTGCCGCTGGCCCGGGCTAGGCGTGCCTGGCTTGTGCGTACATCTTTTCAGAGGTGGCTATGGGTCGGGCGTGCATCTCAGGCACTGAGAACGGGGCGCTTGTCCGTCAGCCCCAGGCTGGGCTATTGCGCACCTCTGTCAGGGAAAGAGTTCCAGGCGCGCGGCTTAGGCTTTGAAACAATGGCGCGGGTCAAAGAGCGCCGGCCAGGCCTTTGTAACTCAGGGGAGCATGAGGGACATGCGTGCATATCTCAAGCTTTGTGGTAGGGCTCCTGCATTCTGTCAACCAGCACGGCTCCCATCCCCTCACAAGAACTAGAACCCACGGGCGCACTGGTGGCTTAGGGACCAGGAGGTTGTTTCTCCACCACACTCTCTCTACCTCAGAGCGGGGGAGGCTGTCCTGGGACCGGGGACTTAAGTCCCTGTCCCTAGCCACCCCAATTCCCTCAATTTACCCCCGTGATCCTTTGCTCTTTTGGAGTACTTTCAACCAGTCTCCAAGTTAATGCTGGTCCCCAGACGCAGGGCACTCTCGCTCGGATTGGGGTATTACTTTCCAACTGGTCGCCTCTGGTGGCTCCCTCCCCCTTTTGTTTATCTTCCGATATCAGTCCGACTTTCCCACTCCGCTTTACCTGCCCACTGGCGTCTTCTGCCCCTGGAGAGATCCAGGCGTGTATAATTCTGATCTCAGGCTGATTTCATGGGTGATCGGAGTTCTTTGGTAGGTAATCAGCTCACTTGGTGTACCAGCTGAAAAGGTGCCTCTTCCTACTCCCCCGCCATCTTGTCTCCCCTCCTGATTTTTTCTTTATCACAAATATAAGAGTATTGCAAGGGCTACCAGACTCCTTTAAATGACCCCAAATCAGCTGCTCTTCTGTCAGGGTAGCCGCTGCTGCCAGCTTTTCTGAAGGCAAGGGTCACTGATCCACCCATAAAGGGTCATTAGATTTCCACTCAATAGGCAGTGCATGTGGGGGTTCAGTGGCCCTGAAGAAAACCAGACCCCGCTTCTGAAGGTTGTGATTGTAAATGAAGTGCATGGGGCTTTCTCTGTAAATCTTCTCTTAAGCCCGTACCTGAAATATATCCCATTTTTTTCATAAGGGTCATTGCAACTGAATGCTTCTTAGGTCTGGAGATAGGAACTATTGTCACAGGAAAAACCCATATCTGTTAAGACATCACATCCCCATAAATTAAGATCAATTTGTAGCACAAATGGTTGGAATACTCCTTGATGACCCTCAACAGTGGACCAATTTAAAAAATTAGCACTTAACTTAGGAACATAGGATTGTCCTACACCTTTAATAGAAGTATCTGAATCTACAAGAGGCCAGTATTTAGGTCAGTGCCAGGAGGCGATTAATGAAACATCTCTCCAGTGTCCACCAATCCTGAAAAGGCTCGACCCTGAATGAATAAGGTCAAATAAGGTTTGTCTGCAGAAATTAAATGAGCCCAACCAACATCAATAGAGCCAAAGCCTCTGGTCCCTCGCTTGCCCTTTAGCACTGGATTATTAGTTTTCAGCCGTGGCATAATAATTAATTGTGCAAGAGGAATCCAAGGTTGTAGTAAGTGCACTCCTTCTCTTAAAGTGGCCTTAATTTTAATTATAATCCTTATTTATCACCCCAGGATGGACAGATAGTCCTTTCATTGTCCAACTAGATCATCCTAATAATAAACCCCAAGTCCCCTTAGGTAATGGTCCCCAGATTCCCAGTTGTAATAGCCTTGGGAGGTTCCCCCAGCTTCCATGTAAATAGGTGTATCTGGGACCAAGTCTAATCCTGCAGTGGATGGGGTACCTAGATATAATTTCTTGATGCCTGGGAGGTCAGCAGTATTGGCCCTGACAGGGGTGACTGAGGAATCATTGCTGCTATTATTTGTTGGGTCTGCAGTGAGGCTTGATTCCAATTTCCCTGAAAAGGGTTCCCAAATTTGTCCCTTTGGGAATGACAGTTTTGCCCAGTGAAATCCTTGGTGACAACAAGGACATAAGTAACTGGGAGCAGACTTTCTCCCAATATTAACGGAGGAAGAAGTTCCTGAAGAAATTACTCTCAATTGTGGGCACTGAGCCTTAAAACGCCCAGGTTGTCCAATTGAAAACAAAGACGTTTTTGTAATTGCTCCTTTGTGATCATACGTCTTTGCATTTCTGTTGGAGAAATATCCTTCAATGCAGCCACTAAATTTGCCCCTTGGATATAGGATGATCCCATCTCTGCACATAAGTGAACATAATCCTCTAAAGTACCAGTTTTCTTCCGTGGACGGATAGCAGCTTGACAGGCAGAATTAGTATTCTCAAAGGCCAATTGTTTGACAATAATAGTTCCAGCTTCTCCATCAACCACAATTCTACCAATGGCCTTTAAGAGCCAGGCTAAAAAATCCTGATAGGTTTCATCTGGGCCCTGCCGAATTTTTGACAATTCCTCAGTTCATACTCCTGATGAAAGAAGACCTTTCATTGCCTTTAAGGCACATTGCGAAATTTGTTGATAGGCAATTTCGGGATAATCAATGTGTGTTTGTACCTCAGCATAAGCCCCATCTGCTATTAACATTTCATAGGATATAGGAATATTAGTTCTCCTGTTATATATAGCCATTTCATTAGCCTTTTCAAGGAACTCTGTTTTCCATAAAAGATAATCTCCCCCTGACAGACATGCCTGTGCTATGACTTTCCAATCTCCAGGGCACATGGATTCTAAACTTATGCTATCCAGTAGAGACAAAGTTTATGGAGCAGTAGGCCCATATTGTGAAGTGGCTGCTTTAATTTCTTTTAGCATTTTAAATTGTACAGTATTATAAGCCCTTCGGCCATCAGGTAGTTGTGTCACAGCGTAAGAGGAAAAGGCAGAAGTATCCTCTCCTGCTTGTTGGGCTTGACAAAGTGACAACTTTAGCGGTGTAGTTTTTAGCGATTCAGCTCCTTCAGGAAGTTGTTTTTGATAATCGATTGAGTGTGGACTCACAGGAAACATACTTTTAGGCATAGGCTCCCCAACTCTGTAGGGCAGGCCAGATTGAAGATGTTGCATTACTGGAAATCCTACACTTGAGTCCTTAGGGGTAGAAATCTTAAGGGATTCAGTCTGAGTTCGTCTATGTGTCATAAATGTTGTTTGAACCCCAATAGACTCAAATTTTTTCCAAAGTGTGGATACTCTAGCTGACAAACAGAATGGCTGGGGTCTACAGGGGCAGAGGCAAGAAATACGACTTTATCATCATTCAGAGGCACTCCATCTCCAGGAGTATCAAAAGGATTGGAATGAGAATCAGTGAGGCCAGTAACTAACTCAGAAGATATACCAGCACCGAGATGTTCATACTCGTTCTCCAAGTCATCTATGGCCAAATTACAAAGAGAATCATGAGAAGCTATAGAGGTTAATTCTATAGAATGTTGCGGATCTAAAGTCACTTGAATATATTACTGAACTTTCATGGTTCCTTCAGGGAAAGCACATGGTCCTCTAATTTTCAACTGATTTTCAATCTCTCGCCCTACTTTCTGCCAAATTTGTAAATTTACCATTCCTCCTTTAGGGAACCAAAGACAAAGATCAGACACACCAAAAAATTGCTGTAAGGCCTTCTTTGAGTGCTTAGAGCCCTTCTGGTTTAAAAGGGACTGCAATGCCATAACAAAAAGATCCTCCTGTTCCATAGAATGAGACTGCCCCATATTATTTTAATCTTGCCATTGCCTGTCAATCTGGGCTCCTCTAAATGAAATCTTGATAACCACTCACGTGTACTTGCACACTCCCTTGAAACGTGCTTATGGTCCCTGTTTGGGAGCCACTTGTCGTGGCCGGCATGACAAATTGACCAGAAAACGTGAGGGTAAGAGCATGGTGAAAAGAAATTAAGAGACAAAGAGATTGGGGCAGGAGGAGCACTGAGGATGATGTCCAACAGTACTGATTTTATTCCACATCTTATAATCATTTATAAGGCAGACCACAATAGGAGGAGTAATACATCAGTATCTATTCAGATGAGTGCAAGTTTCTATAACAAGTTTACATTAACTACAAGCATAACTCGTGATGTCAGGTAGTCTTGGATAAATCCATTAGCAAGACAATCAACCAGGGATTTGGTTAAGGGAGGTACAAGAACAACAAGGACCAAGTTAAGAACTCATGACACTGACCACATTGTTCCTTTCTGTAGGGAGAGCATGTGGGAAGTCACATAGGCAAGCACAAGACAATAGCAGAGACCCTTACTCAACTTTCCCATCGTTAACACCTTGTCAAGTTGTCTGGACTTTAAAGGAGACACAAGTCAGGGCCTAGCTTGATCCATGACTCCAACTATGCCGTAGCCTCCAACACCTCACCTTAAATTCAGATTCCTGAAATCAATGGGTTTCCAATTCAGATTTTTTTGAAAATTTCTTTCCAAAGATCCAGCCCTGGCTGTCGGAAAGAAAATGCCTATTTTGGGGGTGCTTGGGTGGCTCAGTGGGTTAAAGTCTCTGCCTTCAGCTCAGGTCATGATCCCAGGGTCTTGGAATCGAGCCCCACATTGGGCTTGCTGCTCCGCAGGGACCCTACTTCATCCTCTCTCTCTGCCTGCCTCTGACTACTTGTGATTTCTGTCAAATAAATAAAATATTTTTTTAAAAGTCTATTTTGACACAACGTTGGAACTCCATCCAATTTCCTCCATTGTAGTCTCTAAGTTACTCTAAATAGCTATACTTGTCTTCACACCACCACCACCAAGGAAACCCTCACCAAGTTGTAAACTCCAATTGTTATCTGACATTTGCCAAAATGACAGAGATTACTTGATATTATTCAAAACTTAATTCCTTTAAACATGCATATTTTCATAACTTCATTAAGAAAGTTTTCCAAAACTGTGTCAGAAAAATGTTCTATCTAGATATCAATTGGATAAGCGGGTATAATTGTGTTACCTGAAGCAGCATGACGATTGTATTGTCATGTGTAAATATATGCTGTTACTAGTTTGGTTTTGTTTCCCCTCCCATCGCATTATGTTGCAGATCTCATAAAATATCTTCATTTGCGTTTCATTTTTATTAACTTGTTTATTTTGTAATGATTTTACTCACTTCTTTGGCAGAGAGACAGAGCTACCAATCAGGCAGAGTGACAGGTGGTGGCAGAGGGAGAAGCAGGTGCTCCTCCCCTGAGCAGGGTGCTCAACACGTGCTGGATCCCAGGGCCTGGACCTGAGTCGAAGGCAACTGCTTAAGTGATTGAGAAACCCAGGTGCCCCAGGTAGGAGTTATTTTAAAGAAATCACGTTATATTTGCTGCCTGTAAAATGCCTATATCCCCCGGGTTGTCGCCAAGGAGTTCTGAATTGCCACTTTCCAAGATACCACACGGCATTGTCCAGGCCCACAGGGACTTACAATGGATGTGGTCCCCTGCATGCCAAGCTCCAGGGAGTACAGGATAAGGGATGAAGCCAGCAGAGAGGTTTTGGGTCCAACACTCCAGAGTGCACAGACTGACCTCGGCTGCCAAGAGGGTCCTACCCAACTGTCATCTGACTCATCCTCTGTGTCCATGCAGGGACACCACATATGCATGCCATGTATGCAGGCCCCAGAGGTGCCATCCAGTGGTGGAGACGACCCGTTGTCCACAGAGGGAGACCCTCCCTGCAGACTGGAAAAGGAGGATGGGTGGCAGGAAAGAAGGAGGTCAGTGCACTAAGGGTCTTTGAAATCGGACATGCAGGGAGAATCCAGTGTATTCAAAGTGTGTATCTCCGTCCCCTGCAGAAAGGGCACCTTGGGATCCAAATAATGCAACTCACTCAAAAATGACAGGCATATGTTATTATCCTTAGCTCATGGCTCAGGCAGTCCGCCCCACAGATAATATTAGTAACTGTCACCCTTGACTCCAAGGGGCTCCTGGAAGGAACACAGGGCATTCCTGGGGAGGGGAGCCCCACATTAAGCACTTCTTTTTTCTTTTTTCTTTTTTTTTACATATTTTCCTTATTGGTCACAGCAGGCATGACTTGATTGAGGGGCAGAGGGAAAGGCGCTACCACCAAGCAGGGAGACTGATGCTAGGTTTGATCCTGGACTCCAAGAGCAGGACCTGAGCCGATGGCCAATATTTAACCCATTGAGCCACCCAAGAACTTCTAGAGAGACTTTGTGGAACAATCTCATATAAATAGGAGTTTTCCAGAATAGCAGATAGTAAAATGAACATTTAATTCTCCTATGTGCTCTCAGGAGTTTCATTTTTTTGAATGCCAAAAAATGTAGTTAGTTAACTTACAGTGCAGTATTGCATTCTGCAGTAGAATTCAGGAACTCATCACTTCTCTACACCACTCAGAGCTGGTCACAACAAGGGCCTTCTTCAATGACCATCATCCATTGACCCCTCTCCAACCCACTTCCCTCCATGACTCCACAGTGTGCAGGGATGTCTTCTCCCTGAGAGTTCTGTCATGAACCACTGCCATGGTGACCTGATGACACGCACCCATCCTTCTGTTTCAACAGTCACTCTGTTAGCCGAGACCCTTGCAGTATGTTGAAGACGTGTAAAGGTCCCCATGATGGGAAATTTCAAATGCTGTTCTATGGGTATGGGCCTATCGATTTTCTCAATTCTCTTTTCTCGAGAGGTGTAAAGGTCCTCATGATGGGAAATCTCAGCTGCTCTTTTATAGGTATGTGCTTATCGATTTTCTCAATTCTCTCAGGCTGGCTGCCTCCCTTTTGCAGAGACCATCTTCTTTTCTTTGGCTTTTCCTTTCCACCCTCTGATTTATCCTCCTGGTTCAATGCCTGTGTTTGTTATTTTTTCTGGGTTATTTCATTGAGATTTCTTGGGGAAGCTGCCTTCCTTAAATCACTTCTACATTCAGAAAACCGTACTTTTTCTGAATGCCAATTTCAGAAACAGTCATACAGGGAACACACCCAGGTCACATAAAAAACTGGTGTCCCTGGATCAGGAGAATCTTGGTGCGACCCAGGCAACACATTTGAGGGGAAAGAATTACCGGTAACCTCTTCCCAATGGAAATGACAAAATCGGAGGAATGGTCAGCAGTCGAAATGCAGCTGTTTTTAGGAGAGATACTGGAAGATATCAGGGTGTTTTCATGGGTTGAGGTGGAGGGTTTCACAGGCCATCTGCTTGATGCCTGGGAGTGGAAGGGAACAGGCTGTACCACCAGGTGGGTGGAAAGAACACATGGAAGCTGCACAGTGGACTGTCTTCTGTTCTCAAAGATACTGCTGGCCTGGGTTCTCAATGCCCGGCCTAGGGAGGGAGACAGGAGAATGTGCCCTAAACCTACAGTCTCCAGAAGGTATCAAGAGACCTGAAAGTAGACACAGGGTGTTGGGGAAGAATGAGAGAGTAGGGGGGAACTCTCTCCAGCCAGGGTAGCCTCACTTCTACCCAGGCTCCTCAGAACAGTCCTCACATCAAGAGTAGGCCATTCAGCATCATACATCTCCTTCTTGAAACCAAACATCCCCAGCCCACATGGCCAACTCTATGTTCATTCGTACCAGGAACTGCTCCTCCGTATTGGCCAGATCAAGGCAAGCAAGTTCTCAGGGGGGTCAATGTGTGACCGTTGGGAGTGGAAGGCAAGCAAATTCTCGGTAGGGTCCTATGTGATCATTGGGAGTTTGAATCAGCTTGGGAGCCAAGCAGAACACCAGTAGCTGTGGTGTTCAACTGGCCTTCAGGATGGCTGTGGGTGATTTGCTGACCTTGCAGAGAGGTGAGGGAATGTGACCAATGCTACACGTTCCTTGTCCTTCACTAGGGCTCCATTTGGAAGAAACCATCACATATTTTATGCCAAGGCCACAAACACAGAGGTGAGTGAGGACTGAGTCTGGTCTTGTGGCACTCGCTCTCCCCTGCAGAAACACTGACACAGGGGGATTTGAGATTGTGAGGGCAGCTCTTGGTTAAGGGCTTCAGGACATTTTCTCAGGGGCCCTGTGTGGGTGTCAGGGGCTCGGGGATCTCCATCCACAGGGAAACGACGACATTCCTGTCCCAGATTCATCCCTCATCAGGGTGGCAACTCGGGAAAGTCCCTTCACCACCCTACATTTCAGGGCCCTCCACTGTCCAATGGGGCATCCAGCCCGTTGCCACTCCCATTGGTGCTGCTATGGGGAAGACAGGAGAAAGGGACACAGATTCTCTGTTGGCTGTCAAGCATCGTTCTCATGGGAAAGATGAAGAAGGCGCTTCCATCCTCCAGTGCAGTGGATCCATCCCAAGTTCCAGGTCTGGCTTCACCCACAGCCAGTCATCTAGCTGAGTCCATAGGCAGTCCGTTCCTCAACACCTGCCACGCAACTGGGAAGCATCCCATCCTTCCCTAGGTCCCAGGCGCTCCTTGGACTCAATCACTTGGGACACCATGATGGCACACTAACGTCTAAGCCAGAGGGCAGGGAAACGGGGCACAGAGGGTTTTAGGGAACATTCTCAGGTAGGTGTGGCTGCTCAATGGGATGTAAACCCAGGCCATCAGGTGTGCTCACAGCACTCTGCTCTGTTTCTGTCATGTATATTCAATTCAAGCCATTGCCCACATTACCTGTGGGTGTGGGAGGGGGTGGAATTCAGAACATAGCAAACGGCGACCTCTTCCTAGGTCCCAACTGGAGGGATGAATGCTTGCTGGGAAGCTGGTGAGTAGGGGCAGGAGACGGTTGGACTAGAAGTAAAGAATGTCGCATCCACCTATGGTCTTCTGACAACAAGATGCCTACACTGCTCTCTATTTCTATGCATCTCCCAGCAATTTGTGTGGAGCCTCTACCTGAGGATGTGGAGCTGCCGACGACCACACAGGCCCCTCGACGACCACCCAAGAAGAAAGTCTGGTTCTCCCTCCACGATCAGGTCTACCCCTTTGGCGACACCAAGCAAGTTACCTTGGAGATCGACTCATTACGTTGATTGGAGACGCATTCTTTCGTTCAGTAGCAGAGACATAACCGAAGATTTTAAAACTGCTGAGACACATTTTCCTCTGATTTCACTGGTAGCCATTTCCTTCTATGCTGTCCGTCCCCATTAAGTCCACAAGTCATGATGAAATTCTCATTCAAACTGGATCCAAGGGACACAGGAAAAAAGTGTCTACTAGCTGAAGTGATGGATCTTAGGACTTTCTGGAACACACAGGTCCCTATAGGTCTCTCCAGGAAACATGGTTCTTAGATGTGTAGGAAGGAAGAGACTATGTTTTCCACCAGTAATGTTGAAAGAAAAATGGAACGGAATATGACAGGAGGTTTCACAATCTCCCCCCTCCACTCACACCCATAAGCCACATCTTTTTTTAAAAAAAAGATTATATTTATTTATTTATTTGACAGACAGAGATCACAAGCAGGCAGAGAGGCAGGCAGAGAGAGAGAGAGAGGAGGAAGCAGGCTCCCCGCTGAGCAGAGATCCCGATGTGGGACCCGATCCCAGGACCCTGAGATCACGACCCGAGCCAAAGGCAGCGGCCCAACCCACTGAGCCACCCAGGTGCCCCACCCATAAGCCACATCTTACATGGGTGTGCTACGTACCTTCAAAGGAACAAAATGACCTCACAACATTTGGGAACTCAAGTACCCAGTACATACCATGTGTGTACCATTCTACAATTTGTGTCAATGCATTCAGTGATGTCTTCTCATTCTGGAAACAGGCAGAAATCTGTGCACTAATGTCTCACACAACTAAGTTCCCAATAGCCACAGACAGGCACACCCCCCAAATCCATCATGGGAGGAAAGGACAAATTAAATGGCATCCATACACATTATGGTGTTCAATTCAGGCATAAGAAGAAACAGTTTTCAAATATTTTAGGAAATACATAGACCTTGAAAACCTAACACACAATTTGAAAGCAAGCACACAAGGAAAGAGGTAAATTACACAACCCCAGGCTTGTAAAGACACTAGAGTAGGGGCATTCGTAGACCCAGAAATTGGAAGGGATGGTTCAGGGAGGAAAGGGGGAGGGCCGGTCATGTCGTCATGGGTACAGTTTCCATGAGTTTGGATGGCAATGTTTTCCTCATAGATGGTAGCGCTGTCTAAAAAGCATTAGGGATGTGAGCAGTGTAACTGAACGTATACGTGCTAATGAATACAACCATCCACAGTACTTAGATTCCATCACCGAAAAACTCACTACTCAAAGGCAATAGAGGACTGATAGGGTCACAGCAGAGGTGCAGGGAATACAGCTGAACAGGTCCTATGACCAGGTGAAGTAGTGACAAGCTGGCTTGGCTTCACAGTGGGCAGGAGGGCTCAGGGAACTGCGCCATGAAACACAGTGTGCCTTGAGTGTTTCCCAGATAGATGCTAATGAGTTCCCACTGATGACATCCCCTCTGTTTGAAAGTCAAGGCCCTGGTTCCCTTTTCCATCCTGCTCCCCTCCTCTGTGTTTCTATGTACACCAAGGACGTGGGCCCAGCAGCAGGTCAGGCCTTGCTTGATCACTCTTCATAACCATTCACTCTGGCCCCCCATCCACATCCAGCAGACTTAACTTTCCTAGTCATTCCTGAGTAGTGCAGCCAATGTCCTGACATCTCCTCTCTGTTCTCCTGGACCCTGAGGTGGGCCAGTCCAAGGGCCTTCCCAGGGGCTTGACAGAGGAAGGCACCCCAACACTCCTTAAGGTAAGCTCACCTCTATTTCTCAGAGACAGTAATGGTGCTTCCTTGATTTTTTCCATCAATGGAGATTGATGAAAACTGGCATACCCAGGGGAAGGGGGGAGGAATGCTGAGTCCGACCTCTTATGCATAGTGGACCCAACAGTGATGATGGCACAGGACAGCCTCAGTTACAAACTCAACGGGATCAAACACCTTCTTCAGCAGAAAAGGATTCTCCTTGAAAAAGAACGTTCTGTCTGTTGATCAGAATGGACTTTGGAGATCTGCCATGAACAGCTCCAACATCATTCAAACTGTCCTCTTCAACTCGGGTGGGGGGACATGGACTAAACCATGGGACTTCATCCAATTAACTGCTTGAGTCCTCCCCAAACCAAAGAGCTGGCCCAACAGCAGACAGGATACTGGGATCCTCACTGTGTTTCCTTTTCCCCAATCGCAGGTAGACGCTGGGAGGAATGACAGCTGTATGTATTTAACAACATAGGGCTCTGGGAGGAAATCTAGATGAAAAAGCAGCCTGCCCACTGATTCTGGTTTCCAATAAGGAATTGGGGTTGGGGGATACTGACCAAGACTGTCCAGTGAGGTACAGTGACCACGTTGAACAGGGTGTGAACAAACTCGAACATAGGGAAGGGGTGATTTGTGTGCACATGGGATGAAAGCCTTGTGTGCATGGGGGTGTGGGTGTGTGTTTGTGTGAGTCTGTGTGTGTTTACATGTTTGTGTGTCCGTGTGTTATGCTTGTGAACACAAATATGTGCTTTTCTCAGAACATATTTCTCACACTTCCATCACAGACAAAGTGTCACCCTTCCAATACACTCTCATCACCCTGGCACATTTACATACTCCTTCCTCTGCTCACCACAGTTATACCTGGAGGACGTTTCCTTTTGCTTTCCTGAGACGGGCATGGTGCAGAGATGAATGATCCGAACCCTTGACGTCCTACTTGGAAAGCCAAGATTTGAGCTCAGGTTTCAATCTGATAGTTGCTCTGGCCTATGCACCTGTGTTAGTCCCTCAGCCCAGGGGGTCATGATGTACCATAGGTGCCAGTTAGCAAAGGGCCACCAGCATCTGTGCACACAGCCAAAAACCTAGATTCTATGGTCCCCGACAGGACCCAACATGACACAGTGACTTCCAAGTTCACAGAAACCAGGGAAAGGATAGAAGCCTATGTTAAAGATTACAGACTGGTGCTCGCTTCGGCAGCACATATACTAAAAAAAAAAAAAAAAAAAAAAAAAAAAAAAAAAAAAAAAAGTTTACAGCCAGGTCCCTGAAGTCAAGTGCACAGAGAAAAGCCACATCCTCATGCTCAAGCCCACATTGCTGGAAAGTGTGTGGACCTGTGGACGACAGAATACGGCAACGTCGGCCATAGACGGTCTTAGGGTGTACACACGATCAATGGCAGAAAAGCACCACAGAATGGATTTGCTGTACTTGGTAAGATTTCCGTAAGCCCCAGGAAGGTTCAAATTCTCTAAGCACACACTCACACACCACTGGCAAATAGGAAATCAAGGTCAAGCTTTGTTGGAAGCTTTGGACAAACATCCCTGGAGCAAATGTCTTTCAAAGCTGACCTACAGTCAGCACAGACTCCAAGACTCCTCTGTGTAAGGAACTTCCCACTGGTCAGCACACCTGGGAGTGTTCAGACAGCCACTGTCTACATGGGTAACACCCACACACAGACACAGGAAAGCTCAAGAATAGTGGAAGGAATCTATCAAACTCATCGACAGTGCCAGCTGTTTACATAAGCTACAATGTCAGTGTTCTCAAGCATTGCACATGGGATTTTCTGAAGACAAATGATGAGTGAAGCAAACTACTAGGCTTCTTTTCTGAGGGTTGAATTCAGCCTGGCAAGCAAGGCTGCTTTTTATGCCGTGCTAAATCTTACAGAGACATGATACATATAGTCACAGTATATTGGGATCTTGTGCCCAGAACTAATTTCCAAAGAAGAAGCATGGGACACCTTAGTGGCACATCAGTCAGGAGAGGTTATGAGACTCTGTCCTCACACAGAAGCCAGGTTAGGGCTCACACATATTGGACTGACTATTTCACTTTGATAGGGCTCACTTTAGCTAGCAAGACAAATACCCTATTTGCACTTCCTCCCTGATCCTCTCCCGTCCCTTCCTCTCTGCACCAAGGAGAAGACCCAGCAGCAGTGCAGCCAGTACCTCCTACGTGCCCACATGCACACACTCGCCTTCTGATCTCATGCATCCAAACTCTCTTCCTACTTCCTGAACAGCTGCACCAGTGTCCTCACAGTCTTTTGTATCCTCCTAATTCTCCCTGAGGTCCTGATGGAAGAGCTACCCATTTTGAGGGTAGAGGAAGAAACTCCAACTCTCCCTCAGGTAAACTCATTTTTCCTCAGCGTTTTATTTATTTGAAAGTCAGAATGACAGAGAAGGAGAGAGAGAGAGCACACGAGATTGCAAGCGGGGGGAGTAGCAGAGGGTGAGGAAGAAGCAGGCTCCCCTTTTGAGCAGGGTGTCCAATGTGGCGATCCATCCCAGGACCCTTGGATAATGTCCTGAGTGAAGGGAGAAGCTTCAATGTCTGAGGCACTCAGTCACCTTCATAAAGTCATTTTGTGCTTCTGAGGGACAAACAGAGTTTGATTTCTCTTTCCACGAACATCTGAGCATGTACATGCCAGACAGGAGAGACAATTTCCTTGGTGCTGAGAGCCTGCAGTTAGTTTATACCATTAGCAGACACCATACTTAGATGGGCACTGAGAAACATCACCACCATTCCATAGGCAATGGATGGTCATTAGCATTTTGCACTAGGTCATTCTGTCTATGGAAAATGACTTTGTAATGAGCTGCTGAAGAAAATGGACTTGGGAGATTTGACATTCCAATCCAAAGCCTTTACTGGAGCTTATTTTCTCCATCGCTGGATCATAAACGCAATGACTGCATCCCATCTAACTTGCTTATGACACCCAGGGCATAGAGCTGTGTGCACATGGTGTGCACAGGGTGCTGGGATCTTCACTGTTTTTCCCTCTCTCCAACTTCAGGAGCAGCAAGCAGATATGTCCCATATACGTGTGTTCCCATCACTCCCTTTAGGGGGACAGATCTAGGTGAAGAACAAGGTAGGGCTTTCTCTCCTCTTTTGGTCTGGAGAGCTTCCCCAATTCTGAGTTCCTGCTGGGAACGGAGTCTGGGGTGAACTGAACAAACAGTGTGTCCTATAGAAAACCAGACTCTGTACTACAGTCCCTGCAAACAGTAGGTCATTCAAGTGGTGTGCCTGGTGCGTCTGAGGGTTGGGGCTTGTTCTTGTATGGGTCAATGTGATGGGACTGGGCATGTGGGTGTGTTAACTGGGTGCCTTTTATCAGAATACATCTCCCACTTAATGAAGTTCAGTGCATGGGTCAAAGTTTCAAAGCCAAACCTCCTTCATCCCCACTGTGAACACCCCCCCAGGAAATCACATTCCATGTTAACTACAGTTCTACCTGGAGGGTTGTTTAGGATTCCCTTTCCTCAGACAGGGATGGGGAAAAAGAAAGGAGCCGACATCTGTCCTAGCTAGGGACATTTCTCAGACATGATTAAAACACAAAGGAATCAGAAGCTACTTTAGTCTATCAAAACATCGTCACCGGAGGAGGAGTCAAGATGGTGGAGAAGTAGCAGGCTGAGACTACTTCAGCTAGCAGGAGATCAGCTAGATAGCTTATCCAAAGATTGAAAACATCTGCAAATCCATCGGCAGATCGAAGAGAAGAACAGAAATTCTAGAAACAGAAAAACAACCACTTTCTGAAGGGTGGGACTGGCGGAGAAGTGAATCCAAAGCGATGGGAAGATAGACCCCAGGAGAAGGGGCCAGCTCCCGGCAAGCGGCAGAGCAACGGAGCACAAAATCAGGACTTTTAAAAGTCTGTTCTGCTGAGGGACATCGCTCCAGAGGCTAAACCGGGGCGAAGCCCATGCAGTGTCAGCGTGGCCTCCAGTCCTGCAGGGTCACAGAAGGATAGGGGGTGTCTGAGTGTCGCAGAGCTTGCAGGTATTGGAACGGGAAAGTCAGCTACAGAGACAGAGCCGACAGTAAGCTCACAGCTCGGGGTTAGCTAGAACCGGTCGCAAGCTCCGTGAGCTCGGAACATGGCCAGAGGTCAGGCAGACGGGAGTTACTGGGCGCTGTTATCTGTGGGCGCACTGAGGAGTGAGGCCCTGGGCTCTCATCTTCTACAGGCCAGAGACCAGGAGGCCGCCATTTGTATTCCCGTCCTCCGGAAATCTACAGAAAGCACTCAGGGGACAAAAGCTCCTGAAAGCAAACCCGAGTGGATACACAGCCCGGCCCCTGGTAAGGGTGGTGCAATTCTGCCTGGGGCAAAGACACTTGAGAATCACTACAACAGGCCCCTACACCAAGAGCTCAATAAGAAATCCAGCCAAGACAAGTTCACCTACCAAGGAGTGCAGTATCAATACCAAGGAGAGCAGAAGAATTCCAGAGGAGGAGAAAGCAAAGGATGGAACTCATGGCTTTCTCCCTGTGATTCTTTACTCTTGCAGTTACTTTATTTTATTCTTTTTCATTTTTTTCTCTTCTTCTGCTAATTTTTTTAACTTTTACCCTTTTCTTTTTTAACTTTTACCCTTTTCTTTTTTAACGCTTTTAACTAGTTTATCTCATATATACATATATATATATATTTTTTCTTTTCTTTTTATACTTTTCTTTAATCATTTTATTTTATTAATTCTTTTCTTTTCTTTTTTTCATTTTCTTTCTTTCTTTCTTTCTGAACCTCTCTTTATCCCCTTTCTCCCGCCTCACTATTTGGGATCTCTTTTGATTTGGTTAAAGCATATTTTCGTGGGGTTGTTGCCACACTTTTAGTATTTTACTTCCTCCTTCATATACTCTTATCTGGACAAAATGACAAGGCAGAAAAATTCACCACAAAAAAAAAAAGAACAAGAGGCAGTACCGAAGCCTAGGGACCTAATCAATACAGACATTGGTAATATGTCAGATCTAGAGTTCAGAATGACAATTCTCAAGGTTCTAGCTGGGCTTGAAAAGGGCATGGAAGATATTAGAGAAACCGTCTCGGGAGATATAAAAGTCCTTTCTGGAGAAATAAAAGAACTAAAATCTAACCAAGTTGAAATCAAAAAAGGTATTAATGAGGTGCAATAAAAAATGGAGGCCCTCACTGCTAGGATAAATGACGCAGAAGAAAGAATTAATGATACAGAAGACCAAATGACAGAGAATAAAGAAGCTGAGCAAAAGAGGGACAAACAGCTACTGGACCATGAGGGGAGAATTCGAGAGATAAGTGACACCATAAGACGAAACAACATTAGAATAATTGGGATTCCAGAAGAAGAAGAAAGAGAGAGGGGAGCAGAAGGTATACTGGAGAGAATTATTGGGGAGAATTTCCCCAATATGGCAAAGGGAATGAGCATCAAAATTCAGGAGGTTCACAAAATGCCCCTCAAAATCAAAAAGAATAGGACCACACCCTGTCACCTAACAGTAAAATTTACAAGTCTTAGTGACAAAGAGAAAATCCTGAAAGCAGCTCAGGAAAAGAAGTCTGTAACATACAATGGTAAAAATATTAGATTGGCAGCAGACTTATCCACAGAGACCTGGCAGGCCAGAAAGAGCTGGCATGATATATTCAGAGCACTAAATGAGAAAAACATGAAGCCAAGAATACTATATCCAACTAGGCTATCATTGAAAATAGAAGGAGAGATAAAAAGCTTCCAGGACAAAAAAAAAAAAAAAAAAAAAAAAAAAAAGAAAACTGAAAGAATTTGCAAACACCAAACCAGCTCTACAGGAAATATTGAAAGCCGTCCTCTAAGCAACAAGAGAGCCTACAAGTGGTAGATCAGAAAGGAACAGAGACAATACACAGTAACAGTCACCTTACAGGCAATACATTTGGCACTAAATTCATATCTCTCAGTAGTTACCCTGAATGTTAATGGGCTAAATGCCCCAATCAAAGACACAGGGTATCAAAATGGATAAAAAAAAAACCCATCTATATGTTGCCTACAAGAAACTCATTTTAAGCTCGAAGACATCTCCAGATTTAAAGTGAGGGGGTGGAAAAAATTTACCATGCTAATGGACACAAGAAGAAAGCAGGAGTAGCAATCCTTATATAAGATCAATTAGATTTTAAGCCAAAGACTATAATAAGAGATGAGAAAGGACACTATATCAAACTCAAAGGATCTGTCCAACAAGAAGATCTAACAATTTTAAATATCTATGCCCCCAATGTAGGAGCAGCCAACTATATAAACCAATTAATAACAAAATCAAAGAAACACATCAACAAGAATACAATAATAGTAGGGGACTTTAACACTCCCCTCACTGAAATGGACAGATCATACAAGCAAAAGATCAACAAGGAAATAAAGGCCTTAAATGACACACTGGACCAGATGGACATCACAGATATATTCAGAAAATTTCATCCCAAAGCAACAGAATACACATTCTTCTCTAGTGCACATGGAACATTCTCCAGAATAGATCTCATCCTCAGTCCTAAATCAGGACTCAACCGGTATCAAAAGATTGGGATCATTCCCTGCATATTTTCAGACCACAGTGCTCTGAAGCTAGAACTCAACCACAAGAGGAAGTTTGGAAAGAACCCAAATACATGGAGACTAAATAGCATCCTTCTAAAGAATGAATGGGTCAACCAGGAAATTAAGGAAGAATTGAGAAAAATCATGGAAACAAATGATAATGAAAATGCAACGGTTCAAAATCTGTGGGACACAAAAAAGGCAGTCCTGAGAGGAAAATATATAGCGGTACAAGCCTTTATCAAGAAGCAAGAAAGGTCTCAGGTACACAACCTAACCCTACACCTAAAAGAGCTGGAGAAAGAACAAGAAAGGAACCCTAAGCCCAGCAGGAGAAGAGAAATCATAAAGATCAGAGCAGAAATCAATGAAATAGAAACCAAAACAACACAATAGAACAAATAATGAACTAGGAACTAGTTCTTTGAAAGTATTAATAAAATTGATAAACCCCTTGACAGACTTATCAAAAAGAAAAGAGAAAGAACCCCAATAAACAAAATCATGAATGAAAGAGGATATATCACAACTAACACTGAAGAAACACAAACTATTATAAGAAAATACTATGAGCAACTCTACACCAACAAATTTGACAATCTGGAAGAGATGGATGCATTCCTAGAAACATAAACTACCACAACTGAACCAGGAAGAAATAGAAAGCCTGAACAGACCCATAAGCAGTAAGGAGATTGAAACCGTCATTAAAAATCTCCAAACAAACAAAAGCCCAGGGCCAGACGACTTCCAGGGGGAATTCTACCAAACACTTAAAGAAGAACTAATTCCTATTCTCCTGAAACTGTTCCAAAAAATAGAAATGGAAGGAACACTTCCAAACTCATTTTATGAGGCCAGCATCACCTTGATCCCAAAACCGGAGAAGGATCCCATCAAAAAAGAGAGCTATATGGGGCGCCTGGGTGGCTCAGTGGGTTAAGCCACTGCCTTCAGCTCAGGACATGATCTCAGGGTCCTGGGATCGAGCCCAGCATTAGTCTCTCTGCTCAGCAGGGAGCCTGTATTCCTCTCTCTCTCTCTCTCTGCCTGCCTCTGTCTGCTTGTGATCTCTGTCAAATAAATAAATAAATAAATCTTTAAAAAAGAGAGCTATAGACCAATATCCTTGATGAACACAGATGCGAAAATTCTCACCAAAATACTAGCCAATGGGATTTAACAGTACATTAAAAGGATTATTCACCACGACCAAGTGGGATTTATCCCAGGGTTGCAAGGATGGTTCAACATCCGCAAATCAGTCAATGTGATACAACACATCAATAAAAGAAAGAACAAGAACCATATGATACTCTCAATAGATGCTGAAAAATCATTTGACAAAGTATAGCATCCATTCCTGATCAAAACTCTTCAATGTGTAGGGATAGAGGGCACATACCTCAATATTATCAAAGCCATCTATGAAAAACCCACCGCAAATATCATTCTCAATGGAGAAAAACTGAAAGCTTTTCCACTAAGGTCAGGAACACGGCAGGGATGTCCATTATCACCACTGCTATTCAACATAGTACTAGAAGTCCTAGCCTCAGCAATCAGACACCAAAAGGAAATTAAAGGCATCCAAATTGGCAAAGAAGTCAAACTATCACTCTTCGCAGATGATATGATACTATATGTGGAAAACCCAAAAGACTCCACTCCAAAACTGCTAGAACTTGTACAGGAATTCAGTAAAGTGTCAGGATATAAAATCAATGCACAGAAATCAGCTGCATTTCTCTACACCAACAACAAGACAGAAGAAAGAGAAATTAAGGAGTCAATCCCATTTACAATTGCACCCCAAACCATAAGATACCTAGGAATAAACCTAACCAAAGAGGCTAAGAATCTATACTCAGAAAACTATAAAATACTCATGAAAGAAATTGAGGAAGACACAAAGAAATGGAAAAATGTTCCATGCTCCTGCATTGGAAGAATAAATACTGTGAAAATGTCTATGCTACCTAAAACAATCTACACATTTATTGCAATTCCTATCAAAGTACCATTGATCTTTTTAAAAGAAATGGAACAAATAATTCTAAAATTTATATGAAACCGGAAAAGACTTTGAATAGCCAAAGGAATACTGAAAAAGAAAGCCAAAGTTGGCGGCATGATAATTCCGGATTTCAAGCTCTATTACAAAGCTGTCATCATCAAGACAGCATGGTACTGTCACAAAAACAGACACAAAGATCATTGGAACATAATAGAGAGCCCGGAAATAGACCCTCAACTCTATGTTTAACTAGTCTTCGACAAAGCAGGAAAGAATGTCCAATGGAAAAAAGACAGTCTCTTCAACAAATGGCATTGGGAAAATTGGACAGCCACATGCTGAAAAATGAAATTGGACCATTTTCTTACACCACACAGGAAAATAGACTCAAAATGGATGAAGGACCTCAATGTTAGAAAGGTATCCTTCAAAATCCTTAAGGAGAACCTAGGCAGCAACCTCTTCGGACCTCAGCCACAGCAACATGTTCCTAGGAGCATCGTCAAAGGCAAGGGAAGAAAGGGCAAAAGTGAACTATTGGGATTTTATCAAGATCAAAAGCTTTTGCACAGCAAAGGAAATAGTTAACAAAACGAAAAGCAACTGACAGAATGGGAGAAGATATTTGCAAACGGCATATCACATAAAGGACTAGTGTCCAAAATCTATAAAGAACTTAGCAAACTCAACACCCATAGAAGAAATAATCTAATTAAGAAATGGGCAGAGGACATGAACAGACATTTCTGCAAAGAAGACATCCAGATGGCCAACAGACAGATGAAAAAGTCCTCCATATCACTCGGCATCAAGGAAATACAAATCAAAACCACAATGAGATATCACCTCACACCTGTCAGAATGGCTAAAAATAACAAGTCAGAAAATGGCAGATGCTGGCAAGGATGCGGAGAAAGGGGAACCCTCCTACAATGTTGGTGGGAATGCAAGCTGGTGCAAGCACTCTGGAAAACAGCATGGAGATTCCTCAAAATGTTGAAAATAGAACTGTCCTATGACCCAGCAATTGCACTACTGGGTATTTACCCTAAAGATACAAACGTAGTTATCCAAAGGGGCACATGCACCCGAATGTTTATAGCAGCAATGTCCACAAGAGTCAAACTATGGGAAGAACCTAGATGTCCATCAACAGATGAATGGATAAAGAAGAGGTGATATATATACACAATGGAATACTATGCAGTCATCAAAAGAAATGAAATCTTGCCATTTGCTTCAACGTGGATGGAACTAGAGCGTATCATGCTTAGCGAAATAAGTCAAGTGGAGAAATACAACTATCATATGATCTCCCTGATATGAGGAAGTGGTGATGCAACATGGGGGCTTAAGTTGGTAGGAGAAGAATAAATGATACACGATGGGATTGGGAGGGAGACAAACCATAAGTGACTCTTAATCTCACAAAAGAAAATGAAGGTTGCTGGGGAGACGGGGGTTGGGAGAAGGGGGGTGGGTTTATGGACATTGGGGAGGGTATGGGCTTTGGTGTGTGCTGTGAAGTGTGTAAACCTGGTGATTCACAGAGCTGTACCCCTGTGGATACAAATATATTATATGTTTATTAAAAAATTAAAGATAAAAAAAAACTTCATAATCAACCTTACAAAAACACTCACATCTTGAATGCACGAAGGGAAGTTTCATTGGTAAATGGCAACTGCCAGGAAAGCTTCATCATTAGCTTGGGGCCTGATAAAACTTCTTGACAATCTGCTACATTGCCAGATTAGAGAGTGCCCTTCTCTCACCTAGCCTCCGCTCTTTCATAAACTTGCCATTTCCTGGTGCTGCGGTAGATCCTGGGAAAATGGGTCCCTCTGACTTGAAGGGCACACCCACATGCCACAGGAAAGGAAGACTGGGAATAATTAGCATTTTGTGGATGGGAACTCTGTTGGAATGCACAGATGTCAGTATGTAGAAATCCTGTCTTTGGTCATTCCTGACCATGCATGACTCAGGAACAAATGTAAACATCTAGGGTACTTGTGCTTATATTAAATGCAACCCTGCCACACAGTGTTCTTCTGAAGAAATACAATATCCTAGAATAGGTAAGAGATGGGTAGGAGGAGCAAAGAAATGGTCTTAACAATGACCACGACACAGTCGCTGGTTGGAGGAACTTGACTGTCAGTATAAGGGAGTGTGCATATTAGTGTTTACCCTTTTTCGGGTTGAAGAGGTCACACTGTTTTAATTCCCTGTAGCTAAAGTTCAGAGTCAATGTTTCTCTCTCCATTCCTGCTCCTTGCCCTGACCTCTGTTGATGCAGCGGCAGCTTTCTCAGTCCATACCCATGTAACCCAATGTTGCCATACACTCCCATGCATGCCCACTGCAAGCTAAACTCCCTGAGCTCTTCCTGCCAAGCCCCACCAGTGGACTGATCATTCTGTGTTATCTCTCCCTAGCTTTGCTGGATGGACAGGTGGGTGAACGTTCAACAGGAATGACAGAGGAAGATGCCCCATTTTTCACCAGGGTTGTACGTTAGACATTCTTTGTGGGACACACAAACATCTTCTGGATTTTTCAATCAAGGTCACATACAAAAATCTCAGCATGCACAATTGACAGGGTAGGGAGAAGTTTGAGTGAGAATCTGTTACCAAATGCTACCTAATCCCAAAGGCAGTGCAGGGGGTCGGGGACAACCGCAGCAGGATCACCTACCATCTGGAGGGCAGGGAGCTTTGGTACAGGTAGCAGCTATTCCTCCTTGCCACCTATTTTGTCCAGTGGGACCTGGAACATAGGACCTGTAGGAAGACGGGGCACATTTGGGCAGGACTCATTTTGCTCTCTTCATACTTCAGGGCTCATGGGCCTCTAGCACACTTCCCCATCTGGTTTTCTCCCATCCCCCAGGGAACAAAATAGCCATGCAAACTGGACAAAGCCTGATTTGATGTTCATACTGTTTTCCTTTCTGAAATCACATATGTCCCTGCTGGAAGGGGACAGCAGTAAGTATTCTGGACTCCAGAGTCACCCACTTGTTTGCCAAAACCTGGAAAAGGGGAATGGGGAATGGTGGGGCATCCTCGCAGGCTCCATGATGAGAACCATCCTGATTCCAGGTGCTGTGGGACTGAGAATAAGTGTAGGAATAACAGGGATTTTCTGGGGAAAGACCCGTGGCCTCATGGCCCTGTCCCCGGAAACCACTCCACTGCTCCTGGGTGGTGCAGGTATGGGGTCAGGAAGTTGGTGTGCCTTGGAGATGGACTATTTCACAGCTACTCCAGGCCCTGTAGCTCCAACAGGAGGCAGTTCTTCTATTCATGTCCCTGCTCTACTCCAGGACCTTTCATCCTCCATCCAGGAAGGGCCAACTGCAGCTCAGTACAGATTGATTAGCTTCCCACCTCCATTCACTTGTCCACACGTACACGCCATGTAAAGCTCCTTGAGCAATTCCTGAAGAGCCCTGCTGGGGTCCTGACACTCTCAATGTGTATCTACCTAGATCCCCTGGCAAGCCCGTGTGATGGCCTTGATGTGGACAGCACAGAGGGAGAGGCCCCATTTTTCACCAAGGTGGTAAGTTAGCCTTTCTTCATGTGAGGTACAGTATCCCTTGTTTCTCTTATTCTAGAAATCAGATCCAAACACCTTAGCCCATATAACATCTGTGGTGGGGAGATTATTGAGAGAGTGTCTGTTAGCCATGGAGACACCATTCCAAAGATCCTACAGGAAACATCAGGTTCATTTAATGTCCACAGTTAAGGTCCACAGGGTAGTGAGTTTTTTCACGGGTGCTACTGACACTGCCTTGCCACCCAATGGACCCAGGGTATGCAACCTCTAGGATTCCATAGCACTTCCCATGACCCTGCCCATTACCAAGAGAACAAAAAAGCTGTGCACACTGGATGAGACATGACTTGATGTTCATCATGTTTTCTTTTCTGAAATCACAGGTGGCACTGCTGGAAAGGGATAGTGGTATGTATACTGTGCTCTAGAGCAACTCATTGGTTTGGAGAAACCTGGACAGTGGACAAGGTAGGGCTTCCTTACAGGCTCCATCTTGAGAACCACCCAGAATCCAGATCCTGTTGCAACGAGACTAAGGGTCATATTCTGGACCGAGACCCAAGGCCTGGTGACCCTGCCCCCGGAAGCTACTGTGCTGTTCTTCAGTACTGTAGGATTGCGTGCTGGGCAGGAGGTGTGTTTACATGGGAATCCATGTGCTGTGGTTCTTAGGGTTGGTGTGTCTATCGGGGGGGTGAATGGTATTTTCTCAAACGTGTCTGGTCCCCTCAAAATGGCGATTAACGGTTTCCACATTTTCAGGGAAGTTTCCCATCTATGTCATGTCATGAACGTCAATTCATGTGAAAACTCTTCATCACCTACAATTGAAATAGGTGTTCTTTCCTTGCAAATACACATAAATTCCCCTAGAAAACAAATCCCATCACTAACTAGGAAGGGCTAGACTGTGCCCCAAAGACACAAGTGTGTCTTTTCCAATCCCTATTACTGAATCAGTGCCCATCGGTCTCTCCCATCAAGATAGGTCTCAGGCATGAATGGTCACAGTACCTCCCTCTTGACACTACATTCACACACATGTCTGTGCATCAGAGACCCCACGATGCATCTTTCCAAACTCACAGGAAGCACTGAGTGCTGGGACACTCTCCTCCCTTCTGTAGGTGGCTTCCATGGCAGCTTTGTGCAATAGCCCATTCAGGGAGGACCTGACAAAGGAGCAGTGGCCAGGAACAGATGGGGCCAATTCACTCCATGTTTCCTCGTGGAGATCTACCATTTCCCTGCAGATACTGTGTCTAAGAATGAAACTGTCCTTCTCCCAGGGGAAATTACACACCCACCACTGGTCCTAGCTGGGGCTCTCAGATGTGGCCCCAAAAGGTGTTTTATCCAAGGTGGAATGAGGTTTTCTTCAGGGACTGAGCATCACTGGGGGTACCCGGGCCGCCTTCACGCAGGAACTAAGGGTGCTCTGTGCATTGCAAGGTGACAAAAGAGTACCTCAGACCTCAACAGCTGTGACAGGACAATCACCATACATTTCGCTTGCCATCTGTCCTTGCAAGATGGGCTTGTTTTATTCGGAAGGCTTGGGCCAATAGACAAGTCAAGGGAGTTCAGTTCCTGGGAATAGAAACAGAGCAAAATCGGGGTTTCAGAGTTCTTTGGCAGCAAATAAGACTTTCTCTCGTGAGAAACACGTATTTGAACAGAATCTGATTTTCTGCCATCTCTTTTCCTCACTCGCATCTGCGGGATCCATGGGAGTACCTTTCGCTGCTCCCTGAGGACACTCAAGAGGATGTTCTGGGGTAGTTGCACCATTCTGCATTCCACTAATTGCATACAAAGTCTCAAATTTTCTGCATCCTTCCGACATGGGTTTTGGGTTGAATTTCTGGTTTAGGTACTTGCTATCCCAGCAGACAATGCCACAGCTCAGTGTCCTTTAAATTCACATTGCCTTCATGATGCCTTATGTTGAGCATCTTTTCAAAGGTCTGTTTGCCCAGTCATTTGTTCCCTTTGCAGCACAGTCTATTCAAGTCTTTTTCTCGATTCTTTCATTTGGTGAAATCCCATTCTTCTTTCTTTGCTTTTGTTTTGTTTGTTGTTTTTCTGTTTTGTCAGTGAACACAACTTTTCTGAAATAAGGATTGTAAATGGCTTCTCCAATCTGTGGGATGCCTTGTCATTCTCTTCGCTCTTTCAGAAGAGGATGCTTTTTTAGGCGGTCCTCTTGTCAAGCATCGTGATGCCAACATGAGTGCATTTGGGAATTTCTATTTTGCTCCCACGTGCCCCTGCCTATTTAAATGCCAGCACCATCCTGTTGGCTCAGGAGAGTGACCCAAGGTATTGGAAGTTCAGCTTCTAGGGAACCACTACCTACTTCTTCACATTCAGAAAATTTGGACTCCTTGTGTTCTCTCTGGTTCCATTGTCTATTCCAGCTTTTTCTCTGTTTCAGGAACATCACATTATGCTTTTGGTCAGTGCTGCACTGAATCTGTTCCCCATTTATTCTAGGAACTGGGGGTTCAGCTTAATCTTTTAGGTTACAAAGGCCTCCAGCAGTGCCTGGTGGGTGTGTGTCAGCCCAGGAGTGTCTTACATATCACGGCCCTGTCAAGTCAGTCACTAAGACTAGAGAAATACACAGGAGAGTAGGGCTTCTCTCGCTCCTGGTTGGTTTCAAATGCTGAGTTAACAAAGAAAGAGTCTGTCTAGTGTCCATTTTACACAGTCATTTATTATCTCATTGAACTACAGGGAAATCATTAATAAAAAGAAAACGTCCAGTGTCTCACGCTCACTAGCCACATGTCAAAAGTTGCATAATGACTGGAGTTTTAGATGTTGCAATGGGACAGGAGGGTGGTCATGAGCATGTATAACTGACACTGAGGTGATTGCTGCAGCATCCTGGTCTTATTAGAAGGGATGGAACTCCATTCCCTGTCTCCTCAAAGGTCTCTGGTTTCACCAGCCCCGTGAACATTTGACAGCAGAGCAAAAGCATCAGGAAGATGCACCATGGCCCATAGACACCTCAAAAGAACTGGGATGATTGGGTGAGGCAGTCTCTCTCATAACAGCATTGCTCCTGTTTCAGTTCCTACATATTTGTGAGTAGAGAGCATCGAAGACTCCAGCAGTGAGGGCGAATTTTCTTCAGGTAGGGAATGGCACAGAGGAAGGGTACAGTGGGACAGGGCTCCTGGGAACAGGGGACTGTGCCTGCCATTCTGGAGAAAGAAGGTGAATAAAAAAAACACCAAGGAAAGGGATAAATTAGCAACAGTTATGATTTGCTCATTTCATAATTTCTCAGTGAAAAGAACAGACATTGTGTCCACACACCTTTGGGGTAGGCTGGGTTTGTCATCACCACTCGACTCCTTGCATGGCTAGTTTAAGGATCTTTTCCATCAAAACTGCTCTTGCCTCCCTTTCACACTGCCCCATGTCAAAGTTTGGTTTCTTTGCTCAAGGCCTCTCAAGAGGTTGCTGCACAATGCTTCACAAGAGATTCTGGGTCTTTCTTGGCATGGTCCCAGACCTGGTCATTGTCGTGACTTGGCAGCCCCAACCACCCTCTCCTGTGCAAAAGAACCAGAACACTACATTCTATTGGGAGCCAGGACATGGAAGACAGGTAAACTCTCTCCCTCATAACGTCCACGACCAAACTTTCCTGGTTCTGTACCAAGCTGCCGTACCTTCAAGGGGACTCTCAGAGCTGGAGAAGGTAAAGCAAACTTCCTCTGGGTTCACTACACAGGCTCCCATGTCCCTTAGCTTCTGCCAGCCTTCACACCCCAGCCGAATCTAATTTGTGGACGTGTTCCCAAGGGAATGATGAGCAATTCAGTTGCCCTGGAGACCCCCTGACATGGTCCAGTGTCCTCCAGGCCTGTGTGAAGGGGCTGCTGGACCTGCTTCACACACATGCTGTCCAAGGTCCACTCAACCTCTCACCAGCTGTCGTCTAGGCATAGCACAGAGCTTCTTGGGATGAGGGCCAGGGAGTCACAGCTCCTATCAGAAACCCAACTCTCTGGCACACAGTTCTGGCCAAGCTCCCCACTCCCCAGCCTTGCCCAAACTGCAAATGTTCCTCAGGCCTGCCCAGGGACCTACACGCACCCCTGCCCTGTCCATTCCCTGCCAGCCCAAGCAGGAGCTCTGGCAGGAATCCTGTGATTCACTGACCACATTGGTGGACATTTTCCTGGGCTGTCCTGAACAGCTGAGGGCACCTGATCCCATCTCCATTTAACCTATGTAACACTGATGGAAACAGAGGGCGCTGTATTAGATTGAAACATGTCCCTGGGAAGGTCATCTCAGTCACTGGGCAGACATGGCTATGGGGAGGTGGTGGGCCATCTCTCCCTGTACTTTCCCAGCAATCCCAGACCCAGGACAGCTGCTCCCAGAACAGAAGGATTAGGGGGTTGATTCTGTGGAACCAGGATATCTCCTTTCTCCTTGATTGCCCCCTTTTGGACAACATTATGACTGGTGGATTTGGCAGGAAGAAGGACATGGAGCATCACTAGGAGAGAAGGAGGAGGAAGGGGAGCAGGGATAGAGAGGAACAGGGACGGAGGAAGGGAAAGTCCTGCAGAGGCAGTCTTTGCAACAGTGATGGCCTCTGGGAGGGAAAGAATCATTCAGATTGTGTTCTGGGTCTTGGAGAGAATTGGAGGTTGGAAGAGCACGTGGGCAACCAGAGATCCACCTGCCCCCTGTGGAGATCAAGCGACCAAGGCCAGGGAGGACTCAGATCTGAAGCCGCATCCAACTGAGGGCAGAGACCATCATCCCCAGAGCAGCAGGCCAGAGGTCGTCAGCTCCACTAACTCCCCTTTGTCCTCTCTCACGGCCACCCCAGCATCTTCACTGCTCTTTGACCTGGAGGAGGATTCCATGGAAGACAATGATTCTGATGGAAGGAGACACACTGTGCCTATAATTCATTTCCACCTCCATCTCTTGGGCTTCCTCTCTCATCTGTCCATAAGCACGTCTTCCCAGCTCTTCCCCTTTCCCTGCTTTGATGAAGCCCAGTCTGGAGGCCCTAATCTCCGTGGGCACTCGGGATTTGCATCGGAAATGCTGCATGATAATCCATGGGTATCCCTCCTCAGCCCTTTTCTAACATCACCCTGACCCCTCACCACTGAGTCTGGGAAGCAACCATGGATAGCAAAACAGGCAGTAGGCCTGGGAATGAGTAGGGCACAGCTCAGTCTGTTGTGGGGGCCTCCAGAAGGGAGGCTGGGCCTGTGTGTCCCTACTTGGTTCTCTGTTGCCTGGGAGTCTGTGCTCATGCTCTGTTCTTCTCTTGTTTTCAGCTCTCAAGAAGCTTCCCTTCTGTGGACTTGACAGAAAGAACAGGGGAAGCAGAAGATGAGAAAGCCTTGGGAACGTGGTGAGTAAGGCAGGAAAAGGGGCATTCAAACATGGATACATATTCTCCCTTGTTGCCCTGACTTTGTTGTGGGAAGCTCGGGAAACCACACAAAACCCAGGGTGCTGCCCTAGACTCTTGATCACAAATAGGAGAGGAGAAGAGAGGAAGGTCACAGTCCCTGCAGGCACTAGGAAGCCTGAACACATCCCTCAGGGAACCTCCACCTGATCCATTCAACTCCCTGTGGTGGTTGGGCACTGTAGTCCAGGAGCTACTGATCTTGGAGGGAGGGCACTGGATGCCTGTAGGGACTGGACTCCAGGCATCCCATGCACTCTGCTCCTCTGGAAAAGGGCCCCATGCTCCATTGACCCCTCACTCTGCATGACCCAAGCCTTTCCCTCCCACCCTGCAAAAATCAGCAGAACGGTTTGCTACTGAACAACACTAGTCAGGAAGAGAGAGTGGTGAGGTGGCCCCATATCCCACTTCAGGCACCTGAGAAATGAGCAAATAAGACAGGCCCCCAGGCTCATAGGAGCAGGACAGCACAACCCTCCCAGTGCTGCATCTTTGTTGGCATGGAGTAGGCACCGTTCTCCAGCTGAGTCATGTACATTGACCACTCCTGTACTAATGACAAACACCTCCAGTACCCCAAGCCTCCAAGATGCCTTGAGGGAGGTAGCAGGTCCCCTCATTGCATCATTTCACTATGTGAGTTTGATATTCTAGAGACTCTCCCCAATCCCTTATTCTGCAGGGAGGACTCATCATGGAAATGCTACCCTGCCTGCTTCCACCTTGCCCACCAAATGCCCACAGCATGGGGCCCATGCAAACTCACTTCCCATGGGAATCGGGAGCACACCTTCTCTGTCAAGCCACATGCAACACTCGGGTGGGCAAAGGCTCCCCCCACAGAGAAGGGCATGTTGAGGGCTCTCAGAGAGGCTGTGAAAGGGACAGCCCAGCAGGAGGAAGACCTGACAGTAACAGAGGAAGAGACTTAGGGAAGGGCTCTGAGTGACCCTGGGAGTGTAGCTTTCACTCAGCCCCAGGGTTCCCATGAGAAACGTCCGTTTCTTCATGTCACACATGGGTCCTACAGAGAAACCTCTACCTCAACATCTCAGAAGACACATCCCACAAAACCCCACAGGCCTCTGGTAAGACCTGCTCCAGGCCACATGCCACTCGCTATCTCATACCACTCCACCTGCTTTCTCCACAGCTGCACCACAGGACAGTCTGCCGATGATCCCAAGGCACCAGAATCTCCAGAGGTTCTCAGACAAAGGGATCCAGGAGGGCCCTGGGGCCCCTTTTGTGTCTTTGATTTGGGCCTGGAAGAAGACTCGGCATGAAAACACAAGGAAGCATGCCTGAAGGTACCACTCTCTTGCACCTGACTCTGCAGGCCAAACAAAGAGAACAGTTCTTTGCAACCCACCAGAAGAAGGCACTGGAACCCCAAGGACGAGACAAGAGGACCCTCTGAGTCAGCAACAACACCCAGAGTTGGCTGCCCAAGCCCTGTTGATGACTGACACTTGGAGCACGAGGCAATGATCTGGGCCTACAATAGTTAATTGTCTGGTGAGACTGGACCCCCCTGGGACTGGTGGGCCCAGCAGCCCTCTGGTCTTTCCCCTGTCTGCTTCAAGGGCTGTTCCTCCTCCCGATGTCACTCCAGTCCCCAGAAACCATGGAAAGCATGACAGATGAAGTAAGAAGTAGGATGGCCAGGGCCCCTTGACCACCCTGGAATAGACTCGAGGGACAGCAGTCACCCCAGCTGTATTCCCCCAGCGTGCCACCCATGAACAGCCACTGTTGCTTCCACACACCTGACCGTGACCAAAGCTGGGCTCAACACAGGCAGTTGTCCCACAAAACGGGACCCGCTCAGTCCGTGTGTTTTGCAGCAGCAACAGGTGTAGGGAAGAGAGACTGTCCCTAATCTGAGCTTGACGATCACACCCATGGGGAGCACCCATACACCATGGCAGAGGAACTAGGGCCCCAATCACCACAATGCACCTTGATGAAAACATGAGCCTCAAGGACGGCAATGCTAGACACCTAGAGCTTACAGAAATGGAATCCAACAATCCTTCAGTGGGAATGCTAGTTGGTGCAGCCAATTTGGAGAACAGTGTGGAGATTCCTTAAGAAATTAAAAATAGGGGGGGACAAGATGGCGGGGTACTAGGAAGAGGCGTCTTTTCAGCTGGTACCCCAAAGTGAGCTGATTACCTACCAAAGAACTCTGATCACCCATGAAATCAGCCTGAGATCAGAATTATACACGTCTGGACCTCTACAGGGGCAGAAGACGCCAGTGAGCAGGTAAAGCAGAATGGGAACAGCGGACTGATATCGGAAGATAAACAAAAGGGGGAGGGAGCCACCAGAGGCGACCGGTGCAAAAGTAATACCCCGATACGAGCGAGAGTGCCCTGCGTCTGGGGACCAGCATTAACTTGGAGACTGGTTGAAAGCACTCCAAAAGAGCAAAGGATCGCGGGGGCAAATTGTGGGAATCGGGGCGGCTAGGGACAGTGGCTTAAGTCCCTGGTCCCTGACGGCCTCCCCGGCGCGGAGGCAGAGAAAGTGCGGCGGAGAAACCGGCTCCTGGTCCCGAAGACGCCAGCGCGCCCCTGAGCGTGGGGGTTCCGGCTCCTGTGAGGGGACGGGAGCTGCGCCGGTCTGCAGAATGCGCACTAGCCCTACCACAAAGCTTGAGATGCTCGCGCACGTCCCTCCAGCTCTCCTGGGTTTCTAAGGCCCAGGGACGCTTCTGAACCCGCGCCATTGTTTCAGATTATGAGCCGCGCACCCACAGCCGCCTCTGAAAAGAGGTGCGTGCAAGCCGGGCACTCCCAGCCCGGGCCGGCGGCAAAATCTCAGAGTGTGATCGCTGCTTGGAACTTCTCTGGCGGTCGGGAGCTCCCAGACAGCCGCCACTGCCTTGGCTTTGGGGACGAGCAAAAGATCCTGCACCCCCAGGGTCTTTAACTTGGAACCTGCACTGCCAGCGTCCAAGGGGGAATTTATTCAGCTTCTGCACCCAGCCTGAGGCTTCTCTCTGAGAAGGAGATCAGGGTGCGGTTTGATATCTTTTAATACTACAAAAACCATCAAAGGTGGTCAAGAAGTGTTCCAGGGTGCACCTTGACTGCACCAGAGTGGATACATCCAGCTACATCTGTTCAGTCTTCTCCCACCAAAATGACTAGGAGGAGGAATGCCAAACAGAAGAAAAATACAGAGGATGGACCTTCTGCAACAGAGCTAACGGCTATCAACATAGACAATATGTCGGAAAGAGAATTCAGGCTAACAATTATCCAGGCAATAGCTAGGTTAGAGAAAGCCATGGATGACCAAAAAGAATTGATTAGGGCCGAACTGAAAGCGACCAGACAGGATGTTCACAATGTTAGGGCGGAGCTTAAAGCTACCAGGGAGGAGGTCCACAATGCTCTCAATGAGTTCCAATCCAATCTAAACTCTCTCAAAGCTAGGGTAACTGAGACAGAAGATAGAATTAGTGATCTGGAAGACAAACAGATAGAGAGAAAGGATCAGGAGGAAGCTTGGAACAAACAGCTTAGATCCCACAAAAGCAGAATTAGGGAAATAAATGATGCCATGAAGCGTTCCAAAGTCAGAATTATTGGAATTCCTGAAGGGGAGGAGAAAGAAAGAAGTCTAGAAGATATCGTGGAGCAAGTCCTTCATGAAAATTTTCCTAATCTCGCGAATGAAACCAGCGTTCATGTACTAGAGGCTGAATGGTCTCCACCCAAGATTATACACTCCAAAAAAACATCACGACACCTGATAGTCAGATTGAGAAATTATAATTGTAGGTATAATCTCTTGAAAGCCGCCAGGGCAAAGAGGCTCCTTACTTACAGAGGGAAGCCCATCAGAATAACGTCAGACCTGTCCACAGAGACCTGGCAAGCCAGAAGAGGCTGGCAAGATATATTCAGGGCACTAAATGAGAAGAACATGCAGCCAAGAATACTTTATCCAGCAAGATTGACATTCAAAATGGATGGAGAGATAAAGAGTTTCCAAGACCGGCAAGGCTTAAAAGACTATGCAACCACCAAGCCGACACTGCTCAGAATGTTAAGGGGGGTTCTATAAAAGAGGAAAAATCCCAAGAATAGCATTGAACAGAAATATAGAGACAGTCTACAGAAGGAAAGACTTCAAAGGTAACTCGATGTCAATAAAAACGTATCTATCAATAATCACTCTCAATGTGAATGGCCTAAATGCACCCATAAAAAGGCACAGGGTTGCAGATTGGATAAAACGACAGGACCCATCCATATGCTGTCTACAAGAGACCCATTTTGACCTTAAAGATACACGCAGACTGAAAGTGAAGGGGTGGAGAAGCATATTTCATGCCAATGGGACTCAAAAGAAGGCTGGGGTAGCGATTCTCATATCAGATAAATTAGACTTCAAACTAAAGACTGTAGTCAGAGATACAGAAGGACACTACATAATCCTTAAAGGGACTATCCACCAAGATGATCTAACAATTGTAAATATCTATGCTCCCAATATGGGAGCAGCCAATTACTTAAGAAAACTGTTAATCAAGATAAAGAGTCATATTGATATGAATACACTAATCGTAGGAGATCTTAACACGCCTCTTTCAGAATTAGACAGATCATCGAAGCAGAAAATCAATAAAGAAACAAGAGCATTGAATGACACTTTGGACCAGATGGACCTCATAGATATATACAGAACATTCCACCCTAAAACAGCAGAATACTCATTCTTCTCAAGTGCACACGGAACCTTCTCCAAAATAGACCACATACTGGGTCACGAATCAGGACTCAACCGATACCAAAAGACTGAGATTATTCCCTGCATATTCTCAGATCACAATGCTTTGAAACTGGAGCTCAATCACAAGGAAAAGTTCCGAAGGAACTCAAACACCTGGAAGCTAAAGACCACCTTGCTTAAGAATGCTTGGATTAACCAGGAGATCAAAGAAGAACTGAAACAATTCATGGAAACCAATGAGAATGAAGACACTTCGGTCCAAAACCTATGGGATACAGCAAAGGCGGTCCTAAGGGGAAAATATATAGCCATCCAAGCCTTGCTCAAAAAAATTGAAAAATCCAGAACACACCAGCTGTCTCTACACCTTAAAGAACTGGAGGATCAACAACAAATCAAACCAGCTCCACACATAAGAAGGGAAATCATCAAGATTAGAGCTGATACCAATGAGGGAGAAACCAGAGATACAGTAGAACGTATCAATGAAACTAGAAGCTGGTTTTTTGAAGAATCAATAAGATCGATAAGCCACTGGCTACACTAATCCGAAAGAAAAGAGAGAAATCCCAAATTCATAAAATTATGAATGAAAAGGGAGAGATCACAACTAACGCCAAGGAAGTAGAAACAATCATCAGAAGTCATTACGAACAGTTATATGCCAATAAGCTTAGCAACCTAGATGAAATGGATGCATTCCTGGAAAAATATAAACTACCAACATTGAACCAGGAAGAAATCGACAACCTGAAAAGACCGATATCTAATGACGAGATTGAAGCAGTGATCAAAAACCTCCCAAAAAACAAGAGCCTAGGACCTGACGGATTCCCTGGGGAATTCTACCAAACCTTCCAAGAAGAAATAACACCTATTCTCCTGAAGCTGTTTCAAAAAATTGAAGCAGAAGCAAAACTTCCAGACTCTTTCTTTGAAGCCAGCATTACCCTGATCCCCAAACCAGGCAAGGACCCTACCAAAAAGGAGAATTTCAGACCAATATCACTGATGAATATGGATGCTAAGATTCTCAACAAGATCCTAGCAAACAGGATCCAACAGCACATTAAAAAGATTATCCACCATGATCAGGTGGGATTCATCCCTGGGCTACAAGGATGGTTCAACATTCGCAAATCAATCAATGTGATACAACAAGTTAATATGAGAAGAGAGAAGAACCACATGGTCCTCTCAATTGATGCAGAAAAGGCATTTGACAAAATCCAACATCCGTTCCTGATTAAAACGCTCCAAAGTATAGGGATAGAGGGAACATTCCTGAACGTCATCAAATCTATCTATGAAAGACCCACAGCAAATATCATCCTCAATGGGAAAAAGCTTGCAGCCTTCCCATTGAGATCAGGAACAAGACAAGGATGCCCACTTTCACCACTCTGGTTCAACATAGTATTAGAAGCCCTCCAACAGCAATCAGACAACAGAGAGAAATAAAAGGTATCCAAATCGGTAGTGAAGAAGTCAAACTCTCTCTCTTCGCAGATGACATGATTCTTTATATGGAAAACCCAAAAGACTCCACCCCCAAACTACTAGAACTCATACAGCAATTCAGCAGCGTGGCAGAATACTAAGTCAATGTGCAGAAATCAGTGGTTTTCTTATACACTAACAATGAAAATACAGAAAGGGAAATTAGAGAATCGATTCCATTTACTATAGCACCAAGAACCATAAGATACCTTGGAATAAACCTAACTAAAGATGTAAAGGATCTATACTTGAGGAACTATAGAACACTCATGAAAGAAATTGAAGAAGACACAAAAAGATGGAAGACCATTCCATGCTCTTGGATCAGAAGAATAAACATTGTTAAAATGTCTATACTGCCTAGAGCAATCTATACTTTTAATGCCATTCCGATCAAAATTCCACCGGCATTCTTCAAAGAGCTGGAGAAAATAATCCTAAAATTTGTATGGAATCAGAAGAGGCCCCGAATCGCTAAGGAAATGTTGAAAAACAAAAATAAAGCTGGCGGCATCACCTTACCTGATTTCAAGCTTTATTACAAAGCTGTGATCATCAAGACAGCATGGTACTGGCATAAAAACAGACACATAGACCAGTGGAACAGAGTAAAGAGCCCTGATATGGACCCTCAACTCTATGGTCAATTAATCTTCGACAAAACAGGAAAAAATATACAGTGGAAAAAAGTCAGTCTCTTCAATAAATGGTGCGGGGAAAACTGGACAGCTATCTGTAGAAGAATGAAACTCGACCATTCTCTTACACCGTTCACAAAGATCAACTCAAAATGGATAAAAGAGGGACGCCTGGGTGGCTCAGTTGGTTAAGCATCTGCCTTCGGCTCAGTTCATGATCCCAGCGTCCTGGGATCGAGTCCCACATCTGGCTCCTTGCTCGGCAGGGAGCCTGCTTCTCCCTCTGCCTCTCCCTGCCATTCTGTCTGCCTGTGCTCGCTCTCTCTCCCTCTCTCTCTCTCTGATAAATAAATAAAATCTTTTTAAAAAATGGATAAAAGACCTCAACGTGAGACAGGAATCCATCAGAATCTTAGAGGAGAACATAGGCAGTAATCTCTTTGATATCAGCCACAGCAACTTCTTTCAAGATACGTCTCCAAAGGCAAAGGAAACAAAAGTGAAAATAAACTTCTGGGACTTCATCAAAATCAAAAGCTTCTGCACAGCAAAGGAAACAGTCAAAAAAACAAAGAGGCAACCCACGGAAAGGGAGAAGATATTTGCAAATGACAGTACAGACAAAAGGTTGATATCCAGGATCTATAATGAACTCCTCAAACTCAACCCACACGAAACAGACAAACACATCAAAAAATGGGCAGAAGATATGAACAGACACTTCTCCAATCAAGACATACAAATGGCTATCAGACACATGAAAAAATGTGCATCATCATTAGCCCTCAGGGAGATTCAAATTAAAACCACATTGAGATATCACCTTACACCAGGTAGAATGGCCAAAATTAACAAAACAGGAAACAACATGTGTTGGAGAGGATGTGGAGAAAGGGAACCCTCTTACACTGTTGGTGGGAATGCAAGTTGGTGCAGCCTCTTTGGAGAGCAGGGTGGAGATTGCTCAAGAATTTAAAAATAGAGCTTCCCTACGACCCTGCAATAGCACTCCTGAGTATTTACCCCAAAGATACAGATGTCGTGAAAAGAAGGGCCATCTGTACCCCAATGTTTATAGCAGCAATTGCCACAGTCGCCAAACTATGGAAAGAACCAAGATACCCTTCAATGGATGAATGGATAAGGAAGATGTGGTCCATATACACTATGAAGTATTATGCCTCCATCAGAAAGGATGAATATCCAACTTTTGTAGCAACATGGACGGGACTGGAAGAGATTATCCTGAGTGAAATAAGTCAAGCAGAGAGAGTCAATTATCATATGGTTTCACTCATTTGTGGAGCATAACCAATAGCATGGAGGACAAGGGGTGTTAGAGAGGAGTAGGGAATTTGGGTAAATTGGAAGGGGAGGTGAACCATGAGAGACTATGGACTCTGAAAAACAGTCTGAGGGGTTTGAAGTGGCGGGCGGTGTGGGAGGTTGGGGTACCAGGTGGTGGGTATTATAGAGGGCACAGCTTGCATGGAGCACTGGGTGTGGTGAAAAAATAATGAATACTGTTTTTCTGAAAATAAATAAATTGGGGGAAAAAAGAAAAAAAAAGAAATTAAAATAGAGCTTCCCTATCACCCTTCAATTGTACTACAGGGTATTTACCCCAAAGTTACGGATGTAGTGAAAAGAACGGCCATCAGTACCCCAATGTTCATAGCAGCAATGGCCAACATTCCTTAGGAAGCATGTTAAAGCATTGCACATTTTGCTCTACCGGAGTCCTTCAAGTTCAAAGGACTCATGAGTCATTTCTTCTCCCAAGGAAACCCTAATCTTTCTCCCTATGTTTAAGAAGAATCTCTTCTCCTTGTAACAGGGCATCATTGGAAACATGGGTGATTTGATCAAGGCTTGGATGGGTCTTTCCTATGGAGAGAGCTAAACAGAGACTCAGATGGGACCACAGGGATATAAGGAACTAAGGCTGACTTTTGGAAAACCTGCACCATCAAGCCCTTTAGGAATGTTAGCTTAACCCCTTGCTTCCAGACTGCCCCACTGCCTCACCAGGAGCATAAATTGTGTCACTCTCTGGCAGTTGTAGGAACCTAGGATATATTGGGCACATCAGGAAGAGAAATGTGCCCAAATCCATATTACAAGCATGTCTGATGGCAAGCCCTTCAAGTCTAACTCTGGTGGCCTTTCCATATGTGATACTTACCTAAGCTAGACAACCTGAGGTCATCTTCAGAAACATTTCCACATTAGCTCATGGACAGGCAATACCCTTGCTACTCATTCTGTGGGGATACTGGGAACCCATGTGCTCAGGTCTAATTCAACAACTGGAACATGCAAATGATTTCCCCAAGACTGTAGAACTCAACAAGCACCCTGACCAATTGGATGGGGTCAGGATGAAGAACTCATTCACTCAAAGCCAGAGAACATACGCCACACCACAGGGTTCTCTGGGGACTTATGGAGACAATGAAGGACCCAGCTGTCCCTGAAACTGGAGTTGAGGGTGCACTTGGGAAGGCCCTTAACTGCCAGACAAATTTTCTTCCACTTATCTGCGACTCCTACTAACGAGGATATTCAGGCGAGACCTCAAAATAAAAAAGGGCTTCTTGGAATGGTTTCTTCCCTCCCAGTCCTACTGATCCAAGAAGCCATCCCATTCAGTTACAATGGCCAACAAAGGCTTTAGCTAAGCATACAACTGCCCTCCTGGGAAAAGGAACCTCCCGATTCATACAGGGATGGCCCCTGACACTAAGGACTTGGCATCAGCCCCAGAGCATTACAGAGAACAAAGGCCACCAAACAATGATAAAAGGCTGATTTATCAAGTACCAGCTTACATTTCGAGATATGCCTGAACTAACACTGGAAACCAGCCCAACTATAAACCCAGTGACTCTTAGGCCTGGACCCGACCACTCTACCCCCATGGCTCATACCACTTGAAAGTTTCTTACGTCGACCAGACTTAAGATGTTCCTACGAAAATGCATACAGGTGCTTTAGCAATAGCAATAGTTTCATGGAAATGGGGTAATAAAAACCAGGTTTCCTGTCATCAGTCGAAATCAAGACTACTGAGGCCAAAACCTGTCAGCAAACATGTCTGTCCACAAAGCAGAGGTCCTAGTGCCCACCTGTTGGTTGTAATTGGCAAAAATCTTACAAGTACTTACTCCGACTCCAACAGGCCTTCCTTGTTCTGTACACCAGTGAAGCAATTTATAGAAAAATGTCTTCTTCCAATCCATAACCCACCAACCCAACATGGGCCTGAAATAATTGCATATCCCAAGAATGGCCCTCCAAACCCGAGGATCCCTTGAAAGCCTGACTGCAGTTCAAGGAGACTCAGGATTAGATAAAGGCGCCTAGCTGGGACTCAAAGTCCATGAAGCTCTAACCTGTGCCCATGGCTTCCCAAGCTCCAGAGGCCACCAGAAACTTGGGGTGGGCCTAGATGCCTGGGCACATTATGAAAAACATCACCAAATCAGCCAACCTTCCCCATTTCAAGCAACAGTGCATTTGTGCTCCGTTTCATGGACATGGCCACCCAGCATTCATCTTTGTCCCTCTTTGGGACTGGAGGATGTTGTGTGGCATGGGGAAGTCTTACAGAGTACACAGTCAAGGCCATACATATCAGCCCAAACAGTATTTCTCAATGAAATAAGGGAATGATCCCAATGCCTGAAGCAGTTCTACAAAACACAAAGACTTCAGATGTTGTAAAGTCTGCTGCACAAGGTGGAGCTCGTGCCAATATAAAGACAGAATGATATGGGTACATTCTTCACTATCACAAAGAGATTTCTGCATTCCTAATAGATAAGACTGCTCAAATACGCACTTCCAAGGATTCCTCTTTTTTTCCAATTTATTTATTTTCAAAAAACAGTATTCATTACTTTTTTAAAAAAGATTTTATTTATTTGTTTGACAGAGAGAAATCACAAGTAGACGGAGTTGCAGGCAGAGAGAGAGAGAGAGAGAGAGGGAAGCAGGCTCCCTGCTGAGCAGAGAGCCCGATGCGGGACTCGATTCCAGGAACCTGAGATCATGACCTGAGCCAAAGGCAGCGGCTTAACCCACTGAGCCACCCAGGCGCCCTCATTACTTTTTTCACTACACCCAGTGCTCCATGCAAGCCGTGCCCTCTATAATACCCACCACCTGGTACCCCAACCTCCCACCCTCCCGCCACTTCAAACCCCTCAGATTGTTTTTCAGAGTCCATAGTCTCTCATTGTTCACCTCCCCTTCCAATTTACCCAAAAGCACATACCCTCCCCAATGTCCATAACCCTACCCCCCTTCTCCCAACATCCCTCCCCCCAGCAATCCACAGTTTGTTTCGTGAGATTAAGAGTCACTTATGGTTTGTCTCCCTCCCTATCCCGTCTTGTTTCATGGATTCTTCTTCTACCAGGATTCCTTTTTTTAAGGACTGACTCAACTCTTGGCCTGCGGGAGGGTTCTCACCCACTATCAAAAAAACTCTTCATGGGAATTTTCCTTCTCTTTATTCTTCTAACCCTGTTGTGTTGTTCCCCACCCATCCCCCCTGTCTCTGCAGGTGGTGCCAGGAACCTTTCACTGCAGGCACTTCCAGAGTACAGATGGTCTTTTCCACTCAACAAGATCCAGTCACAACTTCTCCCCTGCACTCAGCAGTCTCTTCATTTCACAACTCTGACACAGAGTGCCCCCCCAACTGACCAGGAATGACCCACAGGTAGTTACAGCTCTTCGCCCTATTCAGCAGGAAGAAATTACAGAAGATGAGACCATCCTTCTTCAACAACCTTAATGACAGAAGGGTTTAAACTGTTCAGGGGCACATGAGGAGGGAGGAGAAGTCAGCTGAGCACAAAGCAGGAGCAGGCACACAACACAGCCCCCACCCCCAACATGTGACATGAGTAACATTCCTCAGGTGCTCTGAGTGCCCTAAAATAAGGAAGGGAAAAAACAGATTCTCCACAAATAGAGATCAAAACCCTGCAAGACCAGAGTCTCCCTCAGTTTATAAAAGTCCTCGTGATTCTCAAGGAAGAGACTTTCTTAACAAGATAGAGTCAGCCTCCCATCATGAACCCAGCATAGCACAGAAATATGAATATTTTGATTTCTGGCTTGAAATGTGCCTCAAGTCAAACCATTGCCTGAGTGTCTGTAAATGTCACTGGCTTGAACATGACTAACTGCTCTAGTCTTTGAAACTCAAACATCTAAAATTTAATCAGCAGTTGACATGGGTGTGAGGCTACCACGTAGGAAGATCTATCTGAATTCTGGAGAGTAACATGGCACCAGACTACAAGTGGCATGCAGAGGTTGATGCAGAGACAATTCCTGAAGGAAGGGACTGGAATTCTTATGTTGAGTCAGGAAGGGAGAAACATGAGTGAGCAGACCTTCCACAGTCCCTCCTGTTTTGGCCATTAGCAGAGTGTTCACCCTGCACAGGAACCCGGCCTATGCTGGGGCACAGGAGGGAGATTTCTCATGTACCTCACCCCATTCCATGTGTGTTATGTCCTGGGAAAAGAAACCTTGGATTTACAGACAATGTGGAAGAACCTTCAGCCATGTGTCCCCAGTTCAAATGACATCAGAACTCGTTCATCTACACACATCTCCCCAGTGTGGAAGAGCCTTTGGTTGGGGCTCTAACCTCGGGAGACACGAGAGAACTCACCCTTCTGGAAAAAGGGGATACGCATGGGGGAAACAATTCTTGGGCAGAGCTCACTTCTGCACACAGCAAATCCATGGGAGAGGCTCCTTGGGGATGTAAGAATAGTGGGAGACCCTTCATTCAGAGAGCTGTGTTCTTATTCTTCCCCATGACCTCACATGGGTTAGAAGCCATATGGTGGCATTGCTCTACCAGAGCTCGAAACAACATGCATCCCTTCAAGGTCATGGGCACGTTGCCACAAACGGAAACTGTTTGAATCCATCTTGAAGGGAAAGCATTTAGTACAGCCACACCCTTAGCCAGCATCTGAGGATCCACATCAGTGGGAACCCTGACAAATGTGGTCAACGTGGAAGAGCTGTTAGATACAGCTCTCACATTTGGAGACAACAGACAACTCAGAAGAGGGAAACCTGTGTCTGTCATTACTGGGGTCCCGCCTGTACCCAGAATGCCCAACTTTCTCACCACCACAGAAATCACAGAGGACAGTGTCTCCGAATACTGAGGCAGAGCCTTCTGCCAGATGTGGTCCCTTTCCTAACACCAGAGAACTCACATGGGGAGAACCACTAGGGAGGTATCTTGGTGGAAGAAGCTTCAACTGGGGCTCTGGCCTGAGCTCCTGCTATCATCTCAGAGAGCTGGTCATCCCTCATACAGGAGCGAAGGTGCAGGGAAATCCTGGGACACCTTGCATCATTGCTGCTGCTGAATGCTGATGCAATCCATGTGGGAATCCCATTCTTCATGGAGCCAACACATGAAGGAACTAGGAGGATTCGCACAGAAGAAAATCCTCTCGGAGTGATGAGGAAAGGAATGTTCTCAGGTATCCCTTCTTCCTTATCCAGCAATGACACCCTCACACCGAGGAAACACTGATCCCAATGCAACAAGGGGAAATTCTTCCCCGGACACACATATCAGAAAATCACTGGGCAAATACCTCCCAAGGAATTTCTTAGGGTCAAATTGAGATACAAACTCAGACACTGACAATTTTTCACTGCAAACACATAAAATTGCGTCACACTCTGAGGGATGCTGAATGCAGTATTTCAGTTATCAATAGCTAGAAATTAAGCAAATTTGCTCCCATCCATCAGTACTTGCAAAAGGCCAGTATCACTGAAAAAGAGGGGGTCTCACAACCATGCACACTGTGCCAATTAAGATCGGGGGACTTTTCCTTTACTAGCTCTCACAAATTACACTGGTACTGTCTCTTGGTAGGAAGTTTGACACATATATACAGTGCCTGGGATCCATGAGAACATCAACTGAAGGGTTAATTTAGAATCTTAGAACAAAAGGTGATAGAAAAAAGGTGTTCATGAAAGCATTAATCTATCGATGTATGTAGATTGTAAGGATGAATGGCAACAAGACTCAACAAACACATGGTTTGTGATCTACATCTCATGTGGCCTTAATTCTTCTAATATTGTCCTCATAAATTGGAAAATATTTATAAGTTAATTACATGCTTAGAAATATTTCTATTTTCTTTACTTATTTGAGAGTGAGGGAGCTAGAGATGGAGCAAGAACAGTCCGGGTTGGGAAGCAGAGAAGAGGGAGAGAAAGCAGGCTTCACATTGATAAGGGTGCCCAATGCAGGGTCTGATCCTCCAGGATCCAGGGATCCTGACCTCAGTCAAAGGCAGATGCTTAACCAACTGTGCCACTCAGGGACTTGCAAATTAATTTCATCTTTTTCAATGGTGCTATTTTTGAAGAACAGTGTGTATCAGGACAGGAAATAAACTCTACTGTTCAGATTCAGGCAGTAAGGGATTCCTCCCCCTCTATGAGAATTTGGTAGCCAACTGCTTTTCTCCACCACCAAGAATAGCTCCTTATCTCTTGGCCTGAGAAGGTGTAAGATCACTGCTGATATGGAAACAGTCCCCAATTTAGATGATTTAGAATAGGAGGGGATACATATGCTCCCATCCATAAACACAAAGCACATCCAGGAACGCCTGTATGGTTCTTTTATTTAAGGGACAAACTGTTGATTATGGCTCAGGTCCTGATATCAGGGTTGTCAGATCAACCCCCTGACATGTGTCATGCTCTGCACCGCAGGTGGAGCCTGAATAATGGTCTCTCTCTTCCTCCATAACTCCCCTTCCAAACTTGGCTACCAGAAGTTCCATGATGTCTATGCCAGACTAAAGGAAGAGCATGTAGGACAAGAGGTAACCCATACCTCAATCACCAACTAGTGACAAGAGACTAAATATACTTCCTGCTGCTCCCAGAACCAAACAGAAGACTTGCAGAATCCTATTACAACTGCATTTCACATGACTATCTTAGCGATACTTACTTCTCCTAGAATCTTCATATTAGAAATATATTCTCATTGGGGAGATAAGATGGCGGGGAAGTAGGAGGAGGCGCCCTTTCAACCTGTACCCTAAAATGAGCTGATTACCTTCCAAAGAATTCCGATCACCCACGAAATCAACCTGAGATCAGAATTATACACGTCTGGATTTCAACCGGAGCAGAAGACACCAGTGGGCAGGTAAAGCGGAGTGGGAAAGTTGGACTGATATTGAAGATAAACAAAAGGGGGAGGGTGCCACCAGAGGCGACCTGTTGGAAAGTAATATCCCAATACGAGAGTGCCCTTCACCTGGGTACCAGCATTAACTCAGGAGTCTGGTAGAAAGCACTCAAAAAGAGCATAGGATCACCGGGCGGGGAGGGGGGGGGAATTGTGAGAATCAGGGTGTTAGGGTCAGGGGCTTAAGTCCACAGACCCAGGACAGCCACCCCGGCGCAGAGCCAGTGAGAGTGCAGCAGAGAAACCAGGTCTCAGGGCCTGAACCACCAGCGAGCCTGAGAGTGCATGGCGCCCGGCTCCCGTGAGGGGCTGGGAGCCTCGCCAGCCTACAGAAGCACAGCCTTTTTGCAGTCCCCATGCGAGTGCCCTGAGAGAGGTGCACACAGGCACCAGCCAGGTTCTCTCAGACCGGAAAGACCAGGCACTCTCAGCCCGGGCCAGTGGTAAAATCTCAGTGTGTGATCGCTGCTTGGAACTGCTCTGGCAGTCTGGAGCTACCCAGACAGCCGCCACTGCCATGGTTTTGGGTACAAGCAAAAAATCCTGAGTCCCCAGGGACCGCGACTGGGAACCTGCTCTGCCAGCAGCCAAGGGGGGATTTATTTAGGCTCTGCAGCCAGACTGAGGATTCTCTCTGAGAGGGAGGTCAGGGTGAAATTTGCTTTCATCTAAACCTACAATAGCAGTGAGTCAGGTTCAAGCCAGTGACTTTTACAGACACTCAGGCGATGGTTCCACTTGAGGCACATTTCATTTGACTTGAGAGTAACATGGTTTGACTTGAGAGTAACATGGCACCAGACTACAAGTAGCATGCAGAGGTTGATGCAGAGACAATTCCTGAAGGAAGGGACTGGAATCTGTATGTTGAGTCAGGAAGGGAGGAACATGAATGAGCAGTCCTTCCACAGTCCCTCCTGTTTTGGCCATTAGCAGAGGGTTCACCCTGCACAGGAAACCGGCCAATGCTGCGGCACAAGAGGGAGAATTCTCATGTACCTCACCTCATTCCATGTGTGTTAAATCCTGGGATGAGAAACCTTGTATTTACAGACAATAATGAAGAACCTTCAGCCATGTGTCCCCAGTTCAAATGACATCAGAACTCATTCATCCTGGATTGCACCACACACATCTCCCCAGTGTGGGAGAACCTTTGGTTGGGGCTCTAACCTCGGGAGACACAAGAGAACTCACCCTTTTGAGGAAAGTAGACATGATACACATGGGGGAAACAATTCTAGGCCAGGGCTCACTTTCCTCACCCACACTGAAGATTTACAACCACTCTCCCATCTTTTTCTTCCACCAGTAATTCTGTGTTTTTGTGTTTGTCCTGATAGTATATAAATCTTACACTTGGGGTTCTTTTTGACGAGGTTCTCCCTTTATTTGCATATATATATGCAAATATATATATATATATATTTTTCTCTTGTCATATACTTCTATCAGTCTTTTTGTTTGTCTGTGTTTGTATACTTCATAAATCATACCTTGGGGCCCATTTGGGCTGAGCCTTCTCTTTTATCTAAACTTTTGTTCCTGTCTCTCTCCCTCTCTCTTTTTTTTTTTCTTTTCCCTCTCACTTGGGTGGGAAACCCTGATTGCTCAGAAGTGTGCCAGTGTGCACCTTGACTGCACCACAGTCGATACATCCAGCTACAAATGATCAGGCTTCTCTCACCAACATGACTAGGAGGAGGAATGCCCCACAGAAGAAAAATACAGAGGATGGACCTTCTGCAGCAGAGCTAACGGCTATCAACATAGACAATATGTTGGAAAGAGAATTCAAGCTAACAATTATCCAAGCAATAGCTAGGTTGGATAAAGCCATGGATGACCAAATGGAGTTGATTAGAGCCGAACGGAAAACGACCAGAGATCATGTTTTCAATATTAGGGAAGAGCTCAAAGCTACCAGGGATGAGCTTCACAATGCTCTCAATGAGTTCCAATCTAATCTAAATTCTCTCAACTCTAGAGTAACTGAGACAGAAGATAGAATTAGTGATCTGGAGGACATACAGATAGAGAGAAAGGATTAGGAGGAAGCCTGGAACAAACAGCTTAGATGCCACAAAAACAGAATCAGGGAAATAAATGATGCCATGAAAAGTTCCAACGTCAGAATTATTGGAATCCCTGAAGGGGAGGAGAAAGAAAGAAGTCTAGAAGATATAGTGGAATAAGTTCTTCATGAAAATTTTCTGAATCTCATGAATAGAACCCTCATTCATGTACTAGAGGCTGAATGGTTTGCCCCCAAGATTACAGATTCCCGAAAGTCCTCGAGACACCTAATAGTTAGAATGAAGAATTATAATTGTAGGCAGAAATTCTTGAAATCAGCTAGGAAAAATAAGATCCTTACGAAGAGGAAAGCCCATCAGAATAACGTCAGACCTGTCCACAGAGAAGTGGCAAGCGAGAAAGGGCTGGTAAGTTATATTCAGGGCACTGAATGAGAAGAACATGCAGCCAAGAATACTTTATCCGGCATGACTGACATTCAAAATGGATGGAGAGATAAAGAGTTTCCAAGACCGGCAAGGCTTAAAAGGCTATGCAGCCACCAAGCCGATACTGCAGGAAATATTAACAGGGCTTCTTTAAAGGAGGAAAAATCTCAAGAATAGCATTGAACAGAAATATAGAGACAATCTACAGAAAGAACGACTTCAAAGATAACACGATGTCAATAAAAACATATCTATCTATAATCACCCTCAATGTGAATGGCCTAAATGCACCCATAAAATGGCACAGTGTTGCATACTGGATAAAATGACAGGACCCATCCATATGTTGTCTACAAGGGACTCATTTTGAACCTAAAGATAGACCCAAATTGAAAGTGAAGGGATGGAGAAGCATCTTTCATGCCAATGGGCCTCAAAAGAAGGCTGGGGTAGCGATTCTTATATCAGACAAATTATATCAGACAAACTGAAGACTGTAGTCAGAGATACAGAAGGACACTACACCATTCTTAAAGGGATGATCCACTAAGATGATCTAACAATTGTAAATATCTATGCCCCAATATGGGAACAGCCAATTACATAAAAATACTGTTAATCAATATAAAGAGTCATATTGATATGAATACACTAATCGTTGGAGATCTTAACACGCCTTTCTCAGAAATAGATCATCAAAGCAGAAAATCAGTAAAGAAACAAGAGCATTGATTGACACATTGGACCAGATGGACCTCATAGATATATAGAGAAAATTCCACCCTAAAAGAGCAGAATACTCATTCTTCTCAAGTGCACATGGAACTTTCTCCAGAAGAGACCACATACTGGGTCACAAATCAGGACTCAACCGATACCGAAAGACTGAGATTATTCCCTGCATATTCTCAGATCAAAATGCTTTGAAACTGGAGCTCAATCACAAGGAAAAGTTCAGAAGGAGCTCAAACACCTGGAAGCTAAAGACTACCTTGCTTAAGAATGCCTGGATCAACCAGGAGATCAAAGAAGAACTGAAACAATTCATAGAAACCAATGAGAATGAAGACACTTCAGTCCAAAACCTATGGGATACAGCAAAGGCGGTCCTAAGGGGAAAATATATAGCCATCCAAGCCTTGCTCAAAAAAATTGAAAAATCCAGAACACACCAGCTGTCTCTACACCTTAAAGAACTGGAGGATCAACAACAAATCAAACCAGCTCCACACATAAGAAGGGAAATCATCAAGATTAGAGCTGATACCAATGAGGGAGAAACCAGAGATACAGTAGAACGTATCAATGAAACTAGAAGCTGTTTTTTTGAAAGAATCAATAAGATTGATAAGCCACTGGCTACACTAATCCGAAAGAAAAGAGAGAAAACCCAAATTCATAAAATTATGAATGAAATGGGAGAGATCACAACTAATGCCAAGGAAGTAGAAACAATCATCAGAAGTTATTACGAACAATTATATGCCAATAATCTTAGCAATCTAGATGAAATGGATGCATTCCTGGAAAAATATAAACTACCAACATTGAACCAGGAAGAAATCGACAACCTGAAAAGACCGATATCTAATAACGAGATTGAAGCAGTGATCAAAAACCTCCCAAAAAACAAGAGCCCAGGACCTGACGGATTCCGTGGGGAATTCTACCAAACCTTCCAAGAAGAAATAACACCTATTCTCCTGAAGCTGTTTCAAAAAATTGAAGCAGAAGCAAAACTTCCAGACTCTTTCTATGAAGCCAGCATTACCCTGATCCCCAAACCAGGCAAGGACCCTACCAAAAAGGAGAATTTCAGACCAATATCACTGATGAATATGGATGCTAAGATTCTCAACAAGATCCTAGCCAACAGGATCCAACAGCACATTAAAGAGATTATCCACCATGATCAGGTGGGATTCATCCCTGGGCTACAAGGATGGTTCAACATTCGCAAATCAATCAATGTGATACAACAAGTTAATATGAGAAGAGAGAAGAACCACATGGTCCTCTCAATTGATGCAGAAAAGGCATTTGACAAAATCCAACATCCGTTCCTGATTAAAACGCTCCAAAGTATAGGGATAGAGGGAACATTCCTGAACCTCATCAAATCTATCTATGAAAGACCCACAGCAAATATCATCCTCAATGGGAAAAAGCTTGCAGCCTTCCCACTGAGATCAGGAACAAGACAAGGATGCCCACTTTCACCACTCTGGTTCAACATAGTATTAGAAGCCCTCCAACAGCAATCAGACAACAGAGAGAAATAAAAGGTATCCAAATTGGTAATGAAGAAGTCAAACTCTCTCTCTTCGCAGATGACATGATTCTTTATATGGAAAACCCAAAAGACTCCACCCCCAAACTAATAGAAGTCATACAGCAATTCAGCAACGTGGCAGGATACAAAGTCAATGTGCAGAAATCAGTGGCTTTCTTATACACTAACAATGAAAATACAGAAAGGGAAATTAGAGAATCGTTTCCATTTACTATAGCACCAAGAACCATAAGATACCTTGGAATAAACCTAACTAAAGAGGTAAAGGATCTGTACTTGAGGAACTATAGAACACTCATGAAAGAAATTGAAGAAGACACAAAAAGATAGAAGACCATTCCATGCTCTTGGATCGGAAGATTAAACATTTTTAAAATGTCTATACTGCCTAGAGCAATCTATACTTTTAATGCCATTCCGATCAAAATTGCACTGGCATTCTACAAAGAGCTAGAGCAAATAATCCTAAAATTTGTATGGAATCAGAAGAGACCCCGAATCGCTAAGGAAATGTTGAAAAACAAAAATAGAGCTGGCGGCATCACCTTACCTGATTTCAAGATTTATTACAAAGCTGTGATCACCAAGACAGCATGGTACTGGCATAAAAACCGACACATAGACCAGTGGAACAGAATAAAGAGCCCTGATATGGACCCTCAACTCTATGGTCAATTAATCTTCGACAAAACAGGAAAAAATATACAGTGGAAAAAAGACAGTCTCTTCAATAAATGGTGCTGGGAAAACTGGACAGCTATCTGTAGAAGAATGAAACTCGACCATTCTCTTACACCGTACACAAAGATCAACTCAAAATGGATAAAAGACCTCAATGTGAGACAGGAATCCATCAGAATCTTAGAGGAGAGCATAGGCAGTAATCTCTTTGATATCAGCCACAGCAACTTCTTTCAAGATACGTCTCCAAAGGCAAAGGAAACAAAAGCGAAAATAAACTTCTGGGACTTCATCAAAATCAAAAGCTTCTGCACAGCAAAGGAAACAGTCAAAAAAACAAAGAGGCAACCCACGGAAAGGGAGAAGATATTTGCAAATGACAGTACAGACAAAGGCTGATATCCAGGATCGATAATGAACTCCTCAAACTCAACCCACACGAAACAGACAAACACATCAAAAAATGGGCAGAAGATATGAACAGACACTTCTCCAATCAAGACATACAAATGGCTATTAGACACATGAAAAAATGTGCATCATCATTAGCCCTCAGGGAGATTCAAATTAAAACCACATTGAGATATCACCTTACACCAGGTAGAATGGCCAAAATTAACAAAACAGGAAACAACATGTGTTGGAGAGGATGTGGAGAAAGGGAACCCTCTTACACTGTTGGTGGGAATGCAAGTTGGTGCAGCCTCTTTGGAGAGCAGGGTGGAGATTGCTCAAGAATTTAAAAATAGAGCTTCCCTATGACCCTGCAATTGCACTCCTGGGTATTTACCCCAAAGATGCAGATGTCCTGAAAAGAAGGGCCATCTGTACCCCAATGTTTATAGCAGCAATGGCCACAGTCGCCAAACTATGGAAAGAACCAAGATGCCCTTCAACGGATGAATGGATAAGGAAGATGTGGTCCATATACACTATGGAGTATTATGCCTCCATCAGAAAGGATGAATACCCAACTTTTGTAGCAACATGGACGGGACTGGAAGAGATTATGCTGAGTGAAATAAGTCAAGCAGAGAAAGTCAATTATATGGTTTCCCTTATTTGTGGAGCATAACAAATAGCATGGAGGACAAGGGGTGTTAGAGAGTAGTAGGGAATTTGGGTGAATTGGAAGGAGAGGTGAACCATGAGCGACTATGGACTCTGAAAAACAGTCTGAGGGGTTTGAAGTGGCGGGGTGGTGGGAGGTTGGGGTACCGGGTGGTGGGTATTATAGAGGGCACGGCTTGCATGGAGCACTGGGTGTGGTGAAAAAATAATGAGTACTGTTTTTCTGAAAATAAATAAATTGAAAGAAAAAAATACTGTTAATCAATATAAAGAGTCATATTGATATGAATACACTAATCGTTGGAGATCTTAACACGACTCTCTCAGAAATAGACAGATCATCGAAGCAGAAAATCAGTAACGAAACAAGAGCATTGAATGACACATTGGACCAGATGGACCTCATAGATATATACAGGACATTCCACCCTAAAAGAGCAGAATACTCATTCTTCTCAAGTGCACATGGAACTTTCTCCAGAATAGACCACATACTGGGTCACAAATCAGGACTCAACCGATACCAAAGACTGAGATTATTCCCTGCATTTTCTCAGATCACAATATTTTGAAACTGGAACTCAATCACAAGGAAAAGTTCAGAAGGAACTCAAACACCTCGAAGCGAAAGACCACCCTGCTTAAGAATGCTTGGATCAACCAGGAGATCAAAGAAGAACTGAAGCAATTCATGGAAACCAATGAGAATGAAGACACTTCAGTTGATAACCTATGGGATACAGCAAAGGCATTCCTAAGGGAGAAATACATAGCCATCTAAGCCTCCCTCAAAAAAATTGAAAAATCCAGAACACACCAGCTGTCTCTACGCCTTAAAGAACTGGAGAATCAACAACAAATCAAACCAACTAAAACATAAGAAGGGTAATAATCAAGATTAGAACTGAGATCAATGAGGTAGAAACCAGACATACAGTAGAATGTATCAATAAAATTAGAAGCTGGTTTTTCTAAAGAATTAATAAGATAGATAAACCATTAGCGACACTAATCCAAAAGAAAAGGGAGAAAGCTCAAATACATAAACTTATGAGTGAAAAGAGAGAGATCACAACGAACACCAAGTAAGTAGAAACAATCATTAGAAGTTATTATTAACAGTTATATGCCACTAAGCTAAGCAAACTAGATGAAATGGATGCATTCCTGAAAAAATATAAACTCCCAAAATTGAACCTGGAAGAAATTGACAACCTGAATAGAACAATATCTAGTAACGAGGTTGAAGTAGTGATCAAAAACCTCCCAAAAATCAAGAGACCAGGAAGTGATGGATTCCCTGGGGAATTCTACCAAACCTTCAAAGAAGAAATAACACCTATTCTCCTGAAGCTGTTTCAAAAAACTGAAGCAGAAGGAAAACTTCCTGACTCTTTCTATGAAGCCAGCATTACTCTGATCCCCAAACCAGGCAAAGACCCTACCAAAAAGGAGAATTTCATACCAATATCACTGATGAATATGGATGCTAAGATCTCAACAAGATCCTAGCCAACAGGATCCAACAGCACATTAAAAAGATTATCTACCATGACCGGGTGGGATTCATCCCTGGGCTACAAGGATGGTTCAACATTTGCAAATCAATCAATGTGATACAACGAATTAATATGAGAAGAGAGAAGAACAACATGGTCCTCTCAATTGATGCAGAAAAAGCATTTGACAAAGTCCAGCATTCGTTCCTGATTAAAACACTTCAAAGTATAGGGATAAAGAGAATATTCCTGAACCTCATCAAATCTCTCTATGAAAGACCCACAGCAAATATGATCCTCAATGGGGTAAAGCTTGCAGTTTTCCCGTTGAGATCAGGAACAAGACAATGATGCCCACTTTCACCACTCTTGTTCAACATAGTATTAGAAGTTCTAGCAACACCAATCAGACAACAAATAAAAGGTATCCAAATTGGTAATGAAGAAGTCAAACTCTCTCTCTTCGCAGATGACATGATTCTTTATATGGAAAACCCAAAAGACTCCACCCCCAAACTACTAGAACTCATACAGCAATTCAGCAACATCGCAGGATACAAAGTCAATGTGCAGAAATCAGTGGCTTTCTTTTACACTAATAATGAAAATATAGAAAGGGAAATTAGAGAATCGATTCCATATACTATAGCACCAAGAACCATAAGATACCTGGGAATCAACCTAACCAATAAGGTAAATGATCTGTACTTGAGGAACTACAGAACACTCATAAAATACATTGAAGAAGAAAGAAGTGGATGGAAGACCATTCCATGCTTTTGCATCGGAAGAATAAACATTGTTAAAATGACTATACTGCCTAGAGCAATCTATGCTTTCAATGCCATATCAAAATTCCACCAGTATTCTTCAAAGAGCTGGAGAAAATGATCCAAAAATTTGTATGAAATCATAAGAGACCTCGAATCGCTAAGGAAATGTTGAAAAACAAAAATAAAACTGGGGGCATCACGTTTCCTGATTTCAAGCTTTACTACAAAGCTGTGATCACCAAGACAGCATGGTACTGACATTAAAGCAGACACATTGACCAGTGGAACAGAGTAGAGTGTGCAGATATGGACCCTCAACTCTATGGTCAATTAATCTTCGACAAAACAGGAAAAAATATACAGTGGAAAAAAGACAGTCTCTTCAATAAATGGTGCTGGAAAACTGGACAGCTATATGTAGAAGAATGAAACTCGACCATTCTCTTACACCGTACACAAAGATAAACTCAAAATGGATAAAAGACCTCAACGTGAGTCAGGACAGTTTTATTATTAGTGCTGATAACTAAAAACAAGTCTATTTGCCTAGATCATATGAATTTGAAACACATTTAGGTTAGTTTTTATCTTTCTGACAGTTTTAGAATGCCCAATCTTTACAAGTACCTGCATCTAATCCAAGGGTATAAGGCTCTCTACTAATTAATTTGGGCAATATCCATCGATGAGAAAAACATCTCACATTGGACATATATTTGTAGACACAATGACCACCGCATGGAGCCTAGAGTCACCAACATGTATGTAGAAAACGTTAAGATCTGTATGTGTCCCTGGAATATTAAGGAGACTATGCAATAATTCAGGCACAGGAACCCTTTAGCAGTTTGTATTTGATATTTATGTATTATTAGCAGTTTCTATTTTCAAAAGGCATCTTTCCTTTTTTTTCCCCTCAGTCTTGGGCATCTGTAGGTTGGTTTTATATTTCAAAGATATGATAAGTTGCATATCTTTAAGGAGAAAAAAAGCCAATCTTTTATAAGCCCCCTTTGATAAGCAGGAGAAGTTGTGAGATTGGGAAAAGGAATAGGGGAACTTTGAATTGCTGAAAGAGCTGCATTTACAGTTCTGTTCAGATTTGTGAGGACAGTTGCTCTTAATGACTCACAGACTTGTCTGTACATGAAATGACATCCTATGTTGATCCAACCTATCCAGCATAAGAGTTTCAACTTGCTTCCTTCCCTCTGCATGCATAATTTTAATTTTAAGGATTTTTGGCAGTATGGAATGACCCCAGTTGAGTATAAGATGGGTTCCCAAAGGGGTTGCAAAGATACTCTCTCCCAAGATCCAGAGTCACTCACAGTGAGAGCCAAAGGAAGGAACCAACCAGCCGCAGGTCCCCAGCAGGCAGAAAGCTAAGAACAATTATGCAGGATGCCACCAGCAAGAAGGCAATAGCCTATTTCTGTGAAAGAAGGGATCCATAGGGATGGGTCTGGTCTAAGAAGGATGAGACAATGTGAAATTTTATTATCCTCTCTGAATCAAGCACTGCAGACAGAGAGATTTGGAAGGAGTTAATTCTGCTAAGGGTTTGTAACCATCCCTCTACAGTGCTAGTTTTGGCAGTGCCCCTTCTGCAAGCCCTGGACTTTACTAGAATTTCGACTTGGCTGTTTGAGGGTATAGTATTATACCTATACAGTAGCTTTCCAGAAATCATCTAGTTTTATCAGCTCTGGGAGGAGGTCATTTGGGGGCCTTCTCATGAAAGAAGATACTGGGGTGTGTCGAAGGCCATGACTGTGGCAGACATCTGTTTATGGCTGTGAAGTCTGCAGAGTGGAAAACCAATTCGGACTAGAATGAGTGCTCAAAGGAGCAAAAATGGGAGCATGAATAGTTATGTCAGTCTTCAATAGGTTTTTCTGTTTTAGGTACTTCTCCAACCTTATTTTTTTAATCAAACTTTTGCAATGAATGTTTGAATAACTTTGGAATTTTGAAACATTTTATATACTTCTCTTGCCAATTAACAGAGGTGTCTTAGACTGCTTAATTGGAAAATGCTTGCTTCTAAATACATTTCTTAAGTGCTTTTATCCAATCGGAAATTTCCCCATTTTGAACATTGTATTTCTAGGTTCTAATTGTCCTGAGGGCTGGCAGCAGAATGAAAACTAGCCACTAATGGAATTAACATCCCTTTCTACCCATCTATATATCAACAAATAAGTTGTAGTTCACACTTCTGTCAGGCCTTATTTTTGGATCTCCAACCTGACAGTTACCAAGCCAGTTCCTTAGGACACAAAACAAGCTTAGAAGCATCTTTCCATTTTTGTTAGATATCTGTAATGTTTTGGACAATAGTTGTTAGTTGTACAATAAGCAGGTGTACTAGAAGATGGTGAGCTTGACTCATCATAATTTAAGGAACCCTAGGAGCTAAGACTTTTCTGAGCAGAGCTAACACCTTGCAGGAATGTGTCCTGGAATTGGGGATTGTGTGTGTGTTACAGTGTTAGCTCTCAGTCCACGAGTTTTCTTGAGGATAATGGCTGACCTATTGTCCTGCCTACCCGCTCCATGACCAACTTATATTACCAAGGGGGTGTTCTTGGGGTGGCAAGGGCTCTAATAGCTTTTGAATGCTTGACCGATGCCTTCTGATTTTTGCAGGTTATTCTGCCTCTGAGATCCCTGTTAGGAGTAGTCCTTATCTTCAAACATAACAAGACAAACAATAATATACACCTTGGTGTATGGGAACTAAAGATACTACTGAGTTCTGGACAAGGAAGGTTCTGTGATCATCAACAATTCTCCCTGGAACCATGCTTGGATTGTACCCAGGGAACTGGAATCTGAAAGCTTGGGGGCTTGGCTCAACACAAACGTTTCTGCCAGTTCAATTGTACCTGGGGAAAATATGCAATCTCAATAGAGCTCTAGACAAACACGCCAGCTCAGCTGAGCTCTGAGCATAACCCTTGGCCAGCCCATGTTGACCTGAAAGCCAATTAGTTCAGGAGCCTGAATAGAAAGATAGGGGAGCTCAGAACCAGGAGGAACTCACTCATAGGACTTGAAAATAGAAGGGAAGACAGGGAACCCCAAGGACTCAGGGCTCCCACACCTGTTTCTCCTTGTGTATGAATGTACATGGAAGTCCGCTTCTGAGCCCATTGCTGCCACCAAATTGATTAAATAACAAAAATTCAACCAAGTAAATGTTAAAGATACAAAGTCTTTATTAATCAATCAATTAATGAGTGAGACATCATCCCACCTTGCAAGTATAGGTGAGCGCCAAAAGATTACAGCAAAGGAAAAGGAGAAAAAAGGGAAATCATTAACAAAAAGTCCATTGTGGGATGTCTGGGTGGCTCAGTGGGTTAAGCCTCTGCCATTGGTAGAGGTCATGATCTCAGGGTTCTGGGATGGAGCCCCACAGTGGGCTCAATGCTCAGCAGGGAGCCTTCCTCACCCTGCCATCTGCCTCTCTGCCTCCTTGTGGTCTCTGCTGTCAAATAAATGAATAAAATCTTTTTAAAAAATCCATTGTATTAGGTATTATTTCCCTCCTAAGAGGAATGGGAAGGATCAATCAGGAATCTTCGTGGGGCTGAAGAGGAATCCCCGATGTTTCCTGCTTAAGGGTCTCTTCTGGGGGGGGTGAAATTGTACTTGAGTTAAGTAGTAAGTTTTCATTTAGTTATCTGGACCTGAAGTTGAAGGTTGCCATTTTTGGTCTGTAGGTTTTTTTTTTTTTCTTTAATATTTTATTTATTTATTTATTTTGTCAGAGAGAGAGAGAGAGAGAGAGAACACAAGCAAGGGGAACAGCAGGCAGAGGGAGAAGATCAGGGATTCTTAAGTGGGACTTGATCCCAGAACACCCAGATCATGACCTGAGCCTAGGGTAGACGCTTAACTAATGGAGACACCCAGGCATCTCTATGGCTTTCTTTTTAACAGACCCAAGAAGATGAAGACTGACTTTAAAATTTAAGACTTCTATGTAGAATGTACTTCACAGGTCTTTTTATGTGCTTTACACCCACCGCTGAAAAATTTCTCTTTAAGAACAGAGAAAAGTACAAACAAAAATTCCTCCCCATGGGCTCGCTGGAGTCTAAATCCGTCATGTGAATGCTCAGGAGTTGATTTCTGAATCTGGTGAGTTACTGATCCACTTTCTGGCCAGGGAACATTCAGCCATCTGCACACGCTTTCTAAATATGACCAGAAACTTCACCAATGAGGTTAATTTGGAAGGCAGCTATGCTCACCACTATGGGATACCATGCCTGAATCACAGATAAACTTGAGTGGTTAGGAAAAGTATATTGGCCTTACTATAGTGATCCTCCTTGGGACAGTAGTATATCCTGCATCTCTCCCATACCTGGCACATACTGGAAGTGTAATAATGTTTGCTGAGCAACATTTACGGAATACATTCCTTGTGCACAATGGAAAAATAGACACGTTAGACTCACCCAATCTTCAGTTGAAATTTCACTTTACAGTCATATATAAAATCTAAATTTGAGAAACCCAAGGCTATATTAAAACCTCAACAGCCAAATTACTATTTTCTGTAGAGCTGCAATATGGCTCCAAGAAATGAACAGCATTTTGTTGCCTTGATCTTACTGTTTATGATTTATACTTAGAATAGAGCAAGATTGAAATGAGAGGGAATTTGAATGCTGACTGAACCATTTCTGAAAGATGTCTGATTGTTCTTATTTCCTGATCAAGATAGATTATCCAAACTGTTTCTCTTTTGTGAGTTTATTCTGTGTGAGGTTGCTAGCTGCTTTAATGTGTATTGTTTCATTTGATGCACCTGATGACCCTAAAATAAATCACTGTGACCTTAATATTTTGGATGACAAAACTAAGGGGAGAAAGGGCAAGAGATTTTGTCTTTTTCATTTTCTCTGTATGCTCCAGAGCCTCGACTATTTTTACTCCAGGGGGACATATAGCAGGATATTTATGCTACTGTTAAAAGCATCAACATGAAAGACTTTTAGACCTTTGTTTTCCATTAATACTTTATAGAAAGTTACGGTATTCCCTTTGGTGGAAAAATAGTTTCTAGGAGGTTTTATCTTTTTCTATAAGCACATACCTTTTTTTCATTGAAGGAAAAAGTATCTCTTGATCAATCGTTCCCTTATTACACTCATGTTTGATGATACATTTGTGTTCTTTATCCATTTACACTCCAATCACAGTCAGCCAGCTGAATTTCATGTATGTGTCATTTGTTTTCATGGTGTCTCCCAGATGGGATTTCAGAATTGGTTTGCCATTCTATTCTTTCCAAAATATTTTGATAAAATCAGGGGGAAAGTCCTCAAGAAGACAAAGATACGTTCCAGACCTATGGAGTGTTCTTTGGCAATTGAAGGAAGAAGTATTGTGGGCTTGGGGAAATATCTTCATTGGAACTTTTATCTGTGAGGGAAAATGGAATAGCAGATAAAAATATTATTAGAGGTACACAGACATTAGGTGGTTTGGAAACACTCAACACATAGTAGAAGTAAGGTAATTTGTTATAGAATTAGTCTTTACCATGTCCTTTCATCCACAATGGGTTATGAGATACTGATTGTTCTTAGTTTCCATAGGAAAAGAGGTTCAAAACATTATGTAACTTGCCCAAAGTCACAGCTATTGAATGGCAGAACCTGATGAAAACATGGAAATTTATTAAACAATACATTGTCACTTGTTAGACTAGGAATCCATTTCTATAGGTGCTTGATAATTTATCAGGTTGAACTTTTAGCCTCATATATGGATCGCATGTGCACTTCTAATACTTAAGTACTTCTCTTTGATTTCTGATTTTTTTTCCAATTTATTTATTTTCAGAAAAACAGTATTCATTATTTTTTCACCACACCCAGTGCTCCATGCAAGCTGTGCCCTCTATAATACCCACCACCTGGTACCCCAAACTCCCACCCCCCCGCCACTTCAAACCCCTCAGATTGTTTTTCAGAGTCCATAGTCTCTCATGGATCATCTCCCCTTCCAATTTACCCAAAAGCACATACCCTCCCCAATGTCCATAACCCTACCCCCCTTCTCCCAACCCCCTCCCCCCAGCAACCCACAGTTTGTTTCCTAGGATTAAGAGTGACTTATGGTTTGTCTCCCTCCCTATCCCATCTTGTTTCATGGATTCTTCTCCTACCCACTTAAGCCCCCATGTTGCATCACCACTCCCTCATATCAGGGAGATCATATGATAGTTGTCTTTCTCCACTTGACTTATTTCGCTAAGCATGATAAGCTCTAGTTCCATCCATGTTGTTGCAAATGGCAAGATTTCGTTTCTTTTGATGGCTGCATAGTATTCCGTTGTGTATATATACCACATCTTCTTTATCCATTCATCTCTTGATGGACATCTAGGTTCTTTCCATAGTTTGGCTATTGTGGACATTGCTGCTATAAACATTCGGGTGCACGTGCCCCTTTGGATCACTACGTTTGTATCTTTAGGGTAAATACCCAGTAGTGCAATTGCTGGGTCATAGGGCAGTTCTATTTTCAACATTTGGAGGAACCTCCATGCTGTTTTCCAGAGTGGTTGCACCAGCTTGCATTCCCACCAACAGTGTAGGAGGGTTCCCCTTTCTCTGCATCCTCGCCAGCATCTGTCATTTCCTGACTTGTTGATTTTAGCCATTCTGACTGGTGTGAGGTGATATCTCATTGTGGTTTTGATTTGTATTTCCCTGATGCCGAGTGATATGGAGCACTTTTTCATGTGTCTGTTGGCCATCTGGATGTCTTCTTTGCAGAAACGTCTGTTCATGTCCTCTGCCCACTTCCTGATTGGATTATTTGTTCTTTGGGTGTTGAGTTTGTTAAGTTCTTTATAGATTTTGGACACTAGTCCTTTATCTGATGTCGTTTGCAAATATCTGTAAAGTGTCAGGATATAAGATCAATGCACAGAAATCAGTTGCATTTCTCTACACCAACAACAAGACCAAAGAAAGAGAAATTAAGGAGTCAATCCCATTTACAATTGCACCCCAAACCATAAGATACCTAGGAATAAACCTAACCAAAGAGGCTAAGAATCTATACTCAGAAAACTATAAAGTACTCATGAAAGAAATTGAGGAATACACAAAGAAATGGAAAAATGTTCCATGCTCCTGGATTGGAAGAATAAATATTGTGAAAATGTCTATGCTACCTAAAGCAATCTACACATTTAATGCAATTCCTATCAAAGTACCATTGATCTTTTTCAAAGAAATGGAACAAATAATTTTAAAATTTATATGGAACCAGAAAAAGACCTCGAATAGCCAAAGGGATATTGAAAAACAAAGCCAAAGTTGGTGGCATCACAATTCCGGACTTCAAGCATTTTTACAAAGCTGTCATCATCAAGACAGCATGGTACTGGCACAAAAACAGACACATAGACCAATGGAACAGAATAGAGAGCCCAGAAATAGACCCTCAACTCTATGGTCAACTAATCTTCGACAAAGCAGGAAAGAATGTCCAATGGAAAAAAGACAGCCTCTTCAATAAATGGTGTTGGGAAAATTGGACAGCCACGTGCAGAAAAATGAAATTGGACCATTTTCTTACACCACACACAAAAATAGATTCAAAATGGATTAAGGACCTCAATGTGAGAAAGGAATCCATCAAAATCCTTGAGGAGAACACAGGCAGCAACCTCTTTGACCTCAGCCGCAGCAACATCTTCCTAGGAACATCGCCAAAGGCAAGGGAAGCAAGGGCAAAAATGAACTTTTGGGATTTCATCAAAATCAAAAGCTTTTGCACAGCAAAGGAAACAGTTAACAAAACCAAAAGACAACTGACAGAATGGGAGAAGATATTTGCAAATGACATATCTGATTTCTGATTTTATAGAACATCTTCTCACATGAGAAGCAGTCCAGGATTTTGATTAAGGTAATGCTTAAAGTGGTACCCTCAACGTATTTGCAATACCTTAAATTTAGAAGTAATGTGTCAATATCTCTAAAACCTATATTTAAAGCACTTATGATTTTCAGGTGTTTTTATGCTAGCCTTATCAAATATTGCACTGATCAAAATTTGTTTTACATTAGCAAATCTTCACTAGAGACACATCTTAAAGATTTCAGGTTTTATTTTTTTATTATTTTTTTTGAAATAGAGAATGAGTAGGGGCAGGTGCAGGGGAGAGGGAGAAAGCAGACTCTCCTCCAAGTAGGGAGGTTGACAAGAAACTGGGCTTCAGTCCAGGACTCAAGGATCATGACTTGAGCCAAAGACAAGTGTTTAACCAACTGAGCCATGCCGGTGGCCCTAAAAGCACGTTTTATATTCAAGTTTAATCTGACGTTAAACCATGACTAAAAAGACACCATTTTTGACTCTAAGCACTTTCCTTCCATCCCAAATTAATCTGCTCTACAAGCATCCTGACTTTCTCATTGACTTCACCTGTTGAAAATCTTATATACATCTGGTATAATATCAACAGTTATGGTTCCAGACTTTTTTGCATACCCAATGTCAGGGAAACATCATGAGTTTCAAGGGCATGCTATTTGAATGATATAATGTTACCAGATTATACATTTATTATTAATTTAGTGATTGAAATTATAAACAGTAGAACCCTTTCCAATTTGGTTCCGAACTGAAACATGAATGCTTTACTTATTTTCTCCTTGGGCTACTTCAGAGGTAGAATAGTAATTTCGAGCAGTCCTTTTCATGGGCAACTTCTTACACAAAAGAATTGGATTTCTTCCTTGAGAGGAAAGAAAAAAAAAATTCTTGAGAATTTCTGCCTGTGCAACAAAGTTACTGATTTTTATAAAACATCAGTTAAAATACAATGATGAATGTTTTCTCACGCTGTAAATAGAATTGGATCAAATATACTTGTTTAACTTTGTACTTCTTGCTTATAGTGCAAATAGTACTTTTTTATTATAATAGTTGGACTCTGTATATTTTCCCAAAAATATATCTTGTTTTTAACCTAAAAAACATGTTATATAAAGCCAGATTTATTTTTCAAAGCAATGATATTTATGTATATTTTTGCCTCTAGGCAATGCAGTAAAGAATCTAGTTGTCATAGTAGAAACTTTGGCTTCTTATGGGAACACTTCTGATTCATCATAGAAAAGACCTTGAAAACAAAATTATGAAATTGGATAATTTCCAGTTGGTCAAACATAATGCTTATTTCCTATTATGTTCTCTTAACTAGATTCCCAGAGTTTCATTATTTTCAGGATAAAATGAATCTTAAACTACCATCACTTTCTGAATGTGATAATGAACTGAGCATTAAGTAGTGTCCTTGGGAAGGTGGGGAAGATGGTGGAGGAGTAGGAAACCCTGTTTCAACCAATCCCCTAATTTGAGCTACATATCTACCAGAACACTCTGAACATCTAGGAAATCAGTCTGAGGTGTAAGATTATACACGTCTAGATCTCTATGAGACCAGAAGACATCAATTGAGAGGTAAAATAGAGTGGGGATGCTCAGAATGATATCAGAGCATAAACAGAAGGGGAAGGGAGCCACCAGAAGAACCCCATTGGAAAATAATACCCCAATACAAAAGTGTCCTGTGGTAGGGGACCAGCATTAACTTGGAGTCTGGCTAAAAGAACTCAAAAAGAACAGAAAAATCTTAAGGGGCAACTGATGGAATCAGGTAGTCAGGAACATGGCCTAATCCCACTGATACAGGATGGCTACTACCAATGATGATCCATGCCAGAGAGAGTGTGGCAGAGCCTCCAGTCCATGGTCCCTGAGCCCCCATCTTTCTTCTGCTTGCACCACCACTTGGCTGAGTGGATTCCTGCCTGCACATGAGAGTCTGGTGTGGGCTCCTGCTTGTGCTCTCTAGGTCCACAGACTTCCACACTATTCATGCCCTGCATAGACTATGGATTCTGGCACTATTGCCCATGTGTGAGAGAGTCTGGTGTGGGCACCAGCTGGTGCTCTCTATGACTGTGATTTTCTGTCACTGGCCAAAGGGTCTGAATGATTCCAGGCCATGCCTGAGAATGCATGATTTCTGGTCAGGATCCCTTAATGGCAGCTTTCCACAAACTATGTGACCTTGGGGTCTGAACGCACTCTGCCTTGGTCCTGGACCATAGTACTGACAAAGGCAGCCTCCAGAAGGGGACTCCCTGGACCAATATCACTCACACTTTTAGTGACAAGGCGGGTGAAGAGACAAGCAGGCACCTCTGGTGAACACTGAAACAGTGCCTGGGGAAGCTCACTGATTTTGGGAGGTTGTGCTGTTCAGCGAAGTTTGCAGTGGTGGTGGGGGGTCTACATGATCTGGACCACAGAGGGGAGCAGACTGAGGCTTCTCTCTAAGGAAAAGGATTGGGTGCAGTTTGCTTCCACTAAACCACCAAAGGAATAAAAGAATAAAACCTCCAGAGAACAAAACCCTGAAAAACTGATTTCCACAGAACCCAGCCCCTTGAGAGGCATCAGGGAGATTCAGCTCAAGCAAGACTGACTGGAAAACCATGCCACAGGCTTCTAATCCATAAGGCAAGCCAAAAGAATGAGAAAATAATCATCACAGGGTCTCCAAAAACTATAAAACTCCAACATCAGGGGAAAAAAAAACAATATATTAGCTAAATGTATTTCCCTAAAGCCTGTAAATTTCATATATATATATATATATATATATATATATAACTTTTTTTTTTAATTCATTCTCAGGATTCTCTTTTTTTAAAGAAATTTGAACATACTATTACAATTAGAGGCTTAATGCAACATAATTCATGATAACCCTCCAGAAGAAAGACATCGCCCTCTGGGGTTACCCAGAATCCCCAAATGAGGATCAATCTGCATGCCTCTTGACTGTACCCCAATTCTACAGGATGCCCTGAGCACGAATGTCCTTTCTGACATAGCCTGAGCCTGGACCTCCTGACCCACACACAGCCTGCTTGCCGCACACTGAGCACATCGGTCCAACCATGGCCTTAGGTCATCCCTCCCCAACCTCGGTTTTCAGGTGTCAGAACCTAGACCTTATCTACAATCACTGCCCAGGGTTGAACATGATGCAGAAATCAGAACTCCTTCCCCATGACAAGAAACCTTGCGCTTGGCATGTGGTCCAAAGTTCAGTGTAGTTGAAACCAGTGTGGCCCATGAGGCCCTGCCCATGCTTGAGGGCCGCGTTGGTCACAAACACGATTTGTGACCCCCAGGATGAGCCCAGTCCTCAAGTAAGGGCTCTCAGCGGCTGGACCAAGAGACGGATATTGGGCTTGTCATGCCCTAGGCCCCAATTTTTAACCATAGTTCGGGTTATCCATTTACCCCTCCCCAGGGCCCTGCTTTGGAATCCCTCTTTTTGCGGGACACCTGAGGTAAGAAAACTGAAAGAACTCTTCCCATCCCACAGACTGACCCCAATCAATTGGGATCAGGCCAAGACCCCAGAGAGGAAGTCTCATCCATGACCCATGAGGCCTCCCCGACATTCCACAGCCATCGTTGACACAAAATCCAGAGACAAAAGCCTGAATAAGCATCTCATACTCACTCTTTCTTCATATTCTGAAGAGTGCTCCTCATGGTCCGTAGATCGGGCCTTCCATACCTACGTCCCCAAACCTAAGCCGAGTTTGTGTTTTCAGACTTCTGTCCCCACAGTCCTGGCCCACAAACCCTCCAGGCTGGGGCCCCTGTACCCACACATCAGGTCTGTGCCTTCCCACTCCATGGGAATTCTGCCCATTCCGTTGTCCACAATCGTACAAATTAGGAGAAACCTCCAAATTCCCAAGGCCATCCCAATCGTATAGGCTGCCTGGGACAGACAGGGGCCGTCTGACACCAGCTGAACATCTACCTCCACTCATACCGTAGAAGGATGTCCCAAGAGGAGAAGTTTGAACCATACAGGCACCCAGGCCCTAATCGGATCCATTGCTTTCATTTCCAGGTATCTCTCCTCAGAGGCCTGGTTTCCAATATCAGCATATGGGGGTTTCCTAAGGCACCAATCAGAACAAATATCGTCTCCACATGGGAAACTTGTCCTTTGAGGGTGTCTCAAAACCTCCGGATAGCAGAATCCTTCAGGGCCCGTGTGCCACCGCCCCATTCCAAGGTCTCCATGGACACACACTCACATTAGGACCCATCCGCAGGAGAGTCCATTTCAATTCAGCACCCTTGGTTGCTCCACTAGAGTTAGCATATCAAATGTATCTATTTGCTAGGAGACAATTGGAATATGAGGTGGGCTGCCCAGGCATCCACCCTTAGATCCCTGCTCTGGCGTCGTTCCATATGGGATGTCCTGGAGTGATGCAACAGGTCTCAAATGTCGATCAGAAGGAATCCTTGTGGTTTGAAGCATCTCACAACTCCCATCATGGGTAAACCTCCATGGCCTCGAGATGCCGCCCCTTTCATGAAAGGGCCATAATGGACAGAATATCCAATCTGAGCATCGGTCTGAACCTCGCCCTGACTTCAGATACACGAAATCCTATTCAGATCTGCAGAGGGTGTCTGCCGTGCCATCGCCCCAAAACCTATGCCTAACATGTGTTCTCAGACTTTCATCCTCACACTCCTCACCCACAAAGCATCCTGTTTGGAAATTCCAGAGCCACAATGCAGCACTCTGCCTTCCCTCCAGAGGAAAAACGTTGCCCTTGGGGATACCCAGATACTCCAAATGAGGATTAACCTGCACGGCACTCGACTGTACCCTAATTATACAGTCTATCCTGGGCAGTAATGCCCTTTCTGACACAGCCTGAACCTGATGATTCTGAACAACACACGGACAGTTGGCTCCACACTGTGCACATCAAACCCGTCATGGCCTTAAGTTGTCATCTCTTCCCAACCTCGTTTATCTGACTTCACAACCTAGATCTTAACTCCAACACTGCCCAGAGGTGAATGGGATGCAGAAATCAGAACTACTACTTCCCCATGGCAAGAATACATGTGGTTGGCATGTTTTCCAACGTTCAGTGTTCGAGAAACCAGCATGAACCATGAGTCCCCGCCCAAGCTCGAGCGCCACGAGGGCGTAAGGTCACATTGTGAACCTCAGCATGAGTTCTGTCCTCAAGGATGGCCTCTCAGTGGCTGGACCATTAGAAGGCATATTGGGCTTGCCATGGACCTAGGCTCCAATTTTTAACCAGATTTCTGGTTGTTCAGTCGCCCCTCCCCAGGGCTCTGCTCTGGAATCCCATTTTGGTGGGACACCTGAGGTAACAAAACTGAAAGGCCTTCTGCATCCCACAGATTGACACGAAACAATTGGAATGGGTCCAAATCCACAGAGAGGAAGACGTCCATGGCCCATGAGGCCTCCCTGACATTCCACGGCCATCCCTGACACAAAATCCAGAGACAAAAGGCTGAGCAGGGGTCTCACACTTGCCCTTTCTTCAAATCCTGAATAGTTCTCCTCACGTTCCCTAGATCAGTCCTGCCATACCTACGTCCCCACCCTAAGCTGAGTTTGTGTTCTCAGACATCTGTCCCCACAGTCCTGGCCCACACACCCTCCAGGCTTGGGCCCCTGGAGCCACACATCAGGTCTATGCCTGCATACTCCATGGGAGTTCTGCCCCTTCCATTGCCCATAATCGTACAAATTAGGAGAAACCTCCAAAGTCCCCGAGGCAATCCCAATAGTGTAGGCTTCCCAGACAAACAGGGGTGGTCTGACACCAGATGAGCAACTACCATAACTCATACCATAGACAGATGTCGCCTGAGAAGAAGATTGAACCAGCCAGGCCCCTAGGCCCTAATCGGATCCATTGCTGTGGTTTCCAGGTATCTCTCCTCAGAGGCCTGGTTTCCAACACCAGCATATGGGGTTTTCTTGAGGCACCAATTAGAACAATCTTGCCTCCACATAGGAAACTTGCTCCTTGGAGCTGTCTCAAAATCTCTGGTTAGGATAATCCTTCAGGGCCCTCGTGCCACCGCCCCATTCCAAGGTCTCCATGGACACAAAACCACATTAGGACCCATCCACAGGAGATTCCATTTCAACTCAACCCCCTTGCTTGCTCCCTCAGAGTCAGCAGATCGAACCTGTCTTGTCACTAGGAGACAATTTGAATGTGAGGCGGGCTGCCCAGGCAGCCATCCTTAGAACACTGCTCTGGCGTCATTCTGTATGGGACGTCCTGGAGCCATCCAGCAGGTCTCAAATGTCCTGCAGAATGAATACTTGCATTTTGGAGCATCTCACAACTTCCAACATGGGAAAACCTCGATGGCTTTGTGATGCCACCGCCCCCCGAAATGAAGAAGAAATCATAGACAGGAACTCCAACCTGAGCCAACGTCCGATCCTCACCCTGACTTCAGATGCACGAGATCTAGATTCTGCTCTAAGCAGTGTGCCTGCCTTGCCCTCGCCATGAAACCTATGTCTCGCTTGTGTTCTCAGACTTCCGTCCTAACACTCCTGGCCCCCAAGCCCTCATGTTTGGCAATTCTGGACCCACATGCAGCTCTCTGCCTGGCCTCCAGAAGAAAAATGTTGCCCTATGGGGCTTCCCAGACACCCCAAATGAGGATAGACCTACACAGCACTCTACTGTACCCAAATTATATAGTCTAACGTGGACACTAATACACTGTCTGACACAGCCTGAGCCCAGACCTCCTGACCAACACCGAGACAGCTGACCACACACTGAGCACATCGGACCCGCCATGGCCTTTTTTCATCATCTCTTCCCAACCTAGCTTTTCAGGCTTCAGAACATAGACCTTAACTCCAAACCCTTCCAAGAGGTGAATGTGACACAGATATCAGAACTCCTCCTTCCGCATGGCAAGAACATTATGGTTGGCATGTTGTCCAACATTCAGTGTAGGAGAAACCAGCATTCACCATGAGGCCAAGTCCATGCTTGAGAGCTGCGAGGGCATAAACACACATTGTGACCATCAGCGTGAGTCCTGTCTTCTAGTAAGTCCTCTCAGGGGCTGGACCAATAGACGTCATAATGGGCTTGCCATGCCCCTAAGCCCCAATTTTTAACCAGATTTCTTGTTGTCCAGTCGCCCCTCCCCAGGACTCTGCTCTGGAATCCCTCTTTTGGTAGGACACCTGATGTAAAAAAAATAAAAAAAATAATAAAAAAAAATTAACGGACTCTTCCCATCCCACAGAATGACCCCAAAGTCTTGGGATCAGGAAAAATCCCCAGAAAGGAAGATTTGTCCATTGCCCATGAGGTCACCTGGACATTCCACGGCCATCGGTGACACAAGTTCCAGAGACAGATGCCTGAGCAAGTGCCTCACACTCTCCTTTTTTTCATAACCCTAAGAGTTCTCCTCACGGTCTGTACATCAGTCCTGCTGTACCTACCACACGAAACCTAGGCCGAGTTTGTGTTTTCAGATTTCTGTCCCCACAGCCCTGACCCACACACCTTACAGTCTCAGGCCCCTGGAGCCAAACCTGATGATTGTACCTGCCCTCTCCATGGGAATTCTGCCCATTCCATTGGCCACAACCCTACAAATAGGATAAACCTCCAAATTCCCCGAGGCCATCCCAATAGTGTTGGCTGCCCAGGACAAAGAGGGGAAATCTGAGCCCATCTGAGCACCTACATGGACTCAGACACGTAGACAGATGTCCCCAGAGGTAAATTGGAATGAACAGGCCCCTAGGCCCTAATTGGATCCATTGCTTTGGTTTCCAGGCATTTCTCCTCAGAGGCCTGGATTCCAATACCAGCATATGGCTGTTTCTTGAGACCCCCATCAGAACAAATCTCGTCTCCACATGGGAAACTTGTGTGATGGAGCTGTGTCAAAGCCTCTGGTTAGGAGAACCCTTCTGGGCCCCCGTGCCATGGCCTTATTCCAAGGTCTCCATGAACACAAACCCACATTAGGTCCCATCCGCAGGAGAGTCCATTTCAAGTCAGCCACCTCGGTTGCTCTCCCAGATCCAGCAGATCTAACCTGTCTTGTCACTAGTAGACAATTGGAATGACAGGCGGGCTGCCCAGGCTTCCATCCTTAGAACCCTGGTCAGAATCGTTCTGTATGGGAAATCCTGGAGCCAACCAACAGGTCTCAATTGTCCCGCAGAATATTCTTTGCAGTTTGGAGCATCTCACAACTCCCTTCGTGGGAAAACCTCCATGGCCTCATGATACCCCCCACCCTTCATGAAGGGGACACCAGGGACAGAAACTTCAACCTGAGCGATCATTTAATCCTCGCCCTCACTTCAGATGCACTAGATCTCGATTCACGTCTGCAGAATGTGCCTGTCGTGCCCTCGCCCAGAAACCTAAGACTAGCTTGTGTTCTCAGATTTCCGTCCTCATACTCCTGGCCCACAAGTGCTCCAGTTTGGCAATTCCAGAACTATAATGCGGCACTCTGCCTGCCCTCCAGAAGAAAAACATTGTCCTCTGGGGCTACCCAGAAACCACAAATGAGGAACAACCTGCATGCCACTTGACTGTACCCCAATTATACAGGCTGCCCTGGGCCCTAATGCCCTTTCTGATACAGCCTGAGCCTGGACCTCCTGGCCCTCACCCAGCCAGCAGGCCGCACACTGAGCACATCAGACCCGCCATGGCCTTAGGTCATCATTTCTTCCCAACCTGGGTTTTCAGGGCTCAGAATCTAGACCTTATCTCCAATCGCTGCCCAGGGCTGAACATGATGCAATAATCAGAACTCCTTCCCCATGGCAAGAAACCTTGTGGTTGGCATGTTGTCCAACGTTCAGTGTAGTTGGTACCAGTGTGGCCCATGAGGCACCACAAATGCTTGACGACTGCATTGGTCACAAACACACATTGTGACCCTCAGCGTGAGCCCAGTCCTCAAGTAAGGCCTCTCAGTGGCTGGACCAAGAGATGGCATATTGGGCTTGCCATGACCCTAGGCCCCAAATTTTAAACATAGTCCGGGTTGTCCATTCGCCCCTCCCCAGGACTCTGCTTTGGAATCCCTCTTTTTGTGGGACACCTGAGGTAACAATACTGAAAGGACTCCTCCCATCCCACAGATTGACCCAAAACAATTGGGATCAGTCCAAATCCCCAGAGAAAAAGACTCTTCCATAGCCCATGAAGCCTCCCCGAAATTCCACGGCCATCATTGACACAAAATCCAGAGACAAAAGCCTGAATAAGCACCTCACACTCGCTCTTTCTTCATATCCAGAAGATTTCTCCTCACAGTCTGTAGATCGGGCCTTCCATACCGAGGTCCCCAAACCTAAGCTGAGTTTGTGTTTTCAGACTTCTGTCCCCACAGTCATGGCCCACACACCCTCCAGGCTGGGACCCCTGGACCCACACATCAGGTCTGTGCCTTCCCACTCCACGGGAATTCTGCCATCCCATTGTCCACAATCATACAAATTAGGAGAAACCTCCAAAGTCCCCGAGGCCATCCCAATAGTATAGGCCACCCAGGACAGACAGGGGCCGTCTGAATCCAGCTGAGAATCTACCTCTACTCATACCATTGAAAGATGTACCAAGAGAAGAATATTGAAGCAGACAGGCCCCTAGGCCCTAATCGGATCCATTGCTTTTGTTTCCAGGTATCTCTCCTCAGAGGCCTGGTTGCCAATATCAGCATATTTGGTATCCGTGAGGCTAGGTTATTGAGTGCCTTGAGGGCACAAACACGCATTGGGACCCTCAGCATGTCACCTATGCTCAAGTACAGCCTTTCAGTGGCTGGACCAAGAGATGGCATATTGCAATTTCCATCCTCCTAGGCCCCAATCTTCAACCAGAAGTCGGGTTGTTTAGTCGCCCCTAACCAGGGCTCTGCTCTGGAATTCCTTTTTTTGTGGGACACCTGAGGTAACAAAACATAAATGACTCATCCCATCCCACCGATTGACCCAAAAGTCTTGGGAACAGGCCAAATCCACAGAGAGGAAGACTCGTCCATGGCCCATGAGTCCTACCCGACATTCCACGGCCATCGTTGACACAAAATCCAGAAACAAAAGCCTGAGCCAGCACTTCACACATGCCATTTGTTCATATCCCAAAGAGTTCTCCTCATGGTTTGTAGATGGGGCATGCCATATCTACATCCCCAAACCTAAGCTGAGTTTGTGTTTTCAGACTTCTGTCCCCACAGCCCTGACACACACACCCTCCACGCTTGGGCCCTTGGAGCCATACCTCAAAACTGTGCCTTCCCTTTCCGAAGGAATTCTGCCCATTCCATTGGCCACAACCTTGTAAATTAAGAGAAACTTCCAAAGTCATCAAGGCGACCCCAATATTATAGGCCGCCCAGGACAAACAGGGGCGATCTAACAACAGCTGAGCATCTACCTACACTCAGACATATAGACAGATGTCCACAGAGGAGAAAATTGAACCAGATGGGCCTATAGGGACTTCCCACTACTGTGAGGCGCCCTGGACAAACAGGGGCATTCTGACACAAGCTGAGCAACTACCTCCATGCAGGCATGCAGACAGATGTCCACAGAGACAGAAGATTGAACTGGACAGGCCCCTAGGCCCAAATATGAACTCTTGCTTTGGTTTCCAGGTGTCACTCCTAAGAGACCTGGGTACAAAGACCAGCATAAAGGGCTTTCCTGAGGCACCGAACAGAACACCTCTCATCTCAACATGGGAAGCTTCCTTGTTGGAGCTCTGTCAAACCTTTTGGGTTGGAGAATCTTCCAGAGTCCCTGACCACCGCTACATTCCAAGGACTCCATGGTCATCAACACACATTATGACCCATCATCAGGAGAGTCCATTTCAACTCAGCCCTTTGGGCAGCTCGCCCAAGAGCCCAAAGATTGAGCCTGCCTTGTCCCGACCAAACAGTGGGAATGTGAGGTGGCATTTCCAGGCATCCATGCTTAGACCCCTGCTCTCGAGTTTTTCCGTATGGGGCATCCTGGAACCATCCAATAGTACTTGACTCTCCTGCAGAAGGAAACCTCGAGGTTTGGAGTAGCTCACAATTCCCATCATAGGGAAACCACCCTGGCCTCATGAAGCCCCCACACCCTTCAGGAAGGGGCCATCATGGACACAAACTCTAGCCTGAGGCAATGTCACATACTTGTCCTGACCTCAGATGAAGGAGATCTCGATTTAGCCTCTGCAGAGCGAGCCTGCCATGCCCTAAGCCCAAACCTAACGCTAGCTTGTGTTTTCAGACTTCCTTCCTCACACTCCTGGCAAACAAGCCCTCCATACTGGGAATTCAGGAACCACAATGCAGCCCTCTGTCTGTCCACCAGAAGAAAAATGTTGCCCTATGGGGCTCTCCAGAAACCCCAAATGAGGATCAACCTGCTCGGGCCTCAACCACATCCCAATTGGATAGGCTGCCCTGGGCACTAATGCTCTGTCTGACACAGCCTGAGGCCAAACGTCCGGACAGACAAGGAGGCAGCTGGCTGCACACCCAGCACATTGGTCACACGATGGCCTTAGGCCATCATCTCTTCCCTACCTGGGTTTGCAGACATCTGAACCTAGACATTATATCAAATCCCGACACACGTGGGTACCTGAAGCACAAATCAGAACTCCTCCTTCCCCATGGCTGTAAAGCTTGCTGTTGGCATGGAGTCACGCCTTCAGGGTAGGAGAAACCTTCATGGCCCCTGAGGCCATGCCCAAACTTGAGTGCCGCCGTGGACACAAACTCACATTGTGACCCTCAGTGTGAGGCCCATGTCTAACCAAAGCCTCTCAGGGCCTGGACCAACAGCCCCCATATTGGGCTTGCCAAGACCCTATGTTCCTCACCGGAGTTCGAGTTTTCCAGTCTCCCGTACCTGGGGCTCTGCTCTGGAATCCCTCTCTTGGAGACACACCTGAGCCAGACAAGAGGATTCCACTCCTCCACTCTACCCACAAAATGATCCCAAACTCTTGGGAGTTGGGACAAATCCCCAGAGAGGGATACTCGCCCATAGTCCCTGAGGCCAACCCTACAATCCATGGCTATCCTGGACACAACATCCAGAGACAAAAGCCTGAGGGAACGCCTCCCACCCGCCCTTCTTTCATAAGCCAAGGAGCTCCACTCACAGTCTGTAGATCCGGTCTGCCATACACTTGGAGCCACACCTAAGACGAATTTGTGTTTTCAGACTTCTGTGCCCATAGCCTGGACCCACACAACTTCCAGGTTAGGGCCTCTGGACCCACAACAAAAGACTGTGCTTGTCCTTTCCAAGGAAATTATGCCTAATCCATTGACCACAACCCTATAGGTTAGGAAAAACCTCCAAGGCCCCTGAGTCCATCCTGATAGTGTAGTCTTCCCTGGACTAAGAGGGGCACTCTGACACCAGCTGAGCAACTATCTCCACTTAGACACTCAGACAGTGTCCCCAGAGACAGAAAATTGAAACAGACAGGCCCCTAGGCCCTAATCTGAACCCTAGCTTTGGTTTCCAGGTGTCCCTCCTCAGATGACTGGTTTTGAAGATCAGCATATGTGGCTTTTCTGAGGCACCAAACCAAACCTCTCTCGTCTCCACATGGGGAGATTTTTAATTGGAGCTGTATCAAACCCTTCAGGTAGGAGACTTCCGCAGGGCCCCTGAAACACCAGCACATTCCAAGGTCTCCATGGACACAAACCCACATTATGACGCATCCTCAGGAGAGTCTATTTCAACTCAGCCCCCTGGGTAGCTTGATCCAGAGCCAGCAGATGAAACATGTCTTGTCGCTAATGGCCAATGGGAATGAGAGGCATGCTGTACAGGGATCCATCCTTCGAAACCTGCTCTCCAGTCCTTCCGTATGGCACGTCCTGCAGCCATGCAACAGGACTCGACTGTTCCAACCGAAGGAAACCTTGTGGTTTGGAACCACTCACAACTCAGCATGGGAAAACCTCCTTGGCCTCATGAGGTCCCCGCTTCATGAAGGGACCATCATGGACACAACCCCAGCCTCAGCCAACGTCTAATCCTCACCCTGACTTCAGATGAAGGAGATTTCGATTCTGCCTCTGTAGAGTGAGCCTGCCATGCTCTTGGTCCAAACCTCACCCTAGCTTGTGTTTTCAGAATTCCATCCTCACACTCCTTGCCCACAAGCCCTCCCGATTGGGAATTCTGGGGACAAAACGAAGCATTCTGCCTGCCTCCAAGAAGAAGAACATTATCTATAACATTGTCCAGAAACCCCAAATGAAAATCAACCTGCTCAGCCCTCAGCAACACCCCAATTGCATAGGCTACCCTAAGCACTAATGCTCTGTCTGACATAGCCTGAGCCCAGACCTCCTGACAGACACCAAGACAGGTGGCTGTACACCCAACACATCGGACCCGCCATGGTCTTAGGCCATTCATCCCTTCCCATTGACCTGTGCGTCTTCCTGGAGGTATGTTCTGATGCTGTGTCAGACTGTGCATTTTTTCTGAAGTGGCCTATGAAATTGCGGTGGGCTCAGGGGCCTTGCAGGTTTCTCTTAATCTGGTGGGTTTGGGAAACTGAGATGGGCTGAGATTCCTCGGGAGAGCAGGACCAGTGATTTGGTGTGGTCCTGGAGGCCCCATCCTGGAGGGCATATGGGTCAGGACTTTGGGTCCTAAGTCTTCAGACATATACTCGGGTAAGATTAAAGGGCGAGGTGATCGCAGACCTGATCTGCAGACCCTGAGAGAAGCTCCTCTGTATTTGAAATTCGGACAGCTGGGAGACAGGAGCACATGATTATCAGTCTGAATTGTTTGTCTAAGATGGCCACGAAATGGAGGGGTGGCCTCATGGATCCCTGTGAGAGTCTACCTCTTTGGAAATTCTGTCTGGCACCCAAGAGTTTGGTGTCTTTCTGGGGGATTGGGGGAGCGTGGATTTCTCTTTCAGGGGTCCTGTCCAAACAGGCATTCCAGAGATGGGTTCTGGGTCTGGGAGCCTGGATCACTCCAACAAGGCTTAGGATTTGGGCCTAGGGGCATGAGAGGCCCGCTCTATGTTCTCCTGGTACAGCTCCAGAGGGTACTTGTTGGAAATGGTTCTCAGGCTGAGGGTCACAATGTCTGTTTGTGCCCAGATGCCCATCCTGTGTGGGCATGGTCTCACGGGCCATGCTCTTGGCTCCCACTTGAGGGTTGGACAGCCATCTCAACATTCAGTTTTCTGGCCATGGGGAAGCAGGTGTACTTTTTTGTGCTTCAGGGTCCCCCATGGGCAGGAATTTGAGCTAAGTTCTGGGACAGGTACCTAAATACCTAGGATGCATCGAGATGAGGTCCTTGGGCCAAGGCAGGACCCACCTGCAGTAAATGGGGCCCGCTGTCTGGGTAGCTGACAGGAGGTCGGGCTCGAGCTCTGTCAGACAGAGAATTCGTGTAGAGGGCAGCCTATGATATTGGGGTGCTGTTGAGAGCTGTGATCCTGGGTCCTCATGTGGGGTTTAGGCGCAGACCCTTAGGGAATTTCTTCTTTCTGGTGAGCAGGCAGATGGCTGCATTATGGATCCAGAATACCCAGGATGGAGGCTTGCAGGGGAGGAGTGTGGGGACAGAAGTCTGAAAACCCAAGCTACGGTTAAGCTCAGTGCTGATCACATGTCCGTTCCAATATACAGCAGTTGTTTCGAGACCTTCAGCACCTGGGCAAGGGTCAGATGTCTGCTCACACTAGAGTTTGTATCCGTGATAGCCAATGAATGGTGGGGTGGCCTCAAGAATTCTTGGAGGTTTTTCCAAGCTGGAGCTTGTGAGCTTCTCCAAACATCAAGGTGTCCTACTGCACGACAGGAGAAGTCCGCCTACAGGGCTCCAGAGTCCCCCATATGGAAGAATCGATAGCAGAGCTCTCTGAATGGAGGCCTGGGAAGCCCATCTCGCATTACCATTGCAGCTGAGGAACAGGGCAGGCTTGATCCAATGACACTGATTCCAAGTTCCAAGTGATCTGCATTGACAGAAGTTCTCAGTCTAACAGGTCCCAATGCTTCTTGGTGTCCAGGGAGACCTTAAAATGTGGTGGCAGCTCTCGGGCCATGCAGGATTCTCTATCCTGAGGATTAGACCCAGTACCCAGGAACAAGGTTTCCTTCTTGGGACAGGAGGTGTTCTCTTGACTGGCTCATGGACCACAGGCTGGACGATATGTTGAATTTCCAGAACAGGCCTCTGGGGAGAGAGGCCACAAAACCTAAGCTGGGTTCTGATGGGGTTGTAGGGGCATGGCAGGTTCAATCTTTGGACTAAGTGCCATTACCCTGCGTGTCATCCTGGAGGTAAGTGCTGAGGCTGTGTCAGGCTGTGCATTTTTTCCAGAGTGGCCTATGAAATTGGGGTGGACTCAATGGACTTGCAGTTTTCTCCTAATCTGGACGTTTTGGGAAACTGAGTTCGGCAGAGTTTACTCGAGAGAGCAGGCCCAGTGATGTTGTGTGGTTCTCGAGGCCCCATCCTGGAGAGCATATGGGTCAGGTCTTTCGGACCAAAGACTTCAGACACAAACTAGGGTAAGTTTTAGGAGCGAGGTGATGGCAGTCGCAATCTGCAGACCCTAAGGGAAGCTCCTCGGGATTTGAAATTCAGGCGGCTGGGAGGGAGGAGCACAGGCTTTTCTGTCTGGATTGTGTGTCTAGGATGGCCACAAAATGGAGGTGGCCTCATGGGTCCATGGGATATTCTTCCACTCTGGGGATTCTGCTTGGCACCCAAGAGTTTGATGTCTTTCTGGGGAAGAGGAAAAAGTTGTTTCCCATCTCACGAGTCCTGACCAAACAGGAGTTCCAGAGATGGCTTGTGGGTCCAGGCACCTGGAAAACCCAAGCAAGACTTCGGTTTTGGGCCTAGGGGAATGACAGGCCCACTCTGTGGGATCCTGGTATAGCTCCCAAGGGGGCTCTTTGGAAAGGGGTCTCATTCTGAGGATCACAATGCCTGTTTGTGCCCAGCTGCCCATCTTGTGTGGGCATGGTCTCATGGGCCATGCACTTGGCTCCCACTCTGAGGGTTGGACAGCCATCTCAACATTCAGTTTTCTGGCCATGAGGAAGGAGGATTACTCTTATGTGCTTCAGGTTCCCCTGTGGGCAGGAATTTGAGCTAAGTCTGAGACAGGTACCTGAATACCCAGGTTGGTTCAATATGATGGCCTCGGTCCAAGGCTGGACCCACCAGCAGGTTATGGGGCCCACTGTCTGGGTGGCTGACAGGAGGTTGGGGATCGGGTTGTGTCAGACAGAGCATTTGTGCAGAGGTCGGCCTATTATATTGGTGTGCCATTGAGGACCATGCAGGAGTAACCTCATGTGGGTTTCTGTGAAGACCCATAGGGCACTTCCTCTTTCTGGTAGGCAGGCAGAAGGCTGTGTTGTAGCACCCGAATTCCCAATATGGAGGGCTTGCAGGCGAGGAGTGTGAGGACAGAAGCCTGAAAACACTATCTACGGTTAAGCTCATTGCCGAGCAAATTGCTGTTCCAATGTGTAGCGGTTGTTTCGAGATCTCCAGCACCTAAGTACGGGCAAGGGTCAGGTGTCTGCTTACAATGGAGTTTGTATCTATGACGACCAACAAACGAAATATCCAGCACCTGATAAAGGGTGGATGTCAGATGTTTGCTCACACTGGAGGTTGTGACTATGATGACCGAGAAATGGAGGAGTGGCGTCAAGAGTCCATGGAGGATTCTCCACGCTGATGCATGTGAGATGCTCCAAACAGCAAGGTTGCTTTTTCTACTGGACAGGTGGAGTCTCATTTGTTTGCTTCAGGGTCCCCCCTGTGAAAAGTATGGGTAGCAGAGCTCTTCCACATGGTTGCCTGGAAAGCACAACTCCATTGACCACTGCAGCTGAGGAACATGACAGGTTCTTTAGGTTGGCTCTGGGGCAAAGTACCAAGGCCTTGAGTTGACATGGAATCTCTTGCAGATGAGTCACAATGCTGGTTTGTTACCAGGTAGATCTTAAAATGTGTTGGTGGCTAAGGTGCCATGCAGGATTCTCCTAACCTGAGGGTTTAACACAGGTAGAAGAGCACGGTTTCCTTCTGAGGACAGGAGATGTAGTGTTGTGTGGCTCAGGGACCACATGTTGTATTATAAGTTCATATTCCAGAACAGGCCTCTGAAGACAGATGCCTGACAACCTAATCTATGGTTCCAATGAGGTCCCAGGGACATGATAGGTTCAATCTTCAGACTCAGGACATTTGACTTGGGTGTCTGAGTGGATGTAGGTAATCAGGGTGTCTTGTGTCCAGAGTAGCCTCCAATATAGGGGAGGCCTCAGGGGCCTTGCATGTTTCAACCTACTCTGGAGGGTTTGGGTAACTGTGAGAGGCACAATTTCCATGGGGATGGCAGGCACAGTCCTGTGATGTGGCTCCAGAGACCCCATCCTGGAGTGCATGTGAGCCATGGTTTTGGGAGTGAAGTCTGCAAACACAAACTCGGGTTAGGGTTAGTGGCGACGTTATCGCAGGGCAATGCGTGTATGTGGAGGGCTACTCATCAGGAACAGTAATTTGAGTAACTCGAAGACAGAAGCACAGGCTTTCATATCTGGATTGTGTGTAAAGGATGGCCTTGGAATGCAGTTGTGGTATCATGGGTCCATGGGAGACTTTTCCACTCTAAGGATCCTGGTGGCTCCCAATAGTTTGATGGCTTTTCAGGATGGGAAGAGTGCTATTTTCGATCTGAGGGGTGCCCCAAAACAGGGATTCCAGAGACGGGTTCTGGGTCTGGGAGCCTGGAAAATCCCACCAAGGATTAGGATTTGGGCTTACGGGCATACCAGGCCTGCAATGCAGGATCCCCGGGGTGCAACTGAGAGGGCTTGTCACCATGCATGTTTGTGTGTAGGTGAGCCCTCAGAGAGCGTGTGGTCTTATTGGCCATACAGCTGGTTCCCACTTTGAGGGTTGGACACTGATCGCTACAGTCAGGCTTCCTGCCATGGAAAGAGGAGTTCTCTATTGTGCTTCAGGTTCCCCCATTGGCAGGGTTTCCAGCAAAGTTCTGGGGAAAGGTGCCTGAATACCAAGGATGTGTAGAGATGACGGTCTTGGGCCATGGCCGGTCGCACATGATGGTAATGGGGCCTGTTCTCTTGGTGGCTAACACCATGTTGGGGCTCGTGCTCTGTCAGACACAGCACTAGTTGCCAGTGCAGTCTATAAATCAGGTTTCCCTTGAGGGCCGAGCATAGTTATCCTTATGTGGGGTTTCTGGACAGACTCACCAGGCACTTCTTCTTTCTATGGGTAAGTCAGAATGCTGTGCTGTGGCTCCAGAATGCCCTATCATGAGGGCTTGGGGACTAGTAGGTTGACGATGGATTTGTGAACACAAGCTATGGCTCAATTCAGTCCAAAGTAGAAAGCAGTTCCAATGTGCAGTTGCTTATTCTATATATCCAGCAGCTGAATAAGGGCAGATGTCAGATCTTTGGCACACTGAATTTGTGTCTATGATGACCGACAAATGGAGGGTGGCATCAAGAGGCCATGGAGGATTTCCCACGCCAAAGGTTGTGAGATGCTCCTAACAGCAAGGTTTCCTTCTACAGGACAGTTGGAGTCTTGTTTTGTTTGCTCCAGGGTATCCCATGTGGAAAGTATTGGTTTCAGAGACCTCCCGCTTGAATGCCTGGAAAGCACAACTCCATTGACATTTGCAGGTTAAGAACATGACAGGTCCCTTCTGGTGGCTCTGGAACGAAGTACCAGGCCTTGAGATGACAGAAATCTCTTGAAGTTTGGTAACAATTCTGGTTTGTTATTAGGAAGACCTTAGAATGTGCTGGTGGCTAATGTGCCATGCAGGAATCCCATACACAGAGGGTTTGGCACAGGTCAAAGAGCACGGTTTCCTTCCTGGGACAGGAGATGTTCTCTTGCATGGCGAAAGGGAAAAGGTGATGTATCCTAACTTGGTATTCCAGAACAGGTCCCTGAGCACAGATGCTTAAATCCTAATCTAGGGTTCCAATACAGTCCTAGGGACATGTCAGGTTCAATCTTCTGACTCAAGACCATTGAATTGGCTGTCTGCCTGGATGTAGGTGATCAGGGTGTTTCAGACTGTGCATTTGCATCCAGAGTGGGCACCAATATGGGGGTTGGCTCAGGGGCCTTGCAGGTTTCTCCTAATCTGGAAGGTTTGGGCAACTGTGACAGGTATAATTTCCTTGGTGATAGCAGAACAGTGCTGTAGTGTGGCTCCAGAGACCCCATCCTGTTGGGCATGTGATCCATGGTTTTGGGAGAGAAATCTGCAAACACAAATTCAGGTTAGGATTAGTGACGTGGTGGTGGCAGACCTAATGCGTAGACCTGGAGGGAAGCTCATTAGGAACACTAATTGGGGTGACGAGAAGGGGGTAGCACAGACTTTTCTATCAGGATTGTGTGTCCACGATGGCCTCGGAATGCAGGTGTGTTCTCCTGGGTCCATGGGACACTTTTCTTGCCTAAGGATCCTGGTGGCTCCCTATAGTTTGCTGGCATTTTCGGGGAAGGGAAGAATGCACTTTTCCATCTTAGGGGCACCCCAAAACAGGGATTCCAGAGATGGGCTCTGGGTCTGAGCGCCTGGAAAAGCCCACCAAGTGTTAGGATTTGGGCCTAGGGGAGTAACAGAACTGCAATGCAGGACCTGGTGGTGTAACTGAGAGGGCTTGTTTGAAAGCATGAAGAAGGGCCTGGTTATTCTACCCAGAAACTCCCCATGAAAATCAATCTACTCGGCCCTCGACGGAACCCCGATTTATACTTTTTCCTGGACAATAGTGTTGTGTCTGACAGTGCCTGAGCCCTGACTTCATGTCAGCGACCCAGAGTGTGGGCTCCATATCCAGCATGTGAGACCAGCCATGGCCTAGGGACGTCATCTCTACCCATCCTTGGAATTCATGCAACTGTCCAGACATTTGCTGAAATCCCTACCAGTGGGGGAGCCTGAAGCACAATAGAGAACTCCTCGTTCCATATGGCAGGAATCCTGACTGTTGGCATAGGTGTCAAACCCTCAGAATGGGAACCAGCAGAATGGCCAAGGAAACCACGCCCAATCCTGGGGCCTCCCTGAACACAAGCAGGCACTGTGACCCTCAGTCTGAGCATGCTTTCAAACAAACGCTCTCAGTTGCAACTCAAGGATCCGACATTGCATGACTGGTACGCTCCTAGGCCCAAATCCAAACTCTTGGTGGGATTTTCCATGCATCCATTTCCAGAGTCTGTCACTGGAATTCCTGTTTTGGGGCACCCCTAAGATGTAAAACAGCACTCTTCACTTCCCTTAGAAAGCAACCAAACTATTGGGAGCCACCAGGATCCTTCAGAGAAAAAATCTCCCATGGACCCATGAGACAACACCTGCAATCCGAGGCCATCCTGGACACACAATCCAGATACAAAAGCCTGTGCTACCACCTTTGAGTCACCCTATTTACAGTTACAGATGAGCTGCCCTACGCATTAGGCCTGTGATCACCTCACCATTAATCCTAAACCACGTTTGTGTTTGAGGACTTCTCTCCCAAAACCATAGCTCACATGCCCTCCAGGATGGGATCTCTGGATCCCATGCCTGAGCATGCTTTAAAACAAGCCCTCTCAGTTGACCCAACAGTATCCCGCATTGCAGGCCCAGGTATGCCCCTTGGCCCAAGTCCTAACACTTAGTGTGATTATCCAGAGCCCAGACCCAGAGCCAGTCTCTGAAATTCCCTATTTTGGGTAACCTCCAAGATAGAAAACGCACTCTACCCTTTCCCGAGAAAGCTACCAAACTATTGGGAACCACCACGTAACTTAGAGAGGAAAACCTCCATGGACCCATTAGATCACACCTGCATTCCGTGGCCATCCTGGACACACAATGCAGATACAAAAGCCTGTGCTACCCCCTTCGAGTCATCTAATTTACAATTCCTGATGAGTTGCTTTCCAAGTCTATGCGTTGGGTCTGCGATCACCTCGCCACTAACCCTAACCCGAGTTTGTGTTTGCAGACTTCTCTCCCAAAACCATAGCTTACATGGCCTCCAGGTTGTGGTATTTGGAGCCACACCTAACGACTATGCCTGCCTTCCTCAAAGAAACTGTGCCTGTCAATGTTGCCCAAAATCTCTAGATTAGGAGAAACCTGCAAGGCCCCTGAGCCCACCTCAATATTAGAGGCTACTCTGGACTCAAATTCACAGTCTCAAAAACCCTGATAACCTCCATCCAGGCAGACACCCAAATCAATGATCCTGAGTCTGAAGATTGAAACTGACTTGCCCCGAAAACTTCATTGGAACACTAGATTGGTTTTTCAGCTATCTGTCCTCAGAGGCCTGTTCTGGAACACCAAGTTATGATACAACGTGTTGTCCCTGAGCCACAGAACAGAACAGCTCCTTAAGCCAGAAGGAAGCCATGCTTGTGGACCTGTGTCAAACCCTCAGGGTAGATGAATCCTACATGGCCCCTTAGCAACCAGCACATTCTATGATCTCCCTGGTAACAAATCAGCATTGTGACCCATCTTCATGAGACTCCATGTCAAATCAAGGTCTTGATACTTCACCCAAGAGCCACCAGAATGAACCTGCCATGTTCCTCAGCTGCAATTGTCAATGTAGTGTGCTTTCTAGGCATCCATGCGGGAGTGATCTGCTACACAAACTTTCCACATGGAGAAACCTGAACAAAAAAATCAGACTCCTCCTGTCCGATAGAAAGAAACTTTGATGTTTGGAGCATCTCACAAGCCCCAGGGTGGGAAATCCTCCATGGCCTCTTGACACCACCACTCCATTTGTCGGTCATCATAGACACAACCTCCAGCCTGAGCAAACATCTGACATCCGCCCATACTCAGGTGCTGATATTGGAATCAGCCAATGCACACTGGAATTGCCTTTCAATTCGCACTGAATATAACCCTAGCTTCGAATTACAAATCCATCCTCACCTTACTGGTGTGCAAGCCCTCTTGATAGGGAATTCTGGAGCCACAATGCAGCATTCTGCATTCCCCATAGAAAGAAGAAGGACCTGGTGAGTCTGCCCAGAAACTGCACATGAGGATCAATACACTCGGCCCATGAGGGAACCCTGATTTCTAGTTTTCCCTGGCCGCTAGTGCTGTGGCTGACAGAGCCTGAGTCCCGACCTCGTGTCAGCTACCCAGAGGGCAGAGCCCATATCCAGCATGTGAGACCAGCGATGGCACATGTCCGTCATCTCTACCCATCCATGGTATTCAGGCATCTGTCCCCTAGACTTTTGCTGGAATCCCTACCAATGGGGGAACCTGAAGCACAATAGAGAACTCCTCCTTCACCATGACAGGAAACCTGGATTTGGAATGGGTGTCCAACCCTCAGAATGGGATCCGGCTGCATGGGCAATAACACCACACCCACTCCTGAGGTCTTCCAGGGCACAAGCAGGCATTGTGACCCTCAACTTGAGCATGCTTTCAAACAAATGTTCTCAGTTGCACCTCCAGGACCCTCATTGCAGGCCTGGTACACCCCTAGGCCCAAATCCTAACACTTAGTGGGATTTTCAAGGCACCCAGACCCAAAGTCTGTCTCTGGAATCCCTGTCCTGGGGCACCCCTAAGATGAAAAACAGCACTCTTCCTTTCCCTGAGAAAGCCACCAAACTATTGGGACCCGCCAGGATCTTTAAGAGGAAAAACCTACCATGGACCTGTGAGACCACACCTACATTCCAAGGCCATCCTGGAAATTCAATCCAGATACAATAGCCTGTGCTACCGCCTTCCAGTCACCTGATTTACAGTTCCTGACTTGCTGCCCTCCAGGTCTATCCATTGGGCCTGCAATCACCATGCTGCTAAGCTTAACCCGAGTTTGTGTTTGCAGAATTTACTCCCCAAACCATGGCTCACATGCCCTCTGGAATGGGGTCTCTGGAGACACACCAAAAGACTGTGCCTGCCATCCCCAAGGAAACTATGCCCGTCGATGTTGCCAAAATCCTCCAGATAAGGAGAAAACTGCAAGGACCATGAGCACACCACAATATTGGATGCCGCTCTGGATGAAAATGCGCAGTCTGAAATACCCTGATCACCTCCATCCAGGCAGACACCAGAGTCAATGGTCCTGAGTAAGAAGACTGAAACTGATATGCCCCTAGGACTTCATTGGAATGCTAGATTAGGTTTTCAGGCATCTGTCATCACAGGCCTGTTCTGGAATACTAACTTATGATACAACATATGGTCCCTGAGCCCCACAACAGAACATCTCCTTTCCGCAGATGGAATCCAGGCTATTGGACCTGTGTCAAATCCTCGGGGTAGATGAATCCTGCACGGCCCCTTAGCCACCAGCACATTCTTAGTTCTCCCTGGTAACAAACCAGCATTATGACCTATCTTCATGAGATTCCATATCCAATTCAGTCCTTGGTACGTCACCTCAGAGCCACCAGAATGAACTTGACATGTTTCTCAGCAGCAATGGTGAATGGAGGTATGCTTTCCAGGCATCCATGCAGGAGAGCTATGCTACACATTCTTTCCACATGAGGGACTCTGGAGCAAACAAACCAGACTGCCCCTGTCCGGTAGAAGGAAACCTTGCTGTTTGGAGCTTCTGACAAGCCCCAACCTAGGAAATACTCCAAGGCTTCTTGACGCCGCCACTCCATTTGTTGGTCATCATAGACACAAACTCCAACATGAGCAAATATCTGACACCCAAGCTTACTCAGGTGCTGAATATTCGGTTCAACCGCTGCACACTGGAAGTGCCTTTCGCTTGATACAGAATATAACCATAGCTTGGGTTTACAATTCCATCCTCAGCCTCCTGGTCCACAAGCCCTCTTGGTAGGGAATTCTGGAACCACAATGCAGTATTCTGTCTTCCCCATAGAAACAATAAAGGTCTAGTGATTCTGCCCAGAAACACTACATGAGAATCAATCTGCTCGGCACTCAAGGGAATCCCAATGTATAGGCTGCCCTGGGCACTAGTATTGTGTCTGACAGATCCTGAGCCAAGACCTACTGTCAGCCACCCAGAGATCGGGGCCCATATCCATGATTTGAGACTGTCCATGGCCCATGTCCGTCATCTCTACCTATCTTTGGTATTCAGGCATCTGTCCCAAGACATTCGCTAGAATCCCTGCTAATGGGGGAACCTGAAGAACAATGTAGAACTCCTCTTTCCCCATGGCAGGAATCCTGGCTGTTGGGTGGGTGTCCAACCCTCAAAGTGGGAGCCAGCTGCATGGTCAAGGAGATCACGCCCACTCATGAGGTCCACCCTGGGCACAAGCAGGCTTTGTGTCCCTCAGCCTGAGCATGATTTCAAACAAGCCCTCTCAGTTGCACCCCCAGGATTCCGCATGCAGGCTTGGTAAGCCACTAGGCCCAAATCCTAACCCTTGGTGGGATTTTCCAGGGGACCGACCCAGAGCCCGTCTCTGGAATCCCTATTTTGGGGCACCCTATCATGGAAAACACCACTCTTCCCTTCCCTGAAAAAGCTACCAACTATTGGGAGCTGCCAGGATCCTTAGAGAGGAAAAATCTCCCATGGACCTATGAGGCCACACCTGCATTCCGAGGCCATCCTGGACACACAATCCAGATACAAAAGCCTGTGCTACCACCTTTGATTCACCTGATTAACAGTTCCTGATGAGATGCCCTCCATGTCTATTCATTGGGCCTGTGATCACCTTGCCACTAACCCTAACCCGAGTTTGAGTTTGCAGATTTCTCTCCCAAAACCATGGCTCACATGCCCTCCATGTTGTGGTATCTGGAGCCACACCACAGTAGTGTAACTGTCTTCCCCAATGACACTGTGCCTGTCAATATTGCACAAACCCTCTAGATTAGGAGAAACCTGCGAGGCCCCTGAGTCTACCCCAATATTGGAGGCCACTCTGGATGCAAATGCATAGTCTGACACACACTATCACCTATATCCAGGCTGATAGCCAAGTCAATGGTCCTGAGACAGAAGACTGAACATGACATGCCACTAGGATTCATTGGAACACTAGATTATGTTTTCAGGTATCTGTACTCAGAGGGCTGTTCTGAATATCAACTTATGATACAACATGGTCCCAGAGCCACACAACAGAACATCTCCTGCCTCCAGAAGGAAACCGTGCTCTTGGACCTGTGTCAAACACTCTTGGTAGATGAATCCTGCAAGGCCCCCTGAAAACCAGCACATTCTATGATCTCCCTGACAACAAAGTAGCATTGTGACCCATCTTCATGAGACTCCATGACAACTCAAGGCCTTGGTACTTTGCCCCAGAGCCACCAGAACGAAACTGCCATGATCCTCAGCTGCCATGCCATCCCAGCTGTCAATGTAGGAGTTCTTTCTAGACATCCAGTGGGAGTGCTCTGATACCAACTTTCCACAAGGGGAACCCTGGAGAAAACAAACCAGACTGCCCTGCACGGTAAAAGGAAACCTTGCTGTATGGATTATCTTACAAGCCGGAGCATGGGTAATTCTCCTTGGCCTCTTGAGGCCACCCATCCATTTGTTGGTCATCATAGACACAGACTCCTGCATGAGCAATCAATTGACATCCTCTCTTACTCCAGTGCTGTATATTTGAATCAGCTGCTACACACTGGAATTTTTTGCTTGGCACTCAATTTAAAGTAGCTTGGGTTTACAATTCCATTCTCACCCTAGTGTTCAGTAAGTGCCCTCTTGATAGGGAATTCTGGAGCCACAACACAGCATTCTGCCTTCCCCATAGTAAGAAAAAGGGCCTGGTGAGATTGTCCAGAAACCCTACATGAGGATAAATCTACTCGACCTTTGAGGGAACCCCGTTTTCTAGGTTTCCCTGGCCACTATTGCTTTGTCTGACTGAACCTCATCTCTGACCTCATCTCAGGACCCAGAGGGCGGGTGTCATCTCCAGAATGTGAGACTGGACATGGCCCAGGGTTCTCATCTCTACCGATTCTTGGTTCAGGCATCTGTCCCCAGACCTTTGCTGGAATCCCTGCCAATGGGGGAACCTGAAGCACAATAGAGAAATTCTCCTTCCCCATGGCAGAAATCCTGGCTATTGGGATGGGTGTCAAAACCTCAGAGTGGTAGCCAGTTGAATGGCCAAGGGGACCCCGCCCACTCATGACGGTGACCCTGGACACAAGCAGGCATTGTGACCCCTTACCTGAGCATGCTTTCAAAAAAAGCTCTCAGTTGCATCTCCAGGATCACGCATTGCAATCCTGGTATGCCCCTAAGCCCAAATCCTAACCCCTGGTGGGATTTTCAGGTGCTCAGAACCACAGCCTGTCTCTAGAATCCCTGTTTTGGGGCATCCATAAGATGGAAAATAGCCCTCTTCCCTTCCCTGAGGAAGCCACCATAGCATAGGGAGCCGCCAGGATCCTTGAGAGGAAAAATATCCCATGGACCCATGAGACCACACCTGCATTCCGAGGCCATCATGGACACACAAGCCAGATACAAAAGCCTGTGCTACCACCTTCGAGGCACCTGATTTACAGTTCCTGACGAGCTGCCCTCCAGGTCTATGCATTGGGCCTGCGGACACCTCTCCGCTAACTTTAACCCGAGTTAGTGTTTGCAGACTTCTCTCCCAAAACCATGGCTCATATGTCCTCCAGTTTTGGGTCTCTGGAGCCACACCAAAGGACTGTGCCTGCCATCCCCAAGGAAAATGTGTCCGTCACAGTTGCCCAAACCCTCGGGATAAGGAGAAACCTGCAAGGCCCCTGAGCCCACCCCAATATTGGAGGCTGCTTTGAATGCAAATGCACAGTCTGAAACACCCTGATCACCTGAATCCAGGCAGACAACCAAGTCAATGGTCCTGAGTCAGAAGATTGAAACTGACATGCCCCTATGACCTCATTGTAACCTTAGATTAGGTTTTCAGGCATCTGTAATCAGAGACCTGTTCTGGAGTACCAACTTATGATACAACATATGGTCCTTGAGCCCCACAACAGAACTTCTCCTTTTCCAAGATGGAAGCCATGTTCTTGGACCTGTGTCAAACCCTCAGGGTAGATGAATCCTACTCATCCCGTAGCCACCAGCAGATTCTACGTTCTCACTGGTAACAAGCAAGCATTGTGACCCATCTTCATGAGATTCCATGTCAACTTAAGGCCTTGGTACTTCACCCCAGAGCCTCCAGAACGAACCTGCCATGTACCTTAGCTGCAATGTTCAATGGAGGTGTGCTTTCCAGGCATCCATGTGGGGTTGCTCTGCTACGCAAATTTTCCACATGGGGGCTCTCAAGCAAACAAACCAGACTGCCCCTGTCCAGTGTAGGAAACCTTGCAGTTTCGAGCATCTCACAAGCCCAAGTGTGGGAAATCCTCCATGGCCTCTTGTGACCTCCCCTCCATTTGTTGGTCATCATAGACACAAACTCGAGCATGACCAAAGATCTGACGTCTGCCCTTACTCCAGTGCTGGACACTCAAATCAGCCACTGCACACTGGAAATGCCATTCGCTTGCCACTGAATTTATCCATAGCTTGCGTTTACAATTCCATCCTCACCCTACTGGTTCGCAAGCCCTTGTGATAGGGAATTCTGGAGCCACAAGGCAGCATTCTGCCTTCCCCATAGAAAGAAGAAGGGCCTGGTGAGTCTGCCCAGAAACTCCACATGAGGATCAATCTACTCGGCCCTCGAGGGAACCCCGGATTATAGGCAGCCCTGGCCCCTACTGTTGTGTCTGACAGAGCCTGAGCCCTGACCTCGTATCAGCCACCCAGAGGGAGGGGCCCATATCCAGCATGTGAGACAGGCCAAGGACCAGGGCCGTCATCTCTATCCATCTTTGGTATTCAGGCATCTGTCCCCAGAACTCTCCTGGAATCCCTACCAATGGGGGAACCTGAATCACAATAGAGAAATCCTCCTGCCCCATGGCAGGATTCCTGGACATTGGGCAGGTTGTTTGACACTCAGAGTGGTAGCCTATGGCATAGCCATTGTGACCATACCCACTCCTGAGGGCCACCCTGAGCAAAAGTTGGCATAGTGACCCTCAGCCTGAGCATGCTTTCAAACAAACACTCTCCGTTGAAACTCCAGGACTTGCATAGGAGGCCTGGTAAGCCCCTAGGCCCAAATTATAACACTTGGTGGGTATTTCCAGGTGCCCAGAGCTAGAGCACGTCTCTGCAATCCCTGTTATGGGACACCCTTAATATGGAAAACAGAACTCTTCCCTCTCTGAGAAAGCCACCAAACTATAGGGAGCCGCCAGGATACTTTAGAGGAAAAATCACCCATGGACCCCTGAGACAACACCTGCATTCCTAGTCCATCGTGGATACACAATCCAGATACCAAATCCTGTGCTACCGCCTTCGAGGAATGCGATTAACAGTTCCTGACATGCTGCCCTCCAGGTCTATGCATTGGGCCTATGATCACCTTGCCACTAAACCTAATCCGTGTTTGTGTTAGCAGACTTCCCTCCCAAAACCATGGCTCACATGCCCTCCATGATGGGGTCTCTGGAGCCACACCACAGGACTGTGCCCACCATTGCCAAGGAAACTGTGCCCATCAAAGTTGCCCAATCCTTCCAGATTAGTAGAAACCTGCAAGGCCCCTGAGCCAACCCCAATACTGGTTGCGACTCTGTACACAGATGCACAGTCTGGAAAACTCTGATCGCCTACATCTAGGCAGACATCGAAGTCAATGGTCTTGAGTCAGATGATTGAACCTGACATTCCCCCAGGACTTCATTGGAACCATAGATTAAGTTTTCAGGCATCTATCCTCAGAGGCCTGTTCTGGAATACCAACTTATGATACAACATTTGGTCCATGAGCCCCACAAAAGAACACATCTGATCCCCAGAAAGAAACCGTGTTCTTCGACCAGTGTCAAGCCCTCAGGATAGATAAATCCTAAATGGCCCCTTAGCCCCCAGCACATAGTAAGATCTCCTGGGTAACTAACCAGCATTGTGACCCATCTTCATGAGACTCCATGTCAACTCCAGGCCTTGGTACTTCACCCTAGAGCAAACAGAACGAACCTGCCATGTTCCTCAGCTGCAATGGTCAATGGAGGTGTGCCTTCCACACATACACGTGGGAGTGCTATGCTATCCAAACTTTTCACATGGGGGAACCTGGCGTAAACAAACCAGACTCCTCCTCTCCAGTATAAGGAAACCTTGCTGTTTGGAGCATCTCACAAGTCCCAGCATGTGAAATACTCCATGGCCTCTTGACTCCACTTCTCCATTTGTCGGTTATCATAGACACAAACTCTAGTGTAACAAATATCTGACATCCATCCTTATTCTGGTGCTGGATGTCTCAAATAAACCACTGCACATTGGAACTGCCTTCCACTTGGCACTAAATTGAACCGTAGCTTGTGTTTACAATTCCATATTCACCCGACTTGCCCACAAGCCCTCTTGATAGGGAAATCTGGAGCCACAATGCAGCATTCTGCCTTTCCCATCGAATGAAGAAGTGCCTGGTGAGTGTGCCCAGAAACCCCACATGAGGATCAATCTGATCGGCCCTCGAGTCAACCCCAATTAATAGGCCGCCATGGCCACTAGTGCTGTGTCTGACAGAGCCTGAGCCCCGACCGAGTTTCATCCACCACAGAGCGGGCCCCATATCCAGCATATAGGATGGTCATGGCGCTCATATGTCATTTCTATCCATCCTTGGTATTCAGGCCCCTGTCCCCAGACATTGACTGGAATCCCTGCCAAAGGGGGAACCTGAGGCACAAAAGAGAAGTCCTCCATCCCCATAGCAATAAACCTGGCTGTTGGGATGGGGGTCCAACCCTCAAAGGGGAGGCAGTTACAAGACCAATGAGACCACTCCCACTCCTGAGGGATGCCCTGGGCACAAACAGGCATTGTGACCATTACCCTGAGCATGCTTTCAAAAAACCCATCTCAGTTGTACCACCATGGTCCCGAATTGCAGGTCTCGTACGCCTCAAGGCACAAATCCTAAAACTTGGTGGGATTTTCCAGATGCCCAGACCCAGAGCCCGTCTCTGGAATCCCTGTTTTGGGGCACCCCTATGATGGAAAACAGCACTCTTCCCTTCCCCGAAAAAGCCACCAAAGTATGGGGAGCCACCAGGATCCATAGAGAGGAAAAGTTTCCCATGGACCCATGAGAACACACCTGCATTCCGATGCCATCCTGGACACAAAATCCAGAGAGAAAACCCTATGCTACCGCCTTCCAGTCACCCTAATTACAGTTGCAGTGGAGATGACTTCCAGGTCTTTGCATTGGGCCTGCGATCACTTTACAACTCACCCTAATCTGAATTCGTATTTGCAGACTTCTCTCCCAAAACCATGGCACACATGCCCTCCAGGAAAGGGTCTCTGGATACAACCACAGGACTGTCCCTGCCATCCCCAAGGAAACTGTGCCCGTCAGAGTTGCCCAAACCTTCTAGATTAGGAGAAACCTGCACAGACCCTGAGCCTACCCCAATATTGGAGGCCGCTCTGAACACAAAAGCGCAGTCGAAATCACCCTGATCACCTACATCCAGGCAGAAAGCCAAATCAATGGTCCTGAGTCTGAATAGTGAACCTAACATGCCCCTAGGACATCATTGGAACCCTAGATTCGGTTTTCAGACATGTGTCCTCAGAGGCCTGTTCTGGAATGCAAAAGTATGATACAGCATGTGATCTCTGGGCCACACAACAGAACATCTCCTATCCCCAGAAGGAAACCATGACCTTCCATCTGTGCCAAACCCCAGGCTAGTAGAGTCCTGCACAGCAACTTTGCCACCAGCACAACCCCATGGTAGTAGAATCATGCATGGCACCTTAGCAACCACCACATTCTAATATCTCCTTGCTAACAAACCACCATTATGGCCCATCTGCAAGAGATTCCACGTCAACTCAAGGACTTGGTACTTCACTCCAGAGACAACAGAATGAACCGGCATGTTCCTCAGCTGCAATAGACAATGGAGCTGAGCTTTCCAGTTATCCATGTGGTAGAGCTCTGCTACCCAAAATTTCCACATGGGGGACTCTGCAGCCAATAAACCAGACTCGACCTGTCCAGTAGAACAAAGCCTTATTGTTTGGAGCAGCGCATAAACCTCAACGTGAAAACCCCTCCATGGCCTCTTGACCCACCCCTCCATTTGTCAGTCATCATAAACATAAACTCAGGTGGATATCTTGAATAAGCCCCTGCACATATGAACTACTTTCCACCTGGCACTGAATTGAACCATAATTGTGTTTATAATTCCATCCTCACCCGATGGTCCCCAAGCTCTCTTGATAGGAAATTATGGAGCTACAATGCAGCATTCTTCCTTCCCCATCGAAAGAAGAAGTGCCTGGTGAGACTGCCCAGAAAACCAACATGAGAATCAATCTCCTCGGCTATAGAGGGAGGCTCGATTTATAGGGTACCCTGGCCACTAGTGCTGTGTTTGACAGAGCCTGAGCCCCGACCTAGTGTCAGTTACCAGAGATTGGGCCCCACATCTAGCATTTGGGATTTCCATGGCCCAAGTACGTCATCTCTACCCAACCTTGGTTTTCAGTCACCTGTCCCCAGACCTTTGCTGGAATCCCAGCCAATGGGGGAACCTGAAGCACAATAGAGAACTCCTCCTTCCTCATGGCACGAAACTTGGCTGTTGGAATGGGTGTCCAACCCTCAAAGAGGGAGCCAGTTACAAGACCAATGAGACCACGCCCACTCCTGAGTGGGTGCAAACAGGCATTGTGACTCTCAGCCTGAGCATGCTTTCAAACAATCCCTCTCAGTTGCACCTCCATGATCCTGCACTGCAGGTCTCCTAAGCCCCTAGGCTCAAATCCTAACCCTTGTTGGGATGTCTCAGAAGCCCAGAACCAAGCCCGTCTCTGGAATCCCTGTTTCGGGGCACCCCTAAGATGGAAAACAGCACTCTTCCCTTCCCCGAAAAAGCCAACAAACTATGGAGAGCTGCCAGGATTTATAGAGAGGAAAACACTCCCATAGACCCATGACCCCTAAGATGGAAAACATCACTCTTCCCTTCCCTGAAAAAGCCACCAAACTATGGATCCGCCAGGATTCATAGAGAGGAAAACCCATGAGACCACACCTGCATTCCGAGGCCATCCTGGACATACAATTCAGAGACAAAAGCCTGTGCTACTGCCTTCCAGTCACCCTAATGAAAGTTTCTGACGAGCTTCCCTCCAGGTCTATGCATTGGGCCTGCGATCACATCTTCCAAACTTCTCTCCAAAAACCATGGCTCACATGCCCAGCAGAATGGGATCTCTGGAGACACACCACAGAACTCTGGCTGCCATCCACAAGGACACTGTGCATATCAGAATTGCCCAATCCTTCCAGAATAGGAGAAACCTGGAAGGACCCTGAGCCCACCTTAATATTGCTGGCCACTCTGGACTCAAGTGCGTAGTCTGAAACACCCTGGTCACCTGCATCCAGAGAGACAGCCAAGTCAATGATCGTGAATTAGAAGATTGAACCTGAAATGCCCCTAGGCCCTCAATGGAACCCCAATCAGTTTTCAGACATCTGTCCTCAGGGGCCTGCTCTGGAATACCAATAAATGACACATCATGTGGTCCCTGAGCCATACGACAGAACATCTCCAGTCCGCAGAAAAATACTGTGTTCTTAGACCTGTGCCAAACCCTAAGATTAGGAGAATCCTGCATGGCACCTTAGCAACCAGCACATTCTAAGAACTCCTTGGTAACAAACCAGCGTTGTGGCCCATCTGCAAGAGATTACGTGTCAACTTAAGGCATTGGTACTTCACCCCAGGGCCACCAGAACGAACCTGCCATGTTCTCAGCTGCAATGGTCAATGGAGGTATGCTTCCCAGGCATCCATGCTGGAGTAGCTCTGCTTCACAAACTCTCCACATGGGGGAACCTAGAGCAAACAAACCAGACTTCACCTGCCCAGTAGAAGGAAACGGTATGTATGGAGCGGCTCACAGGCCTCAGCGTGTGAACTTCTCCATGGCCTCTTGACGCCACCCTTCCGTTGGTCGGTCATCATAGACACAAACTGCAGTGTGAGCAAACATCTGCCATGCACCCTTATTCCGGTGCTGGATGTCTCGAATAAACTGCTGCACATTGGAACTGCCTTCTGCTTGGCACTAAATTTAACCATGGCTTGTGTTTACAATTCCATCCTCACCCGAGTGGTCCCCAAACCTTCTTGATAGGGAAATCTGGAGCCACAACGCAGCATTCTGCCTTCCCCATCGAATGAAGAAGTGCCTGTTGAGTGTGCTCAGAAACCCCACATGAGGATAAATCTGCTCAGCTCATGAGTCAACCCCGATTTATAGGCTGCCATGGCCACTAGTGATGTGTCTGACAGAGCCTGAGACCCGACCGAGTTTCAGCCACCAGAGAGCGGCCCCGATCTAGCATTTGGGATGGTCATGGCCCAAGTACGTCATCTCTACCCATCCTTGGTATTCAGGCACCTGTCCCCAGACCTTTGCTGGAATCTCTGCCAATGGGGGAACCTGAAGTACAATGGAGAACCCCTCCTTCCTCATGGCAGGAAACATGGCTGTTGGGATGGGTGTCCAACGCTCAATTGGGGGAGCCAGTTACAAGATCAATGAGACCATGCCCACTCCTGACGGCAGACCTGGGCACAAACAGGCATTGTGACCCTCAACCTGAGCTTGCTTTCAAACAATACCTCTCATTTGCACCACCATGATCCCGCATAGCAGCCTGCTATGCCTCTAGGCACAAATCCTATAATTTGGTGGGATTTTTGAGGTGCCCAGACCTAGAGCCCGTCTCTGGAATCCCTGTTTTGGGGCATCCCTAAGATGAAAAACAGCTCTCTTCCCTTCCCCGAAAAAGCCACCAAACTATGGGGAGCCACCAGGATCCATAGAGAGGAAAACTCTCCCATGAACCCATGAGACCACACCTGCATTCCGAGGCCATCCTGGACACACAATCCAGAGAGAAAAGCCTGTGCTACTGCCTTCCAATCACCCTAATTAAAGTTCCTGATGAGCTTCCCTCCAGGTCTATGTATTGGGCCAGTGATCACATTGGCACAAATTCGCTAACCTGAATTTATTTTTCCAGACTTCTTTCCTAAAATTATGGCTCACGTGCCCACCAGAATGGGATCTCTGGAGCCACACCACAGACCTCTGGCTGCCATCACCAAGGACACTGTGCATATCAGATTTGCCCAAACCTTCCAGATTAGGAGAAACCTGGAAGGCCCATGAGCCCACCCCAATACTGCTGGCCACTCTGGACGCAAATGTGCCGTCTGAAACACCCTGGTCACCTGCATTCTGGGAGACAGCCATGTCAATGATCGTGAGTTAGAAGATTGAACCTGAAATGCCCCTAGGCCCTCAATGGAACCCCGTTATGTTTTCAGGCATCTGTCCTCAGGAGTCTGTTCTGGAATACCAATTTATGACACAACATGTGGTCCCTGAGCAACACGACAGAACATCTCCTATCCCCAGAAGGATACCATGCTCTTTGACCTGTGCCAAAACCTCAGGGTAAAAGAACCCTGCATAGCACCTTAGCAACCAGCACATTCTGAGATCTCCTTGGTAACAAACCAGTATTGTGGCCCATTTGCAAGAGGTCCCAGTCAACTCAAGGCCCTGGCCCTTCACCCCAGAGCCACCAGAACGAACCTGCCATGTTCTCTGCTGCAATGTTCAACAGAGGTTTGCTTCCAGGCATCCATGCCGGAGAGCTCTGCTTCACTAACTTTCCACATAGGGGAAACTAGAGCAAACAAACTAGACTTCACCTTCCCAGTAGAAGGAAACCTTACTGTTTGGAGTAGCTCACAGTCCTCAGCGTGTGAACTTCTCCATGGCCTCTTGATGCCACCCTTCCTTTGGATGGTCATTATAGACACAAACTCTAGTGTGAGCAAACATCTGACATCCACCCTTATTCCGGTGCTGGATGTCTCGAATAAACTGCTGCACATTGGAACTGCCTTCCACTTGGCACTGATTAGAACCTTAGCTTGTGTATACAATTCCATCCTCATTGGCACAAATTTGCTAACCCTAATTTGTGCCAATGTAATCCCCAGGCCCTCTTGATAGCGGATTCTGGAGGCACAACGTAGAATTCTGCCTTCCTTATAGAAAGAATTGCCTGGTGAGTCTGGCTAGAAACTCCACATGAGGATCAATCTGCTTGGCCCTTGAGGTTACCCCCATTTATAGGTTGCCCTGTCTACTAGTGCTGTGTCTGAGAGAGCCTGATCCTGGACCGAGTGTCAGTCACCATTGCATGGGCCCCACATCTAGCATTTTGGATTGCCATGGCCCAAGTACATTATCTCTACCCATCCTTTGTATTCAGGCCCCTCTCTCCTGACCTTTGCTAGAATCCTTGCCAATGGGGGAACCTGAAGCACAATAGAGAACTCCTCCTTCCCCATGGCAGGAGACCTGGCTGTTGGGATTGGTGTCCAACTCCCAAAGCGGGAGACAGCTACATGTCCAATGAGACCACGGCCACTCCTGAGGGCCACCCTGTGCACAAACAGGCATTGTGACCCTCATTATGAGCATGCTTATAAATAAGCCCTCTCAGTTGCACAAGGAGTATCCCACATTGCAGGCCTGGTACTCCCTTAGGCCCAAATCCTAAAACTTGGTGAGAATTTCCAGGCACCCAGAACCAGAGCTCATCTCAGGAATCCCTGTTTTGGGGCACCCCTATGATGTAAAACAGTACTCTTCCCTTCCCTGAAAAAGCCACCAAACTATGGAGAGCCCCCAGGATCCTAAGTGAGGTAACGTCTCCCATGGACCCAAGAAAACACAACTGCTTTCAGACTATCCTGGACACACGATCCATATAGAAAAGCCTGTGTTACCGCCTTCCAGTCACCCTAGCTGCACTACAGGTCTATGCATTGGGCCTGCAATTACCTCACCACTAACCCTAACCTGCATTTTTGATTGCAGACTTCTCTCACAAAACCATGGCTCACATGACTTCCAGGATAGGGTCTCTGGATCCACACCACAGGACTGTGCCTGCCATCCCGAAGGACAGTGTGCCCGTCAAAGTTGCCCAAACCTTCCATATTAGGAGAAACAAGCAAGGACCCTGAGCCCATCCCAATACTGTCAGCAGCGCTGGACACAAATGTGCAGTCTGAAACACCCTAATCACCTACGTCCAAGCAGACAGCCAAGTCAATGTCCCTGAGTCAGAAGATTGAACCTCATATGCCCCTAGGACCTCATTGGACCCCTAGATTAGGTTTTCAGTCATCTGTCCTCAGGGTCCTGTTCTGGAATACCAACATAGGATACAACATGTGGTCTCTGAGCCACACAACAGAACATCTCCTGTCCCCAGAAGGAAACCGTGCCCTTCGACCTGTGCCAAACCCTCAGGGTTGGAGAATCCTGCACAGCACCTTAGACACCAGCACATATGCTGAGTTTGTGCATTGCCCCAAACCACAAGGTTTCCTTCTGCGGGAGAGTCGAGTCCTGTTGGATGGCTCCAGGACGTCCCATACGGAAGGAATTGAGAGCAGGGTTCGAAGGATGGATGCCTGTACAGCATACCTCGCTTTCCCATTTGCTATTAGCAACAAAACATGTTTGAACTTCTGGCTCTGGAGCAGGTTACCCTGGGAGATGATTTGAAATGGACTCTCCTGAGGATCGGTCGTAATGTGGGTTTGTGTCCGTGGAGACCTTGGAATGTGCTGTGGCTCAGGGGCCTTGCAGATTTTGCTTAACCGAAGGGTTTGGTACAGCTCCAATAAGAAAACTCCCCATGTGGAGATGAGAGAGGTTCTATTTGGTGCCTCAGAAAAGCCCCAGATGCTGGTCTTCGAAACCAGTCCTCTGAGGAGAGACACCTGGAAATGAAAGGTAGTGTTCAGATTAGGGCCTTGGGGCCTGTCCATTTCAATCTTCTGTCTTTGGGGACACTGTCTGAGTGTCTACATGGAGATAATTGCTCAGCTGGTGTCAGTATGCCCCTCTTAGTCCAGGGCGGCCTACACTATTGGCATGGCCTCGGGAGCCTTGGAGGTTTCTCCTAATCTGTAGGGTTGTGGCCACTGGATTGGGCACAGTTTTCTTGGAGAGGACAGGCACAGTCCTTTGGTGCGGCTCCAGAGACCCTAGCCTAGAGGGTGTTTGGGTCCGGGCTGTGGGCACTGAAGTCTGAAAACACAAACTTGGCTTAGGTGTGGCACCAAGGGTATGGCAGGCCGGATCCAGAGACCGAGAGGGGAGCTCCTCAGGTTATGAAAGTGGGTGAGTGGGAGGCAGTCGCTCAAGCTTTTGTCTCTGGATATTGTGTCTCACATAGCTATGGAATGTAGGGCGGTCTCAGGGGCTATGGAAGAGTCTCCCTCTCTGGCGATTTGACCCAGCTCCAAAGATTTTGGGGTCATTTTGTGGGAAGGGTGGAGTCCTGTTGTCTGGCTCATGTGTTTCCCCAAGAGAGGGAATCTAGATCACAGCCCTGGGTGCGGGCAACTGGAAAACTCAAACTCTGGTGAGGATTGGGAGCATAGGGGCTTGGGTCTTTGTCCAGGCCCTGAGAGGCTTTACTTCGAGATGGGGCTCATGCTGAGAGTCAAAATTCTAGTTTGTGCACTAGGCGGCACTCAAGTTTGGGCTTGGCCTCAGGGGCCATGAAGGTTTCTCCTACCCTGAAGGTATGACTCGATGCCAACAGCAAGCTTTACAGCCATGAGGAAGGAGGAGTTCTGATTTGTGCTTCAGGTACCCACCTGTGTGGGGATTTGATATAATATCTAGGTTCAGATGTCTGAAAACCCAGGTTGAAAAGAGATGACGGCCTAAGGTCATGGCGTGTCCAATGTGCTGGGTGTGTGGCCAGCTGTCCTCTTGTCTGTCGGGACATCTGGCCTCAGGCTGTGTCAGACAGAGCATTAGTGCCCCGGGAAGCCTATCGAATTGGGGTGCGGTCGAGGCCCTAGCAGGTTGATCTCATTTGGGGTTTCTGGAGAGCACCATAGGGCAACGTTTTTCTTCTGGTGGGCAAGCAGAGGGCTGCGTTGTGCTTCCGGAATTCCCAGTCTTCAGGGCTTGTTTGCCAGGAGTGTGAGGAAGTAAGTCTGAAAACACAAGCTAGCATTAGTTTTGGGGCCGAGGACACGGCAGGCCCACACTGCAGAGGCTGAATCTAGATCTCCTGCATCTGAGGTCAGGGCTAGTATCAGACATTGCCTCAGCTAGAGTTTGTGTCCATGATGGCCCCTTCCTGAAGGGGGTGGGGGCGTCATGAGGTCAGGGAGGTTTCCCTGGGATGGGAGTTGTGAGCTACTCCAAACCTCATGTTTTCCTTCTGCAGGACAGTTGAGTCCTATTGGATGGTTAGAGGATGCCCCATACGGAAAGACTCGAGAGCAAGGGTCTAAGCATGGATGCCTGGAAACACCACTTCACATTCCCACTGTTTGGAGGGGACAAGACAGGCTCAATCTGCGGGCTCTTGGGCGAGCTACCAAAAGGGCTGAGTTGAAATGGACTCTCCTGATAATGAGTCATAATGTGTGTTGATGGCCATGGAGCCCTTGGAATGTGGAGGTGGCTCAGGGACTCTGCAGGATTCTCCAACCCGAAGGATTTGACATAACTCCAACAAGGAAGCTTCCCATGTGGAGACGAGAGGTGTTCTGTTTGGTGCCTCAGGAAAGCCCCCGTATGCTGGTCTTCGAACCCAGGCCTCTTAGGATTGACACCTGGAAACCAAAGCAAGAGTTCAGATTAGGGGCCGGTCCAGTTCAATCTTCTGTCCTGTGGACATCTGTCTGCATGTCTGCATGGAGTTAGTTGCTCAGCTTGTGTCAGAATGCCCCTGTTTGTCCAGGGTTTGATCAGGCATACAGTAGTGGGATGTCCTCGGTGGCCTTGAGGTATCTCCTATTCTGTAGTGTTATGACCAATGGAATGGGCACAGTTTCCTCGGAGAGAGCAGACACAGTTTTATGGTATGGCTCCAGAGGATCCCGCCTGGAGCCTGGGTTTGCCAGGGTTGTGGGGAAAGATGTCCAAAAACAGAAACTTGGCTCAGGTTTGGAGCCAAGGTTATGGCAGGCCTGATCTCCAGTCCAGGAGGGGAGCTCCTCTGGATATGAAAGGAGGGCGAGTGGGAGGCGGTTGCTCAAGCTATGGGTGTTGTGTCCACAATGGCCGTTGAATGTAAGGGTTGCCTCATGGGCTGAGGAAGAGTCTCCCTCTCTGAGGATTGGCCAAGCTCCCAAGTGTTTGGGGTCATTCTGTGGGAAGGGAAGAGTACTATTTTCTGCCACAGGTGTCCCGCCAGTAGAAGGATTCTAGAGCAGAGAAGTGGGGACTGACAACAAGGATATCCACCATCTGGTTAGTGTTGGGTCCCTATGGGCATGGCAAGCCCCATATGCGGGCTCCTGGTCCAGTCACTGAGATGCGTTACTTGAATAACTCACGCTGAGGGTCACAATGTGTGTTTGTGCCCAAGGCGGCCCTCAAGGATGGGCGTGGCCTCATGGGCCATGCAGGTTTCTCCTACACTGAATGTTTGACTCACTGCCAACAGCAAGTTTTCTTGACATGGGGAAGGAGGAGTCCTGTCTTGTGTGTCATGTTCCCCCCTGTGCAGGGATTGGAGATAAGGTCTAGGTTCCAATGCCTGAAAACCCAGGTTGAAAGGGATGATGGCTTAAGGCCGTGGTGGGTCCAATGTGCTGGGTGTGCGGCCAGCTGTCTCGATATCTGTCGGAAGGTCTGGGCTCAGGCTATGTAAGACAGAGCATTAGTGCTGAAGGTAGCTATGAAACTGGGGTGTTGCCAAGGGCCCAGCAGTTTGATCCTCATTTGGGGTTTCTGGGAAAGACTATAGACAATGTTTTACTTCTGGGGGGCAGGTAGAGTCCTTCGTTGTGGCCCCAGAATTCTCAGTCGGGAGGGCTTGTGGGGCAGAAGTGTGAGGATGGAAGTCTGAAAACACAAGCTAGGGTGAGGTTTGGAGCCAAGGGCATGGCAGGCCCACTCTGCAGAGGCTGCATCGGGATCTCCTGAATCAGGATTCAGGATGATAATCAGAAGTCAGATGATGCTGGACTTTGTGTCGGTGATGGCCCCTTCATGAAGCGGGAGTTTCATGAGGCCAAGGTGGTTTTCCAACACTGAGTTTGTGAGCTGCTCCAAACCATAAGGTGTCCTTCTGCAGGACAGTCGAGTCCTTTTGGATGGCTAAAAAGACATCCCATACGGAAGGACTGGAGAGAAGTGTCCGAAGGATGGAGGTACAGCATACCTCACATTCCCATTGGCTATTTGGAACAAGACATGTTTTATCTGCTGGATCTGGGGAAAGCTACCCAGGGTGCTGAGTTGAAATGGACTCTGCTGAGGATAGGTTGTAATGTGGGTTTGTGTGCATGGAGACTTTAGAATGTGCTGGTGTTTCAGGGGCCCTACAGAATTCGCCTACCTGAAGGGTTTGATACAGCTCCAGTAAGAAAGCTCCCCATGTGGAGATGAGAGAGGTTCTGTTTGGTGTCTCAGGAAAGCCCCATATGCTGTTCTTCGAACCCAGACCTCTGAGGAGGGACACCTGGAAACCAAAGCAAGAGTTCAGATTAAGCTTAGGGGCCTGTCCGGTTCAATCTTCTGTCTCTGTGGACATCTGTCTGCATGTCTGCATGAATGTAGTTGCTCAGCTTGTGTCAGAATGTCCCTGTTTGTCCAGGGCGGCTTACAGTAGTGGGATGTCCCTAGGGGCCTATCCAGTTCAATTGTTTTATATGTGGATATCTGTCTACAGGTCTGAGTGGAGGTAGTTGCTCAGCTGTTGTCAGATCACTCCTGTTTCTCCTGGGCTGCCTACACGATTGGGATCGGCTCAGTGACTTTGGAGGTTTCTCTTAATTTCCAAGGTTGTGGCCAATTGAATGGGCAGAATTCCTTTGGAAAGGGAAGGCACAGTATTTAGGTTTCGCTCCAAGGGCCCAAGTGTGGACAGTGTGTGGGTAAGGGCTTTGGGGACAGAAGTCTGAAAACACAAACTCGGCTTAGGTTCGGGTACATAGGTATGGCAGGCCCGATCTACAGACTGTGAGGAGAACTCTTCAGGATATGAAGAAAGCGAATGTGAGGCGCTTGCTCAGGCTTTTGTCTCTGGATTTTGTGTCAATGATGGCCGTGGAATATTGGGGAGGCATCATGGGCCATGGATGTGTCTTCCTCTCTGTGGATTTGGCCCGATGCCAATTGTTTTGGGTCAATATGTGAGATGGGAGGAGTCTTTTCAGTTTTGTTACCTCAGGTGTCCCACCAAAAGAGGGATTCCAAGGCAGAGCCCTGGGGAGGGGCGAATGGACAACCCAAACTATGGTTAAAAATTGAGGCCTAGTGGCATGGCAAGCCCAATAGGCCGTCTCTCCGTCAAGCCACTGAGAGGCCTTAGTTGAGGTCTGGGCTCACGTTGAGGATCACAATGCGTGTTTGTGACCACCAAGGCCCTCAAGCATGGGCGGGGCTTCATGGGCCACACAGGATTCAACTATACTGAAGGTTGGACAACATGCCAACCACAAGGTTTCTTGCCATGGTAATGGAGTTTTGATTTCTTCATCATGTTCATCCCTGGGCAGAGATTGAAGATAAGGTCTAGGTTCTGAAGCCTGAAAACCGAGGTTGGAAAGAGATGACGACCTAAGGCCATGGAGGGTCCATTGTGCTCAGTGTGTCGCCAGCTGGCTGGGTGTGGGTCGGGAGGTCCAGGCTCTGGCTGTGTCAGAAAGGGCATTATTGGCCATGGCGCCCTGTATAATTGGGATATAGTCAAGTGGCGTGCAGGTTGATCCTCATTTGGGGTTTCTGGGTTGCCCCAGAGGGCAATGTTTTTCTTCAGAGGGAAGGCAGTGTGCTGCATTTTAGTTCTGGAATTGCCAAACTGGAGAGCTTGTGGGCCAGGAGTGTGAGGACGGAACTCTGAGAACACAAGCTAGGCTTAGGTTTCTGGGTGAGGGCACGGCAGGCTCACTCTGTAGAGCTGGATCGAGATCTCGTGCATTTGAAGTCAGGGGCGAGGAACAGACGATTGCTCAGCTTGGAGTTTCTGTCCCTGATGGCCCTTTCATGAAGTGGCGGAGGGGGGGATCATGAGGCCATGGAGGTTTTCCTACGATGGGAGTTGTGAGATGCTCCAAACCACAAAGATTCTTCTGCATGACCATTGAGACCTGATGGTTGGCTCCAGGACTTTCCATACAAAATGATTCTGAGCTGGGTTCTAAGGATGGATGGTGGGCATCTCGCCTCTCATTCCAATTGTCTCCTAGCAACAAGAAAGGTTAGATCTGCTGGATCTGGGGGAGCAAACGAGGGGCCTGTGTTGAAATGGACTCTCCTGTGGATGGGTCCTAATGTGGGTTTGTGTCCATGAAGACTTGGAATGAGGTGGTGGCACCGGGGCCCTGAACGGTTCTCCTAAGCAGAGGCTTTGGCACAGCTCCAACGCACAGGTTTCCCAGGTGGAGATGAGATTTGTTCTGATGGGTGCCTCAAGAAACAGCCATATTCTGGTATTGGAATCCAAGCCTCTGAGGACAGATGCCTGGAAACCGCAGCAATGGATCTGATTATGGTCTAGGGGCCTGTTCATTGCAATTTACCTCCGGGGACATCTGTCTATGAGTCTGAGTGCAGGTAGGTGCTCAGATGGGCTCAGATTGCCCCTGTTTGTCTTGGGCAGCCAATACTATTGGGATGGCCTTGGGGAATTTGGAGGTTTATCCTATTTGTAGGGTTGTGGCCACTGGAATGGGTAGAATTCCCTTGGAGAGGGCAGGTACAATCCTCAGGTTTGGCTCCAGGGGCCTGAGCCTGTAGGGTGTGTGGGCCAGGGATGTGGGGACAGTTTTCTGAAAACACAACCTTGGCTTAGGCTTTGGGTCATGGGCATGGCAGGACTGAACCAGAGACCGAGAGGAGAACTCTTTGGGATATGAAGAAAGGGCAAGTGTGAGTCACTTGCTCAGGCTTTTTCTCTGGATATTGTGCCACCAATGGACGTGGAAATCCGGGTGACCTCATGGGCAATGGAGGAGTCCTCCTCTCTGGGGATTTGGCCCGTTCCATAGAGTTTGGGGTCATTCTGTGGGATGGGAGGAGTCTTTTTTTTTTTTTTTAACTTTAGGTGTCCCACCAAAAGAGGGATTCCAGAGCAGAGCTCTGGGGAGGGGCGACTGGACAATCAGAAATATGGTTAAAAATTGGGGCCTAGGGGCATGGCAAGCCCATTATGACATCTAATGGTCCAGACCCTGAGAGGACTTACTAGAGGACAGGACTCATGCTGAGGGTCACAATGAGTGCTTATGCCCTCGCTGCACTCAAGCATGGGTGGGCCCTCATGGTGAACTCTGGTTTCTCCTACACAGAATGTTAAACAACATCCCAACCACAGGGTTTCTTGCCATGGGGAAGGAGGAGTTCTGATTTCTGCATCACGTTCACCCCTTGGCAAGGTTTGGAGTTAAGGTCTAAGTTCTGAAGCCTGAAAAGCTAGGTTGGGAAGAGATGACAAGCTAAGGCCATGGTGGGTCCGATGTGCTCAGTGTGTGGTCAGCTGTCTGGGTGTTGGTCAGGAGGTCCGGGCTCAGGCTCTGTCAGAAAGTGTATTAATGCCCAGGTTAGATTATATAATTAAAGTACAGTAGAGTGCCGTGTTGGTCTATCCTCATCTGGGGTGTCTGGGAAGGTCCGTAGAGCAACATTTTTCTTCTGGAGGGCAGGCAGAGTGCTGCATTGTGGGTCCGGAATGGCCAAACTTGAGGGCTTGGGGGTCAGGTGTGTGAGGACGGAAGTCTGAGAACACAAACAAACTTAGGTTTCAGGGCGAAGGAAAGGCAGGCACACTCTGGAGAGCAGAATCGAGATCTTGTGCATCTGAAGTCAGGGCGAGGATCAGACGTTGTCTCAGGTTGGAGATCCTGTCCATGAATTCCCCTTCATAAGGAAGTGGGGGGCATCACAAAGCCATGGAGGTTTTTCCATGCTGGGAGTTGTGAGATGCTCCAAAAACACAATGATTCCTTCTGCAGGACATTTGAGACCTGTTGGATGGCTCCAGGACATCCCGTATGGAACGACTCCAGAGCAGAATTCTAACGATGGATGCCTGGGCAGCCCACCTCCGAATCCAATTGTCTCCTAGTGACAAGACAGGAGATCTGCTGGCCCTGAGGGAGCAACCAAGGGGGCTGAGTTGAAATGGAATGTCCTGAGGATGGATCCTAATGTGGCTTTGTGTCCATGGAGACCTTGGAATGGGGCAATGGCACCAGGGCCCTGAAAAATTCTCCTAACCAGAGATTTTGAGGCAGCTCCAAAGAGCAAGTTTCCAATGGGGAGGCAAGGTTTGTTCTAATTGGTGCCTCAGGAAACTCCCATATGCTGGCATTGAATACCAGGCCTCTGAGGAGAGATACCTAGAAACCACAGCAATGGATCCGATTAAGGCCTAGGGGCCTGTCAGGTTCAATCTTCTTCTCTGGCGACATCTGTCTATGGTATGAGTGGAGGTAGTTGCTCAGTTGGTGTCAGACCGCCCCTGTTTGTCTGGGCGGCCTACACTATTGGAATGGTCTAGGGGACTTTGGAGGTTTCTCCTAATTTGTACGATTATGGAGAATGGAAGGGGAAGAATTCCCATGGAATCCGCAGGCACAGACCTGATATGTGGCTCCAGGGGCCCCAGCCTGGAGGGTGTGTGGGCCAGGACTGTGGGGACAGATGTCTGAAAACACAAATTCAGCTTATGTTTGGGGATGTAGTTATGGCAGACCCAATCTATATACCGTGAGGAGAAGTCTTTGGGATATGAAGAAAGGGCGAGTGTGAGGCGCTTGCTCAGTCTTTTTTCTCTGGATTTTGTGTCACCGGTGGCCATGGAATGTCAGCTAAGCCTCATGGGCCATGGACGAGTCTCCCTCTCTACGGATTTGGCACAATCCCAATTGTTTTGGGTCAATCTGTGGGATGGGAGGAGTATTTTCAGTTTTGTTACCTCAGGTGTTCCACCAAAAGAGGGATTCCAGAGCAGAGCCCTGGGGATGGGGGACTGGACAACCAGAAATATGGTTAAATATTGGGGCCTAGGTGCATGGCAAGCTCAATATGTCTTCTAATTGTCCAGCCATTGAGAGGCCTTCCTTGAGGACAGAACTCACGCTGAGCATCACAATGCCTGTTTGTGCCCTTGTGGCACTCAAGCATAGGCGGGGAATCACGGTGCATGCTGATTCCTCCTATACTGAACGTGGGACAACATGCCAAGCACATGTATTCTAGCCATGGGGAAGTAGTAGTTATGATTTCTGCATCTCATTCACCCCTGGGCAGATATTGGAGTTAATGTCTAGGTTGTGAAGTCTGAAAACCGAGTTTGGGAAGGGATCAAGTCCTATGGCCATGTTGGGTTTGATGAGCTCAGTGTGGAGACAGCTCTGGGTGTTGCTCGGGAGGTTCAGGCTCAGGCTTTGTCAGACAGGGCATTAGTGCCCAGGGTAGAATGTATAATTGGGGTACAGTTGAACGCCATGCAGGTTGATCCTCATTTGGAGTTTCTGGCCCAGAGGGCAATGTTTTCATCAGAGGACAGGCAGAGTGCTGCATTGTAGTTCTGTAATTGCCAAACTTGAGGGCTTGTGAGCCAGTAGTGTGAGGACTGAAGTCTCAGAACACAAGCTAGGCTTAGGTTTCTGGGCGAGGGCATGGCACGCACACTCTAGAGATCTGAATCAAGAGCTCGTGCATCTGAAGTCAGGGCGAGGATCAGACGATCACTCAGGTTGGAGTGTCTGTCCCTGATGGCCCTTTCATGAAGTGCGGGGGGATCACGAGGCCATGGAGGTTTTCCCACAATGGGAGTTGTGAGATGCTACAAACCGCAAAGATTTTTCTGCGGACCATTGAGACCTGTTGGTTGGCTCCAGGACTTCCCACATGGAACTCTTCTGACCAGCGTTCTAAGGATGGATGGCTGGGCAGCCCGCCTCTCATTCCAATAGTCTCCTAGTAACAGGACAGGTTAGATCTGCTGGATCTGAAGGAGCAACCGAGGGGGCTGAGTTGAAATGGACTCTCCTGCAGATGGGTCCTAATATGGGTGTGTGTCCATGGATACCTTGGTTTGGGGCGCTGGCACACAAGCCCTGAAGGATTCTCCTACCCGAGGTTTTGAGACATCTCCAAAGGACCAGTATCCCATGCGGAGACGAGATTTGTTCTAATTGGTGCCTCAGGAAACCCCCATATGCTGATATTGGAAACCAGTCCTCTGTGGAGAGATACCTGGAAACCAAAGCAATGGATCTGATTAATGCCAAGGGGCCTGTCAGGTTCAATCTTCTTCTCTGGGGACATCCATCTATGGTTTGAGTGGAGGTAGATGCTCAACTGGTGTCAGACTTCCCCTGTTTGTCCTGGCAGCCTACACTATTGGGATGGACTCGAGGCTTTGGAGGTTTCTCCTAATTTGTATGATTATGGACAATGGAAGGGGCAGAGTTCCCGTGGAGTGGGCAGGCACAGACCTGATATGTGGCTCCAGGGGCCCCAGCCTGGAGGGTGTGTGGGCCAGGACTGTGGCGACAGATGTCTGAAAACACAGACTCAGCTTGGGTTTGGGATGTGGGTATGGCAGGCCGGATCTATGGACTGAGAGGAGAACTCTTTGTGATATGAAAAAAGGGCGACTGTGAGGGGCTTGCTCAGGATTTGTTTCTGGATTTTGTGCCATCAATGGCCGTAGAATGTCAGTGAGCCTTCATGGGCCATGGACGAGTCTCCTACTCTGTGGATTTGGCACAATAAAATTCTTTTGGTTCAATCTGTGGGATGGGAGGAGTCCTTTCAGTTTTTTTTTTTTTTTCACCTCAGGTGTCCCACCAAAAGAGGGATTCAGGAGCAGAGCCCTGGGGAGGGGCAACTGGACAATGAGAAATCTGGTTAAAAATTGGGGCCTAGGGCATGACAAGCCCAATATGCCTTCTAATGGTCCAGCCACTGAGAGGCCTTCCTTGAGGACACAACTCACACTGAGGGTCACAATGCGTGTTTGTGCCCTCGTGGCACTAAAGCATGGTCGGGGACTCATGGTGCACATAGAATTCTCCTACACTGAATGTTGATCAACATGCCAACCACATGTATTCTTGCCGTGGGGAAGTAGTAGTTCTGATTTCTGCACCTCATTCACCCCTGGGCAGTGATTGGAGTTAAGGTCTAGATTGTGAAGTCAGAAAACCGAGGTTGGGAAGAGATGACTACCTAAGGCCATGTCAGGTCTGATGTGCTCGATGTGGAGCCAGCTATCTGGGTTTTGGTCGGGAGGTTCAGGCTCAGGTTTTGTCAGACAGGGCATTAGTGCCCAGGATAGATTGTATAATTGGGGTACAGTCGAGTGCCATTAACAGTGATCCTTATTTGGCGTTTCTGGGTAGCCCCAAGGGCAAAGTTTTTCTTCTGGAGGGCAGGCAGAGTGCTGCATTGTGGCTCCGGAATTCCCAAACTGGAAGCCTAGTGGGCGAGGAGTGTGAGGATGGAAGTCAGAGAACACATGTTTGGCATAAGTTTCAGGGCCAGGGCATGGAAGGTACCCTCTACAGATCTAAATAGGGATTTCGTGCATCTGAAGTCAGGGCGAGGTTCAGACCTAGGCTCAGGTTGGAGTTTCTGTCCATTATGGCCCCTTCATGAAGGGGGCAGTATCTCGAGGCCATGGAGGTTTACCCATGATGGGAATTGTGAGATGCTCCAAACTGCATGGATTCCTTCTGATCGAAAATTGAGACCTGTTGCATCACTCCAGGACATCCCATATGAACGACGCCAGAGCAGGGATCTAAGGATGGATGCCTGGGTAGCCCATCTCGCATTCCAATTGTCTCTTAGAGACAGGACAGGCTTGATATGCTGGCTCTGGTGGAGCAACCGAGGGGGCTGAGTTGAAATAAACTCTCCTGGGAATGGGTCCTAATGTGGGTTTGTGTCCATGGAAAACTTGGGCTGGGGAGGTGGCAAACGGGCCCTGAAGGCTTCTCCTAACTGGAGGTTTTGAGACGTATCCAAAGGACAAGTTTCTCATGTGAAGATGAGATTTGTTCTGATTGGTGCCTCAGGAAACCCCCATATGCTGATATTGGAAACCAAGCTTCTGAGGAGAGATACCTGGAAACCAAAGCAATGGATACTATTAGGGCCTAGGGGGTCTTTCCGGTTCAATCTTCTTCTCTGGGGACATCCATCTACGGTATGAGTGGAGGTAGATGCTCAGGTGGTGTCAGTCCGCCCCTGTCTGTCCCGGGTGGCCTATACTATTGGGATGGCCTCCGGGAATTGGAGGTTTCTCCTAATTTGTATGATTGTGGACAATGGAATGTGCAGAATTCCTGTGGAGTGGGCAGGCACAGTCTTGATATGTGGCTCCATGGGCCCCAGCGTGGAGGGTATGTGGGCCAGGACTGTCGAGACAGAAGTCTGAAAACACAAACTTGGCTTATGTTTGGGGACATAAGTATGGCAGGCCTGATCTACAGACTGTGAGGAGAACTCTTTGGGATATGAAAAAAGAGCGAGTGTGAGGCGCTTTTTCAGGATTTTGTCTCTGGATTTTGTGCAAACTGTGGCCTTGCAATGTTGGGGAGGCCTCATGGGCCATGGACGAGTCTTCCTCTCTGTGGATTTGGCCCGATCCCAATTGTTTTGGGTCAATCTGTGGGATGGTAGGTGTCTTTTCAGTTTTGTTACCTCAGGTGTCCCACCAAAAGAGGGATTCCAGAGCAGAGCCCTAGGGAGGGGCGAATGGACAACCCAAACTCTGGTTAAGATTGGGGTCCTAGGGGCATCACAAGCCCCATATGCTGGCTCTTGGTCAAGCCACTGAGAGGCCTTACTTGAGGAAAGGGCTCACGTTGAGGGTCACAGTGCCTGTTTGTTCCCAACGCAGCCCTCAAACATGGACGGGACTACATGGGCCACACTGGTTTCTTCTACACTGAACATTGGACAACATGCCAACCACAAGGTGTCTTGCCATGGGGAAGCAGTAGTTCTGAGTTCTGCCTCACGTTCACCCCTGGGCAGTGATTGGAGATAAGATCTAGGTTCTGAAGCCAGAAAACCGAGATTGGGAAGAGATGAGGACTTAGGGCATGGCGGGTCCAAATGTGCTCAGTGTGTGGTCAGCTGACTGGATGTGGGTCGGGAGGTCCAGGCTAAGTCTGTGTCAGACAGAGCTTTAGTGCCCAGGGTAGACTGTATAATTGGGGTACATTTGAGAGGCGTGCAGGTGATCCTCATTTGTGGTTTCTTGGTAGCCCCAGAGGGAAAATTCTTTTCTTCTTGATTGCAGGCAGAGTGCTGCATTGTGGCTCCAGAATTCCGAAACTGGAGGGCCTGTGGCCAAGAGTGTGACGATAACAATCTGAGAACACAAGCTAGGCGTATGTTCTGGAGTGACGGCATGGCAGGCACACATTGCAGAGCTGAATCAAGATCTCGTGCATCTGAAGTCAGGGCGAGGATCAGACGTTGGCTCAGCTTGGAGTTTCTGGCCATGACGGCCACTTCATGAAGGAAGGGGGGTCATTATGTGGCCATGGAGGTTTTCCCACAATGGGAGTTGTGATGTTCCAAACCACAAGGATTCTTTCTGCGGGAAAATTGAGACATGTTGGAATGCTCCAGGACGTCCCATATGGAATGACTCCAGAGCATGGTTTTGAGAATGGATGCCTGGGCTTCCAGCCTCGCATTCCAATTGTCTCCTAATGACACAACAGTTTTGATCTGCTGGCTCAGGGGGATCAACAGAGAGGGCTGAGTTAAAATGGACTCTCCTGCGGATGAGGTCTAATGTAGGTTTGTGTCCATGGAGACATTGGAATGGGGAGAATTTCCTTCTAGGGACAGGAGATGTTCTGTTGAGTGATTCAGGGAACAGATGTTGTATCATAAGTTGGTTTTAGAGAACAGCCATCTGAGGACAGATGCCTGAAAACCTATTCTTGGGTTCCAATTATGTCCTAGGGGCATGTAGGGTTCAATTATCTGACTCAGGATCATTGACTTTGGTGTCTGCCTGGATGAAGGTAATCGGGGTGTTTCAGACCGTGCATTTGCTTCCACAATGGCTTCCAATATTGGGGTGGGATCAGGGGCCTTGGAGGTTTGTCCTAATCAGGAGGGTTTGAGGAAATGTGATGGGTCAAATTTCCTTGGAGATTTCAGGCACATTGCTGTGGTGTGGCTCCAGAGACCCCCATCCTGGAGGGCATGTGAGTCATGTTTTTGGGAGAGAGGTCTGCAAACAAAAATTCGGGTTAGTGTTAGTTGCAAGGTGGTCGTAGGCCCAATCCGTAGATGTTGAGGGCAGCTCTTCAGGAACTGTAATTAGGGTGATTGGAACTCGGTAGCACAGGCTTTTCTATCTGGACTGTGTGTCCAGGATGGGCTCAGAATGTAGTTGTGGTCTCAAGGGTCCATGGGAGACTTTTCCTCTCTAAGGATCCTGGCGGCTCCCCATAGTTTGGTGACTTTTTCGGGGAACTGAAGAGTCCTGTTTTCCATCTTAAGGGTGCCCAAAACAGGAATTTGTGAGATGAGCTTGAGTCTGGGTGCCTGGAAAATCCCACCGAAGGTTAGGATTTGGGCCTAGGGGCATACCAGGCCAGCAATGTGGGATCCTGGTGGTGCCACTGAGATGGCTTGTTTGAAAGCATGCTTAGCCTGAGGGTCAGAATGCCTGTTTGTGCCCAGGGTGGTCCCTAGGAGAGGGAGTTGGCTCATTGGCCATGCACCTGGCTCACACTTTTAGGGTTGGACACCCATCCCAACAGCCCGGTTTCCTGCCTTGCGTAAGGAGCAGTTCTCTATTGTGCTTCAGGTTCCCCCATTGGAAGGATTCCAGCAAAGTCTGGGGAAAGAAGCCAGAGTACCAAGGACGGGTAGAGATGACGGACCTGGGTCATGACCACTGCTACATGCTAGATATGGGGCCCCACTCTCTGGGTGGCTGACAGTAGGTTTGGGCTCAGCCTCTGTCAGAAACAGCACTAGTGGCCAGTGCAGCCTACAAATCGGGTTCCCTCGAGAGCCAAGCCGATTGATCCTCTTGTGGGGATTCAAGGCAGACTCAGCAGACACTTCTTCTTTCTATGGCGAGGGTAGAATGCTGAGTTTTGGTTCCAGAATTCAATATCAAGAGGCCTTGGGGACCAGTATGGTGAGGATGGAATTGTAAACACAAGTTACTGTACAATTTAGTGCCAAGCAGAAGGCAGTTCAAATGTGAAGCATCTTTTTCCAGATATCCAGCACCTGAGTAAGGCGGATGTCAGATGTTTGCTCACACTAGAGTTTGCGTCTTTATGACCAACAAATGGAGGGGGGGCATCAAGAGGCCATTTGGGATTTCACACATTGAGCCTTGTGACAATGTTTCCTTCTACTGGAATGATGGAGTCCGGATTCTTTGCTCCAGATTCCTCCATGTGGAAAGTTTGCGTAGTAGAGCTCTCCCGTATGGATGCCTGGACAGCACAGCTCCATTGAGCATTGCAGCTAAGGAACAAGGAAGGTTCGTTCTGGTGCCTCTGTGGCGAAGAACCAAGGCCTTGAGTTGACATGGAATCTCTTGCAGATGGGCCACAATGCTGGTTTGTTATGAGGCAGATCTTAGAATGTGCTGGTGGCTAAGGTGCCATGCAGGATTCTCAAACCCTGAGGATTTGGCACACGCCAAACAGCACGGTTTCTTTCTCAGGAAAGGAGATGTTCTGTTGAGAGGCATAGGGACCACATGTCATATGTTGGTATTCCAGAGCAGGCACCTGTCAACAGATGCCTGAAAACTTAATCTAGGGTCCAATGAGGTCGTACGGGCATGACAGGTCCAATCTTCTGACTCAGGACCTTTGACATGGCTGTCTGATTGGATGTAGGTGATCAGGGTGTTTCAGATTATGAATTTGTATGAGAGTTAACGCCAATATTGAGGTGGGCTCAGGGTATTTGCAGGTTTCTCCTAATCTTGAAGGTTTGGGCAACTGTGATGGGCACAGTTTCCTTGGGGATGACAGACAAATTCCTTCGTTGTGGTTCCTAAGGCCCCATCCTTGGTGGCATGAGAGCCATGGTTTTGGGAGAGAATTCTGAAAACTGAAATTCAGGTTAGGGCTAGTTGGGAGGTGAATAGTACCAATGCATAGACCTAGAGGGCAGCATATCAAGAACTGTAAATAGGTTGAATAGAAGGCAGGAGCACAGGCATTTCTCTCTGGATTGTGTGTCCAAGATGGCCTTGGAATGCAGGTGTGGTCTGATGGGTCCATGGGAGAATTTTCCTCTCTAAGGATCCTGGCGGCTCTCCATAGTTTGGTGCCCTTTTCAGGGAAAGAAAGAGTGCTGCTTTAAATCTTAGGGGTGCCCCAATACAGGGATTCCAGAGATGGGCTCTGGGTCTTGGCACCTAGAAAATCCCACCAAAGGTTAGGATTTGGACCTAGGGGCGTACTTGGCCTGCATGCGGGATCCTGGTGGTGCCACTGTGAGGGCTCGTTTGAAAGCATGCTCAGACTGAGGGTCACAATGCCTGTTTGTGCACAGGGTGGATCTAAGGAGTGGGCGTGGTCTCATTGGCCATACAGCTGGCTCCGTCTTTGAGGGCTGGACACCCATCCCAACAGTCAGGTCCTGCCATGGGGAAGGAGGAGTTCTCTATTGTCTTTCAGATTCCCCCATTGTCAGGAATTCCAGCAATTGTCTAGGGACAGGTGCCTGAATACCAAGGATGGGTAGAGATGAGAGATTTGGGCCATGGCCGGTCTCAAATGCTGGATATGGCGCCCACTTTCTGGGGGGTTGAAATTAAGTCTGGTCTCAGGCTCTGTCAGACACAGCAATAGTAGCCAGGGCAGCCTATACATCAGGGTTTCCTTGAGGGCCGAGCAGATTGATCCTCATGTGGGGTTGCTGGGCAGACTGACCAGGCCCTTATCCTTTCTATGGGGTAGGCAGAATGCTGTGTTGTGGCTCCAGAATTCCCTATCAAGAGGCCTTTTGAGCCAGTAGGGTGAGGATGGAATTGTAAACACAAGCTATGGTTCAATTCAGTGCCAAGCAAAAGGCAGATCCAATATGCAGTGTCAGATTCAAGATATCCAGCACATGAGTAATAGCAGATTTCAGACGTTTGCTCACACTGGAATTTGTGTCTGTAATGACCGACAAATGGAGCGGTTGAGTCAAGAAGCCTTGGAGGATTTCCCATGCTGAGGCTTGAGATGCTCCAAACAGCAAGGTTTTCTTCTACCGGACAGGGGGAGTCTGGTTTGTTTGCTACAGTGTCCCCCATGTAGAAAGTTTGAGTAGCAAAGCTCTCCCAAATGGTTGTCTGGAAAGCACACCTCCATTGACCATTGCAGCTGAGGAATATGGCAGGTTCATTCTGGTGGTTCTGGGCGAAGTACCAAGGCCTTAAGTTGACAGGGAATCTATTATAGATGGGCCACAATGCTGGTTTGTTACCACGGAGATCTTAGAATATGCTGGTGGCTATGGTGCTGTGCAAGATTCTCCTACCCTGAGGGTTTGGCACAGGTCTAAGATCGCTGTATCCTTCTGGGGACAGGATTTGTTTTATTGTGTTCAGAGACCATATGTTGCATCCTAAGTTGGTATTCCAGAACAGGCCCCTGAAGACAGATGCATTAAAACCTAATGTAGCATTCCATTGAGGTCCTAGGAGCATGTCAGGTTCAATCATCTGACTCAGGACCATTGACTTGGCCTTTTGCCTGGATGTAGGTGATCAGTGTGTTTCAGACTGTACATAGCATCCAGATCGGTGGCCAATATTGGGATGGGCTTAGGGTCATTAAGGTTTCTCATACTCTGGAAAGTTTGGAAAACTGTGGCGGGCACAGTTGCCTTGAGGATGGCAGCCACAGTCCTGTGGTATGGCTGCAGAGACCCCATGCTGGAAGGCATGTGGGCCATGTTTTTGGGAGGGGAGGTGCTAATTCAAATACAGGTGTGGGTTAGTGGTGTTGTGATCACAGGCCCAGTGCATAGACCAAGAGGGCAGGATGTCAGGAACTGTAATTAACATGAATAGAAGGTGGTAGGACAGGCTTTTCTATCTGGATTGTGTGTCCAGGATGGACTCCAAATTCAGGTGTGGTGTCATGGGTCCATGCAGACTTTTCCTCTCTAAGGTTCCTGGTGGTTCGCCATAGGTTGGTGGCTTTTTCCGGGAAGGTAAGAGTGCTGTTTTCCATCTTAGTCATGCCCCAAAACAGGGATTACAGAGACGGGCTCTGGGTCTGGGTGCCTGGAAGATCCCACGTAGGGTTAGGATTCGGGCCAAGGGGCGTCCCAGGCCTGCAATGCGGGAAACTGGTGGTGCAACTGAGAGGGCTTCTTTGGAAGCATACTCTGGCTGAGGGTCACAATGCCTGTTTGTTCCCAGGGTGACCCTTAGGAATGGGCGTGGTCTCATTTTCAATGTAGCTGGCTCTCAATTTGAGGGTTGGACACCCATCCCAACAGCCAAGTTTCCTGCAATTGGGAAGGACGAGTTCTCTATTGTGCTTCAGGTTCCCCCATTGGCAGCGATTCCAGCAAAGGCCTGGGGACAGATGCCTGAGTACCAAGGATGGGTAGACTTGATGAACTTGAGCCATAGCCGGTCTCACATGCTGGATATGGTGTCCTCTTTTGGGTGGCTGACACGAGCTTGGGGCTCAGGCTCTGTCAGACACACCACTAGTGGCCAAGGTAACCTGTAAATCGAGGCAGCCTATAAATCCCTCGATGGCCAAGCAGATTGATCCACATTTGGTGTTTCTGGGCAGACTCACCAGGCACTTCTTCTTTCTATGGGGAAGACAGAATGCTGCAATGTGGCTTGAGAATTCCCTACCAAGAGGGATTTTGGTCCGTGGGGTTATTGACAGAATTGTAAAACTAAGCAACAGTTAAATTCAATGCCACGCAGAAGGCAGTTCTAGTGTGCAGTGACTTATTTGAAATATTTATCATCTGAGTAAGGACTATGTCAGTATTTTGCTCGCACTGCAGTTTGTGTCTATGATGACCAGCAAATGGAGGGGTGGCATCAAAAGGCCATAGAGGATTTCGCACGCTGGGGATTGGGGGATGCTCCAAACAGTAAGGTTTCATTCTACTGGACAGCTGGAGTCTGTTTGTTTTCTCCAGTGTCCTCCATGTGGAAAGTTTGGGTAGCAGAGCACTTCGCAAGGATGTGTGGAAAGCACACCTCCAATGACCATTGCAGCTGAGGAACATGGCATGTTTGTTCTGGTGGCTATGGCATGAAGTATCAAGGCCTTGAGTTGACATGGAATCTCCTGTGGATCAGACTCGATGCTAATTTGTTACCAGGGAGATCTTAGAATGTGCTGGTCACTAAGGGGCCATGCAGGATTCTATCATCCTGAGTGTTTGACACAGGTCCAAGAGCATGGTTTCCTTCTGGGGACAGGAGATGTTCTGTTGTTTGGTTCAAGGAACACATGTTGTACTATAAGTTGGTTTTCCAGAAAAAGCCTCAGAGGACAGATGCCTGAAAACCTAATCTAGGGTTCCAATGAGGTCCTAGGGTCATGTCAGTTTCAATCTTCTGACTCAGGATGAATGATTTGTGTGTCTGCCTGGATGGAGGTGATCAGGGTGCTTCAGACTGGGCTTTTGCATCCAAAGCTGCCTTCCATATTGGGTTGAGCTCAGGGGCCCTTCAGGTTTATCCTAATCTAGAGAGTTTGGGCAACTGTGATGGGAACAGTTTCCTTGGGGATGGCAGGCACAGTCCTGTGCTGTGGCTCCAGAGACCCCATTCTGGAGGACATATGAGCCATGGCTTTGGGAGAGAAGTCTGCAAACCCAAATCAGGTTATGGATATTGGTGAGGTGATCGCAGGCCCAGTGCATAAACCTGAAGGGAAGCTCATCAGGAAATGTAATTATGGTGACTGGAAGGCGGTAGCACAGACTTTTCTATTGGGATTGTGTGTCTAGGATGGCCTCGGAATGCATGTGTGATCTCATGGGTCCATGGGAGATTTTTTCCTCTCTAAGGATCCTGGCGGCTCCCCATAGTTTGGTGGCTTTTTCAGGGAAGGGAAGAGTGCTGTTTCCATCTTAGGTGTGCCCCAAAACTTCCATTCCAGAGCCAGACTCTGGGTCTGCGTGCCAGGAAAATCCCACAAAGTATTAGGATTTGGGCCTAGGGGCATACCAGGCATTCAATGCGGGATCCTGGTGGTGCAGCTCAGAGGGCTTGTTTGAAAGCATGCTCAGGTTGAGGATCACAATGTATGTTTGTGCCCAGGGCTCCCCTCAGGATTGGGTGTGGTCTCATTGGCCATGCAGCTGGCTCCCACTCTGAGTGTTGGACACCAATCTCAACAGACAGGTTCCTGCCATCTGGAAGAAGGATTTCTCTATGGTGCTTAAGGTTCCCCTGTAAGGGTCTGGTTGGCCAGAGAAAGTCATTTTGTGTTTATGTAGTGAACTTAGATTGAACCTATGCAGTAAACTTAGATTGACCCCACCCTTCCCAGATGAACTTACTTGCAAAGCCTAGATACAAGGGCGGTTCAGGCCAGGTGAAGACATCCAATCAGTGGAGCACTCATATGTCTACTAGGGTAAATTGAAATATAATTGGACACCCGTGTGTTACCTAGCATTTTTTTTCTTGTGTGTGGTGATTTAGCATGACACTGCAGTGTTCTCTGTGTATTGCAATCTCATTGGCCGTGTGTGTATAGCCCAGCTAAATGCATGTATAAAAGTTAGTCTGTGAGGCTGGGAGGTGTCGCCTCTTTGCAAGAGATGGCACTGACCAGTCAGTTTGATTCTCAATGCTGGCGTGAAATTAAGCTTTGCTTGACCTTCATTTTGTATCAGACTCGCTCCTTTGATTACTGACGCTAACATTGGAGGGGGCACCAGGATTCAAATGATGAGAACTGAGCCAGCATCAAAATTTTTGGGAAAAGCCTCCAGAAGTAAGATCACTGGATCCTATCTGTCTGTCTGGTTAGAGCTCCAGGTTATGGACCACCAGAGAGAAGATGGATGAAGCCATGCCCACCAGGGCTGGAGTGGATGTGGGGACGCCCCATCCCTCTACTGGTAGATCGACGGGGAGGTTCGAGTCCCCGGGGCAGTCAGGGGTTTCGATTCCCCGTAGGCAGTTGGGGGTTCGAGTCCCCCTAGAAGGTCAGGGGTTTCACGTCTCCCTAGACCATCAAGGGGTTTGTGTCCCCATGGGCGGTTGGGGGGTTTAGTCCCCCTAGACAGTTGTGGGTTTTCAGTCCCCCTGAACGGTTGGGGGTTCTAGTCCCCCTGGGTGGTTGGGGTGTTCGAGTCCCCCTGGGTGGTTGAGGGGTTCAAGTCCCCCTAGGTGGTCGGGGGATAAAGCCCCCACCAGTAGCATGTTATGGGTAAGAATCCTTGGGCCTGCGGTTGTCTTTGCCTGGTCCTTTTGTTGTCTGTTGTGTTGTTTCTCATGCTTGAAGGAATGGGGCAAGCAGAGAGTAAGGGGATTTTGACTTTCATCTCCCCATTCTTCATATAGATGTGAGGCTTCTCGCTCACTCATTTTGTTTGTTAAGGGCCAAAACTGGAGTCAACTGGGGTTAGTTGAATGCCGGGCTAAGGTGCCCAATGCTGGCTCACTGGAGCAGGGCATGGAATATAGTGCCTAGTGTGCCACTTTTGGTAATCAAAACTGGCACTGCGTGATGAACTGACCTCGAGACAGGGACTTTAAGGAATATTTCCTGGCATCTGCAGAAACTCCCTTTGTTTTGGGGAATTCCTTGCCTTTTCTGGCCCAACGTGGACTGCATAGCCCCTCCCCCTTGCTGGCGGGAGAGCATGGCATCTGATGTGGAGACGGTTATTTGTCTGTCTCAAGGTTTTAATGGGTAATTGTTAAACTGGCTTCCGAGGTCTTTGGTAACCTGAAACTGTGAAGGGTTGATTGAATGACAAATGGAATTACATTTGTTGGACATGTAGGTCTTAACAAAATGGGATAAAATGCTAGAGCGTTGGCTGCTGGAACTGGGTTTTTGCTTTTGAAATCTGCTGGTGAACATGTTCTGTGCTTAACTGATTGATAAGTTTGCCATCTAAAGAATTCTGTTGTACTAACTCACAATTGGTTTATATTTAGTCTTTAGTACAGGTTCAGGTATTTCTAAGAGTACAAAATTCTCTTAAGTGCAATTAAGACTGATGGAAATGAGAAAAGCATCTCTCTCTATGTAAAAAGTAGGAGATATGTAAAAGTTTAAGTCTGACTGTGTGAATGTGTCTGTATGGCTCCACTTCCACTACGGAGTCTGAGTGGGCTGCACACTGAGTCTCGCAGGGAGTCATATGTCATAACGGTCATCTAGTCCACGGAGTGTCCTAGTCCGGGGTTTATACAGACTGACCTTAGCTAAGACGCTCCTACATTCCCCGAGGGATGCGAGCAGGACAGCTTCTGAAAGATCCCCCTCCCTTTGTATGCACATCATTCACGGTGGAAGGGAAGCCTAGTAAACTCATTATCTGCTTACTTAAAAAAAAAAGACACTGGTATAGAAAAGCTGGTTTTCTTTCTGTTTAAAAAGACAAAGTTTTCTTAATTTAATTAATCTGTTATGGTTTTTCTCATTGCCTGCCCAGAAAACTCAGTTTCTATGTTTCGTTTTATCAGGGGTTTAACATCCCTAATTATATTTAGGCATGTGTTTTAAAACTTTCTAAGGTTTTAGCAATTGTTGACAGGATTTAAACCAATGATAAACCTTGGGTTACATTTGGGAAAATGTCATGCATTTCCTAAAGTTTTGATATGTTGATAGATCAACACTTGATATTGTGATTATGGAAATGTTACGTGTCACAGAAGTAACCTGAATTTCTTGCCAGTTACATTGTAAATTCTCATCTCACCAGCTCTTTACCATATCAGTTCTGAGTTTTTGTCATTTGTAATTGTTTTAATTCTCTTGGAAGATAAATTCAATCTCAAAGAAAATTCATATGGGAAACTTTCAGGACAAATACAGGTCTTTGATATGTTGAAATTCTGGAACTGAAATGGTAAGAACTTACAGAAGTAAAAGCTGCATTCGGACTAAACCAGAATTATTAACATGGGACAAGTGAACTGAAAGACTGTAATGTTGTATCTCTTGATGTTTTGTCTCATGTTTGCTCTTCCAGACTAGGGAAACTTATTCTTAAGTTTTCTTAACTTACAGAGGTAAAATGTAGTCATTTGTAACCAAATCAAGGTAACCAAGTTCCAAGGGGGCTGAGTTGACATGCAGTCTGATGCTGTTCGATCACAATGCTGGTTGGTATCCAAGGAGACAATGGAATGTTGGGATGGACAGGGGCAATGCAGGATTCTAATACACTGAGTCTTGGACACAGCTACCAAGAGGAAGGTATCCTACTGGGGACAGGACGGGTCTGTTGTGTTGCTCAGGGACAACATGTTGGAATATAAGACAGTATGGGGGAACAGTTCTCTCGGGACAGGTGCCTGAAAACCTAAGCTAAGGCATCAATGAAGTCCTAGAGGCATGTCAGGGTCAATGTTCTGACTCAGGGCCTTTGACTTGGATGTTTATCTGGAGGCAAGTGCTCACTGTGTGTCACAATGTACACTTGGGTCCAGACTGTTCTTGGAAATTGAGGTGGGCTCAGGGGTTTGCACTTTGCTCCTAAGCTTCAGGGATTGGGCAACAGTGAACGGCAGAGTTTTCTTCAGGAGTGTAGGCATAGTCGTCCAGTGTGGCTCCAGAGGCCCCATTCTGGAGGGCATGTGTGACAGGGTTTTGCAGACAGAAATCTGCAAACGCAAACTAGTGGTAGGGTGAGGCCTGAGGTGATCACATCCCCGATCTGTAGGCTCTGAGGGCAGCTAATTGTGTAGTGAAATTAAGGTGTCATTGAGGCAGTTGGACAGACTTTTCTGTTTGGATTGTGTGTCCAGAACAGTCACAAAATGTAGGGGTGGCTTCATGGGGCCATGGAACCTTCTTCATTACTGGGGATTCTGCCCATCTCCCAAGATTTGCTGTCTCTGGAGGAAGGGAAGACTACTGTTTTCTGTCTCAATGGACCCCCACAAGAGGGATTCCAGGGACAGTTTCTGGGTCTAGGCGACTGAAAAACACCAACGAGGGTGAGGATTTGCCCCTAGGGGCCTGGATTTCCCACTCTCCAGGCTCTTGGTCCAGCTACCGTGGGGCTTTGTTTGGAAGAAGGTTCACTTTGGTGGTCACAATTCCTGTTTGTGCCCAGGGCTGCTCCCATGTGTGGCCCTGGTCTCATGTCCATACAGCTAGTTCCCACTCTGATGGTTCGACACCCATCCCAACAGCCATATTTCCTGCCATCTGGAAGGAGCAGTACCCTTGTGCTTCAGGTACCCCATAGGCAGGGATTTGAGCTAAGGACTGGGCACAAAGGCTTGAATATCCAGGTTGAGTAGAGATGACGGCTTTGGGCCACAACAAGTCCCACCTGCAGGAAATGGAGCCCACTGTCTCGGTGGCTGACTGGAGGTCGTGGCTCAGGCTCTGTCAGAGAGAGCCTTAGTTCCCATGGTGGCCTAAGATATTAGGGTGTCTTCGAGGGCCCTGCAGGTGGATCCTCATGTGGGGATTCTAGGCAGACTCACCAGGAAATTCTTCTTTCTTGGGGCAGGCAGAATGCTGTGTTGTTGCTCCAGAATTCCCTATCAAGAGGACCTGTGGACCAGGAGGGTGAAGATGGAATGGTAAACACACACAACTATTAAAGTCATTACCAAGCAGAAGGCAGTTCCAGTGTGCATCGGCTGATTGGATATATCCAACACCTGAGTAAGTGCGGATGTCAGCTGTTTGCTCACACAAGAGTTTGTGTCTATGATGACAAAAAATGGAGGGTGGCGTCAAAAGGTCATGGAGGATTTCCCACGCTGGGGCTTGTGAGATGCTCCAAACGGCAAGGTTTCCTTCAATGGGACAGGGGGGATTCTGGTTTGTTTGCACCAGGTTCCCCCATGAGGAAACTTTGTGTAGCAGAGCACTCCCATATGGATGCCTAGAAAGCACACCTCCATTGACCATTGCAGGTGAGGAACATGGCAGGTAATACTGTTGGATCTAAGCCGAAGTATCAAGGCCTTGAGTTGACATGGAGTCTCATGAAGATGGGTCACAATGCTGGTTTGTTACCAGGGAGATCATAGAATGTGCTTGTGGCTAAGAGGCCGGGCAGGATTCATCTACCCTGAGGGTTTGACACAGGTCCAAGAGCATGGTTTCCTTCTGGGGACAGGAAATGTTCTGTTGTGTGGCTCAGGGACCACATGTTGAATCATAAGTTGGTATTCCAGAACAGGCCTCTGAGGACAGGTGCCTGAAAACCTAATCTAGGGTTCCAATGAAGTACTAGGGGCATGTCAGTTTAAAACATCTGATAGGCCCATTGACTTGGGTGTCTGCCTGGATGTAGGTAATCAGGGTGTTTCAGACTGTGCATTTGAGTCCAGAGCGGCCTCCAAAATTGAGGTGCACTCAGAGGCCTTGCAGATTTCTCCCATCTGGTGGGGATGGGCAATGTTGACGACACAATTTCCTTGGGGATGGCAGGCACAGTCCTGTGTTGTGGCTACAGAGACCCGATCCTGGAGGGTATGGAATTCATGGTTTTGGGAGAGAAGTCTTCAAACACAAACTCGGCTTAGGGTTAGTGGCAAGGTGATCTCAGGCCCAATGTATAGACCTAGAGGGAAGCTCATCAGGAACCGTAAATCGGGTGACTAGAAGGCGGTAGCACAGACTTTTTAATCTGGATTGTGTGTCCAGGATGGCCTCAGAATGCAGGTGTGGACTCATGGGTCTATGGGAGATTTTTCTGCTCTAAAGATCCTGTCGGCTTTCATTGTTTGGTGGCTTTCTCAGTGAAGGAAAGAGTGCTGGTTTCCATCTTATGCGTGCCCCAAAACAGGGATGCAAGAGACGGGTTCTGAGTCAGGATGCTTGGAAAATCCCACCAAGGCTTGGGATTTGGGTCAAGGGGCATACCAGGCCTGCAATGTGGGATCTTGATGGTTCAACTGAGAGGGCTTGTTTGAAAACATGCTCAGGCTGAGGGTCAGAATGCCGGTTTGTGCCCAGCGTGGCCCTCAGAAGTGGGCGTGGTTTCATTGGCTGTGCAGCTGGCTCCCACTTTGAGGGATGGACACCCATCCCAACTGCCAGGTTTCCTGCCATGGGAAGGAGGAGTTCTCTATTGTGCTTCAGGTTCCCCCATTGGCAGGAATTCCAGCAAAAGTTTGGGGACAGCTGTTTGAAAACCAATGATGGGTAGAAATGACAGACTTTGTCCATGACCAGTCTCACATGCTGGATATGGGGCCTGCTTTCTGGGTTTCTGACAGTAGCTAAGGGCTAGGGCTCTGTCAGACACAGCATTAGTGGCAAGTAAGCCTATAAATTGGGGTTCCCTTGAAGGCCGAGCAGATTGAATCTCATGGGGTGTTTCTGGGCAGACCCAACATGCACTTTTTCTTTCTATGGGGAAGGAAGAATACTGCCTGGTAGCTCCAGAATTCCATATCAAGAGGGCTTGGGGACCAGTAGGGTGAGGGTGGTACTGTAAACATAAGCTATGGATCAATTCAGTGCCAAGTGGAAAGCAGTTGCTTTGTGCAGTGGCTTATACGAGATATCTAGCCCCTAAGGGTGGATGTCAGATGTTTGCTCACACTGGAGTCTGTATCTATTATGACCGACTAATGGAGGGGTGGTGTCAGAGGCCATGAAGGATTTCCCACTCTGAGGCTTGAGAGATGCTCCAAACAGTAAGTTTTCCTTTGACTGGACAGGTGGAGTCTAATATGTTTTCTCCAGGGCCCCCATGTGGAAAGTTTGTGTAGCAGCGCTCTCCCACAAGGATTCCTGGAAAGTGCACCTCCACTGATCATAGCAGCTGAGGCAGATGCAGTTCCATCTGGTGGCTCTGGGGCAAAGTATCAAGGCCTAGAGTTGACATGGAATCTCTTGCAGAGGGGTCACCATGGTGGTTTCTTAGTAGGGAGATCTTAGAATGTGCTGTTGGTTAAGGTGTCATGCAGGATTCTCCTACTCTGAGGGTCTGGCAGAGGTCGAGGAGCGTGGTTTCCTTCTGGGGACAGGATATCTTCTGTTGTGGGGCTCAGGGACCATATGTTGTATCATAAATTGGTATTCCAGAATGTTCACTGAGGACAGATGCCTGAAAACCTAATCTAGGGTTCCAATGAGGTCCTAGGGGGATGTCAGTTTCAAACATCTGACTCAGGATCATTGACTTGGATGTCAGCCTGGATGTAGGTGATCAGGGTGTTTCATACTGGGCATTGCATGCAGAGGGGCTGTCAATATTGAGGTGGGCTCTGGGGCCTTGCTGGTTTCTCCAAATTTGAAATGTTTGGGCAACTGAGACTGGCACAGTTTCTTTGGGATGGCAGGCACAGTCCTGTGCTCTGGCTCCACAGACACCATCCTGGAGGCAAGTGAGCCATGGTTTTGGGAAAGAAGTCTGCAAGCACAAATTCGGGTTAGGGTTAGTGGCGAGGCGATCAGGGATCCAATGTGTACACCTGGAGAATAGCTCGTGAGGAACTGTAATTAGGGTGACTCAAAGGCGGTAGCACAGGCTTTTCTATCTGGATTGTGTTTGCAGGATGGCCTCGAAATGCAGGTGTGGTCTCATGGGTCCATGGGAGATTTTTCCCCTCTTAGGATCTTGGCAGCTCCCCAAGTTTGGTGGCTTTTACAGGGACATGAAGTGTGCTGTTTTCCGTCATTGGGTTGCCCCAAAACAGGGATTACAGAGACGGGCTCTCTGACTGGGTGCCTGGAAAATCACACCAATGGTTATTATTTGGGCCTAGGTGCGTACCAGGCCTGCAATGCTGGATTCTGTCCATGCCACTGAGAGGGCTTGTTTGAAAGTGTGCTCAGGCTTAGGGCCACAATGCCTTTTTGTGCCCAGGGAAGCCCTCAGGAGTTGGTGTGATCTCATTGTCCATGAAGCTGGCTCCCACTGTGTGGTTGCAACAAACATCCCAACTGCCAGGTTTCCAGTAATGGGGAATGAGGAGTTCTCTATTGTACTCCGTGTCCCTATTGGCAGGTATTCCAGGAAAAGTCTTGGGAAAGATTACTGAATCCAATGATGGATAGAGATGACGGATGTGGGCCATGGCCGGTCTCACATGCTGGATATGGGGCCCGCTCTCTGGGTGGCTGACACTAGGTCGGGGATTAGGCTCTGTCAGACACAGCACTAGAGGCTAGGACAGCCTATAAATCAGAATCCCTTCGAGTGCCAAGCAGATAGATTCTCATGTGAGGTTTCTGGGCAGACTATCCAGGCAATTCTTCTTTCTATGGGAAAGGCAGAATGCTGCGTGGTGGCTCCAGATTCCTCATAAAGAGGGTTTTGAGATCAGTAGGTTGAGGATGGAATTGTCAATACAAGTTACAGTTCAATTCACTGCCAGGCAGAAGGAAGTTCCAATGTGCAGAGGCTAATTTGAGATACCTAGCACCTGAGTAAGGGTGGATGTCAGATGTTTCCTCACACTGGAGTTCGTGTCTATGATGACTGACAAATGGAGTGGTGGCATCAAGAGGCCATGGAGGATTTCCCACGCTGGGGCTTGTGAGATGCTCCAAACTGCAAGCTTTTCTTCTACCGGACAGGGGGAGTCTGGTTTGCTAGCTCTAGGGTCCTGAATGTGGAAAGATTGGGAGCAGAGTTCTTCCACATGGATGCCTGGAAAGCACACCTCCAATGACAATTGCAGCTGAGGAACATGGCAGTTTCCTTTTGGTGGCTCTGGGGCGAAGTACCAAGGGCTTGAGTTGACACTGAATCTCTTGGAGATGGGTCACAATGCTGGTTTGTTACCACGGCGATCTTAGAATGTGCTGCTGGCTAAGGGACCATGCAGGATTCTCCTACCTGAGGGTTTGACACAGGTTCAAGAGCACAGTTTCCTTTTGGGGACAGGAGATGTACTGTCGTGTGGCTCAGGGACCACATGTTCTATCATAAGTTGGTATTCCAGGGAAACCGTGCTCTTCGACCTGTGTCAAATACTCAGGGTAGGAGAATCCTGCCAGGAATGTTAGCCACCAGCATATTCTAAGATCTCCCTGGTAACAATTCTGCATTGTGATCCATTCCTGAGGACAGGCGCCTGCAAACCTAATCTAGGTTTCCAATGATGTCCTAGGGGCATGTCAGGTTCAATAGTCTTACTCAGGAACATTGACTTGGTTGTCTGCCTGGATGTTGGTGATCAGGTGTACAGACTGCGCATTTGGGACCAGAGCAGCCTCCAATAAGGGGGTGGGCTCAGGGGCCTTGCAGGTTACTCCTATTTTGAAGGGTTTGGGAAACTGCGACAGGCAAATTTTCCTTGGCGATGGCAGGCACAGTCCTGTGATGTGGCTCTAGAGAGCCCATACAGCAGGGCATTTGAGACATGGTTTTGGGAGAGAATTCTGAAAACACAAACTCAGGTTAGGGTTAGTGGCGTGGTGAACACATGCTTAATGCATAGACCTGATGGACAGTTCATCAGGAACTGTAATATGGGTGACCTGAAGACAGTAACAAAGGATTTTCTATCTGGATTGTGTGTCCACGAAGGCCTTGGAATGTAGGTATGGTTTCATGGGTTCATGGGACACTTTACCTCTCTAAGGATCCTGGCAGCTCCCAATAGTTTAGTGGCTTTTTCGGGGAAGGGAAGAGTGCTGCTTTCCGTATTAAAGGTGGCCCAAAACAGAAATTACCTAGACGGGCACTGGGTCAGGGAGCCTGGAAAAATCCCACCAAGGGCTAGGTTTTGGGCCTAGGGGCATACCGGGCCTACAATGCGTGGTGGTGAAACTGAGAGGGCTTGTTTGAAAGCATGCTCAGGCTGAGGGTCACAATGCCTGTTTGTTCCTACGGCGGCCCTCAGGAGTGGGCGTGGTCTCATTGAGGATATACCTGGCTCCCCCTCTGAGGGCTGCATACCCATCCCAATAGACAGGTTTCCTGCCATTGGGAAGGAGGAATTCTCTATTGTACTCTAGGTTCCCCCATTGGTCGGGATTCCAGCAAAGGTCTAGGGACAGGTGCCTGAATACCAAGGATGGTATTCAGGGCAGAGATGATGGACTTGAGCCATGACCGGTCTCACATCCTGGATATGGTCCCAGGTTTCCTGGTGGCTGAGGAAGTCAGACACAGCACTAGTGGCCAGGGCAGCCTACAAATCGGGGTTCCCTCCAGGGCCGAGCAGATTGATCCTCATGTGGGCTTTCATTGTAGACTGACCGCCACTTCTTCCTTCTATGAGGAAGGCAGAATGCTCTGAATTACCTATTAAGAGGCCATGGAGACCTTGAGGGTGAGGATAGAATTGTGAACACAAGCTATGGTAAAATTCAGTGCCAAGTGGAAGGCAGCTTCAGTGTGGAGTGGCTGATTCGAGCTATCCAGCTCCTGAGTAAGGGTGGATGTCAGATGTCTGCTCACACTGGAGTTTGTATCTATTAAACCGACTAAAGGAAGGGTGCCATCAAAAAGCCATGGAGGATGTCCCACGCTGGGACTTGTGAGATTCTCCAAACAGCAAGGCTTTCTTCTACTGGAGTTGGGGAATCTGGTTTGTTTGCTCCAGTGTCCTCCATGTGGATAGTTTGGGTAGTACAGGTCTCCAGCATGGCTGCCTTGAAAGCCCACCTCCATTGTCCATTGCAGCTGAGGAATATGGAAGGTTCTGGTGGTTCTGATGTGAAATACCAAAGGCGATGAATTAACATGGAATCTCTTTCAGATGGGTCACAATGCTGGTTTGTTATGAAGGAAATCTTAGAATGTCCTGGTGGCTAAGGGGCCATGCAGGATTCTCCCACCCGGAGTGTTTGACACAGGTCGAAGGGCATGGTTTCCTTCTGGGGACAGGAGATGTTCTGTTCTGTGGCTCAGGAACCACATGTTGTATCATAAGTTGGTGTTCCAGAACAGGTCTCTGAGGACAAATTCCCGAACATCCAATCTAGGGTTCCAGTGAGGTCCCAGGGGCATGTCAGTTTCAATCTTCTGACTCAGGACCATTGACTTGAGTGTCTGCCAGATGTAGGTGATCAGGGTGTTTCAGAATACGCATTTACTTCCAGAGCAGCCTCCAATATTGTGGTGAGCTCAGGGTCCTTTCAGGTTTCTCCTAATCTGGAGGGTTTGGAAAACTGTGACAGGCAAATTTTCCTTGAGGATGACCGGCACAGTCCTGTGGTTTGGCTCCAGAGACCCCATCCTGGAGGGCATTTGACCCATGGTATTGGGAGAGAAATCTGCAAACATAAACTCGGGTTAGGGTTAGTGGCGAGATGATCACAGGCCCAATGCATAGACCTGGATGGCAGCTTGTCTGGAACTGTACTTAGGGTGACTTGAAAGAGGTAACACAGGATTTTCTATCTGCATTGTGTGTCTAGGATGGCCTCGGATTGCAGGTGTGGTCTCATGGGTCCATTGGATATTTTTCCTCTCTAAGGATCCTGGAAGTTCCCAATACTTTGGTGGCTTTGTCAGGGAAGAGAAGAGTGCTGTTTTCCATCTAAGGGGTGACCCAAAAGAGAAACTCCAGAGATGGTAACTGGGTCTGGACACCTGTAAAATCTCACCAAGGGTTAGGATTTCGGCCTAGGGGTGTACCAGGCTGGCAAAGAGGATCTTGGTGGTGAAACTGAGAGTGTTTGTCTGAAAGCATGTTCAGGCTGAGGGTCACAATGCCTATTTGATCCCAGGGCAGCCCTCAGGAGTGGGTGTGGTCTCATTGGAAATGCAGCTGGCTCCCACACTGATGGTTGGACACCGATCTCAACAGCCAGGTTTCCTGCCATGGGGAAGGAGGAGTTCTCTATTGTGCTTCAAGTTCCCCCATTGGCAGGGATTCCAACAAAAGACTGGGGACAGATGCCTAAATACCAAAGATGGGTAGATATAACACACTTGAACCATGGCCGGTCTGCCTGCTGGAAATGGGCCCCACCCTCTGTGTGTATGACATGAGTTCGGTGCTCAGGATCTGTTAGACACAGCATAGTGGCCAGGGCAGCCTATAAATCGGGGTCCCCTTGAGTGCTGAGCAGATTGATCCTCATGTGAGGTTTTTGGGCAAACCCACCAGACACTTCTTTCTATGGGGAAGGCAGAATGCTGCGTTGTGGCTCCAAAATTCCCTCTCAACAAGGCTTGGAGACCAGTAGGGTGAGGATGGAATTGTAAAACTAAGCTACGGTTCAATTCAGTGTCAAGCGGAAGGCAGTTCCAATATGTAGCGCCTTATTTGAGAAACCAGCACCTGAGTAAGGGCGGTTGTCAGATGTTTGCTCACACTGGAGTTTGTATCTATGATGATCGACAAATGGAGGGGTGGCGTCAAGATGCCATGGAGGATTCCCCACGCTGAGGCTTGGGAGATGCTCCAAACAGCAATGTTTCCTTCTACTGGACATGTGGAGTCTGGTTTGTTTGTTCTAGGTTCCCCCATGTGGAACGTTTGGGTAGCAGAGCACTACCGCATGGATACCTGGAAAGCAAACCTTCATTCTCCATTGCAGATGAGGAACAAGGCAGGTTTGCTCTGATGGCTCTGGTGCAAAGTATCAAGGGCGATGAGATAACATGGAATCTATTTCAGTTGGGTTACAATGTTGGTTTTTTACCAAGAAACACTTAGAATGTCCTGGTGCTAAGGGGCCAAGCAGGATTCTACTACCCGGAGGGTTTGACAGAGGTCGAAGAGCACGGTTTCTTTCTGGGGACAGGAGATGTTCTTGTAATATCATGTTATATAATAAGTTGGTATTCCATAACAAGCCTCTGAGGACAATACCTGTAAACCTAATCTAGGATTCAAGTGAGGTCGTAGGGGCATGTCAGGTTCAATCTTCTGACTCAGGACCATTGACTTTGGCATCTGCTGGAAGTAGGTGATCAGAGTGTTCCAGACTTAACATTTGCATACAGAGCAGCCTCCAATATGGCGGTGGGCCCAAGCGCCCTTGATGTTTCCCCTAATCTAGATGGTTTGGGAAACTGGGACAGGCAAATTTTCCTTGGGGATGGCAGGCACATTCCTTTGGTGTGGGCTCCAAAAACCCCATCCTGGAGGACATATGAGCCATGGATTTGGGAGAGTAGACTGCAAATTCAAATTCGGTATAGGCTTAGTCGTGAGGTGATCACAGGCCCAATGCGTAGACCTGGAGGAGAGCTCGTCAGGAACTGTAATTAGTGTAACTGGAAGGCAGTAGCACAGGTTTTCCTATCTGGATTATGTGTTTGGATGGCCTCAGAATGCAGGTGTGGTCCATGGGTCCATGCGATATTTTTCTTCCTTAAGGATCCTGGTGGCTCCCAATAGTTGGGTGGCTTTCTACGGGAAGAGGAGAACACTGTTTTCCATTTTAAGGGTGCCCCCAAAGAGGGATTCTGGAGACGGGCTCTGGGTCTGGGGGCCAAGAGATTCCCACCAAGGGTTAAGATTTGGGCCTAGGGTCATACCAGCCCTGAAATGCGGGATCCTGGTGGTGCAATAAAGAGGGCTTATTTGAAATCATGCTCAGGCTGAGGGACACAATGCCTGTTTTTTTCCCAGGGCGACCAATACGAGTGGGCATGGTCTCATTGCCCATACAGCTGGCTCCCTCTCAGAGGGTTGGAAACCCATCCCAACTGCTAGGTTTCATGCCATGGGGAAGGAGCAGTTCGCCATTGGGTTTCAGGTTCCCCCATTCACAGAGATTCCAGCAAAGGGTTGGGGACAGATGCTCAAATACCAAGGATTGGTAAAGAGGACGGATTGAGCCATGGCCGGTCTCATATGCTGGATACGGGAACCACTCTCTGGGTGGCTGACACAAAGTCATGGCTCAGGCTCTGTCAGACACAGCACTACTGGCCAGGGCAGCTGATAAATCGGGGATCCTCTAGGGCTGAGCAGATGATCCTCATGTGGTGATTCTGGACAGTCTCACCAGGCAGTTCTTCTTTCTATAGGGAAGGCGGAATGCTGTTTGTGGCTCCAGAATTCCCTATCAAGAGTGCTTGGGGACGAGTCGGGTGAGGATGGAATTGTAAAACCAAGCTACGGTTAAATTCAGTGCCAAGTGGTAGGCAGTCCAAAGGGCAGCAGATTATTCAAGATAGCAAGCACCTGAGTAAGGGCACATGTCCCATATTTGCTCACACTGGAGTTTGTGTCTATGATGTCTGACAAATGGAGGGGTGGCGTCAAGAGGCTACAGAGAATTCCCCATGCTGAGGCTTGTGAGATGCTCCAAACAGCATGGTTTCCTTCTACTGGAAAGGTGGAGTCTGTTTTGGTTGCTCCACAGTCTCCATGTAGAAAGTTTTCTTAGCAGAGCTCTCCCGCATGGATGCCTGGAAAGTACACGTCCATTAATCATTGCACTTGTGGATCATGGCTTGTTCCTTCTGTTGCCTCTGGGGCGAAGTACCAAGGCCTGGAGTTGACAGGGAATCTCTTGCAGATGTTTCACTATGCTGGTTTGTTTCCATGGAGATCTTAGAATGTGCTGGTGGCTAAGAGGCCATGCAGGATTCTCCCACCTTGAGGGTTTTATACAGGTTCAAGGGCACGGTTTGCTTGTAGGGACAGGAGATGTTCTGTTTTGTGGCTCAGAGAACACATGTTGTACCCTAAATTGGTATTCCAGAACAGACGACAAATGCCTGAAAACCTGATGTAGGGTTCCAATGAAACCCTAGGGGCATGTCAGGTCTAATCTTCTGACTCAGGCCCATTGACTTGTGTGTCTGCCTCAATGGAGGTGATCAGGTTGTTTCAGACTGTGCATTTGCAAATAGACCAGCCTCCAATACTGGGATGGGCTCAGGGGCCTTGTAGGTTTCTCCTAAACAGAAGGGTTTGGGCAAATATGATGGCCATAGTTTCTTTGGGGATTGCAAGCACAGTCTTCTGGTGTGGTTACAGAGACCCCATTCTGGAGAGCATGTGAGCCATGGTTTGGGGCAAGAAGTCTGCATAAACAACTTGGGTTAGGGTTAATGGAGAGGTGATCACAGCCCCAATGCATAGACCTGGAGAGCAGCTCATCAGGAACTGTAAGTAAGGTGCCTCATAAACGGTAGCACAGGCTTTTCTATCTGGATTGTGTGCCCAGGATGGCCTCGGAATGCAGGTGTGGTTTCATGGGTCAATGGGAGATTTTCCTCTCTTTGGAATCTGCTGGCTCCTTTTAATTTGGTGGCATTTTCGTGGAAGGGAAGAGTGATAGTTTCCAACATATGTGTGTCACAAAATAGGGATTCCAGACATGGGCTTTGAGTCTGGGCGCCTGAAAAATCCCACCAAGGGTTAGGATTTGGGTCTAGTGGCGTACCAGGCCTTCAAAGCCTGATCCTGGTGGAGGAACTGAGAGCACTCGCTTGAATGCATGCTCAAGCTGAGGGTTACAATGCCTGTTTGTCCCCAGGGCGGCCCTCAGGAGTGAGTGTGGTCTCTTTGGCCATGCACCTGGTTCCCACTCCGAGGGTTGGAAACCCATCCCAAAAGCCACATTACCTGCCTTGGGGATATAGGATTTTTCTATTGTGCTTCAGGTTCCCCCATTGGCAGGGATTCCAGCAAAGGTCTGGGGACAGATGACTGAATACTAAGGATGGGTAGAGATGATGGACATGGGCCATCTCTGGTCTCACATGCTAGATATGGGCCGGGCTCTCTGGGTGGCTGACAAGAGGTCGGGGCTCAGACTCTGTCAGACACAGCAGTAGTGACCAGTGTACCTATAAATTGGGGTTCCCTTGAGGGCCGAGCAGACAGATCCTCATGCGGGATTTTCTGGCAGTCTCGCCAGACACATATTCTTTCTATGGGGAAGACAGAATGTTGCATTGTGGCTCCAGAATTCCTCATCAATAGGGCATGAGGATGAGTATGGTGAGGATGGAATTGTAAACCCAAGCCACGGTTTTATTCAGTGCCAGGTGGAAGACAGTTCCAATGTGCACAGTCTTATTCGAGATATCCAGAGTGTGAGTAAGGGCGGATGACAGATGTTTGCACACACTGAACTTTGTGTCTATGATGACCAACAAATGGAGGGGTGGTGTCAGAGGCCCTGTAGGATTTACCACGCTGAGGCTTGTGAGATACTCCAAACAGAAAATTTTCCTTCTACTAGACAGACGGAGTCTGCTTTGTTTGCTCCAGGGTTCCCCATGTGGAAAGTCTGGGTAGCGGATCTCTCCCACATGGATGCCCGGAATGCTCCATTGAGCATTGCAGCTGAGGAACCTGACAGGTTCGTTCTCGTGGCTCTGGGACGAAGTACCAAGGCCTTGAGTTGACACTGAATGTCTTGCAGAAAGGCCACAATGATGGTTTTTTTACCAGGGAGATATTCAAATGTGCTGGAGGGTAAGGTGCCATACAGGATTCTCCTACCCTGACGGATTGGCACAGTTCGAAGAGCATGGTTTCCTTCTGGGGACAGGAGATGTTCTCTTGTGTGGCCCAGGGCCCTAATGTTGTATCACAGCTTGGTATTCCAGAACAGGCCCCTGAGGACAGATTCCTGAAAACCTAATCGAGGGTTCCAATGTGGTCCTAGGGGCATGTCAGGTTTAATCTTCTGACTCAGGAACATTGACTTGGCTGTCTGCCTGGATGTAGCTGATCAGATTTTTTAGACTGTGCATTTCCATCCAGAATGGCCGCTGATATAGTGGTGAGATGAGGGCCTTGCTGCTTTCTCCTAATCTGGAAAGTTTGGGCAAATGTGACGGGCACAATTTATTTGCGGATGGCAGGCACAGTCCTGTGGTGTGGCTCCAGAGACTCCATCCTGGAGGGCATGAGAACCATGGTTTTGGGACTGAAGGCTGCATACACAAATTCGGGTTAGGGTTAGTGGAATTGTGGTCGCAGGCCCAATGCATAGACCTAGAGGGAAACACGTCAGGAAAAGTAAATAGGGTTATTGAAAGGCAGTAGCACAAGGTTTTCTATCTGGATTGTGTGTCCATTATGGGTTGGGAATGCAGGTGTGGTCTCATTGGTCCACGGGAGACTTTTCCTCTCTAAGGATCCTGGTGGCTCTCCATAGATTGGTGTCTTTTTCAAAGAAGGGAAGAGTGCTCTTTTCCATTAAGGGTGCCGCAAATCAGGGATTCCTGAGACCAGCTCTGGGTCTGGGCCTCTGAAAAATCCCACCATATGTTAGGATTTGGGCCTAGGGCATACCAGGCAAGCAATACAGGATCCTGCTAGTGCAACTGAGATGGATTGTTTGAAAGCTTGTTCAGGCTGAGGGTCACAATGCCTGTTTGTGCCCAGGCCAGCCCCCAGGAGTGTGCATTATCTTATTGTCCATGCAGCTTTCTCCTACTTTGAGGGTTGGACACCCATCCCAACAGCCAGTTTTCCTGCCATGGGAAAGAAGAGTTTTCTATTGTTCCTCAGGTACCCTCATTGGCAGTGTTTCCAGCAAAGGTCTGGGGACAGGTGCCTGAATACCAAGGATGTGTAGAGATGACGGACATGGGCCACAGCCTTTCTCAAATGCTTGTAATGGGACCCACTCTCTGTGTGGCTGACACTCTTTAGGGGCTCATGCTCTGTCAGACACAGCTCTAGTGGCCAGGGCACCCTTTAAATTGGGGTTCCCTCGAGGGCCCAGCAGATGATTTTCATGTGGGGTTTCTGGGTAGATTCACCAGGCACTTATTTTTATAAGGCAGGCAGAATATTACATTGTGGCTCAAGAATTCCTATCAAGAGTGCTAGGGCACCAGTAGGGTGAGGATGGATTTGTAAACACAAGCCATGGTTCAATTCAGTGATATGCGGAATCCACTTCCAATTTGCAGCAGCTTATTCAAGATAGCCAGCAGCCGAGTAAGGGCAGATGCCAGATGTTTGCTCACACTGGAGTTTGTGTCTTTGATGACCGTCAAAAGGAGGGGTGGCGTCAATATCCCATGGAGGATTTCCCACGCTGAGGCCTGTGAGATGCTCCAAACCACAAGGTCCTTCTCCTTGACAGGTGGAATCTGGTTTGTTTGCTCCAGGGTCCCCCATGTGGAAAGTATAGGTAGCCGAGTTCTCCCACATGGATGCCTGGAAAGCACACCTCCATTGACCTTTAAAGCTGAGGACCATGGTGACCAGCCAGGTGGCGCTGGGGTGAAGTTCCAAGGCCTTGAGTTGACATAGAATCTCTTGCAGATGGGTCACAATGCTGGATTGTTACCAGGGAGATCATAGAATGTGCTGGAGGCTAAGGTGCTATGCAGGATTCTCCTACCCTGAGGGTTTGGAAAGGTCAAAGGTCACAAAAGGGGACAAAGGATATTCAGGGGAGTGGCTCAGAGAAAACCTGTTGTGTCATTAGTTGGTATTCCAGAACAGGCCTCTGAGGACAGATGCCTGAACACCTAATCTAGGGTTCCAATATGGTCCTAGGGATATGTCAGTTTCAATCTTCTGACTCAGGACGATTGATTGGTTGTCTCCCTGGATGTAGGCAAGCAGGGTGATTCAGACTGCGCATTTGCATCCAGAGCGGCTGACAGTATTGGGGAGGGCTCAGGCGTCTTGCAGGTTCCTCCTAATTTGGAATGTTTGGGCAACTGTGACAGGCACAGTTTCCTTGGGGATGGTAGGCATAGTCCTATGGTCTGGCTCCATGGACGCTATCCTGGAGGGCATGTGAGCCATGGTTTTGAGAGAGAAGTCTGTAAACAAAAATTCGGTTTAAGGTTAGTGGTGAGGTGATCACAGGCCCAATGCATAGACTTGGAAGGCAGCTCGTCAGGAACTGTAAATCGAATGACACGAAGGTGGTAGCACAGGCTTTTATATCTTTTTTTAATTAAATTAATTAATTTATTTTCAGAAAAACAGTATTCATTATTTTTTCACCACACCCAGTGCTCCATGCAATCCATGCCCTGATAATACCCACCACATAGTACCCCAACCTCCCACCCCCCGCCACTACAAACCACTCAGATTGTTTTTCAGAGTCCATAGTCTCTCATAATTCACCTCCCCTTCCAATTTACCCCAACTCCCTTCTCCTCTCTAACACCCCTTGTCCTCCATGCTATTGGTTATGCTCCACAAATAAGTGAAACCATATGATAATTGACTCTCTCTGCTTGACTTATTTCACTCAGCATAATCTCTTCCAGTCCCGTCCATGTTGCTACAAAAGTTGGGTATTCATCCTTTCTGATGGATGCATAATAGTCCATAGTATATATGGACAACATCTTCTTTAACCATTCATCCGTTGAAGGGCATCTTGGTTCTTTCCATAGTTTGGCGACCATGGCCATTGCTGCTATAAATATTGGGGTACAGATGGCCCTTCTTTTCACGACATCTGTATCTTTGGTGTAAATACCCAAGAGTGCAATGGCAGGGTCATAGGGAAGTTCTATTTTTAATTTCTTGAGGAATCTCCACCCTGCTCTCCAAAGAGTCTCCACCAACTTGCATTCCCACCAACGGTGGAAGAGGGTTCCCCTTTCTCCACATCCTCTCCAACACATGTTGTTTCCTGTTTTGTTAATTTTGGCCATTCTAACTGTTGCAAGGTGTAAGGTGATATCTCAATGTGGTTTTAATTTGAATCTCCCTGAGGGCTAGTGATGATGAACATTTTTTCATGTGTCTGATAGCCATTTGTATATCTTCATTGGAGAAGTGTCTGTTCATATCTTCTGCCAATTTTTTGATATGTTTGCCTGTTTCGTGTGTGTTGAGTTTGAGGAGTTCATTATAGATCCTGGATATCAACCTTTTGTCTGTACTGTCATTTGCAAATATCTTCTCCCATTCCATGGGTTGCCTCTTTGTTTTTTTGACTGTTTCCTTTGCTGTGCAGAAGCTTTAGATTTTGATGAAATCCCAAAATTTATTTTCACTTTTGTTTCCTTTGTCTTTGGAGACATAACTTGAAAGAAGTTGCTGTGGCTGATATCGAAGAGATTACTGCCTATGTTCTCCTCTAGAATTCTGATGGATTCCTGTCTCACGTTGAAGTCCTTTATCCATTTTGAGTTTATCTTTGTGTATGGTGTAAGAGAATGGTGGAGTTTCATTCTTCTACATACAGCTTCCAGTTTTCCCAGCACCATTTATTGAAGAGACTGTCTTTTTTCCACTGTATATTTGTTCCTGTTTTGTCGAAGATTAATTGGCCATAGAGTTGATGGTCCATATCTGGGCTCTCTACTCTGTTCCACTGGTCTATGTATCTGTTTTTATGCCAGTACCATGCTGTCTTGGTGATCACAGCTTTGTAATAAAGCTTGAAATCAGGTAAGGTGATGCCCCCAGCTTTATTTTTGTTTTTCAACATTTCCTTAGCGATTCGGGGTCTCTTCTGATTCCATACAAATTTCTGGATTATTTGCTCCAGCTCTTTGAAGAATACTGGTGGAATTTTGATCAGAATGACATGAAAAGTATATAGACATTTTAAATATAAATAGACATTTTAACAATGTTTATTCTTCCGATTCAAGAACATGGAATGGTCTTCCATCTTTTTGTGTCTTCTTCAATTTCATTCATGAGTGTTCTGCAGTTCCTCAAGTACAGATCCTTTACCTCTTTTGTTAGGTTTATTCCCAGGTATCTTATGGTTCTTGGTGCTATAGTAAATGGAATCGATTCTCTAATTTCCATTTCTGTATTTTCATTGTTAGTGTATAAGAAAGCCACTGATTTCTGCACATTGACTTTGTATCCTGCCACGTTGCTGAATTGCTGTATGAGTTCTAGTAGTTTGGGGGTGGTCTTTTGGGTTTTCCATATAAAGAATCATGTCATCTGTGAATAGAGAGAGTTTGACTAATTCATTATCAATTTGGATACCTTTTATTTCTCTTTGTTGTCTGATTGCTGTTGCTAGGACTTCTAATACTATGTTGAACAAGAGTGGTGAAAGTGGGCATCCTTGTCTTGTTCCTGATCTCAGTGGGAAGGCTGCAAGCTTTTTCCCATTGAGGATGATATTTGCTGTGGGTCTTTCATAGATAGATTTGATGAGGTTCAGGAATGTTCCCTCCATCCCTATACTTTGAAGCATTGTAATCAGGAACGGATGCTGGATTTTGTCAAATGTTTTTTTCTTCATCTATTGAGAGGACCATGTGGTTCTTCTCTCTTCTCATATTAATTTGTTGTATCACATTGATTGATTTGCGAATGTTGAACCATCCTTGTAGCCCAGGGATAAATCCCACCTGGTCATGGTAGATAATCTTTTTTATGTGCTCTTGGATCCTGTTTGCTAGGATCTTGTTGAGAATATTAGTGTCCATATTCATCAGTGATATTGGTCTGAAATTCTCCTTTTTGGTAGGGTCTTTGCCTGGTTTGGGGATCAGGGTAATGCGGGCTTCATAGAAAGAGTCTGGAAGTTTTCGTGCTGCTTCAAATTTTTGAAACAGCTTCAGGAGAATAGGTATTATTTCTTCTTTGAAAGTTTGGTAGAAATCCCCAGGGAATCAGTCAGGTCCTGGGCTCTTGTTTTTTGGGAGGTTTTTAATCACTGGTTCAATCTCGTTATTAGATATCGGTCTATTCATGTTGTCGATTTCTTCCCTGTTCAATTTTGGTAGTATATAGTTTTCTAGGAATGAATCCATTTCATCTAGTTTGCTAAGCTTATTGGCATATAGCTGTTGATAATAACTTCTGATGATTGTTTCTACTTCCTTGGTGTTAGTTGTGATCTCTCCCTTTTCATTCAGAATTTTATAAATTTGGGATTTCTCTCTTTTCTTTTGGATTAGTGTGGCCAGTGGTTTATCAATCTTATTGATTCTTTCAAAGAACCAGCTTCTAGTTTCATTGATACATTCTACTGTATCTCTGGTTTCTACCTCGTTGATCTCATCTCTAATCTTGATGATTTCCCTTCTTATGTATGGAGTTGGTTTGATTTTTTGTTGATTCTCCAGTTCTTTAAGGTGTAGAGACAGCTGGTGTATTCTCGATTTTTCTGTTTTTTTGAGGGAGGCTTGGGTGGCTATGTATTTCCCCCTTAGGACTGCCTTTGCTGTATCCCATAGGTTTTTGATCAAACTGTCTGCATTCTTATTGGTTTCCATGAATTGTTTCAGTTCTTTGATCTCCTGGTTGATCCAAGCATTCTTAAGCAAGGTGGTCTTTAGCTTCCAGGTGTTTGAGTTCTTCGGAACTTTTCCTTGTGTTGAGCTCCAGTTTCAAAGCACTGTGATCTGAGAATGCGCAGGGAATAATCTCCGTTTTTTGGTATCGGTTGAGACCTGATTTGTGACCCATTATGTGGTCTATTCTTGAGAAGGTTCACTGTGCACTTGAGAAGAATGAGTATTCTGTTGTTTAGGGTGGAATGTTCTATATATATCTATGAGGTCCATCTGGTCCAATGTGTCATTCAATGCTCTTGTTTCTTTATTGATTTTCTGTTTCGATGATCTGTCTATTTCTGAGAGAGGCGTGTTAACATCTCCTACGATTAGTGTATTCATACCAATATGACTCTTTATCTTGATTAACAGCTTTCTTAAGTAATTGGCTGCTCCCATATTGGGAGCATAGATGTTTACAATTGTTGGATCATCTTGGTGGATAGTCCCTTTAAGGATTATGTAGTGTCCTTCTGTATCTCTGACTACAGTCTTTAGTTTAAAGTCCAATTTATATGATATGATAATCGCTACCCCAGCCTTCTTTTGAGGCCCATTGGCAGGAAGATGCTTCTCCATCCCTTCACTTTCAGTCTGGGTGTACCTTTAGGTTCAAAATGGGTCTCTTGTAGAGAGCATATGGATGGGTCCCGTCGTTTTATCCAATCTTCAATCCTGTGCCATTTTATGGGAACATTTAGGCCATTCACATTGAGAGTGATTATTGATAGATAAGATTTTATTGACATAGAGTTACCTTTGAAGTCTTTCTTTCTGTAGACTGTCTCTATATTTCTGCTCAATGCTATTCTTAGGATTTTTCCTCCTATAGAACCCCACTTTACATTTCCTGCAGTGTGGGCTTGGTAGTTGCATAGTCTTTTAAGCCTTGCCGGTCTTGGAAACTCTTAATCTCTCCATCCATTTTGAATGTCAGTCTTGCTGGATAAAGTATTCTTGGCTGCATGATATTCTCATTTAGTGCCCTGAATATATCTTGCCAGCCTCTTCTGGCTTACCAGGTCTCTGTGGACAGGTCTGATGTTATTCTGATGGGCTTCCCACTGTAAGTAAGGAGCCTCTTTGCCTTGGTGACTTTCAAGAGATTATACCTTGAAATTATAATTATATAATTATAATACATTATAATATATTATATAATAATATATTATATATAATATATGATTATTATATAATAATAATTATTATTATATAATATATAATATTATTATATAATAATATATATAATATAATATAATATAATATAATAAATATAATATAATATACAATTATAATTCTTCAATTTGACTATCAGGTGTCGTGATATTTTTGGAATGTATAATCTTGGGTGGAGACCGTTCTGTCTCTAGTACATGAACGCTGGTTCCATTCGCTAGATTGGGAAAATTTTCATGAAGGACTTGTTCCACTATATATTCTAGACTTCTTTCCTTCTCCTCCCCTTCCGGGATTCCAAAAATTCTGATGTTGGAACACTTCATGGTGTCATTTATTTCCCTGATTCTGTTTTCGTAGTTTCTAAGCTGTTTGTTCCAGGCTTCCTCCTGATCCTTTCTCTCTATCTGTTTCCTTCCAGATCACTAATTCTATCTTTTGTCTCAGTTACCCTAGCTTTGAGAGAGTTTAGATTAGATTGGAACTCATTGAGAGCATTGTGAACCTCCTCCCTCGTAGCTTTAAGCTCCACTCTAACATTGTGGACATCCTGTCTGGTCGTTTTCAGTTCGGCCCTAATCAATTCTGTTTGGTCATCCATGGCTTTCTCCAACCTTGCTATTGCCTGGGTAATTGTTAGCCTGAATTCTCTTTCCAACATATTGTCTATGTTGATAGCTGTTAGCTCTGTTGCTGAAGGTCCATCCTCTGTTTTTTTCTTCTATTGGGCGTTCCTCTTCCTAGTCATTTTGGTGGGAGATGACTGAACAGATGTAGCTGGATGTATCAACTGTGGTGCAGTCAAGGTGAACCCTGGAACACTTCTGAGCAATCAGGATTCCCTACCCAAACAAGGGACAAAAGAAAAGAAAGAGAAAAAGAAAAAAAGAAAAGAAGAAAAAAAGAGAGGGAGGGAGAGAGAGAGAGAGAGAGAGAGACAGGAAATAAAGGGAAGATGAAAAGGAAGGTTCAGCCCAGATGGGACCCAAGGTAAGATTTATGAAGTAGACAAACAAAATGTGATAAAAAGACTGATACAAGTATATGACAGGAGAAAAAATATATATCTATGCAAATAAAGAAAGAACCTCGTCAAAAAGAACCCCAAGTGTAAAATTTATATGCTATCAGGACAAACACAAAAAACACTGGTGGAAGTATATGGGAGAATTCTTATAAATTCTCAGTGTATGCGAGGAAGATTGTTTTGATTCTTCCTGGATGTATCTTGATATCTTTGTTAAAGTAGTCAACTTTCTTAAGATAAAGGGGATAAAAATCGGTTTACCTATAGGGGTAGTATTGATTGGGGAAAGGGGATTACTTTGAAGTTTAACTCTATATGAATATTAGAGGATAAAATAAAAGGAATAAACTAGACTAAACTAAACTAAAATTTTAAAAAAGGAATTCAAAAAATAAAAATGCAAAAGAAAAACATAGGTGCATGTACCAAAAAGTTCAGGTTAGAAAGGTATTATTGAATTTAATGTACTGTACAGCTCGCTGTGATGGTAAATAGGTTAAAATTTAACTATGTGTAAAAAACAATGAACCAGTATAGTGGGAACGAGTGAACAATACAAGTTTTCCTATAAGTAGTGGTTGTTCTCTTGTAGTCCTTTTTTTTTTCTCTTTTATTTTCTCTCTTGGTTTGTTTTCTGGGGGAGGGGCGGGCCACGTGGGTTGTCAGTCAATGATGTTTCCTGAGTTAAATCCTTCTGCCCCCCTCAAAGGGTGGGCTCTGAGGAAACTGGTTTTTTTCAGGCTTTTGTTCTCTGGCGGTTTTTATGCTTGTTCACTTTTTTTCTCTCTCACCTTGACCGCCTTTGATGGTTTTTGTAGTTTTAGAGGAAAAGAAACCTCACCCTGTTCTCACTCTCAGAGAGAAGCCTTAGTCTGGGTGAAGAGTTAAATAAGTTCCCCTTTGGCCGCTGGCAGAGCAGGTTCCAAGTTGCAGACCCTGGGAGCACAGGATCTTTTGCTTGTACCAAAAGCCAAGGCAGTGGCAGCTGTCTGGGAGCTCCCGACCACCAGAGAAGTCCCAAGCAGCAATCGCATACTGAGATTTTGCCACTGGCCTGGGCTGGGAGTGCCCGGCTTGTGTGCACCTCTTTCGGAGGTGGCTATAGGTCGTGCGCACGTCTCAGGCACTGAGAACAGGGCGCAGGTCCATAAGCACCAGGCTGGGCCTTTGCGCACCTCTGTCAGGGGAGAGTTTGGCGTCCGCAGCTTAGGCTTTGAAACAATGGCGCAGGTCAAAGTGCCGGCCAGGACTTTGTAACTCAGGGGAGCATGAGGGACATGTGCGCGTATCTCAAGCTTTGTAGTAGGGCTCGTGCATTCTGCCAAATGGTGTGACTCCCATCCTCTCATAGGAGCTAGAACCCACGCATTCTCAGGCGCTCTGGCGGCTTAGGGACCAAGACCTGGTTTCTCCACAGCACTCTCTCTCCCTCAGCGCCAGGGATGTTGTCCTAGGACCAGGGACATAAGCCCCGGTCCCTAGCCACCCCAATTCCCACAATTTCCCCCCACGATCTTTTGCTCTTTTGGAGTGCTTTCAACCAGTCTCCAAGTTAATGCTGGTCCCCAGATGCAGGGCACTCTCGCTCGTATTGGAGTATTACTTTCCAACTGGTCGCCTCTGGTGGCTCCCTCCCCCTTTTTTTTATCTTCCGATATCAGTCCGCTGTTCCCACTCTGCTTTACCTGCCCACTGGCATCTTCTGCCCCTGTAGAGATCCAGAAGTGTATAATTCTGATCTCAGGCTGATTTCTTGGGTGATCGGAGTTCTTTGGTAGGTAATCAGCTCACTTTGGGGTACCGGCTGAAAAGGCGCCTCCTCCTACTCTCCCGCCATCTTGTCCCCCCCAATTTTCTTTTAAATTTTGAATAGAGATCACATCTACTTACTTTATTAAACCAAGTCGCATGACAGTTTATTTTTAGTGCTGATATCTAAAGCCAAGTCTATTTGCCCAGATCATATGAATTTGAAACACATTTAGGCTAGTTTTTATCTTTCTGACATGTATGGAGAAAAAGTTAAGATCTGTATGTGTCCCTGGAATATTAAGGAGAATATGCTATACTTTAGACACAGGAGCCCTTTAGCAGTTTGTATTTTATATTTATGTATTATTAGCAGTTTCTATTTTCAAAACGCATCTTTCCTTTTTTTTTTTTTTTCCATCAGGCTTGGGCATCTGTTGGTTGGTTTTATATTTCAAAGATACAATAAAATGCATAACTTTAATGAGAAAAAATGTCAATCATTTATAAGCCCCTTTTGATAAGTAGGAGAAGTTGTGAGATTGGGAAAAGGAATAGGGGAACTTTGAATTGCTGAAAGAGCTTCATTTACAGTTCTGCTCACATTTGTGAGGAAAGTTGCTCTCAATGACTCACAGACTTGTATTTACATGAAATGACATCCTATGTTGATCCAACCTATCCAGCATAAGAGTTTCAATTTGCTTCCTTCTCTCTGGGTGCAAAATTTGAATTTTAGGGATTTTTGGCAGTATGGAATGACTGCAATTGGGTATAAGATGGGTTCCCTAAGGGGGTGAAAAGATACTCTCTCCCAAGATCCAGAGTCACTCACAGTGAGAGCCAAAGGAAGGAACCAACCAGCCGTAGGTCCCCAGCAGGCAGAAAGCTAAGAACAATTATGCATGATGTCACCAGCAAGAAGGTAATAGCCTATCTCTGTGAGAGAAGGGATCCATAGGGATGGGTCTGGACTTAAAAGGATGAGACAATGTGAAATTTTATTATCCACTCTGGATCAAGCACTGCAGACAGAGAGATTTGGAAGGAGCTAATTCTGCTAAGGGTTTGTAAGCATCCCTTTACAGTGCCAGGTTTTGCAGGACCCCTTCTGCAGGCCCTGGACTTTACTAGAATTTCGACTTGGCTGTTTGAGGGTATAGTATTATACCTATATAGTAGCTTTCCAGAAATCATCCAATTTCATCATCTCTGGGAGGAGATCACTTGGGGGCACTCTCATGAAGGTAGATACTGGGGTGTGTCGAAGGTCATGACTGTGGCAGACATCAGTTTATGGCTGTGTAGTCTGCAGAGTAGAAAAACAATTCGGACTAGAATGAGTGCTCAAAGGAGCAAAAATGGGAGGATGAGGAGTTATATAAGTCTTCAATAGGTTTTTATGTTTTAGGTACTTCTCCAACCTTTAGTTTTTCATTAAACCTTTACAATGAATGTTTGAAAAACTTCGGAATTTTGAAACATTTTATAGACTTCTCTTGCCAATTAACAGAGGTAGCTTAGTCTGCTTAATTGGAGAATGCTTGCTTCTAAATTCATTTCTTAAGTCCTGTTATCTCATTGGAAATTTCCTCATTTTGGACATTGTGTTTCTAGGATCTAATTGTCCTGAGGGCTGGCAGCAGAATGAAAACTAGCCACTAATGGAATTAGCATCCCTTTCTGCCCAGCTATTTATCAACAAATAAGTTGTAGTTCACACTTCTGTCAGGCCTTATTTTTGTTTCTCCAACCTGACAGTTACCAAGCCAGTCCCGTAGGACACAAAACAAGCTTAGTAGAATCTTGCCATTTTTGCTAGATATCTCTAATATTTGTGGCAATAGTTGTTAGTTGTACAATAAGAAGGTGTACTAGAAGGTGGTGAGCTTGACTCATCATAATTTAAGGATCCCAAGAGCTGAGACTCCTCTGAGCAGAGCTAACACCTTGCAGGAATGTGTCTGTGTTACAGTGTTAGCTCTCAGTCCACGAGTTTTCTTGAGGATGATGGCTGACCTATTGTCCTGCCTACCCGCTCCCTGACCATCTTATATTACCAAGGGGGTGTTCTTGGGGTGGCAAGGACTCTAATAGCTTTTGAATGCTTGACCAATGACTTCCATTTTTTGCAGGTTATTCTGCCTCTGAGATCCCTGTTAGGAGTAGTTTTTATCTACAAACAAAACAAGACAAACAATAATGTACACCTTGGTGTCAGGGCAGTAAAGATACTACTGAGTTCTGGACAAGGAAGGCTCTGAGGGCATCAACAATTCTCCATGGAACCATGCTTGGATTATACCCAGGAAACTTGGATCTGAAAGCTTAGGGGCTTGGTTCAGGAAAGACGTTTCTGCCAGTTCAGTTGGACTCTGGTAAAATATGCAAGCTCAATAGAGCTCTAGACAAACACGCCAGCTCAGAGGGCTCTGGGCATAAACCTTGCCCAGCCCATGTTGACCATCATGATAGCCAATTCGATCAGGAGCCTGAATAGATAGATAGGGGGGATCAGAACCAAGAGTAACTCACCCATAATACTTGAAAATAGCAGGGAAGACAGGGAACACAAAGGACTCATGGGCTCCCACACCTGTTTCTCCTTGTGTCTGAATGTCCGTGGAAGTCCACTTCTGATCCCGTTGCTGCCACCAAATTAATTAAATAATAAAAATTCAACCAAGTAAATGTTAAAGATACAAAGGCTGTATTAATCAATCAATTCATGAGTTAGGCATCATCCCACCTTGCAAGTATACGTGAGCTCCAAAGGATTACAGCAAATGAAAAGGAGAAAAAAGGGAAATCATTAACAAAAAGTCCATTGTGGGATGTCTGGGTGGCTCAGTGGGTTAAGCCTCTGCCGTTGGCAAAGGTCATGATCTCAGGGTCCTGGAATGTGTCCCACAGTGGGCTCAGTGCTCATCTGGAAGCCTTTTCCCCCACTGCCATCTGCCTCTCTGCCTACTTGTGGACTCTGCTGTCAAATAAATGGGTAAAATCTTTTAAAAAAATCCATTGTATTAGGTATTATTTCCCTCCCAAGAGGAATGGGAAGGATCAATCAGGAATCTTCCTGGAGCTGAAGAGGAAACTCCAATGTTTACTGCTTAAGGGTCTCTTCCGGGGGTCGAAATTGTACTTGAGTTAAGTAGTAAGTTTTGGTTTAGTGACGTGGGCCTTAAGTTGAACGTTGCCATTTTGTGTCTGTAGGTTTTTTTTTTCCCTATAAGATTTTATTTATTTATTTATTTGTCAGAGAGAGAGGGGGAGAGAGAGAGAGAGAGAGAGGGAGAGAAGAACACAAGCAAGGGGAGCAGCAGGAAGAGGGAGAAGATCAGGGATCCTTAAGTGGGACTTGATCCCAGAACACCCAGATAATGACCTGAGCCTAAGGCAGATGCTTAACCAGTGGAGACACCCAGGCTTCTCTATGGCTTTCTTTTTAACAGACCCAAGAAGATGAAGACTGATTTTAAAATTTAAGACTTCTATATAGAACGTTCTTCACAGGTCTTGTTATGTGCTTTACACCGACCACTGAAAATTTTATTTTTAAGAACAGGGAAAAGTACAAACAAAAATTCTACCCATAGGCTCTCTGAAGCCTTAATCTGTGATGTGAATGCTCAGGAGTTGACTTCTGAATCTGGTGAGATACTGATCCACTGCTTAGCCAGGGAACATTCAGCCATCTGCACACACTTTCTAAATATGACCAGAGACTGCACCAATGAGGTTAATTTGGGATACCATGCCTGAATCACAAATAACCTTGAGTGGTTATGAAAAGTATATTGGCCTTACTGTAGTGATCCTCCTTGGGACAGTAGAACATCCTGCATCCCCCCCACACCTGGCACACACTAGAAGTATAATAATGCTTGCTGAGCAGCATTTACCAATGGTAAGAAATACATTCCTTTTGTACAATGGAAAAATAGACACGTTAGACTCAACCAATCTTCAGTTGACATTTCACCTTACAGTCATATATAAAATCTAAATTTGAGAAACCCAAAACCATATTAAAACCTCAGCAGCCCAATTACTATTTTCTGTAGAGCTGCAATATGGCTCCAAGAAATGAACAGCATTTTGTTGCCTTGATCTTACTGTTTATGATTTATACTTAGAATAGAGCAAGATTGAAATGAGAGGGGATTTGAATGCTGACTAAAACATTCCTGAAATATGTCTAATTGTTCTTATTTCCTAATCAAGTGAGATTATCAAAACTGGTTATCTTTTGTGAGTTTATTCTGTGTGAGGTTGCTAGCTGCTTTCGTGTGTTTTGTTCCATTTGATGCACATGATGACCCTAAAAAAATCACTGTGACCTTAATATTTTGGATGACAAAACTAAGGGGAGAAAGGGTAAGTGGTTTTGTCTTTTTCATTTTCTCTGTATGCTCCAAAGCCTCTACTATTTTTACTCCATGGGGACATAGAGCAGGATATTTATGCTACTGTTAAAAGCATCAACATGAAAGAAAGACTTCTAGTCCTCTGTTTTCCATTAATACTTTACAGAAAGATACAGTATTTCCTTTGGTGAAAAAATAGTTTCTAGGAGGTTTTATCTTTTTTATAAGCACATACCTTTGTTTATTGAAGAAAAAAGAATCTCTTGATCAATCCTTCCATTATTACACTCATGTTTGATGATACATTTGTGTCCTTTATCCATTGACACTCCAATCACAGTCAGCTAGCTGAATTTCATGTATGTGTCATTTTTTTTCATGGTGTTTCCCAGCTGGGATTTCAGAATTGGTTTACCATTCTATTATTTCCAATATATCTTGATAAAATCAGGGGGAAAGTCCTCAAGAATACAAAGATACGTTCCAGCCCTATGGAGTGTTCTTCGGCAATTGAAGGAAGAAATATTGTGGGCTTAGGGAAATATCTTCATTGGAACTTTTATCTGTGGGGGAAAATGGAATAGCAGATAAAAATATTATTAGAGATACACGGACATTAGGTGGTTTGGAAACACTCAACACATAGTAAAAGTAAGGAAACTTGCTATAGAATTAGTCTTTACCATGGCCTTTCATGCACAATGGGTTATGAAGTACTGATTGTTCTTAGTTTTCATAGGAAAAGTGTTTCAAGACATTATGTAACTTGCCCAAAGTCACAGCTATTAAATGGCAGAACCTGATTGAAACATGGAAGTTTCTTATACAATACATTGTCACTTATTAGAATAGAAATGCATTTCCACAGGTACTTGATAATTTATCAGGTTGACCTTTTTGCCTCAAATATAGATCCCATGTCCACTTCTAATACTTAAGTACATCTCTTTGATTTCTAATTTTATAGAACATCTTCTCACATGAGAAGGAGTCCAGGATTTTGATTAGGGCAGTCTTTAAAGTGGTATCCTCAAAGTATTTGCAATACCTTAAATTTGGAAGCAATGTGCCAATATCTCTAAAAACCTCTATTCTCTATTCTGATTTTCAGAAGTGTTTTTATACTAGCCTTATCAAATATTGCACTGATCACAATTTGTTTTGCTTTAGCAAATATTCACTAAAAACACATCTTAAAGATTTCAGTTATTTTTTTTTTTTGAAAGAGAGAATAAGTAGGGGCAGGGGCAGGGGAGACGGAGAAAGCAGACTCTCCTCCAAGTAGGGGAGCTGACAAGAAACTGGGCTCCAGTTCAGGACTCCAGGATCATGACTTGAACCAAATACAAGTGTTTAACCAACTGAGCCATGCAGGTGCCCCTAAAAGCACTTTTTTTTAAAAGATTTTATTTATTTGACAGAGAGCGAGAGATCACAAGTAGGCAGAGAGGCAGGCAGAGAGAGAGAGGGGAGGAAGCAGACTCTCTGCAGAGCAGAAAGCCTGATGTGGGGCTCGATCCCAGGACCATGGGATCATGACCTGAGCCGAAGGCAGAGTCTTTAACCCACTGAACCACCCAGGCGCCCCCTAAAAGCACGTTTTATATTCAAGTTTTATCTGAAGTTAAATCATGACTAAAAAGACACCATTTTTTGACTCTAAGCATTTTCCTTCCATTCCAAATTAATCTGCCCTAAAAACATCTTGGCTTTCTCATTGACTTCACCTGTTGAAAAAGTTATATACAACTGGTATGATATTAACAGTTATGGTTCCAGAGTTTTTTTTGCAGACCCAATGTTAGGGAAACATCATGAGTTTCAAGGGCATGCTATTTGAATGTTGGAATGTTACCAGATTATACATTTATTGTTAATTTATATTGAAATTATAAATAGTAGAACTCTTTCCAATTTGGTTCTGAACTGAAACATAAATGCTTTACTTATTTTCTCCTTGGGCTACTTTAGAGGTAGAATAATAATTTCATGGGAAATTTCTTAAGAAAAAGAATTGGACTTCTTCCTTGAGAGGAGAGAAAAAAAATCTTGAGGATTTCTGCCTGTGCAACAAAGTTACTGATTTTTATAAAACATCAGTTAAAATACAATGATGAGTGTTTTCTCAGGACGTAAATAGAATTGCATCAAATATACTTGTTTAACTTTGTACTTCTTGCTTGTAGTGCAAATAGTCCTTTTTTATTATAATAGTAAGACTCTGTGAATTTTCCCAAAAATATATCTTGTATTTAACCTAAGAAGCATGTTATATAAAGCAAGATTTATTTTTCAAAGTATGATATTTATGTATATTTTTGTCTCTAGGAAATGCAGTAAAGAATCTAGTCGTCCTAGTAGAAACTCTGTCTTCTTATGGGAACACTTATGATTCACCATAGAAAAGAACTTGAAAACAAAATTATGAACTTGGATAATTTCCAGGTGGTCAAACTGATGCTTACTTCCTACTCTTTTCTCTTAACTAGATTCCCAGAATTTCATTATTTTCAGGATAAAATGAATCTTGAACTCCCATAACTTTTTCAATGTGATAATGAACTGAGCATTAAGTAGTGTGCTTGGGAAGGTGGAAAAGATGACGGAGGAGTAGGAGACCCTGTTTCAACCAGTCCCCTAATTTGAGCTACATATCTACCAGAACACTCTGAACATTTAGGAAATCAGTCTGAGATGTAAGATTATACACGTCTAGATCTCTATGAGACCAGAAGACATCAGTTGAGAGGTAAAGCAGAGTGGGGATACTCAGACTGATATCAGAGCATAAACAGTAGGGGGAGGGAGTCACCAGAAGAAGCCCATTAGAAAATAATACCCCAATACAAAAGGGCCCTGTGGTAGGGGACCAGCATTAACTTGGAGTCTGGTTAAAGAACTCAGAAAGTGCAAAAATTCTTAAGGGGCAACTGATGGAATCAGGTAGTCAGGAACATGGCCTAATTCCACTGACCCAGGCTGGCCAGTACTAATGATGATCCATGCCAGAGAGAGTGTGGCAGAGCCTCCAGTCCATGGTCCCTGAGCCCCCATCTTTCTGCTACTTGCACCACCACTTGGCTGGGTGGACTCCTGCCCACACATGATAGTCTGGTGTGGGCTCCTGCTTGTGCTCTCTAGGTCCACAGACTTCCACACTATTCATGCCCTGCATGGATCATGGGTTCTGTGCACTATCGCCCATGTGTTAGAGAGTCTGGTTTGGGCACCAGCTGGTGATCTCTATGACTGTGGTTTTCTGTCACTTGCCAAAGGGTCTGAATGATTCAAGGCCATGCCTGAGAGAATGCTGCATGATCTCTGGTCAGGATTCCTCAATGGCGGCCTTCCACAAACTACATGACCTTGGGCTCTGAACGCACCCTGCCTTGAGCCTGGACCATAGTCCTGGCAAAGGCAGCCTCCAGAAGGGGGCTCCCTGGACCAATATCACTCACACTTTTAGTGACAAGGTGGGTGAAGAGACAAGCAGACACCTCTCGTGACCACTGAGACAGTGGCTGTGGGAGCGCACTGATTGTGGGAGGTTGTGCTGTTCAGTGATGTTTGAAGTTGGGGGGGGTGTCTACATGATCTGGACCACAGAGGGGAGCAGGCTTAGGCTTCTCTCTAAGGCAGAGGTCTGGGTGCAGTTTGCTATCCACTAAACCTCCAAAAATCCACCAAAGGAATAAAACCTCCAGAGAACAAAACCCTGAAAAACTAATTTCCACAGAGCCCAGCCCCTTGAGAGGTATTGGGGAGAATCAGCCCAAACAAGACTGACTGAAAAACCATGCAGCAGGCTCCTCCTCCATAAGACAAGCTAAAAGTATGAGAAAATAATCACCACAGGGTCTCCAAAAACTATAAAACTCCAACATCAGGCAGAAAAATAATATATTAGCTAAAGGTATTTCCCTAAAACCTGTAAATTTCATAGATATAACTTTTTAAAAAATTCATTCTCACGTTTCTCGTATTTTAAAGAAATTTGAACATACTTACCATTACAATTAGAAGTTTAATACAACATAATTCATGGTATCCTTTTAACTTTAACTTTTTTCATATGTATACATGTGTTTTTTTTTTTCTTTTTCTTTTCTTTTTTCTCTCTTTTTTAAATATACAAATAGATACAAGTGTCAAGGTATTCCTTTTTCCCTATTCAATTCTTTCCCTATATACAAACCAGTTTTAATCTCCCTTTATGTCTGGAAAGTTGAGTTCTTTAACAAAGATATCAAGATACTCCCAGGAAGAATGAAAATAACATTCCTCACCCACACTGAGGATTTATAACCACCTTCCAACTTTTTCCTTTTCTTCTGTCAGTGTTTATGCATCTCTTTCTTTCTCTCTCTCTCTCTCTCTCTCTCTCTCTCTTTTCTGGTATTATATAAATCTGATTCTTGGAGTTTATTTTGTCTGGGTTCTTTTTGTTCCAATTTACTTTTGTCAGACTTTTTGTTTGTTCATTGCTGTTCATATACATTATGAATCTTACTTTGGGGGTTCATTTTGCTGGATCATCTCTTTTTCTTTTTCAATCCCTCTCTTTCTCTCCCTTTTTTAAAAATTTCTTTTTGGTGGTGACTTCCAATACTCTGCAATGTTCCAGATTGCACCTTGTCTGGATTTGTGGCTGATATATTCAGCTGTACATCCCCTCACTCACCTCTCACCAAAATTATTAGCAGGAGGAGGAGGAGGAGGAGGAGAAACTCCTAACAGAGAAGAAATTCAGAGACTGTGACCACTGGTACAGAACTATTGGATATCAACATAAACAAGGTTTTGGAAATGGAAATCAGGGAAAAAATTATCCAGGCACTACCTTGGTTTTCGAAGACCATTAGTGACAACATAGAATTTCTAAGGGCTGAAGTGAGAGCAAATCTGGCAGAAGTTAAAATTGCTATCAATGAGATCCAATCTAATCTAAGTACTCTAACAGCTAGGATAAAAAAGACAGAAGATCAACTTTCTGATCTAGAAAATAATGGATAGAAAAGAAGAATAAGGATGAGGCTTGGAAAAATAGCTTAGAAGCCATGACAACAGACTTAGGCTAATAAATGACACTATGAAATGTTCCAGTGTCAAAAATATTGGGAAGAATGCGGTGGGGAAGAGAGAACAGTAGAAGACATAATTGATTAAATCCTGAATGAAAAGTTTCCTGTGGACAAGATGGCGGGGAAGTAGGAGGAGGCACCTTTTCAACCTGTACCCTAAAGTGAGCCGATTATCTACCAAGCACTCATATCACCCATGAAATCAGCCTGAGCTCAGAATTATACACGTCTGGATCTCGACACGGGCAGAAGACGCTAGCGGGAAGGTAAAGTGGTGTGGGAATGGCGGACTGATATTGGAAGATAAACAAAAGGGGGAGGGAGCCACCAGAGGTGACCGGTTGGAAAGTAATACACCCAATAACAGGGACAGTGCCCTGCATAGGGGGACCAGCATTAACGTGGAGACTGGTTGAAAGCACTCTAAAAGAGCAAAGGATCGTGGTGGGGAAATTGTGGGAATCGGGGTGGCTAGGGAGAGGGGCTTAAGTCCCTGGTCCCAGGACAGCATCCCTTGGTGGTGAGCCAGAGAGAGTGTTGCAAAGAAACCTGGTCTTGGTCCCTAAGCCACCAGCGTGCCCAAGAACGCGTGTGATCTGGCTCCTCTGAGGGGATGGGAGCCACGCTGGTCGGCAGAACACGTGAGCCCTGCTATAGAGCCTGAGATGCGTGTGCCCCTCATCTTCCCCTGAGAGATGTACAAAGGCCCAGCCCGTGCCCTTTGATACGCACCATTGTTTCAGAGCCTAAGATGCATGCACCAAACTCTCCCCACAGAGAGGTGCACAAAGGCCCAGCCTGGTGCTTTCGGATCTACACCCTGTTCTCAGAGCCTGAGACCCGTGCATGACCCACAGCCTCCCCTGAAAGAGGTGAGTGCAAGCCGGGCGCTCATAGACCCAGAAAGACCAGGCACTCCCAGCCAGGGCCAGCGGGAAGATCTAAGTGTGCAATTGCTGCTTGGAACCTCTCTGGTGGTCTGTAGCTGCCCAGACAGCCGCCACTGCCATGGCTTTAGGTACAAGCAAAGGATCCTGTGTCCCGAGGAACTGTGATTCGGAACCTGCTCTGCCAGTGGCCAAGGGGGAACTTATTTGGGCTCTGCATTCAGACTGAGGCTTCTCTCTGAGAGGGAGGTTCGGGTGCACTTTGTTTTCCTCTAAAAATGCAAAAACCATCAAAAGTGGTCAAGGTGAGAGAAAAAAAAAAAAAAAGTGAACGAACATAAAAACCGCCAGAGAAAAAAAGCCTGAAAAAACCCAGTTTCCTCAGAGCCCACCCCCTTGAGGGCGGCGGGAGGACTTAACTAAGGGAACAGCATTGACTGAAAACCTACGTGACAGGACCCTCCTGCAGAAAACCAACCAAGAGGAAAAAAAAAAAAAAAAAAAAAGGACGACAAGAGAACAACCACCACTACTTCATAGGAAAACTTTTATTTTATACTCGTTCCCAAAACTCTGGGTTATTTTTTTTTACATAGATATTTTTAAAACCGATTTACCATCACAGTGAGCTTTCCAGTACTTCAAATTCCATAATAACCTCCTAACCTGAACTTTTTGATATATACCACTATGTTTTTTTTTTGCATTTCTATTTTTTGAATTACATTTTTAATTTTAGTTTAATTTAGTCTAGTTTATTCCTTTTTATTTTTATTTTCTAATATTCATATAGAGTTAAACTTCAAAGCAATCCCGTTTCCCCAATATATACTAACCCTATAGGCAAACCAATTTTTAATCCCCCTTGATCTTAGGAAAGTGGAGTACTTTAAGAAAGATATCAAGGTACATCCAGGTAGGATCAAAACAACCTTTCTTGCCCACACTGAGAATTTATAACCACTCTCCCAACTTTTCTTCCACCAGTGTTCCTGTGTTTTTTTGTTTGTCCTGATAGTATATAAATCTTACACTTGGGGTTCTTTTTGACGAGGCTCTTCCTTTGTTTGCATATACATATATTTTTTTTTCTCTTGTCATATTCTTTTATCAGTCTTTTTGTTTGTCTGATTTTGTTTGTCTAATTCATAAATCTTACCTTTGGGCCCATTTGGGCTGAACCTTCTCTTTCATCTTCCCTTTCTTTCCTCTCTCTCTCTCTCTCTCTCTTTTTTTTCTTTTTCTTTTATTTTGTCTCTCGTTTGGGTGGGGAATCCTGATTGCTCAGAAGTGTTCCAGGGTGCACTTTGACTGCACCAGAGTTGATACATCCAGTTACATCTGTTCAGTCATCTCCCACCAAAATGACTAGGAGGAGGAATGGCCAACAGAAGAAAAATACAGAGGATGGACCTTCAGCAACAGAGCTAACGACTATCAACATAGACAATATGTTGGAAAGAGAATTCAGGCTAACAATTATCCAGGCAATAGCAAGGTTGGAGAAAGCCATGGATGACCAAACGGAATTGATTAGGGCTGAGCTGAAAGCGACAAGAGATGATGTTCACAATGTTAGGGCGGAACTTAAAGCTACCAGGGTAGTGGTTCACAATGCTCTCAATGAATTCCAATCTAACCTAAATTCTCTCAAAGCTAGGATAACTGAGACAGAAGATAGAATTAGTGATCTGCAGAACAAACAGATAGAGAGAAAGGATCAGGAAGAAGCCTGGAACAAACAGCATAGAAACCACGAAAACAGAATCAGGGAAATAAATGGTGCCATGAAATGTTCCAAAGTCAGAATTATTGGAATCCCTGAAGGGGAAGAGAAAGAAAGAAGCTTAGAAGGTATAGTGGAACAAGTTCCTCATGAAAAATTTCCCAATCTAGCGAATGGAACCAGCATTCATGTACTAGAGGCAGAACGGACTCCACCCAAGATTATACATTCCAAAAAAAAAAAAAATCACGACACCTGATAGTCAAATTGAGAAATCATAATTGTAGATAAAATTTCTTGAAAGCAGCTAGGACGAAGAGGCTCCTTACTTACAGAGGAAAGCCCATCAGAATAACGTCAGACCTATCCACAGAGACCTGGCAAGCCAGAAAGGGATGGCAAGATATATTCAGGGCACTAAAAGAGAAGAACATGCAGCCAAGAATACTTTATCCAGCAAGACTGACATTCAAAATGGATGGAGAGATAAAAAGTTTCCAAGACCCGCAAGGCTTAAAAGACTACAAAACCACTGTGCCAACACTGCAGGAAATATTAAGGGGATTCTATAAAAGAAGAAAAATCCTAAGAATAGAATTTAACAGAAATATAGAGACAATCTACAGAAAGAAAGATTTTAAAGGTAAGTCGATGTCAATAAAAATGTATCTATCAATAATCACTCTCAATGTGAATGGCCTAAATGCGCCCAAAAACAGCACAGTGTTGCAGATTGGTTGAAACGACAGGACCCATCCATATGTTTTCTACAGGAGACCCATTTTGAACCTAAAGATACACCCAGACTGAAAGTAAAGGGATGGAGAAGGATCTTTCATGCCAGTGGCCCTCAAAAGAAGCCTGGGGTAGTGATTCTCATATCAGATAAATTAGATTTTAAACGAAAGACTGTCATCAAAGATACAGAAGGACACTACATAAACCTTAAAGAGACTATCCACCAAGATAATCTAACAATTGTAAATATCTATGCCCACAATATGGGAGCAGCCAATTACATAAGAAAACTGTTAATCAAGGTGAAGAGTCATAGTGAATACACTAATCTTAGGAGATCATAACATGCCTCTCAGAAATAGACAGATTATCAAATCAGAAAATCAATAAAGAAACAAGAGCATTGAATGACACATTGAGCCAGATGGACCTCATAGATATATACAGAACATTCCACCCTAAAACAACAGAATAATTCCTCTCAAGTGCATACGGATCCTTCTCAAGAATAGACCACATACTGGGTCACAAATCAGGACTCAACCAATACCAAAAGACTGAGATTAACGCCTGCCCATTCTTTTTTTTTAATTTTTTTTATTTTTTAAATTAAATTTATTATTTTCAGCATAACAGTATTTGTTATTTTTTTCACCACACCCAGTGTTCCATGCAATCTGTGCCCTCTATAATACCCACCGCCTGGTACCCCAACCTCCCACACCACCTGCCACTTCAAATCCCTCAGATTGTTTTACAGAGACCATAGTCTCTCATGCTTCTCCTCCCCTTCCAATTTCCCCCTACTCCCTTCTCCTCTCTAACTCCCCGTGTCCTCCATGCTATTTGTTATGCTCCACAAAGAAGTGAAACCATATGATAATTGACTCTCTCTGCTTGACTTATTTCACTCAGCATAATCTATCCAGTCCCTTCCATGTTGCTACAAAAGTTGGGTATTCATCCTTTCTGATGGAGGCATAATACTCCATAGTGTACATGGACCACATTTTCCTTATCCATTCGTCCGTTAAATGGGATCTTGGTTCTTTCCACAGTTTGGCAACTGTGGCCATTGCTGCTATAAACATTGGGGTAAAGATGGCCCTTCTTCGCACTACATCTGTATTTTTGGGGTAAATACCCAGGAGTGCAATTGCAGGGTCATAGATAAGTTCTATTTTTAATTTCTTGAGGAATCTTCACACTGTTTTCCAAAGAGGCTGCACCAACCTGCATTCCCACCAACAGTGTAAGAGGGTTCCCCTTTCTTCACATCCCCTCCAACACATTTTGTTTACTGTCTTGTTAATTTTGGCAATTCTAACTGGTGTAAGGTGATATCTCAATGTGGTTTTAATTTGAATCTCCCTGATGGCTAGTGTTGATGAACATGTTTTCATGTGTCTGATAGCCAATTTGTATATATTCATTGGAGAAGTCTCTGTTCATATCTTCTGCCCATTTTTTTATATAATTGCTTGTCTTGTGTGTGTTGAGTTTGAGTTCATTATAGATCCTGGATATCAACCTTTTGTCTGTACTGTCATTTGCAAATATCTTGTCCAATTCCGTGGGTTGACTCTTTGTTTTCTTGACTATTTCCTTTGCTGTGCAGAAGCTTTTGATTTTGATGAAGTCCCAAAGGTTTATTTTCACTTTTGTTTCCTTTGCCTTTGGAGACATATGTTGAAAGATGTTGTTGTGGCTGATATCGAAGAGATTACTGCCTATGTTCTCTTCTAGGATTCTGATGGATTCCTGTCTCATGTTGAGGTATTTTATCCATTTTGAGTTTATCATCGTGTATGGTGTAAGAGAATGGTCGAGTTTCATGTGTCTACATATTTCTGTCCAGTTTTCCCAGCACCAATTATTGAAGAGACTGTCTTTTTTCCACTTTATTTTTTTCCTGTTTTGTCAAATATTAATTGACCATAGAGTTGAGGGTCCATATCTGGGGTCTCTACTCTGTTCCACTGGTCTATGTGTCTGTTTTTATGCCAGTACCATGCTGTCTTGGTAACCACAGCTTTGTAAAAAAGCTTGAAATCTGGTAACGTGATGCACCCAGTTTTATTTTTGTTTTTCAACATTTCCTTAGTGATTCGGGGGTCTCTTCTGATTCCATACAAATTTATGGATTATTTGCTCCAGCTTTTTGAAGAATACTGGTGGAATTTTGATCGGAATGGAATTAAAAGTATAGATTGCTCTAGGCAGTATACACATTTTAAGAATGTTTATTCTTGCGATCCAAGAGCATGGAATGGTCTTCCATCTTTTTGTGTCTTCTTCAATTTCTTTCACGAGTGTTCTGTAGTTCCTCGAGTACAGATCCTTTACCTCTTTGGTTAGGTTTATTCCCAGGTATCTTATGGTTCTTGGTGCTATAGTAAATGGAATTGATTCTCTAATTTCCCTTTCTGTATTTTCATTGTTAGTGTATAAGAAAGCCACTGATTTCTGCACAATGACTTTGTATCCTGCCATGTTGCTGAATTGCTGTATGAGTTCTATTAGTTTGGGGGTGGAGTCTTTTGGGTTCTTCATATAAGGAATCATGTCATCTGCGAAGAGAGAGAGTTTGACTTCTTCATTACCAATTTGGATACCTTTTATTTCTCTTTGTTGTCTGATTGCTTTTGCTAGGACTTCTAATACTATGTTGAACCAGAGTGGTAAAAGTGGGCATCCTTGTCTTGTTCCTGATCTCAATGGGAAGGCTGCAAGCTTTTTACCATTGAGGATGATATTTGCTGTGGGTCTTTTATAGATAGACTTGATGAGGTTCAAGAATGTTCCCTCCATCCCTATACTTTGAAGCGTTTTGATCAGAAACGGATGCTGGATTTTGTCAAATGCTTTTTCTGCATCTATTGAGAGCACCTTGTGGTTCTTCTCTCTTCTCATATTAATTTGTTGTTATTACATTGATTGTTTTGCGAATGTTGAACCATCCTTGTAGCCCAGGGATGAATCCCATCTGGTCATGGTGGATAATCTTTTTAATGTGCTCTTGAATCCTGTTTGCTAGCATCTTGTTGAGAATCTTAGCATCCATATTCATCAGTGATATTGGTCTGAAATTCTCCTTTTTGGTATGGTCCTTGCCTGGTTTGTGGATCAGGGTAATGCTGGCTTCATAGAAAGAGTCTGGAAGTTTTCGTGCTGCTTCAATTTTTTGAAACAGCTTCAGGAGAATAGGTGTTATTTCTTCTTTGAATGTTTGGTAGAATTCCCCAGGGAATCCGTCGGGTCCTGGGCTCTTGTTTTTTGGGAGGTTTTTGATCACTCCTTCAATCTCATTACTTGATATCAGTCTATTCAGGTTGTCAATTGCTTCCTGGTTCAATTTGGGGAGTTTATAGTTTTCCAGGAATGCATCCATTTCATCAAGGTTGCTAAGCTTATTGGCATGTAACTGTTGATAATAACTGCTGATGATTGTTTGTACTTCCTTTGGTGTTAGTTGTGATCTCTCATTTTCATTCATAATTTTATGAATTTGTGTTTTCTCTCTTTTCTTTTGGATTAGTGTGGCCAGTGCCTTATCGATCTTATTGATTCTTTCAAAAAAACAACTTCTAGGGGAGTCAAGATGGCAAGGAAGTCGGAGGAGGCGCCCTTTCAACCTGCACCCTAAAGTGAGCTGATTACCTTCCAAAAAACTCTGATCACCCACGAAATCAGTCTGAGATGAGAATTATACATTTCTGGATCTCTACAGTAGCATAAGACACCAATGGGCAGGTAAAGCAGAGTGGGAATGGCGGACTGATATCGGAAGAGAAACAAAAGGGGGAGGCAGCCACCAGAGGCGACTGGTTGGAAAATAATACCCCAATATGAATGAGAGTGCCCTGCAACTGGGGACCAGCATTAACTTGGAGACTGGTTGAAAACACTCCAAAAGATGAAAGGATCCTGGGGGAAATTGTGGGAATTGTGGGAATCAGGGCTTAAGTCCCTGGTCCCAGGACAGCCTCCCCTGGTGCTGAGGCAGAGAGAGTGCGGGGTAGAAACCAGGTCTTGGTCCCTAAGCCGCCAGCGCTCCCGAGAATGCGTGGATTCGAGCTTCTGTGAGGGGATGGGAGCCAAGCCGGTTGGCAGAATGCACAAGCCCTGCTACAAAGCCTGAGATACGCATGCACGTCCCTCATGCTCCCCTGAGAGAGTTACACAGGCCTGGCCTGCACTCTTTTACCCGCGCCATTGTTTCAGAACTTCAGACATGCGTCCCAATCCCTCCCCTGACAGAGGTGCACAAAAGCACAGCCTGGTGCTTTCAGACCTGCGCCCCGTTCTCAGTGCCTGAGACATGCGCATGACCCATAGCCGCCCTTGAATGAGGTGCCTGCAAGTCTGGCACTCTTAGACCCAGAAAGACCAGGCATTCCCAGCCCAGGCCAGCGGGAAAATCTCAGTGTGCGATTCCTGCTTGGAACCTCTCTGGTGGTCGGGAGTTTCCAGACAGCCGCCACTGCCTTGGCTTTGTGTACAAGCAAAAGATCCTGCATCCCCAGGGACTGTGATTTGGAACCTGCTTTGCCAGCGGCCAAGGGGGAACTTATTTAGGCTCTGCACCCAGACTGAGGCTTCTCTCTGAGAGGTAGATCAGGGTGCGGTTTGTTTTCCTCTAAAACTACAAAAACCATCAAAAGTGGTCAAGGTGAGGGAAAATAAAGTGAAAAAACATAAACACCGCCAGAGAACAAAAGCCAGAAAAAAAAACAGTTTCCTCAGAGCCCACCCAATTGAGGGGGGTGGGTGGACTTAACTCAGGAAACATCATTGACTGAGAACCCACGTGGCAAGCCCCTCCCCCAAAAACCAAAAAAGAAAAAAAAAAGAGAAGAAAAAAGGACTAAAAGAGAACAACCACTACTTCATAGGAAAACTTTTATTTTTCACTCATTCCCACTATTCTGGTTCATTTTTTTTTTTACACATAGGTAATTTTTTTAACCTATTTACCATCACAGCGAGCTGTACAGTACATCAAATTCCATAATACCCTTCTAACGTGAACTTTTTGATACATACACCTAAGTTTTTCATTTGCATTTCTATTTTGAATTCCTTTTTTTAAAATTTTAGTTTAGATTAGTCTAGTTTATTCCTTTTAATTTTATCTTCTAATATTCATGTAGAGTTAAACTTCAAAGTAATCCCCTTTCCCCAATCAATACTACCCCTATAGATCAACCAACTTTTAATCCCTTTTATCTTAGGAAATTTGAGTCATTTAACAAAGATATCAAGATATATCCAGGAAGAATCAAAACAACCTTCCTCGCACACACTGAAAATTTATAACCACTCTCCCATTCTCCTCTTCCAGTGTTTCTGTGTTTTTGTGTCTGTACTGATAGCATATAAATCTTACACTTGGGGTTCTTTTCGACGAGGTTCTTTCTTTATTTGTATATATATATATATATATTTTCTCTTGTCATATACTTGTATCAGTCTTTTTGTTTGTCTGTTTTTGTTTGTCTAATTCATAAATCTTACCTTGGGGCCCATCTGGGCTGAACCTTCTCTTTTATCTCCCCTTTCTTTCCTGTCTCTCTCTCTCTTTTTTTTTTGTCTTTTCTATTTCTATTTCTTTTTCTTTTCTTTTGTCTCTTATTTGGGTGGGGAATCCTGATTGTTCAGAAGTGATTCAGGGTGCACCTTGACTGCACCAGAGTTGATACATCCAGCTACATCTGTTCAGTCATCTCCCACCAAAATGACTAGGAGGTGGAATGGCCAATAGAAGAAAAATACAGAGGATGGACCTTCAGCAACAGAGCTAACGGCTATCAACATAGACAATATGTTGGAAAGATAATTCAGGCTAACAATTATCCAGGCAATTGCTAGGTTGGAGAAAGACATGGATGATCAAATGGAATTGATTAGGGCAGAGCTGAAAGTGATGAGAGATGATGTTCACAATGTTAGGGCGGAGCTTAAAGCTACCAGGGAGGAGGTTCACAATGCTCTCAATGAGTTCCAATCTAATCTAAACACTCTCAAAGCCAGGGTGACTGAGACAGAAGATAGAATTAGTGATCTGGAGGGTAAACAGATAGACAGGATCAGGAGGAAGCCTGGAACAAACAGCTTAGACACCACGAAAACAGAATCAGGAAAATAAATGATGCCATTAAGCGTCCCAATGTCAGAATTATTGGAATCCCTGAAGGGGAGGAGAAAGAAAGAAGCCTAGAAGATATAGTGGAACAAATCCTTCATGAAAATTTTCCCAATCTCGCGATTGGAACCAGCGTTCATGTACTAGAGTCTGAATGGTCTCCACCCAAGATTATACATTCCAAAATAACATCACGACACCTGATAGTCAATTTGAGGAATTATAATTGTAGGTATAATCTCTTGAAAGCCGCCAGGATAAAGAGGCTCCTTACTTACAGAAGGAAAACCATCAGAATAACGTCAGACCTGTCCAGAGACCCGGCAAGCCAGAAGAGGCTGGCAAGATATTCAGAGCACTAAATGAGAAGAACATGCAGCCAAGAATACTTTATCCAGCATGACTGACATTCAAAATGGATGGCGAGATAAAGAGATTCCAAAACCGGCAGGGCTAAAAAGACTATGTAACCACCAAGCCGACACTACAGGAAATATTAAGGGGGGTTATATAAAAGAGGAAAATCCTAAGAATAGCATTGAACAGCAATATAGAGACAACCTACAAAAAGAAAGACTTCAAAGGTAACTCGATGTCAATAAAAACATATCTATCAATAATCACTCTCAATGTGAATGGCCTAAATGCACGCATAAAATGGCACAGTGTTGCAGATTGGATAAAACGACAGGACGCATCCATATGTTGTCTACAAGAGACCCATTTTGAACCTAAAGATACACCCAGACTGAAAGTGAAGGGATGGAGAAGAATTTTTCATGCCAATTGGCCTCAAAAGAAGGCTGGGGTAGTGATTCTCGTTTCAGATAAATTACACTTTAAATAAAAGACTGTAGTCAAAGGTACAGAAGGACACTACATAACCCTTAAAGGGACTATCCACCAAGATGATCAAACAATTGTAAATATCTATGCCCCCAATATGGGAGCAGCCCATTACACAAGAAAACTGTTAATAAAAATAAAAAGTCATATTGATATAAATACACTAATCATTGGAGATCTTAACATGCCTCTCTCAGAAAAAGACAGATCATCAAAGCAGAAAATCAATAAAGAAACAAGAGCATTGAATGACCCATTAGACCAGATGGACCCCATAGATATATACAGAATATTCCACCCTAAAACAACAGAATACTTATTCTTCTCAAGTGCACATGGAACCTTCTCCAGAATAGACCACATAATGGGTCACAAATAAGGACTCAACTGATACCAAAAGACTGTGATTATTCCCTGCACATTCTCAGATCACAATGCTTTGAAACTGGAGCTCAGTCACAAGGAAAAGTTCAGAAGGAACTCAAACACCTGGAAGCTAAAGGCCACCTTGATGAAGAATGCTTGGATCAACTAGGAAGTCAAAGAAGAACTGAAACAATTCATGGAAACCAATAATAATGAAGACACTTTGATCCGAAACCTATAAGATACAGCAAAGGCGGTCCTAAGGGGGAAATACATAACCATCCAAGCCTCCCTCAAAAAAATTGAAAAATCCAGAGCACAGCAGCTGTTTCTACACCTTAAAGAACTAGAGAATCAACAACAAATCAAGCCAACTCCACACATAAGAAGGGAAATCATCAAGATTAGAGCTGAGATCGAAGAGGTAGAAACCAGAGATACAGTAGAACGTATCAATAAAACTAGAAGCTGTTTTTTTGAAGGAATCAATAAGATCGATAAACCATTGGCCACACTAATCCAAAAGAAAAGAGAGAAAGCCCAAATTCATAAAATTATGAATGAAAAGGGAGAGATCACAATAAACGCCAAGGATGTAGAAACAATCATCAGAAGTTATTATTAACAGTTATATGCCAATATGCTAAGAAACCTAGATGAAATGGAAGCATTCCTGCGAAATTATAAACTCCCAAAATTGAACCAAGAAGAAATTGATAACCTGAAGAGACCAATATTTAGTAATGAGATTGAAGCAGTGATCAAAAACCTTCCAAAAAACAAGAGTCCAAGACCTGATGGATTCCCTAGGGAATTCTACCAAACTTTCAAAGAAGAAGTAACACCTATTCTCCTGAAGCTGCTTCAAAAACTTGAAGCAGCACGGAAACTTCCAGACTCTTTCTATGAAGCCAGCATTACCTTGGTCCCCAAACCAGACAAAGACCCTACAAAAAAGGAGAATTTCAGACCAATATCACTGAAGAACATGGATGCTAAGATTCTCAACAATATCCTAGCAAACAAGATCAAACAGCACATTAAAAAGATTATCCACCACGACCAGGTGGGATTCACTCCTGGGCTATAAGGATGGTTCAACATTGGCAAATCAATCAATGTGATAGAACAAATTAACAAGAGAAGGGGGAAGAAACACATGGTTCTATCAATTGATGCAGAAAAAGCATTTGACAAAATCCAGCATCCATTCCTGATTAAAATGCTTCAAAGTATAGGGATAGAGGGAACATTCCTGAACTTCATCAAATCTATCTATGGAAGACCCACAGCAAATATCATCCTCAATGGGAAAAAGCTTGCAGCCTTCCCATTGAGATCAGGAACACGACAAGGATGCCCACTTTCACCACTCTTGTTAAGCATAGTATTAGAAGTACTAGCAAAAGCAATCAGACAACAAAGAGAAATAAAAGGTATCCAAATTGGTAATGAAGAAGTCAAACTCTCTCTCTTTGCAGATGACATGATTCTTTATATGGAAAACCCAAAAGACTCTACCCTCAAACTTCTAGAACTCATACAACAATTCAGCAACGTGGCAGGATACAAAGTCAATGTACAGAAATTAGTGGCTTTCTTAATTGATTCTTTTAAAGATTTTATTGATTTACTTGACAGCGGAGATCACAAGTAGGCAGAGAAGCAGGCAAAGAGAGAGGAGGAAGCAGGCTCCCTGCTGAGCAGAGCGCCTGACGTGGGGCTCAATCCCAAGACACTGGGATCATGCCCTGAGCCGAAGGAAGAGGCTTTAACACACTGAGCCACCCAGGCGCCCCTGAGCTATAGTTTTTTTTTTTTAATAAATTGCATAAATGTTATGGATTTGGCATACATATTAGTTAGAGTCCAGTCCAGAGAAAAAGAGAACACACCAATTATTTAAACATATGCATTTGCTGTATGGAATTGTTTACCACATATTTCAGAATTGGGGTAACAAAAAGAAAGCACAAAGATATTATGGAATAGGAATGGTACAAAGCAGTTGTTACCCTCAGAGATCAAGGAACAAAAGAAACAGATTATAATTTTTAAACCATGGATGCTTGCAGACGGACTGATGACTGGCTTATGTAGCTAGAGCTGACCTTGGCATAGAATGAGCTGTGCACATACTGTAAGTCCTTCTGTGGCTCAGAGGGATCACAGTGCTTCCATCTTGACCTCATATCATGTAGTCATTGCTGGTGTAACTGCAGGGAGTGAAGAAATAGGCAGAAGCCATCCTGTAACACTCCTTTCACCAAGACATATCCCTCTGGGTCTCACTTTGTGCTATCCCAAGGATGGAGTTGGAAACTCATGGGCAATGTGGTTGTCTGTTGTCTGAAATGACCCACAAATTCCAAAAAGAGAAGTATGGGTTGAAGCTTAGGACAATAACATAATACTTGGCACAGAATATATCAATTCAATGGTAAAAAAAAAAAAAAATAAAAGGCACCCGCCATTTTTTATTAAAGTCAACAGACCATTTAGTTACTAGATGGGATTCTATACACACTAGACGATCATTGATGGAATTCCAGGTTTACTTGGCCATTAACAAGCTAATTGTAACTAGCACAATGTGATATCAAATCTCCTCACACTATGACAAATTTATAAATTAACAACAACAACAACAACAGCTCAATAGATCTTCACAGGTTTAGGAAATATTGGGAAATTATTGTGAGATATAAAGTTAGAGGACTTGGATTCCAGAAGTTGAGAATGAGAGTTGAATTCAGAAACTGATTTTACATTTTCAGAGCTCATAAATTTTCTGTTTAAAGCAGAAGCAATTTGGTCCTTTGGTGACTGTATTTCTGATTTGACCCATTTTTCAGTAAATGAGTACACACACGGATAAAATGATGATCCCTCGATTTGCACAGTGGTATCCATCAGGGTCAAGTAAAGAACTGGATTCCCTGGAATCATTCCAATGAGTAGAATCTATTGAAGGGGAGCAAGCATGGGTCTGAGAACCCAGAGATGAGCTACTGCTGGAAACCACTGCATGCCCTGGGGACAAAAAACAAGGAGATCATCTGAAGAGGAAGCAGTGCCTCTTGGAATTCTACAGTGTGGAGGAACATTGCAATTGCTCTCACTCCAGAGCTACAACCCGGCGTAAGAAGGAGAAATCCTGAAGCTTCCTCCAGGCTAGTCATATTCTGCCAGTGTTCAGGTGGGCTAACCCTCACCTCTGGACATCTATTATAGTAGCCTTGGTTATGCAAAACAAGGCTATAGCCTTTGTGTGTGAAGGTCAAGGCAAGCATGAAAAGAGATTAATTTAGAATGAGGATGATCAGCAAAAGAACTCCAAACTGTTTTCCAGCCCACCATTACAATACAATTTGTGAATTAGTAGCTCTCTTTTTAAAATTGATTAATTATTTTTAAAAAGAATTTATTTATTTTACAGACAGAGATGACAAGTAGGCAGAGAGGCAGGCAGAGAGAGGAGGAAGCAGGCTCCCTGCTGAGCAGAGAGCCCGATGTGGGGCTCAATCCCAGGACCTTGGGATCATGACCTGAGCTGAAGGCAGAGGATTTAACCCACTGAGCCACCCAGGCGCCCCTAATTAATTATTTTTAATGACTGGATTCCTGTATATGGGTTATGACTAGTTTACAGGATAAGAAATAGTTTGGATGGCTGTAAGGTTTTATGTTCTCCCAACAGCCAGGATCCTTCCAGATTTCACATATTTTAAAAAATGAAATATCTTATCATATTTCCTATAATAATAATTATCTATTAATTTTTATTGAACTTGCAGTGCCTATCAAAAATTTTACACATTTATTGTGAAGAAAATACAACCACCTACCATAATGGGGGTCCCTAACTCCTATGGAAAGTGGTTTAAATGTCAGACAGTGAACAAGACAGATTATGGCAAATACAAGCAAAAGTAATAGAAACAGAATGCTAGTACAGATCTTTTCCTTGTATTTTGTACAGCATATTATTTAGAAATGTGTTTTAAGAGATGGTTAAGACAGGAAGACTATATTGGGATTAAGTATTTTTTAAGATAAATTTTTATTTATCAGCTGCAATTGTGACATACCTTAGTGATATTTATTAAAGTATTCCCCAATTTTTGTATTCTAGTAACAAGTGAAAATGGCAATCCCCTTGTTCTTTACTTTGGCCAATAAAATGTGAATGGCAGTGTCATGTTTATTCCTAGGGGCACTTGAAGACTCTCCTCCCACTGCCAGAGGTAGCAGCAATTCTGCAAGTACTGCCACTGTGCAGGCCCAGGTCCTTAATGAGAAGAATGCAGGGAATCATAGCGGCTATGTTGTTTGAAGCTACCATAATATGAGTTTATTTTAATGCAGGGTGATTTTGCTTGTGTTGTTTGGTAGAGCAAGTGTTCAAAACAAAAGCAACTCATGCTTGCAAAGCCTGGCATCAATGAAGGATGTGGCAGCAATGATATGATCTAGTTCTTCATGATGGTGGCTTCATGGCTTGAGAAAATGGCTCCCAACTGTGGACCTTCCCTTTGCTACATATTTTACATTAAAAATACAAAAATAAAACAAAACACCTGAGGCCTGACAGACTCTTGGTAATGGAGGTTATTTGTGCATTATCAGTCTGTTGATGAGGTGCTTGGAGGAATACTAACCTCTGCACTGACGCCATCATGCAACACCTTGGTTGGTAGCAAACAGTAAATTCCCAGATTTATGCAATGGATGAGCTTCACACAGCTCACACATCTGAGCTGTGGGGCCTATTAAAATAATTAAAAGCATACATCTGCAAAACACTGATTAATGAGGCCTTCATAGCCTCAGCAAAATTCTCTATGGATAACCAAGGCTTAATTAAAAAAAAATATTTTCCATTTTATTTTAAAAGAAACTCATTGACCATGCATATAATACACAAATATTAAAATGGGGAGAACTTATTCCAAATTTTTTTTCTTAGAAATTTCAGAAGCAGAATGATTTCTACAGAAAAGAGACTTTGGAAATATCACAGAAGGCATTGTGCAGAAGGCCTGCAAATTTTTATGCCAGCATTCATCCTGTAAACGTTCCAGAGAACCTGCATTATGGTGGACGGCTGTGCCAATTTCTGAGAATACAAATGTGAAAGACATTTTCTCCAGTCTAGTGGGATTTAGAAACAACACATCAGTGGAAACAGAGTGGTCCTCTAGTGGAAGCATTTACATTGTTCAAAGCAAATTTACAGTCTAACGTTTAGGGTTAAATTTGATGCCATGCTTGGCTTTTAATAAATGACCAAGAAATATATCCTGAAAATATCCTAAATTCCTGCTCATTTTAAAACTCCATTCTTTAATGTCTGGGTCGATGTGCAATAATTGATTTACTGTAACTTCAAAGTCATCTGAAACCTAGATCTCCATCACACTTCCCTCCTTGAATGGTGGTAGTGCTGCTGATGGGCCAAATAAGATATGAAGAAATAGAATACATCCTGATCTTACTGTGGAGAATAAACATCTTCCCGTAGTTTTAAGTGGATGCTAAATACACAAAGCTAATTATTTTCCTGAACTGGTGTCCTTTAGAGATTAAATTGTAGTCTATTTCCTGCCCACTCATTGTTGTGTCAAGAATTCTCCAAGCAATGCAATATAACAATAGCAAGCATGATAGAGAGTATTCCTGCCATGCTGGTCCTTGAATATCTTTTGGGGAGACTTGAATTATGTTGCTAATTATTTCAAGTACCCTCTTTCCTTTGCTGGCATTGGCCCGCAGAATGTATGGTTCTTTCCTTTAACATCTCAGTGAGTGTTTTTTTTTTTTTTTTTTTTCCCAATTTATTTATTTTCAGAAAAACAGTATTCATTATTTTTTCACCACACCCAGTGCTCCATGCAAGCTGTGCCCTCTATAATACCCACCACCTGGTACCCCAACCTCCCACCCCCCCGCCACTTCAAACCCCTCAGACTGTTTTTCAGAGTCCATAGTCTCTCATGGTTCACCTCCCCTTCCAATTTACCCAAATTCCCTACTACTCTCTAACGCCCCTTGTCCTCCATGCTATTGGTTATGCTCCACAAATGAGTGAAACCATATGATAATTGACTCTCTCTGCTTGACTTATTTCACTCAGCATAATCTCTTCCAGTCCCGTCCATGTTGCTACAAAAGTTCGATATTCGTCCTTTCTGATGGAGGCATAATACTCCATAGTGTATATGGACCACATCTTCCTTATCCATTCATCCATTGAAGGGCATCTTGGTTCTTTCCATAGTTTGGCGACTGTGGCCATTGCTGCTATAAACATTGGGGTACAGATGGCCCTTCTTTTCACGACATCTGTATCTTTGGGGTAAATACCCAGGAGTGCAATTGCAGGGTCGTAGGGAAGCTCTATTTTTAATTTCTTGAGGAATCTCCACACTGTTCTCCAAAGAGGCTGCACCAACTTGCATTCCCACCAACAGTGTAAGAGGGTTCCCCTTTCTCCACATCCTCTCCAACACATGTTGTTTCCTGTTTTGTTAATTTTGGCCATTCTAACTGGTGTAAGGTGATATCTCAATGTGGTTTTAATTTGAATCTCCCTGAGGGCTAATGATGATGAGCATTTTTTCATGTGTCTGATAGCCATTTGTATTTCTTGATTGGAGAAGTGTCTGTTCATATCTTCTGCCCATTTTTTGATGTGTTTGTCTGTTTCGTGTGGGTTGAGTTTGAGGAGTTCATTATAGATCCTGGATATCAACCTTTTGTCTGTACTGTCATTTGCAAATATCTTCTCCCATTCCGTGGGTTGCCTCTTTGTTTTTTTGACTGTTTCCTTTGCTGTGCAGAAGCTTTTGATTTTGATGAAGTCCCAGAAGTCTATTTTCGCTTTTGTTTCCTTTGCCTTTGGAGAAGTATCTTGAAAGAAGTTGCTGTGGCTGATATCGAAGAGATTACTGCCTATGTTCTCCTCTAAGATTCTGATAGATTCCTGTCTCACATTGAGGTCTTTTATCCATTTTGAGTTGATCTTTGTGTACGGTGTAAGAGAATGGTCGAGTTTCATTCTTCTACATATAGCTGTCCAGTTTTCCCAGCACCATTTATTGAAGAGACTGTCTTTTTTCCACTGTATATTTTTTCCTGTTTTGTCGAAGATTAATTGACCATAGAGTTGAGGGTCCATATCAGGGCTCTCTACTCTGTTCCACTGGTCTATGTGTCTGTTTTTATGCCAGTACCATGCTGTCTTGGTGATCACAGCTTTGTAATAAAGCTTGAAATCAGGTAAGGTGATGCCGCCAGCTTTATTTTTGTTTTTCAACGTTTCCTTAGCGATTCGGGGTCTCTTCTGATTCCATACAAATTTTTGGATTATTTGCTCCAGCTCTTTGAAGAATGCCGGTGGAATTTTGATCGGAATGGCATTAAAAGTATAGATTGCTCTAGGCAGTATAGACATTTTAACGATGTTTATTCTTCCGATCCAAGAGCATGGAATGGTCTTCCATCTTTTTGTGTCTTCTTCAATTTCTTTCATGAGTGTTCTATAGTTCCTCAAGTATAGATCCTTTACCTCTTTAGTTAGGTTTATTCCCAGGTATCTTATGGTTCTTGGTGCTATAGTAAATGGAATCGATTCTCTAATTTCCCTTTCTGTATTTTCCTTGTTAGTGTATAAGAAAGCCACTGATTTCTGCACATTGACTTTGTATCCTGCCACGCTGCTGAATTGCTGTATGAGTTCTAGTAGTTTGGGGGTGGAGTCTTTTGGGTTTTCCATATAAAGAATCATGTCATCTGCGAAGAGAGAGAGTTTGACTTCTTCATTACCAATTTGGATACCTTTTATTTCTCTCTGTTGTCTGATTGCTGTTGCTAGGACTTCTAATACTATGTTGAACAAGAGTGGTGAAAGTGGGCATCCTTGTCTTGTTCCTGATCTCAACGGGAAGGCTGCAAGCTTTTTCCCATTGAGGATGATATTTGCTGTGGGTCTTTCATAGATAGATTTGATGAGGTTCAGGAATGTTCCCTCTATCCCTATACTTTGAAGCGTTTTAATCAGGAACGGATGTTGGATTTTGTCAAATGCTTTTTCTGCATCAATTGAGAGGACCATGTGGTTCTTCTCTCTTCTCCTATTAATTTGTTGTATCACATTGATTGATTTACGAATGTTGAACCATCCTTGTAGCCCAGGGATGAATCCCACCTGATCATGGTGGATAATCTTTTTAATGTGTTGTTGGATCCTGTTGGCTAGGATCTTGTTGAGAATCTTAGCATCCATATTCATCAGTGATATTGGTCTGAAATTCTCCTTTTTGGTATGGTCCTTGCCTGGTTTGGGGATCAGGGTAATGCTGGCTTCATAGAAAGAGTCTGGAAGTTTTCCTTCTGCTTCAATTTTTTGAAACAGCTTCAGGAGAATAGGTGTTATTTCTTCTTGGAAGGTTTGGTAGAATTCCCCAGGGAATCCGTCAGGTCCTGGGCTCTTGTTTTTTGGGAGATTTTTGATCACTGCTTCAATCTCGTTATTAGATATCGGTCTATTCAGGTTGTCGATTTCTTCCTGGTTCAATTTTGGTAGTTTATATTTTTCCAGGAATGCATCCATTTCATCAAGGTTGCTAAACTTATTGGCATATAACTGTTCGTAGTAACTTCTGATGATTGTTTCTACTTCCTTGGTGTTAGTTGTGATCTCTCCCCTTTCATTCATAATTTTATGAATTTGGGATTTCTCTCTTTTCTTTTGGATTAGTGTAGCCAGTGGCTTATCGATCTTATTGATTCTTTCAAAAAACCAGCTTCTAGTTTCATTGATACGTTCTACTGTATCTCTGGTTTCTCCCTCATTGATCTCAGCTCTAATCTTGATGATTTCCCTTCTTATGTGTGGAGTTGGTTTGATTTGTTGTTGATCCTCCAGTTCTTTAAGGTGTAGAGACAGCTGGTGTGTTCTGGATTTTTCAATTTTTTTGAGCAAGGCTTGGATGGCTATATATTTTCCCCTTAGGACCGCCTTTGCTGTATCCCATAGGTTTTGGACCGAAGTGTCTTCATTCTCATTGGTTTCCATGAATTGTTTCAGTTCTTCTTTGATCTCCTGGTTGATCCAAGCATTCTTAAGCAAGGTGGTCTTTAGCTTCCAGGTGTTTGAGTTCCTTCGGAACTTTTCCTTGTGATTGAGCTCCAGTTTCAAAGCATTGTGATCTGAGAATATGCAGGGAATAATCTCAGTCTTTTGGTATCGGCTGAGTCCTGATTTGTGACCCAGTATGTGGTCTATTCTGGAGAAGGTTCCGTGTGCACTTGAGAAGAATGAGTATTCTGCTGTTTTAGGGTGGAATGTTCTGTATATATCTATGAGGTCCATCTGGTCCAATGTGTCGTTCAATGCTCTTGTTTCTTTATTGATTTTCTGCTTCGATGATCTGTCTAATTCTGAAAGAGGCGTGTTAAGATCACCTACGATTAGTGTATTCATATCAATATGACTCTTTATCTTGATTAACAGTTTTCTTAAGTAATTGGCTGCTCCCATATTGGGAGCATAGATATTTACAATTGTTAGATCATCTTGGTGGATAGTCCCTTTAAGGATTATGTAGTGTCCTTCTGTATCTCTGACTACAGTCTTTAGTTTGAAGTCTAATTTATCTGATATGAGAATCGCTACCCCAGCCTTCTTTTGAGTCCCATTGGCATGAAAGATGCTTCTCCACCCCTTCACTTTCAGTCTGCGTGTATCTTTAGGTTCAAAATGGGTCTCTTGTAGACAGCATATGGATGGGTCCTGTCGTTTTATCCAATCTGCAACCCTGTGCCGTTTTATGGGTGCATTGAGGCCATTCACATTGAGAGTGATTATTGATAGATACGTTTTTATTGACATCGAGTTACCTTTGAAGTCTTTCTTTCTGTAGACTGTCTCTATATTTCTGTTCAATGCTATTCTTGGGATTTTTCCTCTTTTATAGAACCCCCTTAATATTTCCTGCAGTATCGGCTTGGTGGTTGCATAGTCTTTTAAGTCTTGCCGGTCTTGGAAACTCTTTATCTCTCCATCCATTTTGAATGTCAGTCTTGCTGGATAAAGTATTCTTGGCTGCATGTTCTTCTCATTTAGTGCCCTGAATATATCTTGTCAGCCTCTTCTGGCTTGCCAGGTCTCTGTGGACAGGTCTGACGTTATTCTGATGGGCTTCCCTCTGTAAGTAAGGAGCCTCTTTGCCCTGGCAGCTTTCAAGAGATTATACCTACAATTATAATTTCTCAATTTGACTATCAGGTGTCGTGATGTTTTTTTTGGAGTGTATAATCTTGGGTGGAGACCGTTCAGCCTCTAGTACATGAACGCTGGTTTCATTCGCGAGATTCGGAAAGTTTTCATGAAGGACTTGTTCCACGACATCTTCTAGACTTCTTTCTTTCTCCTCCCCTTCAGGAATTCCAATAATTCTGACGTTGGAACGCTTCATGGCATCACTTATTTCCCTAATTCTGCTTTCGTGGGATCTAAGCTGTTTGTTCCAGGCTTCCTCCTGATCCTTTCTCTCTATCTGTTTGTCTTCCAGATCACTAATTCTATCTTCTGTCTCAGTTACCCTAGCTTTGAGAGAGTTTAGATTGGATTGGAACTCATTGAGAGCATTGTGGACCTCCTCCCTGGTAGCTTTAAGCTCTGCCCTAACATTGTGAACATCCTGTCTGGTCGCTTTCAGTTCGGCTCTAATCAATTCTGTTTGGTCATCCATGGCTTTCTCCAACCTAGCTATTGCCTGGATAATTGTTAGCCTGAATTCTCTTTCCGACATATTGTCTATGTTGATAGCCGTTAGCTCTGTTGCGGAAGGTCCATCCTCTGTATTTTTCTTCTGTTGGGCATTCCTCCTCCTAGTCATTTTGGTGGGAGAAGACTGAACAGATGTAGCTGGATGTATCAACTCTGGTGCAGTCAAGGTGCACCCTGGAACACTTCCTGATCTCCGTCTCAGAAGCCTCAGTCTGGGTGCAGAAGCTGAATAAATTCCCCCTTGGATGCTGGCAGTGCAGGTTCCACGTTGCAGACCCTGGGGGCGCAGGATCTTTTGCTCGTCCCCAAAGCCAAGGCAGTGGCGGCTGTTTGGGAGCTCCTGACCGCCAGAGAGGTTCCAAGCAGCGATCGCACACTGAGATTTTGCCGCTGGCCAGGGCTGGGAGTGCCCGGCTTGCGCGCACCTCTTTTCAGAGGCGGCTGTGGGTCGGGCGCGCGTCTGGGGCACTGAGAATGGGGCGCTGGTCCGTAAGCCGCAGGCTGGGCTTTTGCGCGCCTCTGTCCGGGGAAGAGTTTCGCGGGCGCGAGGCTTAGACTTTGAAACAATGGCCCGGGTCAAGAAGCGCCCCAGGGCCTTAGAAACCCAGGAGAGCTGGAGCGACGTGCACGCGCATCTCAAGCTTTGTGGTAGGGCTAGCGCAAGTTCTGCAGACCGGCTCCCATCCCCTCACAGGAGCCGGAACCCCGCGCTCTGGGGCACGCTGGCGGCTTAGGGACCAGGAGCCGGTTTCTCCGCCGCACTCTCTCTGCCTCCGCGCCGGGGAGGCCGTCTGGGACCGGGGACTCAAGCCCCTGTCCCTAGCCGCTCCGATTCCCACAGTTTGCCCCCGCGATCCTTTGCTGTTTTGGAGTGCTTTCAACCAGTGTCCGAGTTAATGCTGGTCCCCAGACGCAGGGCACTCTTGCTCGTATCGGGGTATTACTTTTGCACCGGTCGCCTCTGGTGGCTCCCTCCCCCTTTTGTTTATCTTCCGATATCAGTCCGCTGTTCCCATTCCGCTTTACCTGCTCACTGGCGTCTTCTGCCCCTGTAGAGATCCAGACGTGTATAATTCTGATCTCAGGCTGATTTCATGGGTGATCAGAGTTCTTTGGTAGGTAATCAGCTCACTTTGGGGTACCAGCTGAAAAGACGCCTCTTCCTAGTACCCCGCCATCTTGTCCCCTCAGTGAGTGTTTTTGAGAGCAGGAAACACTCCTCTGTGGAAGACAGAGATGAAATGTTTATACTATGAGAAGAGATAGTCATGCAGCATTTATCAGAACTATGAGCTGCCTGAGCTGGGCTTCACTCTGTTCAGGTTTATTTCCTGGAGGTGCTGACTGAGGTGAGACCCCAACCAGACGCATTAAGGTTAGTCTTTTGATCACTATATGGGAACAACTGGATTGCTTCTCCAAATATAATGGCTATCAAGAGGAAAGACAGTTCTTTGAAAGTTTAGAGAAAAGCAAACTGTACCCAGGCTTCCACCTCAGAGAAATGCCTCAGTCTATTCCCCTCTGGATGGCCCAGAACACATAGACTACCCCTCTGCCAACTTCCACTGGCAGAGCACGGTTGCAGCCACTGTCTCAGGGGTCATAGGAGCTCCAGCTTGTCTCTGCACCACAGTGCTACTAAAACTGCAAGCAACATTTGTCCAGGGAAACTGCTTTTTATTAAGCCAGAATTACCCTGATCCCCAAACCAGGCAAAGACCCCATCAAAGAGGAGAATTTCAGAACAATACCCCTGATGAAGATAGATGTCAAGATTCTCAACCAGATTGCAATTAATAGGATCCGACAGTACATTGAGAGTAGTATGCACCACAGACAGGTTGGGTTTATACCTGGGATGAAAGCATGGTTCAACATTCGCAAATTAAACATTGTGATAGACAAATCAATAAGAGAAGAGAGGAAAAAAACCTGGTCCACTCAATTGATGCAGAAATAGCATTTGACAAAATCCAGCATCCGTTTCTAATTAAAACCATTCAGAGAATAGGGATAGAGGGAAAATTCCTAAACTTTATCAAATCTATCTATGAAAAACCCACAACAAATATCAATCTCAATGGGGAAAAGTTGACAGCCTTCCCTTTGAGATCAGGAACATGAAAGGATGCCCACTCACACCACTACTGTTCAGCATAGTATTAAATGTCCTAGCAACAGCAATCAGACAACAAAGAGAAATAAAATGTACTCAAATTGGCAAAGAATAAGTCAAACTCTCTCTTTTGACAGATGACATGATACTTTATATGGAAAACCGAGAATATTAGAACTTACATAGCAAATCAGCAATGTGCAGGATACAAAACCAATGTACAGGGGTGCCTGGGTGGCTCAGTGGGTTAAAGCCTCTGCCTTTAGCTTAGGTCATCATCCCAGGGTCCTGGGATCGAGTCCCACAATGCGCTCTCTGCTCAGCATGGAGCCTGCTTCCTCCTCTCTCTCTGCCTGCTTCATTGCCTATGTGTGATCTCCGTCTGTCAAATCAATGAATAAAATCTTTAAAAAAATCAATGTACAGAAATCACTTGGTTTCTTATACACTAACAATGAAAATATAAAGGGGGAAATTAGATAATTTATTTCATTTACTATAGCACCAAAAACCATAATATACCTTGGAATAAAACTAGCCAAAAAGGTAAAGGATCTGTACTCAAAGAACCACAGAACACTCATGAAAGAAACTGAAGAAGACACAAAAAGATGGAAAAGCATTCTATGCTCTCAGATCAGAAGAATAAACATTGTTAAAATGCCTATACTACCTAGAGGAGTCTATATTTCCAATACCATCCCGATCAAAACTCCACCAGCATGTTTCAAAGTGCTGGAATAAGCCATCCTAAAATTTGTAGGGAGCCAGAAGAGACAACATACTGCTAAGGAAATGTTGAAAACAAAAACAAAAAACAAACCTGGGGCTATCACGCTACCTGATTTCAAGCTCTACTACAAAACTGTGGTCATCAAGACAGCATGGTACTGACACAAAAACAGACATATCGACCAGTAGAACAGAGTAGAGAGTCCAGAGATGGATCCACAGCTTTATGATCAAATAATCTTTGACAAAACAGGAAAAAATATCCAGTGGAAAAAAGACAGCCTCTTTAATAAATGCTGCTGAGAAAATTGGAGAGCTATGTGTAGAAGAAGGCACTAGACCATGCTATCACACCATACACAAAGATAAACTGAAAATGGTTAAAAGAACTCAATGTGTGGCAAGAATTCATCAGAATCCTAGAGGATAACATTGATAGTAACCACTTTGACATGGGCCACAGCTACTTCTCTCAAGACATGTGTCCAAAGGCAAAGGAAGAAAAAAGTGAAAATGAAATTTTGGGACTTCATTGAGATCAAAAGATTGTGCACAGCAAAGGGAAGAGTCAACAAAACAAAGAGGCAACCTACAGAATTGGAAAATACATTTGTAAATGACACTACATACAAGAGGCTGATATCAAAGATTTATAAAGAACGCCTCAACCTCAAAACTCAAAAAACAGATAATCACATTAAAAAATAATAATAAGGGCAGAAGACATTAATAGACGCTTCTCCAAAGCAGACATACAAATGGTAACAAACAGGAGAAAAAAAAACCTGCTCATTTTTATTAGCCATCAGGAAGATTTCATCAGGGAGATCCTCCAGGGTAAATCCTTTACCCCTTTGGTTAGGTTTTTTCCCAGGTATCTTATGGTTTTTGGTGCCATAGTAAATGTAATCGATTCTCCAATTTCCCTTTCTATATTTTCATTATTAATGTATAGGAAACCAACCAATGTCTTTACATTGGTTTTGTATCCTGCACATTGCTGAATTGCTGTATAAATTCTAGTAGTTTGCAGGTGGAGTCTTTGGGTTTTCCATATTTAAGTATCAGGTCATCTGTGAAGAATGAGTGTTTGACTACTTCATTGCCAATTTGAATTTTTTTAAAATTTCTCTTTGTTGTCTGATTGCTGTTGCTAGGACTTTTAACACTATGTTGAACAATAGTGGTGAGAGTGAGCATCCTTTTCGTGTTTCTGATCTCACAGGGAAAGCTGCCAGCTTTCCCCATTGACAATGATATTTGCTGTGGGTTTTTCATAGATAGATTTGATGAAATTTAGGAATGTTCCCTCAATCCCTATACTGTGAATGCTTTTAATCATAAACAGATGCTGTACTTTGTCAAATGATATTTCTGCATCAATTGAGAGGACCATGTGCTTTTTCTCTCTTCTCTTATTGATTCGTTGTATCACAGTCATTTGCAAGTGCTGAACCAACCCTGCATCGCAGGGATAAACCCCACCTGGTCATGGCGGATAATCTTTTTAATGTACTGTTCGATCCTAATAGCTAGGATCTTGTTGAGAACCTTGGCATCCATATTCATCAGGGATATTGGTCTAAAATTCTCCTTTTTGATGGGGTATTTGCCTGGTTGGGGGAAAAGAGTAATGCTGGCTTCATAGAATGAATCTGGAAGTTTTACTTGTTCCTTTAATGAATTTTCAAGAGAATCTGAAGAAAGAATATTCAACAAAACAGGTATTACTTCTTCTGTGAATGTTTGGTAGAATCCCCAGGGAATCCGTTAGGTCCTGTGCTCTTGTTTTTTTGGGAGGTTTTTGATCGCTGCTTCAATCTCGTTACTAGATATTACTCTATTTAGGTTGTCAGTTTCTTCCTATTTCAGTCTTGGAAGTTTGTTTCCAGGAATGTATCCAGTACTCCTAGATTGCTTAACTTATTGGCGTAAAACTGTTGCTAATTTCTGATGATTGTTTCTATTTCCTTTGTTTTAGTCATGATATCTCCCCTTTTATTTATAATTTTATTAATTTGGGTCCTCTCTCTTTTCTTTTGGATTACTTTGCTTTATTGATCTTACTGATTTGTTCAAAGAACCATCTTCTTGATTTTTTGATGTGTTCCACTATCTCTAGATTCTATCTCATTGACCACTTCTATAATGATTATTTCCCTTCTTATGCATGCAGTTGGCTTAATTTGTTTTTTTTTTTTTTTGATTTTCCAGTTCTTTAAGGTGAAAAGAGAGCTAGTATATTTGGGATTTATCATTTTTTTGAGTGAGGCTTGGATGGCTATCTATTTCCCCCTTTGGACCACCTTTGCCATATCCCATAGGTTTTTGAACTATAAGTCTTCATTCTCATTGGTTCCATGAATTGTTTAAGTTCTTATTTGACTTACTAGTTATTAAGCAGCGTTGTCTTTAGCTTTCAAGTGTTTGAATTCCTTCCAAAGTTTTTCCTGTGGTTGAGCTCCATTTTTAAAGCATTGTGGTGTGCGAATGGGCAGGCAATAATCTCAATCTTTTGGTAGTGGTTGAGCCCTGATTTGAGACTCAGTATGTGGTCTATTCTGAAGAAAGTTCCATGTGCACTTGAATGGAATGTTCTGTATATATCTATGAGGTCCATCTGATCCAATGTGTCATTCAAAGCTCTTATTACTTTCTTGAGTATCTGCTTGGTTGATCCGTCTATTACATGTGGCATGGCATGTTAAGATCCCATACTATTAATTATTCTTATCAATCTGATTATTTTGATTAGCAGTTGGCTGATGTAGTGGGCTGCTCCCATACTGGGGGCATAAATATTTACAATTGTTAGATCATCTTGGTGGATAGACCCATGAAGAATGATATAGTTTCCTTCTGCATCTCAGAATAATGACTTTAGTTTAAAATCTAATTTATCTGATATGAGAATTGCTACACCAGCTTTCTTTTGAGGTCTGTTGCCATGAAATATGGTTCTCCATCCCTTCACTTTCAGTCTGGATCTATCTTTAGGTTTCAGAAGGGTCTACTTTAGACAGTGTATGTACAGGTCCTGTCAATTTATCCAATCTGCTACCCTGTGCCATTTTATGGGAGCATTTAGGCCATTCACATTCAGAGCTGTTATTGCAGTATCGTAGCCAATGAGGTTTATCCGAGGTGCAATTATTGCTAATTGAAATATATATTTTTATTGACATCATGTTGCCTATGAAGTTCTTGTTTCCATAGATTGTCACTGTAAGTTTCTGTTCTTTGTCACTCTGTGGTTTCTTGTTTTTTTATAGAACCTCCCCCCTTAACATTTTTTGTAGTGCCAGCTTGGTAGTCATGTACACTTTTAAACTTTGCCAGTCTTGGAAGCTCTTTATCTCTCCATCCATTTTGAATGTCAGCCTGGCTGGATAAAATATTCTTGGATGAATGTTGTTCTCATTTATTTCCCTGAATACATCTTGCCAGCCTTTCTGGCTTGCCAGGTTCCTGGGGAAAGGTGTGACGTTATTCTGATGGTCCTCCCTCTGTATGAAGGGGTCTCTTCTCTCTAGCTACCCTCAAGACATATTCTGATTTTATAAATCAGGAATCTCACATTTATGAGTCTGGACATCTTCCTAGTCTCATTGTTCTTGGGTGGTGTCCGTTTTGCTTCTAGGACATAAACACTAGCTCCATTCTCCAGATTAGGAAACTTCTCATCCAGGATTTATTCAACTATATCTTCTACTGTTCTCTCTTTCTACACCCCCACCATTCCCAATATTTTTGACACTGGAACATTTCATAGCGTTAGAGTACTTAGATTAGATTGGATCACATTGATAGAAATTTTAACTTCTGCCAGATTTGCTCTCACTGCAGCCCTTAGAGATTTTATGTTGTCACTAATGGTCTTCAAAAACCTATGTAGTGCTTGGATAATTGTTACCCTGATTTCCATTTCCAATATCTTGTTTATGTTGATATCCAATAGTTCTGTACCAGAGGTCACAGTCTATGAATTTCTTCTCTGTTCGCTATTCCCCCTTCTAGTAATTTTGCTGAGAGGTGGGTGAGGGGATGTACAGCTGAATATATCAACCATGATCCAGGCAAAGTGCAATCTTTAACATTGCAGAGTATTGAAAGTCATCACAGAAAAAAGAAGAAGAAGAAGAAGAAGAAGAAGAAGAAGAAGAAGAAAAGAGGGAGAGAGAAAAAAAAAAGGCCCAATCAAAATGAACCCCCAAAGTAAGATTTATAATGTATATGAACAGCAATGAACAAACAAAAAGGCTGACAAAATTAAATTGGAAAAAAGAAGAACACAGACAAAATAAACTCCAAGAATAAGAGTTACATAATACCAGAAAGAGAGAGAGAGAGAGAGAGAGAGAGAGAGATACAGAAACACTGACAGAAGAAAAAGAAAAACTTGGAAGGTGGCTATAAATCCTCAGTGTGGGTGAGGAATGTTATTTTGGTTCTTCTTGGGAGTATCTTGATATCTTTGTTAAGGGACTCAACTTTCTGGAGATAAAGGGAGATTAAAACTGGTTTCTATATAGGGATAGGGTTGGATAGGGAAAAATGAATACCTTGACGCTTATATCTATTTTTATATTTTAAAAAAAAGAGGAAAAAAAAGGAAAGAAAAAGAAAAACACATGCATATATAAAAAAAGTTCAAGTTAAAAGGTTGTCATGAATTATGTTGTATTAAACATCTAATTTTAATGGTAAGTATGTTCAAATTTCTTTAAAAAACAAGAATCCTGAGAATGATTTCTTTTAAAGCACTGTAGGCCACCATGGGCACTGAGGCACTGTCTGACACAGCCTGGGCCACAACCTCCAGACAGCCACTTAGACAGTGGACCCCATATCCTGCAGGAGGAAACTGCCATGGACAGAAGTCGTCTCATCTACTCAACCTGGATATTCAGGCATCTCTCGCCAGACTGTAGCTCAAATCCCTGCCTATGTGGAAACCTGAAGCCCAGGTGTACTCCTCCTTCCCTATGGCAGGAAACCTGGCTGATGAGATGGATGTCCAACCCTCAGAGTGGAACCAGCTGCATGGGCCATAAGACCACAGTCACTCATGGGAGCTGCCCTGGGCACAAACAAGCGTTGTGACCTTCAGCATGAGCCTGCTTTCAAAAAAAACCCCCTCAGTAGCTGGGCCAGGAACCCACAGAGCAGGCCTTCCAGGTTCCTAGGGCCAAATGCTCAATGTCTTTTGTCATTTCCAGGCATCAACCCAGAACCTGTCTCTGGTATTCCTCTTTTGGGGGTCCCCGATACCGAAAACAGCAGTCTTCCCTTCCCCCAGAGAAACCATACTCTTGGGATCTGAGCAGGATCCCCTGAGATGAAGAATCTCCCATGGCCCCATGATCCACCCCTACATTTTGCGACCGTCCTGTACACACAATCCAGACAGAAAAGACTGTGCTACTGCCTCCATGACACCTTAATTTCAGTACAATATGAGCTGCACTCAGGGACTGCTGATCGGGCCAGTGATTACTTCGGCCCTCACCCAAACCCTAGTTCACGCTTGCAGATTTCTGTCCCGAAAGCCCTGACCAACATGCCCTCAGGAAGGGGCCTCTGGAGCCACACTGGACGACCGTGCCTATCCTTCCAAAGGAAACTCTGCCCTTCTCTGTTGCCCAAACCCTGAAGATTAGGAGCAAAGTACAAAGTGCCTGAGCCCACCTCCATTTTGAAGAACATTCTGGACCCAAATCTGCATTGTGACACACAATGAGCACCTGCCTCCAAGCAGATATAAAAGTCAAAGGCCCTGAGTCAGAAGATTGAACCTGACATTCCTCTAGGACTTCATCGATGCCCGAGCTTAGGTTTTCAGGTGCCTATCCACAGGGGCCTGTTCCCCAATACCAACTTATATTCCAACATGTGGTCCCTGAGTCACACTAAAGAACCCCTCCTGTCCCCAGTAGGATACCTTGCTCTTGGTAGCTGTGTCCCAGATACAGTGTAGGAGAATCCTGCATGGCCCTCTGAACAACCAACATTCTAATTTCTCCATGGATACCAACCAGTATTGTGATCCAACAGCATGAAACACCATGTCAACTCAGGCTGCTTGGAACTTATCCTCAGAGCCACCAGATCATACCTGCCATGTTACTCAGCTGAAATGGATCTTGGTGGTGTGCTTTCCAGGCATCCATTCTGGAGAGCTCTGCTACCCAAATTTTCCATATGGGGTACGGTGGAGCAAAAAAAACCAGATTCGCCCTTTATACTAGAAGGAAACCTTGCTGTTTAGAGCATCTCACAAGTCACCCCGTGGGAAATCCTCCGTGGCCTCTCGCAACACCTCTCCATTATTTGGTCATCATAGACACAAACTACAGTGTGAGCAAACATCTGACATCCGCCCTTACTTAAGTGGTGAATAGCTAGAATCAGCCGCTGCACACTGGAACTGCCTTTTGCTTGGCACTGAATTTAACCGTAGTTTGTGTTTACCATTCTATCCTCACCCTCCTGGTCCCTAAACCCTCTTGATAGGGAATTATGGAGCCACGATGCAGCATTCTGCCTGCCTACAGAAAGAAGAAGTGCCTGGTGAGTCTGCCTAGAATACCAACATGAGCATTCACCTGCATGGCCCTTAACGGCACCCTAATAAGATAGGCCGCCATGGGCATTCAGACTCTGTCTCACACAGCCTGAGCCACGACTTCCAGTCAGCCATGCAGGCAGTGGGCCCCATATCCTGCAGGTGGGACCTGTTTTGGCCTGAAGCCGTGACATCTACTCAACCTGGATATTCAGGCATCTCTCCCCAGACCGTAGCTCAACTCCCTCCCTATGGGGGAACCTGAAGCACAGGAGAACTCCTCCTTCCTGATGGCAGGAACCCTGGATGTCGGGATGGGTGTCAAACCATCACAGTGGGAACCAACTGCATGGCCCATGAGACCATGCTCACTCATGGGAGCCACCCTGGTCACAAACAGGCATTGTGACCTAAGCCTGAGCATGTTTTCAAGCAAACCCTCTCACTTGCACCTCCTGGATCATGCATTGCAGGCCTGGAACTCCATTTGTCCCAAATCATAACCTTTGGTGGGATATTCCAGGAACCCTGACCCAGAGCCCATCTATGTAATCCCTGTGTTGGTAACCCTAAGATGGAAAACAGCACTCTTCCCTTCCCTGAAAATGCCACCAACCTATTGGGTGCTGCTAGGATCCTTAGATAGGTAAAATCTCCCAAGTAACCATGAGACAACATCTGCATTCTGAGGCCATCCAGGACACACAATCCAGATATAAAAGCTTGTGCTAATGCCTTAGAGTAACCGTATTTACAGTTTCTGACGAGCTGTACTCCAGGTCTATGCATTGGGCCTGTGATTGACTCGCCACAAACCCTAACCCAAGTTTGTCTTTGCAGACTTCTCTCCCAAACCATGGCTCACATGCTCAATTATCTGGTCTTTGGAACACCCCACGGGACTGTGCCTGCCATCCCCAAGGAAACTTTGCCCGTCACAGTTGCCCAAAGCCTCCCAATAAGGAGAAATCTGCAAGGCCACTGAGTCTACCCCAAAATTGGGGGGTACATTGGGCACTAATGCGCAGTCTGAAAACCCTGATCTCCTACATCCAGGCAGACACCCAAGTCAATGGTCCTGAGTTAGAAGATTGAACCTGACATGCTTATAGGACCTTATTCAAAACCTAGATTAGGTTTTCAGGCATTTGTCCTCAGAGGCCTGTTCTGGAATACCAACCTATGATACAACATGTGGTCCCCAAGCAACACAACAGAACAATTCCTGTCCCCAGAAGAAAACCGTGCCCTTGGACCTGTGTCAAACCCTCAGGGAAGGAGAATCCTGCAAGGCCCCTTTGCCACCAGCACAATCTAAGATTTCCCTGTTAACAAATGAGCATTATGACCCATGTGCAAGACATTCCATGTCAACTCAAGACCTTGGCACTTCGCCCCAGAGCCACCAGAATAAACCTGCTATGTTCTTCTGTGGCAGTGGTCAATGGAGATGTATTTTCCTCGAATCCATTTTGAAGAGCTCTGCTACCCAGACTTTCCACATGGGGGATCCTGGAGCAAACACACCAGACTCCACCTGTCCAGTTGAAGGGAACCTAGCTGTTTGGAGCATCTCACAATTCCCTGCATGGGAAATCCTCCATAGCCTCTGGACATGATCCCTCCATTTGTCGGTCAACATAGACACAAATTCCAATGTGAGCAAACATCTCACATCAGTCCCTACTCACGTGCTGGATATCTCGAATAAGAAGGAGTACATTGGAATTGCCTTCCGCCTGGCACTGAATTTAACCGTAGCTGCTGTTTACAATTGCATCCTCACCTTCTGTTCCCCAAGACATCTTGACAGGGAATTCTGGAGCCACAACACAGCATTCTGCCTTCCCCAAAGAAAGAAGAATTGCCTGGTTAGTCTGCCTAGCAATGCAATGTGAGGATCAATTTGCTCCTCCCTCGAGGGAACACCAATTTATAGGCTGCCCTGGCCACTAGTGCTGTGTCTGACAGAGCCTGAGCCCCCACCTCATGTCAGCCTTCTAAAGAGCAGGGCCCATATCTAGCATGTGAGACTGGCCATGGCCAAAGTCTGTCATCTCTACACATCACTGATATTCAAGCATCTGTTCCCAGACCTTTCCTGGAATCCCTGCCAATGGGGGAACCTAAAGCACAATATAGAGCTCCTCCTTCTCCATGGCAGGATACCTGACTGTTGGAATGGGTGTCCAACCCTCAGAGTGGGAGCCTGCTGCATGGTCAATAAGACCACGCACACACCTGAGGGCCGCCCTGGGAAAAACAGGCATTATGACCCTCAGACTTAGCATGCTTTCAAACAATCCCTCTCAGTTGCACCACCAGGATCCCATAATGCAAGCCTGGTACACCCCTAAGCACAAATCCTAACACTTGGTGAGATTTTCTAGGCGTCCAGACCCACAGCCCGTCTTTGAAATCCCTGTTTTGGTCCACCCCTAAGATGGAAAACAGCACTCTTCCCTTCCCCAAAAAAGCCACCAAAGTATAAGGAGCCAGCAGGTTCCTTAGAGAGGAAAAATCTCCCATGGTCCCATGAGACCACACCTGCATTCCGAGGCCATCCTGGACAAACAATCCAGATAGAAAAGCCTGTCCTACCTTTTTCCAGTCAACCTAATTATAGTTCCTGAGAAGCTGCCCTCCAGATCTAAGCATTGGGCCTGTGATCACCTTGCCACTAACCCTAACCCGAGTTTGTGTGTACAGAGTTCTCTCCCAAAACCATGGCTCACATGCCCTCTAGTATGGGGTCTCTGGAGCCACACCACAGGACTGGGCCTGCCATCCCCAAGGAATCTTTGCCAGTCACTGTTGCACAAACCCTCCAGATTAGGAGAAATCTTCAAGGACCCTGAGCCAACTTCAATATTGGAGGCCATTCTGGAAGCAAATGCACAGTCTGAACAACCCTGATCACATAAATTCAGGCAAACACCCAAGTCAATGGGCCTGAGGCAGAATATTGTACCAGACATGCCCTTAGGACCTCATTGGGACCCTAGAATAGGTTTTCCAGCATCTGTCCTCAGAGGCCTGTTCTGAAATATCACCTTATAATACAAATTTTGGTCCCTGAGCCACACAACAGAACTTGTCCTTTTCCCAGAATGAAACCATGCATTCGATCTGTGCCAAACCCTCAGGGTTGGAGATTCCTGTACAGCACCTTAGCTAACAGCACATTCTAAGATCTCCCTGGTAACAAACAAGCACTGTGGCCCAACTGCAAGATATTCCATGTCAAATCAAGGCCTTGGTACTTCACCCCGGAGCCAGCAGAAAGAACCTGCTATGTTCCTCACCTGCAATGGTCAATGGAGGTGTGCTTTCCAGGCATCCATGTGGGTGAGCTCTGCTACCAAACTTTCCTAGAGCAAACAAACCACACTCTGCCTTTCCAGCAGAAGAAAGCCTTGCTGTTTGGAGCATCTCACAAGCCTCAGCATGGGAATCCTCCGTGGCCTCTTGATGCCACCTCCCTTCATTTGTCAGTCATCATAGACACAAACTCCAGTGTGAGCAAACATAGATCTGCCCTTTCTCAGGTGCTGGATATCTTGAATAAGTCACTGCACATTGGAACTGCCTTCAGCTTGGCACTGAATTGAACCGTAGCTTGTGTTTACAATTCCATCTTCACCCAACTGGTCGCCAAGCCCCCTTGATAGAGAATACTAGGATCACAACACAGCATTTTGTCCTGTTCATAGAAAAAGAAGTGCCTAGTGAGACTGCCCAGAAATCCCAAAAAGGATCAATCAGCTCGGCCCTCGAGGGAACCCCAATTTATAAGCTACCCTGGCCATAAGTGCTGTATATGACAGAGCCTGAGCCCCGACCTAGTGTCAAGAACTCAGAGAGCGGGCCTCTTATCTAGCATGTGAGACCAGATATGGCCCGAGTCCATCATCTCTACCCATACTTGGTGTTCGGTCACCTGTCCCCAGAACTTGACTGGAATCCGTGCCATTGGGGGAACCAGAAGCAAAATAGAGAACTCCTCTTTCCCCATGGGGGAAAAAAAAAAAAAAAAACCTGGCTGTTGGAATGGGTGTCCAACCCTCAAAGTGGGAGCCAGCTGCATGGCCAATGAGACCACGCCCACTCCTGAGGGCTGCCCTAGGCACAAAAAGGCATGGAGAGCCTAAGCCTGAGTATGCGTTCAAACAAGCCCTCTCAGTTACCCACCAGGATCACACATTGCAGCCTGGTATGCCCATAAGCCCAAATCCTAACCCTTGGTGGGATTTTCCAGGTGCCCAGATCTGAGACTGTCTCTATAATCACTGTTATGGGGCACCCTTAAGATGTAAAACCACACTCTTCCCTTCCCCGAAAATGCCACCAAACTATGGAGAGCTGCCAGGATCCTTAGAGAGGAAAAGTCTCCCATGGACCCATGAGACAACACCAGTATTCTGAGACCATATGGGACACATAATTTAGATAGAAAAGCCTGTGCTACCACCTTCCACTCACACTAATTACAGTTCCTGATGAGCTGCACTCCAGGTCTACCCATTGGGTTTGTGATCATCTCACTACTAACCCTTACCCAAATTTCTGTTTGCAGGATTCTTTCCCAAAACGATGGATCACATACCCTCCAGGATGTGTTCTCTGGAGACACACAACTGTACTGTGGCTTCTTCTATCCCCATAGAACTGTGCCCATCACAGTTGCCCAAACTTTCCAGATTAGGAGAAACCTGCAAGTCCCCTGAGCCCACCCCAAAATTGGAGGCCACTCTGGATAAAAATGTGCAGTCTGAAACACCCTGATTACCTTCTTCCAGGCAGACAACCAGTCAAAGATCCTGAGTCTGAAAGTTTAATCTGACATTCCCCTAGGACCTCATTGGAAACCCAGATCTGGTTTTCAGGCATCTGTTCTCAGGGGCCTGTTCTGGAATACAAACTTATGATACAACATGTGGTCCCTGAGCCACACAACAGAATATGTCCTGTCCCCAGAAGGATACCGTGCTCTTCGACCTGTGCCAAACCCTCAGAATAGGAGAATCCCACAAGGCCCCTTAGCCACCAGCACATTCTAAGATCTCCCTGGTAACAAACCAGCATTGTGGCCCATCTGCAAGAGATCCCATGTAAACTCAAGGCCTTGGTATTTCACCACAGAGCCACCAGATGAACCTGCTATGATCCTCAGCTAGAAAGGTCAATGGAGGTGTGCTTTCCAGACATCCATGCGGGAGAGCTCTGCTACCCAATCTTACCGCATGGGAGACACTGGAGCTAACAAACCATACTCCACCTGTCCAGTAGAAGGAAACCTTGCTGTTTAGAACATCTCACAAGGTCCAGCATGCGAAATCCTCCATGGCCTCTTGACGCTACTCCTCCCAGTTGTTGGTCATCATAGACACAAACTCCAGTGTTGGCAAATACTTGAAATCTTCCCTTACTCAGGTGCTGGATATCTCAAATCAACCGCTGCACATTGGAACTGGCTTCCTCTTGGAAATGAATTGAACTGAAGTTATGTTTACAATTCCATCCTCACCCTACTGGTCCCCAACCAGTCTGGATTGGGAATTCTGGAGCCACAACACAGCATTTTAGAAAGCAGAAAGGCCTGGTGAGTCTGATCAGAAACTCCACATGAGGATCAATCTGTTCGTCCCTCAAGGGAACCCCGATTATTGGGCTTCCCAGGCCACTAGTGCTGGGTCTGACAGAGCCTAATCACCGACTTTGTGTCACCAACCACAGGGAGGGGCACATATCCAGCATGTAAGACCAGCCATGGTGTAGGGCCATCATCTCTACCCAACCATTTTATTCAGGCATCTGTCCTAGATCTTTGCTTGAATTCCAGCCAATGGGGGAAACTGAAGCACAATGGAGAACTCCTCCTTCCACATGGCAGGAATCCGGGCTCTTAGGATGGGTGTCCAACCCTCAGAGTGGGATCCAGCTGCATGATGAATGAGACCACGCCCACTACTGAGGGCCACCCTGGGCACAAACAGTCACTGTGACCCTCAGCTTGAGCATGCTTTCAAACAAACACTCTCAGTTGCACCTCCAGGATCCCGCATTGCAGGTCTGGTACACCCCTAGGCCCAAATGCTAAACCTTGGTGGGATTTTCCAGGTGCCCAGACCCAGAGCCCATCTCTGGAATCCCTATTTTAGGACCCACCATAGGTGGATCTGCCCTCTTCCCTTCCCTGAGAAACCCACCAAACTATAGGCTCCCTATAGAAAGGAAAAAGGAATCCTTAGAAAGGATCCTTAGAAAGGAAAAATCTCCCATGGACCCATGAGACCCACCTGCATTCTGAGGCCATCATAGACACACAATCTAGATACAAAAGCCGGTGCTACCGCCTTCGAGTAACCTGATCTACAGTTCCTTACAAGCTGCCCTCTAGGTCTATGTATTAAGCTTGGGATCACCTCGCCACTAACCCTAACCAGAGTTTGTGTTTGCAAACTATTCTCCCAAAACCATGGCTCACGTGCTCTCCACGATGGGGTCTCTGGAGTCAAACCACAAGACTGTGCCTGCCAACCCCAAGGAAACTGTGCCCATCACATTTGCACAAACCCTCCACATTAGGAGAAATCTGCAAGGTCCCTTAGCCCACCCCAATATTGGAGGCTCTTCTGGACACAAATGCACATTCTGAAAGACCCTGGTCACCTAAATCCAGGCAGACATTCAAGTCAATGGTGCAGAGTCAGAAGATTGAACCTGGCATGCCCCTAGGACGTCATTGCAAACCTAGATTATCTTTTTAGTCATCTGTCCTCAGAGGACTGTTCTGGAATACCAACTTATGATACTACATATGGTCCCTGAGACCCACAACAGAACATCCCCTGTCCCCAGATGGAAGCCGTGGTCTTGGACCTGTGTAAAACCCTCAGGGTACATGAATCCTGCACGGCACCTTAGCCACCAGCACATTCTAAGATCTTACTGGTAACAAACCAGCATTGTGACCCAACTTCATGAGACTCCATGTCAACTCAAGGCCTGGCTACTTCACCCCAGAGCCATCAGAATGAACTTTCCATGTTCCTCAGCTGCAATGGTCAATGGATATGTACTTTTCAGCATCCATGTGGGAGTCCTCTGCTACCCAAACTTTTCACATGGGGGACACTGTAGCAAACAAACCAGACTCCCCCTGTCAAGTAGAAGGAAACCTTGCTGTTTGGAGCAATACACAAGCCCAAGCACTGGAAACCCTCTATGGCCTCTTGAAGCCAACCCTCCATTTGTCAGTCATCATAGACACAAACTCCACCATGAGCAAACATCTGACATCTGACCTTACTTAGGTGCTGGATATTTGAATCAGCCGCTGCACACTGGAAATGCCTTTCGCTTGACACTGAATTTAACCATAGCTTTGGTTTACAATTACATCCTAACTCTACTAGTCCGCAAACCCATTTGATAAGGAATTCTGGACCCAAAATGCAACATTCTGCCTTCTCCTTAGAAAGAATGGCCTGATGAGTCTTCCCAGAATCTTCCCATGAAGATCAATCTACTCAGCCCTCGAGGGAACCCAAATTTATAGTTTGCCTTAGCCACTAGTGCTGTGTCTGACAGAGCCTGATCCCCAAACTCATGTCAGCCACCCAGAGGGTGAGGCCCATATCCAGCATGTGAGATGAGCCCTGGCCCAGGGCTGTCAACTCTACCCATCCTAGGTAATCAGGCATCTACCCCAGACCTTTGCTGGAATCTGTACCAATGGGGGAACCTTAAGCACAATAGAGACAACTCCTTCCCCATGGCAGGCATCCTGGCTGTTGGGATGGGTGTCCAACCCTCAGAATTGGAACCAGCTGCATAGCCAATGAGACCACGCCCACACCTGAGGGCCGCCTGGGAACAAGCAGGCATTGTGACCCTCTCAGCTTGAGCATGCTTTCAAACAAACGATCTCAGTTGCACCTCCAAAATCCCACATTGCAGGCCTGGTATGCCCCAGTCCCAAATCCTAACACTTCCTTGGATTTTACAGGTGCCCAGGCCCAGAGCCCGTCTCTGGAATTCTTTGTTTTGGGGAACTCCTAAGATGGAAAAACAGCACTCTTTCCTGACAGGAAAAAGCCACTAAACTATGGGGAGCTGCCAGGATCCTTTGAGAGGAAAAATCCCCCATGGACCCATGATACCACCCTTGCATTCCTAGGCCATCCTGCAAAGTGAATCCAGATATGATAGCATGTGCTACAGCCTTTGAGTCACCTGATTTTTATTTCCTGACATGTTGCCCTCCAGGTCTATGCATTGGGCCTGCGATCTCCTTGCCACTAACCCTAATTCGAGTTTATGTTGCTGACTTCTCTTCCAAAACCATGGCTCACATTCCCTCCAGGATGGGGTCTGTGGAAACACATCACAGGACTGTACCTGCCATCCCCATGGAAATTGTGCCCATCACAGTTGTCCAAACCCTCCAGATTAGGAAAAACCTGAAAGGCTCCTGAACCCACCCCAATATTGGAGGCCACTCTGGACACAAATGTGCAGTCTGAAACATCCTTATCACCTCCATCCAAGCAGACACCAAAATCAATGTTCCTGAGTCAGAAGATTTAACCTGACATCCCCCTAGGACTTCATTGGAAACTCAGATTAGGTTTTCAGGCACCTGTCCTCAGAGGCCTGCTCTGGAATACCATTATGATAGAACATATGGTCCCTGAGCACCACAACAGAGCATCTCCTGTCCCCAAATGTAATCCCTGCACTTGGACCTGTGTCAAACATTCAGGGTAGATGAATTCTGCACGGCCCCTTAGCCACCAACACATTCTAAGAAATCCCTGGTAACAACCAGCATTGTGACCTATCTTCATGAGATTCCATGTCAAATCAAGGCCTTGCTACTTCGCCTCAGAGCCACCAGAACAAAGTTGCCATGTTCCTTAGCTGCAATAGTCAATGGAGGTGTGCTTTCAAGGCATCCATGTGCTCTGCTACGCAAACTTTCCACATGGGGGACCCTGGAGCAAACAAACCAGACTGTCCCTGTCTGGTAGAAGGAAACCTTGCCATTTGGAGCATCTCGCAAGCCCCAGCGTGGGAAATCCTCCAAAGCCTCTTGACGCCACGCCTCCATTTGTCGGTCATCATAGACACAAAGTCCAGTGTGAACAAATATCTGACATCCGCCCTTACTGAGGTGCAGGATATTCTATTCATCTTTTGCACACTAGAACTGCCTTTCACTTGACACTGAATTTAACCATAGCTTGGGTTTACAAGTCCATCCTCAACCGACTTGTCCACAATCCCTCTTGGTAGGGAATTCTGGAGCCCCAGTGCAGCATTCTGCCTTCCCTGTAGAAAGAAAAAGTGCCTGATGAGTTTGCCCAGAAACTCCACGTGAGGATCAATCAGCTCGGCCCTCGATGGAACATCAATTTTTATGCTGCCCTGGTCACTAGTGCTATGTCTGACAGAGCCTGAGCCATGACATAGTGTCAGCCACCATGAGAGCAGGGCCCATAACCATTATATGAGAGTGGCCATGGCCCAAGTCTGCCATCTCTACCCATCCATGTTATTCAGGCATCGGTCCCAAGACCTTTGCTGTACTCCCTGCCAATGGGGGAACCTGAATCACAATTGAGAACTCCTACTTCCCCATGGCAGGAATCTTGGCTGTTGCGATGGGTGTCCAACCCTCAGAGTGGGAAGAGCTGCATAGCCAATGAGATCACGCCCACACATGAGGGCCACCCTTGGCACAAGCAGGCATTGTGGCCCTCAGACTGAGCATGCTTTCAAACATGTCCTCTCAGTGACACCATCAGGATCCCGCAATGCAGGCCTGGTATGCCCCAGTACCAAATCCTATCCCTTGGTCGGATTTTTCAGGTGCCCAGACCCAAAGCCCGTCTCTGGATTCCGTTTTGGGGCACCCCTAAGATGGAAAACAGCACTCTTCACTTCCCTGAGAAAGCCACCAAATTATCGGGAGCCACCAGAATCCTTAGATAGGAAAAATCTCCCATGGACCCATGAGACCACAGCTGCATTCTGAGGCCATTCTGGACACAGAATCAGATACAAAAGCCGGTGCTACCACCTTTGAGTCACCTGATTTACTGTTCCTGACGTGCTGCCCTCCAGGTATGCATTGGGCCTGGGATCCCTTCGCCACTAACATTAACCCAAGTTTGTGTTTGGAGACTTCTATCCTAAAACCATGGCTCACGTGCCCTCCAGGTTATGGTATCTGGAGCCATACCACAGGACTATGCCTGCCATCCACAAGGAAACTATGCCTGTCAATGTTGCCCAAACCCTCTAGATTAGGAGAAACCTGCAATGCCATTGAGCCCACCCCAATATTGGAGGCTGCTCTGGAAGCAAATGCACAGTTTGAAACACCCTGATCACCTTCCTCAAGGCAGACACCCAAGTCAATTGTCCTAAGTCAGAAGATTGAATCTGACAGGCCCCTAAGACTTCATTTGAATGCTAGATTAGGTTCTCAGGTATCTGTCCTCAGAGGCCTTCTGGAATACCAACTTATGATACAACATGTTGTCCCTGGGCCACACAAAAGAACATCTCCTGTCACCAGAAGGAAGCCGTGCTCTTGGACCTGTGTCAAACCCGCAGGGTAGATGAATCCTGCACGGCCCCTTAGCAACCAGCACATTCTATGATCTCCCCAGTAACAAACCATCATTGTGACCAATTTTCATGAGACTCCATGTAAAATCAAGGTCTTGATATTTCGCCCTAGAGCCACCAGAACAAACCGGCCTTGTTCCTCATCTTCAATTTTCAATAGAAGCATCCAAGCGGGAGTGCTCTGTTACACCAACTTTCCCCATGGGGAAACCGGAGCAAACATACCAGAATCCCCTGTCTGGTAGAAGGAACCTTGCTGTTTGGAGCATCTCACAAGCGCCAGCGTGGGAAATACTCAGTGGTCTCTTGACGCCTCCCCTCGATTTGTTGGTCATCATAGACACAAAATCCAGTGTGAGCAATCATCTGACATTCTCCATTACTCAGGTGCTGGATATTCGAATCAGACCCTGCACACTGGAACTGCCTTTCTCTTGGCACTGAATTTAACCGTAGCTTGGGTTTACAATTCAATCCTCACCCTAGTGGTCCAAAAGCCCTCTTGATAAGGAATTCTGGTGCCACAATGCAGCATTCTGCCTTCTCTATAGAAAGAAGGGCCTGCTGAGTCTGCCCAGAAACTCCACCTGAGGATCAGTCTACTCGGTCCTCGAGGGAACCTCAATTTATAAGCTGCCCTGGCCACTAGTGCTGTGTCTTACAGAGCCTGATCCCCTACACCGTGTCAGCCACCAAGAGACCAGGGCCCATATACAGCATGTGAGACTGGCCATGGCCCAGAGCCATCATCTCTACCCATCCTTGGTATTCAGGCATCGCTCCCCAGACCTTTCCTGGAATCCCTACCAATGGGATAACCTGAAGCATAATAGAGAACCCCTCCTTCCCCATGGCAGAAATGTTGGCTGTTGGGATGGGTGTCCAAACCTCAGAATGGGAGCCAGCTGCATAGCCAATGAGACCACGCCCACTCCTGAGGGCTCCCCTGGGAATAAGCAGACATTGTAACCATCAGCCTGAGCATGCTTTCAAACAAGCCCTCTCCGTTGCATCAACAGGATCCCACACTGCAGGCCTGGTATGTCCCTAGGCCCATATCCTAACTCTTGGTGGGATTTTCTAGGCGCCCAGACCCAGAGCATGTCTCTGGAATCCCTGTTTTGGGGTACCCCTTAGATGGAAAACAGCACTAGTCCCTTCCCTGAGAAAGCCACCAAGCTATTGGGACCCGCCAGGAACCTTAGAGAGGAAAAATCTCCCATGGACCCATGAGATCACATATGAATTCCGAGGCCATACTGGACACACAATCCAGATAGAAAAGGCTGTGCTGTCACCTTCAAGTGACCTTATTTACATTTCCTGACATGCTGCCCTCCAGGACTATGCCTTGGGCCTGCGATCACCTCGCCACTAACCCTAACCCGAGTTTGTGTTTGCAAACTTCTCTCCCAAAACCATGGCTCACATGACTTCTGGGATGGGGTCTCTGGAGTCACACCACAGGACTATGCCTGCCATCCTCAAGAAAATGTTGCCTATCACAGTTGCCAAAAACTGCCAGATTAGGAGAAACATGCAAGGCCACTGAGCCTATCCCTATATTGGAGGCTTCTCTGTATGCAAATGCTCAGTCTGAAACACCCTGATCACCTTGATCCAGGCACACAGCCACGTCAATGGTCCTGACTCAGAAGAATGAACCTGACATGCCCTTCGATGTTCGTGGAACTCTGCATTAGGATTTCAGGAATCTGTCCTCAGAGGCCTGTTCTGAAATAACAATTTATGATACAGCATCTGGTCCCTGAGCCTCACAAGGAACATCTATTTCCCCAGAAGGAAGTCGTGCTATTTGGCCTATGTCAAATGCTCATGGTAGATGAATCCTGCATGGCCAATTAGCCATCAACACATTCTAAGATCTCCCTGGTAACAAACCAGCATTGTGACCCATCTTCATGAGACTCCATGTCAACTCAAGGCCTTGCTAATTCGCCTCAGAGCCACAAGATGAACCTGCCTTGTTGCTGAGCTGCAATGCTCAATGGAGGTGTGCTTTCCATGCATCCATACGGGAGTGCTCTGCGACCCAGTCATTCCACATGGGGGACCCTGGAGCAAAGAAACCAGACTCCTGTCCTGTGGAAAGAAATCTTGCGGTTTGGAGCATCTCACAAGACCCAGCGTGGGAAATCCTCCATGGCCTCTTGATGACACCCTTCCATTTGTCGGTCATCATAGACACAAAATCCATCTTGACCAAACACGCAACATCCACCCTTATTCAGGTGCTGGATATCTCTAATCAGGCGCTGCACACTGGAAATGCCTTACACTTGGCAATGAATTTAACCATAGCTTGGGTTAACAATTCCATCCTCACCCTACTGGTCCCCATGCACTCTTGACTGGGAATACTGGAGGCACAACACAGCATTCTGCTTTCCTCATAGAAAGAAGAAGGGCCTGGTGAGTCTGCCCAGAAACTCCACCTGAGGATCAATCTACTCGGCCCTCGAGGGAACCCCGACTTATAGGCTTCCCTGTCCACTAGTGCTGTGTCTGACCAAGCTTGAGCCCAGACATCATGTCAGCTACCTAGAGGGCTGGGTCCATATCTAGCAAGTGAGACCAGCCATATCCCAGGGCACTCATCTCTACCTATCCTTAGTATTCAGGAATCTGTCCCCATGCCTTTGCTGGAATTCCTACCAATGAAAGAAACTCAAGCACAATAGAGAACTCCTCCTTCCCCATGGCAGTAATGTTAGCTGTTGGGTTGGGTGTCCAACCCTCAGAGTGGAAGCCAGCTGCATGGCCAGTGAGACCACACCCACTCCTGATGGCTGTCCTGGACACAAGCAGGCATTGTACTCTCAGCCTGAGCATGCTTTCAAACAAACGCTTTCAGTTGCACCTCCAAGATCCCGCTTTGCTGACCTGGTATGCCCCTAGACCCAAATCGTAACCCTTCGCAGGAATTTCCAGGCGCCCAGACCCTAGCCTGTCTCAGGAATCCCTGATTTGGGGCTCCCCTAAGATGGAAAACAACACTCTTCCCTTCCCTTAGAAACCACCCAACTATTGGGACCCGCCAGGATCCTTAGAGAAGAAAATCTCCCATAAACCCATGAGAGCACAGCTGCATTCCAAGGCCATCATGGACACACAATCCAGATACAAAAGCCTGTGCTACCACCTACGAGTCACCCTATTTACAGCTCCTGACAAGCTTCCCTCCAGGTCTATGCATTGGGCCTGTGATCACCTCGCCACTAACCCTAACCTGAGTTTGTGTTTGCAGACTTCCATCCCAAAACCATGGCTCACATTCCCTCCAGGTTGTGGTATCTGGAGCCACACCACAGAACTGTGCCTACCATCCCCAATGAAACTGTCACTGTCACTGTTGCCCAAACCCTCTAGATTAGGAGAAAACTGCAATGCCCTTGAGCCCACCCCAATATTGGAGGCAGCTGTGGATGCAAATGCGCAGTCTGAAACACCCTGATAACCTCCATCAAGGCAGACACCCAAGTCAATTGTCCTGAGTCAGAAGATTGAACCTGACATGCCCCGAGGACTTCATTTGAACCCTAGATTATGTTTTCAGGTATCTTACCTCAGAGGCCTGCTCTGGAATACTAACTTATGATACAACATGTTGTCCTTGGGCCACACAAAAGAACATCTCCTGTCACCAGAAGGAAGCTGTGCTCTTGGACCTATGTCAAACCCTCAGGGTAGATGAATCCCACATGGCCTCTTAGCAACCAGCACATTCTATGATCTCCCTGGTATCAATTCATCATTGTGACCCATTTTCATGAGATTCCATGTCAAATCAAGGCCTTGACATTTCGTTCCAGAGCCACCAGAATGAACCGGCCTTGTTCCTCAGCTGCAATTTCCAATCGAGGTGTGCTTTCCAGGCATCCATGCGGGAGTGCTCTGCTACACAAACTTTCTGCATGAGGAAATCGGAGCAAACCTACTAGACTCTCTCTGTCCGGTAGAAGGAACTTTGCTGTTTGGAGCATCTCACAAGTCCCAGCGCGGGAAATCCTCCATGGCCTCTTGAAACCACCTCTCCATTTGACGGTCATGATAGACACAAACTCCAGTGTGAGCAAACATCATTCATCTGCCCGTACTCTGCTGCTGGATATCTTGAATGAGCTGCTCCACATGACCTGTCTTCTGTATGGAACTGAATTTAACCGTAGCTGGTGTTTGCAATTCCATCCTCACCCTAATGGTCCCCAAGCCATCTTGATAAGGAATTCTGGAGATACAGTGCAGCATTCTTCTTTCCCCATAAAAGAAGAAGTGCCTGGTGAAACTGCCCAACAACCCCACATAAGCATCATCTGCTTGGCCCTCGAGGATCCCTGGCCACTAGTGCTGTGTCTGACAGAGCCTGAGACCTGACCTCGTGTCAGCCGCCCAGAGAGCAGGGCCCATATCCAGCAAGTGAGCCTGGCCATTGCCCAATCTGTCCTCTCTCCCCATCCTTGGTATTCAGGCATCTGTCCTCAGACCTTTGCTGGAATCCCAGCCAACAGGGGAACCTGAAGCCCAATAGAGAAGTGCTACTTTCCCATTGCAGGAAAGCTAGCTGTTTGATGAGTTTCCAGCCCTCAGAGAGGGAGCCAGCTGCACTGGCAGTGAGACCATGCCCTCTCCTGAGGGGTGCCCTGGGAACAAACAGGAATTGTGATCCTCAGCCTGAGCATGATTCCAAACAAGCCCTCTATATTGCACCATCAGGATCCCGCACTGAATGCCTGAGATGCCCCTAGGCTGAAATCCCACCCTAGGTGGGAATATCTTGGCGCCCAGACCCAGAGCCCCTCTCTGGAATCCCTGTTTTGGGGCACCCCTAAGATGGAAAACAACACTCTTCCCTTCCTCGAAAAAGCCAACAAACATCTGGGAGAAACCAGGATCCTTAGAGAGGAAAAATCTCCCATGGACCCATGAGACCACACCTGCATTCCGAGGCTATTCTGGACACACAATTCAGGTAGAAAAGCCGGTGCCTCCACCATCGAGTCACCCTAATTACAGTTCCTGACGAGCTGCCCTCCAGGTCTATACATTGGGCTGTGATCTCCGTGCCACTAAGCCTAACCCGAGTTTGCATTTGCAGACTTCTTTCCCAAAACCATGGCTCACATACCCTACAGTATGGGGTATCTCAAGCCACCCCACAGGACTGTGTCTGCCATCCCCTAGTAAACTTTGCCCATCACACTTGCTCAAACCCTCCAGATTATGAGAAACTTGCAAGGCCCCTGAGCCGACCCCAATATTGGAAGCTGCTCTGGACTCAAAGGCACAGTCTTAAATACCCTGATCACTTACATCCATGCAGAAACCCAAGTCAATGGTCCTGAGTCAGAAGATTGAACCTGACATGCCACTAGGACATCATTGGAACACTAGATTAGGTTTCAGGCATCTGTCCTCAGAGGACACATGGAGTTTCATCTTTCTATGAAGAAGGCAGAATGCTTCTTTGTGGCTCCAGAATTACCTATCAAGAGGGCTTGGGGACCAGTTCAGGAATAACGAGTTAGGATATAACATATGGACCCTGAGCCACACAACAGAACATCTCCTATCCTAAGAAGGAAAGTGTGCTCTTCCACCTGTGCCAAACCCTCAAGGTAGGAGAATCCTTCATGGCCCCTTAGCCACCAGCACATTCTAAGACATCCCTGGTAACAAACCAGCATTGGGACCCATCTGTAAGAGATTCCATATCAACTCAAGGCCTTGGTGCTTCGCCTCAGAGCCACCAGAACAGACCTGTCATGTTCCTCAGCTGCAATGGTCATTGGACGTGTCCTTTCCAGGCATCCATGCAGGAGAGCTCTGCTACCCAAACTTTCCACATGGGTACACTGGATCAAAGAGAGCAGACTCCACCTTTCCAGAAGAAGGAAACCTTGCTGTTTGGAGCATCTCGCAAGCCTCAGCATAAGAAATACTCCATGGCCTCTTGACAGAACCCCTCCATTAGTTGGCCATCATAGAAAGAAACTCCACTGTGGGCAAACATCAGACATCCACCCTTATTCAGGAGCTGCATATCTCCAATAAGATGCTGCGATTGGAACTTCATTCCACTTGGCACTGAATTGAACTGTAGCTTGTATTTACAATTCAATCCTCACCCTACTGGTCCCAAAGCCCTCTTGATAGGGAATTCTGGAGCCACAACTCAGCATTCGGACTTCTTCATAGAAAGAAGAAGTGCCTGGATAGTCTTCCTAGAAACCCCACATGAGGATCATCGGCTCGGTCCTCGAGGGAACCCTGTTTTGTAGGCTGCCCTGGCCACTAGTACTGTGACTGAAGGAGCCTGAGCCCAGACCTAGTGTCAGCCACCCAGAGAGCAGGACCAGTATCCAGCATGTGAGACCTGCCATGGTCTAAATCTGTCATCTTAACCAATCCTTGGTATTCAGGCATCTGTCCCCAGACCTTTGCTGGAATCCCTGCCAATGGGAGAACCTGAAGCACAATAGAGAATTCCTCCTTCCCAAAGGCAGGAAACTTGGCTGTTGGATTGGTTGTCCAACCCATAGGGTGGGAGCCAGCTAAATGGGAAATAAGACCACGTCCACTCCTGAGGGCCGCCCTGGGCACAAGCAGGCATTGGGACCCTCAGCCTAAGCATGCTTTCAAACAAACCCTCGCAGTTGCATCACCAGGATCCCGCATTGCAGTCCCGGGATTCCCCTAAGCCAAAATCCTAACCCTAGTTGTAAATGTCTTGGCTCCAGACTCAGATCCCATCTCTGGAATCCCTGTTTTGGGGTACCCATAAGATGGAAAACATCACTCCCAAACTATTGGGAGCCGCCAGGATCCTTAGAGAGGAAATATCTCCCATGGACCCACGAGACCACACCTGCATTCTGAGGCCATCCAGGACACACAAACCAGATACAAAAGCCTATGTCACCGCCTTCAAGTCACCATAATTAAAGTTCCTGACGAGCTGCCCTCGTCTGTGCATTGGGCCTGCAATCACCTCACCTCTAACCCCAACCCACGTTTGTGTTTGCAGACTTCTCTCTGAAAACCATGGCTCACATGCCCTCCAGGACGGGGTCTCTGGAGCCACACCACAGCACTAGGCCTTCCATCTTCAAGGAAACTGTGACATCCCAGTGGCCCAAACCCTCCAGATTTGGAGAAACCTGCAAGGCCCCTGATCCCACCCCACTAATGGAGTCCACTCTGGATGCAAATGCACAGTCTGAAACACCCTGATCACCTATATCCAGGCAGACACCCCAGTCAGTGGTCCTGAGTCAGAAGATTGAATGTGACATGCCCCTAGGACCTCATTGGAACCCTATATTTGGTTTTCAGGCATCTCTCCTCAGAGGCCTATTCTGGAATAAAGTCTTATAATACAGCATGTGGTCCCTGAGCCACACAACAGAACATCTCCTTTCCCAGAAGGAATCCGTGCTCTTGGACTTGTGTCAAATCCTCAGGGTAGGAGAATCCTGCATGGCACCTTATCCACCAGCACATTCTAAGATCTCCCTGGTAACAAAACAGCACTGTGACTGATGTGGAAGAGATTCCAAGTCAACTCAAGGCCTTGGTACTTCTCCCCAGAGCCACCAGAACGAACCTGCCATGTTCCTCAGCTGCAATAGTCAATGGAGGTGTGCTTTCCCAGCATCCATGCGGGAGAGTTCTGCTACCCAAACTTTCCACATGGGGGACCCCGGAGCAAACAAACAAAACTCCCCCTGTCTAATAGTAGGGAACCTTGCTATTTAGAGCATCTCACAAGCCTCAGTGTGGGAAGTCCTCCATGGTCTCTTGACGCCTCCCCTTCATTTGTCGTTCATCATAGACACAAACTCCAATGTAAGCAAATATCTGACATCTGCCTTTACTCATGTTTTGGATATCTTTAATAAGCCGCTGCATATTGGGACTGCCTTTCACTTGGAACTGAATTTAGCCATAGCTTGTGTTTACAATTCCATCCTCAACTTCCTGGTCCCCAAACCTTCTTGATAGGGAAATCTGGAGCCACAACACAGCATTCTGAATTCGCCATAGAAAGAAGTTGTTCCTGGTGAGCCTGCCCAGAAACGCCACATGAGGATCCATCTGTTCTTCACTTGATGGAACCCCAATTTATAAGCTGCCCTGCCCACTATTGCTGTGTCTTACAGAGCCTGACTCTCATCCTAGAGTCAGCAAACCAGGGAGCGGGTCCCATATCCTGCATGTAAGACCGGCCATGGCCCAATTCTGTCATCTCTACCCATCCTTTGTATTCAGGCATCTCTCCCCAGACCTTTGCTGGAATTCCTGCCAATGGGGGATCCTGAAGCACAACAGAGAACTCCTCCTTCCCCATGGAAGGAAATGTCGCTGTTCGGATGGTTGTCCAACTCTCAGAGTGGGAACCATCTGCGTGGCCAATATGACCACGCACACTCATAGGTCAGCCTAGGGCCCAAATATGCATTGTCTCCCTCAGCTTGACATGCTTTCAAACAAGCCCTCTCAGTTGCACCACCAGGATCCCGCTTTGTAGGCCAGGGATGGCCCTAGGCCCATATCATAACCCTTGGTGGGATATTCCAAGCATTCAGACCCAGAGCCCTTCTCTGGAATCCCTGTTTGTGGGCACCCCTAAGAAGGAAAAAAAATACTCTTACCTTCCCCCAAAAACCCACCAAACTATTGGGAGACGCCAGGATCCTTAGAGAGTAAAATCTCCCTTGGCCTCATGGGATCACACCTGCGTTCTGAGGTCATCATGGATACAGAATCCAGATATAACATCCTGTGCTACTGCTTTCGTGTCACCCTAATTGCACTTCCTGATGAGCTGCCCTCCAGGTCCACGCATTGGGACTGCGATCACCTCGCCATTGTCCCTAACCCGAGTTTGTGTTTGCAGACATCTCTCCATAACCATGGCTCACACGGTCTCCAGGGTGGGATCTTGGAATCACACCACAGCACTTTGCATGCCATCCCCTAGGAAACTGTACACTTCACAGTTTCCCAAACCTCAGATTAGAAGAAACCTGCAAATCCCCTGAGCACACCCCAATATTGGAGGCCACTCTGGACGCAAATGCACAGTCTGAAACACTCTGATCACCTACATCTAGGCAGACACCCAAGTCAACTGTCCTGAGTCTGAAGATTGAACCTGAGATGACCCTAGGACTTCACTGGAACCCTAGATTAAGTTTCCAGGCATCAGTCCTCGGAGGCCTGTGTTGGAATATGAACTTGTGATACAACATGTGGTCCCTGAGCCACACAACACTACATCTCCCATCCCCAAAAGGGGACACAGCTCTTTGACCTGTGTTAAACCCTCAGGGTAGTAGAATACTGCATGGCACCTTATCTACCAGCACATTATAAGATTTCCCTGGTAACAAACCAGCATTGTGACCAATCTGCAAGAGATTCAATGTCAACTCAAGGCCTTGGTACTTCTCCCCAGAGCCACCAGAAGGAACCTGTCATGTTCCTCAGCTGCAACGGTCATTTGGGGTGTGCTTTCCAAGCATCCATGCAGAAGAGCTCTGCTATCCATACTTTCCACATGGGGGACTCTGGAGCAAACAAACCAGAGTCCACCTGTCAGTAGAAAAAACAATCTTGCTGTTTGGAGCATCTCACAAGCATCATTGTGGGGAATCCTCCATGGCCTCTTATGCCACCTCTCCATTTGTCGGTCATCATAGAAACAGCCTCCAATGTGAGCAAACATCATTCATCTGCCCTTATTCAGGTGACGAATATCTCGTTCGTTGGCCATCATAGATACAAATTCAAGTGTGAGCAGACATCTGACCTCGCCCATACTCAGGTGCTGGAGATCTCGAAAAAACTGCTGCACATTGGAACGGCCATGTGCTCGACACTGAGCTTTAATGTAGCTTGTCTATTCAGCCTTCTGTCCTCACACTCCTCACCTGTAAGCCCTACACATTGGGAATTTGGGAGCCACAATGCAGCCTTCTACCTGCCCACCAGAAAGAAGTGCCCTATGGGTCTGCGCAGAAAATCCACATGAGGATCCACCTGCAGGGCCTTCTATGGCACCCCAATATCATAGGCCACCCTGTGCACTAATGCTCTGTCTGACACAGCCCAAGCCCCGACCACCTGGCAGCCACACAGAAAGCGGACCCCATCTCCTACAGGTGTGACCTGCCTTGACCTGATTCCTTCATCTTGATCCAACCTGGGTATTCAGGTACCTATCCCAGAACATAGCTCAAATTCCTGCACGTGGGGGACCCTGAAGCACAAAAAAGTACTCCTCCTTCCCCATGGAAGGAAAATTAAATGTTGAGATGGTTGCCCAACCCTCATATTGGGATCCAGGTGCATGGAACAAGAGACAGCGCCCACTCAGGATGGACAGCTGGGCACAAACAGGCATCGTGACCCTCACCCTGACACCCATTTCCAACAAGCCCCCGCAGGAGCTGGACCAGGTCCCCACAGAGAAGTTCTGTCAGGCCCTTAGGTCCAAATCCTAAGCCTTGGTGGGGTTACTCAGTCACCAGGACCCAGAACCCATCCCTGGAATCCATGTTTTGACAGGAACCCTGACATGGTAAAACGCGCTCTCCCCTTCCCCAGTAAGACACCAAAATCTTGGGTGCCGGGAAGAATTCCCAGAGAGGAAGACACTCTCATGAACCCATGAGGACACCCCTCCATTCCGTGGTTATCCTAGACACAATCCAAACAGAAAAGTATGTGCTCCTGTGTCCCAGCTGCCTGAATTTCAAATCCGAGGAGATGCACTCAGGGTCTGCAGATGGGGCCTGCCATTACCTCGCCCCTAAATCGTACCCGATTTTGTGTCTGAAGATTTTGATCCCAGAGCAATGAACCAAATGACCTCCAGGATGGGGCCTCCAGAACAATAGCACATCACTGGGCCTGCTCTCTGGAGGAATCTCTGCCCGGCTCAGTTGCCCAAACCCTCCAGATTAGGAGAAACCTGCAAGGACCCTGAGCTCACCCAATTTCATAGGCCGCTCTGGAAAAAATGCACTGTCTGACACAGCCTCAGCACCTACCTCCAGGAAGACATACAGGTCAATGACGCTGAGTCTGAAGATTGATTCTGCCATGCCCCTAGGACCTCATCAGAACCCTAGCTTAGGTTTTCAGGCCTCTGTCCCCAGAGGCCTCTTCTGGAAAACCAATATATGATCCAACCTCTGGTGTGCGAGCCATACAAGAGAGCCCCTCCTGTCCCGAGAAGGAATCCTGCCTCCTGGGAACTGGGTCTAACACTTAGGATAGGAGAATCCAGCATGGCCCCAGGGCCTACTCCACATTCTAATGTCTCCCTGGACATGAAGCAGTATTGGGAACCATTAGATCAAGAACTTCTGTCAACTCAGATCACGTGGAACTTGGAACCAGAGACAACGCATCAAGCCTGCCCTCGGCTGTAATGGTAACCCGAGGTGGGCTTCCCAGGCCTCCATTCAGAGACCTGTGCTATCGAATCTTCCATATGGGGGACCCTGGAGCCCTCTAAACAGACTTCCCCTGACCCTCATTAGGACACCTTGCTGTTTGGAGCAGCTCACAAGCTCCAGCTTGGGAAAACCTCCAAGGCTTCCTGAGAAAAGCCCACCATTCTTGGCCATCGTGGATACAAACTCTAGCATGAGCAGACATCTGACCCTCGACCATACTCAGGTGCTGGAGATCTTGAAACAACCACTGTACATTGAAATGGCCATGTGCTCGGCACCGGCTTAACCGTAGATAGTGTTTTCAGGCTTCTGTCCTCAAAGTCCTCACCCACAAGCCCTCCTTATTGGGTATTCTGGAACCAAAACACAGCCTACTGTCTGCCAACCAGAAAGAAGAAGTGCCCTATGGGTCTGCGTGAAACCCCACATGAGGATCCAGTTGCAGAGCTTTCAACGGCACCCCAATATCATAAGACTCCCTCTGCAAAAATGCTCTGTCTGACACAGCTCAAACCCCGACCTCTGGTCAGCCACCCAGACAGCGGGCCCCATATCTGGCAGGTTTGTCCTGCCTTGGCCCGAGGCCGTCACTTGAAGCAACCTGAGTAATCAGGTACCTGTCCCAGAACTTAGCTCAAATTCCTGCCCATGGGGGACCCTGAAGCATAAATGAGTACTCCTCCTTCCCCATGGAAGGAAAACTGAATGTTGAGATGATAGTCCAACACTCACAGTGGGAGCCAGGTGCATGGCCCATGAGACTACACCCACTCAGGATGGGCAGCAGGGCACAGATATTGTGACCCTCACCCTAAGACCATTTCCAACAGCCCCCTCGAGAGCTGGACCAGGAGTCAACAGAGCATGCCTGTCATGTTCCTAGGCCCAAATCCTAAGTCTTTTTTTTTTCCAATTTATTTATTTTCAGAAAAACAGTATTCATTATTTTTTCACCACACCCAGTGCTCCATGCAAGCTGTGCCCTCTATAATACCCACCACCTGGTACCCCAACCTCCCACCCCCCCGCCACTTCAAACCCCTCAGACTGTTTTTCAGAGTCCATAGTCTCTCATGGTTCACCTCCCCTTCCAATTTACCCAAATTCCCTACTACTCTCTAACGCCCCTTGTCCTCCATGCTATTGGTTATGCTCCACAAATGAGTGAAACCATATGATAATTGACTCTCCCTGCTTGACTGATTTCACTCAGCATAATCTCTTCCAGTCCCGTCCATGTTGCTACAAAAGTTGGATATTCGTCCTTTCTGATGGAGGCATAATACTCCATAGTGTATATGGACCACATCTTCCTTATCCATTCATCCGTTGAAGGGCATCTTGGTTCTTTCCATAGTTTGGCGACTGTGGCCATTGCTGCTATAAACATTGGGGTACAGATGGCCCTTCTTTTCACGACATCTGTATCTTTGGGGTAAATACCCAGGAGTGCAATTGCAGGGTCGTAGGGAAGCTCTATTTTTAATTTCTTGAGGAATCTCCACACTGTTCTCCCAAGAGGCTGCACCAACTTGCATTCCCACCAACAGTGTAAGAGGGTTCCCCTTTCTCCACATCCTCTCCAACACATGTTGTTTCCTGTTTTGTTAATTTTGGCCATTCTAACTGGTGTAAGGTGATATCTCAATGTGGTTTTAATTTGAATCTCCCTGAGGGCTAATGATGATGAGCATTTTTTCATGTGTCTGATAGCCATTTGTATTTCTTGATTGGAGAAGTGTCTGTTCATATCTTCTGCCCATTTTTTGATGTGTTTGTCTGTTTCGTGTGGGTTGAGTTTGAGGAGTTCATTATAGATCCTGGATATCAACCTTTTGTCTGTACTGTCATTTGCAAATATCTTCTCCCATTCCGTGGGTTGCCTCTTTGTTTTTTTGACTGTTTCCTTTGCTGTGCAGAAGCTTTTGATTTTGATGAAGTCCCAGAAGTCTATTTTCGCTTTTGTTTCCTTTGCCTTTGGAGACGTATCTTGAAAGAAGTTGCTGTGGCTGATATCGAAGAGATTACTGCCTATGTTCTCCTCTAAGATTCTGATAGATTCCTGTCTCACGTTGAGGTCTTTTATCCATTTTGAGTTGATCTTTGTGTACGGTGTAAGAGAATGGTCGAGTTTCATTCTTCTACATATAGCTGTCCAGATTTCCCAGCACCATTTATTGAAGAGACTGTCTTTTTTCCACTGTATATTTTTTCCTGTTTTGTCGAAGATTAATTGACCATAGAGTTGAGGGTCCATATCAGGGCTCTCTACTCTGTTCCACTGGTCTATGTGTCTGTTTTTATGCCAGTACCATGCTGTCTTGGTGATCACAGCTTTGTAATAAAGCTTGAAATCAGGTAAGGTGATGCCGCCAGCTTTATTTTTGTTTTTCAACGTTTCCTTAGCGATTCGGGGTCTCTTCTGATTCCATACAAATTTTTGGATTATTTGCTCCAGCTCTTTGAAGAATGCCGGTGGAATTTTGATCGGAATGGCATTAAAAGTATAGATTGCTCTAGGCAGTATAGACATTTTAACGATGTTTATTCTTCCGATCCAAGAGCATGGAATGGTCTTCCATCTTTTTGTGTCTTCTTCAATTTCTTTCATGAGTGTTCTATAGTTCCTCAAGTATAGATCCTTTACCTCTTTAGTTAGGTTTATTCCCAGGTATCTTATGGTTCTTGGTGCTATAGTAAATGGAATCGATTCTCTAATTTCCCTTTCTGTATTTTCCTTGTTAGTGTATAAGAAAGCCACTGATTTCTGCACATTGACTTTGTATCCTGCCACGCTGCTGAATTGCTGTATGAGTTCTAGTAGTTTGGGGGTGGAGTCTTTTGGGTTTTCCATATAAAGAATCATGTCATCTGCGAAGAGAGAGAGTTTGACTTCTTCATTACCAATTTGGATACCTTTTATTTCTCTCTGTTGTCTGATTGCTGTTGCTAGGACTTCTAATACTATGTTGAACAAGAGTGGTGAAAGTGGGCATCCTTGTCTTGTTCCTGATCTCAACGGGAAGGCTGCAAGCTTTTTCCCATTGAGGATGATATTTGCTGTGGGTCTTTCATAGATAGATTTGATGAGGTTCAGGAATGTTCCCTCTATCCCTATACTTTGAAGCGTTTTAATCAGGAACGGATGTTGGATTTTGTCAAATGCTTTTTCTGCATCAATTGAGAGGACCATGTGGTTCTTCTCTCTTCTCCTATTAATTTGTTGTATCACATTGATTGATTTACGAATGTTGAACCATCCTTGTAGCCCAGGGATGAATCCCACCTGATCATGGTGGATAATCTTTTTAATGTGTTGTTGGATCCTGTTGGCTAGGATCTTGTTGAGAATCTTAGCATCCATATTCATCAGTGATATTGGTCTGAAATTCTCCTTTTTGGTATGGTCCTTGCCTGGTTTGGGGATCAGGGTAATGCTGGCTTCATAGAAAGAGTCTGGAAGTTTTCCTTCTGCTTCAATTTTTTGAAACAGCTTCAGGAGAATAGGTGTTATTTCTTCTTGGAAGGTTTGGTAGAATTCCCCAGGGAATCCGTCAGGTCCTGGGCTCTTGTTTTTTGGGAGATTTTTGATCACTGCTTCAATCTCGTTATTAGATATCGGTCTATTCAGGTTGTCGATTTCTTCCTGGTTCAATTTTGGTAGTTTATATTTTTCCAGGAATGCATCCATTTCATCAAGGTTGCTAAGCTTATTGGCATATAACTGTTCGTAGTAACTTCTGATGATTGTTTCTACTTCCTTGGTGTTAGTTGTGATCTCTCCCCTTTCATTCATAATTTTATGAATTTGGGATTTCTCTCTTTTCTTTTGGATTAGTGTAGCCAGTGGCTTATCGATCTTATTGATTCTTTCAAAAAACCAGCTTCTAGTTTCATTGATACGTTCTACTGTATCTCTGGTTTCTCCCTCATTGATCTCAGCTCTAATCTTGATGATTTCCCTTCTTATGTGTGGAGTTGGTTTGATTTGTTGTTGATCCTCCAGTTCTTTAAGGTGTAGAGACAGCTGGTGTGTTCTGGATTTTTCAATTTTTTTGAGCAAGGCTTGGATGGCTATATATTTTCCCCTTAGGACCGCCTTTGCTGTATCCCATAGGTTTTGGACCGAAGTGTCTTCATTCTCATTGGTTTCCATGAATTGTTTCAGTTCTTCTTTGATCTCCTGGTTGATCCAAGCATTCTTAAGCAAGGTGAATTTTAGCTTCCAGGTGTTTGAGTTCCTTCGGAACTTTTCCTTGTGATTGAGCTCCAGTTTCAAAGCATTGTGATCTGAGAATATGCAGGGAATAATCTCAGTCTTTTGGTATCGGCTGAGTCCTGATTTGTGACCCAGTATGTGGTCTATTCTGGAGAAGGTTCCGTGTGCACTTGAGAAGAATGAGTATTCTGCTGTTTTAGGGTGGAATGTTCTGTATATATCTATGAGGTCCATCTGGTCCAATGTGTCGTTCAATGCTCTTGTTTCTTTATTGATTTTCTGCTTCGATGATCTGTCTAATTCTGAAAGACGCGTGTTAAGATCACCTACGATTAGTGTATTCATATCAATATGACTCTTTATCTTGATTAACAGTTTTCTTAAGTAATTGGCTGCTCCCATATTGGGAGCATAGATATTTACAATTGTTAGATCATCTTGGTGGATAGTCCCTTTAAGGATTATGTAGTGTCCTTCTGTATCTCTGACTACAGTCTTTAGTTTGAAGTCTAATTTATCTGATATGAGAATCGCTACCCCAGCCTTCTTTTGAGTCCCATTGGCATGAAAGATGCTTCTCCACCCCTTCACTTTCAGTCTGCGTGTATCTTTAGGTTCAAAATGGGTCTCTTGTAGACAGCATATGGATGGGTCCTGTCGTTTTATCCAATCTGCAACCCTGTGCCGTTTTATGGGTGCATTGAGGCCATTCACATTGAGAGTGATTATTGATAGATACGTTTTTATTGACATCGAGTTACCTTTGAAGTCTTTCTTTCTGTAGACTGTCTCTATATTTCTGTTCAATGCTATTCTTGGGATTTTTCCTCTTTTATAGAACCCCCCTTAATATTTCCTGCAGTATCGGCTTGGTGGTTGCATAGTCTTTTACGTCTTGCCGGTCTTGGAAACTCTTTATCTCTCCATCCATTTTGAATGTCAGTCTTGCTGGATAAAGTATTCTTGGCTGCATGTTCTTCTCATTTAGTGCCCTGAATATATCTTGCCAGCCTCTTCTGGCTTGCCAGGTCTCTGTGGACAGGTCTGACGTTATTCTGATGGGCTTCCCTCTGTAAGTAAGGAGCCTCTTTGCCCTGGCAGCTTTCAAGAGATTATACCTACAATTATAATTTCTCAATTTGACTATCAGGTGTCGTGATGTTTTTTTGGAGTGTATAATCTTGGGTGGAGACCGTTCAGCCTCTAGTACATGAACGCTGGTTTCATTCGCGAGATTCGGAAAGTTTTCATGAAGGACTTGTTCCACGACATCTTCTAGACTTCTTTCTTTCTCCTCCCCTTCAGGAATTCCAATAATTCTGACGTTGGAACGCTTCATGGCATCACTTATTTCCCTAATTCTGCTTTCGTGGGATCTAAGCTGTTTGTTCCAGGCTTCCTCCTGATCCTTTCTCTCTATCTGTTTGTCTTCCAGATCACTAATTCTATCTTCTGTCTCAGTTACCCTAGCTTTGAGAGAGTTTAGATTGGATTGGAACTCATTGAGAGCATTGTGGACCTCCTCCCTGGTAGCTTTAAGCTCCACCCTAACATTGTGAACATCCTGTCTGGTCGCTTTCAGTTCGGCTCTAATCAATTCTGTTTGGTCATCCATGGCTTTCTCCAACCTAGCTATTGCCTGGATAATTGTTAGCCTGAATTCTCTTTCCGACATATTGTCTATGTTGATAGCCTTTAGCTCTGTTGCGGAAGGTCCATCCTCTGTATTTTTCTTCTGTTGGGCATTCCTCCTCCTAGTCTTTTTGGTGGGAGAAGACTGAACAGATGTAGCTGGATGTATCAACTCTGGTGCAGTCAAGGTGCACCCTGGAACACTTCCTGATCTCCGTCTCAGAAGCCTCAGTCTGGGTGCAGAAGCTGAATAAATTCCCCCTTGGATGCTGGCAGTGCAGGTTCCAAGTTAAAGACCCTGGGGGCGCAGGATCTTTTGCTCGTCCCCAAAGCCAAGGCAGTGGCGGCTGTCTGGGAGCTCCTGACCGCCAGAGAGGTTCCAAGCAGCGATCGCACACTGAGATTTTGCCGCCGGCCCGGGCTGGGAGTGCCCGGCTTGCGCGCACCTCTTTTCAGAGGCGGCTGTGGGTCGGGCGCGCGTCTGGGGCACTGAGAATGGGGCGCTGGTCCGTAAGCCGCAGGCTGGGCTTTTGCGCGCCTCTGTCCGGGGAAGAGTTTCGCGGGCGCGAGGCTTAGACTTTGAAACAATGGCCCGGGTCAAGAAGCGCCCCAGGGCCTTAGAAACCCAGGAGAGCTGGAGCGACGTGCACGCGCATCTCAAGCTTTGTGGTAGGGCTAGCGCGGGTTCTGCAGACCGGCTCCCATCCCCTCACAGGAGCCGGAACCCCGCACTCTGGGGCACGCTGGCGGCTTAGGGACCAGGAGCCGGTTTCTCCGCCGCACTCTCTCTGCCTCCGCGCCGGGGAGGCCGTCTGGGACCGGGGACTCAAGCCCCTGTCCCTAGCCGCCCCGATTCCCACAGTTTGCCCCCAGGATCCTTTGCTCTTTTGGAGTGCTTTCAACCAGTCTCCGAGTTAATGCTGGTCCCCAGACGCAGGGCACTCTCGCTCGTATCGGGGTATTACTTTTGCACCGGTCGCCTCTGGTGGCTCCCTCCCCCTTTTGTTTATCTTCTGATATCAGTCCGCTGTTCCCATTCCGCTTTACCTGCTCACTGGCGTCTTCTGCCCCTGTAGAGATCCAGACGTGTATAATTCTGATCTCAGGCTGATTTCATGGGTGATCAGAGTTCTTTGGTAGGTAATCAGCTCACTTTGGGGTACCAGCTGAAAAGACGCCTCTTCCTAGTACCCCGCCATCTTGTCCCCCCCAATCCCAAATCCTAAGTCTTGTTGGGGTTATCCAGGTGCCCGGATCCAGAACTAATCTCTGGAATGCCTGTTTAGATGGGACCCCTGAGGTGGAAAACAGTGCTCTCCCTTTCTCACAGAAAGACACCAAACTCTGGGGTGCTGGACAGAATCCCCAGAGAGGTAGAATCTTCCATGGACTCATGAGGTCACCCCTCCTTTCCATGGTCATACTAGACACACAATCCAGACCAAAAAGCCTGTGTTCCAGCCTCCCAGCCATCCGAATTTCAAATCCCAAGCAGCTGCCCTCAGTGTCTACAGATAGGGCCTGCCATCACCTCCCCCCTCTAACTATTACCCGGGTTTCTGTCTGAAGACTTTGGTCCCAAAATCCTGACCCACATGCACTCCAGGATGGGGCCTCCAGAACCACATCACATCACTGGGCCTGCTCTTTGAGGAAACTCTGCCCATCTCAGTTTCCCAAGCCCTCCAGATTAGCAGAAACCTGCAAGGTCCCTAAGCCCACTCCAATTCCATAGGCCACTCTGGAAAAATGCACAGTCTGACACAGCCTCAGAACATACCTCCAGGAAAACATGCAGGTCAATGGAAAGGGATGAATGCCCTAAGACCATGGTGGGTCCAAGGTGCTGGGTGTGCAGCCAGCTGTCTCGGTTACTGTTGGAAGGTCTGGGATCAGGCTATGTAAGACAGAGCATTAGTGCTTAGTGTAGCCTATGCAACTGGTGTGTTGCCGAGGGCTGAGCAGGTTGATCCTCATTATGGGTTTCTGGGCAATGCCATAGAATATATATTTCTCCCGTGGGCAGGCAGAGTGCTCTGTTTTGGCCCCAGTATTCCCAATCAGGAGGGCTTGTGGGCCAGGAGTCTGAGGACGGAAGTCTGAAAACACAAGCTAGAGTGAGGTTTGCGGTGAAGGACATGGCAGGCGTACTCTGCAGAGGCTGAATTGAGATCTCTTGCATCTGAAGTCAGAGAGAGGATCAAACGTTGGCTGAGGCTGGAGTTTGTGTCCATGATGGCTCCTTCATGAAGCAGGGGTCTCAGGAGGCTAAGGAGGTTTTCCCACACTGAGTTTGTGAGTTGCTCCAAACCACAAGGTTTCCTTCTGTGGGACAGTCAAGTCCCGTTGGATGGCTCCAGGACGTCCCATATGGAAAGACTAGAGAACAGGGTTCGATTGTTGGGTGCCTGTACAGCATACATCACATTCCCATTGGCTATTTGTGAAAAGACATGTTTGAATTGCTGGCTCTGGGGTGAGCTACTCAGGGTGCTGAGTTTAAATGGACACTCCTGAGGATGGGTCATAATGTGGATTTATGTCCATAGAGACCTTAGAATGTGCTGGTGGCTCAGAGGCCCTGCAGAATTCGCCTGCCTGAACGGTTTGATACAGCTCCAATAAGAAAGCTCCCCATGTGGAGACGAGAGGTTCTGTTTGGTGACTCAGAAAGACCCCAGATTCTGGTCTTCAATACCAGTCCTCTGAGGAGAGACACCTGGAAACCAAAGCTAGGGTTCAGATTGGGGCCTAGGGGCCTGTCCATTTCAATCTTCTTTCTTTGGGGACACTGTCTAAGTGTCTAAGTGGAGATAGTTTCTCAGCTAGTGTCAGAGTGCCCCTCTTAGTCCAGGGCAGCCTACACAATTGGTATGGCCTCGGGGGACTTGGAGACTTCTCCAAATCTCTAGGGTTGTGGCAAATAGATAGGACACAGTTTCAATGGAGAGGACAGGCACAGTCCTTCGGTGTGGCTCCATAGGCCCTAGCCTGGAAAGTGTGTGGGTCCATGCTGTGAGCACAGAAGTCTGAAAACACAAACTCGGGTAAGGTGTGGCACCGAGGGTATGGCAGGCCAGATCTACAGACCGTGAGGGGAGCTCCTCGGCTATTGAAAGAAGAGCAAGTGGGAGGTAGTCCCTCAGGCTTTTTTCTCTGGAGGTGGTGTTCAGGATAGCCATGGATTGTAGGGTGGCCTCAGGGGCTATGGACGAGTCTCCCTCTATGCAGATTTGGCGCAGCTCCCAAGGGTTTGGGGTCATTTTGTAGGAAGGGTGGAGTCCTGTTGTCTGGCTCAGGTGTCTCTCCAAGAGAGAGATTCCTGAGCAGAGGCTCAGATACACGCGACTGGAAAACTCGAATTCTGGTGAGGACTGGGAGCATAGGGGCTTGGCAATCCCCATATGTGGGCTCTTGGTCCAGGCCTTGAGAGGCCTTACTTCGACATGGGGCTCATGCTGAGGGTCACAATGTGAGTTTGTGCCCAAGTCGGCACTCAAGTTTGGGCATGGCCTCAGGGGCTATGAAGGATTCTCCTACCCTGAAGGTGTGACTCCATGCCACAGCTTTACAGCCATGGGAAAGAGGAGTTCTGATTTGTGCTTCAGGTACCCACCTTTTTGGGGATTTGATATAATGTCTAGGTTCAGATGTCTGACAACCCAGGTTGGGAAGAGATGACAGCCTAAGGCCATGGCGTGAACGATGTTCTGGGCTTGTGACCAGCTGTTTCCTTGTCTGTCAGGATTTCTGGCCTCAGGCAGTGTCAGAAAGAGAAATAGTGCCCAGGGAAGCCTATCCAATTGTGGTGCAGTTGAGGCCCGAGCAGGTTGATCCTCATTTGGGGTTTCTGGAGAGCCCCATTGGGCAACATTTTTCTTCTGCTGGGCAGGAAGAGGGCTGCGTTGTGGTTCCGGAATTCCCAGTCTGGAGGGCTTGTTTGCCAGGAGTGTGAGGAAGGAAGTCTAGAAACACAAACTAGCATGAGGTTTGTGGCCGAGGGCATGGCAGGCCCACTCTGCAGTGGCTGAATCAAGATCTCCTGCATCTGAGGTCAGGGCGAGTATCAGACATTATCTCAGGCTGGAGTTTGTGTCTATGATGGCCCCTTCCTGAAGGGGGTGGGGCCATCATGAGGCCAGAGACGTTTCCCTATGCTGGGAGTTGTGTGCTGCTCCAAACCTCAAGGTTTCCTTCTACAGGACAGTCGAGTTATATTGGATGGTTCCCGGACACCCCATAAGGAAAGACTCGAGAGCAGGGGTCTAAGCACGGATGCCTGAAAACGTCACCTCACATTCCCATTGACTGGTCATGATAAGGCAGGCTCAATCTGTGGCATCTTGCGCGAGCTACCCAGAGGGCTGAGTTGAAATAGACTCTGCTGAGGATGGGTCATAATGTGGGTTGGTGGCCATGGAGGCCTTGGAATGTGGTGGTGGCTCAGGGTCTTTGCAGGATTCTCCAACCCAAAGGGTTTGACACAGCTCCACCAAGGAAGCTTCCCATGTGGAGACGAGAGATGTTCTGTTTGGTGCCTCAGGAAAGCCTCATATACTGGTCTTCAAACCCAGGCCTCTGAGAAGTGATACCTGGAAACCAAAGCAAGAGTTCAGATTAGGACCTAGGGAGCTGTTGGGTCCAATCTTCTGTCTGTGGACATCTTTCTGTGTGTCTGCATGGAGGTAGTTGCTCAGCTTGTGTCAGAATGCCCCTGTTTGTCCAGGGTGGCTTACAGTAGTGGGATGTCTTCCGGGGCCTTGAGGTTTCTCATCTTCTGTAGGGTTTTGGCCAATGGAATGGGCAAAGTTACCTAGGAGAGTGCAGGCATAGTCCTGTGGTGTGGCTCCAGAGGACCCAGCCTGGAGGCTGTGTGTGCCAGGGCTGTGGGGAGAGACATCTGAAAACACAAACTCGGCTCAGGTTTGGGACCAAGGTTATGACACACCTCATCTACAGTCCATGAAAGGATTAACTTGGTATATGAATGGAAGGCGAGTGGGAGGCAGTCATTCAGGCTTTTGTCTCTGGATGTTGTGTCCACAATGGCCATTAAATATAGGGGTGGACTTATGGGCCGAGGAAGAGTATTCCCTCTCTGGTGATTTGCCTAGCTCCCTAGAGTTTGGGGTCATTCTTGGGAAGGAAGGAGTCCTGTTTTCCGAGGTGTCCCCCCAGTAGAGGGATTCTAGAACAGAGCAGTGGGTACTGACAACTGGAATACCCGCCCTCTGGTTAAGTTTGGGAGCCTATGGGCATGGTAAACCCCATATGCGAGCTATTATTCCAGCAACTGTGAGACGTTACTTGAATACAGGACTCATGCTGAGGGTCACAATCTTCTTTTGTGCCCAAGGCGGCCCTCAAGCACGGGCATAGCTTCATGGGCTATGCAGGTTTCTCCTACACTGAAGATTTGACTCCCTGCCAGCAACAGTTGTTTTGCCATGGAGAAGAAGGAGTTCAGACTTGTGCATCAGTTTCCCCCCTGTGCAGGGATTGGAGATAAGATCTAGGTTCCAGTTCCTGAAAAGCCAAGTTGGGAAGGGATGATGGCCTAAGGCCATGGTGGGTCAGATACGCTGGGTGTGCAGCCAGCTGTCTCGGTGTCTGTTGGAATGTCTGGGCTCAGGCTATGTAAGACACAGCATTAGTGCTTAGGGTAGCCTGTGCAGTTGGAGTGTTGCCTATGGATGAGCAGGTTGATCCTCATTTGGGGTTTCTGGGCAATGCAATAGACAATATTTTTTTTTCTTCTGGTAGGCAGGCACAATGCTTCTTTGTGGCCCCAGAATTCCCAATCGGGAAAGCTTGTGTGCCAGGAGTGTGAGGACTGAGGTCTGAAAACACAAACTAGGGTGAGGTTTGGGGCCAAGGGCCGACAGATTCACTCTGCAGAGACTTAATTGAGAACTCCTACATCTGAAGTCAGGGTGAGGATCAAACGTTGGCTGAGGCTGGAGTTTGTGTCCATTATGGCCCCTTCATGATGTGGCGGCTCATGAGGCTAAGTAGGTTTTCCCACGCTGAGTTTGTGAGTTGCTTCAAACCATAAGGTTTCCTTTTGTGGGACAGTCAAGTCCTGTTAGATGGCTCCTGGAAGTCCCATACTGAAGGACTGGAGAGCAGCGTTCGATGGATGGATGCCTGTACAGCATACATTACATTCCCATTGGATATTTGTGATAAGATATGTATAAATTGCTGAATATGGGGAGAGCTACCCAGGGTGCTGAGTTGAAATGGACTCTCCTGAGGATGGGTCATAATGGGGGTTTGTGTCCATGGAGACCTTGGAATGTGCTGGTGGACCAGGGGCCGTGCAGAATTCGCCTGCCTGAATGGTTTGATACAGCTCCAGTAAGAAAGTTCCCCATGTGGGGATGATAAAGGTTCTGTTTGGTGCGTCAGGAAAGTCCCAGATGCTGGTCTTCGAAAACAGTCCTCTGAGGAGAGACACCTGGAAACCAAAGCTAGGATTCAGATTGGGGCCTAGGGGCCTGTCTTTTTCCATCTTCTGTCTTTGGGGACACTGTCAGAGTGTCTAAGTGGAGATAGTTTCTCAGATAGTGTCAGAGTGCCCCTCTTTGTCCAGGGTGGCCTACAATATCGGGATGGTCTCGGGGGCCTTGGACTTTTCTCCTAATCTGTAGGGTTTTGGTCAAAGGATTGGGCACAGTTTCCTTGGAGAGGACAGGCATAGCCCTTAGGTGTGTCTCCATAGGCCCTAGCATGGAGGGTGTGTTGGTATGGCTGTGGGCACAGAAGTCTGAAAACACAAACTCTGCTTAGGTGTTGCACCCAGGGTATGGCTGGCTGGATCTACAGACCGTGAGGGGAGCTCCTCGGCTATTGAAAGAAGGGCAAGTGGGAGGCGGTCCCTCAGGCTTTTTTCTCTGGATGTGGTGTCCAGGATAGCCATAGATTTTAGGGTGGCCTCAAGGGCTATGGACGAGTCTCCCTCTCTGGGGATTTGGCCAAGCTCCCAAGACTTTGGGGTCATTTTGTGGGAAGGGTGGAGTCCTGTTATCTGGGTCAGGTGTCTCTCCAAGAGAGGGATTCCTGAGAAGATCCCAAGTACGGGCGACTGGAAAACTCGAACTCTGGTGAGGATTGGGAGCATAGTGGCTTGGCAAGCCCCATATGTGGGCTCTTGGTCTAGGCCTTGAGAGGCCTTACTTCAACATGGGGCTCACGCTGAGGGTCACAATGCGAGTGTGTGCCCAAGTCGGCACTCAAGTTTGGGCATGGCCTCAGGGGCTATAAAGGATTCTCCTACCCTGAAGGTGTGACTCCATGCCAACAGCAAGTTTTAGAGCCATGGGGAAGGAGGAGTTCTTATTTGAGATTCAGATACCCAACTGTACGGGGATATGATATAATGTCTAGGTACAGATGTCTGAAACCCAGATTGGGTAGAGATGACGGCCTAAGGCCATGGCGTGTCTGATGTGCTGTGTGTGCGGCCAGCTGTCTCCTTTTCTGTCAGGACGTCTGGCCTCAGGCTGTGTCAGACAGAGCATTAGTGCCCAGAGCAGCCTATCTAATTGGGGTACGGTTGAGGCCTGAGCAGGTTGACCGTTATTTGGTGTTTCTGTAGAGCCCCATAGGGCAACGTTTTTCTTCTGCTGGGCAGGCAGAGGGCTGCATTGTGGTTCTGGAATTCCCAGTATGGAGGGCTTGTTTGCCAGCATTGTGAGGAAGGAAGTCTGAAAACACAAGCTAGCCTGAGGTTTGGGGCCGAGGGCACAGCAGGCCCACTCTGCAGAGTCTGAATCGAGATCTCCTTCATCTGAGTTCAGGGCGAGTATTAGACCTTGCCTCAGGCTGGAGTTTGTATCCATGATGGCCCCTTCCTGAAGGGGGTGGGGCCGTTATGAGGCCAGGGAGGTTTCCCTACGCTGGGACTTGTGAGCTGCTACCAACCTCAAGGTTTCCTTCTACAGGACAGTCGAATCCAGTTGGATGGTTCCAGGATGCCCCATACGGAAAGACTTGAGAGCAGGGGTCTAAGCATGTATGGCTGGAAATGCCACCTCACATTCTCATTGGCTGGTCGGGACAAGGCAGGCTCAATCTGTGAGATCTTGGGCGAGCTACCCCGAGGTCTGAGTTGAAATGGACTCTGCTGAGGATGGGTCATAATGTGGGTTGGTGTCCATGAAGACCTTTGAATGTGATGGTGGCTCAGGGTGTTTGCAGGATTCTCCAACTCGAAGGGTTTGACACAGCTCCAACAAGGAAGCCTCCCATGTGGAGATGAGCTATGTTCTCTTTGGTGCCTCAGGAAAGCCTCATATGCTGGTCTTTGAACCCAGGCCTCTGAGGAGTGACACCTGGAAACCAAAGCAAGAGTACAGATTAGGGCCTAGCGGCCTAGTTCAATCTTCAGTATCTGTGGACCTCTGTCTGCATGTCTGCATGGAGGTAGTTGCTCAGCTTGTGTCAGAATGCCCCTGTTTGTCCAGGGCGGCTTACAGTAGTGGGATGTTCTCAGGGGCCTTGAGGTTTCTCCTCTTCTGTAGGGTTGTGACCAATGAAATGGGAAAAGTTTTCTAGGAGAGAGCAGGCACAGTCCTGTGGTGTGGCTCCAGAGAACCAAGCCTGGAGGCTGTGTGTTCCAGGGCTGTGGGGACAGACAACTGAAAACACAAACTCAGCTCAGGTTTTGGGCCGAGGTTATGGTAGGCCTGATCTACATTCCGTGAGGGCATCTCCTCGAGATATGAAATGAGGGCGAGTGTGAGGCTTTCTATCAGCTTTTTTCTCTTCATGCTGTGTCCATCATGGCCATTTAGTACAGGCTAAGACTCATGGGCCGAGGAAGAGTATTCCTTCTCTGGGGATTTGCTCAGTTCCCTAGAGTTTGGGGCCATTCTGTGGGATTGGAGGAGTCCTGTTTTCTGCCTCAGGTATCCCGCCAGCAAAGGGATTCTAGAGAAGAGCAGTGGGTACTGACAACTGCAATACCTGCTCTCTGGTAAGGCCTGGGCGCCTATGGGCATGGCAAGCCCTATATGTGGGCTCTTGGTCCATCCACTGAGAGGAGTTACTTGAATACCAGACTCACGCTGATGGTCACAATGCGTGTCCGTGCCCAAGGCGGCCCTCAAGCACTGGCGTAGCCTCTCGAACCACGCAGGTTTTCCTACAGTGAACGTTGGACAATATGTCAACCACAAGGTTTCTTTCCATGGACGAGGAATTCTGATTTCTGCATCACGTTCACCCCTCGGCAGTGACTGGAGATAAGTTCTTAGGTTCTGAAGCCTGAAAACCAAAGGCGGGAAGAGATGATGACCTAAGGCCATTCTGGGTCCGATGTGTTCAGTTTGGGGCCAGCTGTCTGGGTGTCGTTTGCGATGTCTGGTCTCAGGTTGTGCCAGACAAGGCATTAGTACACAGTATAGGCTATATAATTGTGGTAGAGTTGAGTGGCGTGCATTAGATAATCATTTGAGGTTTCTCATTAGCAACATAGGGCAAAGTTTTTCTTCTGGAGGGCAGGCAGAGTTCTGCATTGTGGCTCCAGAATTCCCTAAGTGGAGGGCTTGTAGGCCAGAAGAGTGAGGACGTAAGTCTGAGAACACAAGCTACACTTAGGTTTCGGGACAAGGGCTTGGCAGGCACACTCTGCAGAGTTGAATCAAGATCTCATGCATCTGAAGTAACGGCGAGGGTCACACGTTGGCTCAGGTTGGAGTTTCTGTCCATGATGGCCCCTTAATGAAGGGAGGGGTACATTACAAGGCAATGGAGGTTTTCCCATGATTGGAGTTGTGAGATGCTCCAAACAGCAAGTATTCCTTCTGTGGGACAATTAAGACCTGTTGGATGGCTCCAGGATGTCCCATAAGGAAGTTCTCCAGAGCAGCGTTCTAAGGATGGATGCCCGGGCAGCCGGCCTCACATTCCAATTGTCTCCTAGCAACAAGACACATTTGATCTGCTGGCTCTGGGGTAGCAACCAAGGGGGCTGAGTTGAAATGGACTCTCCTGAGGATGGGTCATAATGTGGGTTTGAGTCCATGGGGACCTTGGAATGGGGCCGTGACACCAGGACCCTGAAGAATTCTCCTAACTAGAGGTTTTGACACAGCTCCAACGAGCAAGTTTTCCATGGGGAGATGAGATTTGTTCTTATTGGTGCCTCAGGAAACCACCGTATGCTGGTACTGGAAACCAGGCCACTGAGGAGAGATGCCTGGAAACAAAAACAATGGATCCTATTAGGGCCTAGGGGCCTGTCCAGTTTAATCTTCTCTTCTGGGGACATCTGTCGAGGGACCTGAGTGGAGGTAGCTGCTCAGCTGGTGTCAGATCACCCCTGTTTGTCCTGGACAGCCTACACTATTGGGATTGCCTCGGTGACATTGGAGATTTCTCCTAATTTGCAAGGTTGTGTCCAATAGAATGGGAATAATTCCCTTGGAGAGGGAAGGCACAGTCCTGAGGTGTGGCTCCAGGGACCCAAGAGTGGAGGGTGTGTAGGCCAGGGCTGTCGGGACAGAAGTCTGAGAACACAAACTCTGCTTAGTTTAGGGGATGTAGGTATGGCAGGCCCAATCTAAAGACCGTGAGGAGAACTCTTTGGGATATGAACAAAGGGCGAGTGTGAGGTGCTTGCTTAGGCTTTTGTCTCTGGATTTTGTATCACCGATGGCCGTGGAATGTCGGGTTGGCCTCATGGGCCATGGACGAGTCTTCCTCTCTGGGGATTTGGCACGATCCCAAGAGTTTGGGGTAATTCTGTGGGAAGCGAGGAGGCCTTTCTGTTTTTTACCTCAGGTATACCACCAAAAGACGGATTCCTGAGTAGAGTCCTAGGGAGGGGCGACTGGACAACCTGACCTCAGATTAACATTGGGGATTTAGGGGCAGGGCAAGCCCTATATGGAGGCGCTTGGTCTAGACACAGAGAGCCCTTCCTTGAGGATAGGGCTCAGGCTGAGGTTTGCAATGGGTATTTGTGCCCAACTAGCCCCTCTAGCCTGGGCAGGGCTTAATGTACCATGCTGGTTTCTCCTACACTGAATGTTGCAAAACATGCACCACAAGTTTTCTGGCCATGGGGAAGGAGGAGTTCTGATTTCTGCAACACATTCACCCCTGGACAGTGATTGGAGTTAAGGTCTAGGTTCTGAAACCTGAAAAACGAGGTTGGGAAGAGATGAATACCTAAGGCTATGGCATGTTCGATATGCTCTGTGTTCGACCAGATGTTGAGTATAGGTCGGGAGGTGCGGGCTCAGGCTGTGGCAGACAGGGAATTAGTGCCCAGGGTAGACTGTATAATTGGGGTGCAGTCGAGTTTCGTGCAGGTTGATACTCATTTGTGGTTACCGGGTAGCCCCAGAGGGCAGCGTTTTTCTTCTGGAGGACAGGCACGGTGCCGCACTGTGGCTCCAGAATTCCCAAACTGGAGGGATTGTGGTCCAGGAGTGTGAGGATGAAATTCTGAGAACAAAAGTGAGACTTAGGTTTTGGGGCAAGGGCACGGCAGGCACCCTCTGTAGAGAATATTGGAGATCTTGTGCACCTGAAGACAGAGCTAGGATCTGATGTTGGCTCAGGATGTAGTTTATGTCCATGACATCCCCTTCATGAAGGGGAGGGTCTCACGAGGCCATGGAGGTTTTCCCACGATGGGAGTTGTGAGATGCTCCAAACTGCAGCGATTCCTTCTGTGGGACAGTCAAGACCTGTTGGATGGTTCCAGGAAGTCCCATAAGGAAGTTCTCCAGGGCAGGGTTCTAAGGACAGATGCCTGGGCAGCCCACCTCCCATTCCAGTTGCCTCCTAGTGACAAGGCAAGTTCGATCTGCTGGATCTGGGGGAGCAACCGAGGGGGGTGAGTGAAATGGACTCTCCTGAGGATGGGTCATAAGGTGTGTTTGTATCCATGGAGACCTTGAAATGGGGCGGTAGATCCAGGGCCCTGGAGGATGTTCATAAACAGAGGTTTTGATGGAGCTCCAAGGAGTATGTTTCCTATGTGGAGATGAGAATTGTTTTGATGAGTGCCTAAGGAATCTCCCATATGCTGGTATTGGAAACCAGGCCTCTGAGGAGAGATGCCTGGAAAGAAAAGCAATGGATCTGATTAGGGCCTAGGTGCCTGTCCGGTTCAATCTTCTCTGGGGATAACTGTCTATGGGTCTGAGGGGAGGTAGTTGCTCAGCTTGTGACAGATCGCCCTTGTTTGTCCTGGGCGGCCTATAATATTAGGATGGCCTCGGGACTTTGGAGTTCTCTCTTAATCTGTAGGGTTGTGGCCAATGAAATGGGCAGAATTCCCCTGGAAAGGGCAGGCACAGTCCTGAGGTGTGGATCTAGGGGCCCCAGTCTGAAGGGTGTGTGGGCCAGGCCTGTGGGGACAAAAGTATAAAAACACAAACTTCGCTTAGGATTTGGGATGTAGGTATGGCACGCCCGATCTACAGAATGTGAGGAGAAGTCTTTGGGATAGGAAAAAGGGTGAGTTTAGGTGCTTGCTCAGACTTTGTCTCTGGATTTGTGTCAACAATGTGGGTGCAATGTTGGTGTGGCCTCATGGGCCATGGACGGTTTTCCTTCTCTGAGGATTTGGCCTGATCCCAAGAGTTGGAGTACATTCTGTGGAATGGGAGGAGTCCTTTATGTTTTTTTTTTCCTCCTGTCCCACCAAAAGAGGGATTCCAGATCAGAGTCCTTGGGAGGGGCAGCTGGACAACCCCACCTCTGGTTAAGTTTGGGGGCCTAGGGTCATGGCAAGTCCCATATGCGGGCTTTTGGTCCAGACACTGAGAAGCCTTCCTTGAGGATAGGGCTCATGCTGAGGGTCACAATGCCTATTTGTGCTTAACAAGGCCCTCAAGCATGGGCGAGGCCTCATGGGCCATGCTGTTTTCTCCTACACTGAGTGTTGGAGAACATGCCAACCACAAGGTTTCCGGACATGGGGAAGGAGGAGTTCTGATTTCTGCACCATGTTGACCCCTGGACAGTGATTGGAGTTTAGGTCTAGGTTCTAAAGCCTGAAAACCGAGGTTGGGAAGAGATGAAGACCTAAGGACCTGGCAGGTCTGATGAGCTCTGTATGTGGCCATCTTTTGAGTGTAGGTCCAGAGGTGCGGGCTCAGGCTGTGTCAGACAGGGCATTAGACAGGGTCAACTGTATAATTGGGGTGCAGTCGAGTGGCATTCCGGTTGATCCTCATTTGGGGTTTCTGGGTAGTCCCGTAGGGCAATGTTTTTCTTCTGGAGGGCAGGGAGAGTGCAGCATTGTGTCTCCAGAATTCCCAAACTAGAGGGCTTGTGGGCCAGGACTGTGAGGACGGAAGTCTTAGAGCACAAGCTACACTTAGGTTTTGGGGCGAGGGCATAGAAGGCACAATCTGCAGAGCTGAATCGAGATCTCATGCACCTGAAGGCAGGGCGAATATCAGATATTTACTCAGGTTGGATTTTCTGTCCCCCTTATAAAGTGGAGCATCTCATGAGGCCATGGTGGGAGTATGTTATGCTCCAAACTGCAAGGATTCATTCTGTGGGATAGTCGAGACCTGTTGGATGGATCCAGGACATCCCATAAGGGAGTTCTGCAGAGCAGGGTTCTAACGATGGTTGCCTTGGCTGCCCACCTCGCATTCCAATTGTCTCCTAGCAACAAGGCAGGTTCAATCTACTTCTACTGGCTCTGGGTAGCAACCGAGGGAGCTGAATTGAAATGGACTCTCCTGAGGATTGGTCATAATATGGGACTGTGTCCATGGAGACCTTGGAATGGGGTGGTGGCTCTGGGGCCCTGAAATATTCTCCAAACCGGAGGGTTTCACACATCTCCATAGAGCAAGTTTCCGATGTGGAGAAGAGATTTGTTCTGATTGGTGACTCAGGAACCCCCATAAGCTGGTATTGGAAACCATGGATCTGAGGAGAGATGCCTGGAATCCAAAGGAATTCATCCAATTCGCGCCTAGAGGCTTGTCTCCTTCAATCTTCTCTGGGCACGCCTATGTTTCTGAGTGGAAGCCGTTGCTCAGCTTGTGTCAGATCGACCCTGTTTGTCCCGGGTGGCCTACACTAGTGGGATTGTCTCAGGGTCTTTGGAGGTTTCTCCTAATCTGTAGGGTTATGGCCAATGGAATAGACAGAATTCCCTTAAAGAGTGCAGGCACAGTCCTGAGATGTGGCCCCAGCTGTCCGGGTGACAGTCGGGAGGTCCAGGTTCAGGCTGTGTCAGACAGGACATTAGTGCCCAGGGTAGACTGAATAATTGGGGTAGAGTCGAGTGACTTGCAGGTTGATCCTCATTTGTCATTTCTGGGTAGACCCATAGGGCAAAGTTGTTCTTCTGGAGTGCAGGCAGAGTGTTGCATTGTGGCTCCAGAATTCCCAAACAGGAGGGGGTGTGGTCCAGGAGAGTGAGGACGGAAGTCTGAGAACACAAGCTACGCTTAGGTTTTGGGGCAAGGGCACAACAGGCATACTCTAAAGAGCTGAATCGAGATCTCATGCATTTGAAGTCAAGGCGAGAATCAGCTATAGGCTCAGGTTGGAGTTTCTGTCCATGATCTGCCTTCATGAAGATTGGGGGCATCATGTGGCACGGAAGTTTTTCCACGATGTGAGCTGTGAGATGCTCCAATCCACGAGGACTCCTTCTGCGGGACAGTCGAGAGCTGTTGGATGGCTCCAGGATGTCCCATAAGGAACAACGCAAGAGCAGGGTTCTAAGGATGGATGCCTGAAGAGCCCGCCTCGCATTTCAGTTGTCTCCTAGAAATAAGGCCGGTTCGATCTGCTGGCACTGGGGGAGCAAACAAGGGGGTTGAGTTGAAATAGACTTTCCTGAGGATGGGTCATAATGTGGGATTGTGTCCATGGAGACCTTGGAATGGGGCGGTGGCTCTGGTAACCTGAAGTTTTCTCCTAACTGGAGGTTTTGACACAGCTCCATAGCACAAGTTTCCCATGTGGAGACGAGATTTTTCTGATTGGTACCTCCGGAAACCCCCATATGCAGGTATTGGAATCCAGGTCTCTGAGGAGAGATGCCTGGAAACAAAAGCAATGGATCTGATTAGGGCTTAGGTGCTTGTCTGGTTCAATCTTCTTCTCTGGGCATATCTGTGTACGGGTCTGAGTGGAGATAGTGGCTCAGTTTGTGTCAGATCGCCGCTGTTTGTCCTAGACGTCCTACACTATTGGGATGGCCTCGGGGACTTTCAAGGTTTCTCCTAATCTGTAGGGTTGTGTCCAAAGGAATGAGCAGAATTCCCTTTGAGAGGGCAGGCACAGTCCTGAGCTGTGACTCCAGGGGCCCCAACCTGGAGGATGTGTGGGCCAGGACTGTGGGTATAGAAGTCTGAAAAAAAAAAAAAACTCACTTTATGTTTGTGGACATAGGTATGGCAGGTCCAATCTACATAATATGAGGATAATTTTTCGGGCTATGAACTAAGAGCGAGTGTGAGGTGTTTGCTCAGGCTTATGTCTCTGTATTTTGTGTCCAAAGTAGCTGTGGAATGTAGGGCTGGCCTCATGGGCCATGGAAGAGTGTTTCTCTATGGGGATTTGGCCCTATCCCAAGTGATTGGGATCATCCTGTGGATGGGAAGAGTCCTTTCTGTATTTATTTACCTAAGGTGTCATACCTAAGAGGGATTCCAGAGCAGAGCCCTGATTAGGGGTGACTAGATATCTCAAACTATGGTTAAGATTGGAAGACTTGGGGCATGGCAAGCCCCATATGCGGGCTCTTGGTCCAGCCACTGAGAGACTTTAATTGAGGTCATGGCTCACGCAGAAGGTCCCAATGTGTGCTTGTGCCCATCGCGGCCCTAAAGCATGGGTGGGGCCTCATGGGCCAGCTGGTTTCTCCTACACTGAACTTTGGACAACATTCCAACCACAAGGTTCTGTCAAGGGGGAAGGAGGAGTTCTGATTTCTGCATCACGTTCACCCGTGGGAAGTGAGTGGAGATAAGGTCTAGGTTTCTGAAGCCTGAAAACTGCGTTTGGGAAGAGATGACGACCTAAGGCCATGGCAGTTCAGATGTTCTCAGTGTATGGCCAGCTGTCTTGGTGTCGGTCGGGAAGTCAGGCCTCAGGCTGTGTCAGACAGGGCATTAGTGCCCAGGCTAGACTGTATAATTGGGGTACAGTCGATTGGCATGCAGATTGATCCTCATTTGCGGTTTCTGGGTAGCCTCCATAGGGCAACGTTTCTCTTCTGGAGGCCAGGCAGAGTGCTGCATTGTGTCTCCAGAATTCCCAAACTGGAGGGCTTGTGGCCCAAGGGCGTGAGGGCGGAAGTCTGAGAACACAAGCTAGGCTTAGGTTTTGAGGCGAGGGCACAGAAGGCACACTCTGCAGAGCTGAGTCGAGATCTTGTGCAGCTGAAGTCAGGGTGAGGATCAGATGTTGGCTCAGGTTGGATTTTCTGTCCACAATGTCTCTTACATGAAGGTGGGGGCTTTGCTAGGCCATGGAGGTGTGCCCACGGTGTGAGTGTGTGATGCCGCAAACCACAAGGATTCCTTCTGCAGGACAGTCGAGACCTGATGGATGGATCATGAATGCCCCATAAGGAACTTTTCCAGAGCAGGGTTCTACAATGGATGCTTGGGCAGTGAACTCACATTCCAATTGTCTCCTAGCGACAAGGCAGTTTCGATATGCTGGCACTGGGTGAGCAACTGAGGTGGCTGAGTTGAAATGTACTCTCCTGAGGATGGGTCTTAATGTGGGTTTGTGTCCATGGAGAACTTGGAATGGGGCAGTGGCTCCAGGGCCCTGAAGGATTCTGTTAACTGGAGGTTTTGACACAGCTCCAAATAACTAGATTCCCATGTGGAGATGAGATTTGTTCTGATTAGTGCCGCAGGAACCCCCATATGCTGGTATTAACAACCAGGCATCTGAGGAGAGATGCCTGGAATTCAAAGTATTGATCTGATTCGCGCCTAGGGGCCTGTCTGCTTCAATCTTCTCTGGGCACATCTGTCTTTGGTTCTGAGTGGAGTTCATTGTTCAGCTTGTGACAGACTGACCCTGTTTGTCCCTGGCAGCCTACACTACTGGGATGGTCTCAGGGACTTTGCAAGTTTCTCTTAATCTGTAGGGTTGTGGCCAATGGAATAGGCAGAATTGCTTAGAGAGCACAAGCACAGTCCTGAGATGTGGCCCCAGCTGTCCGGGTGACGGTCGGGAGGTCCAGGCTCAGGCTGTGTCAGACAGGGCATTAGTGCCCAGGGTAGACTGAATAATTGGGGTATAGTCGAGTGGCATGCAGGTTGATCCTCATTTGGGGTTTCTGGGTAGCCCCATAGGGCAACGTTTCTCTTCTGGAGGGCAGGCATACTGCTACATTGTGGCTCTGGAATTCCCAAACTGGAGGGCTTGTGGGCCAGAAGTGTGAGGAAGTAAGTCTGAGAACACAAGCTAGGCATAGGTTTTGGGGCGAGGGCAAGGCTGTCACACTCTGCAGAGCTAAATCGAGATCTCGTGCATCTGAAATCAGGGCGAGGATCAGGCTTTGGCTCAGGTTGGAGTTTCTCTTCAGGATGGCCCCTTCATGAAGGTGGGGGGCATCGTGGGATCATGGAGATTTTCCCACGATGGGAATTGTGAGATGCTCCAATTGGCAAGTATTCTTTCTGCGGGACAGTCGAGACCTGTCAGATGGCTCCAGGCCGTCCCATACAGAATGACGCCAGAGCAGAGTTTTAAGGATGGTTGATTGGAGATCCCACCTCGCATTCCTATTGTCTCCTTGTGACAAGGCAGGTTCTATCTGCTGGCTCTGGGGGATCAACCGAGGAAGCTGTGTTGAAATGGACTCTTCTGAGGATGGGTCATAATGTGGGTTTGTGTCCAAGGAGACCTTGTAATGGGGCAGTGGCTCCGGGGACCTGAAGGTTTCTCTTAACTGGAGGCTTTGACACAGCTCCAAAGAGCAAGTTTCCCATGTGGAGACGAGATTTGCTCTGATTGGTACCTCTGGAAGAACCTATATGCTGGTATTGGAAACAAGGACTCTGAGTAGTGATGCCTGGAAAACAAAGCAATGGATCTGATTAGGGCTTAGGTGCCTGTCCAGTTCAATCTTCTTCTCTTGGGATATCTGTCTAAGTGTCTGAATGGATGTAGTTGCTCAGCTTCTGACAGATCGCCCCTGTTTGTCATGGGCGGCCAACACTATTGCGATGGCCTCGGGGATTTTGGAGTTTTCTCCTAATATGTAGGGTTGTGGCCAATGCAATGGGCAGAATTCTCCTGGAGAGGCATGTACAGTCCTGACGTTTGGCTCCAGGGGCCCCAGTCTTGAGGGTGTGTGGGCTTTGATGGTGGGGACAGAAGTTTGAAAACAACCTCGGCTTAGGCTTGTAGACGTATGTATGACAGGACTGACTGATCTATAGCCCGAGAGGAGAATTTTTCGGCCTATGACCAAAGGGCGAGTGTGAGGCGCTTGCTTAGACTTATGTCTGTGGATTTTGTGTCAACGGTGGCTGTGGAATGTCGTGCTGGCCTCATGTGCCATGGAAGATTCTTTCTTTCTCGGGATTTGGCCTGATCCCAAGTGTTTGGGGTCAGTCTGTGGATGGGAGGAGTCCTTTCTGTATTTTTTTTTTGACCACAGGTGTCCCACCAAAGAGGGATTCCAGAGCAGAGCCCTGAGTAGGGGTGACTAGAGATTTCGAGCTCTGGTTAAGATGGGGGGACTAGGGGCATGGCAAGCCCCATATCCGAGTTCTTCGTCAAGTCACTGAGAGGCTTTACTTGAGGTTAGGGCTGAGGCTGAGGGTCAAAATGTGTGTTTGTGTCCATGGTGGCCCTCAAGCATGGGCGGGCGCTCATGGGCCATGCTGTTTTCTCCTACACTGAACGTTGGACAACATGCAAACCACAAGGTTTTTGGCCATGGGGAATGAGGACTTCTGATTTGTGCATCATGTTCAACGGTGGACAGTGATTGAAGATAAGGTCTAGGTTCTGATGCCTGGGAACCGAGTTTGGGAAGAGATGATGACCTAAGGCCATTGGCGGGTCCAATGTGCTCAGTGTGCGGCCAGCTGTCTGGGTGTAAGTCGCGAATTCCAGGCTCAGGCTGTGTCAGACAGGGCATTAGTACCCAGACTAGACTGTATAATTGAGTTATCGTCGAGTGGCGTGCAGGTTGATCCTCATTTGGGGTTTCTGGGTAGCCCCATAGGGCAACATTTCCCTTCTGGAGGGCAGGCAGAGTGCTGCATTGTGGCTCTGGAATGCCAAACTGGAGGGCTTGTGGGCCTGAAGTGTGAGGATGGAAGTCTAAGAACTCAAGCTAGGCTTAAGTTTGAGGCGAGGGTACAGCAGGCACACTCTGAAGGGCTGAATCGAGACCTCGTGCATCTGAAGTCAGGACAGGATCAGACGTTGGCTCAGGTTGGAGTTTCTGCCCATGATGGCCCCTTAATGAAGTGGGGGGGCCATCAAGAGGCAATGGAAGTTTTCCCACGGTCGTATTGTCTGATGCTCCAAACTGCAAGGATTCCTTCTGTGGGACAGTCGAAAAATGTTGGATGGATCCAGGATGTACCATAAGGAACTTATCAAGAGCAGGGTTCTATCGATGGATTCCTGGGCACCCCAACTCTCATTCCAATTGTCTACTAATGACAGGGCAGGTTCGGTCTGCTGGCTCTGGAGGAGCAACCGAGGGACTGAGTTGAAATGGACTTTCCTGAGGATCGGTCATGATGTGGGTTTGTGTCCATGGAGACCTTGGAATGGGGCAGTGTCCCCAGCACCCTGAAGGATTCTCCTTAACCAGAGGTATTGACACAGATCCAAAAAGCAAGTTTCCCATGTGGAGACGAGATTTGTTCTGGTTGTTGCCTCAGGAAACCCCATAAGCTTGTATGGAAACCAAGCCTCTGAGGAGACTTGCCTGGAAAAAAAAGCAATGGATCCTATTAGGGCCTAGGGTCCTCTCTGCTTCAGTCTTCTTCTCTGGGAACATCTGGGAATGTCTACGGTTCTGAGTGGAGGTTGTTGTTCTGCTTGCTTCATAACGCCACTGTTTCTCCCGGGAAACCTACACTATTGGGATGGTCTCAGGGTCTTTGGAGGTTTCTAGTAATCTGTAGTGTTGTGGCCAATGGGATGGGCAGAATTCCCTTGGAGAGGGCAGGCACAGTCCTGAGGTGTGGCCCCAGCTGTCTGGGTGTCAGTCGGGAGGTCAGGGCTTAGGCTGTGTCAGACAGCATATTGGTCCCCAGGGTAGATAATACAATTGGGGTACTGTCGAGTGGCATGCAGGTTGATCCTCATTTGGGGTTTCTGGGTAGCCCCATAGGGCAAATTTTCTCTTCTGGAGGAAAGGCAGAGTGCTGCATTGTGGCTCCAGAATTCCCAAACTGGAGGGCTTTTATCCCAGGCCTGTGACGACAGAAGTCTGAGAACACAAGCTAGGCGTAGGTTTCGGAGCGAGGGCACGGCAGACCCACTCTGCTGAGCTGAATTGAGATCTCATGGATATGAAGTCAGGGCGAGGGTCAGACTTTGGCTCACGTTGGAGTTTCTGTCCATTTTCCCTCTTCACAAATCGGGGGGGGGGCATCATGTGGCCATGGTGGTTTTCTCAAGATGGGAGTAGTGAGATGCTCAAATCCCCAAGGATTCCTTCTGTGGGGCAGTTGAGACTTGTTGGATGTATCCAGGAGGTCCATTACAAGTGACGCCAGAGCAGGGTTCTAAGGATGGAATCCTGGAGAGCCCACCTCACATTCCAATTACCTACTTGCTATAAGGCAGGTTCCATCACTGGCTCAGGGGAGTAACCATGGGGGCTGAGTTGAAATGGGATCTCCTGAGTATGGGTCTTAATGTGGGTTTGTGTCCATGGAGACCTTGGAATGGGACAGTGGCTCCATGTACCTGGAGGTTTCTCCTAACTGGAGGTTTTGACACAGCTCCAAAGAGCAAGTTTCCAATGTGGAGACGAGATTTGTTCTGATTGATACCTCCGGGAACCCACATATGTTGGTATTGGAAACCAGGACTCTGAGGAGAGATGTCTGGAAACAAAAGCAATGGATACGATTAGGGCCTTGGTGCCTGTCCGGTTCATTATTCTTCTAGGGGATATCTGTCTACGGGTCTGAGTGGAGGTAGTTGCGTAGCTTGTGACAGATCACCCCTGTTTGTCCTGGGCGGCCAACACTGTTGGGATGGCCTCGGGGGCTTTGGAGGTTTCTCCTAATCTGTCAGGTTGTGTCCAAAGGAATGAGCAGAATTCCCTTGGAGAGGGCAGGCACAGACCTGAGGTGTGGCTCCAGGGGCCCCAGCCTGGAGAGTGTGTGGGCCAGGACTGTGGGGACAGAAGTCTGAAAACACAAACTTGGCTTAGCTTTGGGTTGAATGTATGGACGACCTGAAATACAGACCAAGAGAACTCTTCATGATATGAAGAAAGGGTGAGTGTGAGGCACTTTCTAAGGCTTTTGTCTCTGGATTTACTGTCAAAAATAGTCGTGGAATGTCGGGGTGGCCTCATAGGCCATGGACGGGTCTCCCTCAGTGGGGATTTGGCCCAATCCCAAGAGAATGGGGTCATTCTGTGGGATGGGAGGAATGCTTTCTGTTTCTGGGTTTTTTTGTTTGTTTGTTTGTTTGTTTTGTTTTGTTTTGTTTTTGTTTTTGTTTTGTTTTAACCTAAGGTGTCCCACCAAAAGAGGGATTCCAGAGCAGAGCTTTGGGGAGGGGCGTCTGGAAAACCCGACCTCTGGTTAAGACTGAGGACCTTGGGGCATGGCAAGCTCCATATGTGGGCTCTTGTTCCAGTCACTGAGTGGCCTTACTTGAGGACAGGGCTCACTATTAGGGTCACAATGCGTGTTTGTGCCCAACACGGCCCTCAAGCATGGGCGGGTCCTCATGGTCCATGCTGGTGTGTGTGCCATGGCTGTGGGGATAGAAGTGTGAAAACACATATTTGGCTTAGTATTGGGATGTATGTATGACAGTCCCGATCTACAGACTGTTAGGAGAA